>NC_083890.1:40226482-41476482 GCF_032452875.1 Bos javanicus
TATAAAGAAAGCTGAGTGCAGAAGAATTGATGCTTTTGAACTGTGGTGTTGAAGACTCTTGAGAGTCCTTGGATTGCAAGGAGATCCAACTAGTCCATCCTAAAGGAGATCGGTCCTGGGTGTTCATTGGAAGGACTGATGCTGAAGCTGAAACTCCAATACTTTGGCCACCTGGTGCGAAGAACTGACTCACTGGAAAAGACCCTAATGCTGGAAAAGATTGAGGGCAGGAGGAGAAGGGGACGACAGAGGATGAGATGGTTGGATGGCATCACTGACTCAATGGACATGGGTTTGCGTAAACTCCGGGAGTTGGTGATGAACAGGGAGGCCTGGCATGCTGTGGTTCATAGGGTGGCAAAGACTTGGACAGGACTGAGCGACTGAACTGAACTGAACTGATACATATATTAATTCATTTACTCCCAAAAACAACCCAAAGGGAAGGTAAATACTATTATCATCATCACTACATTAAAGATAAACAAACCAAAGTGTAGAGAAGCGATTTTTTCCCTCAAAATCATATAGCCAGTAAATGATAAAACTAGGATCCATACTGTCAACCACTAACCCATACTAAATTGACTCATTGGAAAGAACCCTGATGCTGGGAAAGATTGAGGGCAGGAGGAGAAGGGGGAGCGACAGAGGATGAGATGGTTGCATGGCATCAGTGACTCATGGACATGAGTTTAAACAAACTGGGAGATAGTGAAGGACAGGGAAGCCTGGCGGGCTGCAGTCTATGTGGTTGCAAAGAGTTGGACACAACTTAGAGACTGAAGAGTAACAACAATACTAAATTGTCTCTCATCCAATATATACATACCTTTATGTACAAATATAGGGTTTCCCAGGTGGCATAGTGGTAAAGAATCCACCTGCCAATGTAGGAGACACAAGAGACTTGACTTCAAACCCTGGGGTGGGAAGATTCCCCCGGAGAAGGAAATGACAACTCACTCCAGTATTCTTATCTGGGAAATCCCAAGGACAGAGGAGCCTGGTGGGCTTCAGTCCATGGCATCACAGAGTCAGATATGACTGAGCACACTTATGCAAATACAGTTCTTTTAATTGATATATATTTTAATAGAAATATTCTTACAATGTTTTTCTAATACATGCTCATTTTACTTAATGTATTCTGTACACCTTTTAAATTCTTAAAAGGTATTTCTAATGACCGAATCAGTAAAAACATGGGCTTCCTTGGCTGGCATATTAATTTTGGTAGGTTAATGTTCTCTGATAAATAAATCCAACTGTGTAATAGCTTCAGTCAGTTCAGTTCAGTCGCTCAGTCATGTCCGACTCTTTGCGACCCCATGAATCGCAGCACACCAGGCCTCCCTGTCCATCACCAACTTCCAGAGTTCACTCAGACTCACGTCCATCGAGTCAGTGATGCCATCCAGCCATCTCATCCTCTGTCTTCCCCTTCTCCTCCTGCCCCCAATCCCTCCCAGCATCAGAGTCTTTTCCAATGAGTCAACTCTTTGCATGAGCTGGCCAAAGTACTGGCATTTCAGCTTCAGCAACATTCCCTCCACAAGTTAAGTTTATCTCCCATGTAATTGCTTAAAGCAGGTCAGTGGGTGGCTGTCTTCCATATTGTGATTCAAGGACCAAGGCTCCTTCTGTTATTCTTGCATAACAGGAGCATATTGTTATCTGCATGATTAAGGCTGGTTGCCACATTCAGGATACGACTGGTAGAAGGGAAATGGAACATAAGAAAATATGTGCTCTTCAAAGATGAAGTCCTGAAGTGGGATTTGCGTTACTTAATACTCACGTTCCCTCAAGGAGCATCTATTCTCATGGCCATCAGACTGCAGTGGAGACTGGGAAATGTAGCCTAGTAAGGAAAGAAGGATAGATTTTGGTGGACAACTAAGTGACTCTGACACAGTTTTATTGTATTTTGTTTAATTATATTTTAAAAACATTTGACACACTGATCTCATATTAAAAGAATAACGTCTTTAAAAGTGTCACAGGTATTTGTCAAGTGGGCACATCTCTGGTTAGTGGCATATTCAGAATGAAGATTGTATTTTCTGGTTCCATGCCAAAGCTCTTTCTAATTAGTGCAACACTTACTTTTTGTGAAGAGCTAATGAAGCTTGAACTTTTTTTCCCCCTGAAGATAAGTTTTATTGGCAATATGTCTGTCTAGTAGATGTCGAAGAGAGACTTATTTCTGTAAACTATACAGTATGGAATTAATTTGAGAAAATAGTTGTCTAGCCAGTTGGTAGAAACAGCCTGCAGAACGTAGACCATATTGCTGGTGTAATTATTTTAGATGCTAACAAAGGAACATTTTGATAACTCTCTAGAGAACCAGATTTTAATTGTTAATCTTAGGACATCACCCGCTGAATTCCACATCCAGTGAATGGGCTTATATTAACATTCTTCTTAAAGGCTTCAGATAATTACATGTGACCCATGAATGAACATATAGTAAAGTAGTGACCCCTTATTTAGTCAGATAATTTGCATGGGTAATTTGGATACCTGAGGTTTTCAAATACTGTTTCTTTCCCAATAGGCATATACAATTGCTTTCTTTTTGCTTACATTAGTCAGATAAATATAAAAATCTGTTTTGATTTGCCATTAGAGTTAGAGCTAAAAAAGTGAAATTCATGATGGTGGAGGAAACTCCTGGTTATTTTATCCAACTTTTCTCTATCTCAGGATATGGAAAAACAAAAATATATATATTATATATCTAAAACTTACACCCCCTTTAAATATGTTTCCATAAACTTGTATCATTTTCCTGAAGATACATATTGTACATGGCTCTTGTAAAATATTTCTCTGGACCTCTATACATCTTTTATAATGCTACAGGACAATGTCTTCAAATATCCATAAAGGATTATAGATTTTATCATGCTTGATTGCAGAAGGCAATTACTGCCCCAGAACTGACCGTCTGCATCTAACTAACTCTGATCTTTTCTCTATAGCTTTAAAGTTGAAGGGGAATATCGGCGGTATGCAGGGCAGGCTGCTGGGCAATGTGTGCCATTAGCTCACCCCTGCTAGGGATGTGTGCCGTTCATTATGTGTGGGCATGACTATGCCCCATAGAGAACATGAGCAGCAAAGTAGTCTTCCCAAACGAATCTCACTCTTACCAAATAAATCTATAGAACTGTTATGTTCATGGGAAGATTTCCTATTTTAAGTTTACTGACTTAGGAGCTGAAATGAGGGTGAGGAGTTATTATTTAAAATAACAAAAAAGTTTAAATGTATATCTTCTGATTAGCTTCCAGGATGAAATACTGACACCATGGGAAGTTACTAATTGAATTTTAATTAAAAAAAACCCTTGTGATATTGGTGAATGAGACTTAATAATTAGTATCATGGCTAAGTAAGCATGGTCGATGACGTATTTCATCTGGATCTTCATGTCAGCAAGAGGTATCTTTTTTTTTTTTAACTATGATGATCCTAAAAAACAATAAAAGTGGACTTAGAACCCAAATATTCAAAGTTGTAGTTTTAGGCAAAAATTATCTTTAAATATAAATACCTTGTTCTGGAGGGAAACCTGGAAAAAGTTCTCTACCAATAAGCAAACAGTCCTTCATTAGTTACCTATTCTGTGCCAAGTTACTAAACAGCACAGGAATAAAAAATCATTTGGAGAAATATGAATTATTGAGGGCTGATCTGAGTTGGTTTACTTTCCACTTGTAACATAGATATAAGCTTCATCACACACAGAAACATTAAAATAGTTAAACTTGCAAAAGAAATCTGTGAAAGACTATAAAATCAACTTGTCTCGGTTGAGGCAATTAAAGCCTTTAAAATTATAACTGTATATCAAGTGGTACAGAGAGTGCCAATGGTTTAAAATAATTCTTTGGAAATGAACATGTTTCATAAAAGTCATTTAAAAATATATTTTACTTCTGAAATGATCCTTAAAGATTTGGTATCAGACACAATGAAAAGACTCCAAACCCGTATTCAACCGTCTATTCTCCACTTCCAACTAAGCATCACAAAGATGTGCTGAGTTAAACACGCTCAAGACTGAACCATGGTTTTCTCCAGCTCATGGTTCTCTTTCAGTGTTTCCTATCACAGGAAACGGCTGATTTTACATCTATGATGAAAGGTATGAGGAGACTGACTCAAACTAGAAATGCAGATGAGGAAAAGATGCTATGTGTGGGCAATGTGCATGCATCTTATCATGTTGAAAGGAGTTGGGACAGGCAGACTGAAATACTCTCTGGATACTTGGAGTTAAGAATCTGGAGGCGTCATCTACATAGAGGTGATAGATGAAGTCAAAGGAGATGGCTGAGCAGTTGAGAGGAAGGGGAAGATAAAAGGGACAAGAGTATGAGAAGTATATTGTGTATCACCAAATCAAAGGAAGTTTAATGAGGAAAGGGCAGCATCAAGAATCTCAGGGCTTCCCTGATGGCTCAGTGGTAAAGAGTCTGCCTGCCAACGCAGGAGACACAGGTTCAATCCCTGATCCAGGAAGACCCCACATGCTGGGGGGCAACTAAGCCCATACGCCACAACTACAGCCTGCGCTGCAGAGCCTGGGAGCCACAACTCCTGAGCCCACGTGCACAGCTTCTGCAGCCTGTGCACTCTAGAGCCTGTGCTCAGAAACAAGAGAAGCCACCACTGAGAAGCCTGTGCATGGCAACTAGAGAGTAGGCTCTGCTCACAGCAACTAGAGAAAAGCCCATGCAACAACGGAGACCCAGCACAGCTAAAAATAAATAAATAAAATTATTGGGGAAAAAATTCTCAGTGGATGAGAAATGAGATAAAGCCACTAAAGTTAATGACCTTCGAGAGTTTCTTCTCATGGACAGAGAAGCCTGGGAGGAAACAGACCACGGGGTCGCAAAAGAGTTGAACACGACTTAGCGACTAAACAACAACAAACTACAATATGAAAAACAGGTAAGCAATGAGGATTTATTGTATAGGATAGGGAATTATAGTCAATATTGTGTAATAATCTGTAATGGAATATAATCTGCAAAAAATATAACTGAATCACTACTCTGTATACCTGAAACTAATCCAATAGTGCAAATCAACTATACTTCAATTAAAGAAAAAACTCGATTCTAGAATTTTCTGACAGTCCTTCCTACTACATTTGGCTTTATCTGATGTTTAGAAGAAGTCTGTTCTTCAGGGAAGCTGATGGCATACTGGATAAATTCTCTAATTCAACTAGAAAGACTCAGCTCTCTTTCCTAAAGCTGACATATGAGCAAAGGGCAAATCAAAGAGGAAAAAAAAATGTTAACACCCTGAATTCATCACAGTATTTAAACAATTAGAATTTTACTTTATTTCAGAATAAGTTTACTGTTGAAAAAAAAGATATTTACTAAAGCCACAACATTATTCTTTTGGACAAAAACTTTTATAGCAAAACTGTGGTACACGAGCATTAGTAATCTGAGTACTATATGGTTATAGAAGATATTTTAAAAACAGAAATGATGTATTCCAAAGGCTGTAATAGGCACAATATATATGCTTGTACTGGGTCTGCAAGCATTATACTAGAATGCACTACAAGTGATCCAAGAAGTTGCAGGCTTTCAGCATCAGGTACTAAAAAGATAAAAAGGATTATCAGAGTTACTCTTCTATGGAAAAAGCATGTACTATCAATAACACAAAGCAGGAGCAGCGAGCCAAGCCAACAAACAATTCTTTAGATTTTAAAAGTTGTAATATAACTATGGCTTTTTAATTTTCATTTTTGAGACTAGTTAGCAAGTCTGGCAAGTGGAAAAGAAGAAAGTCTATAATAAAACGTTAAAGACACCACTTACAAGGCATCTGATATCTCACAGGTTCAAAACTGGAAAACAACCACTGAGCTTGTTCCTAGAGCAAAATTCTGAGGTATTAGAAAAACTCAAAACAAAAACACCCTGCTTCTTCCTATCAATGTTTTTGCATAAAAATCTTTATGCAGAGAAGTAAAGTTTCCCAAGTGACATGGCAGAAAAATATTTAAGATGAATCATTAGAGTTTACTTTAGGTTTTTGGTAACTGTAAAGAATACAGGTCTTTTCAAGGACCAAGAAACTGGATATGTTAGTATGGAACTTTATGTTTTTAAAGCAAATATGTATTCAGGCTGGCAGTGTATTCATGCTGATAAAGGTGGTAAAAATAAGAAAACAGAAATCATACCTTTTTAGAGCATACTACTACTATATATATGGAAATTGCCTAAAAGGTAAAAATGTACATCTTAGATTCCCGAAGGTTTTATTTTCAACTAGCAATTAAACCTAAGTATAAAAGTGAGCCATGCAGTACCTTCACCTCTCAGCTACTGTGAAAATGATATGAGGGGAACAGAATTCTCTTTTTTTCCCTTTAAATATGTAATGCTCACAAGTCATCATGTGGAACTCAAAATCACACACAAAGGCAAATCATGAAGAAATGTTAAATATTTCAAAAGCCCTCAGAGGTGTGCCAGAAACGATGCCGCTTCTACAGCACAGAATCGTTGGAGGCCAAAACTAAAGCAGTAGGTGCCACTGCAACGTCTAGGTCCTTAATGCTGCTGCTATTCGTGTTTCTTTTTTTCATGTTGGGGTGGGGATTCAGGTCAGGGGCTTTGGTGGTCTCTCAGAAACCATGATTTCTGTAGGTTCAGTGATTAGCTTGGCTCCATCCCAGGCTGTTTTGAACTGTTCAGGAACAGGAAATTCTCTCTGGAAAAAAGCAATAAGAGCAAGATTATTTAAACCAAGGCTTTGCAAACTGATGGATGGCTGATTAGAGTCATGCTCAGTCACTCAGGTGTGTCTGACTCTTTGCAACCCCATGGACTGTAGCCCGCCAGTCCATGGGACTGTTCTTCTGTCCATGGGATTTCCCAGCCCAGAATACTGGACTGGGTTGCCATTTCCTTCTCCAGGCAATCTTCCCGACCCAAGGATCAAACCTGCATCTCCTGCATTGGCAGGAGCCACCAGGGAAGCCCTGTTACATGGTGGACAAAGACATTTTAGAGATCCCAAACCTGCATGGTCATATGACAGCTCTGTGACTGCCTGCCAGCATCCTCATTAATGCCAGAACTTACTAAGAACCAGGTGTTCTGTGGAACACCAGGTATGAATGAACTCAAGTTAATCCCTACAAGAACACCGCTGCTGCTGCTGCTGCTGCTAAATCGCTTCAGTCGTGTCCGACTCTGTACGACCCCGTAGACGGCAGCCCACCAGGCTCCCCTGTCCCTGGGATTCTCCAGGCAAGAACGCTGGAGTGAGCTGCCATTGCCTTCTCCGACAAGAACACTAAGAACTAGATATTATTGAAATGCCACCTACAGGAAACAGAGGCCTGAGAGGTCAAGCCTCTGAGCAGCCAGAATTCAAACCTTAGACATCCTCTCTTACCCATGACTCTGCACCAGACTCAAACATGCACAACCATCAACTGGGGACCTTGTTGAAAGGCAGACTCTGCCTCAGCAGATCAAGGACATAGGATGACAGTCTATGTTTTCAACAAGTCCCCAGGGGATGCTGAGGCTGCTCCCCAGTCACACTGATAAGGGCTTTGTCCCAGTGTTATATCTATCTACTCTTTGATAACATATAAAAATGTGCTGCAAGTTGTATATACATTTGTTATACATCCTGTTTTCCTACTCTTTCCATCGGGAAATACACGCACACATGCCACCCAGATACACTACACACCATATCCTCCTCCCTCCCTCACACACTCACACATACACAAAGAAAAATGCAGAATAGGGAATTCCCTGGTAGTCCAGTGGTTAGGGGGCTCCCCAGGTGGCGCTAAGTAGTAAAGAACCCGCCTGCCAATGCAGGAGACATAAGAGATGCAGGTTCGATCCCTAGGTAGGGAAGATCCCCTGGAGGAGGGCATGGCAACCCACTCCAGTATTCTTGCCTGGAGAATTCCATTGGCAGAGGAGCCTGGTGGGCTACAGTCCATAGGCTCACAGGACATGACTGAAGCGAATTAGCATGCCAGTGGTTAGGATTCTGGGCTTCCATTGCAGGGGGTGCTGGTTCAACCCTTGGTCGGGGAACTAAGATCCCTCAAGCTTCGTGAGCCATAAAAACCACATGATTTTTCTTAAAAAGCATTAAAAATTGTAGACTAGACAAAATAAAATTAGCTTGGGGTCTCTCCTTTCCATAGATAGTGAGTCCCCAGTCGTTACAGAAGAGAGCAGAAAAGGAAGGTGAGGAGCAGTCTCCTTGCTTCTGGTTTTGTGGCCTCTCTGGACTTCCTGTACAAACCACAGTTTGAAGGGCTGGTGCTCATCTGTTGGTGAGATGTGATGTTTCAGTGGAAAACACACATGGACACATAGCTTCCTTGAAGTAGGATCTAGCTGTTTCTTTTGTAAGAGGCTATTTATTTATTTACTTTAAAGGGAAAGCCCTTTCTGTCATGAATTCTCAAGTGAAATTTGGAATGGAGTCTTTTCTTTTTCTTTTTTGGCTGCTCTCCTTGGACATGAATTTGAGCAAACTCCGGGAGATAGTGAAGGACAGGGAAGCCTCGTGTGCTTGTAGTTCATGGGGTTGCAAAGAGTCAGACACGACTTAGTGACTCAACAACAATTCCTTGGTTTGTGGGATCTTAGTTCCCTGGCCAGGGATGGAAAGTGGACCCAGAGTCTTAACCACTGGACCACCAGGAATTCCCTGCAATGGAGTCTTACCATGAAGCAAAGAAGCTACAGTCTGAATAAGTGTGTGTGTGTGTCCAATACCCCTTCTGGGGCTCTTCACGAGTAAACCAGGCTTGGTGTTTGCTCTTAAGCACCAAGCCAGGCGGAGAATGCTCCAGAGTGAAGGCCCCTCTTTGATCGTAACTGTACTACAGCTGTTCCCGATCTTTCTTGGCAGTGCCATGATAGCAATGGGATGACAGATCTTCTCTGGGAGACTGATTTCTTTCGGATGAGTCATCCCCACCCTCCACTGCCAGATTACCATGCCCACGGCAGGACCTCTCTATTGCTCCCTGCTACCTACAACGGCAAAACGCACTGAGGGCACAGACAATTCACCTATTGAGGGGAGACTACGTTCTCAGCATGAAAGCTTAGGTGTTGAGCTCTACTCATCCTTTAGGTCATTGGATCTCAATCTTGGCTCCACACTGGAATCACCAAGGAAGCTTTAACCAAGACAGATGTCGGGGTACCACATCCAGGGGTTCTAGTTTAATTAGCCTGGAGTGCTCGTGCAAACCCTCACAGTTATTCTTAGCAGATCCAGTTCCCCTGCAGCTGAACCTTCTGCTTCAGATCAGATCAGATCAGTCGCTCAGTCGTGTCTGACTCTTTGCGACCCCATGAATCGCAGCACGCCAGGCCTCCCTGTCCGTCACCAACTCCCGGAGATCAGTCAGACTCACGTCCATCGGGTCAGTGATGCCACCCAGCCATCTCATCCTCTGTCATCCCCTTCTCCTCCTGCCCCCAATCCCTCCCAGCATCAGAGTCTTTTCCAATGAGTCAACTCTTTGCATGAGGTGGCCAAAGTACTGGAGTTTCAGCTTCAGCATCATTCCTTCCAAAGAAATCCCAGGGCTGATCTCCTTCAGAATGGACTGGTTGGATCTCCTTGCAGTCCAAGGGACTCTCAAGAGTCTTCTCCAACACCACAGTTCAAAAGCATCACTTCTTCAGCGCTCAGCCTTCTTCACAGTCCAACTCTCACATCCATACACGACCACAGGAAAAACCATAGCCTTGACTAGATGGACCTTTGTTGGCAAAGTAATGTCTCTGCTTTTGAATATGCTATCTAGGTTGGTCATAACTTTCCTTCCAAGGAGTAAGCGTCTCCCTAATTTTTGGCTTCCTTCTGAAGCTGCTCTGTATTGGCTTCAGCTCTTCAGTAGCTTCTTCAGGTGGAAAGCCCGAGACGAGATGCTTTATAGCTCAGGGTTAGGCAGTCTGAATACCTCATGTAGCATGGCCCAATGCTTGCAGTTTTGCTTTTCAGACTTAAATAGTGAATTCTGGGCAGCAGTGTGTGGTGTGCGCCGGAAAAGGGCTTACTGAAAACATGGCAGCAATCTCATTGTCTGCTTAAAGACATTAACCCAAGTGCTGACTGCTGTGCAGACCACCAGTGACTGACCCACAGGCTGATGGGACTGTGGGGGCTCCCCTTTCAAAGGTGTGCCTGGCTAAGTTACGTTTTATCCCATCCTTCCCTGGTTCACTGCTTCCTTGTACAGTTAGGACCAGAGGGAATGATCTCTGGATTTATTTCTCTTTCAAGAAGCAAAGACTACTAGGAAGAAATATTAATAACTTGCCACCAAATGGCAACAACCAGCAAGTCCACTACATTGTGTGACGCAAAAAGTGTATCTGTTTATACTTCCTTTTCAATGTGAGACTATGGGCTTGCACCTTTTAGAAACTGCTTTGGTGAGGAGAAGAGACAAAGAAAATACCTGGTAGCTTAGGTGAGTGTTTCTCAGAAGGCCACTGGATGGGCTGATGGCATCAGAATCATCTGGGATATATTAAACCACGGATTCCTGGACCCCATTCCAATCCTCCTGATTCTAACCTCTCGGTGCAAAGTTTGGGACCTGGTATTTTCATCATGTTTCCCAGCTGATTTTTTTTTTTTTTAATTGTTGACTGTGCCACGTGGCAAGTGGAATCTTAGTTCCCTGACCAAGGATCAACCTGCCTTGGAAGCACTGCATCTTAACACTGCATCAACAGCCAGAGAAATCCTTAGCTGGTTCTCATGCTGGGTTTGAGAACCACTGTACAAATAGGTTCACTTATTATTACCTCCTTTCCCTCTGCTTGCCCCCAAAGCATTTCTCCTTCTTCCCTTTTGCCCCCACCATGTGTCAGTCCCTCAGTCGTGTCCGACTCTTTGTGACCCTGTGGACTGTAGCCCTCCAGGCTCCTCTGTCCATGGAATTCTCCAGGCAAGAATACTGGAGTGCACTGCCATTCCCTTCTCCAGGAGGTCTTCCCTACCAGGGACTGAACCCAGGTTTCCTGCATTGTAGGCAGATTCTTTACCATCTGAGCCACCAGGAAGCCCACGCCCCCATCATACCAAAGGAAAATAACAAGTCCTAGTAAAATAAGCTCAGACACCTGGTCTACTATTTGATGATGATGATGATGTGTTAGTCACTCAGTCGTGTCTGACTCTTTGCGACCCCATGGATTGTGGCTTGCCAGGCTCCTCTGTCCATGGGATTCTCCAGGCAAGAATATGGGAGTGAGTTGCCATTTCCTTTTCCAGGGGATCTTCCCGACTCAGGGATTGAGCCCAGGTCTCCTGCACTGCAGGCAGATTCTTACCATCTGAGCCACGAGGGCCCTTACTATTTGATGAAAGCTAGCCCATTAAGGCGGAGAAGGCAATGGCACCCCACTCTGGTACTCTTGCCTGGAAAATCCCATGGACGGAGGAGCCTGGTGGGCTGCGATCCATGGGGTCGCTAAGAGTCGGACACGACTGAGCAACTTCACTTTCACTTTTCACTTTCATGCATTGGAGAAGGAAATGGCAACCCACTCCAGTGTTCTTGCCTGGAGATTCCCAGGGACGAGGGAGCCTGGTAGGCTGCCGTCTATGGGGTCGCACAGAGTCAGACACGACTGAAGCGACTTAGCAGCAGCAGCAGCAGCAGCAGCCCATTAAGGTAATTATTAGGAAACCACTTTGAGAACCACAAATCCAGGACTGGGCACAGTCAAGAAACTAACAGGGGAGCCCAATTGTGAAAGGCCATTCTCTTGAGTTCCTTTCTTAACTGCACATTTTTCTACACAGGAAGCTCAAAGATTGGTAGGTGACTAATCAGTCTCTAAGAATGTTAATCATGAAAACTTCTTTACAGTCTTCTAAAAGGTACTTACATAATCACCATCCTGAGGGATAAGTATATTCATTTCAGATGACTTGGCACTCACAATCTCACAGTCTAACGCATCTTCACTGAGGTATATGTGGCAGCCTTCTGTCTTATTAATGGAAATTGTTGGCACTTTCCCCATTACCTGAAATAGAAAAAAAAAATCTAGGGCCAAAGCAAATAAATAGAAATTCCAATATCCCCAAATAAGTACAGTCCACGGGCCTAAGCAAGCGTTAGGAATATCTCGGTCAGGGCTGGGGAGGTTGGTTGACGACAGTGTCTCCAAGGTGAATTAATAGGTGTCATTTGGGGACAGAATGAATGGACTACACCAGGGGATTCTCAAACCTCAGGGTCTCTTTCCTGACACAAACAAAGGGACTAATTTGAAAACAGCAGCTAAATGTTCAGAAGATGCTTCACAACCCTATTAGTGGAAATGAAGCATATATTTGATTTCATGATAAAAGAAACAAGATGCTTTTGCTTTTATGTGCTTAAAATTTTAGTTTTGACACATCTCTAGGAAACTTGGATGAAAACACGCATGAATACTGTCCTTTAAGAGTAAATTATTATGTAAATGAGTAGATTTTTTTCCCTCAATCTAAGTAAGAATAAGTAAAAATCACTACAATTCTTCTCACATAAGTCCTTTGCTAGATAAAAATCACACTGGCTGAATGCAGAGCTTAAATGAGATAAAGAGTGTCTAGGTATTTTGAAATGTATTCATTTCAGGAGCCCAAACTGGAGACTTGGTTCAGGCCACTCATTGTATGGGTAAATAGTACCATACACAAGAGGAGGTGGTTCTTTGTATTATTACAAATATCAAGTGCTATAAAAATTCTGATCAGTTTAAAATTTCTTTTTTACAGTCCTGTTTTCAGACATAGCCGCCCCCCACCTTGCCCCCCCACCCCCAAATCTCTACAGGGACAGACTGTTCCCCCAACGACCATATTACAACTCTATAATTTTCCTTCTTGTAATGGTAACTGAAGCGATAAAAACATCTCCTCTTTCACTCTGAAGAAAAGACTGGGTTGCAAATTAAAGAGCAAGGCTTGTGATGGTGCAGGTGATGTAAAGAACTCCTTGGGGGAGCCCAGCCAGGCCACCACACTGCTCTGTTTTCTCCTCTCCCCGTAGAAACTGGACACTGAGTTGGAACTGAGCCACAGCGAGGGAAAAAAAAAGGCAGAGGTAGTTTAAGGTCAGCTAAGCAACAAGGCTTTGCCATAAATAAAATAAAATAATACCTATATCTATATATCAAGAATGTGTCAGCAGTAATGTTTTGACAATTTCTAGATTTATTTTATAATGATGGAGAGCATTTCCATACTGCCCAGAACTGTATGAATACCTGGCAAGCAAAGGGAATGCAAGTAATTTGTCAGGGTGTCTTAGGCAATTCATTTATGAGACAGAGCGGGGTCTCATGAGGATAGCACAGTATGCAAAGGCGTTTTAGTTTTGTTTATTTATCACTGTATTACCTTACAAATGCTAGAACATCTATGAAAAATCTGAAAAACAGTACAATTTAAAAAAATAGTCCTGATAGGATAAGAACTGTCATTTCCACAGCATCTTAGTCAGTATTTCCTTAGAGCAAATTACATACAATATATGCCTTTTATCCCTTGTAGTCTGTAAACCTTTTGAGAACAGAGATTGTTTCTTATCAGGAGAACTGGACTAACAAGTAGCTTCTCTGTTGAGTGACAGGTGATATGTGACCTTGCCCAGGCCAATGCTGTAGCATGTAATGCATGTATCTGTATTAACTTTCTTCATTTTTCTATAAAAGCTTTCAAAATTTCCACATAATATCTTAAGTCTCTTCTCTCTCCCACAATTTGTACTATTTTTTGAATAACTGAACTAAATCACACGAATCCATGTCCTTTTCTTCCTTTCAATCTTTTAAAATTAATTAATGTGGCTGTGCCGGGTCTTAGTTGTGGCATTCAGGATCTTTTTATAAAAAGTTATTTATTTATTTATTTTACTGTGCCGGGTCTTCGTTGCTGTTCGCCAATGTTCTCTAGTTGCGGCGAGTGGGGGCTACTCTCTCGCTGTGGTGCTCAGGCTTCTCGCTGTGGTGGCTTCCCTTGCTGCAGAGCACGGGCTCTAGGCCGTGTGAGCTTCAGCAGTTGCAGCACACGGGCTCAGGAGTCGTGGGTCCTGGTCTCTAGAGCATAGGTTCATCAAAAGTTCTGGCACATGGACTCAGCTGTGCCTCTGCATGTTGTATCTTTCCAGATCAGGGATCGAACCCATGTCTCCTGCATTAGCAGGCAGATTCCTCACCACTGAGCCACCATGGAAGCCTGGGCATTCAGGATCTTTAATTGCATCATGTGAATTCTTGGTTGCAGCATGTGGGATCTAGTTTCCTGATGAGGGTTTGAACCTGGGCCTCCTGAATTTGGAGCATGGAGTCTTAGCCACTGGACCACCAGGGAAATCCCCTTGAAATCTTTTAAATAGCATTATCGAAGTAAACTGTGCAAACATAAAATTCACCTACTTTAAGTGTACAGTTTAATGGTACTCAGTAAATTCGTGTAACCGTCACTTCAATTCAGTTTTAGAATATTTCCATCATCCCCCAAATATCCCCATTGCCCATTTATAGTCAATTTGTCCTCATCGCCAGGCAGCCTGCACTAATCTGCTTTCCGTCTTCATTGTGTCCAGGCCCTTTTAAAATAGTTTATTAAATGTTTTAAATAGGTAATGAAATTCACTTGGTTTGAACATCCAGAAGTTTGAGAAGTGTTCAGTAAAATGTCTCTCTCTTGTTCCTGAGCCAGGCTGCCAAGTTTCTATCCCTCTTGGACAGATAACCATGATTCATCCTTCCAGATTATTTTAAGGCTCATAGCTTCGAAAAAACTAGGATATATTTCAAACATGGGAGCACACAAAGAAAAATAAATATGCATATACATATATATGTCTGTTAACCAGCTTTATCAGAATTTAACTTTTTGGCTTATTTGCCTTATTTTTAGAGCTATAATCTTATACTGTAGTAGAAAGGCCCTCTATACCATCCACCATCTCCCTGTGCTCCCTTCTTCCCTCCACAGACTTAACTACTCTTCTGAATTTTGTGTTTACGGTTCACAGCAGGCTTGGCTCCTGAGGTGAACTCGAGCCTACATGAGTACATTTCACATGTGCATACTGTTTTGCATGTCTTTGATCTTTATATAAAGGGACACATTATACAATGCCTGTTGTTCTGTAATTTGCCTTTATCACTCAAGGTTGCTTTTGAGATTTCCCTGTTTTTAAACATGTAAGTGTATTCAATTATTTTAACTATTATACAGTATTCTATTAGGTGGATTTATTTGTTCATTTACCAGCTGTTGGACATTTAAATTGTTCTGGGTTTTATTGCCATTATGAATAATACTGCAATAAACAGTTTTACACGTCTCATCAACATATGTATTGGAGCTTCTTAGGTGCACACGCCCAAGAGTGAAATTGCTCAGTTACAGGCTATGACTGTCTTTGACGTTATTAGATGGTGCCAATTTCTCTGCACGGTGAGTGTAATAACTTTGCTCTTTCAACACTGATGTATCAGGATTCTCGTAACAATTTTCATACCAGGAGACTTTTTAATATATAGGCAGTCCTCAAATTGCACAGTTCCGACATGCATGAGTTTCAGCTCACAATCCCTTTGCAAAGTAAGCACAGCCTGAATTCAAAACTGATGAGTATAAGAGGACATACCCAATTAATCTGCATTTCTTCTTCTATTAGGCAGGTTATGCATATTTTCATGTATTTATCAAACACTTCAGTTTTTCCTCCTCTGAATTGCCTTAATATTCTTTGTCCATTTTTCTATTGGGTGGTTAGTCTTCTTCTATTTGATTTGTGTTAACTTTATAAATTCTGGTTATAAATCCTTTTGGATAATCTGCATTGCAAGTATCTTTCTTCAATCCATGCCTTGTCTTTTAGCTTTGCATCTGATGTCTTCTGTTGAACACATATATTTTAATGAGGTTAAATTTATTTGTCCTTTTCTTCTATATTTTATTCTCAAAGTTTAAAAGTATTTCTTTTCACAATTAGGACTTCACTTTTCATGTACGGTATAAGGTAGAGATTAAATATTTTTTCTCTGCATGGAGGGTCCTAAAATATATCTCCACGTATGTGCCAACTATGGAATGTACTACTTCAGTTAAGACAGGCAGTGGTGAAAAGCTTAGTAAAGCCAAAGAGAACCATCTATAAAACTGGAAGCCAAGTCTAACAAACATTATCAGGAAACATCAGATAATAAGGGGTGATTAACAATATGAAAAGAGTATAATCAAAGACGGTAGTTACAGTTGGCCAAAGTAAGAAGTCATTTAGCTTTGGGCATATTATAAAATCCCATTTGGCTAAATTAAAATTGCTTAAACAGTGCAGATTTTCTTCTCTTTTGCAAATTCAATTCCAATCCTACTTTCCAGGTTGTTTTGCTGACAATCTCATTGACTCTTCAGAAAAACTTTATCCAGAATCACTTTTTTTCCTGAGGGAAAAACATCCTCTTTGGCAGGGTACCACCAGGCTCCGCCGTCCCTGGGATTCTCCAGGCAAGAACACCGGAATGGGTTGCCATTTTCCTCTCCAATGCATGAAAGTGAAAAGTGAATCTCTTACCATTTTGGTTCATTCATTAGTTGATTCATTCCAATCACTCACTCGATCAAACATTTACTGAACACCTACTGTGTGCTGGTATTATGCAAATTTATGGAACTGTAAAGATTAATTAGCTATTCCTGAAATAGAAGTGGAAAACTTGTAATTGCTGTGCAAAACAGGGTGGGTTATAAGAGGGTGAAAAGGGGGAATTAACACTGTCCAAGAAGTAAGAGAGGGCTTCAGAGAAGAGGTGAAGACAGAGCTGTGTCTAGAGAAAAGACAGTAAGAGTTTTCTAGTTGGACATGGAGGGCCCCTTGTAAACAGAAGGGATGGTCTGGTGGTGGCTGGGCAAGGTTGAAAGGACCACTTACCTGCATTTGAATGTCCTTGGAGTTGATCACTTCCACAATGCCCACCACATTGTCAAACACCAGGCCAAACTTCTTACAGTTGTCTAGGAAAACAAAACAAAACAAAATCCTAAATACAGACAGCATATTTATAAAAGCAATTTATCATAATGAGTACAGATCCATAGTTCTGCCCTACCAATTATAATGGAATTTATTTTCCCTTTTATCTGCAGAGTAGACTTGCCGCACTTGAAAATGTAAGCCACCTGTCTCAGTGCAGTCTCTGAAATCACAAGGTCATTCCTGTCCTCTTGGTATTCCTAAAATTAAAACACAGGCAAATATTAAATATAAGGACAGACAGAAAATGAAGTCCACTGCATACTGAAGTTACTGTGGGGCATTCACCAATTAGAGCTTCTCAGTATGTTCTTTCTTCAGCAACCTTTTTCTTACAGACTAAACCACAGGACTTCCTTTGTCTCTGTGATGTTGGGAATGGTTACTTGGAAGGCGGGGAGGAGTGGGGGTAGGGGTCAGGGTCCACTTGTGAACAGTCAGGCGTCAGGCACTAACTAGTGGGTAGGGGCTGGGCCAGGGATGTGAGAGCTTTTGGTTAAGTCCGGATGCTGAGTCTGGAGTTGATACTGTAGCAATATCTGCAAATAGGAGTTGGGTACATAGACTAGCAATGGTCCAAGTCCCAGTGTATTTTCAGAGCACAACAACCTTTCTGGGGACTTTGTTCCTCCACCTTTAGGGAAGCCCCCTGGATTGGCAGGGTTTCCCTGATGGCTCACATGGTAAAGAATCCACTTGCAATAATATAGAAGACCTGGGTTCAATCTCTGGGATGGAAGATCTTCTGGAGAAGGGAATGGCTACCCACTCTAGCATTCTTGCCTGGAGAATTCCTTCCATGGGCTACAGTCCATGGGGCTGCAAAGAGTCCGACATGACTGAGTAACTAACATTTTCATACTGGATTGACAGGGGGTACCAGCTTCCATCCACATACAAAGTGTCCTGTCCTGCTCAGACAATGGTGAAAATGATGGGTGACTCAGTAGGTTATATCAGCACCTTGGTCAGTGGAACAGAATGAAACATCCTACAGTAGATCCTACAGTAGATGGGGCACAGATTAAAATTCACTGACAGAGGAGTCAGATTCATAGAGACAGAAAGTAGAAAGGTGGTTGCCAGGGGCTGAAGAGAGGGGGAGTGGAGAATTACTGTTGAAGGCATACAGAGCTTCAGTTCTGACAGATGAAAAGAGTTCTGTGGATGGATGGTGGTGATGGCTGCACAGCAGTCCGATGGTACTTAATGCCACTGAATGTACACGTCAAGGCTAAGATGGTAAATTTTCTGTCATGTGCACTTTACCAGAGTTTAAAGAATAATTTTGAGGAAGTTGAAGAAAATACATGAGAAGAATGAAAACCAAAAAACACTTATGGAAGCATTCAGAAAGGCCTTGGTTTCTAGAAAGTGACTTGTGTCTCTGTCTTTTCACTTAGAAATCCTTAGTGCTACTGCTAAGTCACTTCAGTCATGTACGACTCTCTGACCCCATGGACTGTAGCCTGCCAGGCTCCTCTGTTCATGCGATTTTCCAGGCAAGGATACGGGAGTGAGTTACCATGCCTTCCTCCAAGGGATCTTTCCGACTCAGGGATCAAACCCGTGTCTCTTACACTGCCTGCACTGGCAAACATGTTCTTTATTACTAGCACCACCTGGGAAGCCTTAGAAATCCTTAAGGCCTTGGCAAACAGTTTAGCCATTGCTCCTTTCATTGGAGTATATCAGGAATACAGTTAAAGGGCTTCACTCACCACTCTCCATTTCTTCCCTTCCAGCTCTAACACAGGAGCGTGTTTCTTAGAAGGATGAGACTGGGGAGACTTGGGGCCTGGAGTGTGGCTTTTTGTAGGAGATGGAGATTGTCCTCCATGAGCCCGTAGGTTGGGATTCTTGTATGTCTTCTGGTCATCTGTAACATGCCGGAGTCCTGGGAAGGTAACACAGAGACACATTTCTTTACATCATATGCAAAGGGAAACGTCCCTACTTTTTGGATGAACATGATGTAAACGGCCTAAGAATTTTTAGTAATGTTATTTTAGCAGTTGAGTGTTTTCTCAAGGTTAGTATGCAGAGCCTGAGACCTGCATATGTTTAGAGTTGATATAAGCACTGTTAAGTAGTTTTTAATTGGAGGAACTTCTTTTTGGAGATAAGATGATAGATAAAATTATGCAAAAAAGCTACCTCACCAGAAAGAATTCGATGATTTACTTCTGTTGTGGCCAAATCATTACCTAGATATAGTCTAAAAAGTTAGGGCATTTCAGCAAACATAGGTCAGAATCGATTTAACGGTTATAAGTTCATTCTCTTCCTTTACAGATGAGGGGACAATGCAGCCAGCTGGAGCCAGAAAAACTGTTCAATTTTTTGGTCCTTGGCTCCCAGCCCAGCGCATAAGAACACTTATACCATAATTCCTATTGCCCATACAAAACAAAAATATATTTGCATAAGGTTTTTGGAAACATGACTTTATTCAGTTCAGTTCAGTTGCTCAGTCGGGTCTGATTCTTTGCAACCCCACGAACCACAGCACGCCAGGCCTCCCTGTCCATTACCAACTCCTGTAGTTTATCCAAACTCATGTCCACTGAGTCGGTGATGCCATCCAACCATCTTATCCTCTGTCGTCCCCTTCTCCTCCTGCCCTCAATCTTTCCCAGCATCAGGGTCTTTTCAAATGACTCAGCTCTTTGCATCAGGTGGCCAAAGTATTGGAGTTTCAGCTTCAACATCAGTCCTTCCAGTGAACACCCAGGACTGATCTTTAGGATGAACTGGTTGCATCTCCTTGCAGTCCAAGGGACTCTCAAGAGTCTTCTCCAACACCACAGTTCAAAAGCATCAATTCTTTGGCGTTCAGCTTTCTTTATAGTCCACCTCTCACATCCATACATGACTACTGGAAAAACCATAGCTTTGACCAGACGGACCTTTGTTGACAAAGTAATGTCTCTGCTTTTTAATATGCTGTCTAGGTTGGTCATAACTTTCCTTCCAAGGAGTAAGCGTCTTTTAATTTCATGGCTGCAATCACTATCTGCAGTGATTTTGGAGCCAAAAAAAAAAAAAAAAAGTCTGTCACCATTTCCACTGTTTCCCTATCTATTTCTCATGAAGTGATGGGACCAGATGCCATGATCTTAGTTTTCTGAATGTTGAGCTTTAAGCCAACTTTTTCACTCTCCTCTTTTACTTTCATCAAGAGGCTCTTTAGTTCTTATTCACTTTCTGCCATAAGGGTGGTGTCATCTGCATATGTGAGGTTATTGATATTTCTCCCAGCAATCTTGATTCCAGCTTGTGCTTCTTCCAGCCCAGCATTTCTCTTGATGTTCTCTGCATATAAGTTAAATAAGCAGGGTGACAATATACAGCCTTGACATACTCCTTTTCCTATTTGGAACCAGTCTGTTGTTCCCATGTCCAGTTCTAACCTTGCTTCCTGACCTGCATACAGGTTTCTCAAGAGGCAGGTCAGGTGGTCTGGTATTCCCATCTCTTTCAGAATTTTCCACTGTTTATTGTGATCCATCAGTCAAAGGCTTTGGCATAGTCAATAATGACTTTATTAAGTGTATGATTAAAAAAAACTAACCATTCACTATGAAGACAAAGGTAGTTCAATGATATAATTCTTTGACAAGCCCATACACTGCTTGAGGACAGAGGTTCTAAATACTTGATCTTGATGCCTTGGTTGGAGCTGGTGTTGGAGTGTCAGGGGCTGAAGTAGTGATACAGTGCATTGGTCAACTTGAAACTAGAATCCCTTGAGTTCTTTTTGATCCACACAGAAGCCCACTGAGCCCATGATCTCATAGTTCCCTGTATACTGGAGACTGAAATGGAATGATGTATCCATCACCGTGGGCTCCAGGGGATCTGTGTGCCTGGAGCCAGAGGGAGACAGCCTCAAGGCCTGGTTTTCTCACCTTTTGTAATTGCCTCCCCTTGGTTAAGTTGTGCAAATAAAGCTGAGCGTGAAGGAGAGGACGGTTCTTTTATGCCCTCACTCTCAAAAAGCAGAGGTGGCCCTGGAGGAGGCGGGGGAGGCGGGGGTGGAGGAAGGCCAGGCCCAAGGGAGAGGACAGACAATGCTGACGCAGTTGATGCGACCGGACCCTGCGGGAGAGAGAAGATGGAAAGCACGTTACTGAAATGATGCCCTTGCTGAGAACTGAGATTCTGCCAGCATCACTGAGAACCTGTTGTCAGTGAGAGATTGGGGTTTGAGATTCACAGAGGGCACCTAGGAATACACCTGTGCATCATGGATCTGTTTCCAAAGACCTGGGACCGAGTCGGGGTTTGTCTTGGGAACACAGAGCATGACGTAGAAACTACATGTGCAGGAGCTTGCCAGCTCAGTTCAGTTGCTCGGTCGTGTCCCACTCTGTGACCCCTTGGCCTACAGCATGCCAGGGTTCCCTGTCCATCACCAACTTCTGGAGCTTGCTCAAACTCACGTCCATTCAGTCGGTGATGCCATCCAACCATCTCATCCTCTCCTCCTGCCTTCAATCTTTCCCAGCATCAGGAAAACAAAGCCATAGGTTCATGTCCAAAGCTCGGGATATGAATGAAACTGGGCTTTGGCCAATTGATAATCACAAGAAAAGAGTGGCGCAACTGATAAGAGGATTCTTTGGGGACACAGAATAGCAACCATCCAATGAGAGGGAGGGAGGTGAAAAAGTTTCAGTGGTTAGCCTTCTGAGCAGCTAAGAAAAGAAATACTGAAACATTCTCCAGGACTTGTTTTTCAAGTATGTAAGCCTCAAACTGAACCCCAAGTGAGGATCACATGTGACCGGCATGTCTGTCAAACACGCAGGTGATCAGGGCCCGGGATCCTTCTGATGATTTGGTTCGTCTAATGCTAACTGTTTGTAAACCAGAGAAAACTGTATTTTTGCCTGATCAAGGCTCATGCTTTCTCTCTTCTCTGCTATGCAAAGTTCAATCTTTGTTTTCAATATGAAGTTCTAACAAATTCAGATGTCACTAAAAGGTGATTGATAGAAAATAGAGGGATTTGTCTCAATGTTTTGAGAGGACCCCATAGACAAAGTTGTCACAGAGTTTAAAACTAGTAGGATAGAAACACACATACACTATAACCTGGTGTTATACACCGTTTTATTTTTAAACCCGGAGAAAAGCTGTATGCCTATGATAAAGAATGGTAAGTTAGTTCAATTAAAAGATCAGAAACTTTGAAAATTGAGAGTGATGAAAATGCGATT
Organism: Bos javanicus; assembly: GCF_032452875.1. Taxonomy (NCBI): domain Eukaryota; kingdom Metazoa; phylum Chordata; class Mammalia; order Artiodactyla; family Bovidae; genus Bos; species Bos javanicus. The sequence goes on from NC_083890.1 coordinate 40,248,821, forward strand.
GAGGCTTATATTAATATGTTTTCAATACCAAACACAATGTGTAAAACATCAACATTACTGCTAAGTATTAACAAAGACAGCAGACACTTATTTTCATAAACATGGAAGTATTACAAAGTGTCAATATCAGGAACTTTTTACCTGTGGTACTTTTCAGTTGAAAAATCTACACTCTTTTCAAAGTACTTATATAATCCCTATTAAGTGAGAATTATCCTGAAAATACGAGGTCCTTCTCTTATTGAGAATGAATATCTTTAAAACTGAGTAGGCTGGGAGTTCTCATCTCTTGAAATTGTAATTTGTAATTTTTTTGTTTGTTTGTTTATCAGGAAGAACTCCTGATAAATGTCTGACTCCATTAGGATTCTTGGGTCAAGTAGAAAATAACTGCACAGTTCATGAGACAGACCAATTTTTTTTCAGTATCTTAAACATTCCCTATTTTGTTACTGGCGTGAAATGTGAGAATTTGCTGGGAATCATAAACAGCATAAAATACAAGATTTGCACATCTAACACTATTCCAGTCCTCGGTTCCAGACACTCAGAGCCACAACATATTATTCTTACTCATAAGCATATCATAACTCAGTCAGTGAAGGGCCAGGCCCCTCCCCCACATCTGAAACACTGCAGCTTTAAAGATCTCCTGTTTTGTGGAAAGGGGAGACGGGCTTCTAAATCTTAGAACGACTTAGATGGTTCCCTCGCTCTCAGAATTCACAGCCTCTCTCCAAGAGCCATTAAAGGACACTGAAACCAATTAAGCCACATATTCAACTTCTTGGAACTATGATACATTCGGATGGCTGACCCGGGAACACCAAACAAAGGATTTACTGCAACAAATGTTGACTATAAAAGCCAAAAAAATAAGAGAACTCAGGACCAGTTGAAACCCTGCCTTTGGTTTATCCTTTGTATGTTCTGGCTCGTTTCTGGCTCCAATAAGGGTGTAGCCCAGGCTCTATAGTTTCCAGGGTGACGTGACAAGCAGCACTCAGGGGCTTTCCACGCACAGTGTCCTCGAAGGCAAATCAGGCATTCCCTTAGCAGGCTTGCCCTAGGCTGCGCCATACAATGAACTGATCTTTGCCACCTGCTCTTCTCCTGCAGGCACGTGGGACCAGAGCTCTCTGTGCTCTCCTTTGCCTGGCATGAGTGGCAGCTGCATCGACTGGAGTCACAGCCTGACACCGTCTTCAGGTGTTTCCTTAAGACAGGGGAGATGGTCAGGGAAGGGAAGGGAGCCAAGAATTCTGGAAAATCTCACACTTGCCAGGCACTGGTTGTTCCCACTCATTTAACAGATACTTAGTGCTCAGTGGGCTTCCCTGGTGGCTCAGAGGTTAAAGCGTCTGCCTGGAATGCGGGAGACCTGGGTTCGATCCCTGGGTCAGGAAGATCCCCTGGAGAAGGAAATGGCAACCCACTCCAGTACTCTTGCCTGGATAATTCCATGGAGGGAGGAGTCTGGCAGGCTACAGTCCATGGGGTTGCAAAGAGTCGGACACGACTGAGCGACTTCACTTCACTCACTTTAATGCTCAGTTTAGGACAGGCTCAATGCCAAGGGTCCCCAAATTTATCTGAACTTTAGAATCATCTGGGGATCTGTTAGAAATTCCCAAGCAGGAACACTCTGGGGAGGTGGAACATGGGCCTCTGTACTTTCTGAAGCTCCCTGGGTGATTCCAGCGTGTGGACAAGTTTGGGAAGAAACACTCTATGCTTTGTGCTGAGATTAATCTTAGTCATCACAATATTAGTAAGATTGAAATTCCCCCTCTAACAGAAAATAAAGCAGGAAGTTAGAAAGGCTGACCAAATATTCAATGGCCAGTAAATGGCAGCAATATAATTCAAGCACATATCTGCTTGATCCTAAAATTTTCTTCAGGGGAAATCCTTTTTGCTATATTCAGGTGAAAAAAAAGTAGTCAATCAATTAAAAAATCAGAGGCATGGGTTACCCATGATATACGTGGGCTTCCCTGATGGCTCAAACGGTAAAGAATCTGCCCGCAATGCTGGAGACCTAGGTTCAATCTCTGGGTCCGGAGGATCCGCTGGAGAAAGGAATGGCTAACCACTCCAGTATTCTTGCCTGGAGAAGTCCATGGACAAAGAAGCCTAGCAGCTATAGCCCGTGGGGTCGGAAAAAGTCGGACACGATTGAGCAACTAACTCTACTAACATGTACATAGTGTTGCTCGTGGGCCTCTGGCTTGAAAATCCATGAAGTACTGGGTGGTGGTGTAATAATTTAATTTTTATCTCCACTACTTGCTCCATCCCTCCAATGCCTCGGCAGCTGACCCGGCTCCTACAGCCAACTCTGGAGCCGGGCCTTATCCCATGGGATAAAGAAGTCTTCAGTATTGGCATCTCAGCAGCAAGTCACTCTTGACGCTGGTTTGTTCAGACTCTGTACCCTCATTCTAGCAGTTAGACTCTTGCTCGTCCACTTTTCCTGAGAACCCACTGGTGCCAGTAATGGGGTACTTGCTCTGAAATTTATGATTTTAAATGGCTATACTCAGGGTACAAAAGTTAACTTATGTTGTATGAACACAGCACATAACCTAAAAATGCTGCTTTTGAAAGCTCTATCAAGATTAATTTTGAGAGCAGATGCTTGATTATTTATTTTTGAGTCAGGAAAGGGAGGCACAAAGACTTTTAAAAACGTCTGCAAATCCCTTTCTCTAAATTAATTTCAACTGTCTTGGGAACAGCTGCTTCCTCTGACTTTAAATATATGAATGATAACTATGAAATAATGAAACCATTGTATGTGGGCATGTGGAAAGCTTGTAAAGTTTTGGTTATGTATACTCTCCATATAATTATATTACATGTAATATATTTATATACTAAAATTAATCAGAATATTTTCATTAAATATTACTTGAAATAATTACTTACTTTATTACTTCGGAATTTAGGTTTTATTCTGAAAGGGAAACTACTTCTAGTTCTTAAATGAAATCTCCACACTGTTTTGCTGGTGTAATTAAACGACCACTTCTATCCCCCACAACACACACCATAGTCTTAGTTATCCAGTTAATTTGGAGAGGACGGGACTCCAATTATCCATTTTGTTGAGTTTGTTGAAAGTAGGACTAATAGGGTGCTTTTATATGGAGGTTTTTATGTCTTTGTGACAAAAATTGAGCAAAAAGTGAAATATAGCTATTTAAGCAAAACAAAAAAAAGAAATCAGCTTCAAAGAAAAATTTTCCATTGAAGATATTCTACTTAATAATTACCCTTTTGGGGAAATGTTCAACTTTCACTTTTTAAAGTCTAAGATTTTTCAAATTCAACCATAGCAAGAGCAAATGATCTGATCTAAATAGAACCTAACTCTTCAATAGATTGAAAGTGAATTAGAATAGACTCATTTGTCCATTCAACATTTGCCAAGAGCAACCTTGAAAGGAACTGGGTGGATGATGAGGAAGCAGGCATACGTCTTGTTTGTTAAGAAAGTCATGATCTAGTGGGAATGCTGAGCGCACAAGTCGTTGCAGATGGAGTTTCATGTGTTGTGACTCACGTGAACAGGAGTCCCTGGCGGCCCAATGTGGGCTCTGGCTGGCTCTTCTCAGGACAGTGGGGTCAAGAGAGCCGGAGAATTGCTGGGGTGGCTTAAGCTGGGGCCATAGCATCGAATGGTCTACAGAGCACAGAGGTCCTGTAAGGAGAGCCCCTGAGGGACAGATGTATATACAGGTAACAGTGATCTCCAACTTCATGAACAGGCCTGGCGACCCACATCTTGGTCTGTGTTTTCACTGACTTCTTAAAAGCTAGAGACCAAGAAAATCAAAATATTCTGTGACAGTCTCTTGGAACAGGTGGATTCTGGCCCACACAACAGAGCTTTAGTTACGATGTTTCTTCCATGAAACCAGCTTAGTGACAGTAATATTCTGAGCTACCTGCCTTTAAGGATTTGTGGAGATCATAGATAAAGCGAGAAAACGGAACAGCTGACATGAAGTGGCTCTGTTTATGGGTTTTCCTGCCCACCTCACACCCTTTCCTTATGGCCACCACCTCAATGCCCCTTCATGCCCACGCAGATGACTGTCTTCAGCTTCGTGGTCAGGTTCTCTCTTTGGCTGTCCATCTCAGAGCCAGCTTGGTCCATTAATCACCTGGCTTACAGTTAGCGCTCTCCAGGTACCTGTGTCCAATCACACTAAAAAAAGTGTTTAGAAATCATAAAGCCATTTCAGTCACAAATGGACTTACATTAACCTGCTAAAACTACAGGAATTCACAGGATTTTATAATGGAACTTTTTGGCCAATGCTGTCTATTAGTTTTTCCAAAGAAAAAGATTCTCAGATGATCTTGTGTAACATGGCACATAAATAGGATAAGCCTCTCACATATCACAATAAGAGGGAGGGATTAAAAGAAAGAACTACAGTTTCATAACTAAAGACTGACTTTCCATATACATAAACTAGCTTTCATAGCAGTAAAAAATACTTCATGAATTCATGATTTAGGGTTGTTTATAGTTTAGATGTTAAAACTAGTTTCTTTCTATTTTCTGCAAGACGTACTTTGATTAAGAACTTGGTGAAATTGATACATTTCCAAATTTTTAAATTTCCATAAGTACTTACACATTTTACATTCATATTTATATCACACTTTTATTGGCAGACAACCATATTCAAGAAAAAAGATTGCACATAAACTAACGGATGATCATCCTCTGCAACATGAGTATAAACCAAAGTGAATTTGTGATTTTAGTCTCTAATCTCCTATTCTTATCACTTCCTATAATTTTGAGACTTCTGCCAAGGAAAACAAAATTTCTGGGGGCTTTTCCAAGAAAACAGAATTGTCAAAAAAAATATTACAATGAAGAGCTACATAATATTTTAAGCATATATTTGTTAATAATTTTTAAAGTCAATTTAGGGAATATTTTCTATTTCACCTATGGTAACAGAACACTACTTGAATTTCAAGTTTCCGTAAAAATACCAAGGGTACTTACAGACCATCAAAATGAAAAGATATTTCCACAATTATGAAGGAAATGTAGGGCACATTTTGATCACTTTTCTTGAGAAGCTAACCTCCCTAACTTAAGACACGTACAAGAGGAAAGATAACGAGAACCCAGATCTCATGGTTTCGCCAATGATCTCTGATGGTTTCCTCATCTCCATTCTTCCCACCCTCCCTGGACTCTCTGTATGTTACTTTGATGACCTGGAAAGATGTGAAATATGGCAGCAGATGAAAAAAGAACAAGAAACAAAGTCCCTTCAGAGAAGGAAAAATAGCTGTAAACTGGAAAACAGCCTGCAAATACCTTACACAGTCTACAAACCAGTAACTTAGAGTCTTTAAGCTTGTGTGTGCTTAGTTGCTCAGTCGTGTCTGACTCTTTGTGATCCAATGGACTGTAGCCTGCCAGGCTCCTCTGTCCCTGGGGATTCTCCAGGAAGGAATACTGGAGTGGGTTGCCATACCCTCCTCTAGGGGATCTTCCCAACCCAGGGATTGAACTCAGGTCTGCTGCAGGCAGGTTCTTTACCAACTGAGCCACCAGGGAAGCTTATCTTTATGCTTATCATTTCCTAATTTATAGATCTGGATGTGACCCTTCAAAAACATAGGTGGTGATTTCTGCTTTACAATATCCAAAGCAGAGAAGTCTGACAAGAGCTGACCAAACTCTCAAAGCGGATTCCAGAATACCTGGAACACAATCTAATTGCTCAAGTTGCATAAATTGTCTTCATAAGTAGCTTTAATGATGAGTTTGGCCTTTTTTTTTTGCTATTGCTCCGTGGACCAAATCTGGGATTTCCAGATTGTCTTTTTTTCTTGTCTGCCAGCCATGGCAGCTTGAAAATACAATTTATCATAAAAAAGGAGAGATAAAATTAAATTTTCTATGGGAAAAATTTCCAGAGTTAAAGATAGCAGAGTATATCCCTCAAAGACACACACTACAGATAGGCAGCAATTGTAAGGCCAAGAGTGACATGGAGCGTGAATTATCTGGACAATGACTTCATTCGTCAGAAAAGCATAGGTCTGAACTATCACTGCAGTGAAGTTTTGTTTTGCTTCTGGATTTTAGAGTCATAGAGAAATAACTGTATTTCTTAGGTTATCTGTACTTGGTAAACGGCAGAAGTTAGGGTGGGAGCTGAGGCCAAATGAAAGCTGTTATGGAGATGACTTAAGGGACTTCCCTGGCAGTCCCGTGGTTAGGACTTCACCTTCAGTGCAGAGGGTGCAGGCTCTATCCCTGGTCGGGGAACTAAGGCCCCATATATCTTGTGGCCAAAGCACCAAACATGAAACAGAAGCAATATTGTAACAAACTCAACATAGACTTTGAAAATGGTCCACATCAAAAAAAAAAAAATCTTTAAAAAAAGATGATTTATGTTTGGCTCTGTATTATTTGTAAACCATCTTTTTCTAAAGATGTTTTTTCAGTATGGACTATTTCCAAAGTCTTTACTGAATTTGTTACAGTACTGCTTCTGTTTGTTTCATGCTTTGGTTTTTTTGGTCACGAGACATGACTGACATTTGACTCTGCATTATTTGCTTCCCAGGTACTGCAATGATAAATAATCTGCCTCCCAATGCAGAAGACTCAAGATACTCGGCTTCAATCCCTCGTTTGGGAAGATGCCCTGGAGAAGGAATGGCAACCCAGTACTCTTGCCTGGAAGATTCCAAGGACAGAAGGAGCCTGGTGGGCTACAGTCCATGGGGTCGCAAAGAGTCAGACATGGCTGAGAATGCACACGCTGTATTATTTACATTATTTACTTAGGAAAAGTAAATAGAAGCATCAACATCTTCTGAGGTTTACAGCTGAGGCACACTAAGATAAAGTAACTTTTGTCTTAATTTCAGTTCTAAATTTCATGGGAAAGGTCTGGGAAAGCATCTGTGATTAGCTCTGCTTAAATCAAGGATGCAACCTGGACCATAAGTCTGGGCTAAGCTCTAGGTTATATTCTATGAAGGGCTTATTTTACCTTTAAAAGACAATCTGTACCTTTCTTCCATCTCTTCATAAGAAAAGCTTTTTGGTTAACCTAATATTAGCTTGCATTTCCTGAGTTTATACCAACTGGGGATGGCAAGGGATGGGGACAGGTGCAGGGAAGGCATTTGCCGCTTCCTATAAGAAAAGGCATGAATCGACTCCTTGGAAAAACCCTGATGCTGGGAAAGACTGAAGGCAGGAGGAGAAGGGGATGACGGAGGATGAAATGGTTGGATGGCGTCACCAATTCGATGAACATGAATGTGAGCAAGCTCTGGGAACTGGTGATGGACAGGGAAGCCTGGCATGCTGCAGTTCTTTTAGGGTTGCAAAGAGTCGAATACCACTGAGTGGCTGAACTGATTGATAAGAAAAGGCACTGTCGATTTCCATTGCCATCGCTTGATAAAAGAAATAAAGGAATAGTATTTACATGGCTCTTAAACAATGAATACAATATGTAGTTAGTGGAATAACCCTCTGGAAATTTCACTGTGAAGAAATATGATTACCAATTACTGTGTTCAATTTAGCAAAAGCTTTTGGATATTGTCTGTGTTTAACCCTGTATAGATGTGAGAGTTGGACTATAAAGAAAGCTGAGCGCCGAAGAATTGATACTTTTGAACTGTGGTGTTGGAGAAGACTCTTGAGAGTCCCTTGGACTGCAAGGAGATCCAACCAGTCCATCTTAAAGGAGATCAGTCCTGGGTGTTCATTGGAAGGACTGATGTTGAAGCTGAAACTCCAATACTTTGGCCACCTGATGCAAAGAGCTGACTCATTTGAAAAGACCCTGATGCTGGGAAAGATTGAGGGCAGGAGGAGAAGGGGATAACAGAGGATGAGATGGTTGGATGGCATCACTGACTTGATGGACATGGGTTTGGGTGGACTCCTGGAGTTGGTGATGGACAGGGAGGCCTGGCGTGCTGCAGTTCATGGGGTCGCAAAGAGTTGGACACGACTGAGCGACTGAACTGAACTGAACTGAAGGCCCTGTACTAGTCATTGCTGCAGATCTCAGGCAGAGTGGAGAAGGACGATGCTTTCAAAGAGCTCTCTCAGAGGAGAGAGAAGATACATCTGTGCTCCCCCACAACAGGAACCTGGCTCTTAGCCTTCGCGTCTCTGCTCAGCCTGTGCCTTTGTTTGGAAGGTTCTCACCCAATTTACTATCTGGAAAATTCTTACAAAATCTTCAAGGCTCAACTCAAAGTTCTCTTCTTTTTGTGGGCTTTCTGGAACTCTTCTAAGAGGAAGTTTTCTGTTTCCCTATTGCAAGGATCTGGTAGGAACACCCTTATTATAATACTTCACATTAAAAGTGAAATTATTTGTCTGTGAGTTCAGGTTTGGTCACCTCTTGAGCCGGAGCTCTGAAAAACCACTCATTATTCATCTTAATGTCACCAGTAATGCGCCGGGTGCCTGAAACACGGTAGGTACTTCATAAATATTTACTAAAGTGAACAAGTAACTGCTTTATAAGGTAGAAAGTGCCGAACATCATAGAAGAAGTACAGATCTTAAGTACTAAAGAAGTTCTGTTCCAGCCAGGAAGGGCAAAGTGATAAGCGGGGGGAGGTCAGAGAGGCTTCTTGGAGGGAAGATCATTCGAAATAGACCCTGAAAGATAGTTGGGTCAGATTTGACAGAGGGAAGCAAGAGGAAGGGGATTCCAGGAGGAGGGTACATGAGCTTTGTCATTACAATGAACAAATGCAACTGAATTGTTACTAATCACCCAAGAACGTACAGATCCATTTAAGCACTAAGTCTTTCAAAGCACTAGCTTCTGAGGCGACACACTTGTTGGATGAAACTACCAGTACTCAAAACTTTATTTGAGGACTGCTTTCAGACTGTTTGCAGAAACACACACACGCACCAAATAATCACGTAGGCCTTTGTATTCTGCTCCTTTTGACCAAAGAGTATTACCTGAATTAACCCCTCTCTAAAGAGGGTCTCAATAGCTTTTGGTCATTTGAAAAGATAAAATTCACTTGTAAAGAAGGAAAAATTGCTACCACTTAGTATCCCAAAAAGGATGGGCCAAAAACTTCATCTGCCATTGTCTTTCTCCTTGGAGGTGGGGAGGGAGAAGGAGGTGGATAAAGCCATTCAGCCCTGGCAGCAATTATTAGGAAGTAGAGGCATTCCCCTGGGAGTGAAGGCTAAGAGGTTGGACCCAGAGGTGTGGCACCTCAGGGGTGAATGAAAACTTGGAGGGCAGTGAGTGGGGGTATTGTATAATAGCTTGCTCTAGGCTGGGACTGAAAGCCAAGTTCACTCAAAGTCTCCTCCTATCCAGATACCTCCTAGCTCTGCTCCACGAAGCACTTCTGCCTGCACCTTTAAGCCACAACCTCCTGACTATGAAGGGCTGGAGGACAGAGTCCTCAATAGGACACCCTCAATTACACCACTGCCTTCAACATTAACATCTTAAAGAATCTGAAATGCACACATCTTAATTAAAATATTCCCGAGGTGATGATTTCAATAAATTGAGAACATTTATTAACTTGCTGGCCCCAGGGTTTAGAGAGTTTGAATTCTTGGTTATGAAAAAGTCCTAGTTAATAAAATAATCTTCATTATTAAATTAGGCAGTTTCAAAAGTCACTACTGGGTTGATTTAGGGAGATAAAGATTTAAATACTCTAAAAATATTTATGCATTCTGATTGACTAACAAAACTCAAAGGTATTTATGAGATAATAAAAACAGTCCTAAATATAAAAAGCTTGCATACAGCTTCATAGTACAGCTAACTCTAAACTGCTGTTTATGAAATTGTAGATATTTCATTTCTGACTTACACTTATTCTACTAAAGATACAATGAAGGTAAAAATAAAATCCACGAATAATGCCCAAATTTCAAAAGGCAGAGATTGAAGCTATAAGCAATAATCCTTCAAATCAGACACCTGGTCTATAAATAATGAAGATATCATTACACAAAGTCTTTTTTCCATCCTTACCCTCCCCCAGCTGTCACAGTTGATAGGCCAGCCTATTGTTCTTAGAGCTTTAGACCCTGGACTCTTAGCTCTCCTCCTCTTTCTCTGTTTCTTTGATTGATTTATTCCATTCTCTAAGTAACAGTGTACCACAGGGTTTTATCCTTCATCATATTCTCTTTTTTCCTGTCTTCTCTTGGAAATATTTAATTATCATCTCTAAGTCTCCCCTTTCACCGAATTTCAGACCTGCATTTTACCTGCCTGCTTCACCTCCCCATCGAGATGGACATCTCACCTGTGTCTCAAATGCAACATGGTGAAAACTCAGGTGAATATTTTTCTTGCTCTCAAAGTACTTAGTTCATGTCCTATGGGCATGTGCTGCATTCTCTGCTAATAACTGCCCTTTCCGTTACTGTCAATTAGGGAACTCCTACTCATCCTTCAGGACCCAAATCAGTATACCTGAAACTAATATAATATTATAAGTCAACTACACTTCAATGAAAACACAACAGAACAACAACCACAACAACCCCGCCCCCCCTCCCCCCAACAAACAAAACACAAGACACAAATCAAATGTAGCCCTCTGTTGCCCTGCCTACCCACCAAGAAGTCTAATTAACAAGGTTTATGTCAACACGGGCTTTCCAGGTGGCGCTAGTGGTAAAGAATCTGCCAGCTAATGCAGGAGATGTGGGAGACTCGGGTTCAATCCCTGGGTTGGGGAGATCCCCTGGAGGAGAGCATGGAAACCCACTCCAGTATTCTTGCCTGGAGAATCCCCATGGACAGAGAAGGCTGGTGGGCTTCTCTGACTCTACAGTCCATAGGGTCACAAAGAGCTGGATATGACTGAAGCGACTTAGCACACACACACAGTTGGTGATCTAGAGGTGAAGCCTTCACCTTCCAAAGCAGGGAGTATGGGTTCTCCAGGCAAGAATCCTGGAGTTGGTTGCCATGACCCAGGCAAGTCCCATAATTTCTGCAGGCTCTTTCAAGCTGAACTCAGAGCCCTTTACAACCTAACTTCATTCTCAATGCATTTCGAGTTCCTTTGTTAGTCAGTTCAGTTCAGCTGCTCAGTTGTGTCTGACTCCTTGCAACCCCACGGACTGTAGCACACGAGGTTTTCTGATCCATCACCAACTCCTGGAGCTTGCTCAAACTCATGTCCATTGAATCAGTGATGCCATCCAACCATCTCATCCTCTGTTGTCCCCTTCTCCTCCTGCCTTCAATCTTTCCCAGAATCCGGATCTTTTCTAGTGAGTCAGTTCTTCGAATCAGGTGGCCAAAGTATTGGAGCTTCAGCTTCAGCATCAGTCCTCCAATGAATATTCAGGACTGATTTCCTTTAGGATAGACTGGCTTGATCTACTTGCAGTCCAAGGGACTCTCAAGAGTCTTCTCCAACACCACAGTTCAAAAGCATCAATTCTTCGGTGCTCAGCTTTCTTTATCGTCCAACTCTCATATCCATACTTGACTACTGGAAAAACCATAGCTTTGACTAGACAGACCTTTGTCGGCAAAGTAATGTCTCTGCTTTTTAATACGCTGTCTAGGCTGGTCACAGTTTTTCTTTCAAGGAGCAAGTGTCTTTTAATTTCATGGCTGCGGTCACCATCTGCAGTGATTTTGGAGCCCAAGAAAATATAGTCTTTCACTGTTTTCATTCTATTTGCCATGAAGTGATGGGACCAGGTGCCATGATCTTAGTTTTCTGAATGTTGAGTTTTAAACCAACATTTTCACTCTCCTCTTTCACTTTCATCAAGAAGCTCTTCAGTTCCTCTTTGCTTTCTGCCATAAGGATGGTGTCATCTGCATATCTGACATTATTGATATTTCTCCCAGCAATCTTGATTCCAGCTTGTGCTTTATCCAGCCTAGCATTTTTCATGATGTACTCTGTATATAAGTTAAATAAGCAGGATGACAATATATAGCCTTGACGTACTCCTTTCCCAATTTGGAACTAGTCTGTTGTTCCATGTCCAGTTCTAACTGTTGCTTCTTGACCTGCATACATATTTCTCATGAGGCAGGTCAGGTGGTCTGGTATTCCCATCTCTTGAAGAATTTTCCACAGTCTGTTGTGACCCACACAATCAAAGGTTTTGGCATAGTCAATGAAGCAGAAATAGATGTATTTCTGGAATTCTCTTGCTTTTTCTATGATCCACTGGATAGATCTCCATAGATCCAATTTGATCTCTAGTTCCTCTGCCTTTTCTAAATCCAGCTTGAACATCTGGAAGTTCTCAGTTCACATACTGTTGAAGCCTGGCTTGGAGAATTTTGAGCACTACTTTGCAAGTGCATGAGATGAGTGTAATTGTGTGGTAGTTTGAACATTCTTTGGCATTGCCTTTCTTTGGGATTGAAGTGAAAACTGACCTTTTGCCCTGTGGCCACTGCTGAGTTTTCCAAATTTGCTGGCATATTGAGTGTAGCACTTTCACAGCACCATCTTTTAGGATTTGAAATAGCTCAGCTGGAATTCCATCACCTCCACTAGTTGTGGTCACAGTGATGCTTCCTAAGGCCCACTTCACTTCACGCTCCAGGATGTCTGGCTGTAGGTGAGTGATCACACCATTGTGGTTATCTGGGTCATTAAGATCTTTTTTGTATAGTTCTTCTGTGTATTCTTGCCATCTCTTCTTAATATCTTCTGTTAGGTCCATACTGCTTCTGTCCTTATTGTGCCTATCTTTGCATGAGATGTTCCCCTTGCATGAAATGTTCTCTAACTTTCAGTTAAGAGCACACCTAACTCCTTCTGAGCAGTCTAGATCTCTTCCACAGGAGAATGAAAGGAACTGGACACCCAAAGACCCCCAGATGAGCTAAAAACCCAGGAGTAATTACCACCGTGGTAGTCAGGGAGACTGGAGAGAGCCACTCTCCATAGACCCATAGAGGAAATCAATGAGCTTGTGGTCCAGACAAACAACACACTGGCTGAGGTATCACCTATTTACTTTGATTATTAAACCTAAGGTACAGATTTGGTACAAGTTCTAAATGAAAATTTTGATATAAAAGATTGAGGGAATTTTTGCTTGTAAAAATCAAGGAGAAACCAGAGAGGCCAGAAGACTTGAAAATTTACGAGACATACATATTTAATGATGTGCTACAGACTCTACATTATTTATGAGTCAGGCTATCCTCTGGCTGTGTTTTAATTTGATCACCAGCTAACTGTTAAACTTTTGCTCTGTTAATGGACATCTGGCCTTTACATTGAGAAATAGGCTGAAAAGAAATATCTGCCTGGAGGATAAGAAGTGATCACAAAGTACCCTGAAAAATCAAGCCCCACCTTGTCTAATTGTGACCACTGCCGGTGATTTCATTCACTGGAGGTTCAGGGGAGGTTAGGATGGTTGACATCTGGTGTACTGGATAGACTTTACTATTTCTTTCTTTTTTATTTAGATTTTTTCCAATGGGGACCATTTCTAAAGTCTTCATTGAATTTGCTACAATATTGCTACTGTTTTATGTCTTGGTTTTTTTGGCCATGAGGCACATGAGATCATAGCTCCCTGACTAGGGATTGAACCCACCTGCAATGGAAGGTAAAGTCTTAACCACTGGACTCCCAGTGGATGTCCCTGAGGATAGGTTTTAAAAATCCACATTATTAACAGAACGAATTAAATCACCACAACACAAGGCTTCATACACATTCATCTACGTGTAGTTTTATTCTATTCTATAAATAATTATACCCTAGCTGTTCTCAAAACTAATTTGGAAAGACACATAAAAGGACAAAAATATGTCAACAAATTTCACACCACAAAGTTAAGAAAACAACCATGCTGTATCCTATTCATAGAATTCCTTTCATGACCTGGCTAGATCTACAGAGAACAGAATAAAAGTTGGAATGCTGATCTGGACAATTCATGGAAAGAATCAGTTATTTCAGTCATTATAAGTGTAAAGATTAGGTCTCCCTTCTTTTAGCTTAAGCTATCTGGTTTGCAGAACTGCCAACCAATATTACAAATCTGACCAACTGCAAGGGATAATATATACCAGTGTCTCTAAGGGGTTCCTGCCAAAAGATCAATTTATTCAACAAAGTGCATTTGAAACCCAGTGCTGAGGAGACCAAATGAATATGGAGAAAGAGTTCCCAATAATTAAACTAATGGAAAACCGCAAGTCATTTCTGGTGTAGAGTCTTTACAGTCCATGGTCATGTGAAGAAATGCTTACAGAACGAGAAGATTCCATTTACCACAGTAAATGTAACAAGAAATTCCAGACACATTACTAAACAGCTGCGTCTTCCCTTCAAACACACCCATCCCGATGCCAACACACTTGTGCGCACACACATGGACCTTCTCTCCAATCACCGTCCCGAAAGAGCGCTGGCCTCAAAGATTTATAGTTCGTGGGACAACGGAAGGGAGCAACAGTTGCCTGGCACAGCTGCAGTCTGAACGCAAAGGCTGGATGGTGGGAGCAGTACGTTCAGTTCCAACTGTTAACTCAAGGGAAAGATTTCTCAGAGTAATGCGTGCTTGGAAACTCAGCCCAGAGCAGCATGTTGTTGGTCACTCAAACCCCACAGAGCTCAAATCTCAAGGGCCAATCTGAAAACAGAAGAAACGGGCGGTTCCTCAAAATACTTGAGATGTTCACAACCATAAGCCTTTCGACTTTGCCCATTGAGATGGAATGGATTCCTTAAAGCTTCTGAATATTGTAGTGTCAGTGAAGGCCAACATCCCACCTTTCTGCATTCTCTCTGATCCTTATTGTTTTAGAAATACATACTTTTTGCAGAGTTGCGATCACTGGGCAAATAAATGAAATTATTTTTACTCATTTTTTTCCTCCCAAAGACCATTTTATCAGATAATTCTAATAGCCTTTTCCTTCTTCTTTGCAAGAATGCTGTGATACTCAGAGAATGAACTCGTGGCTGGTGACCAGGGAGGAAGGGTGGAGGGAAAGAGGCAGACTGGGAGTTTGGTATTGACACATACACATTGGTACGTTTAAAACAGATAACCGAAAAAGACAAAAAATTATAAAAAGAATGTTGTGATACTGGCTATAATTGTTTATGATTTACTTCTCTGGTAAGTCACCAAGCCATAGTAAATGAGAAGAAATTAGTTTGATCTATGCTAGGGATTATGTTTTAGAATCTTTTATGTGGTTTTTAATAATTTAGATTTAAAATTAAAAACGACAATTTTTATAATATACTTTGTAATAGTTTTTTAACCTCAACTTTTCAGTTCAGTTCAGTTCAGTCGCTCAGTCATGTCTGACTCTTTGCCACCCCATGAACCGCAGAACGCCAGGCCTCCCTGTCCATCACCAACTCCTGGAGTTCACCCAAACCATTGTCCATCGAGTCGGTGATGCCATCCAACCATCTCATCCTCTGTTGTCCCCTTCTCCTCCTGCTCTCAATCTTTCCCAGCATCAGGGTCTTTTCAAATGAGTCAACTCTTCACATGAGGTGGCCAAAGTACTGGAGTTTCAGCTTCAGCATCAGTCCTTCCAAAGAAATCCCAGGGCTGATCTCCTTCAGAATAGACTGGTTGGATCTCCTTGCAGTCCAAGGGACTCTCAAGAGTCTTCTCCAACACCACAGTTCAAAAGCATCAATTCTTCGGCACTCAGCCTTCTTCACAGTCCAACTCTCACATCCATACATGACCACAGGAAAAACCATAGCCTTGACTAGACGAACCTTTGTTGGCAAAGTAATGCCTCTGCTTTTGAATATGCTGTCTAGGTTGGTCATAACTTTCCTTCCAAGGAGTAAGCGTCTTTTAATTTCATGGCTGCAATCACCATCTGCAGTGATTTTGGAGCCCAGAAAAATAAAGTCAGCCACTGTTTCCACTCTTTCCCCATCTATTTCCCATGAAGTGATGGGACTAGATGCCATGATCTTCGTTTTCTGAATGTTGAGCTTTAAGCCAACTTTTTCACTCTCCTCTTTCACTTTCATCAAGAGGCTTTTTAGTTCCTCTTCACTTTCTGCCATAAGGGTGGTGTCATCTGCATATCTGAGGTTATTGATATTTCTCCCAGCAATCTTGATTCCAGCTTGTGTTTCTTCCAGTCCAGCGTTTCTCATGATGTACTCTGCATATAAGTTAAATAAACAGGGTGACAATATACAGCGTTGACGAACTCCTTTTCCTATTTGGAACCAGTCTCTTGTTCCATGTCCAGTTCTAACTGTTGCTTCCTGATCTGCATACAAATTTCTCAAGAGGCAGATCAGGTGGTCTGGTATTCCCACCTCGTGAAGAATTTTCCACAGTTTATTGTGATCCACACAGTCAAAGGCATTGCCATAGTCAATAAAGCAGAAATAGATGTTTTTCTGGAACTCTCTTGCTTTTTCTATGATCCAGAGGATGTTGGCAATTTGATCTGGTTCCTCTGCCTTTTCTAAAACCAGCTTGAACATCTTGAAGTTCACGGTTCACATATTGCTGAAGCCTGGCTTGGAGAATTTTGAGCGTTACTTTACTAGCATGTGAGATGAGCGCAATTGTGCAGTAGTTTGAGCATTCTTTGGCATTGCCTTTCTTTGGGATTGGAATGAAAATTGACCTTTTCCAGTCCTGTGGCCACTGCTGAGTTCTTAAGACTTGTTGAACGATTTTGCACATATGATGTGATTGTTGAGCCAACATTCTCTTATATATTTTTTCCTCACTTTTAGTATCTGGTCAAAACTTTATCATACAATGTTTCCATGAAAGAAGTGAAGCAGCTGCTCTGCTTTATAACAGTCACCATTTTAAATTGAATTTGCCCATATCATAACTTATGCTCAATAAATAACAGCTGTCACTATTATTATGGCAATCCATGTCTCCTAATGTATGCTCTACGGATTATATTTTATAACAAATAAACATTTAGATGTGAGAGCTAGACCATAAAGAAGGCTAAGTGCCAAAAAATTGATGCTTTTGAACTGTGGTACTAGAGAAGACTCTTGAAAGCCCCTTGGACTGCAAGGAGATCAAACCAGTCAATCCTAAAGGAGATCAGTCCTGGGTGTTCATTGGAAGGACTGATGTTGAAGCTGAAACTCCAATACTTTGGCCACCAGATACAAAGAGCCAACTCATTGGAAAAGCCCTGATGCTGGGAAAGACTGAAGGCAGGATGAGAAGGTAGTTGGATGGCATCACCAAGTCAATGGACAATGAATCTGAGCAAACTCCAGGACACAGTGTGGGACAGGGAAGCCTGGCATTCTGCAGTCCATGGGGTTGCAAAGAGTTGGACATGACTGAATGACTGAACAACAACAAAATAAATATTTATACTTATATAGATATAACATTTTGTTTTATAGCATGTTTTTCAAATCGATCATGATGTCAATTTGTGGGTCTCAGCCAAGATTTTATTTAAAAAAGAAAGCAAAACACAAAAGAAAATATCTGAATGCATTCCACGTGGTAAGACAAAGTATTTTGTGAAACTTGTAGTATTGTGAGGAGGGGGGTGTGTGTGTCTAAAAGGTATTTCTTACTATGGGTTGCCTTTACAAGTTTAAGGCTCATTGTTACAAAGTATGTATTTCTAAAGAACATAATGAAAAGATAAGTATTTACTCTGGAACAAAGGAAAACAACCACATTTATTTTTCTGTAATAGTCGTTCCTTCTCTTTTATATTCAAAGCACAATTGCTCAGTTTTTTACATTGCATTAGAGGTATGCAAACCGTTTAAAAAGGAATTTTCCATTCATTTTCCATGAGCACTATTAGAGAATTAATAGGCCAGCATTTGTTGACACAATTATTTTCCACAAATGGATCCTCATTCCTTTCCCATTTATCTAACTATGAAATAATAAGACATCCAAGGAGTCTTGATATTTAGTTTTCTGTTCTCTCATGATGTCCTATCTCCATGGCAAACATGTGACAATTCCCTTTTATGACAAACTGATCTATAGCCAAATAGCATTTCATTGGAAATTATGAAAAATAATTTTAATTAATCTACACAAAGACCTACCTACCACATATACTCATCCATATTAAAACCCTTCAAATGTTTTTGAACTCTCTTCACAGAAATCATAATATCGTGGGCAGAAGAAAAATAACCAGTATGCAATATCTTGCATTTCTTATGGAGAAAACAGGCCAAGTAGAATGTAAAAAGAAGCATCAGTCATTAGAGGTCAAGGGTTGGGGAACAAATACAGGAGTTCACACTCCCTTGAAAAATCACAAATTCTGTCTTGGTATTAATCCTGTGCTACTGACATCAACATTCAGCACGAGGGTTAGTTGCTGGTTATGACTGTGGGGACAGTCAGCATTCCACCTCTAAACTGAATTCACAAATGCGCCACTTCATCTTTTCAACATTTATTCTGGTTAGACCATCCACTGTGACAACTGAAAGCTGTCTTTTTATTTCTTTTTCAAAAATAAAACACATTATATATTTATTATTTTTAATTTGCACCAGGTCTTAGTTGTAGCATGCGGGATCTGATTCCCTGACCAGGGGTCGAACCGGGGCCCCTTTCATCAGGAGTGCAGAGTCTTACCCACTGGACCACCATGCAAGCCCCTAACATTCATTTCAAATGGAAGGAAGTTCCCACAGGAAGCCTTTTCATAACAAGTGCAGAGATTTTAAAGAGCAGGGAAGATCTTAAGAGTCTCCTAAGTCACAATATAGTTCAAACAATTTACTGAGTACCTACTCCATGCCAGGCACTATGTGAGGACCTGGACACAGATGTTTCCAATCCAGTGGGAGAGATCTAAAAACATAAATTTTTATAATTCTATATGCTACAGACTATGCCTGAGGTATATTCAAGATGTGAAAGAAGCAGAGAGGAAGATCACCAACCCAGATAGGGTGCCAAAGGAGATCAATGAAGTTTCTTAAAGAGGTGACGCTGGAACTCAGTCTTAGAGAAAAGAGTTCCCCAGGGAACTTAGGTCATAGAGCATGATATATGTTCATGCTAAGTTGATACAGTTGTGTTCAACTCTTTGCGACTCTATGTCCAGTAGGGCTCCTCTGTCTACGGGATTCTCCAGGCAAGAATACTGGAGTGGGTTGCTGTGCCCTCCTCCAGGGGACCTTCCCAATCCAGGGATTGAACCCATGTCTCTTATGTCTCCTGCATCAGCAGGCAGGTTCTTTACCACTGGTGCCACCTGGGAAGATCTAAAACTTGTGTGCTCTTGCGTTGGCTGGGAATCGAACCAGGCCTCCCCCATGGCAGGTGAGAATTCTACCACTGAACCACTAATGGTTATACAATAGATATTCAGGACATTGCAAATAAGGTTAAATATGAGACGTGCAAAATTTGAAAAACAACAGTGCGATTTGGTTCAATCTAAGCACTGCGCGTGCTCAGAATTCTGCAGGTAGTTTGGTAGCCTGGATCAGTGAGAGCGGAAGACGAGCAACAAGGTGAAGAGGGCAAATATCAAATCAGATTCTTCTGTGGGAATTCAAGCTGGAACAGACTCAGGCTGGGGTTTTATCCTAGGACTAGGATACCATTCAAATCACTAGGATTGCCTAAGTATTGAAAAATACTACTTAGTAAACTTTAAAATGCCAAAAGGAAATTTAAAACATTAAAAATTATATTCATAATTCTATCTGCTTAAAATTACAACTATTTTAAAATCTTGTTTCCTTCAATTTTACTTACACAGTTTCTTAATAAACATGTCATCTTAGAGCTCATTAACTTTTGTACTCTATTACTTAACATTGACTAGTACATCTCATCACCTGTAATCACCGTATCTGTTATTTTGATGGCTGCAGAGCATTCCACTAGGTTCTTACCACTGACAACTCAACCAATTTCTCTTTGTCTGTCATGCAGGCAGTTCCCAGGCTTTCCTACGCCAATGGCATTTTTTATAAGTAGCTTCTATATGTATATTTTATCTTATGTTTTCCTTGAGGTAAATTCTAAAATTACCAGGCTACTGAGAATGAGTATCTTCATAACCTTTTGTTAGCCAGGGGGAACAGGGCTGGGTACTTACTGTTTTGCTCCAAGTAAGGCCTGTGGTGTGGTGTTCCTTGATGTATGCTTGAAGCTCGCTCCAAATGTTCAGATATGACTTCACCCAATCCACATGACGTAGATCACTTTGTCATAAAAGAGAGTGGAAGAGAGGGCTGTTAGGATCTAAAATAAAAATTTAACAACACCGGAAGGCACATGGCAATCTAATAACTAAAGTACCAGATGACTCTGGAGCAACGGTCTTCTAGTCCAGTAACTGTGAACTGAGTCTGAAAAGAACCTCGGAAGGATATGGTCCAGGTCTGCCCTGAGAGGAGCCGAGTGCCCTGAGGTCTGGTGTGGAGCAGAGAGGCCCGCGGAGAGAGCATCCACCGAACCCAGTCAGCTCATTCTCGTGCCATCTCTCACGGGGAGATGAACACGGAGGGGAGATCATTTCTTTCTGTACTGCTTCTGATGCAAAATGAAAAACAATGTGTTCTCAGGCAGGAGAATGGTACTAAAAAGAAAAAAGGTCCTTTGGCTTGTTTTCGAATAATTTGTGGAATTATTCGATTGAAAGTGTAACCAAATTGGAGAATTCTGGACTGATAAGGAAAGTTGCTATAGTAAGAAAAATGATTTCCTACAAATAGGTAACACTCAACAGTTGTAAAGGGACAATCACTTAGATTACCTTAAGTTGATACTCATAATGACAATGAAAGCAAGGCAGGGCACGGCCAGTATTTTTATTCCTATTTTACTCAACCAAGAAGTGATAAAATACTTACCTTTTAAAACTAGATTAACATATAGGATTGGGAGAACTGTTAGAAACATTAAACTTATAATATAAACAGGCAAAAATAGTTGCATTTCCTTTGGATAATTTCCAACCACACATTTTTTTCTACTTTGAATAAAGTAGTGGTAAATGAGAAAATGATGAAATCTGTTACCAAAAATTTAATCACAAACCTGGGCCATTAATCTGAAGACAATATTGGAAGGAAATCTCTATTATTTTGCCTTTGTCAATAACGACTTGTCTCTGGATATATTTTGCTTTCCTTGAAAAGTTCTAAGTACCATGAGCATATTTAGAACTCCAGAGTATTAAGTCATGCCATTTAAGAAAAGGAAAATGGGGAAATGAACTCATAACTATCTGCCCCTCAAAAAGGAAAAACATGAGTGATTTTGTTCCACATTTTTAGATTTACTGACTACATTAATCAAATCTATGAAATATTTCATTGTCACTTCCTCTCAATTTTACAGTCAAAACCCCAAATCCACATGTTTATCTATTATATGGTCATTTACTTCATACATGTGCATATGTACATATGTATGCACAATACAGTCTGTAGGCATTCTAGAAAAAGCAGGTTGCACATTCAATATACTTCTATTAAAAAGCTTAACACATGAAGTCCAAACCTGCACAGGCAAATTATTTTTCTTTTAACTATTACAGTATCATTTTAACTTGAAGAAAGTTCTAGCTAAACGTGTAGTAAGGAATAACAACATGGTCCCTTTTAACCCAAAGGCAGACTCTGTGCTTAGTTGTGTCCAATTCTTTGCAACCCCATGGACTGTAGCCCACCAGACTCCTCTGTCCATGGGGATTCTCCAGGCAAGAATACTGGAGTGGGTAGCCTTTCCCTTCTCCAGGGGATCTTCCCAAATCAGGGATCGAACCCAGGTCTCCCACATTGTAGGCGGATTCTTTACCATCTGTGCCACCAGGGAAGCCCGTGTCTAAGAGACAACAAATTGAGGAGGACTTCACTATACTTCAGGAGCTGACAACTCAGCCTCAGTTCCACTTCCCCTGGAAGAAGCTATGCGAGGGATGGGTGACTTTTAAAGATTATGACTCAGAAAAGTCTTACCTCTGGAAAGTCAAAATAATTAACTTGCTCTTTTCATTTATTGACAGAAGAGCTGAGCAGCCAGTCAAGCCAGCTGAAAAGGCTGCACAGATGCGAGTCCACTGCCCACAGCCCTTCTGTGTACACCACAAGGAAGCCCACCTTTATTCTCCTCCACCCACGGCTTGTCTGTCAGGCAGGCAGCCGTCAGCCTGCCACACTGGTGATACCTCATCAATGAGTCTGCAACACCCTGCAGCCCTCACTGAGCCCACACAAAGTGCAGGCACTGCTGACTTGGGTGTGCACATAAATGGGTGTGAGCAAGCGGCTGTGGAGCATTCTGCTTTGTTCAGGTTGGCACTCCTGGAAGCTCCGTGGTGACTTAGGACTGAATGCATTTCCCCAGCACACTACACAGTCTTCGAGTGGTCCATTAAGTTTAAATGCATTGTCCTTGATGCTGTCAGAAGTAGATTTTCTACCTAATAGCTGATCAAGAGGAACAAATGCTAGACTTTCTTTGTGTGTGCACAAAAAAGTGCAAACTTTTAACTCTCTTGGCTGTACAACACCTGGAGAATCACTCACACCATGGCCCCCAAGACACACTCAAAAGTAGGGACTGGAGGACAGGAGCTGATGAATGGAGATAAAAACAAAAATGGCTTCCAAGGGTGATGTGCAAAAAGGCAGAGGCTCAGGAGGTGGCCAAGGCGTCCCGAATAGGCAGGTACAGGCGTGTGTCTGCATATCCCAAGAAGGGACTAGGTAAAGAGGTCTTTCATGTTAATGCTGACATACTTCTGCAACTTAAACTTGTTCTTTCCTGAACTGCTATTTTTATGTGGGCAGATTGTCTTGCATTTCTGATGCCTGTTCTCATTCATACTGCACAGTTCTGTAGTCTCTAACACAAAGTGGCAACATTTGGAGTTGTATCACTGGGCACTCAACCACAGTTCTATGCGTGCAGGGAGTCTGTTACTGAGTATCAGAGCTTAAGTGAAGCTTCCTTAGGGTGGAAGAGACCTCAGGAGGGAAAAAAGGTGTGTAGAAGTCAGAAGTCTCTAGAGCTGCTCTTCCCAGAAGAGCTAACAGAATAACTAAACTCTATGAGAGGAGGAGAGTACTGTGGTTGCTTTTTGTCTTATTCTGTTTAGTATAATAGCTTTCCTGGGATATAACTCATATCCTAGGCAATTCATCCATACAATTCAATAGCTAAGTTTAAACTGTGCAATCATTACCACAGTCAGTTTTAAAACATTTTCATCACCTCCCAAAGAAACCCAATACTCATTAGCAGTTACTCTACCCTCAGATCAGATCAGATCAGATCAGTCGCTCAGTCTTGTCCGACTCTTTGCGACCCCATGAATCGCAGCATGCCAGGCCTCCCTGTCCATCACCAACTCCCGGAGTTCACTGAGACTCACATCCAGCGAGTCAGCGATGCCATCCGACAACTGTTAATCTACTTTCTGTCTTTATGGATTTGCCAATTCTGGAATTTTATATAAATGGAATACAGTATGTGGTCTTTTGTGTCTGACTTCTTTCACGCAACATAGTGTTTTCAAGCCTCATCTATCAGTTCAGTTTAGTTCAGTTCAGTCGCTCAGCCGTGTCCGACTCTTTGCAACACCATGAATCGCAGCTCGCCAGGCCTCCCTGTCCATCACCAACTCCCGGAGTTCACTCAGACTCACGTCCATCGAGTCAGTGATGCCATCCAGCCATCTCATCCTCTGTCGTCCCCTTTTCCTCCTGCCCCAATCCCTCCCAGCATCAGAGTCTTTTCCAATGAGTCAACTCTTTGCATGAGGTGGCCAAAGTACTGGAGTTTCAGCTTCAGCATCAGTCCTTCCAAAGAAATCCCAGGGCTGATCTCCTTCAGAATGGACTGGTTGGATCTCCTTGCAGTCCAAGGGACTCTCAAGAGTCTTCTCCAACACCACAGTTCAAAAGCATCAATTCTTCAGCACTCAGTTTTCTTCACAGTCCAACTCTCACATCCATACATGACCACTGGAAAAACCATAGCCTTGACTAGACGGACCTTTGTCGGCAAAGTAATGTCTCTGCTTTTCAATATGCTATCTAGGTTGGTCATAACTTTCCTTCCAAGGAGTAAGCGTCTTTTAATTTCATGGCTGCAATCACCATCTGCAGTGATTTCGGAGCCCCCAAAAATAAAGTCAGCCACTGTTTCCAGTGTTTCTCCATCTATTTCCCATGAAGTGATGGGACCAGATGCCATGATCTTCGTTTTCTGAATGTTGAGCTTTAAGCCAACTTTTTCACTCTCCTCTTTTACTTTCATCAAGAGGCTTTTTAGTTCCTCTTCACTTTCTGCCATAAGGGTTGTGTCATCTGCATATCTGAGGTTATTGATATTTCTCCCAGCAATCTTGATTCCAGCTTGTGCTTCTTCCAGCCCAGCACTTCTCATGACGTACTCCGCATAGAAGTTAAATAAGCAGGGTGACAATATACAGCCCTGACGTACTCCTTTTTCTATTTGGAACCAGTCTGTTGTTCCATGTCCAGTTCTAACTGTTGCTTCTTGACCTGCATACAGGTTTCTTAAGAGGCAGGTCAGGTGGTCTGGTATTCCCACCTCTTAAAGAATTTTTCACAGTTTATTGTGATCTACCCAGGAAAAGGTTTTGGCATAGTCAATAAAGCAGAAATAGATGTTTTTCTGGAACTCTCTTGCTTTTTCCATGATCCAGCGGATGTTGGCAATTTGATCTCTGCTTCCTCTGCCTTTTCTAAAACCAGCTTGAACATCTGGAAGTTCACGGTTCACATATTGCTGAAGCCTGGCCAGGAGAATTTTGAGCATTACTTTACTAGTATGTGAGATGAGTGCAATTGTGCGATAGTTTGAGCATTCTTTGGCATTGCTTTTCTTTGGGATTGGAATGAAAACTGACCTTTTCCAGTCCTGTGGCTGCTGCTGAGTTTTCCAAATTTGCTGGCATAGTGAGTGCAGCACTTTCACAGCATCATCTTTCAGGATTTGAAATAGCTCAACTGGAATTCCATCAGCTCCACTAGCTTTGTTCGTAGTGATGTTTTTTAAGGCCCACTTGACTTCACATTACGGGATGTCTGGCTCTAGGTGAGTGATCACACCACTGTGATTATCTTGGTTGTGAAGATCTTTTTTGTACAGTTCTTCTGTGTATTCTTGCAACCTCTTCTTAATATCTTCTGCTTCTGTTAGGTACATACCATTTCTGTCCTTTATTGAGCCCATATTTGCATGAAATGTTCCCTTGGTATCTCTAATTTTCTTGAAGAGAGCTCTGCTGCTACTGCTGCTAAGTCGCTTCAGTCGTGTCCAACTCTGTGCGACCCCATAGGCGGTAGCCCACCAGGTTCCCACGTCCCTGGGATTCTCCAGGCAAGAACACTGGAGTGGGTTGCCATGTCCTTCTCCAGTGCATGAAAGTGAGAAGTGAAAGTGAAGTCACTCAGTCGTGTCTGACTCCTAGTGACCCCATGGACTGCAGCCCACCAGGCTCCTCCATCCATGGGATTTTCCAGGCAAGAGTACTGGAGTGGGGTGCCAGTCTTTCCCATTCTGTTGTTTTCCTCTATTTCTTTGCATTGATCGCTGAGGAAGGCTTTCTTATCTCTTCTTGCTGTTCTTTGGAACTCTGCATTCAGATGCTTATATCTTTCCTTTTCTCCTCTGCTTTTCGCTTCTCTTCTTTTCACAGCTATTTGTAAGGCCTCCCAGACATCCATTTTGCCTTTTTACTTTTATTACTTTTACTACTTAATTTTTTAAATGGCTATACATTTTACTTATCTGTTCGTCAGCTGATGGACGTTTGGATTGTTTCCACATTTTGCCAACCTTAAATAATGCTGCTACGAAATCATGTACATGCTTTTGTGTGGACCTATGTTTTCATTTCTTTTGGAAATACATCTAGGAGTGGGATTGCTGAGTGTGACTGTTTCTTTTTTTTTTTTTTTTTGTAGTAAAAAGTATATTGGTACGTACTTCTTTTTTTTTTTTTTTAATTATTTACTTATTTATTTTGGCCATGCCAGGTCTTAATTGCGGCTTGTGGGATCTAGTTCCCTGACCAGGGATTGAACCTGGGCTTCCTGCACTGGGAGCACAAAATCTTAGCCACTGGACCACCAGGGAAACCCCAGTTGATATTTCTTTATATTTGTCCTCATTCAGTCCCATTTCCAATTCTAGCCCCCATCTGAGGCTCTCTAGGACCTGTTATTTGTGCTGGAGACTGCATGTCCTTTTAATCTCCAGGCAAAACCTGCTGATTCAGCCTCATCTGTGAACTTTCAACAGCTCTCCGAATGGCAGCTGTTCTTACTGATATCTCTGTCCACCAACTCATTTCATCTGAACGCAAACTCTGGTCTCCCTCTCACTGACCTAGTTTATTGTCACATCTCATTTCTGTTCCTCACTTCTAGTTCCTTTCCTGAAACTCCCTGTCTTCTCTCTGCTCATTCACCAACTCTGTTTTGATCAATGGGCTTCCCTGCTGGCTCAGACGGTAAAAGAATCCACCTGCAATGCAGGAGACCAGGGTTCCATCTCTTGGTTGGGAAGATCCCCTAGAGGAGGAGATGGCAACTCACTCAGTATTCTTGTTTCGAGAATCTCACAGACAGAGGAGCCTGGCGGGCTACAGTCCAGGCGGTTGCAAAGAGTCAGACACTACTGAGTGACTCTCACTCACTCAGGTTTTGTCCATTTAGGGCTGGTCCGTCACAAATCATCACAGACCTCTCCTTATTGTGGTGATAGGTAACGGAGTGACATACATTCCTGCTGGGAGAGTTTATTCATTACCAGAGAATTGAGGCAAGACTTTCTAAAACACACATATTATCTGGATCATTGATTTCACTTTCTACTTTGCTTTACCTACACAGATGGGATTTTTCCTTAATGTTTATAGTCAATTAGCCTTTGAAAGGAATCAGTAGTGAACTATATGAAGTCTGGGGACAAATGTTTAACGAACAATCAATTGAAGGTTTGGTCAGTAAAAGAAGGTACGTACCTGTGTTTGTAGTCCTTTAAGACCCTGTTAGTGTAAAAGGTGGCCGCGTCGTTCATCTCCTTGACATAAGGACCGGGTTTGGGGGACTGAGAGAAGAGGGCCATCACCCAAGCATAGAAAGAAAAAAAATAAAGGATAAGAAAGAAAATGCCTTAAAGAAGAAGAGAAGCAATGGAGATGTCAATGGAAAACTGGAGGCAAATTTTGTTCTGTAAGGATCGGTGAAACGCTTCCTGCATCTCAGAACACAAAGCCCTGAACTTCAAGTGGGGTTAAGAAAGAGCTGCTGTGTTCAGCCTGAAAGGAACCTTCCTTTCACGAAGGATGAAGGAGGCTGGAGGTGGCCACAAGTTTCCCCAAACACTCCAAAAACGCAACGAGGCACAGGGGCGACGTTCCAGCCGGACTCACCACGGCTATCCACCCAAGGGCGGGAATGCTTTCGCTGACGGCTGAGAGATGATTAAACATTGTACTCCCCCGGTTCCTCTCTCTGAAAGTCTGGATCTCCTGAATCTTTTCCGATATTGGTTTCAGAAGTGCAGCCACGTCGTTCTGTAAGCAAACATGGAGCACGGTTACTGGGGACCGACAGAAACGCAGTGCCTCCGTTCACGCTGACCTAAGCAGGAGGACTCAGCACTTGTCAGGGGCTTTCAGAAGAGAGCGGGTTTTTTTCCCCTCATGGCCATACTGTATTTTCACTGTCTGAAGTATGAAAATTGCATGGATTTCTTATATTGTTAATGCTGCTTCCATAGGCATGGGGAAAAAAATCCAGCAGTACAGTATGGCCCCTGTTTTTTTTTTTTTCCTTTTCAAATAATTTTTATATGAGGTTACATTGGTGAAGCTATATTTGATTGAGAGTGGATTTTATTTTTTTAATTTATTTATTTTTTTAAATTTTATTTTATTTAACTTTACAATATTGTATTGGTTTTGCCATATATCAAAATGAATCTGCCACAGGTATACATGTGTTCCCCATCCTGAACCCTCCTCCCTCCTCCCTCCCCAGGCCCCTGTTTTGAAGATTTCTGAATGCAACCCAGTGAAATTGAGTGCAGATCAAGTTATATTTTCTAATGGAACACGTAAATATATCATCTGATGGAATGATCAGAATAATACACACCTAAAATCGGCATAGGTAGAGGTTAGTAAACGGATATCTTCCTATTCCTGTGACATGAGGGAGGGAGAGTCCTTGAAATGAAATGACATGAGGGAGAGTCCTTGGTTTTTACCATAATTATGATAACCCATGCAAAAAAAGTGGAACTCTTTCACTGAGGTTCTTTGTAAGAAGGTGATGGCTTAGAATATTTATGTTGGGTTGGCCTCAAAGCCTGTAAGATGTTATGGAAAAAACCCAAAGGAACTTTTTGGCCAACCCAGTAAGTGATCTCCAAGGTTTCTGCCAGTTTAAAAGTCTCTGATTGACAAGATTCACTGACCAGGTCTTTCCTATCACGGATATATAAACGCAAGCAAAACACTTTCTAATTGAGATCTGCAGGTGAACAGAGGAATGTTTTCCTTTGGGAGAAACAGAAACACAGGGAAAGAAAGCAAAGTGTTCTTAAAGTTCTCAGTGGACTTTTATTTTTTCTGTTTTATTGAGAAATAATTTACCTACATCATTGTATAAGTTTAAGGTGTAAATACATGCAAATCAAACCAGTGTAGTGGTTTGATTTACATATACTATGAAGTTATTACCACAATAGGTTTAGTTAATCAATATCTACCATCTGATATAGATACAATAAAAAGAAAAGGAAAAAAACGTTTATCCCTGTGATGAGAACTCTGAGGATCTGTTCTCTTAACAACTTTCCTACAGATCACACAGCAGTGTTAACTACAGTCATCATGCTATAATTCATCCTAGTATTTATTTGTAACTGGAGGTTTATACCTTATTACTATCTTCCTCTGACCCCCCACCCCCGCCCATAGCCCCTACTTCTGGTAACCACAAATCTACTCTTTTTTTTTTTCTGTGAGTCTGGTGGGTTTTTGTTTGTTTGTTTAGATTCCACATGTAAGACAGATCACACAGGATTTCTTTCTCAGACTTATTTCACTTAACATGATGCCTTCAAAGTCAGTAGACTTTTAAAATTCTTCCATATTGAAGAAGGTGGAAAAGAAAGGTTGCTTCAAAAGCAAGCCAGGTCTTGTGGAAAATTCATGAATACCTTCCTACCTTCTTACTTTCCCTTCCTGGCCATTATGAAGGAAAGGTCTTAAGAGATTTGAGGAAGACCCTGAACCAGGGTTGTTATGAGCTGTATTGTGTCCTTCCCAAATTCAAAATGTTGAAGTCCTAATCCCTGGAACCTCAGAATGTGACTGTATTAGGAGGTAGGATCTTTAAAGAGGTACTTAAGTTAAAACTGAGGTCATTAGTGTGGACCCTAAACCAATCTGACAGGTGTCCTTATAAGAAGAGGAGACGAGGATGCAGAGACTCAAAAGGGAAGATCATGTGATGACACAGAGAGAAGACGGCCATCCATAAGTCAAGGAGAGGCTTCAGAAGAAGCCAGCCCTGCCAACACCTTAATCTTCGACTACGAATCTCCAGAATTGTGACAACACACCTCTATTTGTTTAAGCCATCCAGTCTGCAGTACTTTGTTCTGGCAACACTGGCAAACTAAGGCAAGGATGTAATCACAGTATAGGTTTCCCAGGCGGCTCAGTGGTAAAGAATCCCCTGCCAAGGCAGGAGACTCGGGTTCAATCCCTGGGCCAGGAAGATCTCCTGGAGGAGGAAATTGCAACCCACTCTAGTATTCCTGCTCAGAGAATCCTATGGACAGAGGAGTCTGAAGGTCTACAGTCCACAGGGTACGACTGAGCGATGGAGCATACACACAGTGACAATACAGGAAAAGCAAACAAACACCCCAAACCCTCAATAAACAGACAAATAAAACCTCTCGAAACAGTCCCTGCCCCAAACACAGCTCTTCCACGTTTCTTGGCTAATGACAGCCAAAGTCAGGTTGAAATGCTCTTCCTAGAATTTCACTCTTTAGAAGGCAAACATTTCCCTCTTTGAGAGACTTTTTTTTTTTTTTAGTCCAAATTCAACACCCAATCAAAGGTGTGTTATACAGGTTTCCCCAGAAGGCAGTTGATTTTTAATTATGGGAACACCAGTAGAAAGCATCCTAATTTTCTCCCATGATTTGTTCAGCCATGATGCTCTTGATGCAATGACATTTTTGAGAAAGGCCAGAATATTTGAATTGTTAGTGATAGCTGGCCTATTGCCCCAAGAGGAAAAAGAACCAGAAACTGTGTATTTACAATGTTAGCTAGATTTATTAAGGCCATCCTTGTTTATCTCTAACTTCCCAAGAACAAACTCTAAAGTCTGAGGAGACAGTATTCTGGAAGATATTTTATATTGGTTATCTGATGAAAGCACCATAAAGATTGAGAAAGTTTTCTTTTGCCTTAGTTTGGCAAATTGCGTGAAGAACTGTCCTCAATAAAAAAAAAAAAAAAAAAGCAATGCTGAGACAACTAAGCACAATGGCTACTTGCAAAACCCTAATAAACAGTACAGCTTTTATTCTGTGCCAATAGATTTCTCATGCGCTTTAAAGGAGGCTTACATTTTCCAGATCATCCTGAACTTTCACAGCTGGAATCGAAAACACAGAGAGAACATTTGAGTTATGGTGTGATTTCCATCAAGGCTGATCCTGTGGGATATCAGGGGGAAAGCGAATGGTGGGAGGGGGGAGGGGAGCTGTTAGAAGAACTCCCACCTGTTTATGCATCAAGCACATGAGCTTCCCAGGTGGTGCAGTGGTAAAGAATCCACCTGCCAATGCAGGAGACTCAAGAGATGTGGGTTCAAGCCCTGGGTTGGAAGGATCCCCTGGAGTAAGAAATGGCAACCCACTCTGGAATTCTTCCCTGGAAAATTCCATGGACAGTAGTTGGGCTACAGTCCATAGGGTCACAAAAGAGTTGGACATGACTGAGCACACACACACGCATACTCAA
This sequence comes from Bos javanicus, assembly GCF_032452875.1. NCBI lineage: Eukaryota > Metazoa > Chordata > Mammalia > Artiodactyla > Bovidae > Bos > Bos javanicus. The sequence goes on from NC_083890.1 coordinate 40,279,879, forward strand.
TACTTAGAGTTTAAATTGCACTGAGGTCAGTCACCTCTATATCAAGGCTTTCCACTGATAGATTATTTTAGAGGCATCTGTTTTGTTTTTGTTTTTTTTTCCCCAATGGAATGCATTGGTGCTGGCTTTTCAGACAGAGCTAGAAGCTAGTGCGCTTTGGAATGACTTTATTTTTATCTACTTATTTAGACAAGTAGCCATGGACCTTAGCCATGGCACCTGGGATCTTTGTCACATCACGCAGGATCTTTCATGGTGGTGCACGGATTCTCTAGTTGGTGGTATGCAGGCTCAGCTGCTCTGCGGAATGTGGGATCTTGGTTCCCACACCAGGAATTGAACCTTTGGACCACCAGGGAAGTGCCTGGAATGACTTTAAATTGGCCAGTTTTACAAGTCTCACCCAGATTACTTTCTAAAAAACTTATCACTCAAGTTTTTTTTTTTTAATTCCAAGAGACACTTCCCTGAAGGAAAATTATTTTTCAAGACTTATGTGAAAATTAGCCAAAAAAATCTCCCTTTCCCTTCTCCAGGTTTCTGTGGTTTGAACAGAAGGTCAAAATGGCCAAACCGGAGAAGATGCATGTGCAAACTGCAAGTTTCAGCGAGTGTTTTTCCAAGGGCTGTCTTAGCTTGATAGGACTGTACTTGGGAGAGTATTTAAGGACTCCATGTCTTTATGACCCTAGTTTCTAAATGCTTTAAAGTTGAAGAATTGAGACCCATTATCAGATTCATCTCAGTTTAGCTCCAGAAATAATTGTTTTGCAGAAAGTAAAACTAAAGAGCTTTATCAGCGAGCTTTGTAGAAACTTTACCCAAAAAGGAAAACCAAATTCCCACTCATGCTGTTTTGTAAGGGAGGGAACAAACTCTGGGAGTTTGACCTTAAAGATGTGCCATTGAGTAAAACAAAATAAGCTTGTTATTTCTGGAATCCATGGTTCTTGTGTAGTTCTATGTCAGGTAGAAAATGGATCAATCTGCTGTTATTTCTTTTAAAATAATTTCTTTTCTTGATTATCCTCTTTATGTGAAAATTGGAGAATAAAGATGGATAAACATAAGTAAACAATGTTGTTGTTGTTCAGCTACCCAGTCATGTCCGACTCTTTGTAACCCCATGGACTGCAGCACACCAGGCCTCCCTATCCCTCACCATCTTCCAAAGTTTGCCCAAGTTCATGTCCATTGCATCGCTGACGCCCTCTTCTCCTTCCACCCTAAGTAAACAATAAACACCCCTAAATCCACCACAAGGAGAAAAACACTGCTAAATGTTTATTTTTTTTCTTGTCGATATAATTACTAGAGATATCTTCAAAAATAGCAATGCCTTCTTTGTAAATAAGCTATTGAGACCATAAGGAATAGTCTTGAGTTGAATTTAAGAGGTTTAATTAAAACAAGCAGGCACAAAAAACAGATAAAAATCCACCCATATATTGGCAAGCTCTGTGAAACTATCATTTTTAGAAAGGATATTTTAAATATAAATGCTACGGAGATATTACTGTTACAACTCAGGCAAATTTAACAGCATTAAAGTAAAAATTGGACTTTTTAAATATTTGAATCCCACCAATGTTAAAAAATCCTAAGAAAGCTCATATTAAGCAGTACATCTTAGCCAACCATACTACCAAATATCAATCACGATTACTTTGTCTTAGGTGTTTTTGTATCAACAAATTTTACCAGTTGATTCCACTTGAGTACACATGAGTATATTACACAGAAAACATAGAAAGATACTCATCAAAGTGTTAACACAGGATTTTCATTCAATTTGATTGCCTAATCCATACATACTAAATTTTCTAATTAAGTATGTGCACTTCTTTTGTAATGAATGGAAAAGTTTTAAAGCATATTAACCAGTTTTGTACCTTTAATGGTGCAAAAAAATTTATATATAGGTCTATTAAATTTATAGATATAAAAATATTAAGACTTTCACCATTAGGGAAGTAGCTTCAGGAAAATATGTTCAGAAATTATTAGAATAAATTATTCAGATGAAGAAGAATAGTTAACATTTTCTCAGGCAAAGGTTATCCAAATCAGCAAGTGTTTACATCTAAAATATATCATTTGGGCACATCCTAATAAATGGAGCAATTGTTTTCACCATTTTAAGTCAAAAGCAATTTTTTTTTTAAAATCAGAAGTGTTAATTTGCATTAACTTGCTTTGTAGATATTTCTCTAGACTAATTTCCCTTCATTGTTCCTCTAATTTAGAAATTTCCACTGTCCAGGAATATTTTGGAGGTTTCAGAATATCCTCATGATCATACTTTCAGAAACATCTGCACATTTAAGACAACTTGAAAATTAAAGACATCTGCAAAACTGTCACAGAAGTCAATCTAAATAAATTAAACCAACTGAGCTCCATGGATGTACATGATACTATGGTAGCTGCCATTATATTGCATTATAACAAATTCCTTGGAAAATATTTTTATATGTCCTTAAGAATTTATATTCCCTATGTGTCTTATTTTATGACTGTTAAACTCTTAAACTGATTGGTTCAAAGCTGGGAAAGGAGTATGACAAGCTTGTATATTGTCACTCTGCTTATTTAACTTACATGCAGAGTATATCATGTGAAATGCCAGACTGGATCAATCACACACTGGAATCGAGATTGCCAGCAAATATATCAACAACTTCAGATATGCAGATGATACCGCAGAAAGTGAAGAGGAACTAAAGATCCTCCTGGTGAGGGTGAAAGAGGAAAAGCAAAAAAGCTGGCTTAAAATTAAACATTAAAAAAATTAAGATCATGGCATCCGGTCCCATCACTTCATGGCAACTAGAAAGGGAAAAAGTGGAAGCAATGAGGGATTTTATTTTCTTGGGCTCCAAAATCACTGCAGATGGTGATTACAGCCATGAAATTACAAGACGCTTATTCCTTGAGAGGAAAGCTATGACAAACCTACACAGTGTATTAAAAAGTAGAGACATCACTTTGCTAACAAAGGTGTGTATAGTCAAAGCTATGGTTTTCCCAGTAGTCATGTACAGACGTGAGAATTGGACCAAAAAGGAGGCTGAGCACCGAACAATTGATGCTTTCGAATTGTGGAGCTGGAAAAGACTCTTCAGAGTCCCTTGGATTGCAAGGAGATCAAACCAGTCAATCCTAAAGGAAATCAACCCTGAATATTCACTGGAAGGACTGATGCTGAAGCTGAAGCTCCAATACTTTGGCCACCTGATGGGAAGAGCCAACTCATTGGAAAAGACCGTGATGCTGGGAAAGAGTGAGGGCAAAAGGAGAAGGGAGCAGCAGAGGATGAAGTGGTTATATAACATCACCAACTCGATGGACATGAATTTGAGCAAACTTCAGGAGACAGTGAAGGACAGGACAGCCTGGCAGGCTGCAGTCCATGGGGTCAGAGAGTTGGACATAACTTAGCAACTGAACAACCACAACAACAAAACACTTAAAAATATACTCAAGAATTCCAAAGGCTTTTTTGCTTTTATTCCTTAAAAATCCTTCTTAAAGAATCAAATTCTGCCATTTGCAACAATAAACGGACCTGGAGGGTATTATGCTTAGAGAAATAATTCAGACAAAGAAAGACAATACTATATGTTTTCACATACATATGGAATCTAAAAAATTTAAAAATAAATGAATATAACAAAACAAAAACTGACTCATAGACACAGAGAACAAACTGGTTACTTGGGGAAGAGAGGTGGGAGAAAGAGCAAAATGGGGAAGGGAATTAAGAAATACAAACTATTAGGTTTAAAATAAACAGGATACATGCATGTAATGTATAGCACTGGGAATATAGCCAGTATTTTATAATAACTTGAAATGGATTTTAATCTATAAAAATATTGAATCACTATGTTGAATACTGAATATAACATTGTAAGTCAATTATAATTCAAATAAAATTTTTTTGGCTGCACTCTGTGGCATGTGGGATCTTAGTTCCCTGACCAGGGACTGAACCCACATCCCCTGCATCGGAAGGGGGAGTCTTAACCCCTGGAAGCTGGAGAAGTCCCCCACTATACTTCAATTAAAAACAAGTCTTCTTAAAGAGTAAAACGAATGAACTATGTTTGAAAATGAATTGCATTGCCCTGATACCTATAAGAGAAGCTTCCAGTATGCATAAACTCCTACTTAAATTTTTTATACAAATCTATCAACAACCCCTTATACTCATCAGCACATCCTCCCCCAGTAATAATATCTGAGAAATAAACTATTTCAGACATACAGGAAAACATAGAAAATAATGACAGGCACCTCTGTATATGAAAAATAATTTAATATTTCATTGGGGCCAAGGATCATCTCTGATATCCCTTTACTGACATTTCCAAAAAACAGCTGGAAATGCAGAGGTCTGGAGCACAGGACAGATATCTCTTCAGAAAGAACCTCAGGGGTAGCACTGAAGCTTGATGCCAAATTGTTGTACTTTTCTTATAAAGGTAGAATAGTTGCAAATCAGGCATTTTTAGTGTAATTTTTTTCTGCCAAAGCATTTAGCAAACCACAGGCTAAAGAGCCTTTTCTAAAGTAATTTTTTTACATTTCAGACAACTTACACTGTTGCTTATCAATATACTTTAACTTCTCAGAATCATTCAAAGCCTTTTTTAGGGTTTTGGAGCCACTAACCCAACGAACAATGTATGTTTGTCAGTTCGAACTTCCTGTTTTTTTATTTTTCTTTGCCACTGTTCACAAGTGTGAACCTGATTTCTCATCATTTTTAATTTTTGTCCTAGACTATCGTAGGAAGCCCTCACTCTGAAACTTACATTTTATTATCAGAACAAGAACACAGTTTTGCTGACATGATACATAGGCTGCTATTTTCTCCAAGCTTTCAATGTGTCACCTGTCTCAGAAGGGTAGGTATGTGATACAAAAAGTCAAGTTCGATGGAAATCTAAAAGTTTATACAGTGATTCACAATAATTTGTGTCCTTATAATATCTCATCAATTCTTCTGCACTCAGCTTTCTTTATAGTCCAACTCTCACATCCATACATGACCACAGGAAAAACCATAGCCTTGACTAGACGGACCTTTGTTGACAGAGTAATGTCTCTGCTTTTTAATATGCTGTCTAGGTTGGTCATAACTTTCCTTCCAAGGAGTAAGCATCTTTTAATTTCATGGCTGCAATCACCATCTGCAGTGATTTTGGAGCCCAGAAAAATAAAGTCAGCCACTGTTTCCCCTGCTTCCCCATCGATTTGCCATGAAGTGATGGGACTGGATGCCCTGATCTTTGTTTTCTGAATGTTGAGCTTTAAGCCAACTTTTTCACTCTCCTCTTTCACTTTCATCCAGAGGCTCTTTTGTTCCCCTTCATTTTCTGCCATAAGGGTGGTGTCATCTGCATATCTGAAAGTGAAGTCGCTCAGTCGTGTCCGACTCTTTGCGACCCCATGGACTGTAGCCTACCAGGCTCCTCTGTCCATGGGATTTTCTAGGCAATAGTACTGGAGTGGATTACCATTTCCTTCTCCAGGGGATCTTCCCGAACCAGGGATCAAACCTGGGTCTCCCACATTGTAGACAGACGCTTTACCGTCTGAGCCAGGTTATTGACATTTCTCCCGGCAATCTTGATTCCAGCTTGTGCTTCCTCCAGCCCAGCGTTTCTCATGATGTACTCTGCAGAGAAGTTAAATAAGCAGGGTGACAATATACAGCCTTGGCGTACTCCTTTTCCTATTTGGAACCAGTTTGTTGTTCCATGTCCAGTTCTAACTGTTGCTTCCTGACCTGCATACATGTTTCTCAAAAGGTAGGTCAGGTGGTCTGGTATTCCCACCTCTTAAAGAAGTTTCCACAGTTTATTGTGATCTACCCAGTCAAAGGCTTTGGCATAGTCAACAAAGCAGAAATAGATGTTTTTCTGGAACTCTCTTGCTTTTTCCATGATCCAGCGGATGTTGGCTATTTGATCTCTGGTTCCTCTGCCTTTTCTAAAACCAACTTAAACATCTGGAAGTTCACGGTTCACATATTGCCAAAGCCTGGCTTGGAGAATTTTGAGCATTACTTTACTAGCGTGTAAGATGAGTGCAATTGTGTGGTAGTTTGAGCATTCTTTGGCATTGCCTTTCTTTGGGATTGGAATGAAAACTGACCTTTTCCAGTCCTGTGGCTGCTGCTGAGTTTTCCAAATTTGCTGGCATATTGAGTGCAGCACTTTCACAGCATCATCTTTTAGGATTTGAAATAGCTCAACTGGAATTCCATCACCTCCACTAGCTTTGTTCATAGTGATGCTTTTTAAGGCCCACTTGACTTCACATTCTAGGATGTCTGGCTCTAGGTGAGTGATCACACCATAAAGAAAGCTGAGTGCAGAACTGATGTCTTTTAACTGTGGTGTTGGAGAAGACTCTTGAGAGTCCCTTAGACTGCAAGGAGATCCAACCAGTCCATCCTAAAGGAAACCAGTCCTGGGTGTTCATTGGAAGGACTGATGTTGAAGCTGAAACTCCAATATTTTGGCCACCTGATGAGAAGAGCTGACTCATTTGAAAAGACCCTGATGTTGGGAAAGACCGAGGGCAGGAGGAGAAGGGGACGACAGAGGATGAGATGGTTGGATGGCATCACCGACTCAATGGACATGAGTTGGGGTAAACTCCAGGACTTGGTGATGGACAGGGAGGCTTGGCATACTGTGGTTCATGGGGTCGCAAAGAGTCGGACACGACTGAAAGACTGAACTGACTATCTCATCTCCTGAATCTTGCTGCAACAACAGTCAGAAGATGATAAAAACGAACAAACTTAACCTTAGCTGTTCTTCATATTGAGATTTATAATTTTCATTATATAGGTTCTGATAGGAAGAGTCTTTCCCTGATAATACAGAAAGATGATAGTCCAGTCACAGAAAACACGTCTTTTCCATTCATGGATTGTTGTGCTGCTAACAACTGTGTGTGAGGCACATATGAAGCTCTAGTGCCTCTCTTCTGTATAACTGGACTTGACAAAATGCGTTCCGAGAAAATGCTGGAGTCATGGCAGGTACATGGGATTAGCTAGATTATTTGGGATCCAGGAAGGAAGCCGTGGTCAATAAAGGGCAATGATGAATAAAGACATACAAAATCATGGCAGAGAGAAACCAGAAGCAAAAATTAAGTTGAAAATCAAAAGCTTAACCTGGTTACCCACAATAAGCATAAGAGAGTAGACTGGATGGTTGAGAAGAATCTCATCTTGTACTTTGACATTGTTTCAACTTATTTTATGGACCTAGCTGAAAAGACACCAACATTTTCCCTCTCTGGGTAGGTACTGTCTGGCTTCTGACAATGATGAATTTTATAATCACCTATAATTTTACTTTACGGGATTCTGAACATTAAAGTTGAAAAGCAATCTCACTGTGCTTTACCTGAACACACAGGACTTCACTAACAATTTCTAAAATTGGAGAGAATTGCCAAAAGCATTCAAATTTACCAGCTTTATAAGTCTTAAAAATAATATATCAGAAACTAGTTCTCTGAGATGGAAAAAAATCCAAATTGCTATACATTTAAAAAATTAAAGCATATTTGATGTACAATGTTGTGTTAGTTCATGGTATACAGCAAAGTGATTCAGTTATACATATATATTAGTTTTCATACTTTTTCATTGTAGGTTATTGTAAGATATTGAATATAGTTCCCTGTACTGTACTTACTATACAGTAAGACCTTGTTGTTTATCTATTTTGTATATAGTAGTTTGTGTCTGCTAATCCCAAACTCTTAATTTATCTCCCCTCTTTCCCAAAGTACTATAAATTTTTTTCTACCAATGTTTGTGGAGTATGGACTCTATGCCACTCATCATATTGATTGGTTTTCCCTAGTTCTGTCTGCTTTCTAATGATAAATCTCAGTTTAAACCACCAATGTCATCATCTGAAGGATCCCTGCACAGTCAGCTGCATTTCCTGGGTCATTGTTGTTCCCCTGGATAAACAGGCCCATGGTAAAGGGAGAGTTAGATCTTTCCTTTGAGATTCATTTGTGCAGGACATGGCTGAGATGACGTAAATCTTTAGTTTCCAGTTCAGTCTCAGGAGGTGAAAAAAATTGCAATAGCTGCTCTATGTCTTAAGACATCTCGCAAGGTGGATTTACCAATAATTGTACCAAGCTACTAATACAGACACAGGACTTGCCAGGGGGCACCAGTGGTAAAGAACCACCTGCCAATACAGGAGACATAAAAGATGAGGGTTCAATCCCCGGGTCAGGAGTATACCCTGGAGAAGGAACAGCAACCCACTCCAATATTCTTGCCTGGAGAATCCCACAAACAGAGGAGCCTGGTGGGCTACAGTAGTCCATAGGGTCACACAGAGTCAGACCTAACTGAAGTGACTTAGCACGCACTGATACAGCCCTCTAATCATCCTTAATCAGAAATCAGCTTCCTCTCTCCTTTTAAAAAAAGGCTGTTGAAACTCTTCAAGTTGTACACTTAATTTATTTTTCGGGCATGTGGTATGTGGGATCTTAGTTCCCCAACCAGGGACTGAACCTGAGCCTCTTGCGTTGGAAGCACAGAGTCTTAACCGCGGGTCCACTGAGGAAGTCCCTCGGCTTCCTCTGTTAAGGTTAGTAGAATCTTTGTCCGATTCTACTGATTGCTGTTCTCAAGAGCCATGCTTCCCACAGTGCATCCAACAGAGCCCCAGTTCCAGTTTGGTGAACAGCTCAACACAAACAGGGCGTCCTGGTCGATGGAGTTTGAGAGGACTCTGCACACAGCATCTCCCTTGTGGCGAGTCCGGACCCACCTCAGAACACTAATGGAGTCACTAAAGAAGCCCATTTATCTCGTTTACCTTGATGTTTCTCAAGTTTCTTAGCTCACAGAACGTTTTGTTCCACCCACCCGTCTCCCTCCGTTTTGCAGGGAACTGGTTTTCTGTAGAACAGCCTCCAGGAAAGGTTGGCGGCGGAGGCCTGTGAAGCGGCTTCAGAGTCACGGGGCTCCGCCGGGCTGCTCACTGTGCGTGCGTTTGTCCTCTCGGTTACGCTGGTTCATTACCATGGAAACACTTTCAGGGCCATTTAACGGAGGCAAAGAAGTCTCTTCGCTCGCATTTCTAACACACACACACACACATACACAGGCTGTTTTCAGGAGCTATAATCGTCTCTGAGAGGACTGCTGGCATGACCCTCCCCACTCTGCACCGAGAGTCTACCTCCTCTTGCAGCTTCACAGTCAGTCGTTTTTTGGTCAGCCCTGCCCCCACTTCCAATCACCACTGGCAGTCAGAATCTCTTTCCTCTCCTTTTTCCTCATCTTTTTTCTCTCTTCTTGCTCACACTGAACCTTGTGTTCGGAAAGGCAGACCATTTAGAAACAACACCCCTGCATCACAGTATTCCTTCTACAGAGCAAACTGAGGGCTAATGACATTTGCTTGCCCTTCGTCTTCAAGTCTTGACCTATCTTTTCCTATGTGCCGCCCCATGGCCATGCGATGCTTTTTTGTTACCCAGGAGAGATTTCTGGCTTCTTCCAAGTCCAGAGGACTCCCATAGCTTCTCCTGACATTAAGTCTCCCTCATGCCACAGATCACATACACTCGAAATCCTATCAGTGCCGGAGGATGGCTGTGTTTGGTTTCTCACACTGTCCCCGAAGGGAAAGTGTGGCTAACGCCATGTGTGAAGCTACACCCCCAAGAAACAAAAAACGTGATGTACATCCAGAATTCTATGAGGCACATGCAAGAAGACCATTTTTGATCTTTGGCTCAGCTCTTTAGATAGAAAGCCTACAGCTCTTGACTGTAATAAAGTGGAGATGATTGTGTTCACACCTCTAAAGATATGTCTAAAGACTGCTACCTGTTGGTCCATTTATTTCTTCATTTATTTAACAAATATATACTGAGCACCATATCTATGTGCCAGGGCTGGAGAGAAGATGGAGCAGAGTGGTAACAAGATAAGCTCTCTTATGTCCCTGTCCTCTTTTGTCCAAGTAGCGTGGGGAGTGGATTAGTCAGAATTTTCCATAGAAGCAGCACCAGTAGGATGTGACTACATACAGAGTTTTATAAGGAACTGGCTCATGGGATTATGGAGGCTGTCAAGTCCCAAGATCTGCAGAGTGAGTCAGCAAACTGGAGACCCAGGAGGCATGATGGCTTAAGTTTTCCCATCTGAAGCAGAGTTGGGACCCAGCACACTGATGTTCAGTTTGAGTCCAAACACAGAAAAAGCTGATAGCCCCAGTTTGAAGGCAGTCAGGCAGGAGGAATTCTCCCTTACTCAGGGGAGGCTCAGCCTTTTTGTTCTATTCAGGCCTTCAGCCCATCGGATGGGGCCCACGCACGACTGTGCTTTGTCTAGTCTACTGATTTAAATGTTAATCTCATCCAAAAAGCATCCTCACAGAAAAGTCCAGAATAATGTCTGCCCAAATATCTGGGCATCCCATGACCTGGTCAAGCTGACGTATAAGATGCGTCACTGGGGGAAGACAGACAGTAAACGTAATGAATAACTAAATTATATGGTATGTTAGCTGCTAAAAGTCATAGGGAAGAAAATAGAGTCAAAAGAAGGGAATCAGATATATGTCGGGGATGGGTTTCAGTTTACAATAGGGCCAGAGTCAGTCTCACAGGCAAGGTGATATTTGCATAAATAGCTGGACGAGGCTTTAGCCATGTGAGTATCTGGGGGAGGCAGATACAACCACCACAAGAGGAAAGAACCAATGCAAAGGTCCTAAGGCTGGAATGTGTCTCCAGAGCTCAAGGACCGGCAGGCAGGACAGAGGAGCCGCATGAGTGTGGGGAAAGTGGTGGGGTACCCGGTGGGAGGGGAAGAGGCAGAGAGAGAGGCAGAAATCATGAAGGCTGTTGAGAGGACTTTGGCTTTTGTCCTCAATGAAATGGAAATCACCAGAGAGTTTTGAGCAAAGCAATGACATGATGTGGTCTTCCTTTATGAGAATCACTCTGGCTGCGGTATTGAGACTAGACTGTCAGAGGGTAGGATAAGGTGGAAGCAGGAAGGTCATATTTGAGACTTTGCAATAATTTGCTATTTTATTTATTTATTAAAAAAATTTTTTTGGGCCCATGATGCACGGTATGTGGGATCCTAGCTCCCCCACCAGGGATTGAACCCGCACCCCCTGCATTATAAGGGCAGGGTCTTAACCACTGCACTGCCAAGTCCCAGAGACTTCAATAATTTGGATGAGAGACGAAGGTAGCTGCAACCGAAGTGACCATAGTGGAGATTCTGAGAAGCAGATTCTGGATTGGAGGTGGGTGACTGAGCAAAGGAGGAGTACAGAATAACTCCTTGGTTCTGGACTTGAGCAAATTATAAGGACGGAGATGCCATCATCGGGACAAGGAGACACTGCAGAAGGAACAGGATTTGGCAGGAAGGCCAGGAGCACCAATTTAGACACACTGTTTATCCTTAATCAACCTTTCCCAGGGGCTACAATTCATTACTATATGATCTGTGATGCAGCTGTTGATGTCCTTGGCTTTCCCTCCTCCCTCCGCTAGCTGAGTCTTTTTCTGGTGTCCACCTTTCAGTGTGTCTTTGCTTGGGAGCATCTTCTCACACTCTCAGTTCAGCACAATACATTGGATAAGTGAGCTGTTTCTCACATATGAGGATGGTGCTTTTGAACCCCAGTCAGCAAGGAGTGAGCTCTGTGCTGTTCTCTCCCGGTGACAGCCTGTGCTGAGTCATCCACTCTGGCCAGCAGCAAACGTTTGTGAAGACAGTCACCATGGATTATGAGTTTGTTCTGTGGCTGGCGGTAAAATTATGTTTGTTAATTTCCCAAGCTAATTGCTCATTCTATCCTGAAATAAGCTGGCCCACAGAGCTACCCCATCTTTGGACCTGGCTTTATCTGTGCCATATTTTATCAAATTGGGGTAATGGATGGAGACACACTGTTTAAGATGGCTGATCTGGGATAGACCCTCTCATATGAGAGTACATTGGAGACCTGCTTTGCCTTTTGATGCCAAAGACAGTGCTTGTCACATAAGAGGTGAGTGAATGAATAAGCAAACTAATGTTGAAGTGATAAATAAAAATGAACCTTCTGAGAAAGACAGATGTAATCTGGGTATCAGAAATAAACTTACCTATCTAAGATGTTAATAGTTTATCTTGTTTTGATATGTGTATTTCTTATTCTTAAGTGAACAAAATTATCAGACATTTTCTTTTACATTGTCTTCTTTTTTCCTTCATAAGCTTTTTTTGGGGGGCTTGCTGTCCTCTTTCCCTGACCTCATCATGCCTTTTTTTGTTTCTGTGAATGTGTGCTAAGTCACTTCAGTCATGTCTGACTCTTTGTGACTCCATGGACTGTAGCCCACCAGGCTCCTCTGTCCATGGGATTCTCCAGGCAAGAATACTAGAGTGGGTTGTCATGCCCTCCTCTAGGGGATCTTCCTATCTAGGGACCGAACCTGCATTTCCTGAGGTTCCTGCACTGCAGGCAAATTCTTTGCTATTGAGCCACTGGGAAAGCCCTTTTTTGTTCCTATTATCTGTTAAAATGTTTATTGAGCACCTATTAAGTACCAGGTACAATCCTATGTATTTGGAATACATCAGTGAGAAAAGAAAGACCTTTCCTCCAGAGTTTATAAACAGAGAGCAAACAATACACTTATAAATACACATACTGTAAAAAAGGAGCAGCTCAGTAAAAAGGGATTGGGTGCTGGAGTTTTTAATTAATGTAAAAGAGGCTTAAGTAGAACTTTTGGCTGGCTGAAATATTTGACAGATTATTTGGTTAATTCTATTTGATCTAGCCCATCTGTCACATGCTAGCAGCTGATCAGAGTAGAATACGGAGCATCCAGGAGGGCAAAACAGGAACTAGAAAGGGATAAACGCTGCTTTCCCCTCTATCTAACTTGAATTCCACCACTCACAGGCTGTATAGTTCACTTTCAATTCCAGACACTCTTGACCTTGGCACGTGGTAGAGGATGAGATGTTTGCTGCTGATTAGAATTACAGAATAAAATCCACCAGCTGCAGTCTCAAGTCCCCATTTGATCATTGTGCTGTCTCACCAATCTTAGTTTTTTATTTTAGGTTATCCTTTGTCAGCTCTGGGTCCTTCTGTTTTCCAGCCCACAAAGTTAGTTTACGAAATATCATCTGTTCCTTGTTTTTTGTTTTTTTTTTATGGTGACCCCAAAATAAAAAATTAAAATATGCATACACTGGCCAACATCATAAGAGAAGCTGATAAGTTTCAGAGAGGTAAAATATATAAACATTTTCCACAGTCGGTTTTAAACGATTTCTGTGAATATCTAAGAGGTACCTTTCAAGCATCAGCATTACAAAGTACAAAATACAATTCTGCAAAGGACAGGCTGAAAGATCAAACTCTTTCCTTCCTCCTGGTACACAGAATGTTCCTCCCAGAATAAACATAGAGACAGGCTGGAGCTGAGCCACTGGCTTTTGGTCCTCACCAGGAGCCACGTTAGGAGCCCCGCACGTCTGCACAAGCCTTTCCAGAGGGAACCAGTACTAAATAGTAGATGCTGTGCTGTTGACTTGTTCAAAAGCCATTTCTCTTGTGGTTCATGGCAGCCATCCGTTTCATAAATTCTGGAATTAATTATTTAATATAAGTTTCCAGACTTTATGTTTGCAGGAGAGGACCACAGGCAAAAAACACATGTTACCCTCTAGTGGTAGAAGGTCCTGTTTGCTGGGGATCAACTCTCTGGCATAAGGGGCAGCACAGCAGAGGGCCTGAACAGCTGGGCACAGGTCAGCCTCGGATTCTGGTCTTGACTCCGCCCCTTATTAACCAAGAGAATAATATCCACCTCACAGAACAGGTGTCAAGCAACAGGTGCTCCCCGCTAATGCCCTTCCTCCCTACGCTTCTGCAGGGTATAATTTGAGGTCCACTGCGGTCACTCAAAGTGTACACTTGAGTGACACACACCAGTTACCATTCAGTGAGATGCCACGATGGGACTGATACAACGGTCTCCACCTCTGTAGCTGCTAATCCTTCAGCTGGCCTTTGGACTATGGTCACAGTTACGGTCACAGAGTCAGTAAGAACAAACGTTTTTAGATCCCCAGCCTTTAATGATCCCATGTGATGGTATTAGGGACTCTCTTTAAGGAAGCACTCCTACGGTCTTTTTATGATATCCTGGCCATGCTTAAAAATTATTTATCTAGGTATTTTTCTCTTGAAAAAATTTAAATGGTCAACAGTCACAAATTCCCAGAGTTTTACTTCATATCATTTTGTAGGATTTTTCTATCATATTGGTCCTTAGAACCTATCTGGCCACAAAAATGGGCTTCCCAGGTGGCGCTAGTGGTAAAGAACCCACCTGCCCATGCAGGAGACGTGAGATGGGGTTCAACTCTGGAGTCAGAAAGATCCCCTGGAGGAGGGCAAGGACACCCACTACAGTATTCTTGCCTAGAAAATTCCACGGACAGAGGAGCCTGGGGGCTATGACCCATAGGGTTGCAGAGAGTTGGACACCACCGAAGGGACTTAGCATGCACACACACATAGGACATTGATGGATAGGAGGGGTGTTTAGGTTTTTAAGCTTTCACAGCATGATGGCACTGTGGATGGTGGGAACATGCACGTCCTCCTTCCTTTCCTTCTTCCCTCATTCCCCCTCATCCTCAGAAGTCCCTGCACTATGTGAGGGCCTGGCATGGAGGTATAGTTTCAAGGGGACTTCCATATAAGGTTCTATGAACCTCTGGTTTCTGATAATAAAGGGAAAGAGCATTTGAAACAGGGAAAAGAAAGTAAGGTTGAGAAGACCTGACTGCCATTCAGATTTTCCTTTCAAAATGCCTATACTTTTTTGGAAAACTGTGACCTTATTATAATTAATAACTCCTTAGTTATCATTTGACCCTTTTCCAGGGTCAGTGGAAATCAACCAAGAGAAAGAAAGCACTGAATACAAAAGAAGGAGTGGAGGGGAGAGTAGAGTTTGTCCTGCAGGAAAAGGACGCTGAGAAGGTGAGGTCCGAATCTGGCATGCCCATGGGATCCCAGGGCTAATTCTAGACCTGATTTCAGAGAATCAGCCTTGTGTCGGGTCAGAGTACCCCGGGCTACCAAGTCTGGTGGGGCAAAGCCGAGTGGGAACCAGAGGCTTGTGCTCTGGACTGGGAAGAGCCCGGCTGATCACTCCGGGTCTCTGGCAAGTTCTGAAACTGAACATCTGTGAGCTTTGATCTCTCCATCTGTAGATGGAGTATAACATTACTACCCTTGTGCTCTAGTGTGACACTGTGAAAATTAATAGGCGATAAAAGAATTTTGAGATTAATTAAAAAGTCCCTTATAAATATTCACACAAAAGGCCATCAGTACTTATACCATTTATGTTAGGACTGGGAGGGGGGTGGCTCAGAACTGGGAAATCTGTTTATTATTTCTCTATGCCATTTTACTCATGTCAAATTATCTTCCTGACTTCATAAAATAAGTGCCGTCCCTCCTCTATTGGCCGTCTCATTGTCAAAAACAGCATTTGTGCCTTGCATTTTGCATTCAGAGGCTTCTCTGATGGCTCAGAGGTAAAGAATCTGTCTGCAGCACAGAAGATGCAGGAGACACAGGTTTGATTTCTGGATTGGAAGATCCCCTGGAAGAGAGCATGGAAACCCACTCCAGTATTCTTGCCTAGAGAATCCCATGGACAGTGAAGCCTGATGGGTCACAGTCCACGGGATGGCAAAGAATTGGACATGACTGAGCACAGCACACACATTTTAGATTCATTCAGAAGAATCTTCACAGTAGAATATCATAAAGAATGATTTTCAAAGGCAGTGAAAGAAAATCAACTTCGGTTAAGAACAGTTTGGGTCCAAAGAAGCAACGGGATGTGGACCCTGAGAATAACACGCTCCATCCTTCATCTGTCACAGGGACAGCTCCAGCTGTCCACAGGCAGCTGCTGAGTGGTCCCAACACCATACTGTCTGTGGGGTTTTCTTAGACAATTCTTCCCTGGGTTGGGAAGATCCCCTGGAGGACAGAATGGCAACCCACTCCAGTATTCTTGCCTGGAGAATCCCATGGGCAGAGGAGCCCGGTGGAGGACAGTCCATGGGGTCTCAAAGAGTCGGACACAACTGAGAGACTCACTTGCACTCGGAGAATTCTCCGGTGCTGTCACGTCACACCTCTTGGTCAGGTGCACACGCGTTGCTCGCACTGCACCCAATTCCTCGTAAAGCTACCCCCACACTTGACTGACACTCACAACACATATGCTCAGTCCCATATGGCTCCAACTTGATTTTTCTATTTGTAAAACACCAGGGAAACATGTTAGATGGAGATGAAAAGCAAGGTGTTTACAAACTGGTAAAGAAATACGATATTTATCCTGTCAGTTGAAATGAACCTGGCAGATGTATTTTTGGTTAAAATTAAAATCGTGAGCCCTATCAGGTTACCCCTGGTGATGCTGCCAGATGCACAGCGTGTGTCTGACAAAGAGGCACCCCTTGGTCATTTGAGCCAGACTGTGGGTTCCAACAATTCATGACAGGGGAGCTCATTACAAGGGCTTGCCTAAGGGGAGGGGCGTCAAGTATTGAATACACAGAAGCAGACTCATGAAAAGTGGTACAGAAACGAGTCTTTTCTACCTTTCCCGACCCACAGACATCCTCACTGTCAGGGGAGCATTCTGGAAGGAAAACAAATGGAATCAATCACCTTCAATTTTGGTCTGCAAAAACTGTTCTCAATTCAGACTAGCCAACAACATGCTCCTACGGACATAGGCATGGGAATGGTTCTGAGTTTCCCACTGTGCTCTCTGGACTCGTCTTCCCACTGAACTTCCATAACTCCAAACAGAAGTGGCCTGCATGTGTCCAGAAGACATACAGGAAAGACACAGCAGAGAACCTATAGGGCTTTTTCTAGGGTATGCTCTTCTGGTTTTATTCAGGCTCCTCTCGTATCTAGTTTATTAGGATAGTCCACTTTTCTTATAACTGAACAAGGAGCTGGTGGTTCCTGATGTAAAAACAATAGTTCTGGCAATCCGAGAGGAAGATCTCTAATCTGTCTACAAGGCCAGCCTCTCTAAGGACTCTGCGGGCCCGCGATGGAGGCTGGATATCTGAGAATGTGACTTTGAGGGATCCTGGGGCTCCATGCAGCTTTGAATTTCCATCTTTTTACACCTTACCTTTATGGGCTAGTATTTGGTTCTCTGGCTCAAGTGCCCGAGCCCATCTCATCCCATCGTAATAATGAATTCCAGTTAAACTGGACGCTTTGTCATCGCCTTATCTGCACCTAATAGGGTGAGTCAACTGTTCGTTATACCTCCCTGGAGTGTGGCCGCCTGCATACCAACTAAGTCCTTTACATTGACATGTATACACATGGCATCTTAGGGAGCCAAAAGATTCTCAAAGAAGTGTCTATAAGAATGGGAAAGCAAACAAAGGAGGGAAAAGAGAAATGAAATAAAAGAGCTGTATGCTGTGTACCTTGGGGTACACAGATTTGAGGAAAATCTAGGGGATAGTAACCCCCTTGCCAATAAAATGATCTGAAAAAGACAAACAACAGGATATAAAAATGGGGACTTTTCTGGTGGTCCAGTGGTTAGGAATCTGCTTCCAATTCAGGGACGCAGGTTCACTCCCTGGTCAGGGAACTAGGATTCCCCAACTAAGCACGTGTGCCACAACTGGAGAGCCTGCATGTAGCAAGTACAGAGCCCATGAGCTCTGGAACCCATGAGCCACAGCTAGAGAGAAGCCCCACACCACAACAAAGAGCCACGTGCTGCAACAAAGACCCACAGCTAAAAATAAATAAATACATATTTTAAAAAATTAATTTTAAAAGGATACAACAAATATGTATGATAAATTTCATAAAGAATAAATACGTCAAAATCCCCAGTTAACAAACTGAACTCTGTGTAATAGTTCTGCAACTTCAAAGGGAATGAGCAAAAGCCCCATGGACCTGGGACTATTCATACAAACACATTTGAATGAGGGAAATGAAAGACTCCTTTTATTTCCTGAAAGGGAATAAAAGTTTATTTAGTTAATAATAAAAATAAATAGGAGCAATTAAAATGCTTTTTTCCCCCTGAAATACATTAATGTTAAAGTGTTAAGAAGTAGACCACTTAAGCTTACCTTTTGGCCTAGCTTAAAATGTGAACAGACTAAACTTGCTTATTATTAAAACAAAAGAAGTTATTGACTGAATTAAAAAATAAAACTCAACAATCTGTCGTTTAAACAAAACACATTTGGCACCACGTCAGTTATAATAGGTAGGATGGGAGAGGACTGTCTAAGATTTAACCCACTTAAAGACAAGAGCAGAGATACCTGGGCTTCTTCCTGTGTTAGATGCAATTTCACAGACTTGAATCCTACTTATCTTGCAAGACTTGGTTAGAGGGGCCCCTTCTCTGTGACTCTGTCTCCAACTTCTCCAACCTTCAGGCAGTGTTCAAGATTGCCACCCACGAGCACCCATCAGCTCAGCAGAGATTACGATGTACCCCCTTTGGATTGATCTTTTGGCCTCATAAGACCTTGAACTCTTGAAGAAAGCAGCTGTTGGTGTTTCCAAACACAGCTAATCAAATTATGAATATGATATCTCTATTATAATGACAAAGGTATGGATTAGGAAGAGGACATTTCAGGTCCATCATTCTTTTCCCAGGACTTGGTCCTCCAGTATGATTGGGATATTGGATTTGTTGTGGAGAGGAGTTTGGGGGAGAGCACTCACATGCAGAAACACTGCAGTGCAAAGGGCCTTGAAGGCCATCCTGCGGAGCCTAGAGACTTGATCGCGCAGGTCATGGGAAACAACGGCAGGATTCCAGACTAATTGTGTTTTCTATTTGTTCACTTTGTTTTGTAACAGTTCCTATGATGAGAGAATGGGGAACAGGTTGGAGGAGAAGTTTTGAGGCAGAGAAATCAGTTTTAAGAGGCTAAACCAATAGTGTTTGTCAGTGAGTGGTGGCATTTTTTTTTTCTTCTTACATCTTCTTTTTATTTTAGTTTTTTAAAAGGCATGCTTGTAATACCTTTACTTAAAAAATTTAAAAAGCAGGTGATCTTTTTCTATCTTTCCCCTTCTTTCTCTTTTCAACTTTTTTTCTTTTTCTCACCTTCCTTTATCCCTTCTTCCTCCTCCTCTCCTTTCTTCTCTCTCTTCTTTCTTTTTACTTCCTTCCCTCTTTCTCATACTTCTCCCCTCTTTTTTTTCCTGCACTAGGGCCCTGGGAACGGAGCAAAGGTTTTAGATCCCGTAGATTCTTGTGGTCAGAGTGTTGTCAGGATTCAGAGATGGGTTAGACATGAGGGGGTGAAGGAAAAGAAGTCAGGTGATGGGGCAGAGTGTTTGGAGTTCCAACACCTGAGACAAAGAACCAGAAGGGAGAACATAGTTTCTGTGTGTGGCTCTGAAAAAAGTGGATTCACAGCTCATGCAGGGTTAATCCAGACCCAGGATTAAGGAGTAAGGCCTGGAGATGGACAGTTGGCACCACTAGAGTAGGCGTGACAGGATCAGGGACATGGCTGAAATCGACCAGGGACAGACTATACTCAAGAAAATCCTCTTTGGCTGACAAAGAATGAAATTTTGAAGGAATATATACATTTAAAGGGCAGAGGAAGGAAGAGAAGTCAGACAAAGAAATTAAATGAAACAGACAACTTAGAAAGAATAAAGTTCACTCCCGAGTTGCTGTGCAGATTTAGCGGCCGTGGCCTCCCAGCACGCCAGGGCTTCTGCGGATGCGAGGCGCGAGATCAGGATGGAGCCCGGGCTCCTACTCCGCACACATCAACTCCGAGTTTATAGTCTGCATACTGTCTATGTGGTTTGTTGTATTGGAATTAAATTTGTGTGCTGTTTGCATGAAAAAAAAAAAAAAAGTTCACTCCCAAGGGAAGGAAAAACTTTGAGAAGGACAGTCATTGATAAAAATTCTTTAAGGAAGGTGAATCGAATGAGGACAATTAGGAAGATACCACACCAACGAGAAAGGCTTTTCTGGTAAAATGATAAGGAGAGAGGACAGATGAAGGAGACTGAGCAGTGACAGAGAAGTGACGGAGAGGAAGGACAGAGTCTTCCTAAGATATCTGCTAGCAAAGGGAGGAAAGAGATGGTGCAGGTGGTCAAGGAAGCTGTTTTTATCAAAGAGAGAAATGATTTGGTTTGCAGATTAAACAGGAGTCAGTAGGGAGAGAAAGAAGGGAATGATTGATCAGATAAGGTTCCAAAGAAATTAGAAGGAGGTCAAATAAATAGGAAAACTTATAATGCTATCAGATTAAAAAAAGTATCCCGAATAAAACTCTACCAAGGATCACTATAGGATTGCAAAAGACACAACCTATCTAAAATAGTAAATATTTATGTCTCAAGCAACATAAAAAATATATATGATAACAGTGAGGAAGTTGCAAGAAGAAATAAAGCTAGTAATTGCATAACAAACTCTGTTCAAGACATGCCTGAATAAAGAACAGAGATAAAGCTGAACAAAGAAGAGAAACAAAAATGAAAATTGCAATAACCGGTATATGAGACAACCTGAATGACAGAATTGAAAATATTTTCAATAGAAATAGGTGTACCATCAATATCTATCACATATGGGAGACAAAGTCATATTTAATAAACACATACGCATATCATTCATGTTGCTGTTTAGTTGTTAAGTTGTGTCCAACTCTTTTGAGACCCCATGGACTGTAGCCCACCAGGCTCTTAGGATTTCCCAGGCAAGAACACTGGAGTGGGTTGCCATTTCTTTCTCCGGGGAATCTTCACAACCCAGAGATCGAACCCATGTCTCCTACATTGGCAGCTGGATTCTTTACCACTGATCCACTAGGGAAGCCCAACAATACTCATAAATATTAGAAAAACAATATCAACTTAATTCTATTTAAGCAATATTATATGAGTAAAAATTTTTTCTCATAAACAATAGCAATAAAAGAGGCAAGCCATGACCCAACCCCTGTGGGTTAAATTTCTTTAGAATTTCACTTCTTGAAACAATCCTTTCAACCCAGCTCTTCAGTATTTCTCCTTAAGCTTAGCTGAGGACATTGGAGGGTGTTTGTTCTGCATAAAGAGTGATTATTATTTGATGATCTTCTCTACTCATTTTACTTTATAAATACAAAAAAATGTTTTATATGTATGGGCTAACATTTATTGGAGAACAGAATAAAAAATTAAGATATGGATCATAAGAATCTATGATCAACCAAAAGTAACTCAAAAATAGAAGAATGCCCAATTAAATAGTGCCATATATAATTATCAGATACAGTATATGTCCCTTAAAATTACACTGTTAAAATTTGCTTGATATGAGAAAATGTGAATATTTAATTATGTTCTAGGGAAAAGCAGAAAAAATACTTTGACATAGAACTGAGGAGAGTGTGAAGTAATGTAAGTCATTTGAGCATAGTGTTTATTACCTTTAGAATTTCTTAAATTCACTTTTTTAAAAACAAAACCAAAAAAAATCAGGGACAAAATGGAATGATGTTCATCCTCTTTGAGGTCAAGAAAATGAGAAGGTCATGGAAATTTCAGGAAATGTACTCTTTTTAAATGAGCTAAATCTATCTTGAAGTCCCATTATTAATAAAATAAATGTTCCACGTAGGAAAAAAACAAACAAGATTAAAACCACAAAAAACCTTTCAGAGCAAAAAAAAAAAAAAAAAAAGATCACAGGTGAAATTTGTGGTGACACTCACACATTGGGAGATCTTATAAGCCAATTATCTTGATGTTCAGGTAGGAAGAACATAATTTAATTAGCATTTTAAAGAAAATTAAAAGGAACCAAAAAGCCAAAGGAAAGACAGACTGAGGTGATAAATTCATAATTAGAATTAGAAAAACCTGGTGTTCAATTTTTTTTTTTTTTTTTGCTTTATTGAGGGATACCAGACAAGTAATCTCTCTGTGCTTTATTCCTTATCTATATGGAAATAATAATACTTATTTTTATAGGCCAGGAGATGATTATGCTAAGGTCTTCCTATGGTCTTGTTGAGTGTGAATCTCCTTTTTGCCAGAGAATATCTATCCAATAAGTACAGAGAGAAGACTCTCCTCTTCCAGTCGCACTGAGATTCTCTCACTGTAAAAAGCAATTGGGGTTGACTTTCCATGTACTCTTTGTTTCCACAAAGATAAGAGAAGGTTCCCAGGTATTCATTTAATAAGTGATCTGGGGAGAAGGTCTTAATCATCTTGAATGTCTAGGGTTCTGTTGGCTTTAGATGTTTAACTCACTCAGTCTCTTACTGAGCACCTACTATGGCCACTGGACACAGGGCTGGGTGTTCATGACTCAGCAGTACTGAATGATCACATTCTATTATATTAATCCCTCCCTGGTACTGACTGGCAGTCACTGAAGGCATTACTCACAACCTAAGTCAACAAACTGTTGTGATGCCAGGGGCAACCTAAGAACATGATGAGTCAATCAATCTAGGGAAAACAACGAAGTTTAGGGTAACCTGACTGGAAATAAAGATATTAATAACAAATCAAAGGAAATAAAGGTGGTTTCACAACATGTTGTAACACCACAGACAGCCCTGTATTTCAGTTTCACTCCTTTGTCGCAACCTTCTTACTAATTAACACCTACTTTCTAACACTTTCAGGGCCTTGGGGCTACAAATGATGGACAAAAACACAAAGAAGAAAATAAGCACAGAGTGGTTCAGGGAAGTCATCTGCTAAAAAGTCCCCAGGTGCACAGCCACATGCCTGGCTGACAACCTCCTCTCTCCTGACTGATATAAAAAAGGAGATATGCTGATCCTTCTCGACTCTCTTTCTTCCCATTGCTCTTCTGTGACTCAACCAAGAGAGTACTCCAATCCCTATCAAATACATTTCCAGATATCAACAAAGGAAAGTTGACTGGAAAGATCAGAAACAAAAGTCCTGTCTCAAACACAGATCACTGAATGCTGTGACTCTTTGGTTGCTTGGGCTTCTCTGGTGGCTCGGCGGTAACGAATCTGCCTGCCAATGGAGGAGACGTGGGTTCAATCCCTGATCCAGGAAGATCCCCTGGGAAAGGAAATGGCAATTCACTCCAGTATTCTTGCCTGGGAAATCCCATGGACAGAGGAGCCTGGTGGGCTACAGTCCTTGGGGTTGCAGTCTGACACGACTTAGCAATTGAACAACAACAACATTTAAAAAAAAAAAAGATGATTCAGTCTCAGGTACAGTATTAGAGAATTATAGAATGATTCTGAATGTCTCTGTCCCAGACCAGAGAAATCCTGTCAAAAGAGAAAAAGGAAAGGCAAGAGTTCTCATTTTCCCATAAAACATATTTTAACGATAATGAATTATCCAGTATGTCTCTATAAAAAGATCCTTCAAATTCTAAAAATGTCAAGTAAATTTTTACTGATGACTATTTAGCCATTATCAGTTTCAGATAGGTAAGCTATGATATATATATATATATTTTTTTTTTTTAACTGAATGGCATATGCAGTTAAAATTCATTTGTAGTTGCTCAGCCGCTCAGTTGTGTCCAACCCTTTTGCAACCCATGGACTGTAGTCTGCCAGGCTCCTCTATCCATGGGATTTCCAGCAAGAATATTAGAGTGGGTTGCCGTTTCCTTCTCCAGGGGATCTTCCTGACTCAGGAAGGATCAAACCCATATCTCCTGCATTGCAGGTGTATTCTTTACCACTGAGTCATCATGGAAGCTCTAAAATTCAGTAGGGACTCAAAGTTAACAATATATTTATAACCTCTTTATAGGACTTGGAGCTACATTCCCCTGTTTTAAATAATGATAATGTTTTAGCTGTACCTTGGTTTTTATTATGTGTAGTTTGCCCTCTCTGTGCTTCATTTGCTGTCAGGTTGGTAACATGTGAAGTTTCAAATTATATCCTTGTCCCTGTTCCAACTTATGACTTTCCAAAAGGAACACTAAACACATTCAACCGTAAGCTATCCAGCCAAAGGAAATGATGGGACTCCTGCTGTTTGAACCACTGAAACCCAATTTGGGTGAGGTGCTGCCCATTATTCTATATAGAGAATCCAGATGGATGAAGATGGGATCAAGCCTGAAGTTCTGCACTGCAGTCACTTCGGTTCTAACTGTGAAATTACCAGTTTTAGAGGACTGATGCTGGACACTCACAACAATGTCAGCGCCTCAAGAAAGTACCACTCTTCACAATTTACATGAAAACTCTATATAGGGAAATCTAATTGGAATATTTTTCAACAGCATTTAAATACCAGGCCAGCTGGATCTCCACAGCCCATGTGAATTGAATCAGCACACTTCTCAGAACCTATATTCTATCATCACTGAATGCTTGAGCTACATCTGTCACCCAAATCTGGCCGTGCTCATTTCTTGTCATTCACTCTGAACATCCAGAAACGAAACATTCAGTGGTAGCCTCAGAGGCACTCGTTTCGTGACAGCGTGCAGCAGCGAAACGGCATCCTTGAAATGAAATGCCTTCCTAACCCCAGGCCCCCTGTTCTTCCTCTAACTTTCCCTTTTCCAAATTCCCCTGAAGAACACTTTTTCAAGGCGAAT
Organism: Bos javanicus; assembly: GCF_032452875.1. Classification (NCBI taxonomy): domain Eukaryota; kingdom Metazoa; phylum Chordata; class Mammalia; order Artiodactyla; family Bovidae; genus Bos; species Bos javanicus. The sequence continues at coordinate 40,304,623 of NC_083890.1, forward strand.
CTGATGTGGCTGATCCACAACTTACATTTTAGCAGTTATACCTTCAACTGATATCTCAATCCATACCATATAAATCTCCTAATATCAAGTTCTTTTTTTTTTTTTTTAAGATAACAGTACCACTAAATAAAAATGTCATTTCATCCTGTTCTTCCGTTCCCTTCCTCTACTACTGGAATCTATTAACCTAGCTTTTATTCCTCAAACCAACACAAAGTGTCAGAAGCCAGAGCTGGTCTTTTTTTAATCAAACGTGACATCAAATAAAATATAGTTAAGACCACAACGAGTCATGAAAGCAAAGACACATCAACTCTCAAGCTCCCTGAAGCTCTCAGAATCTTGTTGAGGGGATGGAAAACATGCACAAAAAGTAACGGTGGGATGTTCCTAAAATGTCATGTAAACCAGTTACTTCTGTGTTGACAGAAAGTACTGTAACGGTGCTGGGACATTCAAAGCTATGAAGAGACCATCAGAAGGCATGTTGAATATGTTCCTTGACAGAGGAGAGTAGGTAGGAAAGTTCAAACAATGGTCATGGTGGTAAACAGCGCAGAAATTATAAAGATAAGTGCAAAGTACAGAAATATATAAATCATGATAAATAACATCACCCAGACCCTATTTTTCCAAAGTATTTTCTCCTACAAATGAGCTAATGATAGACGCAGAAATGCCAAATGCTGTGACTGCTATATAGCAGGGGATCCAGTAAATGTTTGGTTAAAAAAAAAAAAAAAAAAGACCCAAGAAATAAATTAATAGAGTGGAGGAAATTAAAGAGGGCTGGAATATGTAAGGTAAACAGGGTTTAACAAAGATCTGAAGTAACTACTTAACAGGCAAATTTACCTAATAAGCGATTCCAGATATAGAAACACTAATCCTGGCAGCAGTTAATCTACCAAAAACCTGACAAGAACATTCTTTTTTCCTTTTCAGTTTATGAAAAGAGGTAATCGTCCAGGAAGAAGTACATTCTCTAGGTGTTTGCTGCCAGCTGGGGGGAAGCACAGTGGGAAACAGAAGGGGGAAAGCATGTGTGTGTTTTCTTCTCTCCATTAGTTTGGGAAATGCATCTTCACTAAAAAACATTGTCATCAGTAAGACGCTCTCTTGTTCAACTTAGGAGAGGGGCTGGGAAGACATTAAGTGGTGAATATGGGTCTTTATTATTCTGGCAATGTTGGCCTGTTCATGTTCAAAATTTATGTTTTAAAATCTCTGGAAGGCACAGTGCATTTCAATTAGTGAGACTATACAGTAGTTTGTCTTCTCCTAAAAATAATTATGTAAAATTTATTTTGAGTTATTTGTAATTTTAGTACTTAGGGAAGTGTCTGCATTTTCAATTAAGAGCTAAGTATACAAATTAAAAGTGCTGCACAGTGTAGCTTAAATCCAGCCCTCACTGGCTGGTGCACATAAACACTAATATCAAATGATGGTTTTGTCATGTGATCCAACCCGCAGCACATACAAATATAGAACATGACCATAAAAAGTAACGGACCATGCCCTCTGCTAAGTAATTTATGACAGCGGATCCAGACTGGAATGCCAGCTGGAATTACCTTCTCCCTGTCTGCTATTTTCGCATATACAGCTTTGTACAGATGATAGAAGCTACGTCTTGCAGAGAGGACTCATGTTAAGGCTGCTGAAATGACGAACAAGTAGCAAACCCAAAGGCTAAAACATGTTTGGCTTTTAAAAAGATTTGTTGAATGATGTTAAACCCCTTTTAAAATCAATTTTTGAATCAGGCTGTAAGGGAAAAACTTGTAACCCTACCAATTTTGAAATTTCAGATTTATGGTGTCTAGCAAACAGATAGGAAGCTGTACAGTGGAGAATGAAAAATAGTTGATAATCATGTTATGAAAAATGCAATGTGATCCCAAAACTTGACTAAAGGGAGAATGAAAAATTCCCTAGTCATATACGTAGCCCTAACCTCTTTGCAGAATTTGCCATTGAGGCAGTCTGGAACTGTAACAAATTTAGTATGAAATAGTGGATAAAACAAAGGATATTATCCTTCTTTATTAACCTTTACCCCCTTGGATAATCCCCCAAATCCCATGTGTGTGATAACCACCTCACTTCCTTTGGGCAGTCATTCATTATCTAATTCATGTCTTACACAAAGAGAAATGAGCTAATGTGCCTTATCAGATTAAAAAAAAAAAATAGTCACCATGAGTGATGTCCAACAGGACAGGATCTTAGCAAATCCCTTCTGCCTCCATAGTCCTGGGTTTCTAAATACCTATAAAGCTACTAACCCACAGTCACAGCTCACAGGCTCATTCACAGCTTTATGTTGCTAAAGCAAACAGTCTGGGCAGAAGAATGACAGCATTACCCTCCTTTCTGATTATCCTCCTTTCTGCATCCTGATAAACTAATGATTCGCTTTCCTGTTGGGATTCAGCCCCGACTGGGTAGCTTCAAGCTGTCAACTCAAGCAGACCCTGATGATATCACACAAACCTCTTCCTCTCCTTCCTTCCCGGGTGCTTCATTCTTCATGAACCAGCATCAACATCCAGCCTACGCATGGAGCCCGGGTGTAATTACGAAGGCAATTTTCTGGCCCTGGAAAGGCTCATATGAAAAGCAAAGGCTTCTTTTTGCCTCACTTCTCCAAATACAACACAAAATGCTATTCAGAAAGCTGCTGGTTACAAAAAATTCAATCCTGTAAGTCTCTGTAACCCGTTTTTACCTGCTCATCATAGATTATACTTGGGCAGACATTTCAGTTGGGTTTAAGCCTATCTCTTCAGAAATTAAAAGCATGCATTGCCTTTGAGTGCTTTTGAGTTGATAGTTAAGAGAACCACCCACTTAGTAATATCAGTGAGTCCAAACTTATGCATATTTATGAAGTGAGACAGTTAATTTGGAAAAGGCCATAAAGTGAGTCACTGATTAGGTTCTAAGATGCTACTCCTTTTTGAAACTCTGAACACTGGGAAATACTATTGTCAAATGAAAACATAACTGACCATGACACAAAAGATGAAAACTTGTTACCTTTTATTTCTCTTGCAGTTTTATTTTTCTGTTTTCCAGATAAATGTAGAATTACATACTTAAAAAACCATTAAAAAGACTTGTTCAACACATATAAATAACAGCAGTTACTTAACAGAATATTTTCTCGATACTTTTACATGAAGACAGAAAGCTTTAAGGCAATATTTTAAAGTAGGCATTTCACTTTGTATTAGGGCCAGAATTGCTCTATTGCATTATGTTACCTGTCATGCCCCCTAACAATAGAACTTGGCAGTACTCATTGTGGCCAAATCTTTCAAGATTCAGCAATCGTGACTAAGCTATGCTGTGACATTTTCTGGGCAGGGACTTAAGGAACACTTGGGAGTTTGTCTTTGTTCATCCGTTTGCTTTTTCTTTACAATTTCCAGACCTGCCACTAGCCCCACCTAATTTACTCAAGGCATGTTCTGAGATCAAAGTCACATGACTACTTTGCTTGCCATTTCAAAATATTAGACAATAATTTGACACCTTGTGTTAAACAATACAGAGGCAAAAAAAGGGGGGGATGAACTCACTCTAATTAAAAGAAATGTTGAGATCTCTCTCTATATATATCTACATCTCTAGATCTCTCTATACTCAAGTACAGTGAAAACAAATTCAGTGGTTAGATTGGAAAGTTTTCTTGTCTTTCTCTGGATGCCTCCTAGGGGATTAGCCCAGAAAAACCCACTTGAAAGTTTAGAAAGATATTTCCACTAAGACAGACTTCGTTTTAGTCAAGCCAACTTACCCACTCTGGCAGACTGGCTAAATGCTCACCCAATCCATGAATTTCTCCTTCCCAGCACACAGGCTGATTAAATTTCCCAGCCACCCTTGCAATTACAAGTGTCCAAGAGATTGAATGAAGGCAGAGGTGACATATGCCACTTCCAGGTCTGACCCATAAAACCTTCCCAGGAATGATCCTGCATTGTCTTTCCTGAGTCAGTGGCCAAGGACTTGGAGTCAGGAAGGGGCTAAAAGATAGAAGATGCCTGGTCCCTGAATGACCATATGGAAGACTGTCAATCAAAAACACCACAGCAGACCTCAGGCAAGCAAGAAAAATGAGAATTAGGCACTTCTGCTTAAAGCAGTTGGACTAACCTAACTAGTACTAAAGTCTCCTATTCAATCACTTGACCTTTGTATATTTTTTCTCATTCAATCCTCACAATAACTCTATGAGATAAGAACTATTATCCCTATTAAAAATAAGGAAACATGGGCTAAGAGAATTTAACTGCTTTCTTAAGTGGGTAACTTGACAAGTTGGTTTAGAGTGGCTCAGTTCAGTGGGAGTTTCTTGTGGACTTTATCAGATTAATTTGCAAGTAGCCATCCAGGAAAAAAAAAAAAAAAGATCCTTTTTGTTTTTCTTGCATTTGGATTCACAAAGCTAAAGAGTAGAAGATCTAGGGTTCAAATCCAGGTAGGCCCAAGTCCAAAGATTCTACCCTTGACCACCCTCACAAATTAATATATATATATTTTTAATCTCAAACCTATGGGCATAAACCCATAAATAATCGGAATCTCTCAGTGTACCTAAGTACTTAGCTTAAGTACTAAGGTTAACTACTAGGCTTTCTTGGTTGGTTTAAGATGAATAAATTATCAACACATTGGATTACTGCCCCACAGCTTAGAAAATCCTTACTGAGTGAGTGCTCTGGCAGAGCACTCTGCTGGGCCATGCATATCACTAGCTGGAGGAACGGACAGAAGGGGTCTCTCATCCTCCTTTCTCTTCTAATTTCTTAGACTCTTTAAATAATGAAAGGACAAAAATTAGTTTTAGATTCCTGCTCAGTGCACAGGAAGGCACTATCTCTTTATTTTTTAAAAAATAATTATTTATTTATTTGGCTGCCTCAAGTCTTAGTTGCAGTACGCACACAGGGTCTTTGTTGCATCATGTAGAATCTTTCATTGAGGGGCACGAATTTTCTAGCTATGGTGAGTGTGGGCTCCTGAGCACATGGGCTCAGTAACTGCACAGCATGTGGGACTTTAGTTCCCCAATCAGGGATCGAACCTGTGGCCCTTGCATAGCAAGGTGAACTGTTAACCACGAGGCCACCAGGGAAGTCCCAATATTTCCTTTTATTTATTTATTTTTTTAAACTAATTAATTTATTTTAATTTGGAGGCTAATTACATTACAATATTGTGGTGGTTTTTGCCATACACTGACATGAATCAGCCACAGGTGTCCCCCGTCCCATACCCCCCTCCCACCTCCCTTCCCATCCCATCCCTCTGGGTTGTCCCAGTGCACCAGCTTTGGTTGCCCTGTTTCATGCATAGAACTTGGACTGATCAATGTATACTACCATTTCACATATGGTAGTATACATGTTTCAATGCTATTCTCTCAAATCATCCCACCCGCACCTTCTCCCACAGAGTCCAAAAGTCTGTTCTTTATATCTATGTCTCTTTTGCTGTCCCGCATATAGGGTTATTGTTACCATCTTTCTAAAGTCCACATATATGCATTAATATACTGTATTGATGTTTTTCTTTCTGACTTACTTCACTCTGTATAATAGGCTCCGGTTTCATCCACCTCATTAGAACTGATTCAAATGTATTCCTTTTGACAGCTGAGTAATATTCCACCGTGTATTTGTACAACTTTCTTATCCATTCATCTGCTGATGGAAATCTAGGTTGCTTCCATGTCCTGGCTATTGTACACAGTGCTGTGACCAATATTTCCTTTTAAAATGCAAGTCAAATAAAGACAGAAAAAGAGGGCAGGTGGAAGAAACTCTTTCTTACTTATGGAGGATTAAAAAACTCAGATTTCCTAGTCTTTTTAATAGAACAAAATCAACAGGCCAGTCAATGGCCATAAATCATCTTCCCTTTAGCTGGAAACCTAGGGTTAATTTCTTCCACTGTGTACCAGTACACATTAATTTCACGCAAGCACACACTCACACAGTTTCATTGTCAGGTTCTCAGCAGCATAAGACGTGTTGAAGAAAATATGGAAGTGTCTGTAGGTGGGAAGGCACTCCCTGCTGTAGTTACAGCACAACAGATGTGGGCCTTGACCACAAAGGTGCTGCCCATCTGTCCGAAACAAGGTGGAGGGGCACAGGCAGCAGACCTCCCAAAAACCCCTGTGACAAGCCTTCCGAGTGGTGCCCATCCAGGACTTTAGAGGCACTGGGCTAGCAGAAGTTACATTTTCAGCCGTGGCCAAAGTTTTGGGGTCACTCACGGTAGAGATGAGAGATCAAATTGCCAACATTCATTGGATCACAGAGAAAACAAGGGAATTCCAGAAAAACATCTACTTCTGCTTCATTGACTCCACTAAAGCCTTTGAGTGTGTGGATCACAACAAACTGGAAAATTCTTAAAGAGGTGGGAATACCAGACCACCTTACCTGACTCCTGAGAAACACATACGTGGGTCAAAAAGCAACAGTTAGAACTGAACATGGAACAATGGACTGGTTCAAATGGGAAAGGAGTATGATGAGACTGTATATTATTTCTTTCCTGCTTATTTAACTTAGAAAGAGGAACTAAACAGCCTCTTGATAGGGGTGAAAGAGGAAAGTAAAAAAAGCTGGCTTGAAACTCAACATTAAGAAAAAAAGATTATGGCATCCAGTCCCATCATTTCATGGCAAATAGAAGGGAGAAAAGTGGAAGCAGTGACAGATTTTATTTTCTTGGGCTCCAAAATCACTGCAGATGGTGACTGCAGCCAACAAATTAGAAGACACTTGCTTCTTGGAAGAAAAGCTATGACAAACCTAGACAGCATATTCAAAAGCAGAGACATCACTTTACTGACAAAGATCCATATAATCAAAGCTATGGTTTTTCCAGTAGTCATGTATGGATGTAAGAGTTGGACCATAAAGAAGGCTGAGCTGAAGAATTGATGCTTTCGAACTGTGGGGCTGTTGAGAGGCCCTTGGACTGCAAGATCAAACCAATCAATCCTAAAGGAAATCAACCTTGAACATTCATTGGAAGGACTGATACTGAAGCTCCGATACTTTGGCCACCTGATGCAAAGGCCCAACTCATTAGAAAAGACCCTGATGCTGGGAAAGACTGATGGTAGGAGAAGGGGTGATAGAGGGTGAGATGGTTGGATGGCATCATCAACTCAACAGACATGAATTTGAGCAAACTCCGGCAGATAGTGAAGGACAGGAAAGCATGGCACGCCGCAGTCGATGGAACCGCAAAGAGCAAGACGTGACTGAGCAAATGAACAGCAACACACGGTAGAGATGATTAAAGATCGTCTCCCACATCTCTCCCAGGTGATGGGAGACGTCTCCATGCCAACAGCACTTATTTCACCTCTCTCTATTAACTATAAAAATTTTCTACAGTTTTATTTTACCACATAACTCTTATAAATGACTATGCATTGCAGCTCTTTTTATGTGTAGTATCCATGAAGAGAACTTTGGATGGTGAGTAAAGTAATGGGCCCAGGTCCAGATTCCATGGCCAGGGCATTAAAATGTATCACTGAACTTCATTTTTCATGCTCGCAAATTAGAAATATCCTATTTTCCCTGCACCCAGTGAAGAGCTGAATGCACCAAAATTCTACACATATAGAAAAGGGGTTTCTTGGCCATTTTTTATGTGAGACTCCTTCTATCAACTGGGAAAAGATGGGCTTGATAAATTGTCACTAGAGTTCTTTTTTTTTTTTTTTTTCATGTTCTAGTAACATTTAATTCAAAAAAGCAGGCATCTGAGCCATGGGCCATAGTTTGGTAGCACCTGGTCTGTAATACCCAAAAGGCTTCCTGTATATGCCTTTTTTTAAGTGCACAGTTCAGCAGTGTTCAGTATATGCTCACTGTTATGAAACAGATCTCCAGAACTTTCTCATCTTGCAAAAGGGAAACCATCTATCTATTCAACAACAATCTATTTCTCCCCACAGCTCCTGGTAATCACCATTCTACTTTCTGTCTCTGCAAGTATGACTAATTAAGATCCCTCATATAAGTAGAATTGTACAGTATTTGCTCTTCTGTGTCACTAGAATTCTTAGCAACAATACTGTAAAGATTAGAACAATCTTTTGCCCAAAGATCATTTTTATAAATTACAACAAGGGGAGAGAAGAAAAGCATGAGATGTTCTGCACATGTTTCACAAGTTGTTCTATATCAGGATCACTGTAATAGGTCTGTAAGAAAGAGGGGTGCTTGCAAGGTGCAAGATGGGCTGACTCATAAGTACATCATGAAATCAATTCAGTGGGTGACAAATTGAAAAAGAAGAAAAGAACAGAGCAATAGAATTGACTATGTGAAATACATCATAACAAAATGCACATTACAACTGTTGTTTTGTGTAACTGGATGGTGAAATAAAATACTCTTTTTCCTATAGATCAAGGTTGAAAAATTTGAAATCCTTTGTAATAGAGAGTATAAGAACCATGTGTCTTAGTCCAAAATGAGACAGGAAATTTGGAGTTGGATGTCATCACTGTCAATCAGGGCTGTAAATCACTAAGATTTTGCGAATGTTTGTTAATGCAGCATAACAGCCTGCTTTGATATAGACACGACAGGAAAAAAGAACACGAGCTTGGTATTTGTCTACAAAAAGATTTTGTGCTGGTGGGCATTTCAGGTGGGTACACCTGAGTCTTGCTGCTCAAAATGTAGCAACAGACCAGCAGCAGCAGCATCACCGAGAGCTTATTAGAACTATAGACTCCTGGGCTCTATTCTAGACCTGTGACCCAGACTCTGCACTTTAACAAATCATTGAATCCAGACTGACTCGGATGAAGATTAGAGTTTGAGAAGCAGCAATCTAGCAGTTTTTGATAACAAAGAAGTACAAAGTATGAACTAAAAATTAGTAGTAAATACTTCCTTAATTACAAATTAGTTGTGAGACCAGTAAAAATGAATAGAATACAGGCGACATAGATAAACTGACCCTTTAAATAGGTGATGTCGAATGTCACTGTATAAATTTGGTCATAATAAGACTGTAAAGGCCGAAGAAATGTTTTGTACTATAATGTGGATTAGGGACAGAACTTTCAGGCCTTTGCATCTCATTTTCGGGATGTGTCTCACAGTAACTGGTTCTGTTGCTTGCCTGTTTTCTATCTTACACTGCCCATTCCCCGGGCACCCTTGGTTCTCAGGATACACTCTTACCTCTTGGGGTTGCTGGTACTGAGAGGCCATCAGAAGGAAAGCTCTCTGGGCCTGGAAAGCACTATGCACCATTTCTGCCTGGGAACAAAAACAAAACGGGAACAGTTTAATTGTGTGAGTACCTGCACAGAGACTTACCATATGATCCAGCAGTCCCATCTCTAGGTATATATCCAAGAAAAATGAAAATGCCTGTCCACACAAAAAACTTGTAAATAGATGCTCACAGCATCATTATTCATAATAGCCAGAGAGCAGAAAGAACCAGAGTGTCCATCAACTGATGAATGGATAAACAAAATGTGATATATCCATAACAATGGAATATTACTCTGCAATAGAAAGAAATGAAGTGCTGATCCATGCTACAACATGGGGGGAACCTTGAAAACATTATGCTGAGTGAATGAAGCCAGTCACAAAAGACCACATTTGTATGATTCCATTTATATGAAATGTCCAGAATAAGCACATCTACAGAGAGAAAGTAGATTAGTGGTTGCCAGGGGCTGGCGGGAGGGAGGAATGGGCAGTGACTGCTAATGAGCATGGAGCTTCTTTCGGGGGCAATGCAAATGTTGCAGAATTAGACAGTGGTGATGGTTTCACAACGTGGTGAATATACTGAGGATCACCAAATCATATACTTTAATAGAGTGAATGTTATGATATGTGAAGTATATCTCAATGAAGCTATTAAAAAAATATTGAGCCCCAAAGTGTAACTATTTTACAAAGGGTGTTTCTACTATCCTCTTTCACACCCCAATTTGTTCTACACTTGATAATGGAAAGAAAATTGTCCCTTAAGCTATCCCCATAAAGATACGGTCACCTGGGACTTTCCTGATGGCCCAGTGGCTAAGACTCAGTGCTCCCAATGCAGAAGATTCAGGTTTGATCCCTGCTTGGGGAACTAGATACCACATCTAGTTCCCACGCTGCAACTAAAGATTTGCATGTTGCAACTAAGACCTGGTACAGCCAAATAAATAAACAAAAATAAATATTTAAGATATGCTCACCGAGCAATAGTAGTTGCTACAACTGTTCAGTTAGATGGCTCTGGAGGAGACTTCAGGTCTACCTGTACTCAACACCCTAAAAGGAGTTGAGCAGGTGGGAATGTCTTCAAATACGTGGTACCATATTCTCTTATCCTTACCATCTACTCAGTCTTAACTAGTTGATTAATTCTTTAATTTTTTTAAATTCAAAAAGTTACAGAAGAGTATCAAGAAGAAAATAATTCCAAATGTTTATATCACACACAATTAGTTTTTAAGAAAAGTCATACAGTTGTTTTCATAAGACAAAGCACAATGATTCAGAATATTTGTTTAAATCCCTTAAGTTACAAAGATTAAAAAATTTTAAAAAATACCTCGTAACCTAGAAATAATCATTATTAATACAAGATGAACATCACAGCATCCATCTTTAAAAATCCATATGCAGACAGACATTGGTAAAATGGGACCATACCCTAAGTACTATTTTTTAAAATGAAAGTATAAATTTTCATTATAATTGAATACTAAAGATGAAAGAGAAAGAACTGATAAGCTTCAAATAAAAGTTTCTGCACTATAATTATTATGCATCATTCTAAATCATCTAAATGATCATTCTGGACTTCCCTGGTGGCTCAGTGATAAAGAACCCTCCTGTCAATGTGGGAGATGCAGGTGTGATCGCTGGGTTGGAAAGATCCCCTGGAGAAGGAAATGGCAACCTACTCCAGTATTCTTGCCTGGAGAATTCCATGGACAGAGGAGCCTGGAGGTTACAGTCCACGGGGTTGCAAAGAGTTGGACACAACTTGGCAACTGAGCATGCACACAAATGATCATTCTAAGATAAAAATATAAAATATTAAGAGACTGGGATACTTATGTACTTATATTTTAAATGACATAATGTAATTTTAGATGATACTAATTGACTCCTTGTTGGGAAAGACAAGAGCACAGGTCTTTCCCACTTCTTTCTACCTCTGGTCTCCATTTTTCACTTTGTTTTAGTTATTATTCTTACTGTAATGCTAACCCCATAGCTCCTGAGAATTACTTCTACATTTAGACATACCTAGTGGTTCTCACCAGTTGCTTTACCATGGCTTCTCCATTTCTGAGTTTTGATTTTTTTTTTTTTTCTGGCTAGACTCCCATTATCAAGTATGTTCCTCAAAAAGGTCTCAAAGTTGCTTAAGTTCTTCAGTCTGAAGCATGTCTCCCTGTTGTCTATACATGTTAACAACATCTTGGCTAGATATAACATCCTTGGGTCTCTCTCTCACCACGTGCAGAAAGGACAGCAGTGACTGTGGCAATGCACAAATCTAAGCCAGCTTGACTTTTTTCTCCTTTGTAGGAAACTGACTTTTCTATTCTGACACCTGAAGGATTATTTCTTTATCCTTGAAGCTTAACAATTTAAGTTATGTCTGGATTTTGAGCATTCTGTGTTATATTTCTTGGAATAGATTTGGTCCTTTCATTTATGGTACATTTTCTTACATAACTTTATCTTTCAAAATATGTTTTGTTCCACTTGTTAGATTTTCTACTCAGGGGTTCAAACAATTATCTTCATACTGTATAATATTTCAATGATTTCATACCTTTTAGATTCTCTCTGCCTTTCATTTCCTTATCTGTCATCTGTAATTACTGTGATTATATCAATACTTTTCTCTATTGCTGATACACGGATATTCAGTAGGGTCTCATATACATTAACATTTCTAATTTATATTTCATTTCTGTATTAATGTTGTTTTTGATTTTGATTCATTAGACTTCAATTTCCGTTTGTATTTCATTCTTACTGTTCTATCACCTTAAGCTATGCTGTGTGCTCAGTCACGTCCAACTCATTACAACTCCACAGAATGTAACCCACCTGACTCCTCTGTCTGTGGAATTTTCCAGGCAAGAAAACTGCAGCAGGTTGCTATTTTCTTCTCCAGGGATCTTTCCGACCTACGGATTGAACCTGTGTCCCTTGCATCTCCTGCACTAGTAGATGGATTCTTTACCACCGCGCCATCTGGGAAGCCCCTGAAAAATATTTTTAAAATATGCTGCTGCTGCTGCTAAGTCGCTTCAGTCGTGTCCGACTCTGTGCAACCCCATAGACAGCAGCCCACCAGGCTCCTCCGTCCCTGGGATTCTCCAGGCAAGAACACTGGAGTGGGTTGCCATTGCCTTCTCCAGTGCATGAAAGTGAAAAGTGAAAGTGAAGTCGCTTAGTCGAGTCCGACTCCTAGCGACCCCATGGACTGCAGCCTACCAGGCTCCTCCGTCCATGGGATTTTCCAGGCAAGAGTACTGGAGCGGGGTGCCATTGCCTTCTCCGAAAAATATGCTAATACTCTTATTCAGTTTTAAGAGTCTAAGTTACACTCTAATTAAGCCACAGTGAGAAATCTGTTTCTGTTCATTGTCTCATTTCCTCTGAGACAATGAACTTTCCTTTGCCTGCTCTGTTCCTCTCTGACACACTATTTCTAGTAACCCTGTGGGTGATTCCTTGAGCATTTTGCCACCTTACTGGAGACTGGTTTATTTTCCACTTCAAGCAAAAGTGTTCTTCCTAATCTTCTAGGGCCTGATGGAATAGGAGACAGGAAAAGGGAACGCTTAACTTTTCTCATTTCTCATCCAAGGGTTTTTTTTCCCCTCTTACTGACAAGAAAATGCTTAAAATAAAACCAAGATTTGTAGATCATTTACATTTAGAATGACAAATTCATCATCATAAACATAACAGATTAAATCTTATGAATATTTAAATGAGGGTATATTTTCCTTTTTGGAGTACACCATCTCCTCTTTGTCCTGGCAGCCTGAGTGCTGGGATTATGTTGCTCAAAAATCTCAAATTTTGGATATTCCTTAGGGAAATAGAGGATTTTCAAATTTTACTGTCCTAGAGACCATTATGACCTCCTGAACATGAAGCTCAAGAGTAGCATGAATGCTTATCTATACATCAAAACATTTATTTTCAGTGGTTCAGAAGGACTTTTGTCAGTCTCTAATAACCACATTTCCAAATAGAAGCTTATGAAATAAAACTTTCCATGGCTTAGACATAAATAAAAGAAGTGCACTTCTCCCACAGTGATGATACAGAAGTATGGTCCTCATCTATGGCAAGCCTTGTGGAGTCATCTGAATCATAGTTGCTGTGGGAACAGCAATTTGGGATTGCCTGACTTCTACAGTTAAAACTGCAGCTCAGAGATGGCATTAACAATATTTTTGTAGTTATCCTAAGATGAACACAATCACTGCCCTTTTTTACTTTCCTGAGCAACAACATTTAGCTCTTTGTTAACAGAACAATTTTCTGGCAGGTCTGATTAGGTGAAGATGGCCAATTTCATTAATTAGTCTCTCCCCCCACATGGCCTTTCACTCAGCAACAGCGGTGGAGGTTGGAGGACAGAAAGGCTGAATATTTAGCTATCTGCTTCCACTCTCCCTTGATGTAGACAAATCTTTCTGAGGATTCAGCTGTGTACTTCTTCCGGCTCCCTGGAACTCTGGGCGTGACTAGCAGACTCTAAACTACATTCATTTTTAATCTAATCCATTCACATTTCAAAGAATTTTTATTCCATCTTTGAGGCATTCTGATCTACCTGCTTCTTACTTCTGGAAAGTTCCATGAGTCCCCTCAACCAGACAGCATCAGTAACAATTCCTCTGAACCTGCTGAGTTCTGATAACTTGAAAGGAAGAATTTGGCTCACTCAGGCCGTTCAAAACATTGTGAAAGAGAAAGTCCAACGTAGGGATTTTCAGTAACGACAAATAATTGAGGGTTTTTGCTGAGTTTGTTCATCACACATGTGCCAGGCTCGGAGCGCCTCAGTGACCTTTGTGGGTATACATGCGCATCTATCTGCCTGTGAGCACGTGTGTGCAGAGAGGAAAGGGACAGTGTTGGTAAGAGACAAAGTTGTGCATTTTGCTTGAATTCTATCAATTTTCACTTAGGTGACTAGAATTCTTGGACAGACAGGTTGGGGTATGATCTTGACCTGCAGTCTGAGGGGAAAGAGTAGGAGAATGAATTTCAGTCATCAGTTTAAAGCAAGCCTCGGGATAAACAGACACCAGTTAATATGACTTATTTTCATTTAATCCCCCTGAGAGAGAACTGGTTCCCCGGGGAAGCCCAATTGGTCTCTGGACACCCATTAAAGCTTCGCATTATTTCATTGGGAAATCTATAGGCCACAAAGCACCATGTGGGTGATAAAATGAGCAAGGTGCAACTGGGAGAAACGGCACAGGTAAGACTTGGAGGAGATGCAAAAAGCATCCAGCTAGGATGCCTGTGCTGAAGATATTTCCAGATCTTATGACTGTATCAGTCCTATTCTTGGGAACCAGACAGCAAAGGGAAGGGGGTCCTCTTTCTCTGACTGAAGGTCAAGGGAATGGGCATCTGCTCATCAGGTGCAATTTGGGGGCTCTGGGAAGGTCACTATCAACACCACCTTCACCTTCCTCCCCAACGAGTCTGCCGAAGTCCCGTATTTTATAATTAGAGGTGCTGTGTTTTTAGATCTGATTCCTTAGGACCCTTAATCTATCCTAACGGTGAAGTCTCTTGAGTTTCATCCAACAAAAAGGTAAAAGAGAACCTGACAGATGAAAGCAAGGCAGGAAGATGAGCTGACAAACAGAAGTGATAGGAAGCCAAAGCCAAGTTCCACCCACTTCACGATTTTGCTTCAAACAATACTGAAGATGCTTAATCTTATAGAGATGAACACAAGCACCAACCGTACAAAGTCAGGTTATCAAAGCTGTCTGGATTGACATAAAGAACCATGAAGAAGGCTGACACCAGCATTTCTCCACTGGTTTGCATTAAGTTTGCATTATAGTCACCTGGTGAAAGAATGTCAAAGTGAAAGTCGTTCAGTCATGTCCGACTCTTTGCGACCCCATGGACTGTAGCCCCCCAGGCTCCCCTGTCTATGGGATTCTCCAGGCAAGAGTACTGGAGTGGGTAGCCTTTCCCTTCTCCAGGGGATCTTCCCAATTCAGGGACTGAACACAGGTCTCCCGCATTGCTGGCAGGTTCTTTACCAGCTGAGTCACACAGTCACCAGGAGGCTCTGTTAAAACAGAGATTGTCAGGATTCACCCCCAGGGTTTCAGATTCAGGAGATTTGGGTGGGCCCAAGAATTCACATTTCTAATGAATTCTCTAACAAATATTGCATGCTGTAATCGCTTAATTAAGTTTCAGGAGAGTTTCTGTTGATTCTTCTCAACTTTATACAAAGATGAAGGTCATGTCATCTGTGATAAAAGACAGTTTTATATCTTTGCAGTCGGGGTGCATTTTAGTTCCTTTTCTCACCTATTTGCATTAGCAAAAATTTCTAGTTTGATGTTGAAAATGATTGGTGACAGGGGACATCCTTGCCTTGCACCTGATCTCTGATTTTCTTACCATTAAATATGATGTTAGTTCTCAGTTTCTTGTCATTGTAAGAAAACTCCATAAACTAGGGCTAGAGGGAAACTTTTAAATTGAGAAAGTTTCCCTCTAGTCCTAGTTTATGGAGTTTTTATCGTGGATAGGTGTTGAAAGTGAAAGTGAAAGTCACTCAGTTGGGTCTGACTCTTTGCGATCCCATGGACTGCATGCAGCACACCTGGCCTCCCTGTCCATCACCAACTCCCGGAGTTCACTCAAACTCATGTCCATTGAGTCGGTGATGCCATCCAACCATCTCACCCTCTGTCGTCCCCTTCTCCTCCTGCCCTCAATCCTTCCCAGCATCAGGGTTTTTTCAAATGAGTCAGCTCTTTGCATCAGGTGGCCAAAGTATTGGAGTTTCAGCTTCAACATCAGTCCTTCCAATGAACACCCAGGACTGATCTCCTTTACGATGGACTGGTTGGATCTCCTTGCAGTCCAAGGGACTCTCAAGAGCCTTCTCCAACACCACAGTTCAAAAGCATCAATTCTTTGGCGCTCAGCTTTCTTTATAGTCCAACTCTCACATCCATACATGACTACTGGAAAAACCATAGCCTTGACTAGACGGACCTTTGTTGGCAAAGTAATGTCTCTGCTTTTCAATATACTGTCTAGGTTGGTCATAACTTTTCTTCCAAGGAGTAAATGTCTTTTAATTTCATGGCTGCAGTCACCATCTGCAGTGATTCTGAAGCCCAGAAAAATAAAGTCAGCCACTGTTTCCAGTGTTTCTCCATCTATTTCCCATGAAGTGATGGGACTAGATGCCATGATCTTCGTTTTCTGAATGTTGAGCTTTAAGCCAACTTTTTCACTTTCCTCCTTCACTTTCATCAAGAGGCTCTTTAGTTCTTCTTCCCTTTTTGCCATAGGGTGGTGTCATCTGCATATCTGAGGTTATTGATACTTCTCCCGGCAATCTTGATTCCAGCTTGTGCTTCTTCCATCCCAGTGTTTCTCATGATGTACTCTGCATATAAGTTAAATAAGCAGGATTATACAGCTTATTTTATACATTGTCTGTATATATACAGACAATATACAGCATTAAAGTACTCCTTTTCCTATTTGGAACCAGTCTGTTGTTCCATGTCCAGTTCTAACTGTTGCTTCCTGACCTGCATATAGGTTTCTCAAGAGGCAGGACAGGTGGTCTGGTATTCCCATCTCTTTCAGAATTTTCCACAGTTTATTGTGATCCACATAGTCAAAGGCTTTGGCGTAGTCAATAAAGCAGAAATAGATGTTCTTCTGGAACTCTCTTGCTTTTTCCATGATCCAGTGGATGTTGGCAATTTGATCTCTGGTTCCTCTGCCTTTTCTAAAACCAGCTTGAACATCTGGAAGTTTACGGTTCACGTATTGTTGAAGCCTGGCTTGGAGAATTTTGAGCACTACTTTGCTAGCGTGTGAGATGAGTGCAATTGTGCAGTAGTTTGAGCATTCTTTGGGATTCCCTTTCTTAGGGACTGGAATGAAAACTGACCTTTTTCCAGTTCTGTGGCCACTGCTGAGTTTTCCAAATTTGCTGGCTTATTGAGTACAGCACTTTCACAGCATCATCTTTTAGGATTTGAAATAGCTCAACTAGAATTCCACACAGAAGAACTATACAAAAAAGATCTTCACGACCCAGATAATCAGGATGGTGTGATCACTCACCTAGAGCCAGACATCCTGGAATGTGAAGTCAAGTGGGCCTTAGGAAGCATCACTACGAACAACGTTAGTGGAGGTGATGGAATTCCAGTTGAGCTAGTTCAAGTCCTAAAAGATGGTCTATACGGTCTATGGAATTCTCCAGGCCAGAATACTGGAGTGGGTAGCCTTTCCCTTCTCCAGGGGATATTCCCAACCCAGGGATCAAACCCAGGTCTCTCACATTGCAGGTGGATTCTTTACCAGCTGAGCCAGAAGGGAAGCCCAAGAATGCTGGAGTGGGTAGTCCATCCCTTCTCCAGCGGATCTTCCCAACAAAGAATTTGTTATTGTTGTTAGTCGCTCAGCCGTGTCTGACTCTATGTGACCCCAGGGACTGTAGCCCTTGCGGCTCCTCTGTCCATGGGATTTCCCAGGCAAGATTACTGGAGTGGGTTGCCATTTCCTTCTCCAGGGGATCTTCCTGAGCCAGGGATCAAACCTGAGTATCCTGCATTGCAGGCAGGTTATTTATCGCTGAGCCACCAGGGAATAGGTGTTGAATTTTGTCAAATGCTTTCCCTGCATCTATTGAAATGATCATGTGATTTTTCTTTTTCTGCTGATGTGACAGATTACATGAATTGATTTTTGAATGTTGAACCAACCTTGCATACTTGGGGAAAAAATCCAACTTGATCATGGTACATAATTCTTTTTTATACTTTTTTAGATTTAATTAGTATTTTGCTGAGGATTTTTGCATCTATGTTCACAGAAATATAGGTCTGTAGTTTCCTTATAATGTCTTTGTTTTATTTTGGTAGTAGGGTAATGCTAGGGCCTTACTAAGAACCCAGTGCTCTGGCTTATTTCAAAATGCTTCTTTTTGCCCTCCACCTGCCAAAAGCTCAAGCAGATTTTTCTCCAGGATTTACTGTGGGAACCTAGTTGAGTTGTTAGAGGTAAATCTCAAAATATTTGGGGGCTGCCTATGAATGGGTTCCCCCAGAATTCTTAACTCTGAGTTGTCTGCATTGAGCTTCCAATAATTTGCCAATTATAATTCAGGTTTTTCTACCTCAACAAATACTCCAATACTTTAGCCACCTGATATGAAGAGCTGACACGTTGGAAAAGCCCTTGATGCTGGGAAGGATTGTGGACAGGAGGAGAAAAGGGCAGTAGAGGATGAGATGGTTGGACAGCATCATTGACTCAATGAACATGAGTTTGAGCAAATTCCAGGAGATAGTGAAGGGAAGAGGAGCCTGGTGTGCTGCAGTCCATGGGGTCCCAAAGAGTCAGATACAACTTAGCGACTGAACAACAACTGGTTCCCTTGACAGTTTCAGTCATGAGTCGCTGCTCCATTAAGCCCAAACTTCACCTGTTTCTTTGGTCTCAGGGACAGCAGTTTTCCCTGTGTCCTCCTTTAAGGACCCAACAAGAGTTGCTTTTTCAGAGTTCAGCTTTTTCCTTGTTATTTGGATGGAGTGGTGACTTCCAGGCTCTTTACATGCAGAACCAGAAACTGAAATGTCCTTCTTCAGACATTTTGGAACTTCCATCCCAGCTTCATCCTTCTGATGACAGAGCATTTCCCCATGACCTGCCTTGTGATGTATGCACATTGGATTATGGAATCGGAGTGGGGCTGGTTATGAACAGCCATGCGAGAGGGGCTTAGGGGCATTATCTGGAGGAAAGGATGGTGGGACTGTGCTGACAGGGGGTCACCAAAAGACTCAATGAGAAACACTCTATTTTTCCTTGGATTGTTTCAGTTTGTTAAAAATAGCAAAGTTCTCTAAAGAAGCTTTTATCCTCAGTGCATGAGACTTTCATTCTTTGTGCTTATCACTGTTATTTTTATCATATTTATCTGGGGATGCTTGAAGGGGACTAAAGCAACACCCAAACTGCCTCTTTATACCATCACTGCCAAGAATAAAACATGCGAGTACACAGTGTCTCTTCACTATGACATCTTTAGTTCCCATGAACTTTGTCCTATTTTGCATGTTTGGGAAACAGCTCTCTCTTCCTTATGTGCCAATAGGAAAGGCACAAAGAAGCAAGCCAGGATTACTATTAACAAAGAAAATTGGAGGCATGCTTGTGCTAAAACTTGTTCTGATGGCAAAATCTGTTTTGTCAGCCATATAGTCCAATGATATAAGAAATGAAAAATCAGATTAACTGCTACTTGTTGTTGACCTTGGAATTGCCACAGTGACACAGAAGGGCCAAATTTTGCTTAGACTACAACTGTCCCCTTAATTTCGGTCAGCATCTCCGTCTCTCCGTTGGTATGTGTCACTTGTCCTTATACATACGGCCCTCACAGATCAGTGTGGATTCTATCTTAGCAAGGAGGACTTTGAACAATGTCCCGGTGAAGTAAGTATGCCACGACATCAATAGCAGTTAACTGAGTAGTGGGATTATGAGTGGTTTTTAAAATGTTCTTCTTCATACATTTATTGTCAAAATTTCTACCTCAAACATTAAAATTTTACTATCAGAAAATAATTATCAAAAAGATGTGATGAGAACACAATCGAAGTTTATTATTTAATTTCATAATCAGAACATTCTGAGTACCTTCTCGGGGGAAACAAGCCGAGAATGACTAATGACTGTAACAGGCGACAAGGTGATATTTGGGTGGAACAGACAACTAACGTTCCGTTTTGAAAGGAATGGGCTGCCAATAACCATAACTGAAAGGTAAGTTCCTCATCTGGTTAGCCTGACAAAACATAAGAAGTATTCTCATTAAGAAAGGGCATGTATTCTTTTTTTTTATTTTGGCCGTGCACTTGGGATCTTAGTTCCCTGACCAGGGATTGAACCCACATTCCCGGTGTGGAGTCTTAACCACTGGATGGCCAGGAAAGTCCCAGGAATGTATTCTTTTTTTGAAGAAATGATTTCCTTCTTTCTAGACCTCAGGAAGCACAATGCTTGGTACCCAGGCATTCTAACCATCGTCCCCCTTAACATGGCTCTCTGGCTCAAGACAACCACAGCTTTTTTTTTTTTTTTTAATTTCTAGTGTGCACACAATAAAATGGAGTCTAAATTTACAGTCTGACCAGGAGAAGGAAGAAGCAATGTCACACTCCACTTATTTATAAATATGTTGGCAACACTCCATTAAATCATAAAGACAAGTTAATTTAAAGACTCTGGCCTGCTCAAATACCTACCAAGTCCCAGTTAATTTCAGGCTCTGCCTTAGCCAAAGCATATATCAAAAGGACAATAATTTTATATTAGGTAATTGTTATAAATTAGTATTTTTACTGCCCTTACAGTTGACTGTTTTTTTTCCCCCCAATGATTTCACTTTCATTAGCAGAGAAAGAATGCATCCTTATTGAATAGAGCTAAATAGTTTTGCAGCCTAGAAAGGAAAGATGAGTAGGTAGATTGAAAATGTCAATGTGAGACTACTAGGCACATTTTATTTAAAAAAAAAATTCATCCAGGCACTGATAATAAGAGAGGTTCATTCTTCATTAATAGGACTGTTGCCTTGGCAACTTCCAGCTCACATAAGTAGTTTACATCAGCCACAGTGCACAGTTCTGACACTAAGGAACAGCTCCAACATGTCCTTTCTACATTCAGGCCTGAAATCGTCTATTACATAGCTCAGCTGCATTATTGGTTTCCATTAAAGTAACACCCCATCCAGAACATGTCCCATCCAGCCCCAGAGAACCAATTTAAACAAACTTCATCCCATGTCAAATAAATAAAAGGTAGAACTGATAAATGATCTTCTCTGGCAAAAAAATACAGGGGGACATATAGCTTTGTTTTTATCTTCTTGCTAGTGTAACAGAGGGCAAAGTTTTTTAAACAATTAATTCCATGAATAATAATGTGCGTTCAAATCATGCATTGTATCCCTAAAATTTTTATTTTGCTAGTTTGTAATTATCACCCAACAGCCTAAAGCACTTTTAGACACTGAGAGTATGAATCAGTACAATGTGTGTGGTGGGCAGGAAGGGCGGGATGTGGTAGCGGGGACAACAGTAAGTATTAGGGAGCATTTATCACTGACCCAGCTGTACCAATCCTTGGACTTTACCTTGAGAAAATAATTGTACAATTATAGAATACTATTTGTATAAGGATATGCACTGTAACTTCATATATAATAAGGAAAAAATGAAAAAAAGTCAAATGTCAGTAATTTTTTAAATGATTATAAATACAACCGATTGGATGGACAAGAGTTTAAGTAAGCTCCGGGAGTTGGTGATGGACAGGGAAGCCTGGCGTGCTGCAGTCCATGGGGTCACAAAGAGTCGGACACGACGGAGAGACTGAACTGGACTGAAATACCACTAGATGCCCATCCTTTCAGGGAAGAGACCAGGTGAGACAATCATGGAGCCCAGGTGTACGTCGTTTCAGAGTCACACCCTAGGGCCTTAATCGTCCTACCCTCATCTGGGCTCTGCATCCTTGTCCATATTATTTCCTCCACCTATGATTTTGATTGTTTACATCAATGATGGTATAACCACGCAATGAAATACTATGCAGTCATTAAAAGTGATAGTATAGACCTCATCTTACTGACATGGAAAGAGGCCCAGAACACATGGTCGAAACAAGCAGGTCACAAACAATAGAATGTGTAGAAAAGTTTGTAAAATGTATAGTATAAAACTAATCACTGTAATTTTAAAAACCCAATATAAAACTTTTCTAAACAATTAATTGTAGCAGATGACCTTTTAAAAAACCAACTGTTTGAAATAATTAAAACCAGTGAGCATTTCTTAAGACATCAGAATAGAAACAAAGAAAACACTATTGTATATTTAAATCTGTTTGCTTTTCTGACAGGCAGATTAAGTTTGTAATCGGAACAAAACTCTTCTCTGAAATTAATTTCATTTTCAAATTTAGCCAATGCATAGTGACAAGTCCCATCACTTCATGGGAAATAGATGGGGAAACAGTGGAAACAGTGTCAGACTTTATTTTTTTGGGCTCCGGAATCACTGCAGATGGTGACTGCGGCCATGAAATTAAAAGACGCTTACTCCTTGGAAGGAAAGTTATGACCAACCTAGATAGCATATTCAAAAGCAGAGACATTACTTTGCCAACAAAGGTTCATGTATGGATGTGAGAGTTGGACTGTGAAGAATGCTGAGTGCCAAAGAATTGATGCTTTTGAACTGTGGTGTTGGAGAAGACTCTTGCGAGTCCCTTGGACTGCAAGGAGATCCAACCAGTCCATTCTGAAGGAGATCAGCCCTGGGATTTCTTTGGAAGGACTGACGCTGAAGCTGAAACTCCAGTACTTTGGCCACCTCATGTGAAGAGTTGACTCATTGGAAAAGACTCTGATGCTGGGAGGGATTGGGGGCAGGAGGAGAAGAGGACGACAGAGGATGAGATGGCTGGATGGCATCACTGACTCTATGGACGTGAGTCTCAGTGAACTCCGGGAGTTGGTGATGGACAGGGAGGCCTGGTGTGCTGCGATTCATGGGGTCGCAAAGAGTCGGACATGACTGAGCGACTGATCTGATCTGACAGTGACAAGACACTTGGCAAATTGGCCCCTCTCAAAATTCTCTAACTTGCTTTCCTAACACTTAAGGAATCGAAAGCATTTTACCAACATGTTTAAACTAAATCCTTTGACTCTCAAAGCCAGAAGTGCTGCATGGTTGCTGAATTTTGGGGTCTATACAAGTAAAGGATACTTGGCTGCTGCAATGAATCAGAAAAATTAGAGGTAGCAAGTATTCCTTATCCTAGAATGCACTGCAACACTAAGCACTGTCCTTTCACTTTGTACTATTTGAGTCGTATGCTTATTTAAGCTTCATGCCTGTGTGTATGCCTTGAGTCTCTGAGTGGGTAATAAGCTCTTGGAGACTAGGCCCCCGGGTGCCTACACGTTGTTTATTCGCTAAGTTGTGTCCAACTCTGCAACCTCATGGACTGTAGCCCACCAGGCTCCTCTGTCCATGGGATTTCCCAGGCAAGAATACCAGATCAGGTTGCCATTTCCTTCTCAATGGAATCTTCCCGACCCAGTGATTAAATCCATGTCTCCTACATTAGCAGGATTCTTAACCACTGAGCCACTTGGGAAGCCCAGTGCCTATACAGAAGGGCCTTTATTACACTAGAAGCTCAATAACTACCAATAAATAATGAATGATTTGAAATTCTTAGAAAACGGTGTGGCACAGCAGAGAATCCGTGAGCTTCAGATCTTCAGAGAGGCCTGAGATGGAATCCAACTCTACCCATTGACACAGGGCTATAAGCAAGTTATCCAGCCTTCCTGATGCCTGGCTTCTTTATCGCGAATTTACCTACCTTAAAGTGTTCTCCTGATGATCAAGTAAAGCTATGCATCGGCATCTGTACGAAGTGCTTAACATAGTAGGTCCTCAATAAATGCTAGTTCTCTTTCCCCTTCGCCTCTCTTACTAATACAGAAAATTTAAATATGGCAGGGAAATGAAATAGATCTCCGGTGACCATAGAATTCAGCCACAAACCAGATTTTGTTCATCCATCAACCGTACAGGCCTGACAACGACTGAGATCTTACGACGGAGCACTCAATCCATGAAAGTCCTTGCTGAACACTGGTTCCCCAGGGCCCCATGGATTCTGCGGCATCTTGGACTCCTGACCACTCTGGACCAGCACGCAGCCAAGCTGTGTGGAACCAACACTACTTGGTACCCATGTTTTCTCACTTGTCTTTTGCTGCTCAGTGAACTTCTTCCAGGCAATACCTCGATTCCAAGATCTTTTTCTTAAAATACCAAATCTTCCTTTCCTTTTCTTCTGATAACAGTTTACACATGCTTGTTACAAAAGTTCAAAAGACATGGATGTTTAGAATGTAAAGATTTTGGCAAGTCTGGCCCCCAAAAATGACTACTCTCAGCAATTTAATAAGTATCCTTCCAGCCTTTCTTCTCGTAAAAATATATATACATATAAACATTTCATCATTTTTAAAGCAAACTATATAATCATAATGTTTTTAAATATTTATTTTTATTTATTTATTATGAATTTGGCTGTACCGGGTCTTATTTGCAGCATGTGGGATCTTTAGTTGAGCCATGCAAACTCTTCATTTTGGCAGATGGGATCTAGTTCCCTGACGAGGGATTAGACCCAGGTTCCTGGCATTGGGCGCCTGGAGCCTTAGCCACTGAGCCATCAGGGAAGCCAGCAGACTTCACTTTCCAATAAGGCAAATCTTTTGGTAAGTGTATACATCACCTCTCTATCCTTTCAATTCCTGTTCTGTTATCCCTGGAAAAATTTCTTCTCTCCTTTTTTATTGGTCCCACATGTCAATTCTGAATTTATTCTGATAATCAAAGGAGAGTAATTATATACTCACACAAAGAAAAAGAAAAATCCTATGCATGGTAGCAAAAGTAGAAAGGAACCAGGTCCATCGTCAGTTGTAAGTACACAGAATCTACACAGAAATCTTTATCTGGTGCTAAGTCCTTCTCTAATTAAATGCGCACTCCCCCAGGTATCAGCATTCATAATAAATGAGTGTTTTTCATTTAATATTATTGTTTTCCTGCTTCATGTAACTAAAACTAAAATCATGGTGGAAGAGTCATTGAGTCATGTTTCTTCCCCAACATTCTGCATTACATGGTGCTACTCAAAAAACCTTTGGTGAAGACTTTCTTTTTAATTTCTCATCTCTCACAGACTTATAGTTTTGTAAAAGAAATATTAATAAAAGAGCCTTACTAGAAAAATGAAATAAAGACACACAAACACAAGTCCAAGTTTCTTAAATTATCAGATTTGCTACTGCTAAGTCGCTTCAGTCGTGTCCGATTCTGTGCAACCCCATAGCCGGCAGCCCACCAGGCTCCCCCATCCCTGGGATTCTCTAGGCAAGAATACTGGAGTGGGTTGCCATTTCCTTCTCCAATGCATGAAAGTGAAAAGTCAAAGTGAAGTGCTCAGGCATGTCCGACTCTTAGCGGCCCCATGGACTGCAGCCTACCAGGCTCCTCCATCCATGGGATTTTCCAGGCAAGAGTACTGGAGTGGGGTGCCTAGCAGCCTTTAAAATGACTCTGTTGGATTGTTATAAAAGTTCTCAATGTCTTACTCACAATTTCTGTACTCATTTCGTGGCAGACCATTAGCAGAATCTGTGGAAGGCAGTGGTTTATGTACCACACACAGAGTAATACTCTTCTGCATCTTTGCATATGAAATGAACCACCCGTCCCTTACATTAGGTCTATAGGCAAATGTTTTCCAAGTTTCTAAGAACTAACTTACAGATGAACTTTGGGTTGAGAGTCCTCATCTAAAAGTTTGGGACTGTCTGACCTGGATATATTGAGACAATCTACTGAATTTTTCACTTCCCGGGTGGCTCAGTGGTAAAGAATCTGCCTGCCAAGAAGGAGATGCAGGTTCAATCCCTGGGTCAGGAAGATCTATCCCCTGGAGAAGGAAATGGCAACCCACTCCAGTATTCTTGCCTGGGAAATCCCATGGAAAGAGCAGCCTGGTGGGCTACAGTCCATGGGGCCACGAAAGGGTTGGACACAACTTAGCTACTAAACAACAACAACTGAATTTTTCACTTTTCATCCAGATATTTAAAATTATATAAATACAACTAAAGACTCTTGAAACCAGGAATAACTAATTATTAGAAATATGATGCCATGAAGTCCTGGACAAAAATTCAATTTCTCAACTGGCCCTTTTGACTCCCAAGTCATTTCTTGCCTGATAGCTATCACTTTAATGATTGGAGGGGAAAGCAACATGGTAAAACCCAATCCAAACAGAAAAATCAAACAAAATCCAGAGTTGTCCTTTTTCTAACTCTGACCTTCAGTTTAAAATACTTACAGTAAGGCTCACAAAAATATACTGTCACAGACAGAGCTCATGGGATTTCTATTGGACTACAAGTCAATATATTGATGGATTTTCCTGTTACTTATGAATTCCCACCTAGCTTTCTTTTTTAAGTTTTTAAAAAATTAATTTATTTATTTTAATTGGAGGCTAATTACTTTACAATATTATGGTGGTTTTTGCCATGCTGCTGCTGCTAAGTCACGTCAGTCATGTCCAACTCTGTGCGACCCCAGAGACGGCAGCCCACCAGAATCCCTGGGATTCTCCAGGCAAGAATAATGGATTGGGTTGCCACTTCCTTCTCCAGTACATGAAAGTGAAAAGTGAAAGTGAAGTCGCTCAGTTGTGTCTGACTCTTAGTGACCCCATGGACTATAGCCCACGAGGCTCCTCTGTCCATGGGATTTCCCAGGCAAGAGTACTGGAGTGGGTTGCCATTGCCTTCTCCGGTTTTTGCCATACATTGACATGAATCAGCCAAGAGTGTACATGTGTCTCAACATCCTCAACCCCCATCAACTCCCTCTCCACCCCATCCCTCTGGGTTGTCCCAGTGCACCAGCTTTGGGTACCCTGCTTCATGCATCGAATTTACACTGGTCATCTATTTCACATATGGTAATATACATGTTCCAATGCTATTCTCTCATATCGTCCTACCCTCGCCTTCTCCCACATAGTCCAAAAGTCTCTTCTTTACATCTGTGTCTCTTCTGCTGTCTTGCATAGGGTCATTGTTACTGTCTTTCTAAATTCCATAGCTTTCTTAAACTGCCTTAGAGCTCCAGTCTTTCAATGGCTCATTTTCCTCAACTATAAAAGAGGAATGAGAATAAAGAGAATGAAGAGGGTACTAGATACATTGTCAGGGCTATGATAAAACCAGGGATTGTGTGTGCGTGTGTATGTATTCATGATAAAAATCTATAGAATCTATATTTCTCTTGCTAATTCATGACATACAACCTGGCCTTGATTTTCTTTTAACTCCTCATCTATAATACTGCTTGATCCAAATTCTCAGCCATAGTACATTCATGTGTCCACTGATTCAGTAATCTGATTCTTTACACATTTGGTTTCATTCATTCATTTGGCAAACATTTATTAACCACTTACTATGGATAAGTGCTGGACGCTAAGAAGGGAAGAGGAGAACAGCGTACTTCTGGAACCTTGAACTAGTCCCCAGCACTCAACAGGTGGGCCTGAAGGGATAAATCATACCATCTTTTCTATATGTTGAGTTGTTTTAACCAAAGCCATTGAAAGTCAACTATCAGCATTCCAAGTACCTTACCATTTAAAATATTTATTTTGCAAAGTGTTTTCTGAAAAGGAAAGTATTTCTATTGCAAACACATACACAGAGTAATAAATTATTAACTCACTGAATACCCTGTTTTTTTTTCCACATCACTAAAACATCTTATATATTAAAAAGAATCGGCTTGTAATATGTTATGAAAGTGTAAACTGCCATGTTTCAAAACTTACAATTTTCAACCATATTCTAAATACAACTGAAAAGGGAAAAATATACTACAGGTTAAAAAGCACAGTTTGTAGTTGCCTTATGCACACTAAGGAATCTGCAAACACATACACTACGATTAGAGTGACTCAGGTCAGAGTGCCCATCTATTTGATCAAGGCTGTTTTTTCTTATATGTAGCTAATACACTATTATAAGGAATTCTTAGCTGAATAGTAGATATACACGTGTGGAGGGGCATGTCTCTGTGTGTGTGTGTGTGTGTGGTGTGTTTTGTGGGTATGGTTGCTAGAATAGCAATAATAAGATAATCTAAATGAGATCAGGTCATTACTTTTAGACAAAGTATTAATTTTCAGACGCTGAAGCAGCCTCCAGGCAAACAATTAAATTATCCTGAAGTCTAGATAGAAAACAACAATAAATGTTCACATTATTGGCATAGTTTTAGGAAGAAGGAAAGACAGGGGGGAAAAAGAAAAAGGCAAGAGAAAGGAAAAGGACCTCTCTTGTGCAGTTCTAAGTGACATGATTAAATTCTCACATGGAAAACAATCTTCTGAAAGGTATTTCGGGTCTTTTTTTTTAACTTTTTATTCTATATTGGAGTATAGCTGCTTAACAATGTTGTGAGAGTTTCAGCACAACAGAGCAACTCAGCCACACATATACATGTATCCACTGTCCCCCAAACTTCCCTCCCATCCAGGCTACCATATAACATTGAGTAGAGTTCCCTGTGTTATAGAGTAGGACCTTGCTGCCCATCCATTTTAAATATAGCAATGTGTACACAGAAGTCTGAGTACGTTCAGAACACATCTCCGCATATTTCAGTTCTTCATTTTGCTTACACCAGTGATCACAGACCAGAAGAGAATAATCAGGGCTGGTGTTCCACAGGTTTCCTTTAAGAAGCAGAAAGAAAAGCACAGGTCTCATCTTAACCTGAGAGATTCATGGAACCCAACTCATTGTCTCAGCAAAATATTATGAAGATATTTATTTTTGGTGGAGTAAACAGGGAGATTCTGGCGATTAGTGATGCCTGGTGTCTCTTCAAGAGATGCTGAGATTCCAAGGCCAGTTCCTGATAAAGAGCCTTCCCTAGGCTTAAAATGTGCTATGAAACTAGGATGTTCAAGGGCAGAGACGGGGATTAGATGTTCTAAAAGCAAACATCCTTAAGTTAAAAACAAAGTATGTATTCAGTGCTGAGAGTCAAAATTCTCCACCTTCTTGGAAAGAAATCATAACAGAGATGGATTGATCTGTGATCTTTCTGAATTCTGCCAATTTGGTGTCAACAGCACAGTGAGGGACGACCAGGCTGAGAGCAGGCTGGTTTAGTGACTGGGGAGAAGCAAAGACCCATGAGGGACACAGTTCTTCTGTCCTAGAGGTCACTGTTCTGCTGCCTCACTCAGCGCTGCTCTGAGGAGACACATGAAAGACATGAGTTATGGTGATGTTCACTGTAACTCCTCTCCTCACCTGCTGCGCCCAAGTCCACCCTTTTCTTGACCTATTGTGGAAATTTGGTAGGGGGAATGGTGCCAGCTGTTGAGTGCAGAGGACAAGAAGAGGTGGCAGATACATGCCACTGCATCTTACTAGTGATTCAGTTGCCTGCAAAGGCAGCGAGACACAGCTGACCCTGGGGAGTCTAAGCCAGGCATCTCCCGAACCACAGATGGAGATGTTGGAGACCAGATTCCTCCTCTGCCATGGGGTCATGGTTCTGTATACAACATGGCACCTATATCACCAACCTCTCTAGGTTGCAGTTTCTTTCTTTGAAGAAAGGAAGAGAAAAAGACAGGTAGAGAGGAAGAAAAGAAGGAAGAGAAGGGAGAGAGGGAGGGATGGAGAGAGAGAGGGAGGCAGAAAGACAAAGAAAGAGAAATGAGGATGTATATTGGAGGGCTTCCCTGATGGCTCAGATGGTAAAGAGTCTGCCTGCAATGCAGGAGACCCAGGTTCAATCCCTGGGTCAGGAAGATTCCTTGGAGAAGGAAATGGCAATCCACTCCAGTATTCTTGCCTGAAAATCCCATGGACAGAGGAGCCCACAGGACTACAGTCCATGGAATCCCAAAGAGTCAGACATGACAGAGTGACTAACACCTTCAGGTACATTCTCTTTCAGAGAGTTGTCCCTGGGTGTTAGGAGATAAAGAAGAGAAGGGAGAGAGGGAGGGATGGAGAGAGGGAGGGAGGCAGAAAGACAAAGAAAAAGAAATGAGGATGTATATTGGAATGGATGGTTTCCAAGGTATTTTCTTCTCTAATAATTCTATCGTAACTGGCTAAGACTGTAAGACAAAAGATCCCTGATATAAAGCCTGTTTGAAACCTAGATGCAGAATTCTTTGTACAAGTAATTTTTTGGGGGGTGGGTCTCTGCCATCTGGAGAATGTGACAGATATCACATGATCCTTTGAGCTTGAGATTGCCAAGGTATACTTATGTTTTATTATAATAAAAATAAATGTTCATATTAAAACTATTAGCAAGAAACTAGTCAATGGGAGGGCCAACTTGACTGAAGGCAAGCAGGAGACTGAGGAGGCTGGATCTGTGTGGAACAGGCTGTTTCACTGCTGTTGTTGTTCAATTGCTCTGTCGTGTCTCACTCTTGGCGACCCCACTGACTGCAGCACGCCAGGCTCCTCTGTCCTCCACTATCTCTCGGAGCTAGCACAAACTCATGTCCATTGAGTCAGTGATGCCATCCAACCATCTCATCCTCTGTCGCCTCCTTCTCCTCCTGCCCTTAATCTTTCCCCAGGGTCTTCTCCAATGAGTGGGCTCCTCACATCAGGGAGCCAAAATATTGGGAACTATCAGTCCTTCCAGTGAATATTCAAGGTTGATTTCCTTTAGGCTTGACTGGTTTGATATCCTTGCAAGAGAGTCCAAGGGACTCTCAAGGAGTCTTCTCCAGCACCACAATTCAAAGGTGCTGAGCCTTCTTTATGGTCCAATTCTCATATCCAACATGACTACTAGAGAAACCGTAGCTTTGGTTTTTTCAATAAACAGAACTTTGTTGGCAAAGTGATGTCTCTGCTTTTCAATACACTGTCTAGGTTTGTCACAGCTTTTCTTCCAAGGAGCAAGTGTCTTTTAATTTCATGGCTGCAGTCACCATCCGCAGTGATTTTGGAGCCCAAGAAAAGAAAGTCTGTCACTGTTTCCATTGTTTCCCCATCTATTTGCCATGAAGTGATGGGACCAGATGCCATGATCTTAGTTTTCTGAATGTTGAGTTTTAAGCCAACTTTTTCACTCTTCTCTTTCACCTTCATCAAGAGGCTCTTTAGTTCCTCTTAACTTTCTGCCATAAGGGTGGTATCATCTGCATATATGAGATTGTTGATATTTCTCCCATCAATCTTGATTCCAGCTTGTGATTCATCCAGCCTGGCATTTCGCATCATGTATTCTGCATATAAATAATTCTCCAGGCCAGAATCCTGGAGTGGGTAGCCGTTCCCTTCTCCAGGGAATATTCCCAACCCAGGGATTGAACCCAGGTCTCCCACAATCCAGGCAGATTCTTTACCAGTTGAGCCACCAGGGAAGCCCAAGAATACTGGAGTGGGTAGCCTATCCCTTCGCCAGCAGATCTTCCGACCCAGGAATCAAAACAGGGTTCCCTACACTGCAGGCAGATTCCTTACCAGCTGAGCTACCAGGGAAGCCCTTAAGTTAAATAAGCAGGGTGACAATATACAGCCTTGACATAATCCTTTCCCAATTTGGAACCAGTCCATTGTTTCATGTCAGGTTCTAACTGTTGCTTCTTGACCTGCATACAGGTTTCTCAGGAGGCACCAAACTTGTGCTTCTGATTGTTTTTTGTTTTTTGGTGGGGGCAGGAGGGTTTCTACATAGACCCAGCTTATAAAGCACCAAAAACGCAAATGGTTGTTCTCTTTGAGTACAAACGTAAAGGTTTTCTAAAATTGAAGAAAGAATATGAATACAATTAGTAAAATAAATATATAGCCATTTTTACTTTATTTATTCTAGGCATAGGTCCATGTCAAGGAAGAAGTAAGAACTAGTAAGACCAAGAAGGACAGATTCACGGAGGCTGCAAGGTCTTTTTATTTGAATTTTTTTATTTTTTGTATTTATTTATTTGGCCACACCAGGTCTTAGCTGTGGCATGCAGGATCTTTAGTTGTGGCATGTGGGATCTAATTCCCTGACTGGGGATGGAACCTGGGCTCCTACATTCAGAGCATGGAGTCTTCTTAGCCCCTGGACTGCCAGGGAAGTCCCTCAAGGTCTTTTTAAATGAAGGAGTCTGATTTTTTTCTATATTATCATAAAGCAGGATGATACATTATCTTTAGTGTTCTGTGTATCCTTTTTCTGACATGTTTCCTTCTGCTTGTTTTGCTTGTTTGAGGTTCTTTCCCTGGCATGGCTCAAGATTTCTTTTTTTCTTTATATTGGTGATGAAGCTGTTCTATCTCAAGCTCTTCATTTGGCAACTGAGTAACTCCCTCATGCTTTCACACTGAGACAACGGGTGAGTCACTCAAAGGGGCTCTGAGAGCCCTTGGAAGTGATGTGGTCCAGTCTCATTACTGAGAAGGGTAAGGACTAGCTCAAGGTCATGCTATAAAAAGTAAGAGCCAGCTTTGAAATCCAAATACAAACAAGAGATCATCCTTAACTTACACACCCTTTGGACATGTTACCTAACCAGAAAGGCATAAAATGAACAAGACATTCTGTAGATGATTTAAGTAAGTAACAAGTTCTAGGAACATCTACAAGAGTAACCATGGCCCATTAAAAGTAGAGCTATAATAACTGTCTAAATAGGTCCATCCTTTATAAAGTCCAGGAACTCAAAGCTATAATATTGTTTAATACCATTTAATCTTACCATATGTAGTGTATTATGCTTTTTTGCTGAATTTTATTGCCCTTTTGTTCAAATTGTGGGTCTCTCATTTTTATTGAACAATTAATAAAAGAATATTTCTTTTGTATCCATCTTAATCATGACAAGAAATAAATGTTCCAGACCTTTACAAACATTAATATGTAAATTCTATAAATCTCCAAAAAGGGCTTGAGTTAGGAAGAGCTATAAGATTTGTAGTTGTTTCATGATGGTCAAATCATTTAGAAACAGACCTAAGATTAGTTCCATATACCATGAATAACAACAGGACAGCTTTGTTTAAAAAAAAAACAAACCACATTCATCCATTTAAGGATAAATGATTGTTGACCAAGGGCTTACAATTCTGCAGGCCCAGTTTCTGGGGGATCTTTTTCTTTGACATTGAGGACTATATTTACCCTAAACATGTATTATAAAATTGTGCATTGTTTGTTTATCTCTTAAAAAGGGTGCAAGCTGGGTCAGCGTTCCTGGGTTGAAGGGTAATTTAAATAAGCCCTTCAGTTTATGCCGCATACAAGGCGGCTTTACAAGATCTAATCTTTTCTAAACCTGCTATGTTCTTCGGTTCAACAGAGCTTCCTAATTGTAGCTATTAGTTCCCTTTTTTTGTGGTCTGTTCTGTCAATAGACTATTGACTGTTCAGTAAATTAAGCCCAACCAGCAGCCAACACATCAAGACAGACGTTAAATCATAGCTCGGCTGCCCTTTTTCATCGTTAGTGTCTGTGAAACAGCTTTTACACGCAGGGACAGGAGTTAACGTGATGGACATTTGTGTCATTCTCAAATTTCCATACTGTACAATCAGGTATGTGGGTTTTTTCTTTCCCCTAAGCAACAGGTGTGTTCTTGGAACAAAGTTCAACCCCTACTTCTGGCTTATGGGAGAGGCAGCAGCTGCAAGCTTAATGTCAGTGACACATGGTTCTATAAGAGAGAAAAAATAAACTGCTTGTTTAACGTATTAAAGTCATGGGCAGATGGACAAAAGCTGCCTGAGCTTTTCTTTGAGTTATAGAAACCGAGTCTACACTTTCAGATGACAAGTGTTTTTCTCTCTTTCTCTTCTATTTCTTCCCTTCTTTCTTCTTTCCCTACCTTCCTTCCTTGTTAAAAAACTAATGAGTGAAAAACACAAATTTCTTTAAGCATTATCTATTCATTATTGAGAATATTCCTTCCTTTGAGTCATGCTGTTCTCAGGCTGATGAGCAGGGAGAAGAAAAAACTTCATATAAATCAAGCTACTCTTTATTGATAACTCACTTCGTTCTACAAAGAATTTAAAGGAACTGTTTACTATGCAGCTTGAAGAGAATTACTTAGTATGCAAACCTTACATTTCTTAAAATGCAAAGTTAAATATACATATTTACAGGCTTCATTATTCCCCAGTAAAAGAACACTACATAGAATTTTGTGACATTACTAATAAGAATTATAATGTACTGTGTACCTCAGAAGTACACATTATATATAATATAATGTCAATATTAATGGTAACAATACTAATTATAATAATTATTATAATAGTTTTCAAGAGAGTAAACTGTTCTTCAATTATATCTCTTTAAGGTCTTGGGGCTGATACTCCATTTTATATGTTAGATTTCAAGTACAATCATGAGTCAACATATCAGAAGCTCAGCCACCATGTTACTGCAGACAAGGTTTCTATGAACACAGACATCAAGCTCAAGAACAAACCAGAGCAATTCTAGAGTTCTGTGATACATCTCAAGTAGGTCTTACTACACAGACTTTTCTAGAACTCCTGCATATCAGAGCTTCCTTTCTTTTGCCTGTGAGGATTTCAACAGGAATATTTAATAAAAAGGTCCATGAGACTGATCTTCATTTCTCTTAGATGTGATGAGCAAATACATTGCAAATGTGATGAGATAAACGCCTATTTAATTACAATTCTGGAACCAAGGGTATAATCTGAGTTACCAGATCCCCTGGAAGACTGGTATTGAGTGTTGTGTATAATGTCTAATTGAAGAAGGAGCAAAAAGAGTGTGTTTTTTTTTTTTTAAACTGCAAACCACAACTTTATTCAAGAATCAGATTTTCTGTGAGTCTATACTGAAAATGGTTTTGCCGGGATGCTTTCTTGCTG
Source organism: Bos javanicus (assembly GCF_032452875.1). Taxonomy (NCBI): domain Eukaryota; kingdom Metazoa; phylum Chordata; class Mammalia; order Artiodactyla; family Bovidae; genus Bos; species Bos javanicus. Next base: position 40,339,514 of record NC_083890.1, read on the forward strand.
AGAAATCTATAAGCAGATGGATTTTTAATTCAATCCTTGCAAGAAACAAAGGCAAATGAATAAAAAGTACCTGAATAAATTTTTTTTTCTTTTAGGTTGTTAATTGGTTTGGCTTTTATTTTCATTAAAAGGACTCAAACAATGTCTAGCCTCAGGGAAAATGCTAAAGATTTTTTAAATGTATAGAAAGTGTCTAAACCGGGAGGCTGGCCTAGATAGCATTAAAAGTCTCTACCAATCAAATTCTACAACTCTGCTTTTCCTCAAGCTGCAGTTTAAAAAACAATTGTGGTAAAATAGACATAATGCAAAATGTATCACATTAACCATTTCTAAAGCATACAGTTCAGTAGTGTTGAGTATATTCACATTGTTATGCATCAGACTGCCAGCATTTCTTCTGGAGTTTAGTATGCATCACAGAAGTAAAACAATACCCATTAAACAAGTTCCTGTTTTTATCCTTCCCTCTAGCCCCTGGCAACCACCATTCTACTTTTTGTTTCTATGAGTTTGACTTCTCTAAATACCTCATATAAATGAAATCATAAGTACCTTTTTTTCTTTTTCCGGCCATGTCACGTGGCTTGTGGGACTGTAGTTCCCCAACCGGTGAGAGTGCCAGTTCCTAACCAGTGGACTGCCAGGGAATTCCCCAATACAGTGTCTTTTTGTGACAGGCTTATTTTACTTAGCATAACGTCCTCAAGGTTCATCCATGTTTTCATTGTGTGAGAATTTCCTCTTTTATGAAAGAATAATATTCCATCGTATGCACAGACCACATTTTGTTTATCCATTCATCTGTCAACAGAAACGTGGGTTGCTTCCACATGTTGGCTACTGTGAATAATGCTGCTACGAACATGGATATACAAATATCTCTTTGAGATATTGCTTTCAATTCTCTGGGGTCTATATCCAGAAGTAAAATGGCTGGATCATACGTTAATTCTGTTTTTAGTGTTCTGCCATATTGTTTTCCATATGGGCTGCACCTTTTACATTCCCACCAGCAGCACACAAGGGTCTCAATCCCTCCATCCTTCGCCAGCCCTGGTTATGACCATTATTTTAAAAATATTTTAATAGCAGTCAATCTTTCCACAGAGTACAACAGAGGAAAGTACTCACATGGGTCTCCACGTCACCAGCCAGGATCCTACTCTTCTTTAAAAACTCAGCCACCATGCTGTTCATCAGCTTGTCGAAGGCCTCCACAGAGGGTGCCACACCTTTAGAAAGGAACATTGTGTTATTCCCTGGTAATTTAGTGAAAGCTGGAACTGCTTTGCCATAAGTAATAGATAAGTCTCATGCCATCCACATCATTTTCTTTCTATTCACTAATTCATTCATTTACCCAATCAGTACTTATTAAACACTTCTCAATGGCTCAAGAAAGCAGTGTTTTCCTAATTTTTTTGTTTTCCTCTATTTTTGTCCTCCTGAATAAGTACTTTCTTTTTAAAAAATCTTTTAATTGGAATATAATTGCTTTACAATGTTGTGTTGGTTTCTGCTGTACAATGAAGTAAATCAGCTAGATATACACATATATCCCCTTCTTGAGCCTCCCTCTCACCCACCCAATCTCACCCTTCTAGGTCATCACAGAGCTGACCTCACTGTGCTATACACAGCAGGTTCCCACCAGCTAATTATTTCACACATGGTAGTGTATATTCATCAATCCCAATCTCCCAATTTGTCCCACCCTCTCCTCCCTGGCTCCTGGAGCCACATGTTCATTCTCTACATCTGCATCTCTATTCCTGCCCTGGAAACAGGTTCATCTGTACCTTCTTTCTGGATTTCATACATATGCATTAATATACAATACGTGTTTTTCTCTTTCTGACATACTTCGTTGAGTAGGTACTTTCACCTGCATGCTTTCACTTGATTCTCCCCCAAACCCATGAGGTAGGTAGCACTGTCACACTTTGACCGACGAGGAAATGAAGATGCAAACAGAGATGTGACTTGTTAAGGGCTATACACCAAGGAAGTGGCAGATCCAAAAACTGATCACACCTTCTGAATCCAAAGCCAGTGTACTTACTTCTACACTGACGTATCCAAGTTCTATAATGACCTTGCAAATAGTTACCAAGATTATTCAGGACAATTAAAAGGTAATAATGAATGCTGGGCAAAGTAGGAAGACAGTTGATTTCACACATTTATTTACTTCCTCCTTCACTTCCCAGGGGGAGAGCAACATTGAGGGTGGGTGTAAAAATGACTGGTGCGCTAACCCACAGTGAATTCTGATCTGCTAAATTACTCTAAAGCTAAAGGGGCAGTGGCCCAAACTGGGGTGCTCTGTATTTCTTTCCCTGACTTTTCATTAAAAAAACTTTTGTCTAAGTCCCTGACAGCATCTCTAATATTGAGAAAGATAATACTGACAAATTCAGCAGTACAGCCTTATAAGATTCAAAGTCAAACTTAGGAGTCCCATTCTTATATTGGACAGAAATATCCAAGCTCATAAATGCATAGGATAAATTTCCTTCCTTTTCCCTGGTTCCCAGTTGCCCTTTCCACAGGCCCAGAGAGTGATGGAAACAGCTGTGCACAGTTCTCTGCACCTACTTCTAAGTCTCACTTCTAGGCAGGGTACTGAAGCTGAGTTATCATCCTAAGTTTAAAATGCAGTGTGTACCAACTTCTATAACATAAAAGAGGTGCAAACCCAAAGATTCCTCGCGGATCCATTTGGAAACAGATAAACCTGTTTGTTGCCGTAGAAGAGGTCTGAGGGGTCTCTGCTTAGTGTTTAAAGTGGGAAAAGGTTTTAAAATGTGATGGAGGCCTCTACATAGCAGAAGGGACAATGATAAAAGGGAATATTTTTCAATTTCCTTTCATCACTCAGCTCTGCTCACACCTCCTCCGGGCAGCCTTTAATGACCTGTCTTTCTCCCAAGTCTGCATCCTTTGAGCATCTCTTAATCAAAGCATTTGAGGCCCAGAATAGTAATGCATCGAGACCAAAGATTTTGGAAGATTTAGGACTGTGTATAATTCATCTTAGATGCCCCTGCATCTACCACAGTACTTGTCAATTGGCAGGCATGAAAATATTTCTTCAAGAATTGAGCCTAACTTACCTGATTGTCAAAGTAAGCAAAAAACACATCATAAAACACAACATAACACCAGTCTCATAGGGCAGTTCTTTGATCTGTGCATACTATGGATCTGTAATGAACTGGTTCCTTCTACAAGTTTCTTTTTAAATTAAAAAAATTAACCTTAGTTATAACATTATTGTAATGATGGTGTTTACATTTGAAGGTGTAAATGAAGGTGAGAAGATTGTCTTTAAGGATTTGTTAAAAATAAAATTTAGAAAATTACCAAAGCTGACTAATTTAGAAGAAGTGGAAGAGATGTTGTTCAGGATAAGAAAAGATTTTAAGGATGGACATCATTCAGACCTTTTACTAATTATCCTACTAACCAAGTACCTGTCTTCATTTCATACTATCAATAGGATAGTAAATTGCTGGCTAAGTTTTTTTTAAAAGAACTTTAATAACTGGTTTGGAATGTTTTGTTATACTAGAAACTGTGTTTAAATATTTAAGTAATTTAAGTATATGCCTTCCAAATTTGCTTAGCTTATTAATTTCCCCAGGAAATTCTTCTTCTATGAAGAAAGGACAAAGAGCAGTCTAGTACCTCTGTGTGTAAGTGAGGTTTGAATTATTGGGGTTTCTTTTTTCCTTAACTCAGCAACACTACACAGCCTCCTGGGAGTTGGAGTTTATTTTATGTATTCACAGGCTTTATATTTGTGGGCAGCAATCTCAGCAATGTCTTTTGATCACCTGATGCCAAAGGCATAAGGAAACAAATCACTGAAGAAGAACATGAAAATATTTCCTTACAAATAAAGTCTATTGAATCTCATATTCCAACTGTATAGTTAACAAAAAGAAGCTTAAAATGAAATCATAGATGTGTCTTATTTGATGCGGAAAAAACTTACAGGCCCCTGGCAGCTTTCCCTTAAACAACATCCCCTTTCAATTCATTCAGGGCATTTTAATTTTCATTATGTTTGAGGGGTAGGGAGGGGGGAAAAACCCAGCCTGTGCATTTGTGTTCACACAGTAATTTCTGTCCCAGGGCATGTAATGCAAGGCACAGCTCCAAATACGCTTGAAATTCTAGAAGCACCAATGTGGATCTTGCCCAGTGAAAGCTTTTTTTTCTGAAGCCCCCTCTTCCCCAAGGCTTTTCTCAAGCCCCAAAAGACTGACAAAATTCAAAATGGGTCAGATATGGAAGCAATGGGTGTGAGACAAGAATAGAGTTGCCAGATTAAATACAGATTGTCCATTTATATTTGAATTTCAAATAAACACAGAATAAATTTTAAGAGGAAGTATGTATCATGCAGTATATCCCATGCAGTATTCAGAATACACTTCAACCAAAAAAAGGTAGTTTGTCTGAAATGCAAATTTAACTGGGTGTCTTGTATTCTTATTTGCTAAATCTGCAACCTTAGACAAAAAGAATTTGGAAAAATTACTGTAGATAACAGATTTGACCACGCATAGTATCTTTTTAAAGAAGTAGTTAACTTTTTATATGTTTGTTCACATTATTTTTTAACTCTTTTTAAAAATGTGTGGCATTAGCATATAATTTTAAAAACACATTTGGTGAGGAATGGTAAATGTAAAGCAATGTGATGTGATCATGCTACCTCGAAATAATATTTGGTTTCACATCAGATTCTCTTCCTTCAAAACTGTAGTTCTTACACTTAATGACTTGTTCTCTTTAAAATTAAAATGCACAGAATGATAATTTCTTCCAATTTACAGTCTAATAGAGAACATTAGCTTCTTTTTGATAATGACTTAGATAATATACTTAGTCACTGAATGTGGAAGAGCAGTATAAACACTAAAAGAAAAGAATAATAACATTCAGCTCATGCATTGTACTGTTAAAAGGCACAGATAGAGGTAATTTTTGTGGACTGTGGATTGAGACTTTCTTTTTCTTTTTGGGGGGGATCGCTTGCATCTGGTTAACGTCATGGTCACATGGAAAGGAAGAAATGGAGGAGTTAAAGTTCATAGAAATGTTTCATGAAAACTCAATGATGGAAACAAAGTGACCCACAAAGAGACCAGTAATGACAACTGTGTAGTCCTACCTCCGTTGACACCGTTAATTTCCCCGCAGTCCCCAGGAGGCCTGTGTGACCCTGCAGACAGCAACTCCAGCCGGCCAACAGCCCGCTCCAGTCTTTCCATGAGCCCCTGCATCTCTGCCATCCTAGGAAAATGCCGGCACAAATGGAGGCCATGTGAGCATCAGGGAGGATTAGCAAGCTGACACCATTAAACTTAACAGCAGCGAGAAGGAAAATAAAAATTATTCGGAATGGCTATGGCTTTAATTACCTCGAGAGTATTTCTATATGTCAGGGAAATAGGTGAAATTCAAAAAAACATAAAACTTACAGCAGAATAAAAACTAATTACATTGAGCTCATCTTATTTTCTATTCAATTCAGGGATGTTTATAAGAATCATATTGCAACACACAAATATTCACTCTCTATACCATTATCATGTGTCTCCATGGATGCTTCTTTATTCTACGATGAATTGATGCATAACATTTACTTAAAAGACTGTGAACCATTGCACTTGAAAATATGTGGGTTATTTTCAAATATCTTTTGATATTGATTTCTAACATAATTCCATAGTGATAAGAGAACAGACTCTGTATGATTTCAATACCTTCAGACCATGAAAATTTTGTGCCTTGTTTTATGTCCCTGGATATGTTCCAGTTTCTCCTAGTTTATAGCCTATGGGAACTTGAATAGAATTTATATCCTACTATTGTGTGAAAATTATATAAATCTTAATTATGTTGAATTGGTTCATGGTGCTTTTCAGGTCTACTATATCCTTCTACTTTTCTGTATATTTGTTCTCTTAATTTTTGAGAGTTTGATACTCAAACTCCAACTAAAAATCTCAATTTATCTACTTAAAAATAATTGTAATATATAAGAACTATATGTAACTGTGTTCTGTATTTTCCAAGTCTCCTATAAATGTGCTATCATACTTTCTTAATTTAAAAAATAAGGAAGAGAAAAAAATCCCATGAACATATATCTCATAATTAACATTACCAACATTCCTGCTAAATGGTGTCAGCATGTTTTATCTATTTCCAATAATTCTGTTAAAGTATAATTCTACAGGGGACACTAAACCCAGTGATAACCCTTGCTTACTCAATTATCTTAAACCAAAGAGCCCAGCACAGAAGAAGTATGCGTTTATCAAACTGTATCATTCGGCAACAGATGCCATTCCCTCCAAGGGCTGTCTTCTACTTATTATCATTGGCTTCAGTGTTAATTGTTTTAAATTATTTTTTAATAGTGTAGGTTTTAGTTTAAAATAATAAGAATGAGAGAACATCCCTGGTGGTCCAGGGATTGGGAGTCTGCCTGCCAATGCCAGGGACACAGGCTCAACGTTTGTTCCAGGAGGATTCCACATACCATCAGGCAACTAAGTCTGCACTGCAGCTAGAAAAATCCAGCAACGAAGACCCAGCAGAGCCAAAACTAACAGTAAAAAATACATGAACAGATAAATAAAATAATAAAAATGGTTATTTCCATTTTCCGCTGGTTATTTTTAGAATAAAATTTAGATTTTGTTGGGGTTGTTTTTGGACACATGGATCTTTAGCTACCCAACACTCCTAGCTGGGATAAATTGGTTTCGAAGCTAAGGGACTGAGAATAAAAGTGGGCTGGGTATCTACCCCTCCTGCGTTCAAACAGATCTTCGATAGCTACACTTAGTGTACATGTGTGTGTGTACTCAGTCGCTCAGTTGTGTCTGAGTCTTTGTGACCCCATGGACTGTAGCCCGTCCAGGCGCCTCTGTCTATGGAACTTCCCAGGCAAGAATACTGGAGTGGGTAGCCATTCTTTCTCCCGGGGATCTTCCTGACCCAGGAATCCAATCTGGGTTTCCTACATTGGCAGGCAGATTCTTTCCCACTGAACCACCAGGAGGCCCACACAGGACATACTTTAAAATTACTGGCCCTGGAATGTAATGTTATTAAGGCCACCTCTGATGAACCCAATCTAATTTGGCCAGGTTCATCAGATTCAGGTATATGTACCATAACTGACCGTACCAACCTATGACTGCTTTGGGCAAAATCAGGCTGCTGCCCCAGACAGAGGAAGACATGTCTCATCTCAATCAGTGTCTGGACTTCTCACTCTTTCTTTTCAAGTCTTTACTGAGTCTGTTACAATATTGTTTCTGTTTCATGTTTTGGTTTTCTGGCCATGAGGCATGTGGGATCTTAGCTTCCGAAGATCAAACCTACACCCCCTGCACTGGAAGGCAAAGTCTTAATCACTGGACTACCAGGGAAGTCCCACTTCTTCTCTTATGAACTCTCCAAGTATCATCCTGAGCCAAAGAGGACTAGCACACTCCTATACCAGAGACAACACTTCCCCAGAGTGTGGAGAAATCTCATTGCTCTAAGATGTGTAAATATTTTCCACTGCTTCTGGGAACCAGGTAAGGTGTTTCTTTTTTGTATTTTGTATTCCATTAGTTCTGAGCATAAGCTTAATGACATGCCACTGCCATTTTCTAACAGCGAGGTTATACGCATCAAAACACGTGGATGGCTCTGTAAGTCTGTGTCCCAAATGTCAGATGGTCACCAGATACAGACAGGGGAGTTCACTGTCTATTTTGGAAAGTCATCGCCTCTGAAACTGCCAGCAGCTACTCTTTAAAAATATGGGGCAGTGTTCTGTGTGCAGCTGAAATCAGCATCTAATCCCAAGGGGATTCAAAATTAGAAGTTTCTCATCTATTCTCTTCTTCAACGTCAGAGCTTTTGCTTCCATCGCAATTGAAAAAAAAAAAAAAAAGAGGAGGGAGAAGAAATTTATTTGCGCTCTTTATGTAATTTAACAAGGGAACTGGGTATCCTGTAGGTGGGTGAAGGCCAACTGAGAAATGATAAAAGCCCCTGGATCTTTTAATAGTTGCCCATCTGTTCACAGTTATCTATGTTCCCTGTTACTCAACGTGCCAAATGTTACCACCGTGGACCTCGCCCGTGATACAAAAACAATGTGTTTGCTTTGTTAGCAAGGTCTCTCTGCCCCTCAATGGAGAAGCACTAACCACCCCCAGCCGCTCCCAGAGCTGTTCGGGAAGGCCTGGGACATTTCACACATAGGACTGCTGTCCCTGATGGTGGCTTAATCAGCCTCCCTGACAAGATTCAAACTCACACTATCTCACAGTGCTCCATATGTTGAAAGACAACAGGAGTGAGCCCATAAACTGCAGGGCCGGGCAGATTGGTGTGGAATGCAGTCTAAAAGCGAATCAGATGTCACTTCATGTAAGATCACCAGGAGCTGAAGTCTGGCCATGGCCTCTTAAGAGGTCAAAACAGTGCTCATGCAAGGAAGCTGGAAAGATGCCTCTGGGTTTTAAATTTTAGACCGGTATCTAAGAGACATGCAGAACAAATAAAAGAAAGACGACACCAGGATATCAAAAATACACGAGCATTCCCAGGGCAAATGACGGAGTCCAAGACGGCTGTGCTCTCTTCTCCTCCCCACTCACCCCCCACCCCCGCACTGCCCCATACCACACCACACACACACACACACACACTTCCCCCACATGTGCGCTCAGCTGGCAGCTGGGCTCTCAAGAATGAAGAAAGGACAGAGCTACAGATTCTCCACATTCCTCCCAGGCAGTTCCATTCGCCTTGGTTCTCCAAAGTGGATTTAGCCACGTTCAGATGAGGAGGTGGGGAGCCAGGAATTAAGAATTAGGCTGAGGAAGTGGAGAGGACGGTCAAAGCAAATGTAGGCAGCAGGGTCAGAGGAAGGAATGTGTCAAGGCCAGGTGGACAGACAGATGAGCCTGGGTCAGGAAGCCAGCAGAGGAGGGAGACAGGGCAGAATGGCTGAAGCTGAGATATTCTAAGACTCTGAGGAGATGCAAAGAGAAACCAGATACACAGCTGGACAACCAAGAGACTGGCTTAGACAATACAGCTCAAACTTGGCCTCCACATTTTCTAGTCATTCTAACTCAAGTAGAAGCCAACTCTAAGCTGAAGTTCCCCTATAACCTACAGCTTACAGAGAAGAAGCCCAAACATTTGACCAGAGAGTGAGGATGGGTGGGAAAAAAAAGGGAGAGGAACATGGAATTACATGACTGTCTCTTTTGAATGTTTAGGAAATTATACTTGAGATGAATCTTAATTTCTTATTTTGTATTAATTTTTAAGTATTTTATTTTGAATTTCTTTATAATGGGAATGGTAACTCATCCTTGTCATTTTCTCTTATCTGAATTACCCCTTACTTTTTAAAAAGTTTTTTATTTTTATCAAAGAATGCACATAACGTAGAGTCAATAATTCTACAAGGCTTATCACAAAAACCACAACAGTCCCCTGAATGCCTTCTTCCATTTTTTGCCTTAAGAGTCAACCATGTTCAATTATTTCAGCTGTTTCTTTTAGTAATTACCTCCTTATCTCTAAGTAGCATGGTTCTATCTCTATGTCTTGTTTGTTTCCTTCAGTTTTAGGCATTATCCATTGAGTTCCCTCCAGAAACATGAGGGTTTCCTTTTCTCTTGCTTAATCTCCACCAGCACATCAATGCACATTTCCTCTTGTCCCATCCTCCCAACACTATGATATCACAATTTTTCTGTGACTCGTCATCAGTGTTAAAACAATTATGACTACTCACAGCTGAGTCATGAGGTATGCTAAGATCGTGTTCCATTTTTGCACAACCTGTTTTCCTACAGCTATGATGTTCAGCTTCTCAGTTTTCTTTATACTTAATCACTCATCTCCAAGCTTTTCCAGGAGTTGAACAAGTCTCCTTTCCACAGGGCCAAACACACTCGGAATTGTCTTAGCTTTTTCTTTTCAGAGGCATCTCTTCTGGAGATCACTCCAACCGCAAGACTGCTCTGCAGGCCTGCTACACACCTGTCCCCTGGGGTCCGCCTCTACCTTCACTCTCCCTCCTCTCCCTCCAGTGCAGTATCACCTGTTGCTTGAATTTTACATCTTCCTCTTTCTTGAGATACTTTCTTAACTGGGAAGAGTATTACCCTCGGAAACATGTACATAAAAGGGCAATTTTTTTGAGACCTTAGCAGTCTGATAATATCTATACTTTGCCCTCACATGTGACTACTGGTTTGGTAGAGTATAGAATTCTAGGCTGGAAATTTTCCTTGCAATCTTGAAGTTTTCACTCCATTCTCTTCTAGCTTCCTAGGCGGCTGCTGCTAAGTCCAAAGCCATTCTGATCCTTCTTCCTTCGGATGTAATCCGTGTTTTCCTTTCTGGAGGAAGTTTATGGGATCTTCTCTTTATCCCCAGTGTTTTGAATTTTCATGATGATGTGCTCTGTTGTTGATCAAACATTTTTTGTCCCCAAATATTTTCTTATCAATGATTTTCAGGAGTGTAGAAAAGATTGGAGAATGAACAGTGCATATAGTTTGTCTCTGGGTGAGTTAATAAAACAAGTCTATTTGTTTTCAAACAAAGAAGTTAGCATTCTAAATATTTAAACAATTCAAACTTCTCTTACATCAACTGCATACATTTACAAAAACTTCATGCACTTCAGTAAGAATACAGCTGATCAGTATTTTCTCATATACTGTTCTTGGAATAATAAGGTGTTCTGGAGACGGTTTGCTAGGAGGAGAGGTAGCTGTCATTGTTTTTATTTACTTATTTGTTTTTGGATGTGCTGGGTCTTCGCTGCTGTGTGGGCTTTTGTCTAGTTGCGGCAAGCGAGGGCTACTCAACAGTTGCCGTTTGCGAGCTTCCCGTTGTGGCGGCTCCTCTCGTTGCAGAGCACTGGCTCTAGGGCACGTGGGCTCACTAGCTGTGGCTCCTGCGCTGGAGCACAGGCTCAATGGTCGTGGTGCATAGGCTTAGTCGCTTTGAGGCATGTGGGATCTTCCCGGACCAGGGATCAAATTTGTGTGTCCTGCAGTGACAGGTGGATTCTTTACCACTGAGCCCCCAGGGAAATCCAGCTGTTAGTGTTTAAAAATACTATTTTTTTTTCCTCATTGGTCATCTTACAAAACCCATTGTTAAATTGCAGATATTTAGTTCCTAATATTATTTACCTTTAGGGCTTCTCAGGTGGTGCTAGTGGTAAAGAACCCACTTGCCAATGCAGGGAGATACAAGAGACATAGTTTTGATTCCTGGGTTGGGAAGATCCCCTGGAGGAGGGCATGGCAACCCACTCCAGTATTTATGCCTGGAGAATCCCACGGACAGAGGAGCCTGGGGGGCTACGGTCCATAGGGTCGCAAAGAGTCCAACATGACTGAAGCGACTTCTCACACACACACACGCACACACACACACACACACTGTCCAATTTTATGTCCAGTGTCCAATGTTATGCCAATAGTACAATGACTACACTTAAAACATAGGAGAAACAGTATTCCTATCCTTTTTTTCATAGTGGTTTCCAGAATGGGAGAGTTCCCTACACTTTTTAACCTTTTTATAAAGTCTCAATTGTTTTGCTCATCTTTAAGTGGGGTAGCATAGAGGTGGCCTGGCTTTGGAATTATTAGCTGGAGGACTTTGGAAAAAGAGCTTAATTTGGTTTTACTTTAGTTACCACCTGTACATAGGATTGCTATAAACATGCATACCAAAACATAAAAAGTCTAGCACGAGGTCAGTGACAGACATGTCAGCTACTGTCATGAAAATCTCCCATCTCCACCTTGCTCTCACGGGAATAGTTAGCCTACACACTGCTACATCAAGCTGTCATGAACTTGAAACACTGAGCAATCATCTAGAAGATCTAAACAACGGAAATGACTAGCTGAAAACTTCAGGTCAATACACCTTTATCATTATTTTTTTCAACATTTCACTTTCTTCTGTCAATGTACTTATTCCTTCAACATTTCTAAAAGAGATTTTCTCAAGTCTATGTGTAATGGTTATTACAAAAACAAAAATTTTCCTGTGTAATTAGTAATTTTATAGTCACAGTTTCCCCCCACCCCAAACATTTTTATATGACTTTTGCTTTTAGTTAGTCCTCTGAGGACATCTCTGTGGAACTATTTTTTGGGGAAAAAAAAAAACAACACCCTCCTTCATCCCTCCTGTTTTCTCTATCAAACCATCTTATGTTCGGTGGCAAGAGGTCTGCTAAGTTCCTAGCTACTCAGTCTAACCAGTTATGAAAAGCAGCTTCCGTAGCTACCTTGAACACTGACACCCCCATGGCACAGAGGAAGTAGTGATAAGCCCAGAATAGCAGCCTGCTGCTGCTGCTGCTGCTAAGTCGCTTCAGTCGTGTCCGACTCTGTGCGACCCCATAGACGGCAGCCCACCAGGCTCTGCCATCCCTGGGATTCTCCAGGCAGGAACACGGCAGTGGGTTGCCATTGCCTTCTCCATTGTGTGAAAGTGAAAAGTGAAAGTGAAGTCGCTCAGTCGCATCCGACTCGTAGGGACCCCATGGACTGCAGCCTACCAGGCTCCTCCATCCATGGGATTTTCTAGGCAAGAGTACTGGAGTGGCTTGCCATTGCCTTCTCCAAATAGCAGCCTATTTGTCTGTACTACACACTTGGTATCTACGAGACAGACTGCTGAATGCAAATGCCTCCTCGTGCCATTTTTTCTGCTAGCACATGTATACCTTGCCTCAAAAGGAAACCAGTACAAGCTTCCCATGGGCTGAGGTTGTATCTCACTTTCTTTGTATCTCCCACTGAGTCTGCATGCTGCTGGGTGCATGGAGAACTCTATACATATTTTTTGATTGACTAATTAATTGGCTACCCCTCACTGCCTTTCCCTCGCCTGCCCACTCACTGGTATAATCCTAGATCAGGTGGAAAGCCAGATTTTTGCAGAAGAAATTTCCATTTAAAAGGAGACACAAGATTAGTTTTTCCTACGGAGACCTACAGTGTCTTCCTCCCGTGATAGGAAAGAGCATGCCTGCTCCCTCCAATGTGAACCTTCGGGTTTTCCATAGTTCTTTTTGCTGTTGTTGTTTTGTTTGCTTTTTAATTTTTAGTTGCACCCTGTAGGATGTGGGACCTTAATTCCCTGACCAGGGGTCAAATCCATGCCCCCTGCATTGGAAGGGAGAGTCTTAACCACTGGACCACTGGGGAAGTCTCTCTATGGCTCTTTTTCTTTAGGTTTTCAGATTTTTTAAAAAACTCCATATTGTCTATACAGTTTTATAAATTTCCCACAGCAAATTCATAAAACAAATAAATACTACTTTGGGAATATTTTCAGGTTAATAAAAGAGCCAAGTCTTCTGGGTTGCTGGTTTAAACTTCTAACTAGACCAAAGATGCAGAAATACTCATGGGGAGTTTCTCCTCTGTAAGAGAAACCCAGATCCAAGGGATTTCAAAGATCACGAGCCTAACATTAAATAGAAAATAGACTTGAAGTGACAGGAAATTGAAGACTGTCAAACTTTTTCTTAGGGTAAGGCTGGGCAGTTGGCTTTTATGTGAGCTCTCTGCAAACAATAAAAAGTCACAATGGACTACTTTCTCTATGCTGCTGCTGCTGCTAAGTCGCTTCAGTCGTGTCCGACTCTGTGCGACCCCATAGACGGCAGCCCACCAGGCTCCCCCGTCCCTGGGATTCTCCAGGCAAGAGCACTGGAGTGGGGTGCCATTTCCTTCTCCAATGCAGGAAAGTGAAAAGTGAAACTCAAGTCTCTCAGTCGTGTCCCACTCTTAGCAACCCCATGGACTGCAGCCGACCAGGCTCCTCCGTCCATGGGATTTTCCAGGCAAGAGTACTGGAGTGGGGTGCCATCACCTTCTCCGACTTTCTCTATAAGTTCACCCAAATTCAAAAATATTTGGTTAACTATCTTCACACCAGACTCTCCTAGATTGTGGTTTCTCTTTATTGAGACTATTGAGACAATTATCTGTTCTTTCCTCTGTAACCTACCAGTCACTGGGGGAAGTGATCCTGTGGTTCACTATTACTAATTAGGGTAATGGTATGTATAGAAGAAACAAACCATGGCATTATTCATCCGTTCATTGACTGGCTCACTAAATACGCTGTACCATTCATCAAGATAGTCCCCACTATCTGCTATGAAAATACTCGTACATAGAAAATCAAGAGCAATTAAAATACACATCCTGCCAGCTGTAGTGGTAGGAGGCTGCAAGCAGACACTGCTCAGTCAAGTCAGAGAGTTGTTCCATAAGACACACATTCACATTGTCAAGGTACCTGCCTTCATCTTTCCCTTAGTCTCCAAAGGGACCGTCTGGAGCCAGTTTCTCACCAAACAGCAAAAAAGTCACCATTTTTATTATTTTTTAAATATGTATTTATATTTTTTATTTGGCTGCGCCGGGCCTTGGTTGCAGCACGTGGGATCTTTCAGCTGAGGCATGTGGGATCTAGTTTCCCAACCAGGGTTTGAACCCAGGTACCCTGCATTGGGAGTGGGAGTCTTAGCCACTGGACCACCAGGGAGGTCTCAAAGCCACTGTTTTCTTTTTACTGCAAAGAAGTTTCAAGAGTCTTTAAGCTCTGAAACAGTGGAATCAGAAGAGGAGAGATCAGAGAGTTACATGAATAAAAGAGCACTTTAAATTTTTCACAGAACTGGAGAAAATGCGTATGATCCTGGTTAGCCAACTGATTCCTTTAAAGCCTCTAACAATGTTCCACTGCAGAGAAAAAAGCAAACAAGCAAACTTCAGCTTGATTTTCAAAAGGCCCCCACCCTACCACTACAACTCACCAGGTTCCTAAGAGTCCATCAGCGAGATAACTCACCCCTTCCCAAATACAACCCCACAACCCTTCTATACTACAGTCCTGCCATTTCCACTTCTCCCAGGACCCCTTCAGGCCCTGATGCACACAGGCTTTGAATCCCAACCCTCTAAGAGGTCATCCCTCATCCTACCCATCAGAGATAACCTTCCTTGAAGTACTTCCTGTCATGTCCACCAAATCCAGAGTTGGGTACAGAAGGACGTCATAAACAAACCACATAGAGAAATGACCTCCTCAGCCCATTTGCCCTCTCCACACTGTGGCATCACTCCCCAGAACCATCCCTGTTCAGTCTATTAGTACAAATACTTCTTCTCTAAGTTGGAATCTCTGAAGATGAGAGGCTAGGACTCATAAGTTGACTTAGTGGAAAAAGTATTTTTGGTATCAGAGAATCTTAATTTGAGACCCAATCCCTTCATTGACAACCTGTGTGACTCTGGGTAGACTGCTTAACCTGAGTCTCAGTTTTCTCACTTCCAATACATGAACTCATCCCTTCCTCTTCATTCAGACTTATGATAATTGTATGTGTCTTGAGCAGAGTTCCCGGGGCTACATATATGGATGAGACACAGATTCTATTTTCAAGGCACCATGATTTCCCTGGGGAGCAGATGGTTTGGCTGTTAAGGACAGCTGGCCCTGAAGACACCAGGACACAGGGCACTGGGCTATTTCAGCAGAAGAGAGTCCAGCGGAATCAGAAACCATGTGGGACGTCTAACTATATCTTAAAGGCTGGTGCTGTGCCCTGACTTGGGGTGATGGGGCTGTGTAAGGACAGAGACATAAAATCACAGACTCTGAATGCTAACTGGGACCAGAACAGATCCCTAACACATTCCATTCCTGAAGCAGGTGCTCTCTTAGCTAAACATGAAGTAAGGACCTTTTGCTGGAGATCTTTTGCTCTCCCTTCCCACCCTCTTTCTGCACTCCTATGTTATTGAGGAGTCTTTCTATTCCTGAGCTTTTCTATTTGCTGTTGTTTTGCTCTGCTGAGGCCATGGAGGAGGGAGAGGTCAAAGAGATGCTTCTACGACTTCCCCCCAGGGCCACATTCTGGCACTGGGTAAAGAAGAACGGTGGAGCCCCCCTGGCCAGGCTGCCAGGGCCCAGGCAGGGCTTCCATGGACCTTTTGTTCCTCCTTAAAGTAAACGTATTATTCGCCTTGTACCCAGAATACATAAAGAACACCTGAAACTCAATGAGAAGGAGACAAGTACACCAACTTAAAAGCGGGCAAAATATTTGAAGAGACGTTTTTCCAAAGAAAATATGCAAATAGCCAACACTGCCTATAAAAACACTCAACATCAAGTCACCAGGAAAATCCTAATCAAAACCACAACGACACCAGGTTATCTTTTCTATCTGTAACCACCGGGTTATACCTTCACTAGGGGAACTGAAAATACCCACTAGGATGGCTACAATCAAAGAGACAAACAATATCAAGTGCTGGTAAGGTTGTGAAGAAATTGGAACCTTCCTGCATTGCCGGTGGGAATGTAAAATAGTGCAGCTGCTGTGGAAAAAGGTTGGAAGTTTCCTAAGAAGTTAAGCACATTTTTACCATACTGTTCAGCCATTCTACTCATATTTACCTACTTAAGAGGGATGAAAACATATATCCAGAGATGGCCCTGGTGGTCTAGAGGCAAACACTCCCTGCTCCTAATGCAGGGGGCCTGGGTTTGATCCCTGCTCAGGGAACTAGTGGAGAAGGCAATGGCACCCCACGCCAGTACTCTTGCCTGGAGAATCCCATGGGCAGAGGAGCCTGGTAGGCTGCAGTCCATGGGGTCGCACAGAGTCGGGCATGACTGAAGTGGCTTAGCAGTAGCAGGGAACTAGATCCCACATGCCATAACTAAGACCCAGCCAAATAAATAAACATTAAAAAAAGAAAAATGTGTGCACACACACAAAGACTTGTACACAAATGTTTATGACAACATCATTCACAATGGCCACACACACACACAAGACGGAAACAACCCAAATGTCCATCAACTGAAAGATGAATGAACAAAATGTGGTCCATCCGTACAATGGAGTATTATTCAACAATAAAAAGGAGTGAAGTATGGACACATACTACCACATAAACAAACCTCAAGAACACTATGCTTGGTGAAAGAAGCAGACACAGAAGACCGTGTATTGTATAATTCCATTTATATGACTCTCCAGAAAAAGCAAATCTGTAGAGACAGAAAGTAGTTTAGTGGGTGCCTTGGGTTAGGGAGGGGCTTCCCTGGTTGCTCAGAAGGTAAAGAATCCACCTGCAATGTAGGATACCTGGGTTCAAATCCTGGGTTGGGAAGACCCCTAGAGAAGAGAACAGCTACCCACTCCAGTACTCTGGCCTGGAGAATTCCATGGACGGGGAGCCTGACAGGCTACAGTCCATGAGGTTGCAGAGTTGGACACGACTGAGTGACTTTCACTTTCACTTTGGGGCTGGGGAGAGAAATGGGGAGTGACTGCAAATGGGTACAAAATTTCTATTTGAAGAGATAGAAACGATCTAAGCCAGGATTGTGGTGGCTGTTGTATAATGCACTAATAATCATTGAATTGTGCACTTTAAGTGGGTAATTTTATGGTATGCAAAATTATACCTCAATAAAGCTACAAAATGGAGAAGGAAATGGCAACTGACTCCAGTATTCTTGCCTGGAGTATCTCATGGATGGAGGAGCCTGGCAGGCTACAGTCATGGGGTCACAAGAGTCATATACAACTTAGCAACTAAACCACCACTGCCACCAAAGCTACAAAAAACAAAACAAAAATAAGTACTTCTTTTTCTAAAGAGGTGGTTGAAAACTGGTTAAATCTGAGGGATTCTGGCACTCTCATCTCCCTACAAAGTCACAGGTAGTAATTAAACTTGACCAGAGGCTGCTCTGAATGGCCACACCCCTCACTCCTGGAACTAGTTGTAGGGGCCAAAATACTTGACGTTCAAAATACTTGACCACTTCCATACTTGACTTCGATTTACTACTTATGACAACATCAGTTTTTAAATAGAGCTGTGGACCACCAGAAGATGCAAAGTTCTTTTTTGCTCTTTGGACCTGGGAGCTTAGAGTAAAGGGGAAAGAGAGAAAGAGAAGCAGAAAGGAAAGAATGGTGAGGGATGGGGGAAAAGTGGAAAAAGGGAGTAAGAAAGGAGGAGGGGCTCCCAGAGACCATTCAGAGGGAATATGCTCACCACAGCCTGTCTCTAAACTGTTCAAATGCAAGAGGCAACTCCTGACCCTGAAGGATAAGCAGCAGCAGGAGTATTGAGAAGGGCAATCAACACTGGGAAAAGGATCCATTTGGGAGCGCATTTCTGGGCTTGTTCCTCTTTTCCCTTCAGAGGTGACTTGCAGTTGGAACTGCACACAGGATACAAGCAACAGAAACCCTGAGAGAGGGCTTCCCTGGTGGTCCAGTGATTAAGGCTCTGCGTCACCAATGCAGGGAGTGTGGGTTCGATCCCTGGTCGGGGTAGTCATCCACGCTGCATGGTGTGGCCAATGAAAAAACAAACAAAAAAAATCTCTGAGAGAAGCCTCCTCTTTTCAATCAGAAGCCTTGAAAAGGAGGCCCATATAAATGGAAGGATGTGAGGGAAAGTCTGGATTGCTTGGGTTTTTTCCCTTTTTTCTTTTCCAAGAGTGGCTGCCCATCAGAGAACTGCATGGTAGAAGAGCAAGCAGCAGCACAGACAGCTAAAATACCTCCCAAAAATCCTAATCGTATTGCCAGAGGAGCAGGGAAAGGGCCCTTTGTGATCCAAAGAGTGTAGTCAGAATCCCTGTCATTCTCCTCTCTTATTTTCTGTTACTTCTTTGTCCTAAGGATGGCCCCTGTTTGGGGAAACTGAACGGCAGCAGCAGAAGTAGCTAACACCTCAACAGAAACCCAGTCCTTCTGGCCAGAAGAGCAGCAAAAGGATCCCAGGGGAAGGGGAGTGTGGGAGGAATCTCAGAATGGAGACAGCTGAAGAAGGGGGTCCCCTGACGTTGTACATGAACCAGTGGACACCCCCCAGTCTCACCCCTGAGCTATGTATGTGTAGGACAGATCCAAAGGCTTTGAGAACTGAACTACGATTTAAGTTCTGCTCAAATCTCACTGCTCAAGTCCCAGACTAACCCCTAAACAGTGCTTCCATGGGATCCAACGCAACAGAGCAAAGGCTTTGAAAACTGAACTGATATTGGAACCATTCCCACAGGATGCAATATAGAACTGTGTTGATTGCTTGGTAAAAGAAAACACTGAGCATTTCAAAAGGACCCAGAGGTCTCACAACATAATACTCAAAATGTTTAGAATTCAGTTAAAAAAAATTATCAGTAACATGCAGGAGACCAGGAGAACATGGTCAACCCTTAAAAGAAAAGACAATTATCACATGCCAACTCCAAGATGATACAGATGTTGAAATTATCAGATAGATTACAGAAGCTGTTTTTAACTATGTTCTAAGAAATGAAGGTAAACACTCTCAACATAAATTGAAAGATCAGAGTTCTCAACAGAGACACAAAACCTACAAAAAAGAAACAAGTGAAAATTTTAGAACTGAAATATACAATAACAAGTACAAAATGTATGGGATGGGATCAAAAGCAGCACAGAGATGACAAAGAAAATGTCAATAAACTTGATGTAGATATTATCCAATCTAAAGAAGAGAAAAAAGTTGAAGAAAAAAGTGCCGCCGCCGCTGCTGCTGCTAAGTCGCTTCAGTCATGTCCGACTCTGTGTGACCCCATAGACGGCAGCCCACCAGGCTCCCCCGTCCCTGGGATTCTCCAGGCAAGAACACTGGAGTGGCTTGCCATTTCCTTCTCCAATGCATGAAAGTGAAAAGTGAAAGTGAAGCTGCTCAGTCGTGTCCGACTCCTAGCGACCCCATGGACTGCAGCCTACCAGGCTCCTCCGTCCACGGGATTTTCCAGGCAAGAGTACTGGAGTGGGGTGCCACTGCCTTCTCGGAACAAAAAAGTGAACTGAGCCTAAAAAGCCTGTGGGATAATACAAAAAGGTTTGATATTAGTATCACTGGAATTTCTGGAGAGGACAAAGAGACTGAGGTAGGAAACATACTTGAAAAAATAACAGCCAAAAACTTCCCAAACTTGGAGAAAGCTATACATTTACAGATCCAGAGTGCTATCTGTCTGGTTATTATACACATACATATACACAAATGCAATGCATTACAGAGAATGCCTCCAAGTGAAGAACAAGAAAAATGAATAATGATATTAACATAACTGCCTGAAAATAAATAAATAAAATGTACTGGGCTATCATCCTCTTTGGAGAGGTGTCACAAGTATCAAGAACTTGACCTTTCAAAAATCTTCTCTGAATCTAGTAAAATAAGGAGTCACTATCAATCAATGAATCAGTTAATTTATCAACACTAAACCTGCAGAAATGGTTTGCCACATCACAGACTCTTATTTTCAATCTTCAGCAGTATGTGAACCATAAACTTCCAGATGTTCAAGCTGGTTTTAGAAAAGGCAGAGGAACCAGAGATCAAACTCCCAACATCCACTGGATCATTGAAAAAGCAAGAGAGTTCCAGAAAAACATCTATTTCTGCTTTATTGACTCTGCCAAAGCCTTTGACTGTGTGATCACAATAAACTGTGGAAAACTCTGAAAGAGATGGGAATACCAGACCACCTGATCTGCCTCTTGAGAAACCTGTATGCAGGTCAGGAAGCAACAGTTAGAACTGGACATGGAACAACAAACTGGTTCCAAATAGGAAAAGGAGTATGTCAAGGCTGTATATTGTCACCCTGCTTATTTAACTTCTCTGCAGAGTACATCATGAGAAAGGCTGGGCTGGAGGAAGCACAAGCTATAATCAAGACTGCCAGAAGAAATATCAATAACCTCAGATATGCAGATGACACCACCCTTATGGCAGAAAGTGAAGAACTAAAGAGCCTCTTGATGAAAGTGAAAGTGGAGAGTGAAAAAGTGGGCTTAAAGCTCAACATTCAGAAAACGAAGATCATGGCATCCGGTCCCATCACTTCATGGCAAACAGAAGTGGAAACAGGGGAAACAGTGGCTGACTTTATTTTTCTGTGCTCCAAAATCACTGTAGGTGGTGATTGCAGTCATGAAATTAAAAGACGCTTACTCCTTGGAAGGAAAGTTATGACCAACCTAGACAGCATATTAAAAAGCAGAGACATTACTTTGCCGACAAAGGTCCGTCTAGTCAAGGCTATGGTTTTTCCAGTGATCATGTATAGATGTGAGAGTTGGAGTATGGAGAAAGCTGAGTGCCGAAGAATTGATGCTTTTGAACTGTGGTGTTGGAGAAGACCCTTGAGAGTCCCTTGGATTGCAAGGAGATCCAACCAGTCTATCCTAAAGGAGATCAGTCCTGGGTGTTCATTGGAAGGACTGATGTTGAAGCTGAAACTCCAATACTTTGGCCACCTGATGCAAAGAGCTGACTCATTTGAAAGGACCCTGATGCTGGGAAAGATTGAGGGCAGGAGGAGAAGGGGATGACAGAGGATGAGATGGTTGGATGGCATCACCAATTCGATGGAGATGAGTTTGAGTGAACTCCGGGAGTTGGTGATGGACAGGGACGCCTGGAGTGCTGCGGTTCATGGGGTCGCAAAGAGTCAGACACGACTGAGAGACTGAACTGAACTGAACTGAATTGAGACTCTTATTTTCGGTCAGAAAATGGAAGCAGGATGAGTTTCAAAGGGATTTTCAAATTCTTACGTGTATACAACCTAAAAGAACTTTGTAAATCCCTCTTTCACATTTTTAGGTTGACATGTAAACATTTTCACCAAAATGTGAACTGTTGTGAAGAATGTAGCTGCCAGTATTCTGTAAATATTGACATGTAAAACTAAAACTATTTTATCACTTGCTGAAATACATCCATTGAAATTCATCATCATTTACTTTAAAAGAATACATAAAGAGGTTGTTCTTTGACAGTCAAAAATCTTGCATGATTATATTTCTCCGTTAATTTACATTTCCATTCTTCTCACTCTATAAGCGTTTATCCTAGATTTACATATTTTATGCTTTAATGTCTTTTATTCATTACCCTATCATACTTTTCTGTATCAAAAGTGTATATATATATATATATATATCAGTTCAGTTCAGTCGCTCAGTCATGTCTGACTCTTTGCGACCCCATGAACCACAGCACTCCAGGTGTCCCTATCCATCACCAACTCCCGGAGTCTACCCAAACTCATGTCCATCGAATTGGTGATGCCATCCAACCATCTCATCCTCTGTCATCCCCTTCTCCTCCTGCCCTCAATCTTTCCCAGCATCAGGGTCCTTTCAAATGAGTCAGCTCTTTGCATCAGGTGGCCAAAGTATTGGAGTTTCAGCTTCAACATCAGTCCTTCCAATGAACACCCAGGACTGATCTCCTTTAGGATGGACTGGTTGGATCTCCTTGCAATCCAAGGGACTCTCAAGAGTCTTCTCCAACACCACAGTTCAAAAGCATCAATTCTTCGGCACTCAGCTTTCTCCATACTCCAACTCTCACATCTATACATGATCACTGGAAAAACCATAGCCTTGACTAGACGGACCTTTGTCGGCAAAGTAATGTCTCTGCTTTTTAATATGCTGTCTAGGTTGGTCATAACTTTCCTTCCAAGGAGTAAGCGTCTTTTAATTTCATGACTGCAATCACCACCTACAGTGATTTTGGAGCACAGAAAAATAAAGTCAGCCATTGTTTCCACTGTTTCCCCATCTGTTTGCCTTGAAGTGATGGGACCGGATGCCATGATCTTAGTTTTCTGAATGTTGAGCTTTAAGCCAACTTTTTCACTCTCCTCTTTGACTTTCATCAAGAGGCTCTTTAGTTCTTCACTTTCTGCCATAAAGGTGGTGTCATCTGATATATATATGTATTTAAATTCAATGGTAAAGAGTGCTCTCCTAGTTGTTACCACTGTAACTCTTACTAGAAGGAACTTACCAAAAACAAAACAAATACTACAAATATTGACAAATATTAGTAAATGTAGATAAAAGGTATTTTTTTCATTGAAAACCTCTCTCTTTAAAGCTCTTATTTTTCAATTGTCTCATGCATATGGGATCAGTATACTTATTGCTAGAAAGAGTCAAGGTTGAAAATCAATTTGATTCTCAATTTTTGTTTTTATCAATGTAAATCCTGGCAAACTATTCATATAATGAGATGCAAATGGATGAAATTTTGTAATAGAAATGTCACTCAAATTTTTTGAACTCCTTGAGTTATATACTTAACATCATATGGTGATGAAATATTAAAATTATTTAAATCATCAATGTAAGGAAAAATTTAGGGAGACTGAAATTTAGTTGAGTAGCATAATTGCTCATCCTTCTGGGTTATTTCAGTCATTTCTGGTCCATGACTCTGCTGTTGTAATTAAAAGTTAACATGTAGAAAATTGATAATAAAGCAAGTAATAATTGTGTATTGGCATGCAAATATCGAGAAGATTCCCTAGAGAAGGAAATGGCTACCCACTCCAGTATTCCTGCCTGAAGAATTCCATGGACAGGGGAGCTTGGAGAGCTAAAGCCCATGGGTTGCCAAGAGTCAGATATGACTGAACAACCAAGACTTTTTTCATACAAGTAACATTTATCCTGTGGAACTTCACTGGACTTCCCTCTTTCACAGTGGAAGAAGCTTGCTTACATCTATCAAGCAAATTCATTTTAGCATTTTAAAATAGTGTTTTTCCATGCTTCTTAGGTGATGAGAAACCAGATATTATAACTAGAATTTAAGTAGGAAGAGATTTATAATAGGGTATCAGATTAAAGCACTTGGTTTAGGGGAATGAATAAGCTGGGGTTATACCACTACTGTGTATGTCAATCAGCTCTCTTTTTGGTAATTACAATACATGGCACATTCACACAGAAGACACATGTGTGCCAAGACACATGGAAAAAAAGTGTCCAAAGCAACAAAACATGGGCGCCAACCCTAATGTCCATCAATAAGAGAAAGGATAAACTGTGGAATATTTGCCAACAATAATACATAGTTACATGCAACAACACGGATAATCCTTGAAAACTTAGTTTTGAGCTTTTTAAAAGTGAGGTTATAATATACATATACCCTTTTTATAAATTAAAAAGAACACAGACACAAAAACAAAGGGACTGCCTTGGTGGTCCAGTGGATCAGAATCCTCCTTCCAATGTGGAGGACACAGGTTTGGTCTGCGGTCTGACAACTACGATCCTGCACGCCAAGGGGAAGCTAAGCCCACTTGCCACAGCCACTGAGCCCGCGCTCCAGAGCCTGTGTGCTGCAACTAGAGAAAGACTGAGTACAGCAATAAAGACCCAGCACAGCCAAAAAACCCCTTCAGTGACAGAAACAAAATAAAAGGTCCCTCCTAAGGAAATGTAAAATAAAAAATATGGTTTTAGAAAAACAAGCAAATGTAGACAAACTTGATTAGGAACATATACATGTCACAAAAGCATTTTACAATAAAATCAGGAATGGTTAACACAAAATCCAGTGTAAGGATGGGTACAGTGAATGTCATAGGAGAAGGGCATAAAGAAATATACAACAGTATGGGTAGCAATCTAGTCCTCTTTTTCTAGCCTTCTGTTTAACAACTTTATTGAGATATGGCTCACATATGATTATAGTACTATAATAGGTTTATAATACATATGCATCTTTGAAAGGTTGCAACTTGAAGGTTTGTATGTAGGGGACTTACTGTACAATTCACCCATCTGAAGTGTACCATCTGATGATGTTCACAACCATCACTAGTTTTAGAACATTTTGCCAGCTCAAAAACAAACCCTGCACCCTTTGCTATCACCCCCACCCCCACCATCAACCTCCACACCTAAGAAACCACTAACCTACTTTGTCTCCATACATTGCCCTGTTCTGAACATTTCCATATGAACAGAACGATACAATGTGTGGTCTTTCTTGATTAAATCCTTTCACTTAGAATAATGGTTTCAAGGTACATGTAATCAGTATTTCATTCTTTTTTATGGCTAAATAAAATCCCATTGTATGGATATATCACATTTTATTTATCCATTCCTCAGCCTATGGATATCTCAGTTATTTTTAATTTGGTTGTTATGAATGGTGCTGGTATAAACATTTATGTACAGGTTTTTGTGCCAACATGTGCTTTCATTTCTCTTGGATGTATATACTTAAGAGTGAAATTGTTGTTTCACATGGTAACTCTGTTTAATTTTTGAGGAACTGCCCAATTGTTTTCCAAAGCAACTGTACAAGAAATATTTCTACCAGCAACATATAAGGGTGTCAAGGGTTCTAACTCCTTCACACGCTCACCAACACTTATCTGACTTTTCAATTCTAGCCATCCTAGTGGGTGTGAAGTGGTACCCCACTGTGGTTTTGATATGCATTTTCTGACGAATAATGATGTTGAGCTATCTTTTCATGTGCTTATGGCCATTTGTATATGTTCTTAGGAGAAATATTCATTCAGATATCTTGACAATTTCTATATTGGGTTACTTTTTATTATTGAGTTGTAAGAACTCTATATATTTGGATACAAGTTCCTTATCAAATATAGGATTTTAAAATATTTTCTCCCATTCTGTGGGTTATATTTTCACAATTATCTAGTTCATAAGCCCTAGTGTTTAAGGGTTGAAAGCCCTAGTGAAAGGGCTGCCATGTTAAGTTGCTTCAGTCATGTCTGACTCTTTGAGACCCCATAGACTGGAGCCTGGCGCGTTCCTCTGTTCATGGGATTCTCCAGACAAGAATACTGGAGTAGGTTGCCATGCTGTCCGCCAGGGGATCTTCCTGACCCAGGGATCGAACCTGAGTTTCTTATGTCTCCTGCATTGACAGGCAGGTTCTTTACCACTAGCACCACCCAGGAAGCCCGGGACAGGGCTACAGGCAGTTATTTGAATATTATGTTTACTGTTTACATAAACTTACCAAATTATTTTATGTATATTACATAATTGATGAATTAAAAAGGAAACGTCATACATAAAGATGTCTGTTAGGAAATATTGGACACAAAATACTGCAATGCCCAAAATAAGTTAATGCTACTCTTGAAGGTATTAACTTAACTCCTGGGTATGACTTAAGTGAAAAGTGAAAGTGAAGTTGCTCAGTCGTGTCTGACTCTTTGTGATCCCGTGGACTGCAGCCCACCAGGCTCCTCCGTCCATGGGATTCTCCAGACAAGAGTACTGGAGTGGGTTGCCATTTCCTTCTCCAGGGGAATCTTCCCAACCCAGGGATTGAACCCTGGTCTCCCACATTGCAGGCAGACGCTTTAACCTCTGAGCCACCAGGGAAGCTCCTGGTATGACTTAAGCCCCCAGTTAATCTGGCCCATTGATCCTTTCGAGAGGTGCCTCTCCAGGCACTTCCCTGGAGGTCAGTGGTTAACATTTTGCCTTCCAATGCAGGGGGTGAGGGTTCAATCCCTAGTTAGGGAGCTAAGATCCTACATGCCTTGTGGCCAAAAAACCAAACTATAAAAC
The DNA here is from genome assembly GCF_032452875.1 of Bos javanicus. Lineage (NCBI taxonomy): Eukaryota > Metazoa > Chordata > Mammalia > Artiodactyla > Bovidae > Bos > Bos javanicus. Next base: position 40,366,068 of record NC_083890.1, read on the forward strand.
AGAAGCAATATTGTAACAAACTCAATAAAGACTTTAAAAATGGTCCACATCAAAAAAAGAAAAAAATCTTAAAAAAAAAAAAACCAAACAAACAGGTTCCCCTCCAAACTCTACACATGGTAGGAGGGAAGAGTAAACTACTACCAACGTGACAAACCTGCCCCCTTTCTCCAGCTGCTTTTGTGTCTCCCATCCTCTCCCAAGCTAAAAATGAATTTTACAGTTTTTATTGCCTGGAAAAAAAAAAAGACTATTTCAAGGACAGGGGAGCTTGGCAGATGCTACAGTCCACGGGGTCACAGAGCTGGATAACAAATTTCAATACTGATGAAAATTATATGAACTTCAAATTTCAGTGTCCACGAATAAAGTGAAATACAGTCACATCATTTATTTAGTCATTTTCTGTGGCTGGTTTTAAGCTACAACAGCACAGATGAGTAGTTACTAAAGAGACCACAGAGCCAAGAAAGTCTACAAGTTTACTATCCAGCCCTTTACTCTAAACCTTACCTTATATCAACAAGTTAAAATATTTTTCACTTCTACAATGAGCAGCAAAAACCTATTTCCTACTAGCCAATACTGCCTTGACATTTACCTTCATGATTTCTCAATTTTTTCCTCTTTAATTTTAATAAATATTTATGATACCTCAGTTCTAATTTATTAAGGACTTTTAGATTTGGAGATCAAAGAGTAGTGTTTCCTTAAAAAATAATGTAGTATCTTCAAAAAGTCACAATCACACTCAAACCGTTGGGTTAATCATTTTAACAAACTTTTACTGCCTGTTCATTAAAGGGTTGGAGTCAAATACTGCTTGGTGCAGTAAAATCTTTAAAAAATACCCACCCTTGCCCTCAGGAGGCTTACAGTCTAACTGGACTTTAATAACTATAAGAACAATTCCCCCAAGGATCACTCCACAGCCGTAACCTTACATTACATGGGCTTAGATATTTTGCCAAGAATTCTAAGCCATGTTCCTTAAATTAAAAAAGTCTTATATAAGCAGTAAAGAAATAGTACTCTGCAAACAATTCTGGTTAACTTTTGTGGTTTAAGTCCCATAGACTTCTGCATTCCTCTGACTATATAACCAGAGGTTCTTGATCTTCTCTGCTGTGTTCATCTCCGCTTTGGCTGTTTGGACCTAATTCTAGTTCAATATCCATATTCATTCCTTTTAGAGAATGCAATAATTCAAATATCGCTAAACCCTGCAGCCTATTTGTGATGTCTGATACCACTCTGATGGCAATAACGGCAAGGCTATTTGCATATGTGATTATTAGTCTCCAAAGCGAAGATAACGAAGCTGCTTCCACCAAACCCCTCTACCCAAGCAAAGACCCAGTGGTGGCGAGGTGACCTCTTCGGAGCTGTCCCTCAATGCCTCAGTGGCCAGTACATTTTTTTAAAGTGACTCAAGACCTCAGGTCAGGTTCTGCAGAGAAGCCAGGTCCATTTCTTTCCAGCACTTCCTGGCTAGGATCAAATTCAGTCCAATGACAACCCCCCTTCCCCAATACCCCGCACCCCCTGAGGCTCAGAGCAGAGGGGGCGAGCACCCCCAAAGTTAGACCCGCCTGGAGTGCGGCTGCGAGGCCTCAGCCACGGGTCCAGCCCCGAGACCGCTGCACGCCCGCACCCGCCTTCCAGCCCGGCCTGCGCGGCGCGCACCGGGCAGGCGGCGGGGGCGGGGAGCGCCGCTGCGCTGACCCAGATGGGGTGCCCCCCTCACGCCCGCACCCCCGCGTCCGGGCCTTGCACCCAGGCCCCGCGGCCGCCCGCTTCTCCCGCATGCGGGCCAGCAAGCGCCTTTATTCCCCGCGCGCCTCGGCCCGGGCTCCTCTGTACCCCACCCATGGAGCGCAACTTCCGAGCGCGGCCGCGGGGTGCTCCCCCCACTCCACCCCGCGCCCCTCCCGGCCCGGCCCGGCCCGGCCCGGCAGCTCTGGATTACCTGCCCTCGGGTTCTGCGGTCCGGTGCTGGGCGATGCCAATCCGCGCTCGGCCACTCGCGCGCCCTCCTCCCCTCCTCCTCCTCCTCACCCCCCCTAGCAGGAGTCGGTGTCGGTCACGCTGCTCCCGGGGAGAGTGGCCGGCGGCTTCCGGGAGCTCCAAATACTGACTCGCTGAGAGGGAGAGAGAGGGAGAGGGGGGAAGGGAGGGGAGCCAAGCTCCGCCGGGGGGGAGTGGAAATAAAGGGGAGCGGAGGGGAGAGAGGGGATGGAGGAGAGGAGGGGCAGATGGGCCGTGGGAGAAAAGAGCGAGAGGAGGAAGGCAGAGGGCGGCAGGCTCAGACAGGAATGAATTCGCTGCATCAGGCAGCCTTGCAAAGAGGTCTGGAAAGATCCGGGAGGCTCCTGGCTGAAGAAGCCGAAGATTGGATCCTCAAAGGCTTGTGCCGAGAAAGGATGGGTCCTTGGGGAGCTACAGACCGGCCAGTGTTCTCCCCAACCCCAGTAGAGGGATAAAGTTCCTGGCTGGAGAGGGAGGTGGAGAAGCAACACTTCAGCTAGACACAAAGTTCAGATGCATTCATATTTTGTAACAACATTTTAACAATGTATTTTAAAATGTACTTTACATACATCTTTTTGTAAAAATTGCCTGATTGTTTAAGGATAAAAGTGCTGTGCTTAGTGACCTCCTAAACTGTAGTCCGCCAGGCTCCTCTGTTCATGGGGTTTCTCCAGGCAAAAATACTGGAGTGGGTTGCCAAGCCCTCCTCCAGGGGAATCTTTCCTACCCAGGGATCGAACCCAGGTCTGCCACATTGCAGGCAGATTCTTCACCGTCTGAGCCACCAGGGAAGCCCACTTCCTGGTACCCTAAACCAATTTACTTTTATTGTATTTGTGGCCATTCCCCTTGGTATGTTGACTACAATTACAAAACTGGAGATTTTTACTTTTTTTATTAACGCTGTTAGAAAGAAAACATTGATTTTCAATTTTCATTAGTTTATTTCAATCTGAAAAAGTAGACTTGAAGCTCTTCATTGAATGAATGCTAGGAAAATAATTACAGAGAAGAAAGGGGGGCGGGGTTGCATTGATATTTCTTAAAGCAAAATTTCTAAGCAAATACTAGGATGAGTGTCTAAAAAGCCAGTATTTTCTCTCGGTGTTAAAATTGCATGTAATTTGGTTCTGTGCATGACAAGGCTATTCTGACCCCAGAGGTCACGACTTAAGGTTTTTTCCTATCACACACTGTTCTTTGTCCAACACTGGCGATGAGGGGTGCCTTCTTGCTCCCCTTTGTCTGGAAAGAAGGGAAACAGAATGACATTGTTTATGTCATTGATCACATCGCTATGTGAATGGATACATTACACATATCCAGGATCAGTGCTGTCCCTGCTGTGCACATGCCTTGCATTTGATAGGTACTCAACACATTTTTACTGAAGAATGAATGAACAGACGAATCTTTAAAAATATATATACATATATATATGTTCCAGGAATACAAAAATTAATATATCCTTAAGAACCAATTTTTACAGGTTCACAGGAAACTTCCAAGTTTCCAGTTTAACATGACTTTTTTTTTTCTCTAGCATTAACTTCAGCAAGCATTAATAGAGCATTTCTTTTGGCTAAGTGTATTTTGCACTGGAGTATAAAGTATTATGGAGTATAAAGGTGAATGAATGAGGCACAATCCTCCCCTTGGATTTATAAGCTAGTAAGAAGATAAAGAGAGTATAAAAATAAACACAGTGTAAGGAAGACTTTAAAACATGGTCCAAGAGAAGTATGAACAAAGTTTGTGGATATGCAGGGGAGGGAGGTTTTTTCTAGTTCCGGGAACCAGAGAATGCATTCTGGTGGAAGTAAGAGTTGATCTTTCAAGCAGAAATAGGACAGTAAGAAAGGGCAGTGGGGGGAAGGGCACTCAAGATGAAAGGACAACAGGGACAAAAGTGGAGAGGTGATGAAGGATGGGACATGTATGAAGGAGAATCCGTGAACTTATATGAGAGCAGAGTTGTGGGACCCAGATCTGGGGAAAAAAAGGTTAGGCCCCAGCAGATGGAGACCTTCAGTCTTAGCCTAAATTCTCTGAACCCTAAGGGGCAGGCACTGGGGTATTACTGACAGTTTTGGATGAGAATCATGACACAGTTGATTTGGTGGTGCCATCCAGGACTGGAAAGAGATAGGAGACAGAGAAGTTTTCTAAGAAATAATTCACTAGTTTGATTGGGAAAGTAATGAGTCTTAACCTGGTGCCTGAATTCTTCCCTTCACGAATTGCACCTGGCATAGCATCTGTCTGCTATGTGACAGATGCCTGCATGGGGTGGGGGGGGGACATCCCCCCACCTCCAGTCAACTCTTCTTCCTCACAGCTCTCTAACACTTACTGTCCATATTTTCGAACTAGATTCAAAAGTTCCAAGAAAGCAAGGATCATGTCTATTTAAAGGTTCAAGGCTATCTTCTCAAGACTGACACTTAAGAAATCATTGAGTACATATTTATTGGTACATTTTTCTTTTACAGAATTAGTTCTGAAGGTGCTAGAGTTGGAAAGAACAGGGCAGACACTGGGTTCTTCTAAATCTTTTTGGATCTTGAGATTCCAACCCAAAACCTTGCCTTTCTCCTTACGAGATGATCTTATTATCTGCTTTACAAGGAGGCTGGTGCCATGTCAACCTCTACACCCTTTCGTTACATTGCATTTGAATTAAGGTCCCCTTCATTGCCTAAGCTAACAATATTCTTGTTTTATTCCACCTCTGCATTGCATCTGAGACTCCTCCTCCCCACTGATTTTGTCTCTGGATAACATTCTTGTTGCTACCGGCCAGGCTATACTAGAAAGCTGATAACGTGACAGACACGTGGGGAACAGGGGGACCCATCACTGGAATGGTTCCGCTGTTCTACATTTCTTTATATAGTATAAAACATTTAAACTGACAATTTTATATGAAGGGGCTTTGCTAGGATCTCCTACCCTCACGGCTGCTGACATACTGAGACCAGATTATAGTCCCTTTGCTATTTTACCTGAATCCCCTTTTCTGTTTTCCAGTAAGAGATCATACCAGTAAGTGGAAAACAGCTAATGAACACAGGGTTCTTTTTTTTTTAATGTTTAGTTTTTAATGCAGATTTTTAATGAGTGAATGGCCAAGGTTGCGTTTTTAAAAAAATATTTCTTTGGCTGCACCCATCATGTCTTAGTGGCAGCAGCTGAGCTCTTTCAGATGCAGCATGCAAACTCTTAGTTGTGGCTCATGGGATCTAGTTCCCTGAGCAGGGATCGAACTCTGAATCCCTGCACTGGGAGCATGGAGTCTTAGCCACTGGACCACCAGGGAAGTCTTCACAGCTTTTTTTGGAGCTTTTCCAAGCCCATGAGGAAGAAAGAATAATAACAACAGGTCTCCACAAACACTCTTCAGGAGTTTTGAAGAAAAAACATTACCAATGTCCAATGAGACATTGCATTTCATTTTAATGACTCCCAGGTGGAAAGTTATCAATGGTAATTTATCAGCAGCTGATCCACACATAGTAGGTACTAAGAATAACCACACTCTAAGCAAACAGAGCCTGAGAATAGTAGATAAAAGTTACACTTACCATGTGAATGAGTTCTTTACATTGTTTCTTCTCAAATAGGGAATGGGGAGAGCTCAGCTCTTGCATCCTGACCCTCTCCTCTCCATTGGAAGTGTGTGTTCCAGAAGTCAAAGACACTAAAAACAAATTTAAAATAGTCCAAACTTTTGCCATGTGAAGGTCCTTAGTAAAGAATTCTATCTAATTTACTTCCATCTGTCCTGACCCAGCATCTGTAAGACTCCTTAATGTCTACCACTTGTGGTCTGATTGTTCCCTGGTGTGCAGGAGTTAAACTAAGCTTTCATTGGATGGAGCAGTTACAACTGTGCCAGAGCTGGCCACACCATATAACCTTTGCATCATCACCTCCATCGCCCACCTGCCCCTCCACCACCACACACAGCCCCAGCCTCCTCTGGCTACACCTTGTCCTTGGTCACATAGTTCTAGCACATGGAAATAAATTGGAGGTAGCAGCATACCTCTTCTTCCTAAGGTGAGGATTCTTAGTCATTATTTTGATGATTCTGTCCACCCACCAATGAGGGTGGGGATGGGGGTAGGGGGTGGGAAAGACGAGCATGAAAGGTGAGTGGATGAACTATAAATGGAAGAAAATGAAGGGGAGCAATGCCAGTTTCCACAGCACTACAGACAATAAAAATAGCACTTTTTATTCGTTCAGTGAAGAGAGATTCTTAACCCGAGATCCCTAGACAGGCTTCAGGAGTCTGTGAGCTCCATAAGGCATGTGCAATGTTTTAGGTTTTATGCATTTATCTGGGAAGCTACTCTACAGCTTTCATCATGTTTTTCAGAGTCATCTATGTCTAAAAATTGATCAAGGTATCAGTGATTTTACAGAAGTGCAGAGAAGAGGTTCCTTCCTGCTTTTTCTTTCCAAGTCCCTCCACAAAGCCAGCATCTCAGGCTTAGGTGAACAGAGTCTCTAGCTCTCCAGAACAAAGGTGTGATCAGCCTTGCTGATCAGAATCATCCTGGCCAACCATGTTTGGTATGTTCAGTCTTTGGGGGAATATCTTCTTTATTTAAACGGCATCTTGTGATGGCCATACCTTAACTCAAAGGGCTAACTCACTAATTGCAGGCATCAAGGAGAGCATGGGGAACGGTTCAGCGGTGTTTGAGATGATGAAGAGGGCTGGTGGACACCAGCCTCCTCAGACCACCAGGCATGTCTCTATTAACCCATTTTGCTGATAAGACTGTCCCTGCATAAAAATTTTATGTAGTTAGAAATAAATAAGACTGCTGGGCTTAAACCTAAGGATTCTTTTTATATTCCGCTGGTTTGTTGGAGTTATACCTAAATACTCCAGTCCACATTCATCTCATCTGTCATTAAATACCTTTGAAATTGAGTACATTTACAGTTTATTCATTATAATATATAGAAATCACTCTCTTAAAATTTTTTCCAGGTCTCATCTATCTATATTTAAGTGCCTCAAAGCAGAACCATACACAGTTTAAATTTACTGTTAATCATTCAGTTCAGTTCAGTTGCTCAGTCGTGTCTGATTCTTTGCGACCCCATGAATCCCAGCACACCAGGCCTCCCTGTCCATCACCAACTCCCAGAGTTCACCCAGACTCACGTCCATCGAGTCAGTGATGCCATCCAGCCATCTCATCCTCTGTTGTCCCCTTCTCCTCCTGCCCCTTATCCCCCCCAGCATCAGAGTCTTTTCCAATGAGTCAACTCTTCACATGAGGTGGCCAAAGTACTGGAGTTTCAGCTTTAGCATCATTCCTTCCAAAGAACACCCAGGGCTGATCTCCTTCAGAATGGACTGGTTGGATCTCCTTGCAGTCCAAGGGACTCTCAAGAGTCTTCTCCAACACCACAGTTCAAAAGCATCAATTCTTCAGCACTCAGCCTTCTTCACAGTCCAACTCTCACATCCATACATGACCACAGGAAAAACCATAGCCTTGACTAGACGAACCTTTGTTGGCAAAGTAATGTCTCTGCTTTTGAATATGCTATCTAGGTTGGTCATAACTTTCCTTCCAAAGAGTAAGTGTCTTTTAATTTCATGGCTGCAGTCACCATCTGCAGTGATTTTGGAGCCCAGAAAAATAAAGTCTGACACTGTTTCCACTGTTTCCCCATCTATTTCCCATGAAGTGACGGGACCGGATGCCATGATCTTCGTTTTCTGAATGTTGAGCTTTAAGCCAACTTTGTCACTCTCCACTTTCACTTTCATCAAGAGGCTTCTTAGTTCCTCTTCACTTTCTGCCATAAGGGTGGTGTCATCTGCATATCTCAGGTTACTGATATTTCTCCCGGCAATCTTGTTTCCAGCTTGTGCTTCTTCCAGCCCAGCGTTTCTCATGATGTACTCTGCAGAGAAGTTAAATAAGCAGGGTGACAATATACAGCCTTGACATACTCCTTTTCCTATTTGGAACCAGTTTGTTGTTCCATATCCAGTTCTAACTGTTGCTTCCTGACCTGCATACAAATTTCTCAAGAGGCAGATCAGGTGGTCTGGTATTCCCATCTCTTGAAGAATTTTCCACAGTTTATTGTGATCCACACAGTCAAAGGCTTTGGCATAGTCAATAAAGCAGAAATAGATTTTTTTTCTGGAACTCTCTTGCTTTTTCCATGATCCAGTGGATGTTGGCTATTTGATCTCTGGTTCCTCTGCCTTTTCTAAAACCAGCTTGAACATCAGGAAGTTCATGGTTCACATATTGTTGAAGCCTGGCTTGGAGAATTTTGAGCATTACTTTACTAGCGTGTGAGATGAGTGCAATTGTGTGGTAGTTTGAGCATTCTTTGGCATTGCCTTTCTTTGGGATTGAAAAGAAAACTGACCTTTTCCAGTCCTGTGGTCACTGCTGAGTTTTCCAAATTTGCTGGCATATTGAGTGCAGCACTTTCACAGCATCATCTGTCAGGATTTGAAATAGCTCAACTGGAATTCCATCACTTCCACTAGCTTTGTTCATAGTGATGCTTTCTAAGGCACACTTGATGTAATGCTAAAGAACCTAGATAGCATATTGAAAAGTAGAGACATTACTTTCCAACAAAGGTCCATCTAGTCAAGGCTATGGTTTTTCCTGTGGTCATGTATGGATGTGAGAGTTGGACTGTGAAGAAGGCTGAGTGCCAAAGAATTGATGCTTTTGAACTGTGGTGTTGGAGAAGACTCTTGAGAGTCCCTTGGACTGCAAGGAGATCCAACCAGTCCATTCTGAAGGAGATCAGCCCTGGGATTTCTTTGGAAGGAATGATGCTGAAGCTGAAACTCCAGTACTTTGGCCACCTCATGTGAAGAGTTGACTCATTGGAAAAGACTCTGATGCTGGGAGGGATAAGGGGCAGGAGGAGAAGAGGACGACAGAGGATGAGATGGCTGGATGGCATCACTGACTCGATGGACGTGAGTCTGGGTGAACTCTGGGAGTTGGTGATGGATAGGGGGGCCTGGCGTGCTGCGATTCATGGGGTCGCAAAGAGTCAGACACGACTGAGCGACTGAACTGAATGCTAAAGAAAGGGCTGCCCATAGCCTCCTCCTCTTGGCAGATGTTAACAAATAGCCTCCATTCATCTGTTGGCCAGGTGCCCTTGTGCAGGGCACACCTGCATAGCTGTACACAGTGGTCCTAACCAAGGAGAACATGACATGCAATCCATGGTCAGTAAGCAGTTTTTATTGATTTGCTTACTGAAACAAATCCAGATTTAGTCAGAGCTCAGAGAAATAGACCAGTGCATTTGAGATAGTACAGAAAATATAACTGTCGTCCATGATGTTTAATATATTTTTTAAAATTCTAACTATTGAGAAGAAATAAGATAATGAATTTGAAAATATGATGAATGTGAGAAGTAACAGATTTAATTATAATTTGTTATAATTACTGGAGAAGGAATGACAACCCACTCCAGTATCCTTGCCTGAAGAATCCCATGGACAGAAGAGCCTGGTGGGCTACAGTCCATGGGGTCAAAAAAAGTTGGACATGACTGAGTGACTAACACTCAATCAGTAATTATAAAAATAAATCACAGTAATAAAACATAATAAAACAAGATTCAAAAGTTTAGAGGCAGCCTAAGGGAGAGATTATCCAAGAGAATTTAAGAGACCTGCTGCTGCTGCTGCTAAGTCACTTCAGTCGTGTCCGACTCTGTGTGACCCCATAGACGAAGCCCACCAGGGTCCCCCGTCCCTGGGATTCTCCAGGCAAGAACACTGGAGTGGGTTGCCATTTCCTTCTCCAATGCATGAAAGTGAAAAGTGAAAGTGAAGTCACTCAGTCGTGTCCAACTCTTAGTGACCCCATGGACTGCAGCCTACCAGGCTCCTCCGTCCATGGGATTTTCCAGGCAAGAGTACTGGAGTGGGGTGCCATTGCCTTCTCCATCTCAATATGAATTCAGAAAGAGGATAGAGAAAGGTGCCAACACGGTATTTAATTCTGAGTATAAAGGAGGCTTGAGAAATTGAATTGCCTGAGACCGATGGTTAAACAAGGCAAGTTTATCTTTCATTTTAATGGAATATCTTAAAACTAAAGAAAACAGGAAATTCCCTGGCAGTCCAGTTGTTAAGACTTGGTGCTTTCAGTGCCATGGGCCCAGGTTCAATCCCTGGTGGGGGAACTAAAATCCCACAAGCTGCATGGTACAGCCAAAAACAAACAAAAAACCAACCAACCAAACAAAAAATAATGAAAATACACAGCAAAAATAATCATATCATCCTAACACGACACACTGGTATTTTTATGTTCTTCCACTTTTCATATTTTTTACATGATATACTTTGTTGCTGTAAGTTTAAAGGTGAAGTCAAAATGTATAGCTAAAATAGAGAATTTTACTTTAAAAAATAAAATTAGTTTATTAAGTAGAACACACTTGCCTAATTTGATCATAAAAGAAGTAATGCTTACATAGAACTGCTGTAAGAGGAATAGCTCATGATGGGGAAGAAAGACTGAAGAATGTAAAGAATTCTACCTAGAATGTGGCCAGAATTAACAACCCTCTTTTAAGTGATGGAAATGCCAAAATATCTATCCACAACAACAACATTCAGTTAGGGAACAATCTAAAAAATATGCATTGTCTGGAAAAAACTTTCATTGTTCAAGATAATTCTAAGCAGTAAATATAATAATCAGTGGTCCATTATGAATTTAACATTGTACAGATATATTATAGATGCAGCATGTATTAAATACAGAGTATGTTTAACACATGTAAACTAAAGAGTGGATTGATCTGCAAATTCTTGGACTCACTAAGACAGCAAGTGGAAAATTCCAAAACAATAGCTCTCTCTCATCAGGTATATTCCTAGTCAGGGTGCCTGAAAACATTTTACAATGGACGACTCTAGATATCCAAGTTTCTGCCTGTTTTAGTTCAACAGTCATCAACAAAACAGGAAAGATTAACTTTTAATAATTTTCCTGGCTAGCTCTCATACTTGGAAAATAGTATTCTATTGAGTTCTGTGGATTCCTCAGGTTTTTTGGAAATAATACAATCTGGATTAAGTATTTTGTAATGATCCAAGGGAAAAAAAGAAAAGAAAAAAAAGGCTGATTTAAACCTGATACTTCGTTATGACACCTCAAGAGTTTTGTTGGTGTGTTCCTGCTGTTTCTAGTCAAATGCAAGGGATAGACTCAAGTTATTTAGGTGTCTGACCTACATGAAAGGAAGACCTATGAGCCTTCTTACCAGTTCTGGTCAGAGCAGTGAGCATTTGTCTCCTCTTTCTCTCCCCCTCACTTCCCACCCTAGATCATCTCCATCATCTTGTGACCAAAGGAGAAAATAACTCCCCAGCTGTCAGTGGCTTTCTCAGCTGCCAACACAAGAACCTGAGCATACAGAGGAATTAAGGACAGAGAGTCAACATGCACATTTCTGCTTATACCACGTGGGCTTCTGCTGGTGGTCATGGTGGGTACCTCTGCCTACATCCACCAGTGCTCCCTGAAGCATGTCTGAACTTACCGTAAATACTCAGCTTTTTGTTGTTGTTATTATTCTTTTAGCTTTTGCATAACTGTCCTTTTGAATATCCCCATGGACCACTGGCAGCTAGATTTTATATGAAACAGAGAGAACATACTGTTCACTTTATGCCATTTCAGAAATTCTCTGAGTCCTGTTGGACCTGTTAATAGTTAGTGGACCAGTGGTAGGTGGAAGGGAGGAGGCTCTGACTGAGGAGCTAAGATCTGGCTCAGTGTTGGCCCTTGGACCATGCTTCTAGGATGGACCACGCTTCTACTTCTCAAGGATCAATAGGGCTGCAGACTGGAGAAATGGGAGGTATGCGACAGTGAGGGAAAAGGTGAAAATACTTTAGATCCATCTGGCAGTGCATGCATGGAGGGAGGCCTGGAGCAGGCAGCAGAAAGGGCTTGGGACTCTCTACAGGGTAGACAGGATGGATGGAGCCAGAGCCAGGACCAGCCTGTGGTGCCAGCGCTGGCTGGCATGGGTGTGGGTGTCTTGGTGGGGGCAAACCAAGGCCTGGGATAAAAACCTCCAAGTTCACCACCTGTGACCCTGTGGCAGGTCTCCCTATGCAGTCCTAAATCTAATTGGAAGGAATTTAGAAGAGCTCCATTTTCTATTCCCTGTTTTAAGGATAATGAAAGCATGAATGGGTGAAATTGTGCATTTCTGAAGCTTTAATAAGTATCTATACTTTTGCGAATTTCTCCCTGTGTTGATGAAATAATAGTAGATGAAATAAAATCAATGTAACCTCTGCAAAGGAGAAGGCAATGGCACCCCACTCCAGTACTCTTGCCTGGAAAATCCCCTGGACGGAAGAGCCTGGTAGGCTGCAGTCCATGGGGTCACACAGAGTCGGACACGACTGAAGTGACTTAGCAGCAGTAGCAACCTCTGCAAATACCTGTGGGAAAGGTTGATGGGCGAGAAAAAGGATTCTTTCTTTGGCTGTGTCAGGTTGCAGTGGTGGCACTTGGGGGTCTTCAATCTTTGTTGCGTCATGAAGGATCATTTTTTTTTAGGGGTGTCATTTGGGATCTTTAGTTGTGGCACATGGGATCTAGTTCTCTGACCAGGGATGGAACCTGGGCCCCCTGCATTGGGAGTGCTGAGTCTTAGCCACTGGGCCACCAGGAAAGACCCAGGGAAGGGAAGGATTCTACAGCCCAGAATGGAGTATAGTTTATAATTCCAGTTTCTAACATGATGAGGAAGGAGAAGATGTGGGGTTTAATTCTAAGTTGACTTTGGGGAGAAAAAAGTGATTAATTTCTTACCTCTCACAGATGCAGCAATGAAAATCCATTCCTCACTCAAATGAAACTCAATCTTTAGACAAGTCTTGAATGATTTACTACAACCTCATAAAAAGTGTCAAAGAGATCTATAAAACAAGACCAGTTTGCCTACATTCTTTAAAAAAGTAACTATAGAAAAGTCTGAATAATTGTGTGGTACTGTTCAAACACGTTTGACAAGCCTTCTACAATCATAAGTATGCACTTGGACTTTTCTTGTCTTATGTATTTTCTTGTATTTAGATGCTTCCCAGTGGTGCTAGTGGTAAAGAACCCACCTGGCAATCCAGGAGACGTGAGCTCGATCCCTGGGTCAGGAAGATCCCCTGGAGAAGGAAATGGCAACCCACTCTAGTATTCTTGCCTGGAGGATCCCCCGGACAGAGGAGCCTGGCGGGCTACAATCCATAGTGTTGCAGAGTCAGACATGACTGAAGCACTCAACTACACAAACTCTTTTAGTGTCATGAAAACTCATATTTTAAAATCAAATTAACTGTATTTTTCTTTATTTCAACTTCTATACCTCAAAAAAGATTCTAGTGCCTGATTTTTCCTGAATTTGGGAATACTGCTTAAATACTGATGTGGTCATTAAAAAAGATTGCAAAGAAAAGTAACTATAATCATAACCCTATTGTAATCTAAAAACAACTGATGTCAGGAAGTACTGTGTGGCTGAAATATTTAGTCATTGCCTCCTTGATCATGTCTAGCAAGAACTTGAATAAAACTTACAAAGAACAGCAGTGACATAAGCTTTTCAACTATTTCAGTCTGATTTCAAATGTCCATTGAGAGATTTTTGCCCTCCCACCCACCCAAATGGCAACCTACTCCATTATCCTTGCCTGGAGAATTCTATGGACAGAGGAGCCTGGTGACCCCCAGTCCATGGGGTCTCAAAGAGTCAGGCATGACTGAGCAACCAACATATCCACCCCAAAACACGGAACTGGTTGCAAATTGGAGCAAATGCTGACACAGATTTGCATTTTCCAGGGTTCTTCAAAGCACAAGTAAGAGCTCCATGGCCTCCCACTGAGTGGCCAAAAATAGCCAATTTTCCATGGTCCACTGGAAAGTTGGCATTTATCAGTGAGGGAAGCTTATTCATTATGTAAGAGTACATTCTGTAGATAGTTTTTCAACTATCCACATAAAATCCAGCCTATGTGCCAAGGTCCCAGAGCTCATCTTTCCCTGGTGTCCAGAGCAATGATGACCAGGTTGTGTTTTGAGCCTGCTTGAGGATGGCTGATTCACTCTAGCATTTGCTCTGTGTATTTTAAGATAGACAGCCAGTATAATTCAATAACTCTTCCTGGTCCTGGCTTTGGAAGTGTGCAGACAGCAGATTTCATTTTGTCCATTAGTTCAAACCTGTCATGTTCAAACACCTTCAGCCACCCTCTAGAGAGCAGTGCTGTCCAAAAGAACTTTCTGTAATGATGGATGTGTTCATCTAAGTGTGATCTGAAGAGCTCGAGTGTGCTTCCCTACCCCATCCCACGCACTTCACCTCCCAGAGCAGAAATGTCTACCACTGCTGCCAGGAATCATCTTTATCAGTCCCCCTTTGGTGAGGGCTGAAAAGTTAAAATAGCAACCAGACAGGGAAAGAATGAAGAAACAGATTTCTGGTGACAAGGGTTCTAGAGTTGTTCTGCCCAATATGGTAGCTTCTGGTCACAGGTGGCTATTATAACTTTTATTGACTTAAGTGAAAAATTCAGCTCCTCACTGGACACATTACAAGGGCTCAATAGCCACATGAGTTAGTGACTACTGTTTTGGACAGTATAGTGTTTGGCTGTCCTGTAGGATATAGAAGAAAAATATCTTTATATTTTTCACGTGAAGTGCCATTACAGGATGAATAAAGCACAGAGATGATTTTATACACAGAGAAATTTTTAAAAATTAACTTGTTTAAAAAATTTTAAATAATTTATCTGGGTTGGGAGACCTGAATTTATTTAGAGCAGTGAGATTTTTTTCTTTAAGTCTTCTTGCTTGTGCTTGAATCTAGGAGGATGTTCACAAACCAACCGGGAGGATATTGAAGAGCCACTAGAGAAATAGTTGTACCACCCTTGAGAACCACTGCCTCAGAGGACACTTTAACAAATGCCAGGGGCGAGAGGATTGGGAGGGATTGCCTCCTCTGTCTTCTACTTCTACCAGGTCTCAAGGCAAAGAGAGCTCATTTCTGCTACCTGTCTCGGGGAGGAAAGCAGAGTCTAAGTGGAGTGGATTGTTAAATGGAGTGGGTTGTTCCTGGGTTATTTGCCTTGGTACACAACAGTTTTTGAGCCAATCTTTGACCTGCACACGTTAACGTTTATTGAGTGCCTACTGCAGCCCAGATACCATGCTTTACACACAGCAATTTTCCTTTTAAAATATTTATTTGTATTTATTTATTTGGCTATGCTGGGTCTTACTGTGACACATGGGATCTTAGATCATGGTAGTGGGACACAAGATCTTTAGTTGTGGCAGGCAGGATCTTTTTTCTTTTTCTTTCTTTAGTTGCAACATACAAACTCCCAGTTACGTATGGGATCCAGTTCCCCAACCAGGGATAGAACCTGGGCCTCCTGCATTGGGAGCTCGGAGTCCCAGCCACTGGACCCCTGGGAAGTCCCCACATTGATTTTCTTAATCCTCAAACCAGCTCTCTAAGACAGACACCATTATTAGTCATTTTCCAGAATGGCGATTGAAATAAGTGATTAAGTAAATGATGGGATCTGGCTTGACTCTCAGATACCACCCTATACTTCCCCCAGGTGACCAGAAGAACTACTGGGAGGATCAGAAAGGGACTCAGCAGGACTGAGGATTTTTAATGTGGAGGATAACTCTGCTGTTAAGTAAACAGTATTATAGAAAGTGTTATCATTTATAGCATTAGGAAATATAAAACTAAAACAAAATTGATTTAGCTATAAATGTAAGTAGCATTCTTGGGTCTATTTATTCTTATGAATATGCTGTTTCCTGGGTAGCTTAGGGAACAGAGTTGACAACAGTTCCTATTTCTAGATTTTTTAAAAGAGTAAGTTAAAGGAAAAAAAAAAAAACTAAACAGGGCTCTCAATTCTTGAAAAGATTGCTGTGGATGCAAGAAGTACCGTGGGTCACTACGAGGGTTAACTAACCGAACCTTCCTAGTACTTCTTGAGTCTTCTATGACCCTTGAGCTGTAGATTCCATAAGAATAGTTTTAAGCTGTTAATAAAATTCTGTCACTACAAACTGCTGGTTCCTGTTTGCTCCTGATAATCAGAATACTATAGGAACACCTCAAATGTTTCCACTTATTTCAAAGGGGTGTGTGTGTGTGTGTGTGTGTGTGTGTGTGTGTGTATGCTAGTCACTCAATCGTGTCCAACTCTTTGCAACCCCATGGACTACAGCCCACCAGGCTCCTCTGTCCATAGAATTCTCCAGGCAAGAATACTGGAGTGGCTTGCCACTTTCTTCTCCAGGGGATCTTCCCAACCCAGGGATCGAACCTGGGATTTTGCATTGCAGGCAGATTCTTCACTGTCTGAGCCACCAGGGAAGCCCATTATTTCAAAGGTATACTGATTGCAGATTTAAAGGAAGTCTAAAACTGAAATCAAGTTCAATGAAAAACATATGTTTTCTTTTCAGTATTTTGGGGTGAGGGCATATGTGTGTGTGGTTATCTAATACATAAGACCTTAGTAATAATTGCTGAAAGATTTGTGATACTCATTTATTAAAAGATTTCCTGGAAGCTAGAGGTTCTATTTTCTCAAATATTCAGTACTCAGTATTAATTTATGCACCAGGAGAATCTGAACAGATTATGCAAGGCTTATATAATTGAAAGACCTCCTTGGGGGGCATTTCTTGAATTTGACCCCCACCACAAGTATACTTTCTACATAAATATTAGACTATATATATATATACATAAATATTAGACTATATATAATATCAGGGCTTCCCTGGTGGCTCAGAGGTTAAAGCGTCTGCCTGGAATGTGGGAGACCCGGGTCCGGAGACCTGGGTCCGAGCCCTGGGTTGGGAAGATCCCCTGGAGAAGGAAATGGCAACCCACTCCAGTACTCTTGCCTGGAGAATCCCATGGAGGGAGGAGCCTGGTAGGCTACAATCCATGGGGTCGCAAAGAGTCGGACACGACTGAGCGACTTCACTCACTCACTCACTCATACATAATATCAGTCGGCTTACACACTGTAAAATAAAAAGAAAAAAAAGAAAGATAGCACTGATATTAAAAGTATATATTTAAAAGTACCAAAAACAAGGAAAGGGGGGAAATAAGAAAACCTACTCCACTCACAGAATGGCTGTCTCTTTGACGAGTTTTCTTGGCTCCAAGGAAGTTGATGAATGAAACATTTATAAGGGAAACAAAAGATCTTATTAAATTATGAGAAAAAATTTACTTGCAAGATAGGGATGATGAGCAGAGCTGGGGGGAATAGCCATATTTCCATATTCTGTTCTTTGGAAATGGAACCTGGAGGTTCTCTTGAAAAATGAAGTGATGTCTTGAATAATTTTAAATGTTAATTACATTGGAATGTATAGGAATTGGTTAAATCATTAAAAATAATTTTCAAAAAAGAGAAACTGTGAATTTTATATAGTACATCTAAAATCAATAAGTACCAAGACATTTAACTCATTAATTAATAAAGGAACCAATAAGATGTTACAGCTGGTTTCAAGGAGAATTTCAAAGGTGGAGGTACAGGAAAATTATGAAATAAATATGCAAATAGATGCAAAAATTGTCTATGTCTGCAGGGTAAGAGAGAGACAGAAATTGTCTCCTGATGCTCCAGAATTTATTTGTGGGACTATTGACAAAAAATATTTGCATTGCATTCATTATCTACAAATTACAGAGCTGTAAAATAGCTCAAAGGCAATGAAGGACACAAGCCCTCTAGAATGAGATAGTCCAAAAGAATGTGCTCTAAACTGAACATAGTTTTCCGTGAAAACCACTAGTAACATGAGTTTGAGCAAGCTCCAGGAGTTGGTGAGGGACAGGGAAGCCTGGTGTACTGCAGTTCATGGGATCACAGAGTCGGACACAACTGAGCAACTGGACTGAACTAAACTGAACCTTTCAGTACATTTCAAAGGCCATCAGAATTTTTTCCTACACAGGTGATATGAGATCAGGCAGAATTATTCCCATTATCTAAAGTTCTTCACATTTCTGATGTATATAAAGCCTTATCAGATTTGATTTCATTCCAAATACACAGAGCAATGAATTACATCTATGTTTTGGAGGGTGAAGATTCATTGTTTACTTGGGAGAATGTCACCAGCAAAGCCCTCTAACAATTCCTGGTAAATAAAAACAGAATCTGGGTAATAAAATAAAATCTTTTTTCCCCTTCTCTTTCCTTTGTGCTTAGTCATTCTGCTTACTCACAGGGTGCTGTGTGCAGGAGGCCTTGCACCCATCACTTCAGGCCAGAGTTCCTAGTGGGAAATGGCTATATCTGGCAGCACAGCTCTCTCAGCTGTGTGCAGATACCACCTCTTGATTCAAAACGGCAGAATTTATAAATTCTTCTATACTTGGGAAATGTTATCTTTTTGCTTAGAACACCAAATTAATTCATGTCTCCCACATGAGCCATTAATTTTCTGAATTTTTCTCTTTTGACTGCCAAGAGTTGCATATACTTTGCAGTCACTCCCTCTCTTCATTTATTCTCCATAATTTTTTTTCATCTTGAAGTTCAAATTGCATTTCTACCACCATTAACAACAGTAAAGAAATTGTTCAGATGTAGCTCTTCTGTTCCAATCAAATCTGTTTCTCTTAAGTTGATTCATATTCTCAGACTTTCAAAGATGTGCAAACGTTTATGTCATTACTAATATACAGGCAAAGCTTCAGCTGTACCAAAGGCCAGATGTAAAATTAGAGCAATGAACTAATTAGCGTTATATGTACTAAAAGAAACTGGAAGTTATTTTTTGTATTTACCACTTGAGCATGGGAGAGTGGAACTTGTCAAGTTTAAAACCCAAGTTTAAAAGTTTAAAAGCGTTGACAAGGTTCCCCTGAAGACTTATGAGATTCAAATAGTATTACTAACTGGCAGCATGCAATGTCATCTTTAAGAAATATAAAAACTGGCACCAGAAAACCAATGGCACTACATCTGGGGGAAAGAATTGAGTGCATTTTGGCTTTTGAGTTTTTCATCACAACAAAATTACTTCTATTCTGACTGAGAAACTACAATTGTAGTTCCGGAAAAAAAATTTTTTTCTTGAAACAAATTCTTCTTTTAGAGAACTTAGATTGTTTACCCTTAACTTAAAATTATGCACCCTAATGAAACTTTATACAAAATTACATTAGTGTCTGTACTATTTTTCTGCAAAATTTCAAAGCTGATGGTCTTTGTTGGGCTGTCATTTCTACTTCAGTGTGCCTGGTTGAAGAGACTTCCTACTTGTAGGGAAACGTAGCACTTGGGAGGCTTTGGTCTGCCTGCCTTTCAAAATGCTCTGCAGAGGTTGTTGGGAGTAAGCACGGCAGAGTGGAATGAAAGTGGCTCTAGATGCATTTTGCCATCTATTTTTTCTCTTCTCAGTTTTTTCCCACATGCTAATGCTGGCTACTAAAAGCATGCTTCATTCCTTATGCCTAGCAACCGATCTACTTCAGGAACAGACAATTATGTTGCAGCAATGAAGAGGAATCAAATCCCATCAAAGGTTAAGACAAATTCTCAGCTAGAACAGCCTGGGTTTGAATGCCAGCTCTTGCTTTTAAGCTGTGTGGCCAGGGACAAATCACTTCATTGCTCTACTCTCAGTTTCCTCATCTGCAGAGCAGTCATGATAGTAGCAGTGCCTACCGCAAAGGGTTATTTTAGAGATTAAATGAGCTCGCTTTTGTAAACTGCTTGGAATACTGCTTGGCACTTGGTGTATGTTATATATTTTGAAGTAACTAAATTAAAATAATTGCTCTCAATTGTGAAGGCTAGAAACAAGGCAACTGTCCATCAATAGAAGGCTGGTATTAAATCAGATATAGTACATTTCTGCAGGATTATACAATGTAAGTATTAAAAAGAATGTGGTAAGTTCTCCTATCTTACATGGGAAGAGCTTCAAGAAAAAAGATACACATGTGCTTTTATATATACTGTGAAAGTGAAAGTTGCTCCGTTTTGTCTGACACTCTTTGCAACTGTATAGTCCATGGAATTCTCCAGGCCAGAATACTGGAGTAGGTAGCCTTTCCCTTCTCCAGGGGATCTTCCCAACCCAGGGATCAAACCCAGGTCTCCTGCATTACAGGTGAATTCTTTACCAACTGAGCTATCAGGGAAGCCTGATATATACTGTACCATGGCCCCAAGTCATGGCTTAGAAGAAGATGAGGATTGAGGATGTTTAGTGCTCTCAGTTCCCAAAAAGAACACTAATACTATATTTAATTCAGAAGATACCAGCAAAGTAATTTAGAATATCTTATATTTGTCTTTATTCTTCTAGGTAACGAATTTAAGTTCACATCCTTAATCTTTCACCATTACCCTTCCCCCTTCCCCCACCCTGCCACTAATAAAACCATAAGGAACCAGACTTTTATTGAAAAAGTAATAACTGAAACTGGATTTTTTTTTAGCAGAAAAAAGGGTATATTATTATAGTAATAAAAAGAATAAGCCTCCCAAATCCCCAAGTCTCTGTGCCACTCAGAAACAACTGCTGATTGTAATTATCTCTGTGTTCTTCCACAGCTCATTGTGTTTGTGTGTGTGTGTGTGTGTGTGTTTGTGAATTATATGTTCACTTTGGGAATTGGTTCACATCTCTAGGCCTCAATTTCCTACTCTGCAAAATGAGGATAATACTTGTATGTATGGTAATTTTTAAAAATCTTGTATTGTTATATAGCCCCAGAGCCTAGAATAGCACCTGGAATATAATACATGATCAATAAACATTTGTTAATTAACCAAATGAATTAAATGAGGTAATATAAATTACTTGAAGGCAAGAGGTGGCCAGTATATCTTAGTTCTCTTCTTCTGGCTCCAGGAAGGCATTTGACAAGGTTCTTCCTGATACATATATCCCTTATGAAGAGTGGATTATGGGCTAGAGGCAAACATGAGTAACTGCTTCAGTGACTGTAATCAAAGGTGGATTAATGGATCACTGTCAGTCTGGTGATAGGTTTCAAGATTTACAATGGGATTCTGTCCTTTGCATCCATTAAACATTTTTGTCATCTACTTGGGGAAGAGTATAAACAGTGAGGTCCATCACATATTTATAAGAACCTAAGCTGAAAGAAAGGATATACTGGAGAGAAGAATCAGGAGACTTTGACTGATTAACCCAAGAGACAGAATTAAATAAGATGAGATTTAGCAGGGTAAATTTAAGGTCTTACATTTGGGTCCCCAAACTCTAAAACATATGAATGTGATGGAGACTTTGTTTAATAGCTTGTATGTGGACAAGCCACAGAAGTTTTTGTCTTCAATAACTCAAAATGTATCAAGTTCAAATATTATGTGTATTAATCAGTTCAGTCAGTTCAGTCGCTCAGTCATGTCTGACTCTTTGCGACCCCATGAATTGCAGCACGCCAGGCCTCCCTGTCCATCACCAACTCCTGGAGTTCACTCAGACTTACGTCCATCGAGTCAGTGATGCCATCCAGCCACCTCATCCTCTGTCGTCCCCTTCTCCTCCTGCCCCCAATCCCTCTCAGTATCAGAGTCTTTTCCAATGAGTCAACTCTTTGCATGATGTGTATTAATAAGGTCATGCAGTTTTGAGTTGCCTTACTAGAAACGAGGCATAAATTCAAGTTAAGGCATAAATTCATAGTTCCAACTTATTCTGTGACCCCTGGAAGGCTATGATCTACTCTTAAGAGTAGCACTTTCAAAACAATATACGAAAACTAGTTTAAATTTAGAGACAAGTAATCAAAATCATGAAGGACTCAGCACTATGTATGCAAGGTTTGATTAAAGGAAAGGAGAATTTAGCCTCGAAGAAAAACTTAGATGAAGATAAAATATTGCTAGGTTGTTATATGGGAAAGAAATTAGATTTGATCTATAAGACACCAAGAGGTAAACTATCTTTAATGGGGAGAATTAAAAGAGAGATTTTTGTCTCAGTCTAAGGAAGAATTTTTAAGGGTAAAAACTGTCCAAAGATGGGATAAACAATAATGGTTTTCTTCATGGTAAAAAGAATATGCGTCCTTTTAAGAAAATCGGAGAACAAAAAATGTTGAAACATAAACACTGTTATTATTTGGAAATCTCACCATCTGTTTAATCTCAAGCATGCTAATGCACTGTTGAAAAAAGTTTTGCGTTTACTAGTTCACTGAATTTGGCAGATGTTTATGCAGCGGTTGGTCCAGAGCTCAGCAGTGAAGTTATAGACAGGCTGGCACTTAGATTAAATAACATTGTGGGCCCCTTTCAAATCTGGGAGCTTATTATCTTATAAATGCCAGAAGCATTGATTCTATTGAGATCATAGGCCAGGTTGGCTGTAGATCTAGGCCTTCTGTGAATATGTGAGTGTTAGCTCAGTCCTTGGACTCTAACAGCTCCATCCACAGCTGGTTAACTAGAATGGAAGGCTGATGCAGTTGCCAAGCAACTCAGATTTGGATAAATATGGCTCCCTTTTCTGGTGTACCAGCTAAGTGGATAAACAAACATTCTTTTGACTATGACTCAATCTTATCCTACGAGTATACTTTTAAAGAACTAAGGCAGATATTTAGGTAACTCAGAACAAAAATTTCTATGAATAATCTAAAAATTTTAAAGCCCAACGTCCTGACCCATGTGAATGGATGTCCTCAATCCTACATTTTAATGTGTAAGTAGAACAAAGGCTCAGCAACACATTTCTCCTTGAACAGACAGTAGATGAGGTAGCACCGGGAGATAGAAAAGGAAGACAAGAGAACTGGTGGTGAATGTGCCACTGTATTTCTTCTGCAATTTGGAGCTGACTTGTGAGTTGGGATGTCTTTTTTTAGAATCTTGGACTACAGTCAGTAGCTGCTAGCAAGACAATGAGGTCAGTTTCTGGCAGCAATGAAATGGTTGTTTCCCCAACTAGACTCTGAGCATTTTGAGGGCATTTATTTTTGTATTTCATAATGTCCAGAAAGCATAGAGTACTAGATATTAATTCATTATGATTACAGATCAAAGTTGTCCTTGACATACACATATTCACTTACGTTTCCCAAATTTATGGGAACAAAATATACATACTATACTAATATACATACCAATAAAGATACCTGAAATGAAGTAAATGAATTCTCTGAATATATTTATTATTGTTTGAGCAAGCTCCGGGAGTTGGTGATGGACAGGGCAGCCTGGTGTGCTGCAGTCCATGGGGTTGCAAAGACTTGGACACGACTGAGCGACTGAACTGACTGACTGATTGTGACACTTTAAAGCTTAAGCTAAGAAAAACATTTTTTCCTGAAACAGTGGTGAAATGTTGTTGTTTAGTCGTGAAATCATGTCCAGTAGCCCACCAGTCTCCTCTGTCCGTGGGATTTCCCAGGCAAGAATACTGGAGTGGGTTGCCTTCTCCGGGGGATCTTCCCTACCCTGGGATCGAACTCATGTCTTCTGCATTGGCAGGCGGGTTCTTTACCACTGAGCCACCAGGGAAGCCCTGGTGAAATACTGATTATTCATATACCAAATCTTTTCTCAACAATTCACTGCCATGCTTGTGTTCAGAAGATGGTGACATTTCAAAATATTGTATTTATATTTCAACATTTTTCTTTCCAATTTTTAAAAATGACATATTCTTTTTACAATGAATAAAGCCATCATTGTTTTATAATAATAAAAAAAAACCCTCAGAAATTTCTAACTATTTCCAGCGTAGAGAATGACATTTGTCTAAATCATGCTAAACTAGCCCCTGCTGATACTCATATGGCAGTGGGTGAGAAATGAGAATAGAATGGAAATCCTGAACATTGAGGCTGAAGGCTCTTAGTTCAGTTGGCTGCTCTAGAGTTGGCCTGGATTGGAGGACTGGCAGCCACACTTCTATCATGGTGGGGGAGCCTGCAGTGGCTGCTGGCTACAACTTTCTTCCCATTTTCCCACTCCACACATCCTACTCAACTCTTCCCACTCCCACCCCTAATCCACAGTCACTCCTGTAAATTTCTAAGAGCTCTGCATTGCCAACAGCTTCGGGAGTCACCAGATCCTGAAGGCATAAAAGGAAGGGTATTGAGAAAACTTTACCCTGTAGTCTTGAAGGTCAAATTGTTTGAGAGACGAAAACTGGACTGCATAAATATAAGAAGAAAATCAGAGTCTCTGAAGACCACCTGGCCTATAGTAAGTTCTTTCTGTAATGCACATATTAGAGATTCTGTGTTGTAACTGCCACAAGTCTAGGGGTTAAGCCCTGTCATCATCCTTATTTATTGGCAAAGACATGGAGAGGCAGAAAGACAAAAGGCTGAGCCAGATTCGTTTTCTCATTCTGCTGGACACAAAGCCATAACACAGCCTTTTAAGACAGATTTTGTAGAGCAGAGAGAATTAGTAAGAGAAAAGTCTTCGTTTAATTTAAATCACTACCATGTGACTGTTGCCTGTCTTATATGGGCAGAGATGACTTTACTTAGACCAGGGCCTTCCCATTTTTCTCATTCCTCTCAAAGATTCTAAAGATTATGAGCTCTGTAAGGGCAAGATCACGTCTCAACCCCTTTTGTATCCATGGCACCTACTACAGTGGTTGACACACAACCTGGAGGTAGAGAATGAAGCAGATGGTGGAGGCCCGTTATTATTTCTGTAAAACAGTGTGAAGGAGTTCAAGTGTATGAAGACCTGGGGTTTTGCTTTCCCTCTGCCACTAGTTGGCAGTGCTGGGAAAGTGACTTAGCCAATCGGTGCTTTGATTCTCTATGAATAACATCAAGTAGGTTGAGTCGTGTGTCCTTGACAGTATCTTTCACCTCTAAACTTCTGTGACTATAGGAAGACTTATGCTTCCCTAAAGAACAGAAATATTCTGCTGGAATACTTAGTTCATATCATCAGGAGTGTCTTCCAGCTCTTACATAGCTCAAATTCAGTGTCCATAATTTACCATGTTGGAGGAACCTCATGCTCACAACAAGAAATTAAGAAAAGCAAACAGTTAACAGGCCCAGGTATCGTTGACAAATAATCATGGGAACTCTGGAATCAACTTTCAGATAACAGCAGCTATTTACCATAATTTGGTGGAAGTTGAGTCATATAATATGACTCTGTTATGTGTAGCAAGTAGCTTTCCTTTTGGAACAAGATTCTCTATCATGTGGAAAGGATTCTACTTACTTATGGAGGTGTGAAAATGTTAACTTTCAAAATTTAAAGAATATAATCTCCTCTTAGGAAGATGTTGTGCCAAGGTAAGATGAGAAGCACAATACCAGTATGTTTGTATGTGCACATAGGAGAATTTTTAAAGATTCAATTAATTCCTAATTCAAGACGTTGTCTTAGTAACTACTATTTCAAGATGCTCAGTGCCTGCAACATAATTCATAGCTTCACCAAAGCAGGAGAAAAATAGAAAAAGACAGAATCTTAAAATACCCTTGCCAATTAAATTCTGAATTATTTTTGACTTTGGGAATAGTCAGTCATTTTATTTAAGCCGTTAAGAATGATAAAGGATGCATTGATTCTGCATGTTTCCACTTACATTTTCATTATTTCATGATCTTCGGTGTGTTCGGGGGTTTCATCTAATTTCCTCTACCTCCAAATCCAAGGTATTAAAAATAGATAAAAAGACCAGCTTAATACTGGATCTTTACCATGAAGGCTAATGACAAAATAATGGCATTCATGACCCAAGTCACCAAATCCCCACCATCCCAGGCAGCCTCAAGAAATGTGTAAGATATGTGGTGAAGCCACAGACCACACACCAAAACCAGCCAATTCTTTGTTTACTCTTTGTAATGAGAAGTTCATTGTTTAAGAGTGCAGAGATCAAGACGACTGCAAAATTCATAGCAAACCTCAAAGATTAATTTAAAATTTCAACTACTGCTCATCATTAACCCTCTTGGGGCTTCCCAGGTGGCTCAATGGTAAAGAATCCACCTGCCATTGAAGAAGATGCGGCTTTGATATCTGGGTGGGGAAGATACCCTGGAGAAGGAAATGGCAACCCACTCCAGTGTCCTTGCCTGGGAAATCCCATGGACGAAGAGGCCTGGCAGGCTACAGTCCATGGGGTCACAAAGAGTCAGATACAACTTAGCAACTAAACAACAAGAACAAAATTAAGCCTCCTATGGTAGGTTCCTGTGAAAGGTCTTGTTCATTGACTACTGAAAAGCTATTCCCAGGACTTGCCTAGTGGTCCGGTGGCTAACACTATATTCTTCCAATGCAGGGGCCTGAGTTCTATCCCTGGTGAGGAACCTAGATCCTACAAGAAGCCACAACTAAAAGATTCTGCATGCCACAACTAAGACCCAGCACAGCCAAAAAAAAAAAAAAAAAAATTAAAGCTACTCCCCATTCCCTTTCCCCTGACATTTCTACTCCAGATGCTTAAAAGTCAAACCGTGGCTTTTGTAGCTTTTTGTTTAGCTACGGATGGTGACAGGATAGCACTGTTATAAGCAGAATTCTGCTGGGCATTTCTAGATGAACTTGCTGTCCCCATAACAAGGGACAGGTGTTCCAGCAGGACCTTTCTCCTTCCCCCATCATTTCAGTCTGGAATGCAGGCATGATGGCAGGCCCTTTAACCCCCATGTGACCAGCAGGAGGCCACCAACGTAAAGAAAAGGCCAAGAAACTTTCAAAGACTCATGCTGCTGGATTAAGGCCAGCAACTTCCTCCATTCAGACTTTTAATATATATTACAAAAAAAGCTTATTTGCTTAAGATCCTACAATTGTTTTTTTTTTTCACAATAAAAACATTTGTTAAATCTCGTGTTTTATTTTGTGAAAAGCATGTGATACAACATATAATACATCACTTAGTTGAGAGATATAATTATTATACCCAAAGACTTTATATATTTTTCATGGGTTTTCCAGTTCATGTTTTATATTCTTTGAAATCTGTAAGGTTTATGAATACTCTTTCATAGGGAAAATATACTTTAAACATTTCCACTGTTTTTCCTAGTCTTCTTTGAGTATAATTTCAGTATGATAATGTGATTCTCCAAAGTAATAGCTGACATATCCTACAGATGTTCTAATAAGTGATAATATGTACAAATTAGTGTTATATTAGTGATATATCTTGTATTTCTTAGCCCTCAATGTGTTCAGTCGCTCAGTCACGTCTGACTCTTTGCGACCCCATGGACTGTAGCCCACCAGGCTTCTCTGTCCATGGAATTTCCCAGGCAGGAATAGTGGAGTGGGTTGCCATTTCCTTCTTCAGGTATTACTGGGTTTTATGCTGCTCACAGCCAAAGCATTCCTAGCTGATGGAGTGTTTCACCTGTAACATTTATAATTCCCTCAACACTCCAGATGGCAGCCATTATTACCCCTGCTTTATAACTGAGAGAAAGTGAGGCACAGAGCCTAACTGAATTGTCTGAGGCTACGAACGATCTCATCACTTTACTAGTGTTTCCAATTTTTAAAAAGGTGTCATGGGGCTTCCCTGGCAGTCAAATGGTTAAGACTCTGCACTTTCAATGCAGGGGGTGCAGGTTCAATCCCTGACCAGGGAACTAAGATCCCACATGCCACACAGTGTGGCAAAATAATAATAATAATAATTAATTTAAAAAATAAAAACAGGACTTCCCTGGTTCAGCCGTTTGGGAGTCTGCCAGCCAAAGCAGGAGACATGGGTTTGATCCCCGGGGAGCAGCTGAGCCCACGCACCACAACTATTGAGCCTGTGCTCTAGAGCCCAGGTGCTGCAATTTCTGAAGCTTCGAGCACTCTGGAGCCTATGCTCCACAACAAGAGAAGCCTGTGCCCTGCAACTGGAGAGTAGCCCTCAATCACGGCAACTAGAGAGAGCCTGTGTGCAGCAACGAAGACCCAGCATAGCCAAACATTAACAACAATAAATAACTCTTTGAAAATAAAAAAATAAACAGGTGTCATTTACTGGCTAAATATGTTTCCTGCACTTACACAGCACTCTTCTACTCTCTGTTTCTGTGTGTGTGTGTGTTGTGTTGTGTTTTTCCTACTTGGAAATTTTGGCTCTAGTTTTAATTCTGCTACAGGCTGTCTTTGAGATTTCACCTCACTTACTTTCCACTCCTTAAAATGAACTTCGATTAAAGTTCAGAAGTCTACGATGCCACCATGACCTCACAACTGTGAGTTCACAACACTGTAGATTCTGTCTTTTGTTTGTTTTCAAGCCCAGATTGCTTTGCCTGTGGCAGATATGCAGTAATTATGTTAAGTATGGTTTAATTAAATTCCACTCTGAGGACGTATAAAAGAAATCTCAAGTACCATGGGGAAATATTAATTCAAGCTCACAAACTAGATATTGAGAATTATGTTCCTTAGAAGAAATATATACCATACAAGTGCAAGATTCATTAATCTACTCAAGAAATACTTGTTATATATCTCTTATGGTCTAGTCTCTTATAAACATGGGGCTGGTCATGATTTTATGAGGATCTGGCATTACAGTCGGGGGATATATATGAGGAGTTACAGGACAGCACAGAAGTGTAATACTTCAAGGACTTATGGGAGATTTCAGGCTTTTTCAGACCCAGGCAATCCCAGTCTGGTGAGATGAAAAACTCCACAGTGGAAGTGAAGGCTGAGCTAAGTTTTGGAGGATGGTTATAGATTCTGGCAGCAAGACAGAGGAGATGGGGTGGGAATGACTCTTGCTGAGAAAATATGTCCAAGTCTGTTCAGGCAACATAAGAACTTGTCTTGAGAACTGCAGATCTGGTCTGTATGGCTGGAGTATAGGATGGAGTTGGGGAAGAAGCTAAAGAACTAAGATGGAGCCTGGGTGGTAATAACCACGCTGAGGGGAACGGATTTCCTTTGGCAGGCAATGTGCCAGGAATATGATCAGATTTGAAACTTTAGAAAGGGTGCTGTGTAATGTGAATTTTGTAATATGGTCAATGTCATACACAGTAGCCTCTTTGTTATTCCATGCCCATAATATGACTGATATTTATATAGTCTATGAATAACAGAGATAGAGGGTGGCGAGAAGATGCAAAAGAAGAATGTTTCAAGGTTCTACAGGTAAGATGATGAGCATTTGAACTAAGTCATGGAAATGGGGATGGAAAAGAATAGTCACAAGTAATTTGAAGAGGTACAAAGATAACACTAGACGACTGATTAAATGATGGTGGGGCTAGTGATCAATGCAAAGAAATAGAGGAAAACAACAGAATGGGAAAGACTAGAGATCTCTTCAAGAAAATTAGAGATACCAAGGGAACATTTCATGCAAAGATGGGCTCGATAAAGGACAGAAATGGTATGGACCTAACAGAAGCAGAAGATACTGAGATGGCAAGAATACACAGAAGAACTGTACAAAAAAGATCTTCACGACCCAGATAATCACAATGGTGTGATCACTGACCTAGAGCCAGACATCCTGGAATGTGAAGTCAAGTGGGCCTTAGAAAGCATCACTACGAACAAAGCTAGTGGAGGTGATGGAATTCCAGTTGAGCTATTTCAAATCCTGACAGGTGATGCTGTGAAAGTGCTGCACTCAATAAGCCAGCAAATTTGGAAAACTCAGCAGTGGCCACAGGACTGGAAAAGGTCAGTTTTCATTTCAATCCCAAAGAAAAGCAATGCCAAAGAATGCTCAAACTACTGCACAATTGCACTCATCTCACACGCTAGTAAAGTAATGCTCAAAATTCTCCAAGCCAGGCTTCAGCAATATGTGAACCATGAACTTCCAGATGTTCAAGCTAGTTTTAGAAAAGGCAGAGGAACCAGAGATCAAATTGCCAACATCCGCTGGATCATTGAAAAGGCAAGAGAGTTCCAGAAAAACATCTATTTCTGCTTTATTGACTATGCCAAAGCCTTTGACTGTGTGGATCACAATAAACTGTGGAAAATTCTTCAAGAGATGGGAATACCAGACCACCTGATCTGCCTCTTGAGAAATTTGTATGCAGGTCAGGAAGCAACAGTTAGAACTGGACATGGAACAACAGACTGGTTCCAAATAGGAAAAGGAGTACGTCAAGGCTGTACATTGTCACCCTGCTTATTTAACTTATATGCAGAGTACATCATAAGAAATGCTGGACTGGAAGAAACACAAGCTGGAATCAAGATTGCCAGGAGAAAGATCAATAACCTGAGATATGCAGATGACACCACCCTTATGGCAGAAAGTGAAGAGGAACTAAGAAGCCTCTTGATGAAAGTGAAAGTGGAGAGTGACAAAGTTGGCTTAAAGCTCAACATTCAGAAAACGAAGATCATGGCATCCGGTCCCGTCACTTCATGGGAAATAGATGGGGAAACAGTGGAAACAGTGTCAGACTTTATTTTTTGGGGCTCTGGAATCACTGCAGATGGTGACTGCAGCCATGAAATTAAAAGACGCTTACTCCTTGGAAGGAAAGTTATGACCAACCTAGATAGCATATTCAAAAGCAGAGACATTACTTTGCCAAAAAGGTCCGTCTAGTCAAGGCTATGGTTTTTCCAGTGATCATGTATGGATGTGAGAGTTGGACTGTGAAGAAGGCTGAGTGCTGAAGAATTGATGCTTTTGAACTGTGGTGTTGGAGAAGACTCTTGAGAGTCCCTTGGACTGCAAGGAGATCCGACCAGTCCATTCTGAAGGAGATCAGCCCTGGGATTTCTTTGGAAGGAATGATGCTAAAGCTGAAACTCCAGTACTTTGGCCACCTCATGCGAAGAGTTGACTCATTGGAAAAGACTCTGATGTTGGGAGGGATTGGGGGCAGGAGGAGTAGGGGACGCCAGAGGATGAGACGGCTGGATGGCATCACTGACTCGATGGATGTGAGTCTGAGTGAACTCCGGGAGTTGGTGATGGACAGGGAGGCCTGGCGTGCTGCGATTTATGGGGTCGCAAAGAATTGGACACAACTGAGTGACTGAACTGAACTGAGGGACATGGTGACCAAGAGTGAAACACGCAGGAACCAAGCACAAAGAGAAAGTTTTGTGAAGCCAGATGATGAAATTTGCTTTGGACACATCTAGAATGCCATTCAGTGTCTGAGGGCAAGCTGTTCAATAGAACATAGGTGCTTAGGTTATAGGCAGTCACGAGCACTTAGGGCTTCTCTGGTGGCTCAGACGGTAAAGAATCCACCCGAAATGCAAGAGATCTGGGTTCGATCCCTGGGTTGGGAAGATCCCCTGGAGGAGGGCATGGCAACCGGCTCCAGTATTATTGCCTGGAGAATCCCCATGGACAGAGGAGTGTGGCAGTTGCAAAGAGACATGACTGAGCAACTACGAACAGCACATGAGGCCTTAACACAATGGTTCTCAACCCTTTGAAAACCAGTTTGTTTGTTTGTTTTTCCTCCACACCACAAGGCTTGTGGGATCTTAGTTCCCCAACTAGAGATTGAACCCAGGCCTCCAGCAGTGGAAGCTTAGAGTTCTAACCACCAGACTGCCAGGAAATTCCTTTTTTTTTTTTTTAGCATCTTCTTTATACAACAAATAATAATGCCCCTGTAAATCAGATAATACACACATATAGTAAATATTTTTAAAAATTTATTTATTTGGCTGCACTGGGGCTTAGTTGCAGCACATGGGCTTCTCTCCAGTTGTGGCCAATGAACTCAAGTGTTCAGCAGTTGCAGTGCTCTGGCTCAGTTGATCCACGGCATGTGGGATCTTAGTTCCCTGAACCAGGGATCAAAGCTGTGTCCCCTGCCTTGGAAGGCAGATACTTAATCACTGGGCCACCAGGAAGTCCCTAGTAAGTTTCTTAAGAATCCAAATAACACTAGGTAAAGGAGAAATAAAAGAAAGTCAGCTTCATTTTTAAATGGAGATTTAATATTTACATGTTCCAGCATGGCTACATTTATTGTAAACAGGTTAGTCCCTTCACAATGTGTTTATTCGTGCTTCCATTTAACAAGTCCTCACTGAGTGCTTCCAGGTTATCAGTACAATTTTAGGCACTGGGAAAACTGCAGGAAAACAAGAGAGACAGTCTCTGTGCTCATGGAATCTACATTCTCTTACAGGGCTAGGGCTTCCCAGGCGGTGCTAGTGAGAAAGAACCCGTCTGCCAATGCAGGTTAGACATAAGAGACATGGGATTGATCCCTGGGCCGGGAAGATCGCCTGGAGGAGGGCATAGCGAGAGTACTCCACTCCAGTAGTCTTGCCTGAAGGATCCCATGAACAGAGGAGCCTGGCAGGCTACAGTCCATGGGGTTGCACAGAGTTGGACATGACTGAAGCGACTTAGCATGCACACACAAGGCAAGCAAATAAATACTATAATTTCTTATGGTGATAAGAGCTAGGAAAAAATAAAAGACTGTTGGGATAAAGAGTGATTGGGAGGGAGGAGGGTTACTTCGGATGCCCAAGTCAGGAAAAGATATTGAAGATAAGAAAGAGGCAGCCAGGTGGAAGAATCAGCAATATCCTAAGATGGAGAAAGTTGGCTGTGTCTCAGGACCAGAAAGAAAGCCCACGTAGCAGAAGTGTAGTGTTTTAAAATGAAATCACAGGAGTAAGCACAGGTCATACAACACAGGGCCATGAAGGTCAAATAGGAAGTTGCAGTTTTGTTCTAAGGGCCATAGGAAACCATTGGAAAATTTTAATCAGAGATGTGATGTAACCCGTGTTTACAGTTTTTAAAGTACATTCTGGAGACTTCCAATTATGACAGCAAGGCAGACTAGATGTCCCAAATGAAATCTAATCCAATTAAAATGTGAAATGAATCTCTCTCATTAAAAACAACTAAAAATTCTGGATAATTTTATATGTTTAATGCTTTCAAGATCTAGCAAATAAGTAAGGGGTTTGCAGATGCCAAAATGAAATAACACCAGAATCCTAGTTGGTACATCCCTGAAACTGGCTTTTATCCTAAGGGTATATGCTTAACTTTGCTGAATTTAATCTCTAATTTGATTGATGCTCAGGGCACAGAGAAGGAGATAAAGTCTACTGTCCAGTCAAGGCAGGAGTATTGTCATTTAGGCACTAAGTCATGTCCAACTCTTTTGTGATCCCATGGACTGTAGCCTACCAGGCTTCTCTGTCCATGGGACTTTTCAGGCAAGAATACTGGAGTGGGTTGCCATTTCCTTCTCCAAGGGATTTTTCCCCACCCAGGGATCGAACCCACATCTCCTGCTTGGCAGGCAGGCAGATTCCTTACCCCTGAGCCACCAGGGAAGCCCTGGGAGTATTGTAGGGAATGCCTATATAAAGCTCACATCCCCAAATACTGGATGTTAAAAAGTGAACAAGAAATAAAACCACAGTGCAGAAAGAGAAAGCAGGCACTCCCATACTTTGTTGCTGGGAGTATAAAATAGTATAACAGCTTTGAAAGATGATCTGACTGTTCCTTATAAAACCTAGCATAATCTTACCCTATAACCCAGCAATTCTACTCCTGAGGTCTTTACCCAACAGAAATGAAAATATATGTCCAAAAACTGATTTGTATGGAAATGTTCACAGAAGCTTTATTTCTAATAACCCTAAACTGGAAACAGCCCAAGTGTTCATTAACCCAAAAATGGATAAGAAAATTGTGGTATATGTATACAGTAGAGTACTAGCTAGCACTAAAAAGGAACAAACTATTGATATATCTAACAACACGAATAAATCTCAAAAACACTATGCTAATTGAAAGAAGATTCACACAAAAGAACACAATTGATTCTATGTATATAAAATTCTACAACAAGCTAAATTTGTCTAAGGAAGGAAAAATCTGAACAAATTTTTTTATATCGCTATGGCTGGAGATAGGGGACACGGACTGACTATAAAGAGGTGTGAGAAAATGTTCTGATGTTATGTTAGTGTTCTATCGATATATTGTGATAGGATTAAAGCTTATAAAACAGAAGAATAAAAATTTGTATGTTTCATTTCACTTAAATTTTATGGATGTATATATCCATGTATATGAGATGTCTGGATGGCATCAGTGACTTGATGGACATGAGTTTGAGTGAACTCCAGGAGTTGGTGATAGACCTTGAGGCCTGGCGTGCTGCAATTCATGGGGTAGCAAAGAGTCGGACACGACTGAGTGACTGAACTGAACTGAACTGGTATCCATATATACATATTTATATATTGGGTTGACCAAAATGTAGCATTGTGTACATTGTCATGCAGCCCACTTCTGCTACGGTGGGCTTTCTTTCTGGTCCTGAGACACAGCCAACTTTTTCCATCTTAGGATATTGCTGATTCTTCCACATGGCTGCCTCTTTCTTATCTTTAATATCTTTTCCTGACTTGGGCATCCGAAGTAACTTTCTTCCCTCCCAATCACTCTTTATCCCAACAGTCTTTTATTTTCTCTTAGCTCTTATCACCATAAGAAATTATAGTATTTATTTGCTTGTTGTCTGTCTAGCCTTGTGTGTGCTAGACAGAATGTACACAGACATGTAGCACAAAATGTTTGGGTTGGAAAAATCCAAATGAACATTTGGCCAACCCAATACATTGCTGTTTGATAATAAAAATAACAGATCACTCCGGCTACTTTGCAGTGAATGTGAATGGACCAAAAGGGTGAAGGGAATCCAGCAAGCAGGCGACTGCAGTGAACTAAGTGAAGCGTGATGAGAGCTTAGCCTGGAGTAACAGCAGTGGAGGTCAGGGAAAGTGGCTGAGGTCATGATTTAATTTGGAGTGGGAGCCAACAATAAATTGGATATAAGAACTGAAGAAAGACAGGAAATAAGAATGACTGTTAATATTTTAGCCTATATTATTAGGTGGACAGAAATGTCATTAACTGCGAAGAAGATTAGGAAAGGAAAAATTTGATTGGGATGCACAAAAATTCTCTTTTCTGACCATCTCAGTTTTGATAGCTATTAGATATTCAAAGTGAAGATACAAGGACTTCCCTGGCAGTCCAGTGGTTAAGACTTCACCTTCCAATGCAGGGCATGTGAGTTCAATCCCTAGTTGAAAGTAAAAGTGAAAGTCGCTCAGTCGTGTCCAACTCTTTGCAACCTCATGGACTATATAGTCCACGGAATTCTCCAGGCCAGAATACTAGAGTGGGTAGCCATTCCCTTCTCCGGGGGATCGTCCCAACCCAGGGACTGAACCCAGGTCTGCTGCATTGCAGGCAGATAGATTATTTACCAGCTGAGCCACCAAGGAAGTCCTCAATCCCTGGTTGGGGAGCTAAACTCCCGTTTGACCTTTCCTCTGGATTATTATACTACTTATCTACTTTGTAGCTTCACTTTTTTTTCTTTTCAAATGTGGATCATGTTTAAAGTCTTTATTGAATTTGTTACAGTACTGCTTCCTTTTTTTTTTTTTAATGTTTTGACTTTTTGGCCACAAAGCATGTGGGATCAATCCCTGGATGGGGATTCATTAAAAGACTTTAAAAATTCAATAAAGTCCAGTGAATTTAAAAA
Organism: Bos javanicus; assembly: GCF_032452875.1. Taxonomy (NCBI): domain Eukaryota; kingdom Metazoa; phylum Chordata; class Mammalia; order Artiodactyla; family Bovidae; genus Bos; species Bos javanicus. The sequence continues at coordinate 40,401,714 of NC_083890.1, forward strand.
TTCAACAAAGATTTTAAACATGATCCATACTCTTAAAAAAACTAAAAAAAAAAAAAAGATGACAGTACAAAGTAGTATAAGCATTATACACAGTGGATAAGTAGTGTAATAATCCAGAGGAAGGTCAAGGCTTGAGACATAAGTTGCAAAGTCTGAGCATATAGGTGATGGATTTCATCATTTGTAATATGAAAATACATGAAATGTTTAAATGTGTATAACAGCTAGCTGGTTATATAGATAGTGGTATTCATAGGAGAATATCACATAGCCATTAAACAAGGGTTAGATTCACAGAGACAGAGACTAAATATGTTCAGGATAATTGTTAAATTAATTATCTATTTATTGAAATACAGCTGATTTTACAATATTGTGTTCATTTCTGCTGTCCATATTGTTAAATTTTAAAAGCAAATGATACATATATCATATAATTTGTAAAAATAGATCACATATGCATGCTTGTGCATGGACAGAAGGTTTCTGTATATAAACAGGTGTCAATGGTGGTTACTTGTCTGGAGGTAAAGCTGAGGTACGATGTGGGGAGGGTGGATTTTGCTTTTTTTTTTTTTTATTTCAAATTTTACCTCAAATGTGCATTTTATAAATAAATATCAGGTAAATACATAGGTGGGGACTGTGGTGGTATTGTTGTTTTTCCCGAGGGGCTTCCAGTTATGACAGAACAAGAACCAAACTAGGAAAAGTCAAAATCTGGTTTCTTCACTGACTCTGTGTGACGTGGGACCAGTCAACTCTTCTATATAGGCTTTACTTTTCTCATCAGTAAAGCATCATCATTAAGTAAACAGTTCTCTGCATTCAAAGTCCCATCTAAGTCAATTTTGGCTTATGCTATATTCAATTCAGGCTTAATTATTGACACTACACACCAACACATTGATTCAAATACTCTGCTTTACATCAGTCTGATCCAATCCAAATCTACTCAATTCATCCAATCTTAATCAATCCATCCAGTACTACTTAATTCAATAAAGTATCTATTGTAGATTGTACTACAGTTAACCAATATCTATTTGTTCTTTCTGGGAGAAGATTCTATGTTCTCAACCCTCTGAAATCATGCTTGGCCAAAGGAGTATGAGAAGTGATATGTATCACATTCATTCAAAAGTTTAAGAGGAGTTTGTGCTTTTTAATTTATTTTTGGCCACACTGCATGGTTTGTGGGGATCTTAGTTCCCTGACTGGGGATCAAACCTGGGCCCATGACACTGAAAGTCCATGTCTTAATCACTGGACCACCAGGGAATTCCTGAGGAGTTTGTGCTTTGCTTCATCTTTTTCCCATCACCAGCCACATACCAGATAGTCTCTGCCAGGGTATCCTTGGTTGTGGTGTGAAGATGACATGAAACAACATGGCAGCCAAACACAGTGGCCTTGTAGCTTGACTGAGATTCAACTTTGTTATCATAAGCCACTGAGATTTGGGAATCTATTCACACTGCACACCTTTGGGGGCTGATCAACGATGGGCTGAGTCTTCCCATCATTTTTTTTCCATTTCTTCCCTTGAAAGAAATTCAAGGCCATAATTTACTAAAATATCAGGGATCAGCAGCACCCAAACCATACCATTCATGAACAAGGCAATCCAAGATAGGTCCTGGGAAGGAGAGCACATAATCTTGATGTAGTTCACCTTTGTTCCAGAGAGAAACACATTTCTCTCTCAGCGAGTGATGAGGAAACAATTTCTGTCATATTATCCTTTTAGTTTAGTTGAAAGTGAAAGTGAAGTCATTCAGTCGTGTCTGACTCTTTGTGACCCTATGGACTGTGGCCCGCCAGGCTCCTCCGTCCATGGGATTTTTCAGGCAAGAATATTGGAGTGGGTTGCCATTTCCTTCTCCAGGGGATCTTCCTGATCCAAGGATTGAACTCGAGTCTCCCACATTGCGGGCAGACTCTTTACCGTCTGAGCCACCAGGGAAAAGTTGACACAATTGCAAATCTACACTTATGTATAAATTAGCCATATTATAAACAAAGACTGTCCCTTGCTCTATCCTTTAGGATAGAGCCCCTGCCCTTTAGGGGCAAATCAAACACTCAACGTTATACATACAGACCTGAAAAGCTCTAAGTAAAGGCAGTTCCTTTCTATTGTTCAGCCTTCTGTAGTGAGAGTCGGAGTCTGTTCCTTGGTCCAGACGGCTTTTCTGAGTCTCCTAGAAAGATAGTGTCTAATGGGAGGTAGATGAAGTGGAGTGGAAAAGCATCCTGGGAGCAAAGACCTAAACTAAGATATCAGGTTCTTGGAATACTTTGGAATACTCTTGGAATATTTTTTGGCAGCATCATTTGAATGACAATCGAAACGTTTCATTAGGAATCTCATGACTTTTTTTTCTTAACTTCTCCTGTTTGTTCATGAAACTGTACAAATATTTTTTCAGATAGAAAACAAGGGAGTTATAATGTTTAGTGTTTAGATACTTCTAAACACTTGTTATAGTGTTTCAGTTCAGTTCAGTTCAGTTCAGTCGCTCAGTCATGTCCGACTCTTTGCGACCCCATGAATCGCAGCACGCCAGGCCTCCCTGTCCATCACCAACTCCCGGAGTTCACCCAGACTCACGTCCATCGAGTCTGTGATGCCATCCAGCCATCTCATCCCCTGTTGTCCCCTTCTCCTCCTGTCCCCAGTCCCTCCCAGCATCAGAGTCTTTTCCAATGAGTCAACTCTTCACATGAGGTGGCCAAAGTACTGGAGTTTCAGCTTTAGCATCATTCCTTCCAAAGAAATCCCAGGGCTGATCTCCTTCAGAATGGACTGGTTGGATCTCCTTGCAGTCCAAGGGACTCTCAAGAGTCTTCTCCAACACCACAGTTCAAAAGCATCACTTCTTTGGTGCTCAGCCTTCTTCACAGTCCAACTCTCACATCCATACATGACTACTGGAAAAACCATAGCCTTGACTAGACGAACCTTTGTTGGCAAAGTAATGTCTCTGCTTTTGAATATGCTATCTAGGTTGGTCATAACTTTCCTTCCAAGGACTAAGCATCTTTTAATTTCATGGCTGTAGTCACCATCTGCAGTGATTTTGGAGCCCAGAAAAATAAAGTCTGACACTGTTTCCACTGTTTCCCCATCTATTTCCCATGAAGTGATGGGACCAGATGCCATGATCTTCGTTTTCTGAATGTTGAGCTTTAAGCCAACTTTTTCACTCTGCACTTTCATCAAGAGGTTTTTGAGTTCCTCTTCACTTTCTGCCATAAGGGTGGTGTCATCTGCATATCTGAGGTTATTGATATTTCTCCCGGCAATCTTGATTCCAGCTTGTGCTTCTTCCCATCCAGCGTTTCTCATGATGTACTCTGCATATAAGTTAAATAAGCAAGGTGACAATATACAGCCTTGACCTACTCCTTTTCCTATTTGGAACCAGTCTGTTGTTCCATGTCCAGTTCTAACTGTTGCTTCCTGACCTGCATACAAATTTCTCAAGAGGCAGATCAGGTGGTCTGGTATTCCCATCTCTTTCAGAATTTTCCATACTTCTAAATATTGGCGTATTTTTTAAAAAAGATACAGTGCTTTAAATTCATGGCCATTAACCTTACTAGAACAACTGCTTGTTGATCCTATTCTGTGTCTCACCACAAGCCCATTCTCCTAGACTTTTTCACCTCCCTTCTCAAAACACAAAATTTTGGTACTTGTGCTGCTTAAATTCTGGGGGCATGAAGACCCAAAATAAATCACCATGCAAATATACTTTTCAGATAGGTGATAAAGATAATAACAAGGAATAAAGAAGGAAAGGGGGTAGAAAAGGAGAGACAGAGATAGGAAGCGGGCAAGTCTGGGAAGCTTTTCTGATACGATGCCATTTAAACACAGAACAAGAATAAGAGAGGTAAGCCACGTGGGCACTTGCAGGAGGATCATTCCAGGCACGGGAACTGCACGTGCAAAGGCCCTGAGGCAGGAGTGTGCCTGGTGTGTTCAAGGAAGACAGTGCAGCTACAGTGGAGAAAGTAATGGGCAGGAGTGGCAGGAGATGAGGTCAGGGAGGTGGCAGGGAGCAGCCAGAACACACAGAACCTTGCAGAACATGCATTTACTGCCCTTGCTCTTAGATAATGACATTACTATTTACGTACTGGATTGAAAAAAACGGAACCAGTCACAAGAGAACTTGTCCCTCACCACCCCACCTACTACCCTATCTGTATCTGTGCCCTTACAATTTGTCTTCTCTCCTCTGACCATGGAAGACTGCCCACACTCCCGCCTCAACTCTTGAATGCTAGCTCACCCCCTCTGCATGTCAGTGACATCAACACTGTTCTACCTGTGGGTGGCTTCCTACCCTACCTGCAGTAAAACCCTAAGTCGCCATCTTCTATAAAGTTGTGTGGTGTTCTGGCTGCTCCCTTCCATCTCCCTGACCTCATCTTCTACCACTTCTCCCCCTTACTTTCTCTGCTCTAGCTACACCGTCTTCCTTGCCCTTCCTTGAACACATCAAGCACACTCCTGCCGCAGGGCCTTTGAACATGCAATGCCCTGTACCTCAAATGATCTTCCTACAAATGCCCACATGGCTTACTCCTTATATGTTCTTATTCCTGGTTTAAATGTTATCTTATCAGAGAACCTAATAAGATGCCACTACCCTCCTTCCTACCTCTCTCACCCTCAATTCCTTTTCCTTTTTTATTCTCTATCATTACTTTTTCACCTCTTATATTTACTTGTTTGTTTATTTTTGGTCTCCTCTCCTCCAAGAATATAAGTTCCATGAGCACCAAAGTTGTACTTTTTTCTACTCCTATGTCCCCACTGCCTAAGACAATATCCAGCACTTATTAAACACTTAATATTTGTCAGATGAATAATTAAGAAAAACAAAATATAAAATCTTTATTGAGTGCTTACTCCTTGCCTTTATTAATGCTTTACATTATCATACTTTATGAGGAAAGCATCATCCCCCTCTTACAGAGGAGGAAACAGAGACTTAGGGAGGATATGGAACTTGCCCAAGGTCACTCGCTGGTACGTGGTGGAGGCCAGTCTCAGTCCCACATCCATCTGCCTCCAAGTCCGAGCGCCTAGCCATCATACACAGATGACCTTGTCCTGCCATGATTCTGGCTAACTCCCTAGTGAGCAATCTATTAATGTATTCTTAAATTAGAAGCTAAAAGTAAGGAAGAATTAATAATTAAATGTTACCATAAAGAAGAACTAGATAGACCTAGAAGATGATGAGCTCTAAATGGAATGAAAAATAGATTTGGGAATTCTGTTGATTTTCAATCTTCCATATTGGGTCTAAAACCAGGCAGATAACATTTTTATGCTTAAACAGTGACCTAATATAAAGCCTAAGGCCCCCAAATAACTCAGTGCCCTTGACCGTTCTTAAAGACAAACAAGAAAACCTCTGGTCAAGTTTCTTTCCTTCCTCCCCTGTCCCCTCCCCCTTTCCTTTTCTTTCTTTTTCTCTCCCTCTCCGTCCCCCCACCCCTTGTGTGTGCTTAGTCTCTCAGTCATGTCTGACTCCTTGGGAGTCCATGGACTGTAGCCTGCCAGGCTCCTGTGTCCATGGGAGTCTCCAGGCAAGAATACTAGAGTGGGTTGCCGTTCCCTTCTTCAGAGGATCTTCCTGATCCAGGGATCAAACCCGGGTCTCCTGCATTGCAAGCAGATTCTTTACCCTGTGAGCTACAGGGAAGTTCCCTTTTCTCTTTCTATTGAGGTATAAATGGCGCACGGGTCAAGTGTGTTTCTGACCAGCCTTTGACCCCAACAAATGAGGCTGGCAGAAAGGACTGCTGTGTGTTGAATGTATCTTCTAAAATTGCTTCTGATCTAAGCTATCTGGTGGTGTCACTGGAAAGTTCAGAGAGTGCTGCGTCACTCTGAGCATATTCAGTTTCCCTGGAACGAGGGCCTCATTGGCTCTGTCTCCCACAAACAGCGACATATCTTATTAATAGGGTTCTTTCTCCACAGGGCCATGGATTATTGATGGATCTCACTGTTAAGCGAGGCCCCTGTTGCCTTAGACAAATATGACACAGCTTTTCAGCCTCACTTCAGCAGGCCCAGATGTCTCCTCCAGTAGCCTACTTGTGTACTTACCCCAGGCAATGTGAGGGTGGCTGTTGTTTATGCTACCTCTTAAAGAGCAGCTTTTCCCTGGCTGAGTGTGTAGAGTGGGTGGGAAGGGACCTGGCCATTGTCCTCATTGCTCTGGAGAGACATCACTCTCGGGTACCTCTCAGGTTGACCAGGAAGCTCTCTTTAGACTCAAATCTTTTTTTTTCAATTTTAATATATTTAACCAGCCATTTTATTTTAATTTTTAAATTGACGTAGTGTTAGTTGCTCAGTTGTGTCTGACTTTTTGTGACCCCATACACTACTCTATCCATGGAACTCTCCAGGCAAGATTACTGGTGTGGGTTGCCATTTCCTTCTCCAGGGGATCTTTCCCACTCAGAGATTGAACCTCGGTCTCCTGCATTGCTGGCAGATTCTTTACTGCCTGAGTCATAGGGACCCATTGTCTTAATTATGGCCTATTGGCATCAAATACCTTCTCTTCAAGCTCTTTCTCATGTCTTTCTTTTCCTCATGTAAGTATTTTAATACAGGCAAGAATGCACTGAAACATGCAAAGGGCTGGAAGCTCTACTGTAAGACAGTCACCAAAAAAATGCTTTTTAGTTTTTTTCCTAGCTTCTTTTCATACATGCTTTAAGAGCTGCCCTGTTAGGAGCACAGTAGGACGGACCTGCATGAAAGTCACTGTCACTGTAACTGGAAGAAGGGAAATCCTGAGGTTCCCTAGTCAAACCTCTTACAGATGAGGAAACAGAGGAGAAAGACAGACTCTTTATCTTTGCCCAGACGCATAATGGCAATTACTGGTGGGGCAGGAATTGAACTTGTAGCCTTTGACCTCTCCCTACAGTGTCCTTCTAATTGTATAGGCTGCTGGCTTCCTCAGGATGTTGGTTCCTGCTGTTAGTGTCACGGTCACTCTGTGCTCCATGGACCTGGCTAATTTTCCTCCAGTGCATATCCCAGCCCTAGGAATTTGGACTCATAATCTAACATCTGGCTAGCTGGTTATCAGATTTAGAAAAACTGTCAGTCTCCTAAACAGTTGTGATAAATTATATCTAACAACTACTATACCCTGCTGACATCTGAATTTCTATTTGATTATTCAGTTCAGTTGCTCAGTCGTGTCCGACACTTTGAGACCTCACAGCTTCCCTGTCCGTCATCAACTTCCGGAGCTTGCTCAAACTCATGTCCATTGAGTTGGTCATGCCATCTAACCATCTCTTCCTCTGTTGTCCCCTTTTCCTCCTGCCTTCAATCTTCCCCAGGATCAGGGTCTTTTCCAATAAGTCAGTTCTTTGCATCAGGTGGCCAAAGTATTGGTTATTAAAGCATTTGATTATTATTAAGACTAGTTTATATCAGAAGTAACCTTTTATACAGCTATATCCCAGGGCTCTACTACTCATAACTCAGCACACCAATTCTACATTTCAAAAATGAGCAAACACAGCCACAGAAAGGGGAAGAGAACTTATTACTTACAGATTAGGTATTAGAATGAAAAAGGCATTCAAGGTAAGTGAATCTACACTGAAAAAATCTTTATTAATATGGCAGGGTTTTTAAAAAAATTTTTTTAATGTGGACTATTTTAAAAGTTATAATTTGTTATAATATTGATTCTGATATATATATATATATATATATATATATATATATATATATAATTTTGGGGGGGGGGATCCTGAGGCATGGGAGGATCTTAGCTCCCCAACCAGGGATCAAACCCACATCCCCCTGCATTGGAAGGTGAAGTCTTAACTATTTGACTGCCAGGGAAGTCCCTAAGATGGTAGTTTTAAAGATGGCACCAAATACTTTTTATTCCTCCCATCAAGAGGTAGGGTCTAAGTCTTCTGTCTACTAAGTGCAGCATGGTCTTTGTAACTTACTTGGAATCCACAGAACACAGCATAAGCAGTGCTACGTAACTTCTCAGGCTGGGCCAAGAGAGGTAACTCAAACTCCTTGGTCAGTGAAGTCTGAAGTGTTGTGCAGAAAGTCAGACAGCCCTGAGACTGCCATGCTCAAGCTCATCCTGGAAGTGATCCTCCAAGGCCCAGCTATTTGGGTCACTGTGCATTCCAGACACCTTGGCCATTCTAACCATGACTGCTGGTCTAGGGCAGACACTGTATAGCAGAGAAGGGCTGTCCCCCTCTGAATTTCTGACCCACAGGACAGCAAAAATGAACAAATGGATGTTTTTTATTTTGTACGCCTCGGTTTTGGGGTGGTGTGTAACACTGCAATAGACACTGGAACAGTTCAACAGCTCAGTGTTTCTTTGTTCAGATTTCCGATTCTTCACACTATGGTGCACATTAGTTTTATTTTCCCACCCTTAGAGAACAGTTTGCATCATTCTTCAATCCACTTGCACGTTCCCATAGTCTTTTTATAGCCTTTACGCTTGCACTCATGTCCACACTGACATCTCCTCTGTGTCTTTAGAATCTGTAAACACATACTAGCTATCTAACTCAACATAACCGAAATCACAAAAATGATTACAATTTTATGGTTACCACTGCAAATAATGCCTCTGAAATAATTATAAGAAAGATAACTGATCTATAAAATAGTGAATATTTTAGTTTTAATAACCAGTTCCCACCACTTTAGTTATAACTCCTACCTTATTCTATCAGAGATTTTTAAAAGTTATTTATTCAAAGATCTCATAAAAATGAATAATGTCAAGGGAATATTAGCTGTCATACATTGGCTATTCCACAGAAGCCAAATCCCAGAAAGATGTATTAATAGTATATTTAGCATGCCTTACACACAGGGAAGATGCTTCCAGGTACTGTTCGTAGTAAAGAACCTGCCTGCCAATGCAAGAGATATAAGAGAAGCGTTTCGATCCCTGGGTCCAGAAGATTCCCCTTGAGGAAGGCACAGTAACCCACTCCGGTATTCTTGCTTGGAGAATCCCATGGCCAGAGGAGCCTGGAGGGTTACAGTCCATGGGGTCACAACGAGTTGGACGTGACTGAAGTGACTTAGCACACATGCATGCATACACAGGAAATGCCCAGTAATACCCAAGGAAGATGAGATTTCAGTGTTTCTATCATTGTAACAGAAAAGGAAAGTGGAACACTGTCAAGACAAAAAAGAATACGAATGATTCTGAAAAATAATTATGACTTTAGTGTTTCAATTTTAATTTATAGAATCCACTGGCTGTTTGACCTGTCTTCCCTGGAGTTATGAAGTACTGAGTTGATAATATTTGGAACTTCAGGATCTCAAATATGATATCAATTCATCATTTAGAGTTATAGAGCTTCTATCCTTTTTAAAAAATATTTGTTTTCAGTTTAGTACAATCACTTTACAATGTTGTGTTAGTTTCTGCTGTACAACAAAGTAAACTGGCCATATGCATACATCTAACCCTTCCCTCTTGAACCTCCCTCCCATTCTTTCCATCCTACCCCTCTGGATCATCACTGAGTACAAAGCTATGAGCTTCTATCCTTCTAACACAGACTATTTTTTACCAGAATCCATATTGTTATCTAATTAGCAATAGCCAGAAAGAGTTTGCCCTTTGTAACTTGGAGATATGTGTGTGTGTATTCAACTATTCATTCTGGCATATTATAATCAATGCAGGCTTTTATAGAATATATTCAGATATGGCAGCTGATCTGATTGAGATGACAGTCAAAGTGAGTAAATCCAGTTCAAATGGACCTTGCTTGTTGATTTTCCCCTCAAGAACCTGGACTTAATTAAGTATATAAAAAGTTCCCATTTACTTCAAAGCATAGTGGGTATGTATTTAGGACAATCAAGAGATTTACTTTCAATATTGGTTGATATCATTTTTGGAATGACACTCTTGTTAGCATACTAGCAACACAAAGATAGTTTAACAGATTTGTTCAAATTTCTGAGGTTATTGGCCAGCTCCAAAGACAACCTAGGGATTACCCAAGACATTTTACTTTTGGAGTATTTCTTTAGGTTTTTTATTTTTTTCAGTTGTTGTTTTGTTTTTAACATTTGTTTGGCCATACTGTGCAGCATGTGGGATCTTAGTTCTCTGACCAGGAATTGAATATGCCACCTGTGCATTGGAAACTTGGGAGTCTAAACCACTGGACCTCAAGGGAAGTCCTGGAGCATTTCTTGAGTGGGAATAAATGAATGATTGCTGCCAAACCAGAAACTCCTAGCTGCCTAGCAGTGTAGCATCCCAAAAGTTTTCCCTCTTTTTCAGAGGTCCTCAAGCCCTTATTATGTATTTAAAAAAAAATTCCCTCAAACTAAAATTATATTATTTCTCTCAATCTCTCAGAATCCATCATGGTAAGAAAATCTGATAACCTCACAGAACCACTAATATTCTCTCAAGAGAATTACCATGAGGTGTGACAATCACATTAACTACAAAAACTTAGAATCAGCTATAGGTATTGGTGATAGGCAAGTAAAACCAAGGAGTTTCCAATATGAACAGAAATTTGTCACCAGCTTCTGGCATTCACCTTTCTGTACACAGTTGGGATGCCAGTTAACATTTTATGCCACTGAGAAGGCGTTACATAAACTTGGTGAGGCTGTTGCTGCAGAGATTCTGCATTTCTAAGGGGAGAAATCTCTTGTTTTGGACAATTAAGTGCCCTGTGGTTCTCTGTGGCATTTCTCTGTGCAAGTCTCTTAGATGTCTCATCTTTTCAGAATTGCGTGAGTTGATTCATGCAGTGCACCAGGTTGGAGGAATGCAGAGATGAATTTTTTTCTTGCTAGATTTCAGGGCTAATTTTGCAAATGCATTGTTATAATGGTTATGTTCCCTCCCCACATCAGCGTGCTGAAATGTCTCACTCTGAGAGAACAGAGAGACAACTACTGTGCCAAAAGTGGCAGCTGGGGAAGATTAAAAAAAAAAAAAAAAAAGTACAGATAAAGGAAACAAGGGCTGAAAGGTAAGAAAGACAGCTGGGAGATTTAAGAGACGTGGCTTCTAAGCAGCTGAAAGAGACAGGAGTCCAGAGAGAGAATGTTTGCAAGATAAGAGGCTTTGTGCAATCTGGAGAAATATGCCAAAGATGATAAGAAATGCAGCTGTTAGGAAAGTGTGAATTATCAAGATTCCCGGTATGCCCTGGATGGAAAGCCATTCCCCATGTGTGCTTGAGGGGTGAGCACAGAGAATTCTTTCACTGGTCAGTCTCAGTCCTCAAACTCTGCAAACACGTACCTCCCACTCAGCCATTCCCAAGCTGCTATGGCTCCTGGTTTGGGCACTATTTCTTCATCAAGTTCTCCTTTCCTCCTTTGTCTTTTCTTAACTGGCATGGAGACAGTTAAGCTCACTACTCTAGCTCATGCATGGCAGATGACTTGAACCATATACCTTTAATATCCATATTCTCCATTTAAACTCCATGTTGTTATTATTAAAGTTGGCTATATTTATTACAAGTATATAACTATTTGACATTCTTTGACACATACTCATTCAATTTTATGATCATTCCTAATGATAAATCACAGTATAATACATTTTCCCCAAAATCACAAATGGATGGAGGTCAAGATGACTAAACAGTCATTATAACCCTTAGTATGCTGCTGCTGCTGCTAAGTCACTTCAGTCGTGTCCAATTCTGTGCGACCCCATAGATGGCAGCCCACCAGTCTCCCCCGTCCCTGGGATTCTCCAGGCAAGAACACTGGAGTGGGTTGCCATTTCCTTCTCTAATGCATGAAAGTGAAAAGGGAAAGTAAAGTCGCTCAGTCGTGTCTGACTCTTCGAGACCCCATGGACTGGAGCCTACCAGGCTCCTCCATCCATGGGGTTTTCCAGGCAAGAATACTGGAGTGGGGTGCCATCGCCTTCTACGTAACCCTTAGTATAGTGACTACATAAAGGTTGACCACAGAAATTAAATTCAGAGAATGAGCACAGAGGCATTTGTGCTATGCTATCTTTATATGTATCTTTATATATTTTAAAGGATTTTAATCATGTAAATAACCTGCCTCAGGGTCCTTAGATTTGGTTTTGAAGGGTCTATAGATTGAAAGCATGTTTGTTAAACTTGCCTTAGAATTTCTGAGACAATTCCTAGTGACACAGAAAGAGACTGCTAAAATAATCCTGTGGCAGTTAATCTTTGGCATGACTCAGACCTGGGTTTCAACTCACAGTTCTGTCACCTTCAGTTACGACTTTAAGGAAATTATATCAGCCTCCAAAACAAGTGAAGATAATAACGCCAAGTCTATAGTGAGACTGTGAGGATTTAAGATAATGTAAGCAGTTATTTATATTAGCCAAGATAGGGAAGCAACCTAAGTGTCCATCAATAGAGAAATGGACAAAGAAGATGTGGTGTATATATACGCACTGAAATACTACTCAGTCATAAAAAAGAACGCAATAATGCCATTCACAGCAACATGGATGGACTTGGAGGGCATCGTGCCAAGTAAAATAAGACAAATGTTGTGTGGTATCACTTACACCTGGGCTCCAAAAAATACAACAAACTAATGAAAAAGACAAAAAAGAAGCAGACTTAAGAGAACAAACTAGTGTTTACCAATGGGGAGATGGAAGAAAGGAGAGGCAAGACAGCGAAGAGTAAGGAGAGTGAGAGGTACAAAGTATTAGGCATAATATAGGCTACAAGGATATATTGTATAACACAGGGAATATATTCAATATTTTATATATGATAACTATAAATAGAGTAGTAGTGTTAGTCACTCAGTCATGTCCGACTCCTTGCAACCCCATGGACTATAGCCCACCAAGCTCCTCTGTTCATGGGGTTCTCCAGGCAAGAATACTGGAGTGGATTGCCATTCCCTTCTCCAGAAGATCTTCCCAACCCAGGGATCAAACCTGGGTCTCCTGTATTGCAGGCAGATTCTTTATCAAGGGATCGAACCCATGCCCCTGCATTTGGAGTGAAGAGTCTTAGCCACTGAGTCACCAGGGAATTATGAATAGAGTAAAACCTTTAAAAATTGTGAATCATACTGTATACCTGTAACATATGTCCATGGGATCGCAAAGAGTAGGACACAACTGAGTGACTAACACTTTCATATTTCGTATTTTCAGGTATAGAACAGTGATTTACAATTTTTAAAGATCATGTTCCATTTCCAGTTATAAAATATTGGCTATATTTTCTGTGCTGTACAATATATCCTTGTAGCTTATTTATTTTGCACATAGTGGTTTGTACCTCTTAAATCCCTTACTCCTATGTTGCCCCTCCCCCTTCCTTTCTCCCCACTGGTAGCCACTAGACTGTTCTCAGAGTGCTTGTTTCTTTTTTGTTTTCTGTTTTAATATTTATTTATTTGGATGGTCCTGGTCTTGGTTACTGCAAGCAGATAGGATCTTTAGCTGAGGCATGTGGGATCTAGTTCCTTGACCAGGGATCTAACCCAGGGATCCAATGGGTTGGGAGCCTGTAGGAGTCTTGGCCACTAGACCACAGGGAAGCCCCACATGGAATGTTTTTAAATTATCGATTGATGAAGTAGGCAGAGTACAGAAAATTTGGCATTAGATTTTGTAATACTGGTCCCCACTGATTAGCAGGTACACAAACTACAGTTAGATGTCAAGTGAAAGGATGAAAGAGTGGATTTAGTTGTAACTGGGAATGAATCGGACTTGTTCACAGCAACACTGAAAGCTTCCTCAGCCCCCTGGAATCTGCTACTCCCATTCTTTTCAGGCAATCATATCTATGTGCAGGAATTTTGCCTCCACTAATTCAGTGGTCACTTGCTCATATGTCACAGGAGACTGAGGACCAGTGGCTCTGTCTGAGGAACCCAGGGGAAGCACCTAGGGTTCATGAGAAAGAACAGGTCCAGAAGCAGGTGGTGAGGTGGCCAGCACAGAGGAGGTGGTTTCAGGCCACCCCACCTTGAAATCCGGTTCTGTGCCATGCTGAAGCTGTGGCTTGGGGCAGGCTGCTCACCGGGCAGTTGGGGATACCATTGAAAGTGAAAGTGAAGGTCGCTAAGTCCTGTCCGACCCTTTGCCACCTATAGTCCATGGAATTCTCCAGGCCAGAATACTGGAGTGGGCTTCCTTTCCCTTCTCCAGGGGATCTTCCCAACCCAGGGATCGAACTCAAGTCTCCCACATTGCAGGCAGATTCTTTACCAGCTGAGCCACAAGGGAAGCCCAAGCATATTGGGGTGGGTAGCCTATCCCTTCTCCAGCGGATCTTCCCAACCCAGGAATCGAACCGGGGATACCATTAGTTACTTCACATTTAAGTACCTGGTACCCGACGTGTGGTTAGTGGTGCAGGCCGCATCCCTTCTTCAACTTGGTTACCTCTCCCAAAGACCCATCAGTAGGAGTGACCCGCATTGAGGCAGAAACATGTGCAAATAGAGACATGCAGAGCTCACCTTTCTTCACCACACGCAATCTGTTCCTGCGTTGAAGGAAACTATACTGGTTAGCAAGGTAAGTACATTTCCCTTTAATCTCCCCCACCTTTCGCTCTCTCTCTTTTTTTAAAAGCCCCTTGGCATGTGAGATCTTATAGTACTGCCCCCCCACCCGCCCCCCACCAGGGATCAAACTGGTGCCCTTCGCAACAGAAGTGAGGCGGCTTAACAGCTAAGACAGCCAGGGAAGTCCTGTGCCACCCCCAACCCCCACCCCAACCCCCCACCCCCACCGCCCCCAGCTTGTTTGCTTAAAATTGAAAGTGACAAGGGATGAAAGGATGCTGTCCTATCCTTGGAGGGCCAAGGGCCATGACGAAGCTCCATCTGGGACTACTGCAGGCACTCGTGTCTGCTTCTAAACTTTCAGTTACCAAGAATATACCTTTTTTAAAAAATGTCTAAACTTTTCGGAGCATAGTCAAAAATTCAGCTGTTGTTCTGTATTGAATTAGAAAACTAGATAGCTGATCAGTGTAAATAAATAAGCTGCTTCTCCTCACCCCCAGACGAAGTCTCCTGCCGCCGAGCCCCCTCGCCTCCCCGGCTCCTGCTCTCATGGCCCGCTTACAGACAGGTCCCCGCCACACGCTAGCTGCCCACAGGCAGGTCCTCGACACACGTGACCCGCTTATAGGCAGGTCCTCGCCACATGCAAGCCCTTGCCTACAGGCAGGTCCTTGCCACACGTGACCCGCTTAGGTCCTCACCACACGTGACCCGCCCACAGGCAGGTCCTCGCCACACGTGACCCGCTTAGGTCCTCACCACACGTGACCCGCCCACAGGCAGGTCCTCGCCACACGTGATCTGCCCACCTGACTCCCACTCCATCTCATCCCCTTCCACCTTGCTTTGCTGCTGCTGCTAAGTCTCTTCAGTCATGTCTGACTCTGTGCGACCCCATAGACGGCAGCCCACCAGGCTCCCCGTCCCTGGGATTCTCCAGGCAAGAACACTGGAGTGGGTTGCCATTTCCTTCTCCAATGCATGAAAGTGAAAAGTGAAAGTGAAGTCGCTCAGTCGTGTCTGACCCTTAGCGACCCCATGGAGTGCAGCCCACCAGGCTCCTCCATTCATGGGATTTTCCAGGCAAGAGTGCTGGAGTGGGGTGCCATTGCCTTCTCCGCCACCTTGCTTTAGGGCACGCTTTTTTTCTTTTCTTCATTATTTTCTTCTACTTCCTTTTCACACCCCTTCTTTCTCAAATTTCAAAACGGACACAAGACAATGCAGAATGGAAGTGCGTACTCCTTAAGATGCTCCGAAGAATCTTTTCTATCTTCTTCACCTCACCTGAGGCACCTTGAGCACAAGTGGTGCAGCTTAGAGAGTTTCAGAAAGTTAAACATGTTCATACCTGGTTGCGACTGTCAGGTGAACCTAGTTTAGAGATAAGAGATAAGCCTCGTTATTTCTGGGCTTCCCTGGTGGCTCAGCAGGTAAAGAACCTGCCTGCAATTCAGGAGACATGGGTTCGATTCCTGGGTTGGGAAGATTCCCCTTGGAGGAGTAAATGGCAACCCATTCCAGTATTCTTGCCTGGAAAATCCCATGGACAGAGGAGCCTGGTGGAGGACAGTCCACGGGGTCACAAAGAGTAGGACCTGACTGAGGGACTGAGCACAAACGCACATACTTGGCAAAAGGTTTTTGTGTTTCACGCTCACTCTGGAAGTCAGTTTGAAATATTTGCCCTTTTATGAACATATTATCTGAGCTATTAAATGAAAAGAAATTACGATTGCTACTCAATCCCTCCTATGATGTAATCAGAATGACCTCTGAGAGTGGAAACAGGAAAAACAATGCACACACTCCAACTCACTTAAAGTATATTGATAGCATATCGATGGCTTAGAGGTAGTATCTTGGATTTTAAAAAGCTATGACATTCATCTCCCAAGAGACAAGTAACTGGAAAGAAGGGTACTGTATTTCATTTTTGGCTGTGCTGGGTCTTCGTTGCTGCCTGCAGGCTTTCTCTAGTTCGAGAGAGACTGAGCTGCTCTCTATTGCAGTGCCTGGGCTTCTCATTGCAGTGGCTTCTTTTATTGCAGAGCACAGGCTCTGAGGTCTGCCGGCTTCAGTGGTTGTGGTGCTTGGGCTTAGTTATCCTGTGGCATTTGGAGTCTTCCTAGGCCAGGAATCAAACCTGTGTCCCTTGCTTTGGCAGCTGGATTCTTGCGTTGGTCCATTAACCAATGGACCACCAGAGAAGTCCAAGAAGGGTACTTTATAGACTTTCTTTCTGAAAGAGTTGGTCAACAATTAGCAGATACTGTGCAATTTTGAGACAGAATTAATACATGATATCAAAGCTTAAAGTCCTTTGTATTTAAAATTTCTAAAGTGCTTATATATGTATTATCTAATTTCTTTCTCATTTTGATTTGCGATTGGGATTTCAAAGTCTGGAATGTAAATAATTTAGCTAACGTCATTATTGAACTTACAAAATTCAACTTGGACCAGATATCCAAAATGAAACCTCTTCTGTATGAAGTGCTTAAGCAAAGCGAAGTTAGAATTTCCATGGAAACAACCTGGAACTCTTGAAGGAAAAAAAAGAGCACAAAAGCATAAAAATGCATTTACTTATTTTTTTGGTTCTTCTTCACCTCTGCCCCTGTAAACTTCAGACTGTCATCTTAATAAACGCTTTCAAGCCTCAGAGGGAATTAAGAACAATATTTGACAGGAGTGAGGAAGAAGCTAAAAATATAGTTCCCTGTGAGAGAAATATATTCCATAATCTTTTCATCTCCCCTTCCTTCCCTTAAGCAATCCCTCCATCTTTCAATGTGATTTTTGTGCCACTCACACAGCACAGCAAGTTTAGCTGTGACTTGGTCAGGAAGAGGAAAGGTAACACCATGAAATAATGATTTTGCCCTCTTTTGGAAGAGTCATTTCATAGAAGACAACAGAGGTCTATTTCCAAATTAATATTGTGTATATTGCCACAGTATAACTTCCACTTGTCTAATATTCAAAATTTCTAAAATGCTCTCATATCAATTAACTCATTTGATCAGTACAATCTGAGAGATTAACAAAGCAACATGTTAGGTATTATCAGCTTACAGGTTACCACCATAGAGGGGTACAAGATCACCCTGCTGGTAAGTAAAGAGGACTCATCCAGCTCTTTGAATCTCAGACCATCGTGTTCTCCAACTCTATAAATATAACTAGCTTCCTGACCAATGGAGACCTTGTGTCATGGGTATGCCCCCCTCTTTATTAGAAATTAAGAACTTTTACTTACTTTTAGAAATATGTGCTCTAGCATTATTAAGTAAAAATCTTGTTCTCTCTGTAACTGCTAATATTGATATTCATATAGATCAGTAAATACCTCCAAGGTGTAGTCAGGTGTACATGAACTTCTGGCTTCCCTGAGTATGGCTATTTCTGACAAGCTTTTCCCAGAATCATCTGACCTATTTTTAATTGATAAATCAAATGTTTCATTTTAAAGCTCAGCAATCAACACATGACTTACAGAGGGCACAAGTGACTTTTCATACATCTGAAACATTAAATGTAGAGCTTGTCTTTTGGAGTAAAATGATCACTGATGCACAGACTGAACTAAGTAGTTTAGAAATTACTTTACTGACCCCAGATAATACCTTGAGGTGCAATACAATCTGTCCCAAAGTATTTGGTGGTGTCTAATTTTCTTTGGAAACTTAAAGGCAATTAAGGTTGACGATTATGGTGGCTCTAAATAGGATGATAGTTATCATCAAGTGGAAAGCATGCTGGAATCTGTTATAACTTTGTAATTTTCAAAAACTAATGGAACTCAATAAAAGATATTATGTCATGGATTTGGAAAACATTAAGACCTAGGGACCAGCAGACAGTCCATTCCATAATTAACGTAACATGTACACTTTAAGACAATCAATATGACAGTCAAGGCCACATCACTGTGGACAAAAGTTTAAAAATATAAACATTCCAAGAGGTGATTTCCTCTTTGGTTAGCTTTTGCTATAGAACATTACAGAAACTACTGCCAGCAATCGTTTATCTAGATAAATAGTAATACATTTGACTCTGTTCTAAGTATAGAGTTTGCCAAAAAGTTTGTTTGGGTGTTTCCATAACATCTTGTAGAAAAACCCGAACGAACTTTCTACCCGATAGTTGATATACTTTAATACTTAAAATAACCATGTAAGATGGGTATTTCTGTCCTAAAATTATAGATGAGAAATCAATAAAAACCTCAGCCTAAAAGTGGAGTACAAAAAGCAACGTGTTTTGGTCACATTGCTAGTACACGGTTAGAGGTTAGTACCAAACCTCAGTTTACCTGAGCCCAGCATCACTCCAGCTTTGAGCTGACCATTCCCCCTATAGCCCTCTCCTTCCAAACAACCTTCACCTAACCAAGTTCCAGTGCCATGAATCGTCCTTTAGGGTTCACTACTAGGGAAAGACCTGTATCATGTGCTAAATGTAAGGCAGATACTGAGTTACTGAAATTTACTTAAAAAGTATAAAAAGAAGGCATCTGGGAAGCTTTCTGCTCACTGAAAATGCTACCTGTAAATCACATCATTAGTTCTAATTAAAGGGCAACATCATTCCATTTTTACCACAAAAGGAGAAACAATCAACGCAACAGAAGTTGTTAAAAATTATATTTAATACAAGTGAATAGATTAGAAGATCTGAAATGTTATAAAGCAATATACACAATGAATAAATAATTTGCACAGGAGAGTCATGTCTACATTACATAACACTGTCTAGTATGGGAATACTTAAAGTAAATCCAGTGATAATGGAGAAAGTCCATAAAAATGCTAACCTGTCTTCCCTTGTATGAAATTGTTCAAGTATAAAAATCCAATACAGTGTAAAATAGTATTCAATTTAGTTTAATAAAAATTGCAAGTATTGCAGTTTCAGAAGAAAAACGTAAAGCAGCATTTAAAAACTACATAAGTGTTAAACTAATGAAGTACCAGTAAATGAGACTGCATGAGCAAAAATCAGAGAAGGAAGCATGAAACTAGCAATAGATCCTGTTAAAAAAAAAAAACCCTAAAAACTAAAATAAACTAAAATGTGTTAATGTAAGAGTATTCTCTTATACAGTGCACATATGAATTTAAATAAATCCAAGTCAACATCTTTAGTTGAATAGGTTAATATTTAATATGCTACATCTAGACCTACTAAATAATTTATGCCATGAGATGAATACATAATTTTACAGTGTCACATCTAAAGTTCCTTTCTTTAGAGTGCAGCATAGTAAAACTTAAAAATAAATATCTTAAATAGCATTACTATTAAGGCACAGTATAAACCACATTATCATTAACGTTGAAGAATTGTCATCTCAGTAACCTTGGTGTCTCATGTACGGTATTCACTAATAAATAGTTTTAAATATGACTCTGAAATAGATACTAAAAAGTGTAAAATTACTTAAAAAGGGAAAAAAATAAATGTCCTTAAGACAGCTCTTAAGGGTTTAGAGTCTGCAAACTTTGCCTGCCTTTAATCATAAGCCACGAGTCGACACAATAAATAGAAAGAGAAGGCGGTTGTATGTAGTAAAAGCCTGATCCTATTTCAGAATCAGAATTGCTGACACCAGCAGATACAAGTTTCCCAAAATTGAAACAGGATGGGGAGAGGGATTAGAATGTGACAAGCTCATCAAACAAGCACAAGTGATGTGTTCTTTCCAGAACTGTGTGTGTTATTGATTGTCTGTACAGCTGTTGCACCCATTCATTCCACATCACCTGTTTCACAGTCCCACTCATCCACTGGGTGGATGAGAAAATAGCTTTGGTGCCTGTCCACCACTTCACCCACTGCCACGCTCCTAGATTGTTCGATGCCCATTTTTTTTTTTTTTTTTGAGAGAGTAAGAACATCACCTTCTTACTTGAGAAAAGTTCTCTAGGCCATAGTGACGGCTAAAAATGACAATCAGTGCTTTCACCATTTTTTTTTTAAATCTGCTTTTAAATGTAATTCAAGCTACATATTGCTCACTCTGTATTCCCTGGTTCAACTAGATTCAAATAGCATTTTCTAACTGGTAAAAGGCAGTTTGCTTCCCTGATACTATAAAAAGAGCAAAAGTAAAAATCCCGTTATAAAAGTGAAGTTCCATGGTTTCCTCCTGCCACCATTTCGTCGCGGCCTTGTATTTACTCAGGCTCTTTGGGATTGATTTCCAAAAACTGCGCCCACTCCCCTTCCTTCTTATCTCTTGCACGTCTAGAATGACTACTGGAGTATATAAAAAAAAATCATAATTCTGCTTCACAATAGCATAGCTTTTTTTTTTTTTTTAAAGCTGTTAAGTCAATGTTAACTCTCATTAGCTACTGAAAACTGGGACAATTTGGAAAGAGAAAGCAACTCGACTTTGATCAGGGGCTGCGGGCCTATTGCATCCGGTCTGTTTGCAGCTGCTGAGGCTGGTACTGGCCGAAGGCGGCGGCGGCCGCAGCGGCGGCGGCGGCAGCGGCCGCGGTCCCAGGTGCGGCGGCGGTGATTGGCTGCTGCACCGCGTAGCCGTAGCCCCCGGCCGTGACGTAGCCCGCGGCGGCCGGGGAGGCTGCGTACGGGTACTGATCGTAGGCGGCGGCGGCGGCGGCGGCAGCGGCGGCCGCCGAGTACTGTGCGTACGCGGCTCCCGTGTAGTCGATGTAAGGTGCGGTGGAGGCGGCCGCGGCGGTGGGCTGGACGTGGGGGATGACCACTCCAGGCTGCACAAAAGCCTGCGGATAGACATAGTGTGCAGGTATCCTATTGAGAAATGGGAAAAAAAAGAAAAAAAGTCAGGCAGGAGTGGCCTCCTGGGTTGAGCCTGGCTTCTTCCGAGATCAGACAAACTCCAATTTAGTGGTTATTATGAGCATAGGGTTGCCACAATATCGACTTGCCATTCATCGGCGAAAGGAGTCTGGCCGGAGCCAAGATCATGGAGTGCCCCAGAAGGAATTCAACAAGGAAAATAGGATACCCTCCCTGCTGGAACTTTTTATTCAGGATCCTTTTGGAACCAAGAAATAACCATGGAACCAAAGTTTTAGGAAAAAAAAAAAATTCACGGTTCAGGAGGGCCTCGCACAGAGGAGGTTATTTCCTAAGTGCTGAATTACGACTTCAGAACATTTTGTGATGACTTTGTACAACAAAAGCGGTTCAGCCAATGGAAAGTTTCTTAAGTGTGAACAGAGGACTCCAAAGGGAATCCGTGATTGTTCAGTTCTGTAAGGGTGATGGCCGGTTTCTCAAAACGACAATCAATTTCCACAAAATCTGTTTATTATCATGGCAACCCTACTGGAAATTGCTATGCAGACTCAGCACACATTAATCTCTCTGCAACCTCAGTCACCCTTATTAAAGATAATAATAAAAAAAAGAAGCAGGCGACAAAATAAAAAAAAAAAAAGGAATTTAAAAGTTCACAAGTGTGGTAAACACAGCAGAATCACACTTTTTCAAACGAACTGTAGTGCAGCTCACTATCACAAGAGGCTGTTGTGGGAAGCTACAGAAATGCTATTAACATTCATGGCAGTGATTCCCAAAAAGAATGTGCAGCACGCTTTTGGTCTTTCTTTCTTTCTTTTTCTCCATAAAATTCATAAAGACACAAGGGTCAGTCAAACCTGTTTGACTATCAGGCAACTGTAGGTCAGCCAGCTTGTTTATCTCTATGACAGACAGAAGGGGTTTTGGGGGAAATGATGAGGTTGAAGGAAAAGGTAGGGACAGGGAAACACAAACTAAATATTTCTCAATATCAATAGGGTTACAATAGTAAGACTAACTTTTTTTTTTGCATCTAATAACTCTTGTTTCACCTTCAAACTCAACAGAAACAGATTTATTAGCATATCTGTTTTAAATCTTCCCTACTGGTAGATATTTTATACAAAATCAATTCTATTTTGGTGTATTATCCTATAAAAAGTTAACGTGAAACAAAATTAAGTACCTTTTAAAATTACACATTCAGAGGTCACATACAAAACACACTCCAGTGGCCTTACTTAAAAGTTAATGTTGTTAAAAAAAATTCACAAGAGGTATTTTTGAAACCCATGCATCTCAGTTCTCACTCTTGCCATTCATAATGGCTCAGTTAAAACGCTACCATGAATACCTGATTTATTTTCATCTTTCTTTAGAATAATCTCCATCAAAACCCCTGTATTTCCAAAAATACGACACCATAATGCCATCTGCTTGTTGCCAAAAGCAACATATAAGAAGTACAGCACGAGTGAAAATTTTTGAATTTTAAAGAACCCAAAACAGAAAACTGCATATTAGGATGTTTAAAACATAAACTTTGCTTTGCCTTTTCAGAGTTTTACTGAAAGCACTCATTAAGGAACATCCATGGAAAAGATGAATTTATCACAGAGGGTAATGAACTTTGACCCCAATGATAAAAATACACTCGATTTTACTAGACTTGGAGATCTTTCCCAGTGCCAGAAGAAACGACGTCATCAAGTGTTTCTGAGGACACTTAGAGATGTTCTTAATTGCTTGTCAGAAACCAGATGCATGGTCATGCACACACCCAGAACTTCTCTGCAGGTCAGGTGACTGACTCGCTCACAGTGACAGGTGTGGCTTTATGAAACACTGTCCCTGGAGGCTGCTGTGTCCACGATGTGCAGACACGGATAAGAGAGCCTCACTCACGCCAGTTTACATGTGGTGATGGACAGCAGGGGCTGCAGCCGGGCTATTTTTGATCCTGTCATGCGACAAGGGTTTCCAGCGGGTAAAATGTCTTTATAAGGCCAAAGTAAAACATCTATCAGCTGCAAAGGCCAGCCAGTATGAATCTCACTGATACTGGAACATTAACCCATGTGCTCCCAAAGTTCCAGAGACAACAGGAGGGTTGCTAGGCTTCTATCTCTGAATAAAGGTGGTAACTAAAAATAAGTTTAGCCTACAAAAAGGTAGGATCAGTGTGTGTGTGTGTGTGTGTGTGTGTGTGTGTGTGTGTAGAATGTTTTAACTGGTAAGATAGACAGGGTTTCTTACAGGACTCTTGTCTGCATTTGATTTTACATTAATAGCTTTCATTTGATGCTGCCAACCAATGAGTATAAAGTTCCCAGGAATATCAGAAACCTACACAAAGTCTGGCAAGGGTTAGGAAGCCATCTGGAAGGCAAATGAAACCATGGAGTTGTTTTTTTTATTTTTTAAGGCTTTAGGGAAGGGAGAATCCAGAAGACCATGGAGAGACTGAAATATCTCAATTCAGGAAGGGAAGCAGAATCCGACCAAAGCGAGAGGTGGGGCTTCTCAAGCAGTTCCTGTTTGTATTAATAGTCTGCGGAACCCATTAAGGCAGTTTGGAAATCTCCTTCCCACTAGAGATCTACCAACATCCTTTCCCTCAATGAATCATAGAATGTACATGTCTAGTAGCAATAAGGGGTTTCCCTGGTGGCTCAGATGGTAAACAATCTGCTGCAGTGCAGGAGACCTGGGTTTGATCCCTGGGTTGGGAAGATCCACTGGAGTAGGGCATGGCAACCCACTCCAGTATTCTTGCTGGAGAATCCCTGTGGACAGAGGAGCCTGGCGAGCTCCATGGCGTCGAAAAGAGTTGGACACAACTGAGCGACTCAGCACAGCACAGTAGTAATAAAAGCGAAGAGCGAAGCTAACATCTTGGACAATTTTCACAGAAAATTTACTATGTTTTCCTTTTCTTCCTGTCTCTTCATGTCCCTCTGGTGTCTCTCTGTGACTTTGGACATCCTAAAGGGTTTCTTCTTCCAGCCTATCGCATACACTGCTGACCCAGTCTGCACCTCATACGTCTGTTTAAAGTAACCTAGGTCCCTAACATCCTACCAAGCTAACTGCAAACTTCTTAATTAAACTTTGGCATGACAGGCCTTTTATACTCTAGCTCCAAAATACTCCTTCCAGTATTTCTTCCCACCTTTCCTTGAATCCAGGTCAGCTGGGCTCCTCAAGGTTTCATGGACACATTACAGATACCCAGAGCTTCACCTTGGCTCATGACATCCCTTGGCCAGGGACGCCAGCCCTCATTCCATCTCTACCTGTTGCAATCCCAATCCTACTCACCCTAGCTGTATCACTCACCATGTCTAAAGCCTTCAAGAATTTGCTTCACCTTTTTAGCCTCACATATTTCTGATAAGTGAAATGAACCTAATAGTTCCAACCCTGAACTGCTGTGCATTAAATAAAATTATCAGTGTGAAGAGCCTACAATGAAAAATATACTCACTGCAAGAGTTCCCTAGCCTCCATCATGTTTTGAAATCTATTTCAGATTCTACCTCTTTCATGAAGACTTCCTAGATCCCACCGACGTGACGTTGCTCGGGCCTTATCTGAAACCACATGGACAGCCCTTCTGCATGCTTCTCAGTTTTCTTACTAGATTATAAGAGAGAGCACAGTTGTGTCTTTGGGGCTACAGACTGACACAGAGGAAAGAGTATGGCTTTGGAAGTCATGCAAACCGTGATTCTGAACCTAGAATCAGACTCTAGCACTTAGTAGCCATTGTGGGAAGTTAATTAACCTCTCTGCATCTCAGTTTTTCACCTATGGAAAGGACATTAACAGTGTCTTTATCAGATAATTACTGTGATAATTAAATTACATAATTTATGTAAATCCTTTATCAGTACCAGGCAAGTAGCAGATGTTTGGTTAACTGTCCCTCCTGCCCCACTTAGTGGACAGTATAATACTTATTATGCATTAACGCAACTAGAATAAAACTTAGCACTTAAAGGAGGACTGAGTAAATATTTAAGTGTATTTCAACTTGGTCTAAACTAGCCTGGAATTTTCTACTCACAGATCCATAATCTCTCCTCTCCAAGATTTCAGTATGAAAATGATTCTTTCAAATATAAAATATTTATAAGATGTAGTTTGGCAAATTCACCAATTTCTATACATCTGCCCACTGTGTTACATCGGAAATTCCTTCAGGCCAAGATTTTTTCTTTAAAAGCCTAGAGTAATGTAGGGGCCATTTAAAGACCATATAAAAAATAGTTCTAGAATTTCAAACAATTCACTATTAAAAATTCTCAAACTTCTTTCCAGGCCTAAAAATAAGAACATGTGGCATTCAAATAGAATTGAGGATGACCAGGTGTGATTTGTTAGGTACAGACTCTGGGAATTAGAGCAGTGTTAAGAACCCCTAAAAAAAAAAGAGAAGCCTTGCTTGGTCTATCTGGAATGCTATCTATTTCTAATAAGAACCTCAAGTTCAATTTATCCAAACAGTAATAATCACCATCCTTTATAAAGACAGCTACTATTAGAAGGGATGAACAGCTAAAGATTACTATCCAAATACACTTGATTTAAAACTTCCACATGACACACTGTTTGTTCTTATTTCCCTTATACTACTTTCTTTCTCATGGATCCATAAGGACTATCACAACCAGTTCAAATTTCTATGTCTGCCTCTCAAGACCCTCCATAGAAGTCTCATTTCTCCACGTACTGAGTCTTTCCTCCTCTTTGCTGATGTTCCCCTATCCTATACCCTTTAGACAGGTCCCTTTTTTCCTTTCACCTGTCCAGACATACCACTGGTCCAAGTCTTGTTCCAGTCCCCACAAAGCTTTGTCCAACTCCTCTGACTCATCTATTTTCTTGCTATTCAGAATTCCTCTTGTACTTCAAATAATACCAAGTAATTTAGCAATGAATAGTTCCTGATGGGTTTGTGTTAGTTTCATTTCCCAAACCAAAATGCAGTCTCCTTATTTTGTACCATCCACTAGCATCGAGAAAAATACACACATGCTAATACCGGTTGATCAATTTAGCTGTATAGCAGCTGTCTCGGGATTAGTAACGTGAGACCATGGTTAAGTTCACCGTCACTTCTTAAGATGTCTGTTCTCCCCAGTTCTACCTTGAACATAGTCTAGACCAATGAGAAGTGGTATCCACAGAAGTAGTTGGACCCATCAACTACTATTTGTTGTCGATATCCAGAATGATTTAGATGGGGCATCATTATGGATACACGAAGGCCGTTTCTAATCTTATTGGACAAAAAATTCTTCTATGGTTTAAAAAAAAAAGTAAGGGTTGGTAGTAAGAGTGAGAATCTTGATATGGTTAAGAGAAGGTTATAAAGAAGGTATTCATGGAAAATATAACTTGAATCTTCCAAGTCAAATTATTATTGCTTCTTTGGATCTAGTCCTGGTAGATATCTATCTTTGCAGATAGAATCTAACCTTTCAGGTTACACATGTAGATGTTCAGGTGCTAAGATGCAGAAGAAAGTATTAATATTGTTGAGGATGAAACACTTCTAACAGTTAGAATATTCAAAAGGAGAGCGTAAATTTCTGGCATTAGTTACAGCCAAGTGGATCAGGTAGAAAACAGCCAAAACAGACCCTAGGTGTTC
The DNA here is from genome assembly GCF_032452875.1 of Bos javanicus. Classification (NCBI taxonomy): domain Eukaryota; kingdom Metazoa; phylum Chordata; class Mammalia; order Artiodactyla; family Bovidae; genus Bos; species Bos javanicus. The sequence continues at coordinate 40,428,776 of NC_083890.1, forward strand.
AGAATAAATTGAGGTGCTTGGGGATTCCCCCCCCCCATATAGTGTCTGAATGGAAGGGAAGTTGGGGAGCTTGGACAGGGAAGGATCGTAATCACAGAACCCAGAGAACACAAATATAAGCCAGCTGTTCACCCAAGTCAGATCTGAAAGGCGAAGGTTAGTGCTACTCTGCTCAAAAAAACTGGCCAGTGTTAATGAAATCTGATGAGAGTTGTTGAACCTTTAAATTAGAAGGCCTAAAAGTAGATACACACTGCCAAAGAAAGAACCCCATCCCCAGAAAAACGCCCCAGTAATACAGAAACTTAGGACATGCAAGCGATGAATCTGTGTTCTTACAGAGGGAAATCACACCATTTAGCACTCACTACAAAAATATGGTTAAGTGGAAGTTACAGGCTACAGCTGAAAAGCAAGGAAATAAAAAAAGGCCCTTTGCTTCCCATGGCAAAGTCAAAAGTCAACACCCGTCAACACCACCACCAAAACCAAAAACACAAAGAGCCCCTTCCCCGAGGAAAAGAAAACACTTTCACTACAGCTCTTTTCAATTAAGTAAAAAAAGCACACAGTTTAGCTATCAACACCACTTCATGACTGTAATAAAATAAAGCACACGGAGGTCTATTGACTATGGTGAAAAAATAAAACAACACCAACATCCATGCATCGTTAATCACCATCTGAGCTTGTGTGTCTGAGTCTACTGGTTACAGAGTTTAATTCCAAACAGAACTATTCCACCTCTTATCATGGTATCCTTCTGATCAGTTAGCTTAACAGTATACGAGCCCTGTCAGGTTAGAAAGAGATAAATACAATTGAGTCAAGTTGAACAGCAGTAATGGTGTTGGGACACAATCGTCTGTACACAAGTCATACCTGGTATTTTTGTTTTGTTTTGTTAATCATAAGCTCAAAATGGGTCTGGTTGGGAGGCTGCATACTTGGTCAGATAACTTGACTCATCTAAAAATATTTACATTATCAGCATTCAAAATACATAAACATATATAAATATGTAAACTGGGAACAGTCTATAACATAATGGTCTTGTCTGGATATAATGAAAATGAAGGTTAACAAATGATAGTCATATTGAAACTTAGGCCTGATTCATTGACTTACCCAAAAGGTCTTTGTATAAGGGCTGGATGAAGCTGTTGAACACCAAAGGCAAAACCTAACAATAAAACATACCACATTCTCTATTTGTGCATGTTAGGCATTTATTACTTCTACAAATAAAATGCAATCACACCTTTCACTTAGTAAAGGTAATCACTCTTTTAATACTTTAGAGAAAATATTATAAATAGGTTTTTAAAATTCACTTTACTAATGTTATTGTTAATTTAAATAAAATTTTCAATAGTCTTCAAGTGGAAACTAGAAATGATCCCCAAAGTTCAGTTGACAGACAGAGAGTAAGACCTTAGAAAACCAGACATAAAGTTCTTGTGGAATGAAACCAAGAACAACAGGACTTGATAATGAAGTTACACATGGCAAATCTTCCAACAATTCTGAATCATGATCTATAAAAAAGCCTTTTTAATTTGGAACATTCTCGAATGTTTTGGACAATGCTTTGGAAGATTATGGCTTTTACAGATTATAGTATTAAACATTTACCAGACAAACTCTTTTCTGGACAGCAAAACAACACACACTGTATTAGACAGATAAATGTTTTTTAATGCTCATGAATATTTGCACATGCACACCCTTTCTTGACAATCTACTTTCCCAGCAAATCTGTTTGGATTGAAATGTCTACCTCTTTCCAAAATTTCAGATGGACAGACTTAAGAATGAAGAGTATACGATTTAAATTTGCATGCCCAAGAAAAAGATTACGTTTGTTCAGTAGTCGATTCACAATTACTTGTGCGAACGCAAAAGACAGTGTGGTAAGTAATCCAAAAGATCATGTTTTCACACAGACGAAATTCTCTCCCTTTTGGTGACTAACAGCTGTATGACTTTAGAGTAAACCATTTCTCATCTCTGCATCAGTTTCTTCATCTGTAACGTAAGGGTCCTGAAGTGCATGGAATCTCTTTATTTTCTGTCATTACAAATATGCTGTGATTTTATTTTGAACATTTACCATCTAGGCACCACCACTGCCCCTTTGTTTCTTTTGGGTCAGTGTTCTGGTTGAACTGCCCACTCTGAGCACAGGGCAACTGGTGGCAAAAGAAGAAACACCACCAAGCAGAGACGTATAACCAGCTGGAGTTGACAGATCTGGCCCATATCATCCACACGGGAATGGGCAACAAGTGGCCAAGAGGAGGAAAATGGAGACTTAACTATGTATACAGAAAACAGAGGAGTCAAGCCCCAGTCTGGGTGTGTACAAACGGAACCCAACCCCAAGATCTATTTTTTGCCCACAGGTACATTTCAAGTCAAGAAAGGAGTCTTTTCAACTCTCATCTATCTTTCATGTCTTGGTAGAATAACCAGCCACAGATCAACTTTACTCAACACATCTTCAGATGCTCAGGGAACTAGGGTCTTCTCAATCAGGGATTCACCCTATTCAGAAGTGGGGGTCTCTATGGGGGGGAGGGGGAGGTGGAGGTGGGTCCAGGGATCTTTCTCACCTGGTTGCATGATCCTTGGTTTTGCTCCCAAGTATGCCAGGTTCACGTTGGCCTTCCTGCCATCAATGATGGGGTTGGGATCCTTGCAGGCTCTTTCAGCAGCAGCCCGGTCAGCCATGGTGACCTTAGCAACATACACACAGACATACACACAGAGCTCTAAGTCAACCCCTGAAGAAAGCAAAAGTCGCACTGGAGAAGTTATTCTTATTGGTAAAACTGCGCTGGTTCTTTAACTTTTTCTTTTTTTCTGGCAGTGGGGGTTGTGGGGGGGAGAGGAAACTAGAATAATCCTTGACCCTCCTTCCAAAACACACAAAAATAAGAATACAGAGAGGCGGAAAAAAAGAACCACCGCCTCCCCCACCTCTAAAGTTCTAAGGGTGCTGGTAGGGCCTAGCAGAGACTCGGAAGCCAGAATTCCGTCTCAGAACTCCTCCAGATTCCCCCTCCCCCGACCATTCCCGTGTCCCTACCCGGCCCGGAGAGCCAAGGTTTGCTTTCAAGAAAGACTAGCCTCGCGCCCGCCCGGCGTTCCCAACCCCGCAAATACTCCTCAACCACAATAGCTATTGTCCTGCGAGGGAGCTCCCTGCTCCTCGGCAGCTGAATTTGCACGCTGAAATCTCCGGGAAGCTTAACTATGCTCTCTTTCAGTTCGGCAAAAAGGCAGAGCCTCATCTTTAAAAAAAAGTCATCTTTGCAATTACGAAAAAAAAAGGGGGGAGGTAGTGGTGGTGAGGGGGGTGGCCTAAGAAGAGTCCCAGACCTCCTGGAGTGTCCCTTCCCGGCCCCAGCCGGAACGCCAGGAAGACACACTCATTTTTACAAAGCAAACAGCGCGCTTAACCACCAGCCTCCAACCCTGGAGTGTAATTATTCCCAGGGGCTGCGGCCCCTCCCTCTGAGATCTCCGCACCCCCCAAATCCCGCAGACATCACAGTTCGCTCCCTCCCCTCCACCCCTGCTCCGCCTGTCCCCCGATCCCGCCACCGCGCTCTCGGTACCCCCGGAACCCTTCGAGGCAGGCGCCGGCCCTCCGTCCCCAGCGCCACGGCGCGCAAACTTTCAGTTCAGCCGCGGGAGCGAAGGGGCAGCGCCGCTCCAGTTCGCTGGGGTCCTCGCACGGGCGCGCCGAGCCCCTCACTCCAAACTCCAACCCCTCCGGCCCAGCGCCACTCTGTTCTCTCCCCGCCCCCGCGGTCCTCAGTTTCCCCGCCAGGCTCTCGGTTGCCCCCTCCATACACGCTACCCCCGCTCCCCCCAACACCCCCCCCCCCATCCGCGCAACTTACAAATCCATAGCCCCGGGACTTGCCCGTCTGCCGGTCGGTGATGACCACCGCCTCCTCGATCTCGCCGAAGACCTCGAAGTACTTGCGCAGGCTGGCGTCCGTGGTGTGGTAGGGCAGCCCCCCGACGAAGATTTTGGTGTACGTCGTGTCCTTCTGGGTGGTGTGCATCTTCGCGCCCGCCCCGCGGCTGGGGCTCCGGCTGCGGCTGCGGCTCGGGCAGCGGCTGCGCGTCCTCCTCCGGCTCCGCGTCTCCCGCACCCTCTCGCGGCCGCCGGGGGCTACGGGCGAGCCTGGGGGCGAGGGTGGCGGCGCGGCGGCGGGGGCGAGCGGCCCGGGGGCGACCGAGGGCGCGGGGCGCGCGGCTGCCGAAGTCGCCAGCGGCCGCCCGGGGAGACCTGACTTCGCTCTCTCCTCCCGCCCCCCCTGCCGGTCACGGTACAAATCCTCCGAATCGTCTGGCTGAGGCTCCGGTTCTGTAGGATGTGCAAACGCTTTCCACTCACCCGGCTGGGAGGCCAAAATGTGAAATGAGAGGGGTGGTCCTCAAGCGAAGATCAGGGTGCGTTTAGAGGTAGATTTTTTTTTCTTTCGCAGAAATTAGGTAGGTGTCTCGGGTGGGGCCTGGGGAGGGTCGGCAGTGAGAGCGTCCAGGCGCGGAGGTGGGCGAGCGGGGGGCGCGGCGGCGGTGGCGGGGCCCCGGGTATTGGGGTGCGGGGCGGGGGTCGGTGTGGGGGAGACTCCGCGCGGCTTCGGCTCCGGATCCTGTCTCTCCCGCCGCGGAAGCTGGAAGACAAGTGGCGAGGACGGCTCTCCACCTCTCTGCTCCCTTCCCCCCGCGGGCCGGGGGTCGGCGCCCGGCTGGGGAGGGGGCGGGCCGGACGCCTGCGATTGGCCGCGGCCGCACCTGGGGCGCCCGGCGCCGCCGCCCCCCAGCTGTTGGGAACAGCTGCTTCTCTGCCGGCGCGGCGCGGTGCGGCGCTGGAACCGGCGCTGGGGCAGGGCTGGGGACGGCTGGAGGCCGCCTGGCCCTCGGCGTCGCCAGTCCTAACCCGTCAAAGTCCCGGGGACTCGGCGCGGCCTCAGCCGGGACCCGGGGCGCGAGGAGCGCGCGGGAGCAGGGAGCTGCGTCGCTTTCCAAAACAGCGACGCGAGCTCTGTGCGCTCGGCCTCGGCGACAGGGCCGGACACCCAGACAGACGAGCTGGGGGGCCGGAGCCCTGGGGCGGTTTCGCTGGAAGGCCAGTTCCCCAACCTGGGTGCTGGGGCCCGCGAGCTCCGCCGACGATACCCGGAATTGGATGCTCTGAGGTCTGCAGGGCGACAAGGAGGGCCCCCAACTTCCCTTGACCCCAAAGAGCCGATGCTGGGGACAATCAGCGAGATAGAGCCAGGAGGAAAAAAAGCTCTGGCCCTCGGGTGTGCCGGGGGAGCCACTAGCTTTCATTGCTCACCGCCCAGCCAAGCTAAGCAACGGTAGACACCTGTCTGTCAGACACCGCCTTCTTTCTCTTTCAAAGGACCACAAATTAGTGCTTCACCTCACAGTCACCAAATTTGTGCTTCCTCCTTAACTTATTCCTCCCTAGCCTTTCGGGATGATTGGTACAGATTTCTCATCATATGTTACCCCCACCCCCACCCCCCGCCAAGCAAAGAGTTAATCTATTTTCTTCTATTTGAATTGCAAGAATGTTTAGTGACTTGATCTCAACTGTTTTATCGGGATGTAATTGTAAGAGATGTAATCTTTGAAATCGACTTGTTACATAATCACTGGTTTCTACACAGCAAACCTTTAAAGCATTTGTGGAAATACAGACTTGAGTGCAGCTCATACGTATTTATTTTTTTATATCGACTTTTTGCAGCTTGTTTTAAAAATCAAGATTACATTCAATTAGGCTGTAAAATCATGATCCTATTTGAGGTTTTGATGAAGATATTTAACGGGAGCAGAATGTGTCTCCCTGCCCCCTCTTGACACATAGTTTGCTGTTAAGTCATTTCTAAGAGTGTTCACTGAAGTCCACCCAGTAATTGCACCTGGACCACAGCATTTATTCCTTTCAAAGCAGCTCAGTTCAGAATGTTAACCTATTAGAGTCACATAGTCCTGTTCCTCTTGCCAGGGCACCTTTGCAGTCTGCCCAAGAGGATGAGATGTACTGCATTTGCAAAAGCTAATAGGAATGCAAATATTGTTGTGAAAAATGTTAAGTTCTGTTTTTTATCTTGCTGACATCTGCATGAGGTTGGCTTTTGAAGGTCATCAGTTTCTTCAAGTTTGAACCCCCAGTGAAGGATAGACAGAAAGAAATCCAAAATTTCTTGGGAAAAAAAAATGCTTTTAAAACCAATTGAAGAAAAATATTTTACAGGCGCATAAGAGCCAGAAAGTGAAATTGTAAACAACATCCTCTCCTCATCGCTGAAGTAAAATACAGGTTTAAAAGGAACTGTGTGTACTGGTACGATAAAGATGATTTTTAAAAATTAGAAAAACAAAGCAGGCTGTGAAACAGAGGAGGCATGTTTTTTAATATAGGACATCTATCTTGTGGTGCCACTTAAGAATTACTATACTTCCAAGTGTTGGCCGCTCAGTCAAGTCTGACTCTTTGCAACCCCATGAACTGTAGCCCACCAGGCTCCTCTGTCCGTGGAATTCGCCAGGCAAGAATACTGGAGTGAGTAGCCATTCCCCTATCCAGGGGATCGTCCCCATCCAGGCATCAAATCTGGGTCTCCCTACGTTGCACCCAGATTCTTTACGGTCTGAGCCACCAGAGAAGCCCAGAGGCTCAGGCAAGACATCTTTTGTGAAGGGAAGTTACTTACAGAACAGACTGACTTTGGCTGTCTCACTTTTCTTCCTACCCAGACAGGGAACTTACCCCAGAGGGACTGTGATAAGGGAAGAAGTGTGTCTGGGAGGGTAGCCAGCAGCTCTGATGTTCACTAGGTAAAGTGGTGAAGTCTACAAGGAAATTCCGATCCTACACTGGGATAACTGTGTCACAGAACTCAGCTTCTGGAAACAAGATGCTTCCCATGCAGTTGTCCCAAAGAAAATAATTCAGCCACCCTCTTCCTATCCCATGTAACCCCTGCCTGGTGTTGCTTTTATTTTTTCAGTCCAACAGTATTTGATAGTTTGGTTTGAAACTTCCTTCATTTTGTATTAAATATTACCTGGATATCCCTGATTTTGAACTCCAGAGATAATGAAAGCATTACTAATAATCTAGTGTTATGTGATTCACTGAAAACAAAGATTAAGCAGAATGGAGATTCCTTATTTTCCAAACCAATTTATTTTTTAAAAAATTGTTTTATTTTTTACTGGGGTATAGCCGATTAAGAATGTTGTGATAGTTTCAGGTGAACAGCAAAGGGACTCAGCCGTACATATACATGTATCCAAACCAATTTAAAAAGAAGCCGTAACTCATACCGGGCTCTGCTTGACAAAACATCAAGCGCCCCCCAAAGGCCGGCTCTGGGCTAGGGTGAGGCTTTACGGACACTGGGTTTGTTTGACAACTGCACAAAGGTGGGTAGAGTTACAATAGCCAGATCCATTCTCGTTGGATTTATGAACCTGAGCCATCAGACCATGTAGCCCTGGGGACATAAAATCTTTCTGAATTCAAAGTTTCAAGGTTATTAAGTACCAAATATTTCTGTATAATTACCCTTCATAGATTCAGGTTTGAAAAACAATACTTGGATAATCCTTTTGCTTTCTCAGCTGCCTTTGGCAGAGAAGAACACTTGTATATTCACAGACCTCATGCAATGTGATGTGTGCTTCTTTGGAAAGAAAGAGTCATAAAATACTTTAAAAGTTATAAATAGGTTCCAAGCTTGTCATATCCCAGCGACTACATGTGTATAGTCCTGTATTCTTGGTTCCCACTCCATGGCAAGACTGGTATGATTTTATTACTTACAGTGAATTATTGTCCACTTTGTTAAAAATCTTTATTTGACTATTAAAGGCCAAAATCAAAATTACAAGTTTCACATTCATTTATCTATTTCAGCCCCCGCCCCACTCCGCTCCCTCTTCCTCTTAAATTAATCATGGAAATCAACTCCAATGAAGAATGTTGAGAAAAGAGAGTAATAATATTTCACGAAGGGAGAGAAGCATTATACTATTGTGGTTTAAGGAGATGCCTACTTTAGAAGTAGTATTGCTCTGGACAGTAGGTCTTTTCCAGGCAGGATTGGTGGCTTAGATGTTACTGGATCTCCTGTAGGTCGGTTAAGTCCTCTGCAGGGTTCTACATGGGGCTTCCCAGGTATTGCAATGGTAAAGAATCCACCTGCCAGTGTGATCCCTGGGTCGGGAATATCCCCTGGAGAAGGAAATGGCAACCCACTCCAGATTTCCTGCCTGGAGAATCCCATGGACAGAGGAGCCTGACGGGCTACCGTCCATGGGGTCACAGAGAGTCTAGACAGGACTGAGTACATCCACAATCACATCCATTCCCAGGGTTTGACATACGTAAACACCGAAGAAATATCTACCGAATAGAATTGCTGTCTTAAAGACATCTACTTGCAAGCTTAGTGAAAGAAAATGCATTCTTCATTAGCACCAACCACTTGTAAAGTATTTAGGCCAGGCACTTTTTTTTTGTTGTTGTTAATTTGGAAAACAAAAATATGGCCTCCTTGAAGTCTTTTGTTTTGATTGTTTGGAAACGTTTACCTTTTTCTGAGAGTCTGTGTGAGACCTCTGATATAAAACTAACAGGTTTTCTGCCCTTTGGAGAAGTCCCATGATCAGATGTATTTCTGTTTCTCTGGGTGGGTTGGTAATTTTCTCTTAGTAACAGATAACAAATGTGTGTAATAGGTTATGCTGCTATTTTTGTGTGCAGAAGAGTTGGCAGTCAGAAACCTAGTCGGTTCAGCTCAGATCCACCTCTGGGAGAATTCTAGCATGCTGCATTAAACCACATCTAAGCTGGTAAGAAAAGTGAAATGGAAATTCGTAACTGTTATTCAATCATGAAAGTCATAATGCCGCTTTTACATCAAGCATCCGGAAAATAGAAAAGGTCACTTTGGAGGATGAGAATAGGGCAAAATTGAAAGTGGAGGGAGTGTTCACTGCCAACCTCGCCTTTGGGATAGTTTCACTCTGCCTTAGGTGTAGAAGTGGCTTTAAGTGTTCGCACACTTTGAATTCTGTTACATAAATCTGAAAGGGAAGGATGAGAGTGCAAACATTTGAAATCCACTCTGTGTTTCTTCACATTTTAAATTCAGGGTGCTGCTTTGGTTTTAAGTCTTTAAACAGTGAGCCTTGGAGCTGCCAAGTTATTTTAAGGAGCTGATGAACACTCCAAAAGGATTGAATGACTTTCTCTTGATGACAGATTCATTCTAATGATGTTGCTGAGAAGCAGAGGACGGTGTGGTGGAAATAGCCTTGGGCCCAAGAGCAGGAGACCTAGGGCCTAGTCCAAGCAGTCATTAACCAACTCTAAGACCTGGTTTGGTTTACTCCGTTTACCAAGTACAAATGCGGGGGCTTCCCTGGCGGCTCAGTGGTAAAGAATCCAGTGCAGGAGACACAGGTTCGATCCCTAATCCGGGAAGATCCCACATGCTTCCGAGCAACTAAGCTTGTGCACCGCAACTACTGAGCCTGTGTTCTGGAGCCTGGGAGCCGCAGCTCCTGAGCCCACGTGCCGCACCTCTGAAGTCCACGTGCCCTAATGCCTGTGCTCTGCAACAAGAGAAGCCCGCACACGGCAACGAAGAGTAGCTCCCACTTGCCACAACTAGAGAAAAGCGAATGCAGCAACAAAGACACAGTACAGCAAAAAATTAAAATAAATAAATTAATTATAATATATATATATGTAAAAAGTACGAATGTCATTGGAAAAATGGTAGACAGTGCCTCCTGAGCAAATATGCCCTAGAACGGAGAACACTAGCCTGACCCTTTACTTATAGATGTTTAGAGGGTCACCTCGGATTTATGAGACAGCCCCACGTTGGCACTCAAGTGTCATTTATTTACTTTTTAATGTAAACTACTTGAGGTTATTCGGTAAGATTGCTATTTTCCCTGCTAATGAAGGAAAGGCATATTTATGGCAGAAAATTATGAAAAAGCATAAAGATATACACAGAAAATCCAAATCACTCACAATTCTACTCAAAATAACATAATATTTTAGAATGCCTAATATCAGGTTTGTCTTGTACATAAATATACACTTATAAATGTACTAACATAAGTTACCCTTACATTCTGTTTTACTGTCAGCTTTTGTCATCTAATCAGTTCAGTTTAGTTGCTCAGTCTTGTCCGACTCTTTGCAACCCCATGGACTGCAGCATGCCAGGCTTCCCTGTCCATTACCAACTCCCAGAGTTCACTCAAACGCATGTCCATTGAGTCTGTGATGCCATCCAACCATCTCATTCTCTGTCGTCCCCTTCCCCTGCCTTCAATCTTTTCCAGCACCAGGGTCTTTTTCACCTAATAGTACATGGTAAATAATTTTGTCTATTAGTTTCAACAGTTTATTTAAAATTCCTAAATATCATTTTATCATGTCAATGCCCCCAAATTTATTTAAGCAATCTCCTTTTGTTGGACATTTTTATTGTTTCCAACTATTCCCTATTATAAAGAGCTCTGAAATGAACATCCTTGTTGATAAATCTTTTTACACATTTTTTATTATTTCATAAGGCTGGTTCCATAAGGGAATTTATTTTCTCCATGGCTGAACCCACAACTCCTAGAATAGTGCTTGGCACTTAAGAAGTGCTTAAATACTTGTGGAATGAATGAATAAATTCTTTCAAGTTTATATATTAGATTGAAGTGTGTGTTGGTTGCTCAGTCGTGTCCAACTCTTTGCGACCCCAAGGATTGTAGCCCGCCAGTCTCCTCTGTCCATGAAATTCTCCAGGCAAGAATACCAGAGTGGGTTGCCATTTCCTTCTCCAGCGGATTTTCCCCACCCAGGGATTGTACCTGGGTCTTCTGCATTACAGATGGATGCTTTACCATCTGAGCTACTAGGGAACCCTAAATTTAGGTATTTTGATATGCATTGCCAAATCGCCCTTCAAAAGGTAAGGCAGATTTTACTTCTAGCAGGAGCCTATTAATGTCAGTTTCTAGAATCCTCATTGACATTGCTGTATAAAATAGAATAATTTTGTTTGTAAGTGAGAAAAATCCTAACTCACATTGATGCAAGTAATCAAAAGGAGCTTTTTGTCTCCTGTAATTGGAAAGTCCAGAGGCAGGGCAGGCTTCAGGTGTGACTCAGCCCCAAGGGTCATGTTGTCACCGAGACGATGAGATCCTCCTGCTTCATCATCCATCCTCTGCTGTTTGGCTTTGATCCTGAGCCCATTCCTTCAAGACGGAAAGTTGAGTGCTGGCAGCTCTCAGAGCCAGGAGCCTCCTTGGTCATAGGCAGGGGGAACTGAGCTTCTTTTTGCCCAATTTTCAAACCAAAATCTGATCTTCCTTTTGATTGTACCATCTTAGGTTGCAATTTCACCTTTGAACCAAACTTAAGCCGAGGACTCTGATTTGCTGCTTTTCTTAGGCCTGGCTTCCATTCTGTTTTCCCGTCATGGGACGATGCATGCCTCAGGCAGCAAGATGGATGACATTGATTTGCTCAGACTCAGGATGGCCTTCCCTGGTGGTTCAGACGTTAAAGAATCTGGCAATGTGGGAGACCTGGGTTCCATCCCTGGGTCGGGAATATCCCCCTGGAAAAGGAAATGACTACCTACTTCAGTATCCTTGCCTGGAGAATTCCATGGATAGAAGAGCCTGGCATGCTATAGTCCATGGTGTCTCCAAGAATCAGACACAACTGAGCTACTAGCACAGCACACAGAATGGCCCAGAACTGAGGAAGCCTACTGAACTGAATCCTACAACAGAATGGTTATAATCTTCTGGGTTCTTTTGGGAAGAAGATATACTGGAGTGAATGTTTTGGAAGCAATAAAAAATTACAGTAAGTATTAGCATTTATTTTAAAAAATATATTTATTTTCTGGGGTAAAAGTTTTTCTCATTGCTTGTTTTTCTATACACTATTGGTTTTTGAGGACTGTCTTTTTAAATTAAAAAAAAATTTTTTTTTAAATTTTTTTGGTGGCACTGGGTCTTCATTGCAGTATGAGGGATCTTTCTTTTTTTTTAGTTGCAGGTGTGTGGGCTCTTTGGCACGTGGGATTTTCAACCTAGGCATCGAACCCAGGTCTCCTGCATTGGCAGGTGGATTCTTTACCACCGAGCCACCTGGGAAGCTTATTCTTATATTAGGCTCTGCCAAAGAGACAAGTACCAATAAATGAGCCAAAAAACACACTGAAGAGTCAAACACAATCAGAGTTTCTGTCAGATTCTGGCAATGATTCTGAGGCGATCTTGTGCAAATAAAGAAAACTTTCTGTACTGTGTTTTAATCACATAAACAGTGAAAATAAATATATAAGGATTAATATGCATGAATATATGCATAATTATGGTTACGATATCTGTTTCTTTCTGTTAACAAAGCAAAGCAATTCATCTAATTATACCCATAAAAACACAGTGAAACAACCCAAACATTTTATGAAAATAATTTATTTTGGCTTATCTGTTCTGTTTCTATTTATGTTACACTGCATGAAAGCACTCAGCCCCTATTTGGATATGGAACAATGTCGTTTTCAATGTGCACTGAGATTCCACGTCAATATAGGCTATCACAATTAAATCCTTTGTCTTTTAATTTAAAAGGATAATTCAAGAGTGAATCACTGATACACAAGTTATTTAACTTAAGTAACAAACTGCACAGTTGGTAATTTTTCTAATCCTAGAAAGATGTTTATAAAATATTTTCCCTCACAGCTTTAAAAACAGATTTTTTTTCCTAATTGTATTTTTCTTCCAATTTCAACTTACCTTTTCTTTTTCTTGCACTTTTATGGGTGAAAACCCATCATTATTTTTCTCTTAGGAAAAGACCAATAAGCAATTTTACATGAAAAAAACAAACATTTTCTTAGGCTGCTTTGTACTTTATAATAAATATCATAGTACTGTGTATCAAAATAAATTAGCTTAGGTCCAACTATTGTATACATATATGGCCTTTAATTATTTAACTTTTCTTAAAAATATGTTCCTTAGTGAATATATATATATTTATATACATGAATATAATATCTACCTATTTCCCTCCTACTCATATTGATTATTTCAGTCATATTGGTAAGCTTGGGAAGAATAAAACAATTATGACTGATAAATATTGTAGGTTTGGAGGTTTTTTAAATGTTGAAAAGTGAAGTAAAGTGGAAATGTCAGTTGCTCAGTCATGTCTGACTCTTTGCAACCCACAGACTGTAGCCCACCAGGCTCCTCTGTCTAGGCAAGAATACTGGAGTGGGTAGCCATTTCCTTCTCCAAGTGATCTTCCTGATCCAGGGATCCAACCCAGGTCTCCTGTGTTGCAGGTGGACTCTACCATCTGAGCCACATTTGAAGTTGAAAATCCAAATCTCCCTCTGTTTTCCTGGAACCATTTTGGATACTTCTATCACAAAAGTCTAAATGGCAAAATACATTGGTTAGGGATTTCCAGAATTCTCCCCAGATCATACAAATCCACAGACAAGATGAGTTAAGAAGATGGATTGCTCTATGTTATTTCTTTTTTTAGAATGTATTTATTTTTAATTGAAGGATAATTGCTTCAATTAAATCAGTATTGTGTTGATTTCTGCCATACATCAACCAACATGAATCAGTCATAGGTATATATATGTCCCCCTCTATGTTATTTCTTACTGGCATAAGGCAGAGAAGCACTTTTCTGAAAAGTGTTTGGTGTGTATGATGTTTGTCAGTATCCTGATTTCTCTGCCACTCTTTTACTAATATTACTTAGGCTATACTTGTATGAGGGCGTGTTCTCGTTTTCAGTAGGGTTGTTGAGTTAAGCCTCATTGAGAGGCAAGATTTGAACGAGGACTTGAAGCATTTTTCTAGAATTTAGGGTAAGAGTATTCCAGGCTGAGGGACAGTGTCTAAAATATTGAGGAACAGCAAGGGACCAATCAGTTGGAGTAAAGGGAGTGGCAGAAGAAAAATATGGGGGTCTGGATCACAGGGCCTAGGAAGCCGTTGTAAGGACTTTGGAGTCATTGCAGGATTTTGTGTGGGGGTGTGACGTGACATCACTCTAGATGTTAGCTGAAGACTGTTAAGAGGTGATCATAATCATTCAAGGGATTCCCTGGTGGCTCGGATGGTAAAGAGTCTGCCTGCAATGAGGGAGACCCAGGTTCAATCCCTGGGGTGGGAAGATCCCCTGGAGAAGGAAGTGGCAACCCACTCCAATATTCTTGCCTGGAAAATCCCATGGATGGAGGAACCTGGCAGGCCACAGTCCACGGGGGTCACAAAGAGTTGGACATGACTGAGCGACTTCACTTTCACATTTTTTTCTTTTTCCATAATCATCAAGGTGAGAGGTGAAGGGGCACAGACTATGGTGGTGACAAAACTGGGGGGAATGGGGGACTTCCTTGGCGGTCCAGTGGTTAAGACTCCATGCTCCCAGTGCAAGAGACCAGGGTTTGAGCCCTGGTCAGGGAAGTAGATCCTGTGTGCTGCAACTAAGACCGGATGCAGCCAAATAAAAAAATAAAGGAGGGAAAAGGGCAAGATTCCCGAGACAGATTGAAGGTTGAACCAATGAGACTTCCTAAAGACTGAATAGGAGATGTGACCATAAAAAGAAATTATGGATGATAGCAAAGATCTTACCCTAAGCACACGCCACAAAAAACCCTGACCTTCAGACTGGGGATATAAGGAGCTGTGCGTTGAAAGTTGTAACGACTCATTGTGACTATCTTGGAGTGTCATTTAAATAATATATTAACATACATTCATGGGCACAAATTAGAACATGACCCACTGCTTCTTTGAGGAAGCAAAAGACAACCAAAGATTGTTGTGTACTATGAATAGATTTTTATGGAGATACTTTATTTTATTCTACCTGTCAGGATAAAGAGCAGGTCAGACAGCCTTCCAGCTTACCAAATGTTACCAAGCCCTGAATGCTTCAGCCTCAACATAATTATATCCTTTTTATTTATTGATAAACACCATATGTCTGTCATGTCAGAGATCGGAGAATGTCAAGGAGTCATTCAGTAGACTTTGCTACAAAGCCTCCCTCATTATCCTCCACTTGATTCATTCTTGCTGTGCCTTCACAGGTCTGGGGACCTCTGTCTCCAGGGGATTCACAATCGTGTATTCAATTCAAAGCATGTTTTGATAGTTGAGCCATTGGTGGTATCACTAATCTGCAAGTCCCTCCTTTCAATTATTCGCCCTGATGTAGAGAAGCCATGATTCAGACGATTCAAAAAAAGGGAGAGAAGATAATAAAAATTATTTATAATTAGTTTGAAAATATATAAATCGCCCTTGAAACACTTTGCACTTGCTGATTATAGTTTATACAGTCTAAATTTAAAGTTGATTTGCATCTTCTGAGCCTACTTGAGCTTAGAGAGGAGGGAATCTTATTTTGTATGGCAGATGGCAGGGTGATACTGTTTGGGGATTAAAAAGAAAATATATTGCATTTCCATTAAAAAGGGGCTTTATTTTTGGTATAAACACATGGGAATCCATGGGATGATAATGGTGGTGATGATCATGAGAATAATAGAACAATAACAGCTAATAACTTATTGAACTTTTAATATGTGCCACATACTGCTGTAGACACTCCACTTCTATTAATCCTCTTAATCCTCATATGAGGTCTATATTATTATTACTCATATTTTACAAATGAAGGAACTGATGTTCAAAGAACATAGGTAGCTTGCTCCTGGTCACATAGCCAATATGTGGCAGAGCTGGGATTAGAATCCAGATGGTTTGATTTCACGCTTTTAATGACTGCTGCTGCTGCTGCTGCTAAGTCGCTTCAGTCGTGTTCGACTCTGTGTGACCACATAGACGGCAGCCCACCAGGCTCCCCTGTCCCTGGGATTCTCCAGGCAAGAACACTGGAGTGGGTTGCCATTTCCTTCTCCAGTGCATGAAAGTGAAAAGTGAAAGTGAAGTCACTCAGTTGTGTCTGACTCTTAGCAACCCCATAGACTGCAGCCTACCAGGCTCCTCCATCCATGTTAAATCATAAGAAAATACCAACAATAAAATATAATACATCACATTGCTTGATAGAAAGGGAAATGCCTAGGTGTCATAGACAAGAAACTCAGAGCCATGACAAAAAAGGAAGGGAAAAAAAGGAAACTCAGAAAACTAAGCTCAGTATTTGTAACAACTCTCTCTTGGAGGCAGCTGTTAATTTCAGAAAAGGCAGCTGAGAGTTTAAGAAAATCTCTCCAGGGCTTCCCTGGTGGTCCAGTGGTTAAGAATCTGCCTTGCAATGCAGGGGACACCGGGTTCAACCCTGGTCCAGGATCTCACATGCCGGGGAGCAACTAAGCCCATGCACCACAACTACTGAGCCCATGCTCTGGAGCTCCCATGCGGCAGCTGCTGAAGCCTGCGTGCCTGGAGTCCGTGCTCGTCAACAAAAGAAGCACCGCTGCAGCAAGAAGCCCGTGCGCCACAGCTAGAGCGTGGACCCTGCTCGCCACAAATAGAGAAAGCCCATGCATGCAACAAGACCCAAAACCAAAATAAAGAAAAAAGAAAAGCTCTCCACTGACTCACAAATCTAGGAGGACAAAAAATGAAGATCCTGGTCTGCTAAGGATGAGCAATACCTCGGGAACCCTCACCTAAGCTTTGGAACCCAGAAGAACTATGTCTTTAGAGTAGGGTAAACCACAAATGGACCAGGTTTTTTTTTTTTTTTGGACCAGTTTTGAATAATCTCAATCTTTGGTTGGATTCAGGTGACCTGGGATTGCAAGTGCCTTAGCCTGTTAGAAGCAAATATGTCTCTAGAGGAAAATAATATCATCTGAGATCAACTGATGTCCACACTCAATAAAGACTGACCAGTCACATGAGGATCCAACATGATATGGAAAAAACGCAAGAGAAATCATTTAAAATAGAAATAAATCTGTAGAAAATGGAGTATCAAATGAGGTTTAGAAAGTTCAGAACATTTTTAAAAATCAGATAAGAATTTTGACAGATGAACGGAAAACATAAAAAGAATCAAATGATAACTTTAGAAGTAAAAAAATACAATGGTTGAAATTAAGAATTCAGTGGATGAGTTTATTAGCAGATTAGAGTCAAATGAAAAGAGACTTACTAAGTGGAAGATAAATCACAAGAAAATATCCATGCTGAATCCCAGAGCAACAGCATAATAACAAAAAGTGGAAAATACCCATAAGAATATAAGAGACAGGACATATGGTGAAAACATTAGTCCATGTATTATTGCAGTTCTACAAGAAGAGGAAAGAGGTAATGGGGCAGAAGCAATACATGAAAAGACAGTGGCTGAGAATAAAAACGAACAACAAGAAATCAAGAACCCTGAAAGACATCAAGCCACAGATTTAAGAAACCCTCAGGAAAAATAAATATAAAGAAAACCATGTCTAAGCACATCACAATTAAATGTGAAAAATAAGAGAGAGAAAAAAAATCTTGCCATAGCCAGGTGGGAAACAATAAAAGTAACAGTTGATTTTTCAACGGAAGAATGGAAGCCAGTAGAATGATATCTTTGAGGTTCTCGAATGTAATAACCAAATACTGGTTTTGGCTGGACCCACCCAGACATCTGGAGCTAACCGGAGGTGACTCTGCTCCATCTGTCTCTCATCCTCCTCCTGGGTATAGCAGGCTTTGAGAATGGTCTTATGTTATGGCAGAGACATAAGAGAGCAAGCAGATATATGAAAGCACATTTTAAGTTTCTGCCAATGTCACATCTGTTAGATACTACTGGCCAAAGCAATTCACCTGACTAAACTTCTAATCAAATAACAGGGAAATATGTTCTGCTGCTGCACAGGAAGGGGTCTAAAGGCATGTGGGAAAGTATAATACATGGATAAGATAAGTGGTAACGAACTGGAGACATCAGTGTGAAGAGCTATGTAGATGATAAGGCTTGTCGTCTGTTTCTCTGGACAGAAACAAATCAGGAATATCTACCTAACTAAACTACTACCTAGCCATTCTTCTGAACAAATCTCAAGAGTTTTGATAAGAGGTGTAAAGAGTGTTCACTCTTTCAGTTTATACTTTCAGAAAATAGATGCTTCATACCACAGATGATTTAACTATTAATATAACAGCAATTTCAGCAGGACAGGAGGTAAACTCAGTGAAGGGGAAAATTTGTGTTTACTCTTTGAAACATAGGACTGATAGTAAATTGGAATAAAGGAAAACAAGTAGATATGAATTTGAGTAATATCTTTGTTATCTAACTAAGAAAAAGCACTATGCAAAATTGAGAAGATTAAAAATATATAAACTTATTCCTTCCCAAACTTAGCCATGCTAAATTGAACTTATAGTTCAAAAAGAATATGGCAGAGAAGTACGGAAATGATTGAAGTTTCAACATAAGACATTGATGCCACCCCACCCCCTGATCCAAGAAGAAAGAAACCAACCAAAATCTAGTATATATGGGCTTGAGTCACTTGTACTTGCTTACGTAGGGGCAGAGAAGGGGAAAATGGCCAGAACGAAAGAAATTAGCCAAAAATGGTTCTTGAAGGGACTTCCTGGGTGTTTGAGCCAGTGAGAGATAAAGCAATGCTTATTAACAGCCCACTATGTGCCCTGAGCAGTGGCAACACATTCCTTCTGAGAATCTGCCCCAAGCGTAAACATCCTGTGATATTTGGGTTCTTTTTAAAAATTCATGGAAATTTTGCTTTCTCCTCCCTGTCTTTCTGCAAAATAAATACATGCCCATTTTAAAATTAATATTAAGTTACCTATCTTAAGTGTGTTGGTCACTCAGCCATGTCTGACTCTTTGCAACCCCATGGACTGTAGCCAACTAGGCTCCCCTGTGCATGGAATTCTCCAGGCAAGAATGCTGGAGTGGGTATTCATTCCCTTCTCCAGGGGATCTTCCCTACCCAGGAATTGAACCCAGGTTTCCTGCACTGCAGACAGATTCTGTACCATCTGAGCTACCAGGGAAGCCCATCTTAAGGCAGTGTTTAAGATTTAAAAGAAGTGGCATAGTTATGCTACAGCTTTGGGTATTTCCTAGCATGTGAATTTATTTTTTGATGTGGACCATTTTTAAAGTTTTTATTGAATTTGCTACCATATTTATGTTTTGGGTTTTTTCTTGGCCATGGGGCATGTGGGGTCCTAGCTTCCTGACCAGGAATCGGACCTGTACCCCCTGCATTGGAAGGCAAAGTCCTAACCACTGAACCACCAGAGAAGTCCCCAGAAGGTGAATTTATATTCCCAGGGTTAGGTCATTCTGTTTAAGAACCTCAGGTTATACTGTTAGCTTGGGGGTCAGAAGGACTAGATTTTATTCTTGTCTCTGCTCCCAGTTCATGCTAGTGTCAGAGAACTTACTTGAATTGCCTAGACCTCTGTTTTCTTGCCTATAGGAGACAGGACTAGACCATCTCTAGAGCTCCTTCCAGTTTTGAGCCTCTGTGGACCTCTTCCAGGTCCTCAGCTTACTCAGTTCAATGTTGGCATTTGCCTGTGGGCAATATTCTCCTGAGTTCCTCCAGCATCACTCAGTCACGTCTGGAGTTCATTTTCGTGATCCATCCTAGAGAATGAGAGCCAGTTTTCCTTAACCAGCTGATCGCACAGATTGGTAGAGTCTGCTTTACAGTCAGCCAGGCATGGTTTCTCATTGTACGGCAGCACTGATACGGCAAACCAAGATAGGATAGGAAATACGCGTTCCGAACAATCAAACTAGAGACAATGCCGCTAGAGTTTTTGTCTTTAGTATACCAAACGGACATACTTTTTATGGGGAGACTGATGGACTGGCCTACTGACAGATATAGGGGTCTGGTTTGGGGTTTGTTTTTTTATTTTCAATTCCATCGGCTTTGAAACTGAGAATGGAAATGAGACACTTGCATTAATAAAACAGCAAGGTAGCGTTGGGACACTTAAAATAAACAAAAGAAATCGGACCTGGGAGTGAATTACTTATTTATGGCCTCTCCTGTCAAGCTAACGATCCTCTTATGAGACCTGGCATGCTCTCTTTATTGGTCCTTATGGCAAGTGGGAAGGGCTCTGTAATAGTCTATGGTTTAGGGCAATAGTGAGCTGGTTGTGTATGTGGGAGTGTCATTTGGTCCAAAGTTTCTTATAAAGAAACTCACACTCTCTCCCTCTGTTCTTTCCTTATATATATATATATATATATATATATATCGGAGAAGGCAATGGCACCCCACTCCAGTACTCTTGCTTGGAAAATCCTATGGACGGAGGAGCCTGTTAGGCTGCAATCCATGGGGTCGCTAAGAGTCAGACACGACTGAGCGACTTCACTTTCACTTTTCCCTTTCATGCATTGGAGAAGGAAATGGCAACCCACTCCAGTGTTCTTGCCTGGAGAATCCCAGGGACGGGGGAGCCCGGTGGGCTGCTGTCTATGGGGCCGCACCGAGTCGGACACGACTGAAGTGACTTAGCATAGCATATGTGTATATATATATATATAGCTGTACCAGGTCTTAGTTGCAGCCTGTGGGATCTAGTTCCCTGACCAGGGATTGAACTCAGGTCCTCTGCATTGGGACTGTGGAGTCTTAGCCACTGGACCACCAGGGAAGTCCCCCTCCTTCTTTCCTTGAAGATATTCTGAAGGGACTTTTAAAGGCTCAGGAATTTCACTGTATATCCAGGAGGCAACAACAGAATTAAACCAGAGTGGAACAAGGCCAGAGGTCTTAATTCCACAAAGGAGAAACTCCTGAGGAGCTGATGGCTGCCTGGTTTCTTGAATCTGTTATAACTTACCTGGGAGAAGAATAAGTGAACGTAGGGCACCAGGCAAATCTTCTCCGTCAAGAGCTTGAAGTGCTGAATCACCTAAACAGTCTCGTCTATCTCTGATTTCTCCTATTATCCCCTAAAAAGCCTACAGTAGTTCTCGTGCAACCTTGATTAGCATCTTTTAAACAAAGATCACCTTGACTCTGACGTGATCTCATAGAGCAGTTGTATTTCACCATCTCTAATGAATCTTTAATAGGATTTTTACATACCTGCATATATGCATACGAAACCTGTCTTGTTATTGTCTCATCTACTTAAACAGTGTGGCTGTACATGGGCACACCCCGTATGGAAAGCATTTATATGGACATACACGCATTTTGTCATGGTATAAAATCAGTTCTGCCATAGAGCCATTTTCTCCTTTTCTTGTCAGTAGGAGGAAATGGTCAGGTTTTAGGACTGATAGAAGAAAATCCCACAGAGGGAAGACTAGTCTCCCCATCTGCTCTTTACCAAGAAGTCATGGCATCCCACTCCAGTATTCTTGCCTGGAGAATCCCATGGACAGAGGAGCCTGATGGGCTACAGTCCATAGGGTTGCAAAGAGTCGGACACAACTGAAGCAACTTAGCTCATGCGTTCCTACCCCGACCTGAGAAGCTATGATAGGTTACCTCTTCTTGGTGCTGACAACACAGATATTGGAACTGAATGTTAAGGAGAAAAATATACACCAACTATTTCATTCTCATGGATGCCTAATCAAAACCGGAGCTTTCTAGAATATACCCTGCGATGCTATACATAGTTATACATGCACGATATTTTCTTTCTATTTTTCTTTATTTTCTTCCTATTTTATGGCAATTACATAAAATAAAATTGATCATAATCCTGTATTTGTAAGACATAAGCCTGTGGCAGTAGTATAAACAGCAAGTATAACCAATGTGAAGTCACATGTTTTATGCATCCCAGCTATCAATAACAAAAAGCAAATTTCAATTAACCCTGTTGGAAGAATGACTGAGTTATCTCCGTATTTGCTTCAGAGAATGTGTTACAAAACCAATGTTGTATGAAGAGGCAATCAAAGAGTGTATAGTCAGAAAGTGTAGAAAGAAATATTACAGACATGTGTCAGGTGATTAAATAATAAAATGTGTCACTTTGGGGGCTTTTGTCTGCTTGAATTTGCATTTATAGTTCTTCCTTATACCTGATTCTATATTCATAAGTTTTCGTCATGTTTTTAAAAACAGGACTTAAAAATTATATAAGCTCCACCGCATCATAAAACCTGGATATTTTCTGGCAAAAACAAAACATAATTTATTATCTTAATAAATTAGCCCAACACAAAAATAATAATTCTTATTACTTGGGTGCTTGCTTTGGGTCTGACATTATTTTAGGCACTTTGTGTAAATCTGACATTTGATCCTTAAGACAACCCTATGGGAAGATACGATTCTCATTTCAGAGGGTTCCAGCAAAATGAAGTTGTTTACTCAAGGCAACACTTGGGTCAAATTGGTTCTGTCTGATTCTCCAGCTCTTGTGCTCCACCCAGCATGCTTTGCTTCTGTCACCCTCTGTGTTCCCTAATATCTCGTTTAATTGGGTTTTTCTTGAGTTGTCTGTCTGCTGCTTTATATTTGTGGTCTTTGATTCCAGCTGTAAATTCTTTAATAAAAAATCCACCCAAACTTACAAATCAACTGCAACACAGGGCAGAGAACTGAGGTAGAAGCTTTTAAATTCTTGACAATCAAGTTGATTAGAAGTCACAAATCTGGAAAATGTCCCCAAGAGAGGTACAGAATCAATTATTCTTCTCAAGGATGAATAAAAACAATTTTTTTTTTCTATTTCAGTGCAATATGCTATCACATGGCACTGTGGAAGAGAAAAACTGATTTTCTTTCTTTTTTGCTTAAAAAGTATTTGATTTAAGAGAACATTTCTATCAATGATTTTTAAAGAATGGTATCTGTGTGCAAGCAAGTGAGCTCAGTTGTTCAGTTGTGTCCAACTCTTTGCGACCCCACGGACTGCAATCTGCCAGGCTGCTCCGTCCATGGAGTTTTCCAGGCAAGAATAGTAAAGTGGGTTGCCATTTCCTCTTTCAGGGGATCTTCCTGACCCAGGGATCAAATCCCCGTCTCCTGAGTCTCCTGCATTGGCAGGCGGGTTCTTGACCACTGAGCCACCTGGGAAGCCCCATCGTGTTTGTGTGGGAACCAACAAAGACAGCCTGGGAACAACACACATATGAGGACACTTTATATATGACAGAAGTGTCCCTGTACATCTATGAAGAGAGGTGAATATTTTAGTTCAGTTCAGTCACTCAGTCGTGTCCGACTCTCTGTGACCCCATGAGTCGCAGCACGCCAGGCCTCCCTGCCCATCACCAACTCGCGGAGTTCACCCAGACTCACGTCCATTGAGTCAGTGATGCCATCCAGCCATCTCATCCTCTGTCGTCCCCTATTTTAGTAGACAGAATTAAAAATGTAGCCTTACTACCTAACACTTTTCTTAATTCTTATTGATGTATAGTTGGTCTACAATGTTGTTCTAGTTTCTTCTGTACAGTGAAATGAATCAGCTTACACATGTTTTGAATTTTCTTCCTGTTTAGGTCACCACACAACGCTAAGTAGAGTTCCCTGTGCTATACGGCATGTTCTCTTTAGTAGTTATCTATTTACACATCCTATCAATAGTGTTAGAAATGTAAAAGGAGCAAATACGCAGTTTGAAGCTACAGGTAGGCTTTGGGTTTTGTTCTGAGCCCTCACTGCTGGCTGGTGAGTACACGTGTGAAATGCTAGTTACCATAGCAACCAGCCCAGCAAGATTTTGCCCCCCTGCTTTGGCTTATGAATCCAAATCAATAAATGTTTATAAATATCTCTCCAATTGGCCAAAAGAAGTAAAAACACAAGCCAGAACAATCCTTCTGTCCTGTGAATGTGAGTCATAGATATGTTAGCCATGTTCTGGGGACAGAAAAAAGGTTATCCATAAAATAAACAATTGGCCACATCATCTGCTTTGCAAGCATGCTTAGGAAAGACCCACTGAGCAAAAATCCATTTCACATGCTTACTGACAACAGAAATACAAAGGCTGCACATCCAAGGGTCATGAAGGTGAAATTATAGAAATCCCAGATGCTGGGTCTGAAAGAGAACATTGATGTAATTGGACCTGAATGACTATACTGAAATTCCAAAGGAATAGGTAGAGGCATTTTCCTGCATTTGTGGATGATATGTTCTCTGTGAAATGCAAGCAGAATCATACAAAAAGTGGGATTTGGTATCAAAAGTCCCAGCAAACTCAAGTCAGGCCACCAACTATTGTAAGGTTTCTTTCTATAGCATTCCAAACAGATGGTCAGACAGCCTCTCCTGGGATATTTTTAGTGAAAGGGAAAGTCATTTTCCTGTAATCTCTATCTAGTAGCTGTTAAAATTTCTTTCCAGAGCCAAAATCGCCTCCCACTCTCATCCTTAGCATCTCTCCACTGGTCTTAGTTTGTTCCTTGGCACAACAACAACCTAATCCATCTGGTTCCCTGTCGGTGACAGCCCTTCGAACCTTTGAAGACAGCCACTGAGTCTTTCTTTAAACCTTCTCTTATTACTGGTGTGGTTCCAATATCATCCCTCTCCTGGTTTCTTTCATCAGAAAGCTCATAACCTATCAGCGTCCTTCTCAAAATGTGGACTCTCAGAATGAGCTGTACAAATCCCTAGAGGTGGGTTAAAGTTTCAGTGAAGCTACTGCTTATGTTTTATCTGTGGATGACATGGCTAAGTTTATGTTCGAGTGTGTGTGTGTCTATGTGTGTGCACATGCATGCATGTGTGTGTGCCTGTCTAGAGCCATACTGCACTGTTGGCATATATTAAGCTTCTGGTAGGCTAAAACACACAGGGCGCCCCATCTCAGAATAGGAATGAATTATATAAATATTTCTCCCAGGAAGAACCAACTAGGGTAGGGATTCCTTGGCAAACCCCTAGGCAGTGAAACAAAAAGGAACAGCACTTCTGATGGTGCTGGCAAATATTTTAGCTGGCTGATGTAAAGTGGAGAGGTAACTGTCCACTAGGTGTGGTTTGGAGGATCTTAGTCTCCTGCCCCCAAATGCCTCAATTCATCCAAAGTGTCTGGTTGGCTGGAATGTCACCATTTGGAAATGCTGAACATTTTTGGACATCCCACCCCCCCCCCCCCCGCAAAGATGTATTAAATCACTAACAATTTAGTGTGAATGAATGAGATGATCTATTTCTTTCAGAAAAGAGAATTTGAGGCAATAAGAAAGCACCAACTTGGTGGATGTGGAGGGAGGGAAAAGGCATTCAGTGTGGGGAAGTGTTTTAGAAAGAAGTGATAAGATGCTCCAGAGCTTTGCAGGTTTGCTTTGGGCCAGCCCTGCTCCAGTGGGAATGTGCTCTGTGGCATGGGGTGGGGGTGTCACACACCAAAATGTACACCTGGGAAAGAAACAGGAGGGTAGAAGAAAGACTACACTGCCAGTATAATAATGGGTGAACCCAAGACAAGGAAATGGTTGGAACATGGCACCCTGTGGGTCCCACTAAAGGAATGGCCACAGCGTGAAGTGAAGTGAAGCTTGCTCAGTTGTGTCCGACTCTTTGTGACCTCATGGACTGTAGCCCGCCAGGCTCCTTTGTTCATGGAATTCTCCAGGCAAGAATAATGGAGTGGGTAGGCCTAGATAACATATTGAAAAGCAGAGACATCACTTTGCCAACAAAGGTCTGTCTAGTCAAGGCTGTGGTTTTTCCTGTGGTCATGTATGGATGTGAGAGGTGGACTGTGAAGAAAGCTGAGCGCTGAAGAATTGATGCTTTTGAACTGTGGTGTTGGAGAAGACTCTTGAGAGTCCCTTGAACAGCAAGGAGATCCAACCAGTCCATTCTAAAGGAGATCAGCCCTGGGTGTTCTTTGGAAGGAATGATGCTAAAGCTGAAACTCCAGTACTTTGGCCACCTCATGGGAAGAACTGACTCATTGGAAAAGACTCTGATGCTGGGAGGGATTGGGGGCAGGAGGAGAAGGGGACGACAGAGGATGAGATGGCTGGATGGCATCATCGACTCAATGGACATGAGTTTGAGTGAACTCTGGGAGTTGGTGATGGACAGGGAGGCCTGGCGTGCTGCGACTCATGGGGTCACAAAGAGTCGGACACGACTGAGTGACTGAACTGAACTGAACTGAGGAGGGGATAGCCTTTCCCTTTCCCAGGGATCTTCCTGACCCAGGAGTCAAACCTGAGTCTGCATTGCAGGCAGATTCTTTACCATCTGAGCCACCAGCGAAGCCCCAGCCATAGCTTAGCTCCAGCTAAATCTTGCAAAGGAGGAATGCAGGCCATTTATTGGCAGATCTTTCAGATTTTCGGAAATCTGGAAGTTCATGTAAAATCTTCTGGTTAGAGAATAATGGCCAAGACTCTGAGAGTCAAACAAAATTTCACATCTCTTGTGAAATCTCAAAAAAGGCAAATTTAGAGAAAGAGAGTAGAGGTGGTGGTCACTAGGAGGTGAGGGGGTGGGAGAATGGGGATACATTGCTCAAATGGTGTGAACTTGGAGTTAGAAGATTAACAATTCGGGGATCTAACGGACAGCGTGGTGATTGTAGGTAATAATTCTGTATCCTGTACTTGCATGTCACAGAGAGTACATATTAAACATGCTTAGCATGAAAAAGAAGTGTAATGGTATGATGGGTTGGAGGTGGTAGCCAGTACTGCTGTGGCCATCATTTGCAATTTATAACGGTATCAACTCAGCATGTTGTATACCTTAAATTTACACAGTATTATGTGTCAATTTCTCTCAATGAGGTTGGGAAATTTTTTTAACAAAACAAAATAAAAACAAAAAGAATCCAAATATCTCCACTGCCAGGCATGGCCTAGGCTACAGATTTGTAGTCTTTAACATGATTAGAGTCTATGTAATAGGATCTCTTAGGGGCTTCCCTCAGAGAAGGCAATGGCAACCCACTCCAGTACTCTTGCCTGGAGAATCCCAGGGATGGCGGAGCCTGGTGGGCTGCCATCTATGGGGTCGCACAGAGTCAGACATGACTGATGTGATTTAGCAGCAGCAGCAACAGCAGCAGGGGCTTCCCTGGTGGCTCAGATGGTAAAGAATCTGCCTGCCAGTGCAGAAGACCTGGGTTTAGTCCCTGGGTCAGGAAGATCCCTGGAGAAAGAAATGGCAACCCACTCCAGTATTCTTGCCTGGAGAATCCCCATGGAAAGAGGAGCCTGGCAGGCTACAATCCATGGAGTTACCAAAGAGTAGGACTGGATTTAGCAGCTAAATAACAGCAGCAACAATACGATCTCTAGCTACATTCTATTTCAGTGAAGCAAGTGGCAGAGGCTCCAGAAATAGCAGTTTAAACAAGATACAAGATCCTGCCTTACCACCCCTTAAACCTGAGAGGGACTTCAAGGAGTCTACTTGGACAGCTTGAAGTGTGTCTCGTGGAGCTGGAGGGAAAATAATGCATGTCTGGTGATTCGTATTTGGACAATCAAAAAGCAGGAAGTTGTGACAGTGGTGGAACAGAGAATTCCATGGAAAGCAAATAGCACTCTGCATGCTTGTGTGTTACCAAGCAAGTTTGAAAAAGTTATGGAAACTATTTGAGACAGAAGAACTAGATCACAGAGTGCTTTTGGACAGGTGGTGAGGAGGGAAAAAACACTCAGAGATGTCTTCAGCCCATTCAATAACACACACACACAGACACATGTAGGTGGTTTTTCTTTTCTGAAACTTCTTTATCAAGTTAAAGTATCTTGGAGATTTCTCTGCATCAGTATCAGCCTTATTCTTTTTTCCATTTGCATATTCAGTTGCATGGATTGTATCTGGATTATATGGTTTTCTCTCATCTGCATATTCAGTTGCATCCCAGGCTCCCCTGTGAATGCCTAAAGTGTAATTGCTGACAGCCTGTGCACTTTTTATTTTGAAAGCTGTTACCAAATTGCTTCCAGCCTGCTAATATAAATATACAGGCCCACCAGCAATGCATGCTGCTCAGGGTGTGGTCAGTGGGCCGCTGGCAGGAGGGAGCCTGTTAGGAATGCAAACTCTCAGACCTCACTGCAGACTTGATCTATCAGATTCTGCAGGTTAAGCCCATCTCCAGGTGGTTCCTCTGAGTGTAAGAATTAAGAAGTACTGTTGACTTTTCACGGACATGTCATTCGGTGTCTAATTATGGTTTTATTTTGCATTTTGTTTAATATGAGTAAGGTTAAGACTATTTTTATGTACTTAAGAGCCATTTTTAAAGTCTTTCTGTTAGAAAGATGTTATCTCCACATCTGTGATATGGGTTGTAGTTACTTTTCTGTGTGGTGGTTGTCTTGCATTTTTTGTTTTTTCTTTGATGTGCAGAATTTAAGATTTTTACATGGTTAAATATATCTTTTTATAATTTCTGTGTTCTGAGTCAGAAAAGCTTTTGCCACTGCATAATTATTTAAAACATTTTTGTTTTCTTTAATACTCTATGGTTTTATTTAAATATGTTTTCTATCTGGAATTTATTTTGGTTCAAGAAATGTGATGTGGGTTTATTTAATTTTTTTCCAGGTGACTACCTTCTTGTCCTAATACCATTTATTGAATAGCTTGAAATTTCCCCATTTATTTGAAATATCACCTTTAGCATACACTAAATTATCCTTTGTGAACTTTCCATCAATTACTTATTGTATCATGCCACTTTTTGATTAACCAAGATTCTCTACTGAATGGCTGAATATGTTCACCCATGGCTGTGCTTCTTGCTTCCAAATGATAAATAAAATGATCAAAATTTATTCTTGTATCCCATTCCATCAGAATTCCTGTAGGTGACAACCCATCTGATAAGGAAATGCAGGATAAAGGCTTCCCAGCCTTTACAGGTGAATATTTTGTTTCATGTTTTCCCCTTTCTTTCTTTTTGTTTTTGTCCAGGCTGCAAAGCTTGTGGGATTTTAGTTTCCTGACAAGGGATTGAACCCCGGGCCTCGGCCATGAGTCCCAACCACTGGGCTGTCAGGGAATTCCGTTTTGTTTTAAATAAGGCCTCAAAACAAAGAAGTAATTGAAAGGGATACGAAATTCTAGAACAGGTTGGATTTTTAGAATGTATTGTTTTATATCACAGAACCAGTGCATTACTGTGCTTTCTCAGTAGTTACAAATTAGGAAAGTTATAAATTTGACTTAATTCTCCCCCTTCGATTTTCCAGTTTCAGAGCTGTTCATTGATGATTTAGAACTCTTTCTATTGCTGTCATTGTTTTTATCACCTTCTTGCCTTTGATGTATTCTTTTTTCTTACATCAAAACCTTAAAGTACTTAAAAATAAGTTTCTTGACATTCTTCTCAGCATGTCTGTCTTTAAAGAAATTTCTGTAGCAACCCTGATAACAACTCGAAACAGGAATTGGACCACAAACGTACCACTTAAAAATAGGAATATTGGTTTTTGCTGGATGTTTTTGTCATATTCCCTCTAATTATGAGAGTTATTTTCTTGGATGATATAAAATGAGGACACAATGACCAGAACAAAGCTGGTTCCTTGTGATCTCAAGACATTCCTACAAGCACACTTGTGTGAATGTTAGCAGATGACTTTATGTGAAGTATTGGTAGTTTTCCACTAAGAAATGAAATTCTGGGAATTGAAGATTCTTTCTTAAGGGCACCACACATTTTAATCAGAGCTTAGTTTGGAAGAAGAAATTCTGTTAACTTCAGTAATAAGGTGGCGGTATTATTATCCCTAATTTTATCATAAGAAAATAAAATTCAGAGACATTAAGTCACTCACTCTAGGTCACAGCCCTAATAAGTGTTTAACACAGGACTCTAGTCCACATCTGATCAAGTTCAAACCGTCTCTCTTGGCTGGGCTGTATAATAGAAAGTGGACGAGTGAAAGGCAGGCAGAGAGACGGATGGATGAAATGATCCAGGGAAAGGCTGGGAGGAGGTCTTTGGCTACAGAAAATGCCAAGAGTGACCCAGAGCTGTTCTTTTAGCAGACAGAGCTGAGATTCCTTGATGGATAGTAACACTGGACTTCACTTGTCCTGCCTCTCTGTTTTGGGGAGGAAATGGAGGAGAAGCGAGAAGCCGCAGGTGTTAAAAATTCAGCAGGAGTAGGTGTGTTATGAAGAGCTGTTTTGTAGATCTACCGTGATGGGAGCTCTCACTGCTGTTCCAAGTGGAAACCCAATTGAGGCTGTGCTTAGAAATGCAGCCAAGGAGAGTCCTGATCACAGAGGGGAAGGGGGAGGTTTAAAGGAGAACAGCCCAGAGAAGAGAGAAGGGATTTTTGCATTTGGCCTTGGCGGGGAAACCAAGCAAATGTTTGGATACCAACTTGCATGACAGTATATGTGCTCAGGTGCTTGTTCTTTCTAGTCCATTTTGGCTGAGCCACCAGGCAAAGCACTAAGAGGTGAGCTCTCTGGGGGCTGGAAAATGGGGACTAGAAGAGCTCCAGCTCCTTAGAAACAAACATACCAATCCCTGACTCCAAGTCTTTTGAAAAGAAAATCCAGCCCTTAGAAAATAAGCAGCCATTGATAAACTCGGGGTAAATCTTGTCTAACTGGCAAGGCACACAATGGCTCCTGGCTGGGGGTGGGGGAAGGCAGCGGCTGAGTGTGTTTGGACCATATTCCACCTTTCAATGGCCCCTCCGCCAGCTGGAGGCTTTACAAGGGCCCCCACTCAGGCCAGCCAGCAGGGAGTTAAAGTAATCTAATTTTAATTATGTGACAAAAGCATGAAGAATCATTTAAAGGTCTGTCGAAGGGAAAAATGGCTCCAGTCTGCCAGGGCTCCTTAGATGGTAATAAAGAAACCCATGGGCTAAAAGCAGGGTTTTGGTGCTTAAAAAAATAAAACTCACATAATAACCAGATTGTACACTATTGAAACAGAGGCAGGCAGTGAGGAGGCACCACAGCTCTAGCAGATAAAGACAAAGGCGACTATGAGACAGCCAGCTGCATGATAGTAATTCTAAATTGTTATTGGGGTTAAGTAGTCTCAAAAAAATAAGGTGAGTATTCTCCATTTGTCTAAAGCCAAGGAAGAGAGCATTTCTGTGCACTGTAGCAAAAAAATAATTTTTTTTTTTCCCCCAAAAAGCGCTTTCAAGTACATTGCCCAATCGGATGTTCAAAAACATCATCTTGATCATCAGGTCCTTAAAGTTCTTAGTTTTAAATAAAAAGGATTGATTTTGAGATCTCATTTGTTTTAGTTTACCACTGGCTTTCATTTGTGTAACAATGAAGTGTCCTTTTGACTAAATGCTAAATTCTCTAGCGCTACTTTGAAAGCCTGGGGGCCTAGAGCCAAGAGGTCGGTGTTTCTTTGAAGCACCTGGACTGGACGAAAAGATCCTGGAAACCTGGAGGCACTCTACTGCTATAGAACGTCTTCAACATCAATAGAATAAATGAGAACGCAGTCTTGAAATCATTAAGCAGATTAAGACTCATGGCTTCATCAAAGGTATTGCCGCATCTTCTTCCAAGTCAGCACAGAATTCTGTCCAGGCTCAATTCCAGGTAAACGTAGTAAGGTTTACTGAAAAGTTGGTCACAAATGGCATTGGTCAGGAGATCGGTGGGGACCTCAGAGAACTGGGCAAATAGATACAAAATTATCTTGCTTCACCGTGTTTCTATGTCATCTGTCTTTGCAGATCTCATTGAGGGGGAAGGTAGTCTTTCTGAAGTAGTCATTGTCTTTCTTCGGTCCATAGTTTTCCAGTAAGAAGGAGAGCAGAATCGCTTCCCCCTTTTCCCCAGGGACCATGTGAGTCAGGATAATGTTAGGTTATGCTTCAGTAACAAAAATGTATTTGTGCTTGTAACAGGTTGATGCAGGCTTTCCTTGGCAGCTCTCATTCAAGCAGAGACTTTGGAGGCTAGGCTTCCATCTTATTGCTGTGCCATCTGCATCATACTTCCAAATCACCGTGGAGAGGGGAAGGGAGGAAGCACTTGGCGTTGATATATCCAGGCTTGGAAGTGACAAACGTCACTTCCACTTGAAGTTCATGGTACTGATCTACTCATTAGTTACCTAACCCAGCTGTAAGGAGTTAGGGAAATGTAGGGATGCGCACCCCTACTTGGGGGATGTTAACTCGCTCTGTCCCCGAGGATTCTATTCAGCACCATTTCCCACCAATGCCCTTGTCCACTTATTGTGAACCAAATGAAAAGAAGCTTTTCCACTTGAGCAATCAGGTTTACACAAGGTAGATGGTGGTCCGCATTACTACTGAGAGAACGTTTTCCTTGCTTCTCTATTATGACTATCTACAAGATATTTTAAATTCTAGATTACATCTCTAATAGGGCACAGGCATGACCTTGGAGATATTGTGGTTTGATTCCAGACCATCACAATAAAGATGAAATCACAATAAAATGAGCCTCACAGATTGTTTGGTTTCCCCGTGCATATAAAAGTAGTGTTTACATTATACTGTAGGCTATAAAATATACAAGAGCATGCTGTCTAAAAAACAATGTACCCACCTTAATTTAAAAAAACATTATTGCTAAAAATGTTAAGCATCACCTGAGCCTTGAGCTAGTGGTAGTGGTGACAACAGAGATCACTAACGAAAGCATTTGATTATTTCAATATTACCAAACTGCAACACAAAGGCAGGACTCGAGCAAAGGCTTTTGGAAAAACATGGCACCAATAGACTTGTTCAACGCGGGGTTGCCATGAGATTTCCGTTTGTAAAAAATGCAATACAACAAGTGTAAAACACAAGACTGTGTTCTTGCTTTGCCTTTCTCTCCTGATGCTGAAAAATCAGCTAGTCATGGTAACAGCTTTACTAATATAAATAGATATAAAAGCTGGAAAAGTGGAGTGCTGGCCCCAGGACCTTGCATCCTGTGTACAAGGGGAGCAGAAAGTCTCTGTTCTTCCTGTGCTATCTGAGACTCACTAATTCTGGTGTTGACCCCTCTGAGATCCACTTTGTATTGTCTGACCAGTGTGATTCCAGTCTCGGCCTCCTCCTAGCTTCCAAAACTAGGCATGTTCTCCGAAGGCCTTTCCAACAAATAGGCAGAAGCTAGCTCTACTTTTCGGAGAAGGCGATGGCACCCCACTCCAGTACTCTTGCCTGGAAAATCCCATGAACGGTGGAGCCGGGTAGGCTGCAGTCCATGGGGTCTCGAAGAGTCGGACCCGACTGAGCGACTTCCCTTTCACTTTTCACTTTCACGCATTGGAGAAGGAAATGGCAACCCACTTCAGTGTTCTTGCCTGGAGAATCCCAGGGACGGGGGAGCCTGGTGGGCTGCCGTCTATGGGGTAGCACAGAGTCGGACACGACTGAAGCGACTTAGCAGCAGCAGCAGCAGCAGCTCTACTTTTAGGTCTTGGTTCCTCTTGATCAGCCTTGTCCTGCTGTGTAGCTAAGACAGAGAATGAAAGTCCTCTCTCCCTCTCTTTTTTAATATTTTATTTATTTGGCTGCACCAGGTCTTCATTGCGGTATCCGAGATTTTTGACCTTCGTGGTAGCATGCAGAGTATTCCGTTGCAGCATGGCGGCGTATGGGATCTAGTTCCCAGATCAGGGGTTGAACCCCAGGCCCCATGCATTGGGATCAAGGAGTCATAGCCACTGGACCACCAGGAAAGTCCCAGGAAGTCATCTCTTGATGTAGCTCCAGGCGATTTGCTCACCTGTCTTCCCTCCTTACCATGTTTCTTCTTTCAGATCACAGATTTAGAGTTCTAGAGCAGAAAGGGGAGATAGAGTCTGTCTAGAACCACCCCCGTCCTCAAACTGTATCGACCAGCCCATCTCTGTATTTTTGCCATATTTCCACCTTGGTACTCACGTGAATTCTGGAAACAAGATTTCCCTTCATATCGGTCAAATGACATTCCCATGCTTTTATTCAATATATATTTTCTCTGAGAAGACTAACAGCAACAATTACATTTATAGCCCAGACATTGGTTAGGGGGTAAAATGGGGTGAGGTGTAACAGAAATAAGTCCCTATGTTCTTCCTGTGTTCAGAGAAAAATAAACCTATTTCCAAGCTTTTTGAGCATTTTTATGTGTGTGTACGCTATTTGTGCTTTCAACTGAGCAGCACTGACAGTTTAATGATGGCAAAACAACATTAACTGTTTTCCCGCAACACTATTAGAAGGAGCGTGTTTCAGAGCCAAGGATGATACAAGCGTGTGAGTGCATCTTCCAGAGCCTCTTCTAGCAATCGCAGCAATCTGAGCAAGCAGCACACTTGCTTCCAGACTAATGGAAGTGTGTAAACCAGAGGATGGGTCATGGGGGTGAGGAAGGAGGTGAGTGCCAGGGGAACAAGGGGTCCTTGCCTTTAACCTTGATTTTCTAGCTCAGGATGCCAGAGGTGGGTTCATTGATTTTTGTAAATGGACAGACAGGGGAGTTGTTTTGTTGATGGAGAAAAGAGTTTATTTGACTTTTAAAATGATGATTTTAAATGGTTTTACACTTTGTCATTATCTTGCCACAAAGCCCAGTGTCTTTTCTTTTTTTTTTAAGTGGAATATAATTGCTTTACAAGGTTGCATTACTTTCTGCTGCACAACGAAGTGAATCAGCTATATGTATATATATCCCCTCCCTCTTGGGCCTCCCTCCCACCTCCCCATCCCACCCATCTAGGTCATCACAGAGGACCAAGCTGAGCTCCCTGTGCTATACAGCGGCTTCCCACTAGCTAGCTATTTTACCCATGAAAGTGTATATATGTCAATGTTACTCTCCCAATTCGTCTCACCCTCCCCTTCCGCCCACCCCATGTCCACATCTCTGTTCTCTACATCTGCGTCTCTATTCTTGCCCAGCAGATATGTTCATCTGTACCATTTTGATGGATTCCATTTATATGTGTTAGGATACGATATTTGTTTCTCTCTTTCTGAATTACTTTAGTGTATATGACAGACTCTAGATCCATCCACATCTCTATAAATGACCCAATTCCATTCCTTTTTATAAAGCTTAGTGTTTGCATGCTACTTGAGCCCTGGGTTATCTCCTCCCCTTGAGTAGTATGATGTATACAATAGGTACTCCATAAAAGCTTATAATTTCCTATGGCTACAGTTGTGTGTACACAACACACACATATCCTTCATCGCTCTTGAGATTTTCACAATGTATTAATTACAACACCTGGATTGAGTGACTATTTTATGTGTACGACTATTGTAGATACCCCCTGAAGATAACAGAGTCATGCACACAGGATCCTGGAGCTCAAGGATTCCAATAAAAAAAAAATCTGTAGTCATTTTAAAATCTATTAAGTGGAATGATTGGTACCTTTTATAATGTACCGTTCCAATTCAGAAAGTGATGATATCATTCCATAAGAGTCTTTATCAGTAATCCATTTTTTTCTCAAACGTTTTCTTCTTCATTTCAGGCTTTCATTTTGGGGAGTCAAATAATTTCCCCTAAAACAGTCTCTGCCTTCATGCCCCATGCTGGCCCCTTTGTTATTTTTATGACATGGACGCAAAGAAACATAGTCACATAGAGCCAAAAGGAAGGTTGGATGTATATGTCTTTCCAGTTTTCTCTTTGAAATGTGTGTCATGTTACTTTCCATTCCGTTATATATATTGTGCAGCTGTTCAAGTTCTGGACGTGTGGAAGGTCATTGGTATAAATAGGACACCTCACCACATGCTCCCAGGACTTTTGGAAGTGAGGGATCTCCCGCAGTGAGTACTAGTCACCATCACTAAGATGCAGATTTACTGTTCCTCTTGCTCCATAGTCACTGCAGATGGGAAAGGTGAAAGGGATTATGAATTGAGGGGAAGTGGGGAGAGAACTGTGAGAAGTGAATTCCTTTGCCAAGTTGTGTCGGACTTGGTGTTTCCGAGGTTCAGGTGCTTGAAAACGGCTTGGAAAAAAGTTCCCAGTGAGTAAACTGGTGAAATGCCCTTGGTGGTTTTCAGGCCCATCTCCTAATATGATTAACTGACTTTAGGAGAAAAGAAAAACATAAACCAAGGTGCTAATCACCCGGGATGAAGTCTTGAATCACAGAATGTCTTCAGAGGCCTGGCATGTGGTCAGGTTGGCTAAAGTTAAGGTCTGTATTAATTTCACCTGTGTTTGTAACTGCCATCTATTTTATTTTACTTTTATCTTTTGGCCACATAGCATGTGGGATCTTAGTTCCCTGACCAGGGATTGAACCCACACCCCCTGCATTGGAAGCATGAAGCCTTAACCACTGGACTGCCAGGGAAGTTCCTGTAACTCCCATATATTTTAGAAATACTGATTAATTTTTCTTGTTTCAGAATATATCTTACATTTAATGTATGAATAATAGAAATAGCTTTTTAAACTTTGGAGCCAGCAAACAGGAAAATTCACAATGGAAAAGAGTAGTGTATTTGGCCACATAAAGAACATTTATTTATTAATTTATTCAACAAATATTTAATGAACTCTCATTTTGTGACTAGCTTTGTGCTCAGGGCTTGAGGCCTTGCTAGGCTTAGTAATTCCATCTCTGCACGTTGAAAAAAAAATAAAAACACAACACAAATGTAGTAGGAAAATATTCCCATGAAATTGATGAATTGCTCTTCTTTTTACTGAAGTTAAGTGAAAAGTGAAAGTGAAATTCGTGTCTGAACTCTTTGCGACCCCATGGACTATACAGTCCGTGGAATTCTGCAGACCAGAATACTTAAATGGGTAGCCTTTCCCTTCTCCAGGGGATCTTCCAAACCCAGGGACTGAACCCAGGTTTCCCGCATTGCAGGCAGATTCTTTTTTTTTTTTTTTTTTGCAGGCAGATTCTTTACCAACTCAGCTATCAGGCAAGCCCTTACTACTTCAGAAGAGGTTATTAAAACATTGAGAAGATAATAAGAAGAAATTGACAGGTTAAAAATCTAAATGGAAATGGGGCCGAAGAGGACTAAATGGGGACCTGAGCTCTTAAAAGTCCTGTTTCGTGAGGGTATTTGCTCAGCCAGGAAAATGTTGGCTTACATTTTGACAGTTTCCTGATGCTAATGGGACAGAAAGTGAAGAGGAACTAAAGAGCCTCTTGATGAAAGTGAAAGAGGAGAGTGAAAAACCTGGCTTAAATTCAACATTCAAAAAACTAAGATCATGGTATCTGGACTCATCACTTCATGGCAAATACAAGGGGAAAAAAATGGAAACAGTGACAGATTTTATTTTCCTGGGCTCCAAAATCACTGTGAATGGTGACTGTAGCCCTAAAATTAAAAGATGGTTGCTCCTTGAAAGGAAAGGTATGACAAACCTAGGCAGCACATTAAAAAATAGAGACATCATTTTGCCAACAAAGGTCCATATAGTCAAATCTATGGTTTTTCCAGTAGTCATGTGAGGGTGTGAGAGTTGGACCATAAAGAAGATTGAGCACCAAAGAACTGATGCTTTTGAATTGTGGTGCTGGAGAAGACTCTTGAGAATCCCTTTGACTGAAAGGATCAAACCAGTCAAACCTAAAGGAAATTAACCCTGAATATTCATTGGAAGGACTGATGCTGAAGCTGCAGCTCCAATACTGTGGCCACCTGATGCGAAGAGCTGACTCTTTGGAAAAGACCCTGATGCTGGGAAAGACTGAAGGCAGGAGGAGAAGGGGACAACAGAAGATGAGATGGTTGGATGGCATCACTGACACAATGGACATGAGTTTGAACAAACTTGGAGATAGTGAAGGACTGCTACTGCTAAGTCACTTCAGTCGTGTCCGACTCTGTGTGACCCCATAGACGGCAGCCCACCAGGCTCCCCGTCCCTGGGACACGGAAGCCTTATTTCTCTGAGAGTGTTGTGAGTATATTGCAAGATAAAAGAAATGAAAAAATGAAGCATGATATTCTAATTTGATCATTTCCAGTGTCAATGACAACAAATTTTATTGGTATAGGAGAAAGGATATATTTAAGATTGAGAAAGGATATATTTAAGTTCAAAAAAGTAAATAAAAACTTTACCTCTTGAATTTGAATTGGAAGACATATTGATATGCTTTCATGATGTATTTTAACTTTTGAAAATTAAAAAAATTTTTTTCTAAGAAATGAAAAAAATGAAGCATGATATTCTAATTTGATCATTTCCAGTGTCAATGACAACAAATTTTATTGGTATAGGAGAAAGGATATATTTAAGATTGAGAAAGGATATATTTAAGTTCAAAAAAGTAAATAAAAACTTTACCTCTTGAATTTGAATTGGAAGACATATTGATATGCTTTCATGATGTATTTTAACTTTTGAAAATTAAAAAAATTTTTTTCTAAAATATTTCTTAGTTCTATCTGTAAGAAATAACTGGGCTTCCCATGCGGTGCTAGTGGTAAAGAACCCACCTGCTAGCACAGGAGATGTAAGAGACGCGGGTTTGACCCCTGGGTTGGGAAGATCCCCTGAAGGAAGGCATGGCAACCCACTCCAGTATTCTTGCCTGAAGAATTCCATGAACAGAGGAGCCTGGTGGGCTACAGTCTGTCAGGTAGCAAAGAGTTGGACACGATTGAAATGATTTAGTGCTCATGCATGCATAGAAATAGCCAAGAAAATAATGACCAACTTCATAACAATGTAAACCCGAGTGGCCAGATTGTGATTGTACAATTTCATTTCCCAATACTAGGAAGGAACTCCTTGGAGAGATGACTTCTAGGTCTGGGTCAGAAAAGGCATAGGGAAAATCTGGAATATCTTTTTGAATCAGAAATCAAGGCAGAAAGGACAACAGTAAAGACATCTTACTAAGGCATGTCAAAAGGACTTAGGAGCCAAACTAAGAGGCTCTCCTTGACTAACGACTGAGATATTTTAACATTAATAAGGATAATAATTGCAGTGGATTGAAACATATATGTTAAAATCCATGAGTTCATAAAGATATAAAACACAAGTTAAAAAAAAAAAACAAAACAACTCGGACTAATTACCAGTTGGTCCCCTTTGGAGAATGCTGGCGATCCAACACATTAATTTAAAGCCAATAAACAAAGGGAAATATCAGGCATTTATCCTGATGTTACTCTATGCACTATATTGGATAATTAAATAATAGAAAAGGACAATTTTATAGAATTTTTTCAACTAATAAATCACTGCAGATGGTGACTGCAGCCATAAAATTCAGAGATACCTGCTCCTTGGAAGAAAAGTTATGACTGACCTAGACAGCATATTCAAAGCAGAGACATTACATTGCCAACAAAGGTCTGTCTAGTCAAAGCTATGGTTTTTCCAGTAGTCATGGATGGATGGACTATAAAGAAAGCTGAGCACTGAAGAATGATGCTTTTAAACTGTGGTGTTGGAAAAGACTCTTGAGAGTCCCTTGGACTGCAAGGAGATCCAACCAGTCCATCCTAAACGAAATCAGTCCTGAATATTCTTTGGAAGGACTGATGTTGAAGTTGAAATTCCAATCCTTTGGCCACCTGATGTGAAGAACTGACTCATTTGAAAAGACCCTGAAGCTGGGAAAGATTGAAGGCAGGAGGAGAAGGGGATGACAGAGGATGAGATGGTTGAATGGCATCATTGACTCAATTAGCATGAGTTTGAGTAAACTCCGGGAGTTGGTGATGGACAGGGGAGGCCTGGTGTGCTGCAATCCATGGGATTGCAAAGAGTTGGACACAACTGAGCGACTGAACTGAACTGAACTGAGTAAATGAAGGATCAACAGAATATTATCATTTTACATCCCTTAATGAATTAATGGATCTATGTATTAATCATCAGTGGCAGCAAACATCACACAAAGAGAAACAACTAAATATTGTATTTATTGATGGAAGATTGCACCACTCTTATAAAGCAGTCTTTAAAAAAGTCATCCTGAATCTTGTCAAGTTATGTATCCAACTAGCCATTTATAAGAAATCACAAAAGAGAGAGAAACATTTTAAAATACCATGAAGATGTAACGAGTAAATCCAAACAGGGAAACTTCATATGAGACATCATCTGTCTTTCCCCACAACAACAGTAACAAATTCAAGTCAATAAAACAATGAAAGAGGACCAAGAGATTATAAAGGACTCAAGTGGCATCGTAACCACTGCCATTGATAGCCCTTAATTGGATCTCGATTAAAAAAAATTGTAAAACAAAAAGGCACACGTTAATGCATTTGTGAAACAATTGGAAATGTGAATAGGTACTAGATAGTTGATGGTATTGAGGAAAGTGCTTGTTGCTCTGTCGTGTCTGACTGTTTGTGACCCCATGGACTGCAGCCCGCCAGGCTTCTCTGTCCATGGGATACTCCTGGCAAGAATATCGAAGTGGGTTGCCGTTTCCTTCTCCAGGGGATCTTCCCAACCCAGGACAGTTGAGTATGGGTCTCTATGCAGGCAGATGTCTCATTACAGGCAGATTCTTTACTGTCTGAGCTATTGAGGAATTTCTGGAAATGTATTGGGATGTGATCATTATGGTTATTTTTAAAGACTCCTTATCTTTTGGAAATGTATACTGAAAATTTTACAGACAAAATTTTAAAGTAGATTTTTGTTGTTGTTGTTGGCTGCATTGGGCAGCATGCACGATCTTAGTTCGCTAACCAGGGATGGAACCTAAGCCCCCTGCAGTGGGTACATGGAGTCCCAACCACTGGACTGCTAGGGAAATCTTGGACAAAATTTTAAAAAGAAAGAAATCATCCCAGAAATAGTAGAGAACTCATCACAGATGTGAAAGAGGCAAAATGAACTTCAGGAATGTTTCATACCCTCCTACCCCACCCCCAAGAAGTCAGAGTTTATTCTGTTGATTCATCAGTGAACAAGCAGAGCCTCCTTGGGAGGTGGGTCTTTAGTGGATGAGGAAATGGTCCCACATTGACCTAATCTTGGCTCTGACACTATGCCCCCTATATCAGTCAGCTCAGGTTACCATAACAAAATACCATAGCCTGGATGGCTTCAGTTCAGTTCAGTTCAGTTGCTCAGTCATGTCAGACTCTTTGTGACCCCATGGACTGCAGCATTCCAGGCTTCCCTGTCCATCACCAACTCTTGAGCTTGCTCAAACTCATGTCCATCGAGTCGGTGATGCCATCCAACCATCTCATCCTCTGTCATCCCCTTCTCCTCCTGCTTTCAGTCTTTCCCAGCATCAGGGTCTTTTCCAGTGAGTCAGTTCTTTGCATCAGGTGGCCAAAGTATTGGAGTTTCAGTTTCAGCATTAGTCCTTCCAATGTATATTCAGGACTGATTTCCTTTAGGATGGACTGGTTGGATCTGCTTGTTGTCCAAGGGACTCTCAAGAGTTTTCTCCAACACCACAGTTCAAAAGCACCATTCTTCAGTGCTCAGATTTCTTTATAGTCCAACTCTCACATCCATACATGACTACCCGAAAAACCATAGCTTTGACTAGACCGACCTTTGTTGGCAAAGTAATGTCTCTGCTTTTGAATATGCTGTCTAGGTTGGTCATAGCTTTTCTTCCAAGGAGCAAATGTCTTTTAATTTCATGGATGCAGCCACCATATGCAATGACTTTGGAGCCCAAAGAAATAAAGTCTGTCACTGTTTCTATTGTTTTCCCATCAATTTGCCATGAAGTGATGAGACTGGATGCCATGATCTTCGTTTTTTTTGAATGTTGAGTTTTAAGCCAGCTTTTTCACTCTCCTCTTTCACTTTCATCAAGAGGCTCTTTAGTTCCTCTTCAATTTCTGCCATAAGGGTGGCAGAGGTTATTGATATTTCTCCCAGCAGTCTTGATTCCAGCTTGTGCTTCATCCAGCCCAGCATTTCACAAGATGTACTCTGCATATAAGTTAAATAAGCAGGGTGACAATATACAGCCTTGACATACCCCTTTCGCAATTTGGATCCAGTCTGTTGTTCCATGTCTGGTTCTAACTGTTGCTTCTTGACCTGCATACAGATTTCTCAGGAGGCAGGTCAGGTGGTCTTACAAATGAAAATTCACTTTGTCACTGGGAAGTACAAGATGAAGGTGCTACTGGCTGGTTCGGCTTGTGGACAGCCACCTTCTTGATGTGTCTTCATGTCCATATCATGGACTTTGATGGACTTTGCAGGACTCTTCGGCTCAGTGCTGGGTCCAAACCAGGTCTCTGTGTTGGTAGCCAAGTACCTAGAAGGATCCAGCTACATGAATATTCGCTGGGCTTCATCATAGCCCATATGGTTTTGTGCTGTTTGCCAGGGCTGAGTGAATTAGATCAAACCAAAGAGGAGAGCCCTGCGGGATATTGCTTTTTGCTAGTTCTTTCTCTCATGTGAACAAACACTGAATATACTCAATCATGAGAGAAGTGGGGAAGGTTGTTTGGTTTTGTGTTCATTTTAATTTTGTGAGAATTTTTCTATAGGGATCATGCCCAAACATTTAACTCACCTGTTTTTTAATGTAAGGATGTGTGTGTGTGTGTGTGTGTGTGTGTGTGTGTGCGCACGCGTGTGAGGAACCCCATAGATGGTAGCCCACCAGGCTTCTCTGTCCATGGGTTCTCCCAGCAAGAATATTGGATAAAGAACATGAAACAAATCTAACGTAACAACAGATTCTACCAGGAAGACTTCAATATTAGGAGCAGTTGACAGGCTGGGAGGAGGAAGAAAGACAAAAGAAATAAAGAGAAGGCCCAGGGCAAATCTGGAAGGAGGGGGGTGGGACCGTCTTCAACCACTATTGCAAGAGCAGAAGAGAGGGGAGAGGCCTTATAGGTGGTGCTGGATAGGATGCGAACAAGCTGCAGAGTTAAATGTTTCCTCTAGAACTGGTCTTTTCTCCTCTTGCCAGGTGAGACCTGGCTTTTCCTTTGGGAAAATCAGACCCAAGGGAGTAGGAGATGGTACCTGCAGATGCCCACCTGAGGTGTCAAGCTCTCTTCCATTCCTTAGACCTGCTGTATACGTGGAACTTTTTTTCCAGCCCTTTCTCCCCTGCCTGCTCACTCCTCCTACAGAGAACCTGATCCCAAGATGCCTGGTAAAGCTTCACAGGGATAGAGCTGAAGTGTTCTAAACGTGATAGCCTGGTGTTGGAGGTTTCTGCCCAGGAAAGAAATGACGAGTGGCATTCACTCATATAAATGGCATTCTCCAATTGTCCAAGAGTAATTGTTGACTTTTTATTTTTTGGCCACGTGTCCCCAGATCCTTGGAATCCTACTTCTCTGACCAGGCTTGCCTCCTCCCCCACCCTATTTTGCCATGGAAACTTGGAGTCTCAACCACTGGACCGCCAGGAAAGTCCCTAACTGTTAATTATTGACAGGTGGCTTGGATGTGACTGGATCCTCTCCACCTCTCTATTGAGCTCTATTTGGATAGTTTCATCTCCACATTCAAAGGCTTATGCTGCACAGATTCCTGAATGTGGCTTCTTTTGGGGACAGAGCACCAGCCCTGGGTGGAGTAGCGTCCCTAATAGCATTTCCCACCCGCCAGGCTGTGTGCTTTTATGCAGATGCGCTGAGTGCTTTCCTTTTCTGTAAATGTCTGATCCACAACAGGACTACCCCCTGCCCGCTTTCATCTTGCTCGGCTCTCACAGAGCCCTTTTAAGGTAGGGACCATGTGGCAGCTCTGTCACAGATAAGTTGGCCTCCTTCTATCAAGAAGTTAAAAGCCTGACAATAGCCCTGAAATTTCTAGAGACAAATAGTTCATATATTTTCAGTTTGATGGCACATTAGTCATGAATCGTTGTTTTCTCTGAATGTGATAAAAGATCAGCTCAAATGAGCTTCTGTACAAAGAGGAGTTTGATAGGATATGGGAATTGCTTATATCATCAAAGGAAACTGACAGCCAAAACCCACTTGAGAAACTATAATGAGAG
The DNA here is from genome assembly GCF_032452875.1 of Bos javanicus. Lineage (NCBI taxonomy): Eukaryota > Metazoa > Chordata > Mammalia > Artiodactyla > Bovidae > Bos > Bos javanicus. Next base: position 40,472,687 of record NC_083890.1, read on the forward strand.
ACCAAAATGTCTCAAGGATCTGTGTTTTGTCTCTGCTTCTCTCTCCTGTCGACTTCTTTATCACTACACACTGGCCCACATTTCACATCTTGCTGTTCCCACAACTAGAACGGGACCGGGACTGACTCTCTCTTGGTCCCAAGGTTAAATAATCACAGCCAGGGAAGGGCTGTGATTGGTTCAACTGGCGCAAGCACGTCACTCCTGGAGGCAAAAGCCCTCAGATATCTGGAAAAGTTTTATCAAATTGTATTGAGCGGTTGACTTTAAATCATCTCTTTTGTGCAATGCAACTCTTGATGATTTCCCAGTGCACATGTTGCCTTTGGAAAAACGGGTGCTTTGATTACGGTGTTTGCTTCCCTCAACAGAACCTTTCTGGCACGAGTGGAAATATCCATTTCAGCAAAGACATCTGCCATTTTTTTAAAGTGGGTGGGATATTCTGCTTAAAATCCTGTGTTAAATGTTATTATTTAAAGAATATTTAGTACTGCGAATAATTTATAGATTTAATAAGACTACATTATCGTTTCTAGCAAGAAAAAAGCTGTTTTAATATACTTTTTATTTATTGAGGAATTAAAGCTGAGGTTTTAGCGGGGGAAGTTGATTACAGCAGCTCTGGGCTAAGTCCCCATATTTTAAAATGGGAATGAGTGCTGGTAGTATATGTCACCATCTTTGAAAAAGCCAAGTATCGATTGCAACAGAAAAGCAGGCCGGATTCTACCATTAGGTTCAGCCTTGTTGCATTCAACCGTCCTTCACAGAGTGTAATTGTCTTGTCCACTCCCCACTTCCGTTTCGTTGAGGATGACGAGCACTTCATTTGCATCTACTCCTTTGCCTCCTTCTAGGGATGCGGACTGATTCTGAATGACCAACCTTGATCTCACGGAGGGTGAGACGTAGAGGCAGACAGGCCTGGATTCAAGTTTTACACACGGCCACTTCCTATGTGGGACTGAATAGGATACTCGACATTATAAAGTTAGTATGTTCTCATTTGTAAAACTGGGATGATGCTATTACCCAGAGTTGTTTGGGGTATTTTTTTTTAACCTTAAAAATGTTTTTATTGGAATATAATTGTTTTACTATATTGTGTTAGTTTCTGCTGTACAGTGAGTCAATCAGCTGTATGATTAATGTATACCCCTCACTCTTGAACCTCCCCCCCCACCTCCCCATCCCACCCCGCTGGGTCATCACAGAGCCCTGAACTGAGGTTTTAAAGGACAGCACATGATGACTTGGTAGGGTTGTATTTCGTCCCAGCCATGCTGACCTCCTTCCCTTTGCTGGGTCATCTGACTCCCTCTTGGTCCCCTCTGCTCCCCCAGCACGGGGTGGGCAGAGGGCATTGAGGGAGAGGCTGACCACACCCACGTTAGCCTGACTTCCAGGGGCACCGTTAACCCCAGGGATCCCTTTCCTCTCTGTTGCTTTCACATGAACTGCAGGTCACTGTCAGTCCGCTGGCCTGTCACAGTGCGAGCACCGCTCTAAAATGGAGTGTCCACCTGTCCTTCGAGTCCAGCTCCCTAATGAGGTGAGAAGCCGGCCTTGAGCACAAGACTGCCCTTTTAAAACCTATGACTTGGGATTCCCCTGGTGGTCCAATGGTTAGAACTTCCAGTGCAGTGGTCAAGGGTTCAGTCCCTGTTTGGGGAACTGAGATTGCACAGGCTGCAGGGTGAGGCCAAAATAGAAATCAATAAACCGCATGACTTAGGCGTTTCAGTCCTGTGTCCTCTCGCCTTCCTTGTTTACTTTCTCTCTCTCTCTCTCTCTCTCTCTTTTCTATTTTAAAGAGGAGGTTGGGAGTGGGTAGGGAGGGTGTTATGGGATTTTAGCTCCCCGACCAGGGATTGAACCCAGGCCCTCGGCAGTGAGAGCACAGAGTCCTAACCACTGGACCACCAGGGAATTCCCCCAAGTCAACTTTTGTGTTCATTCCAAGAACCCATGTCCTTGGAGAACATTTCTTAGAAGGAAGTAATAGCGTTGGTGTAAAAGCATAAGCATGATTGGAGGGACTCTGCTCTGTGACGTGAGAGGTTGGCTGACCTGGGCCCCGGGAGTGGCAGGAAAGAGAAGAAACCAGCCATCAGAAAGAGCGCCATGTAAACACTCAGGCACCAGCACCCTCATCCAAGAAGCTGCTACGAATGTCAAGCGCGTCGTCGTTGCTGAGGCAGGCTCAGAGGCCAGCCAAGCTCTGGGCTGTGCCAGTGGAAGGATGAAACGCTGCTGTCGTTTTCTCTGCTCATTAACGTCCAGTTTCCTGAGGTGACATGGCTCCTAGCGCGAGAAGAAAGCAAACGTGTCTTTGTCCTTCTCTGGCTCTTCATGTCAAGCTTAGCTTTACGACAGATGAGCCCAGGCTCATTCCAATGACTTATCCATGTCAACAAAAATGGCAGAAAGAATCTTTAGGGCAGGACCTACACTTAGACGTGGATGAACACGGGATACGCTGTGGCATTTGGACCTCTTGGATGGTCAAGAATCCTGCCCTTTCCAGCACAACTGAAGGGATGACAGTGACCGGCTGCCTCGGGAAATTCTATGGAGGTTCCTGAGAATGTCCACAGGCGCTGTGAGCAGCTCCACCCAGACCTGTCTGCTGCTGAAACTGTATATTCGTCTAGCCCAGGGCTCAACCGCCCAGGCCCGGGGCCAAGGATGGTCCTATTTCTGTTGAGAAGGGTCAGGAATGCTTTCCATTTAATCCTGTCTCAGATAACATTCAGATGCTTTAGCCCATAAAAATAAATTCAATTCTTGGAGGTCTAATGTGTGTTTGGGTCTTTATATATAGACAGTGGGGACTATATTTCAATATTGGCTTTAATAGAAAAAGCAGGCCCTGCGTGTCTGTAAAATGAAGCCATTGAAGCCATTTTAAAGCCTATAATTATCTTGATAATGCAATAGAATGGGAGATGCAATAGAATTCAATAACATAATGTAGATTTTTAAAAATTCTAAAGACAATATTTGGATTGATCATTTAAATACAGTTCAAGCAGGCCTAACTTTATTTCTCACTTAGAAAAAGGTAAGAAAACCGTTTCTGATTGCTGTCGATCCAGGCCATGAATGAATAGCCATTCCTGCCACAGGAAAATTGAATTTCTCTAGAGACCTTTGCATTGTGGCAAAGGCAGCAACTTATGAATTTGTCCGGAGCGCCACCTAGTGGAGAGAAGTATTGCTGCAGAAACCTCCGCGGGTAATGGTGTCTCAAGAGAAATCAGAATTTCTTGTTAATAGAAACAATGTGAAACCCTTTTTTAAATCTCTAGTTTGTAAACGTAAATCTCAGTTTTCTCTAACCTGTAGTCTGTAAATGATTTTTCCAATCTGTTTTTGTTGTTCCGTCATTCTTTGTGCGACTTCCCTGTCCTTCATCATCTTCCTGAGTTTGCTCAAACTCGTGTCCATTGAGTCAGTGAAGCCATCCAACCATCTCATCCTCTGTTGCTCCCTTCTCCTCTTGCCCTCAGTCTTTCCCAGCATCAGGATTTTTTTTCCAATGAGTATAAATGTTTTACCTCAGTAAATACAGCATACTGAATGTAACCATTTCTTAGGTAAGTCAGAATCCGATCGTGCTTTTTGAAATGAGGTCACTGGTTGATTAAATTATAGGTTATAATTATTTAAGTGGCACATTCAGGTATATATGTGTGTGTGCGCGCATAGGCATGTATACACAAATGTGTGTAGGGTATATAGTCACTTCCTTATAAAAGCATGCAGAATGTGCTCTGCCACCCATTGGAAAGTTTGCCACTCATTCGAAATGACCCTGACACTGGGAAAGATTGAAGGCAGGAGGAAAATGGGATGACAGAGGATGAGATGATTGGAAGGTATCACCGACTTGATGGACATGAGTTTGAATAAACTCTGGGAGTTGGTGATGGACAGGGAGGCCTGCTGTGCTTCGGTCCTTGGGTTTGCAAAGAGTCAGAGATGACTGAGCAACTGAACTGAACCGAACTTGCCACCAAAACTGCCCTGCTGTGAGCCCCCGGGAGGGCAGGGGCCACTGCATATGGAGGTTTGTAGCCTGTGGCTGCAGATTTAAAGCTGTGGTTCTCAACCTTGACTGTATTTTGGAATCCTCAGGAGAGCTTTCAAAAAACAGTGATGCCAGGTCGCACCCCCAGAGACTCTGATTTAATTGGTGTATAGAAGGTGCTGAGTATTGGGAATTTTAAACACTCCCCAGATGATTCTAATGTGCCCTCAATAACTTCTCCCAAGTGCAGAAACGGCAGTATCACTCCTCTGAGAGAGCAGAAGCCAGCAAGAAGGAAGAGCGTAATGAAAAGGAGGCTGGGAACTTGCCTGCAACCTCATGGCCCTGGTGGCTCAGAAGGTAAAGAATCCACCAGCAACACAGGAGACACAGGTTCAATTCCTGGACATAACTGAGCGACCAACACATACACAAGTACCTGGTTATTAACTGGTTACCTAGTGCTGTTAACTGGCAATTAACTGGTTCCCTGGTGCTATCACCACCCAGTGTGAGAACAGTGTTACGGGTATTCTTCTAGCCTGCCAGTCACAGGTGGTTGAACGAAAGGAAGAGCATGAGGACATCAGAAAGCTCCAGAAACGAACCTCTCATTGGTTTACAAGCTAGCACTGAAAAGTGTTCACAAAAGGGAAATAAATTAATAAAGAGTATATGTTTAATTTCAGTAGTAATTATATGTGTACAAATAAACATATCTTCCCTCCTAATTACCATAAAAATTATTTTAATGATATTCAGTGTTAACAGGGCGAGAGTGAAACTCATCTTCCACTGACTGTATCCGCTTTGGAAAATAATTGAGCAGCACGGGTCAGGGCTGATAAAAATGTTTCCTGTTTATCCGAAGAGATGATACAAATGAGCTTACAAAACAGAAAGAGACTCACAGACTTAGAGAATGAACCTACGGTTGCCAGGAGAAGAATGAGGAGAAGGGATAGTTAGAGAGTTTGGGATGGATATGTAGACATTGCTGTATTTAAAATGGATAACCAACAAGGACCTACTGTACAGCACATAGAACTCTGCTCCATATTATGTGGCAGCCTGGATGGGAGGGGAGTTTGGGGGAAAATGGATACATGTCCATGTACGGTTGAGTCCCTTCACTGTTCATCTGAAACTATCACAACACCGGTTAATTAGCTATATCCCAATACGAAAAAAAAAAAAAGTTTCCTGTTTAACCACCTAATTCCCCTGAAAATCTGAGGAAACATTTTATAATATGGGAAAATCTACATGGATGAAAAGGTTAATCATAATTATTCTTAATAGTACAATATGAGAAATAGTCAAAGTATAAACAGTAAGAGAAAGGTTAAAAAGATAAATCACATATCCATTGGGTAGAACATTATGCAGCCATTATAAACATTGTTAGAAATGAAAATGTTTCGTATCAAAATCTTTATGCTCTAACGCTAAGTAAGGGCTTCCCAGATGGCACTAGTGGTAAAGAATCCGCCTGCCAATGCAGGAGACCTGAGACTCAGGTTCGATCCCTGGGTTGGGTAGATCCCCTGGAGGAGGGCATGGCAACCCACTCCAGTATTCTTGCCTGGAGAACCCCCATGGACAGAGGAGCCTGGTGGGCTACAGTCCACAGGGTCGCGAAGAGTCAGACAGGACTGAAGTGGCTTAGCACACAGCACAGGGGATGAATGAGGGGCAGGAATGGAGAGTCCTGGGGCTCTGCAGGCACCTCCAAGCTCTGATTCTGTAAAGTGCTCTTCCTCCCTAAAGAAAGCAGGTGTTACTTAACAAAAACTGCCCCAAAGTGCAAGGAGTTGACCAACCTCAGCCAGATGGACAATTCCAGGGAAAAAAACCACCGCAAAATGCCAAGAAGACACAGGAGCAGCAGAGAAAGAGGATCCCTGAACGGGATGCCAATTCTGTTTGATGAGTCAGGAGTGGGACCTAGAAGGTACAGGTTTTGAAAAGCACCCAGAAAATGTTGGGAACCAATGAAATTTGACAACTGGTGCTCCAGATGTCCTTTGCTTATCTCCTGCCAAGTGTAAGGTTTCACAAAGTCCTCTCTCATACATCCTGCTCTGCCCACACTCATGCCTCTGGCTTTTTTTTTTTTTTTCAGGGCTGAGCTATTTGCAACAATCTATTGAGCTTCAATCTGTATTTACCCACTGCATCTCCCATGCTGGTACCGGAACAGTGGTTCCTAAACTTAAGCGTGCGTCAGGATAGGCTGGGTGCCGTGACACAACACACAGATTCCCAGATCCCATGACCGGAATTTCTGATTCTGAAGGCTGGGGTTGGGGATGAAAATTTGGATTTTTCATCAGGTTCTTGGGGGAGGCTGTTCCTGGTGGTCCGGACACTTTGAGAAGCGCTGTACTGGAAGGGTCATCCTAAAGCAGATGCTGAGTTTGTCCATCACCTGAAGACTTGTGTGTTTACAGCAGAAAGCCCAGCCACTGAGCAGAGTCCAAAGACACTGTAGCTTTTCCAGAGACTTCCTTCTCCTGTTCACGTCTCTGGCTCAAGCACTTCCCCGTATGCACCAAACACTACCCCATGCTGCGTTCCTTCACACTTGCAGTCTTTGCAGATACAAGTCTCTCTCCGGAGAGATTCTTCTATTTCTATACTGGGTCAACTCCCACTCATCAGTCAAGATTCTGCTGGAATGTCACTTTCTCCACGAAACCGTCACAGGATCCTTCAGAAATAGCATTTTTCTCTCTCTGCTTCTCTGTGCCTCTGATTTGGAATACAGCGCATTGCATTTTTTTAAAAAAAGATTTCTTTGATGTGGACCTTTGAAAAAGTTTTTACTGAATTTGTTGCAACATTGCTTCGTCTTTCTTTAATGTTTTGGTTTTCTGGCCAAAAGGCATGTGGGAACCCATACCCCTTCTACTGGAAGCTGAAGTCCGAACCACTGGACCTTCAGGAAAGTCCCCCAGTGCATTGCATTTTGATCCTCTGAATATCTCGATTACCTGCAGAATTCGCTAATTCATCATCAGCATTTCAAATAAAGATAAATTATATTCTTTATTGCTTATTCTCTATATCCCAAAGACCTAGCACAAAAGACATGCTAAATTCACACTTGTTGCCTGAAAGATGGGAGAATCAAGGACATTAGTTAGGCAAAGGGTTGTTTGATTTTTTCCTAAAGCCTAAAAGTACTTAAAGTGAAAAAGCAGAATCATTCTTTAGATGGCAGTTGAGCTATCAGTTACCTAGCTCTGGAAACTGTTTAAGGCTGGACACTGTGGGAAATACACAAATTTCCATAATGAACATCCTTAGAATACTATACTCTCTACAGAAGGATTAATGTCACGTTTTCCATTCCTTGCCCAAACCTCCCAAAAAGACTTTAGTATTTAAAATCTGATGCAAAAGAGTTTGGGTGTGATTTCTCTCTCCTCTAAGCAAATATACAGCAAATAAAAAATTTTCATCTGACAAGAGAAATGGTTTGATAATACCCATCACATTTGAAATATAGGACATGTAATTTGGAGGATAGAAGCCCCAAATCTTTCCTTTTTATTTATATTAGTGCAAATATTTTAGGGCTTAAAGACAAATACACGGCCACTGGAGAAACTTAGCCTGGTTCACAAAAACAAATTACAATCATCCATTTTCAGGGCTCTAAAATATTGGCTGCTGCTTCTACTGCTGCTAAGTCATGTGTCTGACTCTGTGCAACTCCATAGACGGTAGCCCACCAGGCTCCCCCGTCCCTGGGATTCTCCAGGCAAGAACACTGGAGTGGGTTGCCATTTCCTTCTCCAATGCATGAAAGTGAAAAATGAAAATGAAGTCGCTCAGTCGTGTCCAACTCAGCGACCCCATGGACTGCAGCCTTTCAGGCTCCTCCGTCCATGGGATTTTCCAGGCAAGAGTACTGGAGTGGGGTGCCATTGCCTTCTCCAAAAATATTGGCTAGGCTGAGGAAATTCCAAATTTATAGACGATTCTGAGTGAAGATGTTTTTCTCTCACTGGTTGGTATTTTATAATATGTGTCATCGTGTTCAGCCTTGTAGGATTTATATTAGGAATCATACCTTCAGATAAAAGCCGGATCAAGGAAAGGGGATAGTCGGCAGAGTATTTGTCAGTGAATGATTCACAAAAAATGAGTTCGTTTGTTCTGAGTTTCAATCTTCTTTTTCAATAAAGACCTTGACCAAGGGCTTGGAGATCTGCCCCTGCTTGTTTGTACTTCAAAAGGGCAAAGTACTCTATGTCACGAGGGCGAGGTGAGACTGGCCAGCTGAGAAACATTCTGGGATGTAACCACTAATTCACAGTAGAGTAATCATTCATTCACTCATTCAACAAGTTCTTATTGGTGGCCAATTGCTTGCAAGGCCCCCTTGTTGGCCCTTAAGATACAGCAGTGACAAAACAGACACAAGTCTTCTCCCGTGTGGGTCTCACACTCTAGCTGGGGAAAGAGGAGTAATAAAATGTGTGTGCGTGTATGTCCACGTACATGAACGCACATGTGTGTGCATAAACCACCCCAGAATAAAGCTTCGTGCTGGTTAAAGAATTATGGGAGTGGCTAGACTACAGTTTTCATCCAGGGAAAAGCTCATTGGCTGTCCCACCTGGAGAGGGGAAAGAGTGACCAATCAGCTGTCTGGGGGAGGAGCCTTCCAGGCAGAGGGAACAAAATGTACAAAGATTCTGCGGTGGGATCACATAGAGGGACTAGTGTGATTGGAGGGAATGAAGGGAGAGTATTAGAAAATGAGATCCAAGAGAACAGGATGGTGAGGTGGGGGCTGGAGTCTGGTCTTACATGGCCTTGTAGACCTCTATTTTGGCTTTTACTTGGTATGAGATGAGAAGACTTTGTAATGTTGAGTAGCAAAGCGGTAATAAGATCTCTCCTATTTTAGAATTGTCAATCTGGCTGCTATCTTCAGAGTCAACTGAAGGGAGAAGGGGCAGAAGCCGGGAGATGAATTAGAGGGCTATGACAACAATTCAGGTGAGAGATGGGTTTGGCTCAGACAGGGATTTAGTGTAGGTGGTGAAAAGTGATCAGACTCTGGATATAATTTGAAAGAAGAGCTGACAGGATCTGCTAAAGGCCCAGGTAGAAAACGTGAGAGAAAGAGAGAAGTCATGGATGCTGTCAGGGTTTGTTTGGGGAGGAGTGGTGAAGGGAATGGCTTTGAGAGGGAGAGAGCTCTATTTGGAACATGTTGAGATGCTGATGGCACAGCCAAATGAAGCCTAGACTTAAGGAAGATATAAATTTGGCGTCCTCTGCATGTAGCTGTTATTTAAAGCCATCAGACAGAATGAATGCTAATAAGGTGAGTATTGTAAAGTAATAATAATAAGCAGAAACAACAATTAAATAGAGTTGGGAAACCTGAAGGAGGAGCTCTCACACCCTGGGACATGCTTGACCCAGCAGGAAGAAAAAGACTCCTTTCCCGACAAGGACTCTGCTGACTTTCTTTTCCTCTTATAAAAGTCTTCCATTGCTCTGGGGCGGGGTGGGGTGGGGGCTTGAATGTGGCCTGCCATGGTTGCACACCCCAAATTTCAATTCTCTGTTGATCCCAACTTAACCCATTTTTATTGGAGAAATGTCTGGTAGTCTGTTTGTTTCAGGTCAAAAGTGTGTAGATAGAAAAGAGGACAAGTACAAAGTAAATGTTCTGAGCTCTCTAGTGGAAAAGATCAGGGGCATAAGAAAGTCAAGGAACCAAATGAAGAAGCGAAGGATGTAGGAAGGATCTTCCACAAGGACATTGAAATCATCAAGAATTAAGAGAAATGTTGGAGAATGTAATAGTGACCCAGAAGCTAAAATATTCATGAGATAGACCATCCAAAGTTTTGATTATTATACAGTCAAGTAGAAGGACTGAAAAATGCTATAAACTCCAATAGATTGTTAGTCTACAGTGGAGACACATATTGACTTCTATTAACTATCCTTTAGTGCCACCTGCTGGACACAGACCAAAGCAAATAACTACAGAAGGATGAACCTTTTAAAGAAAGTCCTTGTGATTAAGAAAACTTCACAGAAAATAAAAAAGTTCTTAGTGTACTGAGAGTAATTAGATAGTAACTTTTCAATTTCACCAAGCTTTGTTTCTTAAATATCTAAGGAAAAAATGGAGAAAAGGAGGATGTATAAAGAGGGAAGAAATTTGGAGATTAAAAAGTAGGCACACAAAGGGAAAAAAGTGGAAATGAGAAGGAGTGTTTGATTATTCTATGATTTGTCTTTTGGAAAATATACTATCCACTTTAGAAATTGGGACATATGCTATCCACTTTTGAAAGTCTCATGTATACACGTGCTTTCCCCTCCCCAAGAGGTTAAATTTTCATAATCAGGTCCCCTACCTTACATATTGCTGGTGACATGCCTATCCTACCACTGTATTTAGGAGAGGGCCTGGCAAAGAGTAGATGCTTAATATTCAAAGACTGGAGTAAGAAGAAACAACAGCAAAGATATTTTAAACAAACTCACAGATAAGTAAAACAGGCCTAGTGGTTACCAATGGGGAGAAGGAATGGGGGAGGGGCAGTAAAGGGGTATGCGATTAAGAGATACAAACAACTCTGTGTAAAATAGATAAGCAACAGGCATATATTGTAGAACAGGGAAATATAGCCATTATTTTGTAGTAACTTTAAATGGAGTAGAATCTATAAAAATAGTGAATCACTATGTTGGATACCTGAAACTAACATAGTACTGTAAGTCAACTATACTTCAGTTAAGAAGAGTGTAGACAGTTGTACAACAATATGAATATACTTATTACCAAATTGTGCACTAAAAAATGTTAAGATGGTGCATGTTATGTGACTTTCAACTCAGAAATTTAAAACTATAAAATAATCTTATTTATTATTTTTTAAAATATATTTTTTTAAATGTAGACCATTTTTAAAGTCTTTATTGAATTTTTTACAGTATTGCTTCTGTGTTATTTTTTGGTTTCTTGGCCCTGAGGTATGTGGGATCTTCTTAGCTCCCTGACTAGGAACCGCATACTTCCTGCGTTGGAAGACGAAGTCTTAACCATTGCACCACCAGGGAAGCCCCATAAAAACTATAAAATAATTTTAAAAGGGCAGCATGAAGGGTCCTTGGAGCGATGGAAATAGCCTGGGTCTTGATTGAATTGATGTAGACATCCTGGCTGTGGTATTGCATTACACCACAGTCTTGCAGGATGTTACCTCTGGGAAAGTCTGGATAAAGAGCACATTGTATTTCGCTGTATTATTTCTTACAATTGCAAAATAAAAAGTTCAATTAAAAAAGAATATCTAATAGAATGATTTGGTATTGACAATAAACTGCCTCAAGACCAGAGCGTGAATAAATTAGATGTTGCTTTGTTGTAGACAGGGTTGCACTAGAGAAGTTCCTCTTTCTAGCACCTAATTGGCAGGCCCCTAGCACCTGAAGTCAAGGACGAACGTCCAAGTGAATTTCTCTACATCAGCTGCAGCTGGTAACTGCTTATTTGGCTTTTTTTCTGGTGTGAATTTCCCTCATTCAAGTTGTACAGATTTCAACAAGTCTAGAAGGACAAAGGGATAAATTGTCCTTTTTTGGAGAATTAAATAAAATAAATGGTTCCAAGTATTCTGGACTAATCAGCAATTGCTCATTGCCATAATATGCCTCTGGAAATTGCAATTTCCTGCATTGCTAAAAATCAAAATGTTCATTTCATGAATTTATGAGATGAAATTTAAGACTAATAAGCTGGTATTTTGGTGTTGACTGTAAAATTGTTTGCAATAACTTACTGCCAAATGGAAAATAACCAAATCCTCCAATAAAGAAGCATTGGTTAAATATATGATAGCATATTTCAACTTTTTAAAAATTGCTAACTCCTTAAGTGGTTTAAAAAATATATTTTTATAATTTTGAATGGCATGTGAGGAAAAAAGCCCTCATTTTAAATTTAAAATATGAAACACACATTTTAGGGTCAATATATTAAGTGTTAGAAAATTTCTTAAAAATACAATAGATGAATCATGTGTGGAGATTATTAGTTAATAAAAATAGTTAGGGAGTCTTAAACAAAAGAGTGTATATATACCCTAAATATTTTGTTTCAACCTAAAACAATTATATATACTTTCACTTGAAAGTGAAAATATAAATGTTTTACTTTCACTTGAAAATGGACGGTAAAGAACCTGCCTGCAATTCAGTAGACCCAGGTTCAATCCCTGGGTCAAGAAGATCTCCTGGAGATGTGAATGGCAACCCACTCCAGTATTCTTGCCTGGAGAATTACATGGACAGGTGGCTGTCCATGGGGTTGCAAAGAATCGGGCACAACTGAGCAACTAACATTTTCACTTGAAAGCACTTTGATGTAACACGGAAGCGTGGTCGGAATTCTTTTTTTTTTTTTTTTTTTAGGATGGACTCAGGACCTTTATTATTTAGTTAAACTGTAAATACCTTTCCTAAATTCTTTTCAACTCTCTAAGGGCATTTTATTAAAAAAAAAAAAAAAAGGATTTTAAAGAAGTCTTTCAGCTTCTTGCTAGTGTCTTTCAAAGTACATTTGTTTTATTTTTTTTTAATTTTATTTTATTTTTAAACTTTACATAATTGTATTAGTTACAAAGATCGCATCGTAATGTATTACCTATAATTGCAGGTTTAGTTTTCTTGAATTGGAGGGTGAAATTTGTACATTTTATGAAACCATATGAATATAAGCTTCAAAGATTTCTTTTTTTTTTTACAATCTTGTCTATTCCTTTAGATCATATTTAAGAAAAAATACTTTTCAAAATTAAATGTAATAGCTAGTAGTTGGGCTGGATGCCACAGGCTTATGAGCCTTTTAGACGAAAGAAAGAGCCCAGAGACAGTGACAGAAACATCAACCGCTACTAGACACAGAGATGCAACTGCTGTCTGAACAACCGCTCTATATGTCTGAACCAAAAGGTCTATGTTTCTAGGTGTCTGAAACAAAAGGGCGTAGAGTGACACCCCACTGTGAACAGCAGACAGTAAGAGCAGGCAGGACACAATTGCAACCTTCGAAGCTTGAGGGACAAGGAGACTGCCCTTTATATGGGGAATCAATGTGAGGTTTTCTCATCAGTCACCAGGGAAACCAGTGTCTGGGGCAGCGGGCAAGCACGTAGCCAGTTACTGATTAAGACTTATAATTAAGAAGACCGGATAGGCATGTGAGTGAAGCAGGCACTGGTCATGCAGGAGATGTACAAAGAGCAAGGGAACCGCCATCTTGAATGGTCTCACCATACTCCAGTACAAATGGCAATAAATTAGGTTTCAGAAGAGATAATAATCAACTCTTGGTAGATATTCAACTTGATCCTTGGGTGCAGGGGTAATTAATTGAACCTGCTGGAAAGTGGTCTTTTAGTCATAAACGCATTTATTACAAGTTCCCAAGTGATGCTGATGCTACCGGTAGGGGGTCACAGGCTGAGAACCACTGGCACGGGTCAGTCCCATCAGTTCAGTTCAGTTCAGTCGCTCAGTCGTGTCTAACTCTTTGTGACCCCATGGCCTGCAGCACGCCAGGCCTCCCTGTCCATCACCAACACCTAGAGTTTACTCAGACTCATGTCCATTGAGTTGGTGATGCCATCCAACCATCTCACCCTCTGTCGTCCCCTTCTCCTCCCACTTTCAATCTTTCCCAGCATCAGGGAAATGAGTCAGTTCTTCACATCAGGTGGCCAAAGGATTGGAGTTTCAGCTTCAACATCAGTCCTTCCAATGAATATTCAGGACTGATTTCCTTTAGGATGGACTAATTGAATCTCCTTGCAGTCCAAGGGACTCTCAAGAGTCTTCTCCAACACCATAGTTCAAAAGCATCAATTCTTCGGTGCTCAGCTTTCTTTATAGTCCAACTCTCACATCCATACATGACTACTGGAAAAACCATAGCTTTGACTAGATGGACCTTGGCAAAGTAATGTCTCTGCTTTTTAATATGCTATCTGCTGCTGCTAAGTCACTTCAGTCATGTCCGACTCTGTGTGATCCCACAGATGGCAGCCACCAGGCTCCCCCGTCCCTGGGATTCTCCAGGCAAGAACACTGGAGTGGGTTGCCATTTCCTTCTCCAATGCATGAAAGGGAAAAGTGAAAGGGAAGTCGCTCAGTCGTGTCCGACTCTTAGCGATCCCATGGACTGCAGCCTACCAGGCTCCTCCATCCATGGGATTTTCCAGGCAAAGTACTGGAGTGGGGTGCCATTGCCTTCTCCGAATATGCTATCTAGGTTGGTCATAACTTTTCTTCCAAGGAGCAAGCGTCTTTTAATTTCATGGATACAACCACCATCTACAATGATTTTGGAGCCCCCCCAAAATAAAGTCAGCCACTGTTTCCCCTTCTATTTGCCATGAAGTGATGGGACCAAATGTTATGATCTTAGTTTTGTGAATGTTGAGTTTTAAGCCAACTTTTTTACTCTCCTCTTTCACTTTCCTCAAGAGGCTCTTTAGATCTTCTTTGCTTTCTGCCATAAGTCTGGTGTCATCTGCATATCTGAGGTTATTGATATTTCCCCTGGCAATCTTGATTCCAGCTTGTGCTTCATCCACTCCAGCATTTCTCATGATGTACTCTGCATATAAGTTAAATAAGCAGGGTGACAATAGCCTTGACATACTCCTTTCCCGATTTGAAACCAGTCTTTTGTTCAATGTCCAAATTCTAACTGTTGCTTCTTGACCTGCATACAGATTTCTCAGGAGTCAGGTCAGGTGGTCTGGTATTCCCATCTCTTTAAGAATTTTCCACAGTTTGGTGTGATGGTTAAGGGCTAATACTCTAGGATTTAACAAGTTAGCACTGATTTTCCTCCTTAAGTTAAGGAGGATAAAGCAATATCCTCCTTTTAAAATAATATGTTTGGTTCAGGAATTAAATTGTATTCCATAGAGAGGAAATGTACGTATTAATTACTAGAAATGATTATTGCTTTCATGATCCTGACGTTTAGAATGACTGCATTTGGTGCTTAAAATAGCTGATCACTTTATTTTCCTGACAGTAATTTCTTGTTTCTAAATGACAAAAGAAAAATGTATGGATCTTTAATTGCAAACACTCTTCTGTCAGTTACACTTTGCAAAGGCAGGTAGCCTTTATCCCCAATCAATGAAAAGGTCCATGGAGTCAAAGCTATGGTGTTTGCAGTAGTCATGTATTGATATGAGAGTTGGACCATAAAGAAGGTTGAGCACAAAAGAATTGATCCTTTTGAACTGTGGTGCTGGGGAAGACTCTTGGGGTCCCTTGGACTCCAAGGAGAGCAAACCAATCAATCCTAAAGGAAATCAACCGTGAATATTCATTGGAAGGACTGATGCTGAAGCTGAAGCTCCAGTACTTTGGCCACCTGATGCGAAGAGCTGACTCATTAGAAAAGACCCTGATGCTGGGCAAGATTGAGAGCAGAAGAGGATGACAGAGGATGAGTTGGTTGGATGGCATCATTAATTCAGTGGACTTGGGTTTGAGCAAACTCTAGGAGATAGTGGAGGACAGGGAAACCTGGTGTGTTGCAGCCCATGGGGTTGCGAATAGTTGGGTGCAACTTAGCCACTGAACAACTACAACAATGAAAAGTAAGATATAACGGTTGCCTTTTTGAAACGTTTTATCTCTTGGACTTTTCAAGCATACTTGAGATCTCAGTGTGCAGAATGCTAACTGTGATAAGGGGAATGCAGCTTCCTGGACAGGGTGAGAATCTTGAGGTGAATTTGCAAGACGGATCTTCTGCCCTCTGAGGGGCAGAGACCAAGAATAAGGACAGTAGGAAGCAGGGTCCTGGGTGAGCAAGCAGCTGTCTGCCCTCCCAGTGGTGTAGGTTGCTGTTAAAGGAGCAATGTTCAAATTATTTTACTTACCAACTTGCCAGAAAACAGAAACAGAAATGTGTTTATGATCATCTTTAGGGATGAGAGTCCCTAAACACATAACAGGGAAACTACACAATGTTACATCATTCAGAACGATACAGTGGGAGTAGATTTATTTACATGAAAAGATATTGTACTTCTGAGTTGAAAAATGCAAGTTACAAAACAGTTTATGTTGTATGAGTCCATTTACGGCAGGAAATAAAAATTGAAGTCCATACAGTCAAATATTTCTAGTAGTTTTCTTGATAGGAGGGAAAAATGTTGGATTCTTGGTATTTTTTGATTCCTATGTTTTTCAGTGCATATTGCCTATAACATAAATCCTTATGGGATTTAGAAAAACAAAAACAAAGAGGTGGGTATTATTTATAAGAAGCAGATAGGAGTGACAGAGAGACCATAACAGTTATCTCCCACAGTTTGTTTTAAAATAATGCCTTTATTGATCTCCGGAGACAAACATTCCACCATCCTACAAGAAGGTTTGCATATATAGCTTATGTGGATGCAAAAGTGATCTGTCCGCTGACACACTGCAGCCTTAAACATCTTTAGTATGTGGCATTTACTATATAATTACTCCCTCAAATACTAGCTGTTTACTGATAATAAAATAACAAACACAGAAATCAGCACAGTCATAAATTACTGGTAGTCACCATAGCAACACCCTATGAGGAATTCTATTTTTGTCCTTGTGATTACAAAAGTACTTTTGCTAACAGTCTTACATCGTGTATATTTTAAATATATGTGAAATATTTTAAATACACCTTTTATACATTATTTTAAATAAACATAAATTATCACAAGTTTTTTTTCTCCCAGAAAAAACTGGAGGATTTTTTGCTAGATATCAAAGTACTTTCTATTAGACACAGCAAGGCCATCTTTCACAAGGAAATCAATACAGGCATTTTTCAGCTGCCCTCAATTAAAATTATTATAAAGACATTTGCCTAATCTCACCTTCCTGACTCATAACTTCTGAAGGTTGTGGTTTGGTTTTAACTGAAATACCCTGGTGATTGTTCAGAACTTCGTTATAAGAATGAGAAAACCAATTATGTTACTTCAGTAGAGATAATTAACATTATTCCTAGAGACTATATTTTAGAAAGCTCAGTCCTTACTGTTTAGTATGAATCATCTTTAAAAAAGAAGGAGAGTTGATCCTGGTAAAAAGTCATGTTTACATTTGAAGTGGTTGGTTTTGCTTTGTTCGTTTTTTAAATTTTGCAGGGATGGGGTTGGTGGCTTACTGGAGGCAGAGTGGGTTCAAACACAAACCTCGTGTCCTGCTGATGCTTGTGGCTCTGGGAAGGCAGGAAGGACTTACAGCCTCTGAACCTCCTTCGCTTCTTCCCTAAACCATCAGACGGTTTCATGAGTAGTAACATGCCTAAAGTTTTTGGGCTTCCCAGGTGGCACAGTGGTAAAGAATCTGCCTGTCAGTGCAGGAAATGCAAGACACGGGTTCAATCCCTGGGTCAGGAAGATCCCCTGGAGAAGGAAATGGCAAACTGCTCCAATAGTCTTGCCTAGAGAATTCCTTGGACAGAGGAGCCTGGTGGGCTAGAGTCCATGGGGTCACAAAGAGTCACCCTAGAGTTTTAGGGCTATACCCAGTATCCAGGTAACTCATTGCATCTCTCTCTTTCCATGCTGTTAAAATGAATGGTCTTGCTAAGAAAATATGTGGCTTATCATCTAGGGTGTCTTACTCCTTGGCATGTTTAACTATATATAGAGAGGTTTCAAGCCAGGATATCAATGATAATGCTCACATCTATATTGTATATATTTTAAAAATAATTTTATTCATTTATTTATTATTATTATTTTGGGACTGTGTTGGGTTTTCATGGCTGCTCGAGCTTTTCTTTAGGTGCTGCGAGCGGGGGCTCTTCTCGAATTGTGGTGCTCTGGCTTCTCATTGCACTGGTGTCTCTTGTTGCTGAGCACAGGCTCTAGGGTGCTCGGGCTTCAGTAGTTGCGGCTCCCCAGCTCTAGAGCACAGGCTCAATAGTTGTGGTGCATGGGCTGAGTGGCTCTGTGGCATGTGGGATCCTCCCGGTTCAGGGATCGAACCTGTGTCTATTGCACTGGCAGGCGGACTCTTTAGCACTGAGCCACCGGGGAAGCCCTATAATTACATTTATTTTAGCTCAATAAACATGCCTATAAATAGCATAGGCACAAGCATAAGATTTCAAGGGAAAGTATTATTTTGGTATTTAGCAAATTTGAAGATTGATTTAACTTTCAACAGTTACTGTAAATTTGCATTGAATGTATTTTTAGTCAATTAAATTTTATTCTTTGCATAGGTCTGAATGATACTCCAACTCTTCCAAAGTGTCCTAGCACAATGATTTTATAGTAGTCAATCATTAGCTACTTTTATATTTCACATGATTGGGACTGGCACATGTCACCGCAAGATCATCTCTGTAGAAAAACCCATGGACAGATGAAAAACATCATGTTGCCCACATAGGATTTTATGTCAATAATATGCTATAAATATTGACATATTCTAGCTTGCACAGTACTTTAAAACACAGTATTTCATCTGGTACAACTCTGAAAAGGGTGATTCCAAATTAACATATAAAGTAAGGTGGATCAGGAAGTAAAGATCTGCCTGCAATGTGGGAGACCTGGGTTCAATCCCTGGGTCGGGAAGATCACCTGGAGAAGGGAATGGCAACCCACTTCAGTATTCTTACCTGGAAAATCCCATGGTCAGAAGAGTCTGGCAGTCTACAGTCCATGAGGTCGAAAAAAGTTGAACATGACTGAAAGACTAACACTTTCACAAAAGAGGCACAGGGAGCCTACAGGGCTTTCCAAGGTACCATTGTAAGAAGTAGACTCTGATTCCCAAAGGTTTTGGTTCTGAAATGAGTTTTGAAAGAAGCCTCCCCACCAGCACCACCATACATCAGCTTAAGGAGTCCTCGGTCCTATAGGCTGTAGGAAGATGTGGTATCCATTACACCATCCCAAAGGGAATGTACAAACAGGAGGTACCCAGTGGTCTTCTGCTCAAGTCAGCACTGCCCCCAGCCATGATTCCCTGGCCATCTCCTGGGCTCTCCTCCGGCTCTTGGAGGAGGGTGTAATGACTCACCCACTGAAGAAATATTTACACAGCATATATCATGTGCTAGTCACTTTCCAAGGTACAAAACCGCAACCAAGGTCAAGATGAACCCATCCTCTGCCCTGTTAGAACTGACACGTCTGGTGGGGAAGACGGACATGCATCAGCCAATTCCTACAGAGGTGGCAGGTGTGACACTGAGTAACCCGGAATACCAAAGGGCAACTATGAGAGAGGGCCATCAACCGAGACCAGGGGCATCAGAGGAAGTGGTGTCTGAATGGAGACGGGAGAAACAAGAGGGTATTAGTCAAGTAAAGCCGTGAGATGGGGAGAGAGGAAGGAGGGAACAGCACAAAGGCCCAGAGACTAGGGAGTGTGTGAAGTTTGAAGAAGTAGAAATTCAGCAGAAGTGAATTATGAAAGCGGAGGGTCTTACCAGTCAGAAAAAGAAGTCTGGACTCTACCTTGATCATGAAAGGGAACCAAAAAAGGGTTTCAGCAGAAGACCATTGAATAAATACTGAAAAGACTTTTTTCAGTATAAAAAAGTCAGACTTCTTTTACTATCAGAAAAAAATTGCACAATGTGAGAGTTGAGAGTTAAGTTTTATTTGGGACAGATGAGGACTGTAGCCCAGGAGACAGCATTTCAGATAGCTTGAGAAACTCCTCCGAGGCTCCGAGAAGAGGAGCTAGGATATATAAGAGTTTTACAATAAAGGGCAGGTAGTTTGGAACATCAAAAGATCACTGTTAATTAAAGAAACTAGATGTGTCAAGTTAAGGAATTTAGTACTTTTCTATGTATGGGAAGATTCAAGAGTCTGGGCTCACTGAAATCATGCCTTTGATATCCACCTCAGCTATCTGGGGCCCCTTCCTGTATTTTCAGATCCTGAGTTTCCTCAGGGCTCATCGTAGGGAGTGGCTGCAATCTTATGGCTGATAGATGGCACGTACGCTTTCCTACCTGAATCCCTCAGGGCTCATCGACTCACGCTGCAGGGCTGAGTGTCACAGTCTGATGACTGTGACATCCTTGTTTACAGATATGGCAGGAATATTCCATTTCTCAAGACCATTGGAAAAAGAAAGACGATTGTAGTAATCTAGCTGAATGATGGTCAGATGGTCTGAACTAGGTAATGACGGGAGAGAGTATAAACATGGATACAAGAGAGCTTCATATAATGTAGACTCATAGGACCTGACAACTGATTGGACGAGGGTGGTGAGGAAACAGAAGAACCACAGTGTAATTCCAGGAAGATGAGGGCCAGGAAACTCTTCAGGGAAGTCAGGCGCTGGACCTCCTCCCCCACCAGCTCCAATTAAAGTTTTTCTTTTCTCACATGAAGAAAATTCCATATGTCCCTTAATTCTGAGAATTGGGTGTTGCTTTCTTAAATTTTATGAATGAAGTGTAATTTAGCCACCATTAGAATTTTGCTTTCATCACAACACAGAATTAAAAGGAAAAAAAAAAACAAACCCACACCTAAACATACAGCATATGAAGCATACAGATCATGAAAATACTTAACACAAATCCATATAATTTGTCTTAAAGGACCCTCAGAGGGTGGACACAGCCAAGGGGCAGGAACCACAAAGAAGGATTTTATTTGTCACAAATACATTAACGGAAGCTGAAAGGTGCTCACAAATGAAAGGCATTTTCACGATGTTTGAAGCCACACTTAAGGAGAACGACAACTTTATAAAACCAAAGTTGGTCAAATTTTCCTTTTATTTATTTTTTTTGAAAGCCAGACTAGCCGTTTAGCCGACTCAACTGAGCTCCAGCCCAGGCAGCTCTCACAATCATTCCTAAAGCCCAAGGCACATCCCAGGGGGTGAGGGGGTCAGGCCGTCAAAGAAAACCGGAGACAGACTAAGAATGTCACACCTGGGGAAATGGATGCCTTTTCCTGAAATTCACATAAAATGGCTTACGTTTTATCAGAATACGCCGTCCGCTTGGTTGTAGGACGCCTCTGACTCCACAGCCCCGATATTTTCGTAACTGTAGTTTCTATCGTCAGAGGTAGTTTCACTTGTACTCTTCTTCCTTTTCAGCAGTTTTCCTTCCTGCAGGTCAGACGGTTCAAATTCGGCACAACTTACGGTTTTGAGTCCTTTTGCAAACACAATGTCCTCCCCAACCAGTTCAGCTGAATCTGAATGATGGGCTGGGGCCGGAAGTCGGTCACTCTGTAGCCTTTTTCTTATTTCTTCTTCTTTAGTCTGAAAAGCAGGGTTAAAGGGTGAAAAAAGAGTCCAAGTACCTCTCTCCAAGTTCTCATTAATACTGCCTGTAACGAACATTCCTGGCTTCTCTATTTCATTATGCAGTCATTCAACAGAGGTTGAGGAATTACTATTGAAGGAGACAGACCCTTCCCCCCACCCCCCATACCCTCCAGACACTCTCAAGGAGCTATGGTCTAGTCCTTGCTCTTTGGGTCTGATAGCAGGTAAAGGCTATCAGACCAAAGCCATGAAGGCTGGTTCCCAAAATAATGGCAGACAGAGGGTGATGTGGACCATGTGTGTGTGAATGCTGCAGGCGTTGTCTGAGGTCTGCATAGCCTCCGCTCAGCTCCCATCCTCCAACCGAGACCTTCTGCCACCCGGGGCCCCAGCTGATGTTTCTCTCTCTTTTTTTAATAGGAAGAAAATATCATACTTAATTCTCAGAACTAGATATTGCTTCCTTAGGCTTTACGGATGAAGCTGTAATTTGATCAAATTCAAGATGGTGCTTCATTTCTTCACCACACAAAGAGAACTTTAAAAAATTAAGTATACAGCATGGAAAGCATAGAGATCACTAAAAGAATTAATACAATCCGTGCAATTTGTCTGAAAGCTGCCAGTTAGAGAGGATGCACTCATTCAGAGCAGCGCCGCTCACGTGAGAGCTGGGCTACCTTCCTGCGCGCCTCCACTGCCTGCATCTTCTCTTCTATGTCCTTCATCGTGAAATCTTTTCCTTCCTTCTTGACTTTAAGTTTTTTCAGCCTGGCTGGTGGCTTTCTCAGTGGCTTCTCAGTAGTGCTCACCTGGAGGAAGACACTTTTTTAAATGGACAGATAAGTGTATTCACTGGCAAAGAGAAAGGCAAGAGAGAGTGAATAAACATTGTTTAAGGTGTTAGTCCAAAAATCTAAACAGATTTTTGGATAGATTTTAAAAACAATTATGTGAAAACTGGTAAAAACTGAACTCACTCCTAAAGACTTAATTCCTGGTAACAACAGAACTAATTCCTAAAGAAAACATATCTATTGGATGTCTAGGAAAAAAACAAACTGTTATTAAAAAAAAAAAAAACCCAAAAAACAAAAATGCAGAGATGGAAGAGGGCTGATAAGAAGGAAAAAAAATCCGAAGAACACAAACAAGATGGGAAAAGGTGGCAAATGAATGCTGGATGCATTTGTAATTCAAGGTAAAAAGTTAAACCCCATGATTTTTAATATTCCACAAGCAACAAAAGACTTTCATTTGGGATTGAGATTAGTGTTAGAACTTTCGGTCTTATGGAGGAGAGGCTTAACAATCACTGATACAGCAACTCTGCTCTGCACTGGGCTTTGCTGATGGTTCTTTCCACATGTTTCATGACAACAGGAAAAAAAAAAAACAAAAAAACCCATACTATTTACTATGAGGGCTTCCCAGGTGGCGCCAGTGGTAAAGAACTGCCTGCCAATGCAGGAGACATAAGAGACATGGGTTCTATCCCTGGGTCAGGAAGATCCCCTGGAGGAGGGCATGGCAACCCACTCCAGTATTCTTGCCTGGAGAATCCCATGGAGAGAAGCCTGGTGGGCTACAGTCCATGGGTCGCAAAGAGTTGGACAGGACTGAAGTGACTTAGCACGCATGCACATCTCCTATGACTGGCCATCCTTTATATAGTTTAGAGCAGTGATAATGACTTTGATTATAATTTCTAGTTATTAAAAAAGGTTAAACTGTTGTAAAGGGTTTGCAAAGAAAGTTTAATTTTTAAAAATAATATACCTTGGTTATGAAAAATTAAAATGATACATAAATAGTCCCCCAATCCTCTGTTTAGGGGAATCCAACCAGTCCATCCTAAAGGAAATCAGTCCTGAATATTCATTGGAAGGACTGATGCTGAAGCTGAAACTCCAAAACTCTGGCCACCTAATGCGAAGAACTGACTTATTGGAAAAGACCCTGATGCTGGGAAAGATTGAAGGCAGGAGGAGAAGGGGACGACAGAGGATAAGATGGTTGGATGGCATCCCCAACTTGATGGACATGAGTTTGAGTAAACTCCGGGAGTTGGTGATGGACAGGGAAGCCTGACATCGATTCATGGGGTCCCAAAGAGTTGGACATGACTGAGCAACTGAACTGAACTGAGCTGAACTGAATCCTCTGTTAACCAGCTGGGCCTTGAATGCATTCATCAGCATAAACTATTTTAAAGAGTTTGGTGTGGGTCTTTCCAGATATTCTCTATGCTCATATTGCCATTCCCTTCTCCAGGGGATCTTCTCAACCCAGGTGTCGAATCTGGGTCTCCTGCATTGCAGGCAGATTCTTTACCGTCTGAGCCACCAGGGAAGCCCCATGCCCATGTATCTATATACATATATTAATATATTCACAGTGCATCTGTCATGTTCAACCACTCAATGAAATTATACTATATACAACCCACTCCAGTATTCTTGCCTGGAGAATTCCATGAACAGAGGCTGGCAGGCTACAATCCATAGAATCACAACGAGTTGGGCACAACTAAGCAACTAACACACTAACTTTATCGCAGTAGCCTGAAACTGAATCCACAGTATCTCCAGACTAGGTAGTACCCCTGTGTATAGTTCTAGTTAATTTCTCTAAAGACTTTTAAAGACAAAGGAGCTATTGATATTCATTTTCATATCTAAAAGACTGTGTCTTCAGATTGCAAGATGGTAGTTACTGAGAAGATAAATCACACAAAGAGAGACAGTTCAGCACAGCGGGAAGAGCACCAGACCCAGACTCGAGCAGCCTCAGGTTTGAATCCTGGCTCAGTCACGGTGTGGCTTTGCACAAACTCATAAACTCTGTAGGCTTTCCCTTCCTCATTTGTAAAATAGGTTTGGTAATACACGCTTCACAGTCTTTGTTTTTATAAAAGCAAAGTATGCAATAGCCACTCGATAAACGGTGATTGCTTTTCATTCAGTGAAAGCATGGACTTTGTTCAATGACAGCACACGGAATCACACCAAACCCAGTACTTGTCAAGAAGGGGACAAATGAGATTCAGAAGCTTGGGGGCCAGCAGGCAGGGGTCCTGGACTTTATTTCATCCCGGGTCTACCACTGCTACCCATTGGGTGACCTGACACAAAGCAGTTCGTCTCTCTGGACTCACTTTTCTCAAAATTATACCATAGACACTGCTTTGCAATCTGCTGAGGACGGCTAAGGTTCCTTCCAGCTTTAATATCTATGATTCTTGGAAAGCCTTTTAGAGGGAAAACATTTATTAAAGTTTTGGCTCAGTTGCAGCCTTCAGACAGTTTTATGTGGTGAGAAATTGTGCACTGCAGGAAAACTGGGAGATGTTTGTCAAAGCAAGTTCCCCTCCCCCACCCTTGTTTTATTTTTTTATGACCATTGGCTTTTAGGCTCCCTGCTGGCCAAAGCCATCTGCTCAAAAGACAGATATGCTTGCTATGGGGGCTCAGTTAGAGAGACTGTAAAATTAGGAGAAGATAGTTTTTTTAGGGACATTCACTCAGAGAGGGCTAAGGAGAATATGATACAGTCATCTAAAATCCAATAAACAAAGGTTCCTTCAGGCTTACACAGGATCTGAACCTTGATTTAAGTGATGAGATCAACAGTTTTCAGAGAACTTGGGCTTTCCAGTTTGGGTGGACTCTTCCTGTAGCTTTATCCAAAAATGACTCTTAAGAAACCATGTGCTTCCTACCCCTTGTGGAGGTTAATCCTACCTGGGCAACCCCTGTCCTTTCTTGAGTTTGACATTTTAAAGAAAAGCCTTCAAAGCCCTGAGAAAATCTATCTGTATTCTTTACCACTGGATTTTATTAAGTCAGGCGTTATCAACTATCATTTTGTACCATTTATCAAAAATGATAGCATTATATGAACATGTTATACCTAGAGAGCTACCCATAGAAACCATACAAAAAAATCAACTTCAAAAGCTATAGAAGTTGTTAGATCAACTGTTTTCTTTACGAGCAGCAGCAGGGGATTGCACGTCCAAAGACGCTGTAATAAGTTGAGGGGTCTTGTTTCTAGCCAACCTACCTTGTATACATTACTTCTGGTACCCTCAGCACGTTTCTAGTTAACTATTGACTGACAAATAAACTTACTTTGGCTATACTCTCTTAGTGAGAGTCTTGTGCTTAGAGTAAGGCAGATTCTCAGAAGAGATCTGTCATTCCTGCTCGTTGTTAAAACCTCCAAGACAGTCATTCTGAGCGTGAACTGCCATTATTTTGTCTTTATCTGGTCAACTTCCTCCCCCTTAAAAAAAACTCCCCATGCGGTTCAACAATGTTAGAAACTCTGATATATTGTCAACAAATTCCCTAACAGTATTGAAAGTTATCAAGGACAGGAGTTGGCTTGAATGGGAATCATCTTGGATCAGAGATAGGAGGACTCAACAGAGGATTGAGAGTCTTGTGCAGGGAAACCCAGGATGGGAGAAATGAGTTTGGGATAAAAGAATCTTAAGTGGATAATGGGTTTCCCTGGTAGCTCAGTGGTAGAGAATCTGCCTGACAATTCAGGAGACTTGGGTTTGATCCCCTGGGTCAGGAAGATCCCCTGGAGAAGGAAATGGCAACCCACTCCAGATACTTGCCTGGGAATTTCCATGGACAGAGGAGCCTGGTGGGGTTCCTCTGGGGTTGCAAAGAATCAGACATCACTTAGAGACTCAGTTCAGTCAGTTCAGTCGTATCCGATTCTTTGCAACCCCATGAACTGCAGCACTCCAGGCTTCCCTGTCCATCACCAACTCCTGGAGTGTTCTCAAACTCATGTCCATTGAGTTGGTGATGCCATCCAACCATCTCATCCTCTGTTGTCCCCTTCTCCTCCTGCCTTCAATCTTTCCCAGCATCAGGGTCTTTTCCAGTGAGTCAGTTCTCATCAGATGGCCGAAGTATTGGAGTTTCAGCTTCAGCATCAGTCCTTCTAATGCATATTCAGTACTGACTTCTTTTAGGATTGACTGGTTGACTTAGTGACTAAACAACAACAAGTGGATAATACCTATGTGGATAAATGAGAGCTGATCCCATCTCTTTAAAGAGATCTGTACCAAGCCATACACATATTTACATGTGTACATAAAATCAATTACAGTCACTGGAGTCTTATGAGAATGTTTTAAAACGTACTGGACGATTCACTTGGTCTGATAATTTAACTTCTTAACATTGTACTTCTTACATATCATTATAATTCTGAGTGAACGTAACACCTATTAGTATGAATATGCTTTCAGGCGGGTTATCCAGGAATGGACATAGTACTGGCTAAAAAGCAGATGATGAAAAAAATTGAGAAAAAAGACGACAGGGGGTACTTCCCTGGTGGTCCAGCGGTTAAGACTCTGCACTTCCAATACAGGGGGCAGGAGCTCCATCCCTGGTTGGGGAACTAAGATCCCATGTGCCATATGGAGCAGCCAAACCAACAAACAAAAAGACAATGGGGACCCCTGGACAAAGACACAGCTGTGGACTTCTAGAAAGAGACTAGGTCATAGGGGAGTCCCCTTTTCAGCATCCTTTATTCTATTTCACTCTAAAGGATGACAGAATTAAAGATAACAACCTAGCTAAGATGGGGACAGATCTACGTCATAAATTCCCTTATATTTAAGTAACTATTGGTCTACTTAAGAAGTCTTATTTTTAAGTATTCTCACATTTACTGTTCTGATTTTTTTTTCTCATAATATTTCATTTAAAGCTTTTTTTTAAAGCCCCCAGTGAAGAATGGTGTTTACATGTCTGAATCCAACCTATTGTAGTACCTACTGACACTAACATTGCTTTCTTTTTGGACTATCCCCCTTTTGTTTCCTTTGGCTCTTTGTTTCTTAGTTAAAAGTATTAACTGTCTCATGATATTTTCATTCTTAATACGGTTCCCCTTTCAGTCCTTCGATATTCATTCTCATCTTTTTGCACTGGCCTTATAACTTTCCCCCAGATATTCAAGATCTCTGGTGTCTAACATACACGCATACACGTTCTCAGCTACACGTGAATTGAAAGAGACTTCACCCGTGACCCTGAGCAATTCTATCTCTTCATTTCCATATGCTTCCTAGGAACCATCTTAGTCCTCTAGTGAACAGATGCTCTATTTTCTGGAATATTTTAGGACTTTCTTTCAGGGTGAATGGGGGAATTTTAGTTTCGAAAGCTTTAACCCTTCCCAGCTTGATCATGAATGTGAGGGCTTGGTGTACATTTTTATTGACACTTCAGGGCAGTACTTCTCAGCCTGGGCTGCTCAGGAGGACCCTGGGAGCTTTCAAAAGCACCACATTCTGGGGCCCAGCCTTTGCCACTGGCCCCAGGAGTTCTGAAAGCTTCCTGGGTGATGCGAATGTTCAGGTTAAGGACTGTGCTAGGTAATAAGATGCATTACTGTTCTGGCCTGTTGCAAATCTGGCTTTTGTTGGACATCTTGGCCCAATTCCAAACCAAAAAAATAACACACAAACTGTGTTATTCTTGCCTACCTCTGAAGTCCTGTCACATTTAAATCCTTCTGAGAACACTCCGACTATGCTCCACCACCATTCCATGTCTGCATAATACAAATACAAACGCAGCCTTCATCTTTGGCGCTCTTAATGATGTTATTGAAAGCCAAGCCTGTAGTTTTCATTTTTTAATAGATACATTTCTTTCACGATGTAGCTTATATTAATTAACCTTGCTGATGCCCTAGTGAGGTCTGAGTCTGAATTCATTCATCTCTGGCATTGGAATCACTGAAAAATATTTTAATGCTAGTCCCACTGGTGTGAGCATCAAGGGACAGTAGCATTTCTCTTCAGAAGGCATTGCTTAGTTACTGAATGTCCACACAATCTATCTTCCTCCAGATGGCTCTCCTGTCTTTTTTTTTTTTGATCCACTTTTTATTTTCTGATTCCCGAGATTCATCTACAAGAAAAAAATCTCTCCTAGCCTTTTTCATATTAAAGACACATCATTTTTTAGTACTTTGAAGTAAGATGCTGCTGCTGCTGCTGCTACGTTGCTTCAGTCATGTCTGACTCTGTGCGACCCCATAGACGGCTGCTCACCAGGTTCCCCCGTCCCTGGGATTCTCCAAGGACACTGGAGGGGGTTGCCATTTCCTTCTCCAAAGGAAAGTAGGATAAGGTACTCCAAAATGCCCTGTATCCTGATAGCTGGCCTTATACAAATGTAAATTGTCATTGTGTTGGCATCAGTTTTTCCATCATATGGTCCATTTTTATCTTCCCTCACTTCCTCTTATTATTGGCAGCTTGATAATATCATTCATAAGGCTTAACAATCTCCTTCCTTTCGCTGAATACTTTCTGTAGCACCTATTTTTGCCTTCTTCAAAAGAAAATACCATGTTGGCTTTTATTCATGAGTTCTCAGCAAGTCCCACACACAGAGAAGGAAATTACCTTTATTGAAACACTAAGTGACTTAGTCTAGGTGGCGAACTTGACTTCAATAATGAATCTTTTTATCCCCTATTGATTGTTTTCCCTGCAACACAGGAGACTGGCCACCACTGAGGCGGCTTTGATATAATTTTAGGCCTTAATTTCCATCATTTCAGTTTCATTCTTTTCTTCCCTATTCATTTTCCCTTAGGCCCCTTTTCTGTGTTATTTCTTCTTTTTATCTTCTTTTTTCCTCTGTCTATGCTTTAGGATTACAGGTACTGCCGGGAGCAGTGGCTTAAAAAGAAACCCAAACAAACAAGAGAACTAAGCAAAACAACACCAAGCCTGCTATCCTCACCACAGGTTTACAAAGAACTTATTAAAAAGTGAAGGACTCAAGACTTTGACCACAATCAGTTAAAATCAGGCTAAAACGAACTGCTCACACTACAGAAAAACAATGACTGATTAGTTAAGATGAATTGACAAAGAAAAATAGGGTATAACAATTTTTATCATTTCATTTCCTCATGATTGACTTCTAGGTGTGTATATAAGTGATAAGCATATCTGCTGTAGCTTTGGTATTTAGGCCTATTTTCTTATTGGATAAGCCAGCATTTAGTTCTATAGTCACATACCTAATACAGAGGTAATGTTTAATAAAAATTGCTGAAAGAAGGAAGGCATTTTATTCAGTGGGTCTTAGGTTTCAAGTTTGGTAAAACCCAAGATATGTTTATTGGATTCATTAATCATTAATGATCAGGCAATTTCTGAATCCATAGAGAAGGATGGTGTGTGGAGGCGTGAGGGAGTTAATGAGAGGAAAAAACGGGCTTAGATAAATGCTATAGTATAATCTGTATTGTGACACTAAGATGCATATTGCTGGAAAAAATAACTCGTAATCAGTCATATCCTGTTGCTATCTTTAACTATGTAGGGCATGCTGAGTCACTCAGTCATGTCCAGCTCTTTGCGACCCCATGGACTGTAGCCCACCAGATTCCTCTGTCCTTGGAATTTTCCCAGCAAGAATACTAGAAAGTGAAAGTGAAGTCGCTCAGTCGTGTCTGACTCTTTGCAACCCCATGGACACCAGAATACTAGAGTAGATTATTATTTTCCAGGGGATCTTCCTGACCCAGGGATCGAACCTGAGTCTCTTGAGTCTCCTGCACTGGCAGGCAGATTCTTCAGCACCAAGCCACCTGGAAAGCTCATTTTTCCTATAAGTTAGTGTTAATTACAAAATTACTTGCCATGACATCGTATGATTCTCCATTTCTAAATACTTTGCTGTGGCTCTGTATTATTCCTTGAACAATTAACTCCTCCAGAATGTCTGATGACTTTTGTCGCTCTCGATTCTCTAAGGGTTGGGGTTTATGGATTAATCCATTGATCACTAGGTCTTCCAAAGGGAAAGAAAAAGAGACAGTGAAATTTAAGCACAATGATTTTATCAATCAAATGCTAATTACATGCCTTATAAATCATGCTAAATAATTAATTCTTAGTCTCAACACTTGTACCCAAATATGTTTCTATTACAAATCTTTATAATCCTTTGAAGTTCAAATCCTTAATGTTCTTACAGAGGATACACATCAACATAATATAATGTTTACTTAGCAGGTTGGAATATTAACATTACAAAAAAGTCTTTCATGTGCTGCTATATACTACACTTTTGTTGTAACAACACATATACACTTGGGTACGATTACATGGGTTCTGTGCAATAATTATGAAGCTAAACCACAGGCACAAACGAGATAGTCTTTCAGTGACTCTCATGAGTTGCAGTTTGGTTTCTATGCTTTGTATACAAAAGATAAACAGCGTGATGTTGCCAAGAGACTTCTAGTTCTGCAACCCTGAGTTTACAATTACGCCATCTGCTAAATCTACATAAGTAAAAGCATGCCTTTTTGAAAAGAGTCTTTGAACCAAATCAGAATTGGAGTCAAGTGGTAGCCAAGTTTTTATCAGTGATTCTAAAAATGGCACAGAAACAGTTTCTAGGGGAGCACTAATGAGAGGGACCGCCCCATTACACATCACCCAATTATATAAGGAAGCAAGGAAGCATCCCATTTTCACAACCTCATAAAATAAAGGTGCCAGGAGGGGTCCTTGGAAATGAGCTCTCAGGACTTCCCTGGTGGCCCAGGGGTTAAGACACCATGCTCCCAGTGCAGGGGGCATGGGTTCGATTCCTGGTCAGGATACTGTATGCTGCACAGCACAGGCAAAATAAATTAAATAAATAGTCTCTAGTCAATGGCACCCCACTCCAGTACTCTTGCCTGGAAAATCCCATGGACGGAGGAGCCTGGGAGGCTGCAGTCCATGGGGTTGCTAAGAGTTGGACCCGACTGAGCGACTTCACTTTCACTTTTCACTTTCATGCATTGGAGAAGGAAATGGCAACCCACTCCAGTGTTCTTGCCTGGAGAATCCCAGGGACGGGGGAGCCTGGTGGGCTGCCGTCTATGGGGTCGCACAGAGTTGGACACGACTGAAGTTGACTTAGCAGCAGCAGCAGCAGCCACTGACACTTAAAAAAAAATGAAAGAAGTGAGCTCTCTTGTGTTTTAAGAAGCTCTTTCCATCCAGTGGATGAAGTCTTTTCATAAAAATTTCTAACATCACGGTTTAACGAAGACAGTTTTCATGAATTTGTAATGGGAAGATAGGAAAAACCCCCAGATGTACACACACACAAACCAGATGTCCCTCACTTAAGAATATTAACCTGCTTGAAATTTTTAACAAATATACTCTGTAGCTGTGAAGAGCAGGGATGCAGAGAGGAGACAGAGAGGAAACTGCATACACACTAAGTTGCTGCAGTCGTGTCTGACTGCGACCCCATGGACTGTAGCCCCCAGGCTCCTCTGTCCATGGGATTTCCCAGGCAAGGAAACAGGAGTGGATCGCCACTTCCTTCTCCAGGAGAATCTTCCCACCCCAGGGATCAAACTCACGTCTTCAGTGTCTCCTGCCTTGGCAGGTGGATTCTTTATCACTGCGCCACCTGGGAAGTCCCAGAGGAAACTGGGGTGAGAACAAATAGAAGGCTCAGGGCACTGGTTCTTATTCATCCTGTGGGAAGCCCTTCCCTGAAAACAAATTAGTACTGCATTTTGAAAACACCTGCTCTTGTGCCTCAGCCCCTCCCCCGCTGGTCTCTCTCCTGCTTCCCTGGGGCCTCCCTCCCCACACTGCTCTCAACAGTGTATACAGATGGCAGGACTGCCTGTCCAGAGGCACCCAGGTCCCCATCCTCCTGACGATCTGTAGTATGTTAACATGATAGCGAGCATTCGTATTGCAGTCTAGGAGGGATTCTCATCAACAGAATTATCAGAGAGAAAAAATACATGTGCTGGCCCAACACTGAGGGTGAGGGGGGGCATCTCTTCCCTGCTCCCCCTACCCCTCCCTCATCCTTAGAGGTCATGCTACACCCTGTCAGGAGCACAAGACGAGGAGCAATGTGAAACTTGTGATGGACTTAGCGAATATTATGCTTAATGAAATATCAGACACAGAAAGACACAGACTATACAATACCACTTATACGTGGAATCTAAAAAATAACAAACAAATGTATATGCAAAACAGAAGCAGACTCACAGATATAGAAGAGACACTAGTGGTTACCAAAGGTGAGAAGGAAAAGAGTAGGCGCAAGATAGAGGTAGGTGATGAAGAGATAGTCTACTATGCATAAAGTAGATAAGCAACTAAGATGTATTTCATAGCCCAGGGAATTATAGCCATTATCTTGTAATAAGTTTTAATGGCATATATAATCTGTAAAAATACTGAATCCCTATGCTGTACTCCTAAGACTAATACCGTATTGTAAATCAACTATGCTTCAGTTTAAAAGATAAATAAAATGGGCATTAAAGAAAGGAGGTTTGTCATAACCCAAGTTGCCACAAAAGTCCAAGTAAAAGAATGTCACTTACTATCCAATCTATTTTCCAACTCTAACTGGTTCCTAGGGAAGAAACTACGGGAATGAGGAATGAAATGAAAGCTTTCCCCTTCGAATAAAAGAGAGTACTCTTCCTTGGACTTCTGATAAGTTCAATTTGTTTTAAAGGCTGAAGAAATATAAATAAATCTCTTAACACCAGAAGGTAGCTCAAGTAAAGTGAAAACACACCATTAAAAAAAAAAAAAAAAGGCCCACTAACAGTTTCTAAAGAACACACTAGGTCAAAATTATGTCTTTGATGTTTCGGAAGATACTTTTACTATATATCTGCTGATAGCTTTGAATGGGGAGAGACAGGAGAAATAGTTTGATGTAGGTTTTACAAATTTTTTAAATGTAGAACTTTGCCTTGGAAAGATGTTAGTATGGTGGGAGTTTTGAGGAATTTAACTAAAGCCTGCTGCTGCTGCTGCTAAATCGCTTCAGTTGTGTCCGACTCTGTGCAACCCCATAGACGGCAGCCCACCAGGGATCGCACCCAGGCCCCTTGCACTGGGAGTTGAGAGTCTTAGCCACTGGACCACCAGGCAAGTCCTAAGGCTTTTAGTTTTAAGTAAAAAAGAAAGTTTTAATTATGTCATCAACAAAATTTTTAGTATCTTATTAACTCATGATGTGAGTAAGTAATGGTTAGTATTACTCACATAATGAAGGCCTAAGGCTAACTCCTAATGTCTTGGTGATGGGACCTTATCACTTGAAGCACTATCTGGAACACAAGAAGCAGTGATGCGAGTCCCCAAACACACATTATAAAATGTATTCAGAGAAACAGTGTGTTACAGAGATCAACACGCACGGGGATGTTACCTGAATTTAGTCTTCCGTTACTTTCACTAGGAGATGGGAAACTTTCTGGAATAGTTCCAGGTAAGCTTCCCAAGTGGGCCTGCTTGTCCAGGTCTCCAGGGCTGCCCATTGCATCCTCAGGCAGTGAAGTTTCGATCTGGGGTCTATGAGCCACGCCGACATCAGCCTGTGAAAAGGGAATAGCTTTGTGAGAGTCAAGACTTCTTAGAAAATGGCTTCTTTTTTAAAAGTTTTTGGAAGTACAGTTGATACACAATTCTTTGTTTTTTAAACGTATTTTTATTTATTTATTTGTTTGCACCTGGTTTTAGGTGCGGCGCGTGGGATCTTAAATCTTCATTGTGGCATGCAGGATCTTTAGTTGCGGCAGTTGAAGTCTTAGCTGTGGCATGTGGGATCTAGTGCCCTGACCAGGGATTGAACCCAGGCCCTCTGCATTCAGAGCGTGGAGTTTTAGCCACTGCACCAAGAGAAGTCCCAGAAAATGGTTTCTTGGAAAATGAAAATGTTGCAGGGTCTGCTTTATGAATACTTAGTCAATTGGTTATCTGTGGGAGGCTGAATAGTACCCAGCAACCTGTCGATGTGACCTTTTAAGGCAAAAGAGACTTCTCGGGTGTGACTAAATTAAGGACTTTATGACAGCAGGAGTATCCTGGTTATCCAGGGAGCTCTGAAAGTAATCACAGGTGTCCTTAGAAGAGGGAGGCAGAAGAAGATATGACTACAGAGAGGGAGATGGTGATGTGACGTCAGAAGCAGGACACAGTTCAAGATGCTGCAGTGCCAGCAGCCAAGAAATGCAGCTCTAGACGCTGGGAAAATCAAAGAAAATGTCAGTGAGAAGATGCTTGAGTTGGGTCTTTATGAAGGAGCTTCCACTTGTTGTTTAGTCCGAATCCTTTGCAACCCGATGGACTGTAGCCTGCCAGGCTCCTCTGCTCATGGGATTTCCCAGGCAAGAATACTGGAGTGGGTTGCCACTTCCTTCTCCAGGGGATTTTCCTAACCCAGGGATCGAACCCAGGTCTCCTGCATTGCAGGCAGACTCTTTACCACTGAGCCACCAGAGAAACCCAAAGTCCCAGGATGGAAAGGGAAAGGTCATTCTAGACACAGGAAAAGTACACAGGACGGTGGGGTGTGAGACAACACGGGGTGCTCAGAAACTTGAGTTATTCCAGTTAAGCAGAAATAGACTGATGTAGAAAGTGGTAGCTGCTCAGGTGGGAAAGTCTTTTGTGACAAGTAGACACGTGCCATTTTGTTTTGAAGGCAACAAGAATCCTTTGTAGGCTTTTTCTACATAAAATAAAGTGATCAGGTGTGATTTTTAGAAAAATCACTCTTGGGTTAGCACCCATGGCAGGAGTAGAGGGAAGGAAGGGACAAAACAGGGTGACCAGTATGAGGACTGCAACTGTCCAGGTGAGATGGGATTTAAACAGGAACTGGGACCCTGGCCCTGGAAGTGGGGGAAAGAGTGGGCCCCAAAATATTAGAAAGGAGGGATAACAGACCTTCTCAGAGCTTTAGTTTAAAGGAGGGAGGCCCCTTCTGGCTCTAAATTATGACTCTAGGGACCAAGCAGAAAACATTCCCTCTAGGAAAAGAAGAAGCCAGGACATCGGCATAAAACTCTTGATTGCTGTTGTTTAGTCCCTCAGTCACGTTGGATTCTTTGTGAACCCATGGACTGCAGCACGCCAGGCTACCCTGTTCTTCACTATCTTCTAGAGTTTGCTCAAATTCATGTCCATCAAGTCAATGATGTCATCCAACCATCTCCTCCTCTGTTTCCCTCTTCTCCTCATGCCCTCAATCTTTCCCAGCATCAGGATCTTTTCCAGTGAGTTGGCTCTTGGTACTTTCACAATAAAAACAAAAAACAAATCAAAAAAACAATTTAAAATAGTTGAGTCCATCTGACCACTTTCTGGAAGCATTCCAAAGCTCCCTCAGAGGTTAAGGAGGAACCACCATTGATAGGTTGAGGGCCCCTGTCATCCTCAGGTTCTCGTAATTCTATTAGCCATTCTTGTATGTTCTGTTAGTAGGGAGACTCTCATTGCTTATCATCCTGTTTACAGAACACAATCACTCCAGCTAAACCAATATCAGTTCATTATGTTGAGACCTAATTAGTTCTGTGGTTCAGAACTACATGAGAAAATATGATAAACCAACCAACTGAACAAACAAAGAAGTAAGCAAACAAAAACTCAACGGCCCTGAAATACGACTCAGCGCAAAGATAGAGGGTGAGAACAACTACAGGCTTTTCTCTTTGTCTCTTCATCTCTTTCTTCTCAGACTTAGTTATTGTGCATACAGTCCCTGAATAGTAAGCGGACCCAGGAAAATAGTCTTTACATATAACATTTTCCATGCTATGTTATTATATAATAACAGTCATATTTTATCAGAGAGGGCCTCCTTTTCCTTTGTTATATGAAATATATATACATAGCTATAGGTATACATATCTCATATTATATTTATATTTCAGGTAACAGGAAAAGGAGACCCTGTCTGATGTTTATCTTTAAGGGGCTCACAGTTCACACTGAAGGTAAAGATTATATCCACCATTCTTGCTCCTCTTGCCAAATGAGCTATTAAAACCCAATCTATGAAGTGATAGTAAAACAGATATTTTTTACAAGTTCCTTTTGTTTCACAGATTCATCGGTTTTTGAACCTAGCAAAGCATGGAGTTATGCATGGGGACTAATTTTGCCATTTAAGATTTCCCAGGGGAGATCCTGAAATGGGGAACTGATTTAACAGCAACAACAACAAAACAAACAAAATGCCCACATTGGAACTGAGAGCAAGTTTGAATGTTTTTAGTCGAACACGTGGATTTTCACAAAGATATCTGTCAACTACAGGTCAGAGTAGATTTCAATTCCACACAACCTCCCAATTGTTTCATCAAAGCAGCTCATCCAGGCCTGAGCAAAAATCTTTCCCATTTATGCTTATTTAAATACAGTCTGCCTTCAAGCTCTGTCAGTGACCAAAACTCAAATTGTAGCCAATGAAACACAATCTTCCAGCATAAAAGAACATATACCAACAGCCTTCAGTTTCTAGAGCAGAAATTTAAGGTTTTTCTCTTTTGCAAACTAACGATGTCTTTCAAATATCTTATCTATGTGCAACACATTCTGGAAGTTTTAACACCCAATTTCATAATCTAGACTTGAGAAAAGATGTAGTTCAAAGACGAGAGATATTTACAAATTAATTAGATGTATGCCTCATGGGGATATGGTGTAGACAGTTTTCCTGGTCTGTCTATGCATGCAGAGTTTATATTTTTACACCAATGAGAAGTCTAACTGTGATGGTATGGGGGTGGGGAGGTGGGTAGAAGGTTTTATTTTGTCCTTGAGATGAAGTTGTAGCAGAAGTACAGAATCAACATTTTCATATTTTGTATCAATTTTATTTTATGCTTCACTGTCTTGGGATAAAATTCTACCAATGTTAGACAGAAGTGAAAAGCTGTGAATTCCAAAGTAACAGCTATGCATGGGCATTATCAGCATCCCAAGAAAGGTATTATTTTTAACTATAGAAAGGTATTTTATTTGTTGGTTGGTTGGTCTGATGGCATTATATGTTGTGTTCTAACACTTTGTGGAAACAAATCTGATGAACAGTTTGGAAGAAGAGAGTCATCTGTCACAGTTCCCTGGAGCTGAAACCTTCCTAAATCAAATTATTGGAAGATAACTGATAAATGTATTTGTCTGTAAACATATAGGAAGAATTTTTCTCATTAAAATTTGATTCTCTGTAGTTTACTTCAAATAAACATAATAATAAATAGCAACCCTCCAAAAACATTATCCTGAATATTCATTGGAAGGACTGATGCTGAAGCTGAAGCTCCATTACTCTGGCCACCTGATGTGAAGAACTGACTCATTGGAAAATACTCTGATGCTAGGAAAGATTGAAGGCAGGAGGAGAAGGGGACGACAGAGGATGAGATGTTTGGATGGCGTCACTGACTTGATGGACATGAGTTTGAGCAAGCTCTGGGAGTTGGTGATGGACAGGGAAGCCTGGCGTGTTGCAGTCCATGGGGTCACAGGGTTGCAAAGTCAGACGCGACTGAGCAACTGAACTGAACTGAATCAAAAACAACTAGAAATATAACTTTTTTTAAAAAATGCACTTTAAAAAGTTAACTCCGTTTACTGATGACAAACAATTTTCCTGTCAAAGTTTAGGGGGAAACTGCAAAGGATACTCAGAAATCATCTATTCCAATCTAGTCTCTCTCATTTTATATAAGGCAAGGAACTTTGAGTTGATCACATGGAAGAAGAGCATTTCTTCTAAGAACAGTTGCCCATGCTTTCTTTATTATGTATTATTTTATTACCATGTCTTCTTGCCACTAAAGGTACAGTGAACAGAAAGTCAGCAGGCAGATCTCAAGAAGTTTGATTCAGAATATTTTAAAGTCAAGCTGCTAAGAAACATAAATATTTCAGGCAAGCAAACGTGTTCATCTCATTTAAAAGACACTGCGTAACTAGGGAACTCTCAAGCCCTGTGCATTTATGAAGGTAAAAAAAGTACTGTTCTGATAGCCAGAGAGTATTTAGTTAATAATTATATTTTTCCCAGATTGGATTTCCAAAGTCAAATGTTTGGAGTAGGCAAAGAGAGTCAAGTCTGAGTCTATTTTCAGGTCATTTTAATATCGAATTTCCTCCTTGCTGACTGTCATTAGTTCAGTTATGCTCCTAGGAGACAAGAAGAGGTGAAGAAATCTGAGGAGCTCATGTCAGCATCAGCTTTACATGCAGTCACCCCAAAACATTCATTAATGTCTGCTTTGCATCAGACACTGTAGTGAGCACTGGAGACTAAGAGACAAAAAACAGTTCTTTTCTTCAGTAATAGCTTAGGATGGGAGGCTAGCACGGAAATAAATAAGCACAATAAATGTTTTGAAATATGATGGGAGAAGGTATGAGTTTCACTCTGCCAGCATGGGGGGAGGGGGAGGGTTATGGAGAAGACTGGTCTTGAGTCATCTTGAAACCTGGGGGTATATCTCTCTGTGGTCCAGGAAGATGTAGAGGTAGAGCTGAAGGAAAGAGGCTGTGGGGGCACAGGCACAGAGGTAGGAACAAAATGGGGTTGGGGAACCCGTGGTGAGGTTTGATTAGAACAGGCGAGCAGGGAGAGATGACACTGGGGCATTTGACCGGCATCAGCTTGAGGGTGGCTGGTAAGGTGTGCTAAGAACTTTGCATTCTTTCTCACATAAATAATTGTGATAATAGCAATTACAATAACTATCATTATTAGTGAGTGTAATAACCAATAATTGTAATAACAGTGATTGCAATGACTAATATTAAGTGCTTATCCTGTGCCAAGCTTTGGTATGAGCACTTAATGTGAACTGAATTCATTTATTCCTCCCAGCAACTCTACAAAATAACTATCATTACTTTCATTTTACAGAGAAGGAAGCCAGGGCACAGAGAGGTCAAATAACTGGACCCAAGTCACACAGCTGACAAGTGGTGAATCCAGAAATCAAACCTAGGTAGTCACACTCTTGACCATCGGTGGATATGCCTACCTAGTGGGTCAGTGACTTTTTTCCAGCAGAGAGTGGACATAATCAGATTTTATTTTAGAATGATCCCTCTGGAGGTCACGTGGAAGATTGGAGCCACAGGGCAGGTGGAAGCTGGTTGTGAAGGAAGCACCCAGGGAGACTAGTTAGGAGTGTTGTACAAAAATCCAAGCAAGGGGCAATGACTGTCTTACCCAGGAAAGGTCAGGAAGAAACCCAGAACCCCTCCCAGGCTTGGGAATGCTTGGTCCAAAGGGACCCAGTGTATTTGACACTTGGAGATGATTGCTTTTCAGCACTCCTCCTCTATAAAAAAATATATATATATTTTTCAGTAATAACCATGAGATGGGACAAATGATAATGGCCATAAAACAAACACAAATAGTGAAAATTTTCTTCTACTGAAGTCTTCTATGTAATCATGCCAGTAAAAATAAATTTTAAAAGATTTTTGTACCAAAAAAGGGAAAAACAGAATGGATTAGTACTTTAAAGTCACATTAATATATTTGGGGGAAAAAGATAAAAATAAAGTATTCTTAATGTTATTCCCCAACAGTGATGAATAACAAAGATGATCAAATTGCTCCCAAGAAGCCCATAAATCTATGAGGGCGAAGGAGCTTTAAACAAACATCTACGACAGGATAAGGGAACGTCACAGTGTTTGGGCAGTGGAGCTCGGGTTCAGTGTGGAGGGACAGGTAGGAGTCCATCAGGAGGACCAGGAATGCGGCCCAGGGAAGATATTCCAGGAAGTGGGAATGGCATGGGGGAAAGGCACGGAGTGTGATGAAGCCTGGAAGAACGGGGCACTGCAGCTTCTGGGTTTGGCAGACGAATGCAAGGGACTGCTGAGGAGAGGATGACATCAGAGAGACTGATGAGACCAAATGTAAACTTTTACACAACAAAGGCAACTTCTTCTCAGGAAGACAGGTGGCAGTGTGGAAGACGGACTGGTTAGGGTGGTGATGAGAGAGGCAGAAAGGCCCAGTGTAAGAGGAAATGGTTTCCTGAAAGCAGACAGTGGCAGTTGGGATGGAAAGCAGAGAACAGTGCTGAAATAGGTGTGCATCTGGGCACAGGAATCCCCCGTGGACCATGCTTAAGTCCCAGCCTCTAAAGTCCAGTTTGTTTCTGATGTATTTACACGCGGTAGCTGTTGTAACTGATACTGAAGAATGACTTACCCACTGCCTGCTGAGAGAGTGTTTGCTCTTTAAACTGTATTTCCAAACATGCCCTTTAGGAATGTGTGTGTGTTAGCCACTCAGTCGTGTCAAACTCTTTGTGACCCCATGGACTGTAGCCCACCCGTCCATGGGATTCTCCAAGCAAGAATACTGGAGTGGATTGCCATTTCCTTCTCCAGAGGATCTTCCCGACCCAGGGATTGAACCCCGGGCTCCTGCAATGCAGGCAGCCTCTTTACCGACTAAGCCATCAGGGAATATAGGAAGGGCGACATTATATCTTGATTTGCGGCAGACAGTATGGGCTTAAATTGGATTGTCTGGGCAAATTTATTAATAGGGTTGCCTAGACTTCCCTGAGGAGAAGGCAATGGCAGCCCACTCCAGTACTCTTGCCCGGAAAATCCCGTGGATGGAGGAGCCTGATAGGCTGCAGTCCATGGGGTCGCTAAGAGTCGGACAGGACTGAGCGACTTCACTTTCACTTTTCACTTTCATGCATTGGAGAAGGAAATGGCAACCCACTCCAGTGTTCTTGCCTGGAGAATCCCAGGGACGGGGGAGCCTGGTGGGCTGCCGTCTCTGGGGTCGCACAGAGTCGGACACGACTGAAGCGACTTAGCAGCAGCAGCAGCAGCAATATGATCTTGGGATAATCCCTCTAGAAGGGACCTTGGTGGGTTCCTAGTTCTCTTTGTGGAAGTCTCGCGATGGTAGTGATGATGTCAAGAATCATGGACCTCATTTTTGCCTCCACCAGCCCATTCCTCCATGCCCTCGGGGGGTAAAATGCCCCATTGTGTCTCTAGAAGAATTACGGGAGTGTGGGTGGAGTCCTAAAATGAGACTCCTGACAATTCTGTACTGTCTCCGGCTGTCCCCCCAAAACAAGCTGTACAGCCTCTGGCAAGTGGTCCACCTCCCTGGGCCTCGGGATCCTCTTGTGAGAAGCAAGAGAGCTCAGCCACACGGCTACGGAGGTCTCCTCCGGGTCTTACTCCCATAAGGGAAGCTGATAATATAGGGCGGCTCCCAGGAAGTCTCATCTTCCCTGGAGCATCACCACAAGCCCAGTTCCATGCAGAACGCGCCGTCGTCCCCGTTAGTCCCGCCTCTGGTCCGGGGGTGTGACCACCTTTGTGGGTTCTTGAAACCCGAAAGCTAGGCCTGAAGCAACAGGAGTCCTGGTTGAGAAGGCAATTAAATCCCCGCTGAAGCAAGCCGCTCCCTCCCGGTCCGCCCAGTGCTCAACCACCAGGTGGGCTCTGATAGCCCGCAGGGCCCTCTCCAGCCGCCTCCAGGCGTGGGACTCGCCAGGCCTCCCAAGCAAGAGGCTGTACAGTTTGTCTGTTCTGTGTGTGTGCTTTTACCTTGAATCCCTCTTCCCAGCCCTTCCTGGGCGCGGGCACGCGTCTCCTTTCTTCACCCGGTTGGGAAGGTCCGCAGCCCATCGTGCGCGGTGCGCGCGATTCCTGCGGCCTCGCTGCCCGTGCGCGCGGCGCCCCCCGCGCGCCCAGCGCCCAGACCCCGCGCCTCCGCTGTCCCCAGCCTCGGGCGCTTCAGGGCTCGGCAGGAGGCGCTCGACGCCAGGAAACTGTTGCCACAATAAACCACATCACGCGGACCTGGGACCTGCGCGGCGATGGGACCTTTGTAACCGGAAACTCCAAGATCGGAGGCGTTTAAGGCACACCTGGGAAGCCCTCTCTCCAGAGGGGAGTGAGGGAGAGCTCCCGCTGCCCCGCCAGGTGCGTTTTAAAAGTATCCTAGGCGCTGGCATCCTTCGAGGACGTCTTATTTTTTCCAAGGCACCTTGGGACACGCCCCTACCCCTGCTGCCGGAGCCGGGGGCTCAAGCTGTTGGTTTTGGGGTTACAGACCGCGAGGAGAGGGTAGGAGGCGGCTGCAGGAAGGCGGCGTAGGAGTCCAGTCCGCCGAAGCCCTGGAGGACAGGTGGGAGGTGGAGGCGGCCTGGACGGCCCAGAGCAGTGTCGCGCGGGGCGACCTCGGAGAGGACGGTGACGCAAACCGAAACCCACACAGTGAAGAAAACCAGACTTTTAGGATCACAAACAGCTCAGCAGCCGCGAAATGGGTCATGCAAATCTTTTTTATGGAAGAGGCATTTTTATGAACTGTTGCCTTGTAAGGAAAGAGAGTGGATGAATGTACCTATTTCTCTCAAAGAATTAACATGGTGTCATCCCAAAACGGCAGACTAGGCGGACTGCCCAAATGAGCAACAAGTTCTTTCCTGAATTTTTTTTTTTTCTTTTTATCCTATTTCCAATTAATTTTAATTTTCTAGAATAAATTTTGAAAAGCTAAATTAAATAAATTTTTAAAAGCTGAAAGAGATCTAGACATTGCTTACCGGTCCCTTATTTCACAGGCTGCAAACCTTTGCTCAGAGAGGTTGTGACTTAGATGGGGAGTGTGTGTGTGTGTGTGTGTGTGTGTGTGTGTGTGTGTGTGTTGGAGTGGGGTGGGGGTAGGGGAGTAGTTAATGAGGGATCTCTGAAGAGGAACCAGATGGCCTTATTCAGTCCCATGTATCCACAACACCGGGAAAATACTAGTATGGATTCTTGGAAATGTAGTAAAATTCTGGATTCTGCTAAGGAAATTAATGGTCAGCTCTGTTATAGGAAACTGATTATTTTTATAGCATTTGAACTCCTTTTTCTCTCCTTATGGCTGTGATGCCTGTCAGTTTTCCTTTGACTAAAACTGAAGAAGAAAGATGAGATGAAACTCAAACCAAGGCTTTATGATTATTGAGCAACAAACATTAAAAATTTGTGAATGAACAGTTGAAATAAGGCTAATATGGTGTTTTAGGAACATCTCCGAAAGTATTAACTCATAGGTGCAGTAAGTCACATGAAACGTTCCAACTGCAAACTGGAAAATCCTCAACCAGAAGAACTCAACAAAAGGGACGCCTATAAAATGTTCTGGAGAAAGTTTAAGGAAAGTTTGCAGGATGAACCTTAAGAGTGAAATTCTACAGATGTTTTCTCTTCTTTTCCTTTGAAGGCAAGCTGTGAACAGATGTTTGCTAGGATGTCAGTGTGAAGAAATGATACCCAAATGCGTTGTGCAGGTACCTTTTGAGACTTCCTACGATTTACAGTCCAAATGTGTGAAAAATGCCCCTTTTAAAGGTACATGCTGGAGCCTACTCTTAGTGTCTCATGAGAGCCA
The DNA here is from genome assembly GCF_032452875.1 of Bos javanicus. Lineage (NCBI taxonomy): Eukaryota > Metazoa > Chordata > Mammalia > Artiodactyla > Bovidae > Bos > Bos javanicus. Next base: position 40,516,355 of record NC_083890.1, read on the forward strand.
ATTCTCAGGACTGTTTGAACTTAGTTGTTCAACACAGCCATTGCTAAAACTTACATTATATAAACTCACAATTAGTTATATTAAAAACAAAGGTAATAAGTACAACTCATCAGTTCCCAATTATTTACAACTTACTGCGTTTCTGAGTTTATTTACGGCTCTTGAATCGTGATGTGCTACTCCGCGTCTCTTCCCAACTCCGCCTTCAGTGATACCACATGGATGGTTTAAAATCAGCCAGGGTAGGACTAGGTCCACTCTGTGCTGTGCTTAGGTGCTCAGTCGCGTCCGACTCTGCAGCACCGTGGACTGTGGGCCACCAGGCTCCTCTGCCCGTGGGGATTCTCCAGACAAGAATACTGGAGTGGGTTGCCATGTGCTGCTCCAGGGGATTTTCCTGACCCAGGGATCGAACCCAGGTCTCCTGCATTGCAGGCAGATTCTTTACTGTCTGAACCACCAGGGAAACCCAGGTACACCATGGAAACTGATAAATGCTACAAATCAAGGCTTTCTCCTCACCACCCCCACCCCACCTCCATGGCCCCCGAGGGACACACCACTGCCTGTTTGTTTTCCAGAATGCCGAGGAATGATTCCGTCCTGTTCACTCTCCTCTGACCCCTCTCTGCAGTGAAGCAGGCTCTGTTACCCCCAGCCTGAGCCACAGAATGTGTGCTGGTATCATTTCCATGTCTCCCTTCACTGGAGCTGGAGCCCTCTGCTAAGGCTCCAGGCTCTGTGTCCTTAACTATCCTGCTCTGCTATTGGATAACCTTTTTCCACTTTGAAGGCTGCTAGAGCAAAAAAGGTATGCACGTGACACCACCCTTATGGCAGACAGTGAAGAGGAACTAAAAAGCCTCTTGATGAAAGTGAAAGAGGAGAGTGAAAAAGTTGGCTTAAAGCTCAACATTCAGAAAACTAAGATCATGGCATCTGGTCCCATCACTTCATGGCAAATAGATGGGGAAACAGTGGAAACAGTGTCAGGCTTTATTTTGGGGGGCTCCAAAATCACTGCAGATGGTGATTGCAGCCATGAAATTAAAAGACGCTTACTCCTTGGAAGGAAAGTTATGACCAACCTAGATAGCATATTCAAAAGCAGAGACATTACTTTGCCAACAAAGGTCCGTCTAGTCAAGGCTATGGTTTTTCCAGTGGTCATGTATGGATGTGAGAGTTGGACTGTGAAGAAAGCTGAGCACCGAAGAATTGATGCTTTTGAACTGTGGTGTTGGAGAAGACTCTTGAGAGTCCATTGGACTGCAAGGAGATCCAACCAGTCCATTCTAAAGGAGATCAGTCCTGGGTGTTCTTTGGAAGGAATGATGCTGAAGCTGAAACTCCAGTACTTTGGCCACCTCATGCAAAGAGTTGACTCATGGGAAAAGACTCTGATGCTGGGAGGGATTGGGGACAGGAGGAGAAGGGGACGACAGAGGATGAGATGGCTGGATGGCATCACCGACTCGATGGACATGAGTTTGGGTAAACTCTGGGAGTTGGTGATGGACAGGGAAGCCTGCAATTCACAGGGTCGCAAAGAGTCGGACACGACTGAGCAACTGAACTGAACTGAACTGAGAGCAAAAAAATCCTTCAAGTCTCACCAAAAGTTGGATGTGCGATGTGTGCTTAGTTGCTCGTGTCTGACTCTGTGAACCCATGGACTTAATAGCCCACCAGGCTCCTCTATCTTTGGGGACTCCCCAGGCAAGAATACTGGGCGGGGGTTGCCATGCCCTCCTCCAGGGAATCTTCCCAAACCAGGTGTCAAACCTGGGTTTCCTGCGCTGCAGGCGGATTCTTTACTGTCTGAGCCAATGGAGAAGCCCAATTTTTCTCATCAGTTATGAGTAATCTCTGGAAGGTAAAGTCTTTACTTCCATTCGGAATCTATGTACTCCTGAGTTTTGTCTTTTTTTTTTTTTTCCTGGAGTGATGGGGGTATCATAAGAATTGGTGCCTCTTAAAGTTTATGGTGCAGGCCCTGTTAAAATGCAGATAATTGATTCAGTAGGTTTTGGGATGCGGCCTCAAATCCCAGATTTCTGAAAAGCTCCCAGTGGTTCTGTCACTGTTGTCAGAAGATCACACTTGGAGTTGGAAAGGTATAGAACACATCAGAATATCAAATCATTACTTCATTATTTTTGGTTATCTTTTTGTTTGTTTGTTTAGCTGTGCTGCCCAGCATCTGGTATCCTAGTTCCTGCCTGCAATGGAAGTGCAGAGTCCTAACCACTGGACCGCAAGGGAATCCCCCCATATTGTTACTTCAAAAGACAGAAAGGAAAAAGGAAAAATGGCAAGAAGGAGAAAGGACTGAGCAGGAAAATGACAACGAAGAATAAGATGAAGTTCATTAGACAATCAAGCACAGAGAAAAAGAAACCCTGGCCTCATTTTATCAAGGTATTCGCCCTCCAGGTAGGAACTTTATTACATCGAATCACAGCTATAGCCTGAGTGCTATACCAGCTTCTTCTCATCCTTTTCCCTGGTAGAGAATGGATCTTTGTGGGTTAGTGGGTCAGAGTGAAGAAGAAAAGAAAATCCTTACTTGCCATCACCCAAGCTGTGGAGTTAGTTTTCCTCCTCTGTTCTGAAAGTTATACTTCCAAGAATGATGGGAAAACTAGAGAGCAGCCCTGGGAACATTCATATATCAGGGTGGGCATTAGAATTCACATCGAAAACTCTCCAAGTTTAGTTCAGACCCTAAGATTTTCTAGGCAGTGGGACATTAGAGAAATCAATTCTGATTCCAACCACCAAATCCACTGAGTTTACCAGCATTCTTCCTATGCATAGAAAAATTATGTGCTGACTTTCATTCCCAAACATGTCCCAACTGACTGATTATTTCAGGAATAGCTGACATTTTTCTAGTGCTTGCTAAGGATTAGGTAAATGAGAGAAGCTGATGACTATGTTGGTATTTCTATTTTATCAGTCAGTTGGCTTAAAGCAAGGATAGGGAAAACTATGGCCCACTGCCTGTCTTTATCTGACACATGAGCTAAGAATAGATTTTAAATGGCTGAAAAATAGAGGGAAAAAGAACATTAATTAGTGATTCATGAAGATTACATGGCGTCCAAGTTCCAGTGTCCATAAATAAAGTTTTATTGGAACACAGACACTCCCATTCGTTCACATGCTGTCTCTGGCTGCTTTTCTGCTACGGAGTTGAATAGTTGTGACAGAGACCATATGGCTTACAAAGCGGAGGATACTTATTATCTGGCCTTTTATGGGAAATGTTTGCTGATCTCTGATTTAGAATGATAAAGTAATTCCCACAAGAGTATGAAATGATTCTGTGAGACCCTAATGCCCTGAAAGAGTTTGTACCACTTCCAGGAAGGCGCAAAATTCCCAGGAAATAGCTTCTATATGAGAGGGATTTATCTCATTAACTAACAACTCCCAGGCGCATGAAACATTTTGTTACGTGGCTTCATTCAACTGCTAAAACCCTCCCCTGCCACATGGAGAGCCCTGTTCAACAGGACGGCTATAGAGTAGGGAACAAAACTCCCCCGTAAGGCTCAACTGTTTTGCATCCTGAGACGGAGCACAGGGAGCCTTGCAGCTTCTGGAAAAAGGAAAAGAGAGCTCCAGATTGTAAGAAACAAGAGTGGTATTTCGAGTGTCATCTTGAATTTAAAGACCTAATTTTAAAACCCGGTATTGTTCTGGTTCTTCATGTCCTTTTGTCAGACGCTTCAACCCAAACACTGTATTTCTGGAGAACAGTCCTCCCCTTCATGCACACGTTGTGTCGCTCAGATGTGAAGTTTCTATCTGTGGAATCCGCTGGGGCAGGTTGCCTCAGTAACAGAACCGAGCGCATTTAGAGACCTCACAAATCGGTCTGTGAGCGGTCATGCGATGAAGGGAACGACAATGAGTCAAGGCAAGTTGTACCAGCGCGTTGTTAAGAAATAGACAACGTATTTGCATAATTGAGATTTGTGACATCCATGTGCGAAAACTTGCCATGACACCAGTGATGAATTAATGGAATGGCCTAAAATGCAGAGTGCAAGCATATTTTACACCTCCCTCTAAGGGACTTGACAGGACAGATTCTGGCAAAGAACTCTCAGAAATAAATGAATAAGCCCACAGACAGGGGAACAATTGTTTGCCGAACTTTGGCATTAAGCCACCGATCTCGATGTTGGTTCATTCAACACAAACTGGGTAAACATACAGAGAAAACACCCATCTCAGAGGAATAGCCCCAAGGATGACAGCGTCACCGGAAATGTAGCCATAATAATCTCATAGAATTATAAGCCTTCTATTGTACATCTATCCTGAAGAACCAGTTCTGAGCCACCTTTAGGTCATATGTGGGTCTAAGACAATGCTGAGGGCTGAACAGGGATGTATAAGAGGAAAGCCAGTCCTTGATGAATGGCAGTTGGAAAGGCAAGCTTGCTTTTCAGAAAGCTGTAACAGCTCTTAAGGTTACACATGGTAATTTTCACACACTGATATTCTCACAATTAAAGAAAAGTAATATTTAAATGATTTTCACTGCTTCCAATTTTGGCAGTACGTGGGCACAGAGCTCGGAGACTTTTCGAATGAGTGGTGTGATTTTTCTGCGCTGGCCTTGAACATATTGTTGGACGCTCCAGGGGAGTTTGGCTGCTTGCAAGAACTGAAAGACTGGGGGAGAACAAAGCTCTCTCAGAGACTTGAATTTTTCCTCCACTGGAATGTGGTGGAAAGAATGCTGGGCCAGCTGGCTTGGTAGTGGACTGGCCTCCAGGAAGTTGCTTAACCTCTGGGGGCCAGCTCCTTGCTCTTCTAGTAGAAGGACTCGACTGGGAATATGCTGAATACTTAATAACCCCCGGAACACCAATTCTCAAAGTGAGGTACTGCCATGTCCGTTTCAAAATACCCTCTGTGGCATGTCATAAATGCAGATTCCCAGCAACTGGAAGAGATATGTTGGATCAGAATCTCCGATGTGGATGCTCCAGAGTCTGCATTTTTAAGAAGCATTTGGAATTATTCGTGTGCATAGGAAAGCAGAGAGGAGAAGAGTCTGGGCTCAGAGAAGGCCAACCAATTATACCGCCTTCCTAAGTCTCAGTTTACTCATCTTAAAAAATAGTAGATAGCCATAATATCAACGTCTACCTCCTAAAGTTATCAGGAGGATTAAATGTATATACACATATACATTTAATGACTAAATATATACAGGCATGGCAAATGCTCCACTTATCCACAGTAATTATAAAATTCATGGCAGCTAAGATTATTTAGACTACACTTTGACATTTAGAGTTGACCTATTTTTTATTGTAAAGGAGATATAATTCTAAATTCTGGCCGGAAGCCCACAACTTTATCAGATTAACATCACTGCAAGTGAAGAAAATTCCTGTTGGATAATCTAGCTTTTGAACAAGATTTTTCTTTTTGTGTTTTAGCCACAAGCTTACTTCCGTCTCCTTTCTAGACCCACAAGGACAATTCAACTGCCCTCTAGCCCTCCTGTATCAGGCCTCAAAGCTCTAGGGAAAGGAAAAAGAGTGCAAGTATCAGTTGTCATTTACCACCAACCGAAAGCAAGCATTGCCCTGTTCACAGTGTGTGCTGCCAGTTTTCTTTCTTCTGGAGAAACCCCCTTCTGAGCGGGTGGGGGTCACACAAGCGGCATGACTCCTTGCGTCCCTCCGTCTTGCCTTTGATCAGGCTCTACAATTAGAGCAGCTCCAGCGAGTTGCCTGCTCCTTGCTCTCCGGATAAGCTGCGGTGAGGGCTTGATAGTCAGAATTACTTGGAAGGAAATTATAGCTCTTCTCCCCTTGGAAAGTCTGTTGAGTCTCTCCAGGAGATCCATCACAGGGAGGCTGCTACAGATTTCTCTCTCTGTGTGAAGACTGAAATTCAGGTACAACAGCTTTGTTGGGAGTTAGGGATGGGGGAAGGAGGCAGAGATAATGACAGAAAGAGAAAGAGAGAGGGAGAGAGAGGGAGACTGTTTATACAGGGGAAAGGTCAGGATGATTTTCCCAAATAAAGAAGTGTGTGTGTCTTGAGTATGCTCTGGACCAGCTTCCACTGAGAAAGAGGGACGTGCGTGCTAAAGCGTCCAACTCCTTGTGACCCTATGGACTGTAGCCCACCATGCCCTCCTCCAGGGGATCTTCCTGACCCAGGGATCGAACCTGGGTCCCTTATGTCTCCTGCATTGGCAGACAGGTTCTTTACCACTAGAACCACCTGAGAAGCCCTTTGAGAAGGAGGAACTCAGTTCTTCGCCTGTCTGGGCTGCGTCCACACACCAGGTGGCACCACTGTCATTGCTTGGAGAAATGGCTCTTTTATTTAATTCCCTAAACATGGATTGGGCACTTACTAAGTGTCAGGTGCTCTGCTGAGCCCATAGTTGGTCTATGATAATGTCTGCGTTAACCCTACATTTCAGTAATGGGTCAGTGGGTGACATTCTTTTAGGGACAGTCATTAAGAGTCCAAGGATCAAGCAGAGACTGTGGACCTAGAATGAAAAAAATGTTAATCATTGTTAAAAACAAAAAGATCTGTGTTCAGCAGGGCAGCTCAGGTCTTTCCTGGTGGTCCAGTGGCTAAGATTCAGTGCTCCCAATGCAGGGGGCCTGGGTTCCATCCCTGGTCAGGGAACTAGATCCCATGTGCTGAAATAAAGATATAAAGATGGAAGATCCTGAGTGCTGTAACTAAGACCCAGCACAGCCAAGTAAAATAAATAAATAAATAAATTTTTTTAAAGAATGCCAGTTCAAGAGCTAATGCAAAACTCCAGCTCAGTTTTGTGAATGGTCCTGAGTGCAGCTGATGGTCAGTTTTTGCACATGGTTGGGTACTAGCCATCAGACTCTCTGATGCTAAGATTAAGTAACTGTGAGGGTCGAAAAAAGCCTGAGCTGTTCCATTCTTAATGGAGGGTATGTCAGTCAGCTATGGGATGAATTGCAGCCCCTCTCCTTTCAGACTCTCTTCTTACTAATTCTTTCTTGGGGAAGTGTCTCAGACCTAATCTGCTCATTTTTCTCATGAATCCTTCATCACCTTCTTGGATTATTCCTCAGGCACCCCAGCTGACCCCATACCTGTAGGCTCCTCATATCTCTACATCTCCAGTTTTCCTGGTGTATTAAAATTTAATTTATGGCCAGGCATCATTTGTTACTTTCACCTAGGCAAGCCAGTTTTCTTATCATCTATACACACACACACACACAAGACACGCACATGTAGCTTTCCATTGTTCTACATGCTTGCTTATTTATTCACTCAACAAATGTTTATTGAGCTCCTTCTGTTCACTAGGCACAGTCCGGGTGCTGTGGGTGCAGGAGAGACCAAAACAAAGTCCCTGCCTTCTGGGAGCTTAAAGTCAATCAGCAATGGGATAAACGATAGAATAGATGGATACTCTGGGAGGTGGTAAAAAGTGCTGTGCAGGAAAATAAAGCTCAGAAGAGGATAGAGAGTAACTGGAGGGTGCATAATTTTAGATTGGGGGGGTTAAGGGAGGTGGAGAGGAAATGACCCTTGTGGCTGGAGGGAGGTGGCAGCTTCTCAGAAGAGAGAACAGTGAGCAAGGATGCCCTGCTTCACAGCATGCTTAGACCGTGCAAGGGAGAGCGTGGAGTCCAGTGTGGCTGCCTGGGAATTGGGAGAATATAGAGTCCAGGTCAGTGAGGCAGCTCGTATCAGCATCATGGTTTAAAGGACTGGAATGGGACCCCAGGAGAAGTGGTATCATCTCGTTCTTGATCTTGGAGAGGTCATGTATTATTATACGTGCCACATAAGGTGTCTGAGGATCAGAAAGGGGCTTATTTGTCAACCTCTGGGGCCATGTACAGTTATACCCAATTATCCTAAGTCCATGTAGCTTGCATGAATCCTACACGAAACTCTTCTTCCCTTAGCAGTTTTTCTGGCCCTCAGCAGAGGATCATAGTATATTTCATGACACCAATCCTCCATTTTTCTCCAAATGTGTTTTTACTTTTCAAACAGGTGGTGTTAGTAGCGATGGGGACCCCAAGATGATACCTAGACAGTGGTGTACTCCAGAAGCACTGGAAGAGGGAGCACGTTCTCTCCTGACAGGGTTTATCACTAATGGCTCCATCAGTCTCTTTCAGTACATCCTCTGAAGAATTAAAAGAAGTAATTGAAGAACTGTCCACAGTGGGCAAGCCTACAACTTTCCTGCTGAGTTTATTCTTATTCCTCCTCCAGAGTGAATCCCAACTGACTATTAATTAGATTGCTATTTACCAGCTAAGTGCCGAAAGGGTGACAGTGATAGATATTCGCAGTGATATAAGCAGTGATGTTCACCTAGCAGGGAGAATCTTACTTTCAAAGGACACCACACAATGTAGTAAATTGTGCTTTCAGTTGTTCAGAGCAGATATGTTATCCCTCCAAACTGCTAGAGGGAAATATTCAGCTTGTTATCTTCTTCTACATTTAGCTTCAGATGAATTCAGTTTTGCAACCATTTAAAAATTCTTTTATTTCCCATTCTATTAGGGAAAAGGCAAAGAATGTTCCAACGTTGGCACAGGAGGGAAAAAAAAAGAGAGAGACATCTTCCCTGTCCTCTTTCCTGCTGCTGCTGCTAAGTCGCTTCAGTCGTGTCTGACTTAGTGACCCCATGGACTGCAGCCTACCAGGCTCCTCCATCCATGGGATTTTCCAGGCAAGAGTACTGGAGTGGGTTGCCATTGCCTTCTCCCCGTCTTTCCTGAGTCTGCCATATATTTTTAAAAAACAAAAATTCTCTCAATTGTATGATTATTATGTATCCTGACAGCTTCAAGAAATTTGGTAAAAGGATGCCTTCAAACTTCTTCCCTTTCCCCTGAAGTAACATGATTCAGGTAGACTTGCAGACAAGATCAAATACTAAGGACCAGATGACCTTCCCACTAGAAACAATTAGAAGCAAAATACGTGAAACAATGACTTTTAAGAAAGGACTTATTTATTTCTGGCTGTGCTGGGTCTTCGTTGCCACGCAGGCTCTTCTCCACTGCGGCTCACGGGCTTCTCACTGCCGGGGCTTCTCTTGTAGAGCCTGGGCTCAGTCGTTGTAGCAGCCAGGCTCGAGAGTGCTGGCTCAGTAATCGTGGCACACTGGCTTAGTTGCCCCACGGCGTGTGGGATCTTCCCAGACCAGGGATTGAACCTGTGCCTCCAGCACTGACGGGTATTGAACCAATGAGCCATCAAAGAAGCCCACAGTGACTTTTAAGACAGTGGACATCATGCAATAAAGGACAATGGTCCCTGAGAGATGGAAAGCAAATAGAGTGAGTACCTTATCTAACTGCCTTGATAAAGATTCCAGCTGATGGTACAGGGAAGGAGAACCCCAAACAGCCAATGGAGTCCTTGAATTGGGAAGAAGATGCTGGGAGTTCAGGAAGGGAAAAGGTGGTTAGAGTTTGCAGAGCAAAGGACTAAGAGGAGACAGAGAGAACTCTGGGGACTGCACAGGGTCTCCTTGAGTACTCAGCACAGGACTAGTCAACACAGGCAGGTGAGAAAACTACTCAAGACTGGGGAAAGAACCACCCAAAGGGATTAGAGGAAATGGTACCCAGAGCTCTCACAATGCCTGTTCTCACTTGTTGGACTAGAAAAGCTCAGAGCATATAGGTTAGAGTACTCAGAGGGTACTAAGTACTTGTCCTTGGTAGGGGGGAAAACTAACCCTTCACTAAGCATCACTATGGGCTTCTCTGGGGTTAAGAACCCATCTGCCAATGCAGGAGATGAGGGTTCTATCCCTGAGTTGGGAAGATCTCCTGGAGAAGGGAATGGCTACCCACTCCAGTATTCTTGCCTGGAGAATCCCATGGACAGAGGAGCCTGTCAGGCTACAGTCTATGGATTTACAAGAGTCAGATATGACTCAGCGACTAAACAACAGCAGCAACAAAGCATCTCCACACTCCCACCTAACAAATCATAAAAGTAATATTTGAAACTGCATCCAAGTAATGGAACTGCACCCAAGAGTTTAGGAATATTTGTAGAAACACAGAACTCTTCTGGAGCCAGCGAAATAAAACTGATGATGTTAGAAATCTAATTTAAAAAATGGACCAGGTGTGCAAAGAAACAAGAAGCTACGATCCACAATTAGGTGAAAAATAAGTTAACTAAAAGAGACCCCAAACTCACACAGATGTTGGAATTAGCAGACAAGGGCTTTAAAACTTATTATTGCTATATTCTATATGTTCAAACACCTAGAGGAAAGTTTAAGCAGGTGAAGATTAGAGAGAACATGAGTTTGAGCAGACTCTGGGACATAGTGAAGGACAGGGAAGCCTGACATGCTGCAGTTCATGGGGTTGCAAAGAGTCCGACACGACTTCGTGACTGAGCAAACAGCAAAAGACAGGAAAGATACTTAAAGGACTCAAACTGAAATTTTGGAAATGAAATTTTTAATGTCTGAGATTAAAAAAAAAATACTCTGAATGGGATTAATGACAGTCTTAATCCATTCAGGATCCTATTAAAAAGTACCATAGACTGCTTGACTTATAAACAACAAGGTCCTAGTGTATAGCACAGGGAACTATATTCAATATCCTAGAATAAACCATAATGGAAAAGAATATAATAAGGAATGTATACATATATATACATACATATATATGTATAACTGAGTCACTTTGCTGTGCTCAGTAATTAACACAACATTTATTTTTTTTATTTTTATTTTTTAGATCTTCAAGCACTTCTTTTAATGTTTTTTTTTTAATTTTTTAACTTTACAATATTGTATTGGTTTTGCCATATATCAAAATGAATCCACCACAGGTATACATGTGTTCCCCATCCTGAACCCTCCTCCCTCCTCCCTCCCCATACCATCCCTCTGGGTCGTCCCAGTGCACCAGCCGCAAGCATCCAGTATTGTAACACAGCATTTAAATTCAGCTATACTTCAGTAAAAAATAAAAAAAAAAATCAATCACTTAAAAAAAGGGAGCTCACCTGATTTGGCCAGGTCCACCCATGGGGAACCTTAAATTCATCTGCAACCATGAGTGTGATGCCCCATCATATTCACAGGGTCCACCCATATTCAAGGAGAGGGGGTCATTCAGGGGGTACACGCTAGGGTCCTGGGATATTAGGAGCCAATTTAGAGTTCTGCCTGCCCCAGGGAGATAGGAAGAAATGAGTGCAGAAAATGAACGTTACTTATTAATTATTTGCTATTCATAATCTCTCCTAAAAGAGATTCATACTCTCTTCTAAAAGAGAGTCTTTTCTTAAAAGAGATTAAATACTGCTCCTGAATGCAAACAATTAGCTTTGATTGGCTTTGTGTTATTTTTTCCCCCTCAAGATCATTCATAACCTTCTGAATAACCTTAAGAATAATTACCGTAATGATATCAGCTACTGTTGCTTGAATGCCTAATATGTGCCTGGCATTTTGCACAGCTTTTTACATATAATATCACATTCAAGCTTCACAACAAATCTGTGAGGTGGGTATTATTATACCTGCCTTGTAGATGATAAGAAGATCCTGAGGTTTAGAAATCTTAAGTAACTTGCCTCAAGGAACAAAACTCGTTAGAAAGGAGTCAAGATTCAGACCCAGAGCTGTCTGATGCTAAATCCAGTGCTACAGAGAAAAAATGGGAATGCACATAACAGGGAAAACTGCATTTCCACTGCTGGTTCTTCTTTTTGAACAGTCAGCCATTTCTCATTGAATTTTTCCATTAATGATAAATATAGCCATCTCTAGTTTTTGGGAAATGTTCTATCTGTTGGAAAGAGTAATCTATCTATCTATATAAAGTAAAGTAGAGTAAAGTAAAGTCACTCAGTCATGTCCGACTCTTTGCGACCCCATGGACTGTAGCCCACCAGGCTCCTCTGTCCATGGGATTTTCCAGGCAAGAGTACTGGAGTGGGTTGCCATTTCCTTCTCCAGGGGATCTTCCTGACCCAGGGATTGAACCTGGGTCTCCAGCATTGCAGACCCATCTGAGCCATATATATATATATAAGTCATATATATATAAACCTTGCTAAAATATTTTCTGTCAATTAGAAATGTCATTCCCCTTATCCACCTTTCCTCTACTTCATAAAACAAGGAGGTACAATTGTGAGTAGCTGAATTGTGTCTCATGAGTAAGTTTCTGATTCGGAGAGTGAAAATGCATCTGGAAACATGAAACCATGTGTACAGGGGACATGTCCCTATAATGCAATTATTATACGTAACTTCGTGTGTATGTGTTGGTAGTACTTCTATTATTTTTATACATTTGAAAAAATTTACAGCCTGAGCATTTAGATCCCCTGGGAAAACTAGCTTCCACTGGATTGAATATTACTCTCTGAAATGGGGGTTCTCAACCAATTGTTCTTTGAGACCAAATAGCTAATCAATCTGGTGGTTGCCTCCTTGGACAGTGTCTCCGAGGGGTCAGAAACGTCTCCTGGGCGAAAGGAAAGTAGATGGATGAAGAAATTGCCCTTAAAGGAAAAAAACGCAGATGGAGTCAACATAGAAGTTTTCATCAAGAAAATTCTCTTATGCCTTTTGTCTCTAGTTTCACTTGGAGAGGAGTGAATACCATGATCTCCAGGGGAAAATCTGTGGACCTCTGTTTAAACAGCAGCATCTTGAAACGGGCAGGGCTAAGTAATTAGTATGTCCACCAGGGGGCAATAAAACCACAGTGATGCTGAAATAGCAATCAGCTTGCCTTTATTGTATCCAAATCATCTACAAGGATAATCTCAGGTGAATGGATTTTGTGCTACTCATGGTCAACGATGGAATTTAAGAACAAATACACTAATTACGGCTTTAAAGTAATAATAGCCTAGGCAGCTGGGCAGTACAGTTGGGCAGGCTCTGTGGGGGAAACTTTTATTCCCCCAGGCTACCGTCCCCCATAGAAAGAAATCATAGCCTTAAAAGGGATGATGATAGAATCATGGGGTGGAGGTGGGTATAGACAGGAGTGGGGAAGCTTCCAGGTAAGGACAATGAAGCCCAGTGACAGGAAAAATGGCGCTTCCAGCATCCTCCTCCTAGAAACAGGGTCAGAGCCCAGAGATTTTGAATTGCACCTGCTCGGAACCCCACAACACTATGCCGCCTTCTCAGTGAAGAACTGGGCATCGCTCGTCTTTGTGTGCCCTCAGTATTTGACATGCGCTTAGTTCTTATCACGGGCAAGGCACCGAGGTGTACTGGAGGGAGGAACAATAATAATAACAATAACAACAATAAGGACATGACCCCTGCCCCCAGGAACTCAGGGTCTGGTAGGGATGCTGATAATGAGTTAATGATCAGATAAGGATCTAATCACAAACTGTATTTAATGATACACTTATTTGTTTGCTTTTGGTTGTGCTGGGTCTTTGTTGCTCTGCGGGCCTTTCTCTAGTTCGGTGAGTGGGGGCTCATCTCTAGTTGCAGTGAGCGGGCTTCTTATTGCAGTGGCTTCTCCTGTTGCAAAGCACTGGCTTTAGGGCGCGTGGGCTCAGGGCACGTAGGCTCGGGAGTTGCAGCTCCCCGGCTCTAGAGCACTGGGCTCAATGGTTGCGCACGGCTTAGTTGCTCCTCTACACGTGGGATCTTCCTGGATCAGGGATCGAACTGTTTCCTGCATTGGCAGGACTGAGCCACCAGGGAAGCCCTAATGATCTAAAGGAAAGCACAAGTTTGTGTGAGATCATATAATGAGATGGGAGTGAGGGTTAGACACTTAACCTGAGGCTTAAGGGAAGAGACAAAGAAACAAACACCTGGAGAGTATTCCAGGCTGACACCGAGATATACTGGATTATAGAGAGAGAAGCTGGTGCCATTTAGTGCAAAGTGCCCTCTGGGCCAAGTCGAGGGTTTGGGATTTCATCCTAAGTGCAATAATAAATGTTGAAGGGTTTTGCAGAGAGGATTGTCATGAATCCAATTATATTTTCGAAAGATCAGTCTGGTTTCTATTTGGAGAAAAAAAATGGAAAGAGCACAAGAGTTACAGCAGGGAGAATGATTAGGAGGTTGTTATAATCATCAGGTGATAAACAATGAATGTCTAGTGGTGAAGATGGAGAGAATTAAACAGATTCCCCATGTAGTTTGAGTGAGACTAGATCTGTCGTTGTCTTGTATGGAGAGTTAAGGGAGAATGAAGTATTGAGAATGACCCTCCCCAGATACTGGGCACAGGACAGGGTGGCTGGCCGACATTAACTGGATTGGAGGCATTCAATTTTAGTCATGATAATGTGGGAGGTCAGGAATCTGTCCAAAGGGGATAGAAGGTTGGTGGGCAGAAGTAAGATGTAGCCTAGAGATTCGGTTTTAGGGGATCATCCGCACAAATCCCGAGAGTAGATGGGATTACCTGGGAAAACAGAGTCGAAAGAGAAGAGGGCTGAAAAGTGATCCCAGGAGGACCCTGATATTTGGAAGTCAGGCAGGAAATGGACTCATGCAAAAGTGACTCTGAATGAGCTGTCAGATGTGTTTAGGAAAAGCTAGGAGAATGTGGCATTATGGAAGCCAAGAAAAGAGGGTCTTTCAAGAAGGAGGGAAGTCATCCACTGTGTCAAGTGTGTGAATGATTATGAAGCAAGATAAAGCCTGAGAGGAGAATTGGAGTTTAGAATAATCCATATGGAAAGCAATATGAAAGCCTTTGGTTCAGTTAGATGGTGGAAATGGAATCCAGATTTGAAGAGAAGAAGGACACACGATGCTCAAACATAAATCAAAGATGCTTTAGGGGCTTAAAAGTGAAAGGTGAAATTAAAACTTCTAGAGGGAAATGTGGAAGAATATTTTCATGATTTTAGTATAAGGAACAACTTTTTTGAGCAATGCCAAAAAAGAGACAAATCCTAAAAGATAAACTGATAACATGGACTATTTTATTGTCAAGTTAATATTAAGAGCTTCTATTTCATAAAGAATTTAAAAATCCAAGATGCATTGGTCCTATCCCACATCTAGAAATGCAGAAAAAGTCTTGCTCATGTGCCCAGAGATATGTATAAGAACGTTCATAGTAATGTCATTTATAAACAGCTCAGATGACCACCCTCAAAAGAATTGCTATCTTTGTTGAACAGAATGTAACACAGCAAGACATGTAATGGAAGTGACTGGATTATATGGGTCTTTCTCACCCACGTAACATTGAGCAAAAAATCTGATGTGTAGAATATTACATTGTACATCCAGTTATACAAAGTTCAAGAACATCATTTAGAAATGTGACTATCCAAAGAAAAAGCTGGAGAGAATTGAAAGTATTTGTCGCTGATCAGTAGATAGACTGACCAACTTGGGCATAGAGAGTAGGGCAGAAGACTATTTTCAATATATTCTGTAGTAATAGTCGAATTTTAAAAGCTGTGTGTGTGTATAATTTTAATTTTTTAAATGTGAAAATAATTTTTAAATGAAGGAGAGGTGAAGAAATGGAAACTATGAGAGACAGTTCGGAACAACATTGGTTCTGAACAGAAACAGGAGAGGATAGCTCTTATGGGAGACGAAATCAAGTGAGGTTTGTTTGTTTTGACTGTTTTTTAAAAATTATTTTTTGGGGAGTATAATTGCTTTATAATGTTGTGTTAGTTTCTGCTGTGCAAGGAAGTGAATCAGCTATATATCAGTTCAGTTCAGTCCAGTCGCTCAGTTGTGTCCGACTCCTTGCAACCCCATGAATCACAGCACGCCAGGCCCTGTCCATCTCCATCTCCCGGAGTTCACTCAAACTCACGTCCATTGAGTCAGTGATGCCATCCAGCCATCTCATCCTCTGTCATCCCCTTCTCCTCCTGCCCCCAATCCCTCCAAGAATCAGAGTCTTTTCCAATGAGTCAACCCTTTGCATGAGGTGGCCAAAGTACTGGAGTTTCAGCTTTAGCATCATTCCTTCCAAAGAACACCCAGGACTGAGCTCCTTCAGAATGGACTGGTTGGATCTCCTTGCAATCCAAAGGACCCTCAAGAGTCTTCTCCAACACCACAGTTCAAAAGCATCAATTCTTCAGTGCTCAGCTTTCTTCACAGTCCAACTCTCACATCCATACATGACCACTGGAAAAACCATCAGATCAGATAAGATCAGTCGCTCAGTCGTGTCCGACTCTTTGCAACCCCATGAACCGCAGCACACCAGGCCTCCCTGTCCATCACCAACTCCCGGAGTTCACTCAGACTCATGTCCATAGAGTCAGTGATGCCATCCAGCCATCTCATCCTCTGTCATCCCCTTCTCCTCTTGCCCCCAATCCCTCCAGCATCAGAGTCTTTTCCAATGAGTCAACTCTTCGCATGAGGTGGCCCCATATGAAAAAAATCTGAGAACTAATGATGTAAGCCACAGTGGGTGTGGGATTCCCTCAGAGGCCAAATGGAGGTTAGGAACCATAATTCTGGACCCCAAAGCTTGTGATTTCTCTACCTTCCCACACACATCTAAAGATTGTTCTTAAAGATTGTTCATTTCTGTGTTAGAAGGTTCTGTTAAACTGTGTTCTAAATGATGAGTAAAATAATCCTGTATTTCTTCTATTTAACAGACAATTGTGACTGTGGCTCCAGAATGCTGGCTATAAATAGAATTTTATTGAAACCCGTGGCAACCCTTGCTTGCTGTTGAGAGCGTGGACTACTCAGTTATTTTGGGCTTCTCTTTCGGTAAAATTCAGAGCTGTACACACTGGGCTCAGCATTGTACTAAATCTGGACTCTGTTTAGGGAAATACATTTGCATCTCTGTCATCCTTGCTGTTTGACAGATGAGTAGAAGGAGTCACAGAGGTGTTGCTTGCTTGAAGTCCTAAAACTCACAAGCAGAAGCTGCTAGTTTCCTATTCTGTCAGAGTAAATGGTGCTACTATTTTTGGTTCGGTGTTCTTTTCCATTTCTGGTTATCGTGATCAGAGAGAGAGAGAGAGAAATTCTACTTTGTTTCTAAGATACTCTCTGATCTCTTTCAGGCAACTCACAAGCCTTGTATTGTCACTGAAACTCTCACATAGTAAGGTCCTCGGGTGACGGTGGCAGGTGGGGCTCATGTGTTAAAACCCAAGCAACAAAATAAAAAGAAAACATGACCTCAAACTCTGTGCCAGAAATGATAATGAAATCTGTGGACTTAACCCTTCTTTAATAACTTGTCAAAAATCTGTTATCTCCTTAAAGCTATGCCCTTTGGAAAGAGCCAGAGGTGAATACATCTCACTGGTAATGAGTAACATTCACTGAGAAAGCATTTAATGAGGGTGTAAAGGGGTTAAAATTATTTCAAGCATTTAGGAAAATCCCAAATTCTATCTATACGCTGAAAAGCATAATATGATAACGGAGCCTAATAATGCAGTAGTAATCTGATTAGGGAGAAACTCAGGAGATAGGAGACTGAGAGCCAGGGCCATTATCATCCCAGGAGGAGCTTGGTTTCAGGGGCACCAGTTCTTCTCAGCAGAGACTGAGAAGATAGGCGGGAAAAGCAAATGAGGTTGTTACAGATCCAGCCAGAACTTTTCATCATGTTTTTCAATTGGGATGGTATTTCACAATGCAGGGCATATGGATAGAAAGTTACCAGTCTCCTAGACTTGGCACTGGCTCTGTGGCAAAGAGACTTGATGCTCTTCACCCTCCCAAATCCCCACCTTCCAGTACATTTGCTTTTGTGTAATCTATTCTCCTTGAGCGTGAGCTGGTCGAGTAACTTGCCTCTAATCAATGAAATCCATCAAGACAGAGGGTTACCTTTCTGGATTAAATGATCTAAGATGGTCCCTTCCCAGTTGCTGGCAGACTCTCCATGGCTGGCTTTGATGAAGTAAGTGGCTGTGTCAGGGAAGTTCACGTGATCTTGGGACCTCAAGGCAGCCTTTGGCCAAACAGTCAGCAAGGAACTAAGGCTGCTCAACCAACAGCCTCAAGGAACTGAATCCTGCCAACAACCTCATGGGCTTGGAAGAGCATCCTCCCCTAGTCAAGCCTTAAAATCAGACCCCACCACTGGCCAACACCTTGAAGGCAGACCAGGGAGAAGGTATGAAGGAGATAAGCCAGTTACTCCACGCTCAGACTCCTGACCATGGCGCCCTAACCGTGAGACAATGAATGTGTGCTGTTTAAGTTGGGAAAACAAATACCAGCTTATAAGTGCATGAATTCATCATGCCCTCTCACATGTGCGTCTTTTGTCCATTTATCCCTTCCACCAAGAATGTCCTTCCTTATCCTTTCCCACCATCTGGAAGACTCCAAATCTTGTGATAGTCAGCCACGACACTTCTTCCATGGAACTTTCTAGAACAGTCGAATTTTTTTCCCTTTGTGCCTTTATGGCACCATGTACCCTTTCTTGTCACACTTTTTGCATTTTCATTGATGAAATACGGGTGTGACTGTTCACTGGACCATGAGATCCTTGAGAGCAGGGGCTGAACTTCTCTATCTGTTTCCCCAGCATCTACCAGAGTGTCCACCCCTGTGTTTACAATATTGCTGCTGCTGCTGCTAAGTTGCTTCAGTCATGTCCGACTCTGTGCGACCCCATAGACGGCAGCCCACCAGGCTCCCCCGTCCCTGGGATTCTCCAGGCAAGAACACTGGAGTGGGTTGCCATTTTCTTCTCCAATGCATGAAAGTGAAAAGTGAAAGTGAAGTCGCTCAGTTGTGTTCGACCCTCAGCGACCCCATGGACTGCAGCCTTCCAAGCTCTTCTGTCCATGGGATTTGCCAGGCAAGAGTACTGGAGTGGGGTGCCATTGACTTCTCCGTTTACAATATTAGTATCTGCAAATTGGATAAACAGTGTCCAGTGGAAAACTACCCAGACTATGCCTTTGTAAACATGCCAAAGATCACAAAATCATCCTGGTTAAATCTCACTGTCATAGAGGTTTAAGTAAGCAATTTCCCAGTTTGTGCTGCTGGCCACTAGTTTTGAAACCACACTCCTTGTGGTTCATTGCATTAACATTTGAACATAGAGAAAAGGCCTAGGATACTCAGATAATTCATTTATTTTATGTCAGGAACAGACTGAGACCTGGATGCCTAAACCACTGTCCTGATTTTCAATCCTTTCCAGATTTGTACCCTACTTTGGATCCGTTCCGGCTGTCCTACTTCTGCATCCCTCCTCTTGCCATCGTCTTTTGTTTCTTAGTTGCCCAATCCTCTCCCGCCAAGGCCTCCATACTAGGCTGTATGCAGAATCACTTATAGGGCACCCCAATAGTAAAAAGTGGCCCCTTACCCTACCAGTGAAACTGTCATCTGTGGACACCTCTTGTACGATATCTCTTACAACACTTCTGTCCATAAAAACAGGAATTTTATACCGGCTCTTCCTTTGCTTGGCAGTACCTCACAATGACGTGCTGAGAGATTTCTTTACGGCTTGAAGGTTAAGTGCTTGGGCTCCAGTTAGACTATCACTTCTTTCATTCATCAGCTGTGACACCTTGGGCAAGCTATTTCTCCATACTTAAGTTTCCTTATTAGTGAAACAGAGTGTTAATAGTACTTACCACACAGAACTGTTTCAAGAGGATTGGGCTTATTGATACATCCCTCAAGCTCTTGAAATAGTCCCTGGCACTAGATAACTGCTTGCTCTTGCTGAAGATTCCAAAGTTTGCCAAATAATAAGAAATGTGTGAAAAAAGATTGACATGCTAAATTCTGGCCAACACAAAGTTAGAGAAACATCATACAGGAAGCATTCCATATTGTGCCATTGGGCAAGTCCAGGTTGTGTCAAAGGATGCAATTGGTTCAGTTTTTTAAAAAGTTAATTTACTTTAAAAATTTTCTTGGCCACGTCGTATAGCATGTGGGGTCTTAGTTCACCAACCAGGGATCAAACCCACTCCCCCTACATTGGGAGTGCAGAGTCTTAACTACTGGACCACCAGGGAAGTCCCGCAATTTGTCCAGGTTTTGATGCCCGTCTCTTATTTTCTTGCCTTTTCTGTTTGGTTAACAGGATGATATCCTTCCTTCAGATATCTGTGCATCCTGGCACCCTCACTCCAAGGATCTTGGTAATTATCCCTTCCAGCTATGAGAAAGGACAAGTGTTAGTTACCTCCAGTTTTTCAAATGTGAAAACCAAGGCACTGAAAGATAAAATAGGAACTGATGGATATACTTTGGCCTATGCTTATTTAAACCCTTTTAGGTGCAAGGCTTCCTGTTACAGCTTCACAAAAAGGGTAGTCCACATTAATTTCTCCTTTTTCTAAAGACTGTAAAATGCGTCTTGGTCAAATAATTACTATTTCTTTGCTCTCTGTTTCATGCATATTAGTTATGTTTCATCAAGGACACAGGAAACTTCCTAAGGATGGGGACTAGATTCTGGACCCCTCTCATCCTGCCCTAATCACCCCAGGGCCAGATATCAGATGACTTGGGACAGTCCTTATGTCCCAGAGTGCACTGACATTATTCAATCCAGCCAACCCTCAGTCTGCTTTGCCTGCTACCATGCCAGGCCCATTATTTCCCTCAAAAACCACAAGAAAGTGACTATCCATGATTCCCTTCCCTGTTTCTCTCTGCCCACTCATCTTGCGAAAAGGGTGGACTGTGGTAGACAGCACTGTTCTTGTTGATCCCGATATCTCTTTTCTACCAAATTCTCCAAGTGTCGGTCTCTTCCAATCTAATCCTGCAAATTCTGCTAATGAATGACAAGGGCAAGGGAAATCTCTGCCAACTAGGTCCTGCATGAGAGTGTCTGTGATCCAGTCTCTGTTTAAGAGGCTCAAAATATTTGATAATCCAAATTAGAACCAGGGTTGTTCAGAGGGTTCCAGTTACTCCAGGCTTATCCCAAAGGAAGGCCAATATTAGCTATGATGTGGGTGTACATGAAATCTACGAAACTTCTTTCGGCCATCTAGAAAGCAGACTGGTACTTCATGATGCCAGGTGTGTATTATCATAGCATCCTGTGAGAGGCAGAATCACTGTGCTAGAAGGTGAGGCCAGGAGCCAGATCGATGGAGCTTTTTTTTAAAGCTTTCTTTTTTTTTTTTTTTTTAATGTGAACCTTTTTCTTTTAAGTTTTTATTGACTTTGTTACAATATTGCTTCTGTTTTATTTTTTGGCTTTTTGGGCCATGAGGCGTGTGGAATCTTAGCTCCCTGTCTCGGGATCAATGCACTGACGGGCGCGGTCTCGGCCACTGGACCACCAGGGAAATCCTCTGATGTTGCTCCGAAGCCCGATATTGCGAATCACTCTGAGCAACATCCGCACCTTCCCTCACCTCCATTTTTTTCTCCTGTTGGTTGTTGGTAATAGTAGGATCACGGTAAAGGGCAAACATTTGTAAAAGCCTTGCCTATTATAGTGCCTGCTATGGAATATGTATCTGATCAACGGAAGATGTTAGTGCTACCGCGGAAGTGTATACAACTTAAGCCACCACTTCCTGGTCTTCATTAATTGGGTAAATAAATCTTCCTTATTTCTCACTCCCCTAGAGTGAATGAATCTGCCCAGAAGACAGAATTACCTAGAATGCCTCCGTCAATACTTTCCCGTTTGGAGATTAAGATCAGAATTTATCATTTTGTTTTGTTTTACTTGTGAACATAAAAAATTCCTAGCCATTTAAACGAAAACCATAGCATCTATATATAAACATCTGTATTATGGGTTAAAGTATTAAAAGTGACAGCTAGGGTCAGAATGATGTTTCAGTGATATCTTAATGGTGCACTAAAAAACTCCAAAGTGTTTGCTTTATCCTCATCTTCGAGTCATCAGAGTGGGCACTGGAAGGATTTTTATTAATAATACATGGGGCACCATGTTAGACTGACAGCGGTGACTAGCTGTCTAAAATTCTTTCTGGGACAGGGCAGATATAAACAAAGCAACCAGTAAAAACTGTAACCAGGGAGACTTTCTCCCTGGGAATATGGTTTCAGGTGGAAAATTCCGATGCACCAGTTTAATAAACTATTTTAAGTTTGTTCCTATGGCATACAGGCCATTTTTGTGTGTTAGTCAACATCCAAATGGCCCGTGCTAAACATGGACTTCCTAAACAGAGAGGATATTGGCATCACTCCATAGAACAGCCAGACGAGGCACTAATAGGTGTCCTAATAATGGGAACCCGGATAATTTTAGTTTCTCTTGATTTGTTTTCCATTTAAATGTGATAGAATCACAGTATGAGAGGGCAAGGCATCTGAGAGATTATGGCTGTACAAATACTGTATGAACTGAAACCTCAAAAATATCCCATCACTCAAAGATAAATGACCAGATGATAGTCTATTTCAGATACAGAGGAAATAGGACTGCAGTCCAGGTGACTGGAATGCTTTTGTTCTCGTTCTAAAGCTGCTTGACATGTGTAAAACATCGTCACAATTTCAATACAGTATTTAAATACTCTTATCCTTACAACAAATACAAGTGTTGTAAAGTGGTGTATCTGTTAGAATATTCTGAAATTGTTGCAAATCAATGGTGACATGAATGGTTCAGAAATGAATATGAAATGAAAGGATTCAGGTATGAGAAAATAATGGTATCTATGGAGTCTTATGCGAATACACTTTAAAACCTATGCTTTGTGTTATGTTTTCTTCTCAAAGAAAAGTGTTTCAAGGTCCATCTTTAACGGCTGTTTAAACGTCTTGTGTCTGAATTAGCAGCTTCCTGGTACTGAAACGTGACCGCAATACGTTCTCTGTTGTTGGAAGACGTCTCCATGGCGTATTAATTTCTTTCAGGAACTGATATTTACTTGGAGGGGGATTATGGAAGAGTCGTGATGATAATTCAGAAGACAAATAAGCCAAGGAACAAAATAGCTCGAGATAGTAGTCACTCGGGTTAGGCTGAGGCCAGATGTCTACATGTGGAATAAAGAGAGGAAATGATTTTGGACCAGCTTGGGGAACCTTTGGACTTGGAGCTAAATTGATTCTGCAACTTCAATTTAATCTTCTGCACAAGACAAATAACAAGAGCCTGTATTCTCCCCTATCCACGGTTACCCAAACAGAGTGACATCATACAGGGGACCACTGGCAACTTCTTTAAAATCCACAGGATGAGGAGCATGCTGGAGCCTAGCCTATGGCCCTTGCAACTTTTTCTTTACAGCATGCAGTACTGGCACCGTTCTCACGTAATTTTATCATCTGCTAGGTGAAGAGGGAGCAGGGTGAGTAGTCAGAAGTACACGGGGCTTAGACTTTCACAGCCCGGTTCAAGGCCTCAAGTGCCATTTAATAGCTGTTTGCTTCAGCTGAGCTCAGTTGTCTCTGAGCTTCAGTTAAGGTTTCCTCAGGTGTAAAACAGTAGTAGAGACACTAACCTTCTAGGGCTGTTGGGGGTGATTAAGTGGGATCATTTATGGAAAGCTTTCTGTACACAGTAAACAGCTGTGGATGTTATTATGGTAACCCAGTGGCGTTGACATCATGTATTGTGTTACCTAAATTATTCCTCCCAAGCTGTTTGCCAGCAGTTTCTGGGAGTTGGTGCAGGTCTGTCGGATCCGTCCCCCAGAATCCTCCTCTTGTCATTTCCTGCTGCTCATCCTTCTGGGCTCAGCTCTCCATTGCTACTGTTGATGCTGTCTGGCCATTTTGGCAGCAAAAGAAAAAGCATTGCTTTTTCTGGTTTATCCTGTAACCCACCTGGGACAGGTCCTTTCTCTTAATCTCCGTCACTGGGA
The DNA here is from genome assembly GCF_032452875.1 of Bos javanicus. Lineage (NCBI taxonomy): Eukaryota > Metazoa > Chordata > Mammalia > Artiodactyla > Bovidae > Bos > Bos javanicus. The sequence goes on from NC_083890.1 coordinate 40,540,160, forward strand.
AGGCATCAGCTTGCATCTCAATGAGAGTTTACTGGAAATTCAGAAATAGTGGGTAGGAAGCATAATTCAGAGAGAAATTTACCAACACAGCACAGTCTGAGCCATCCTCCAGGTGCCTTGCTGGGTCCCCACAAGAAGAGTTCCAAAACTGCTCTGTAGCTCAGAGGTGAGGCCAAAACTACTCCAGGCCTCAGAGAGAAGAGCGCAGTTTTGCTCACTCCCATATCAGGCTTGCTTCTGTGTTCTCTATTCTTTCCTAAAGTGATTCTTGTGGGAGGGAACCCACCTCGCCTGGAGGAATAAGCTTCGGCCATGGTTAAAGAATGGCACTGGCAGCAACTGAGTGGGGAACAGAGCCCCAGAACCGGTGACCCCCACCCTCCGCCAAGCTTCCAGGTTTCCTCAGGAGTCACAGAGACTCACTGCAAATGAGGCTGTGGAGTGGATGAGGCTGGGCAACTGGAAGCCGTGTCTGGGTCCTGAGACGCAATTCTAAGATCCTTTAGCGACGATCAGTGGGATGGTGGCTGTCCAGTCTTCCTTTTCACAATGGGCTCAGGAACCGGGCCACAGGAGGCAGCGGGTCCTCAGGGAAGAGCAGCCCGAGGAGCTGGAGAGGGAGAAACAGAGAGCAAGGGAGGCCAGAAGAGTAGGCAACCCCGCGTGGACTTCCCTGTCTATCTAGGAATGTGTATCTATCATAAGCATGTGATACGTGTGAATATACATGTTGTTGTTTGTTGTTGTTGGTTAGTCGCTAAGTTGTTTTTTTGTTTATTTAAATTTATTTATTTTAATTGGAGGCTAATTACTTTACAATATTGCCCTTTGCAACCCCATGGACTGTAGCCCACCAGGCTTCTCTGTCCATGGATTCTCCAGGCAAGAATACTGGAGTGGGTAGCCATTTCCTTCTCCAGGGGATCTTCCCAACCCAGGGATTGAACCTTTTTATAAAAAATTAATTTATTTTATTTTTTATTTTTTTAATTTGTTTTTTTTATTGAAGGATAATTGCTTTACAGAATTTTATTGTTTTCTGTCAAATCTCAACATGAATCAGCCATAGGTATACATATGTGTGTGTGAGTGTGTGAAGTCGCTCAGTGGTGTCCGACTCTTTGCGACCCCCTGGACTGCAGCCTACCAGGGTCCTCTCTCCATGGGATTCTCCAGGCAAGAATACTAGAGTGGGTTGCCATTTCCTTCTCCAGGGGATCTTCCCAACCCAGGGATCGAACCTGGGTCTCCTGCATTGCAGGCAGATGCTTTATCCTCTGAGCCACCAGGGAAGCTGGAAGGTATACATATATCCCCTCCCTTTTGAACCTCCCTCCCATCTCCCACCTCATCCCACCCCTCTAGGTTGTTACAAAGCCCGTGTTTGAGTTCCTGAGCCATACAGCAAATTCCCATTGGCTATCTATTTTACATATGGTAATGTAAGTTTCCATGTTACTCTTTCCAGACGTCTCACCCTCTCCTCCCCTCTCCCCATGTCCATAAATCTATTCTCTATGTCTGTTTCTCCATTGCTGCCCTGTAAATAAATTCTTCAGAACCATTTTTCTAGATTCCATATATGTGCATTAGAATATGTCTCCTTGCATTGGCAAGCGGATTCTTTGCTCACTGAGCCACCTATTTTTAAAAATTTTTTGGCTGCACTGCAAAGCATGTGGGATCTTAGTTCCCCAAACAGGGATTGAACTCTTGCCCCTTGCAATGGAAGCACGCAGCCCTAACCACTGGACCACCAGGGAATTCCCCTGAAATTCTTTGAGCAGTATAATTTGTGATGATTTGTTACATACCATAGAAAACAACACAGTTGATATTTTTACAGATACCTTTTTCTATCCTTTAATTTCAACCTTTCTAGATCCTAATATTTTGATTGTTTTTCTTACAAGCAGCACATAAATAGAAAAAAATCAACTATCACAGTACTAAATATATATGTATATACATATGTGTGCGTGTATGAATAAAACCTATATATGTGTGTGTATGTATGTATGTATATTCAACTGCTGTCTTTAAACCTTGGGTCTTAACTCCATCCATCAGCACTTTTTTTTTTTAAACTTTCAATGCTATTTTCTCTCCTCCTTTCATTCGTCTCCCAATCTCTCCTTTTAAAAGAGCCAAGATATGAAACAATAATATTTATTATTATTTTCTTATAATTTGTTTTCTTGTTGACAATTTTAAATACACAAAGTGGCTGAGCCATATATTTGATATTTACCTGCTTTTTGCTTGTGTAGCCTCTGAAAAACTTTCTATCACAGTCAGTGACCTTGTAGAGGAAAAAGGTCCCCAGTGGCGTTCTAAGTAAACACTGGAACATAATGCCCGACAATGCAGCCTGACCGTGGAATGTGGGTAGCAACCCTGCAGCCTGGCTAGCCTGGCAGGGAAAAGCATTCAAGAGGGCTCTTTTGTTGGAGCAAAGCAGCAGGAGAAGACTAAGGGCAAAAGAGGTAACACAGGCCAAAGCTTGCTGGCATTCGTGGAGCTGAGTCCAACAGGTTTAATATAGCTCGAGTCAATAGAGCACATGTACTCGTGAAGTCAAGCATCATTAGGACCGACTATTAAGATTGGCACTGGGGACCTGCACGCAAAATGCTTGGAACGAAGGTATGGTTTTTCTTCAAGACAGGCCGGGAGAACATACCCCATCAAGATGCTATGGTTCTGATGGGTGCCTTAAACGATGTGAAACCAGGTAGACCAGAATGCAGAGGATTTTGTCATCAGGATGAGAAAGATTCAAAGACCAGCTGTGTGTTTACGACCTGAGCTATCCTTGTGGGGATAGTTCGTGGGGGCAGATTTCAAACCTTGGATCGGCCTGGTGAGAGAGATTTAATGGGGCAGACAAAATGTTCAGCACTTCATATAGACATAATTGATCCCAACTTCCAACTGTATAAAAATAAGACCAGGCCTATCAGGAGTAACGAGACAATACATTGCACACGTGAAGACTCTACATTGCTCCAGGTTTCCAAGGACTATGGTTAATTTTCAAGGGGTTTCTGGCTCCAAAGCTCAAAAGTCACAGCACATCTTTATCAAGTCCTGCTGGCTACCATGTGCCTGTGTGGGGATGTTCGCTCGTGATAGCCCCTGGTGAGCACAGCTGCTTCAGCTCCATCATTCCTCTTTCCATCAAGCATTGTATTCAAATTCTTAGAAATCTGAAGCTAAAGATGTTCCTTCATCTTTTTCAGGGCGAGGAGGAGGGATTCTGAATTTTGTTATTTACATTACGTGTGTGCGTGTGTGCGTGTGTGTTAAATCACCTCAGTTGCATCCAACTCTTTGCCACCCTATGAACTGTAGCCTGCCAGGCTCCTCTGTCCATGGGATTCTGCAGGCAAGAATACTGGAGTGAGTTGCCATGCCCTCCTCCGGGGAATCTTCCCCACCCAGGGATCGAATCCATATCTCTTAGGTCTCCTGCATTGGCAGGCAGGTTCTTTACCACTGAGTTTTTACATTATAGCTAACATTAATTGAATTCTCATATATGTAAGGTAAGGTGTTAAGCACTTTATGTGATCTCATTTATCCTCTCAAGTCCTATAACTGAAGATAACTTTTTTGACAGAGCAATGTTTTGAAACAATATATGGAAAAACCATACTGTACGCATGAGAACATCAACCTAAAATGACCAATACCAAGGCTTTTGGCAATAAAATTACTGGAAAAACATCTATTGGACATCTAGCTAAAAAGAACATGCAACTTATACAGGGAAAAATTGGATTATCATCAGACTGTTTAATCACAGGAGTAAACAGATAACATATATGTATGTATATGTACATATAGGGCTTCCTAGGTGGCACTAGTGGTAAAGCACACACCTGCGAATTCAGGAGACACAAGAGCCGGTTCAATCCCTGAGTCAAAAAGATCCCATGGAGAAGGGCATGAAACCCACTCCAGTATTCTTGCCCGGAGAATCCCATGGACAGCGTAGCCTGGCAGACTGTAGTCCATAGGGGTGCGAAGAGTCAGATACGACTGAAATGACTTAGCACTCAGACATGCAAGTATATATAATACATTAAAGAAAGAAAAATGTGAGCTAAGGATTTTATTCCCAGCAAAACTGACTTTCAGATATAACTAAGACAAAGTAGTAAACATGCATGAATGCAGGGAATATTGTTTGTATGAGCTCCTCCTGAAGATCTACTAAAGAATGATCTTTGGACAACCAAAATAACTAGAGAGACATCTACAGAAGAACAATTGGCGAACATTAAGCGTATTGTTACTTTTAGAACTAAGCCCAAAAGAGACTCAAAGGAAGAGACTATAGTATGTAATGGATATACGCTCTGACAATAGAGATATTGGATGATTGTTAAAAATGGAGAGAATGTGTGAAAACTTTGTAAAATGTTTCTGTAATTACACGGGTTTTGGTGGAATTAGCTTGCTTTTCCAAGACTGTTGTTTATGCTTTGTAGCTTAAACAAATAATTATGCTATATTCTAAGTCTGTTGTTCCCAGTGTCCTTTGGAACCAGGATTCTTACTATGAGAGAGAGGAGATATGAATGTAATATAGAAAAGTTCAAGGAAAAAAAACTCTGTAATCTTGAATTTAAATAGAAAATATCAGTGTGAACTCATCGGGCATTTTATCTCATATATATATATTTTCTGGCTCTATACACTAAAAATGTCTTAAAACAATGACTGACACAGTTGGTGTGTTGCCTGGGGGAGTATTTAATGGTGTTAGAGTGTGTATGTGTGTGTGAAGCAGCTTTTGTCAAGGCTCTTCCCCTCCCCACCTTTGCTCACTTCTGGATCCTGCTCTATTTTTACGAGGATACTGATCTTTTATGGATCATGGCTCACCTTTCTTGAGTAGCCATTAAATCTGCTATTATTCTAAAGAGTTCAACTTGACTTTTTTCCTTGAGTTGTAACGGTTTATGAAGTTACACCCGTGGGTCTTGAGCACACCTGTGGAGATGCTGGTTAGATGAGGTCTTTCCTTGCGTGCCCAGAGACAAGATAAGAGAGGAACAGAGGGCTTTTGGAAGGCACAGAGAGAATAAATGCTTGATACACAGTGAAACAGAAGCAGAAAGTCCCCAGAAACCATCTCATCCAGATATGCAGCTACTCTAGCCTCACCTCTTTCTCATCACACCTTTGCTTGCTGGTCTCTAATATACACACAGCTAATGTTCTCTCATTCATTAACATCACATAGTTATCAAGTCCCTACTAAGTGCCATTCTAGATTCTGGGGACAGAATGGTGAAAAAGATGGGAGGCTCCATGCCTTCCCTGTGGTGAGGACGATGATAAACAAACACACGCAGATAAGATAACATCGGAGAATGAGGTGTGTCCCATAACCCTGAAAGTTTCATCCACATTTATTGCATGTCTTCATCAGACACTGATTCACATCCTCTCCATGTGTGTTAATCCACTTAATCCCGCCCAACACTTTTATGCTGCCACTGACATTATCATCATCCACATTTTATAGAGGAGGAAATGGAAGTACAGAAAGCAAAATCAAGTCACTTTCCAAGGTCACCCTGCCAGTAAGTGGTACAAGTAACATTTAAATTCAGACCACCTAATTCTTGAGCCCTCAGTTTTAACCATTATGTCATGTGACTCCTGCACTGCTAGGAGGGCCCTGGGTCAGTGAAACATATAAAGTTTCCGGGGGAACTTGGGGCTGTGGCTGGGATGAGGAGCTTGCATTAAACAGCGTAGTCAGGGAAGACTTCTTCGAGGAGGGAGTATTTGAGTTGAAACGCAAGTAAAGAGAAGTGGTCAGATATGTAAAATACTGAAAGCAGAGTTTTTGAGGCAGAGAAATCAGCTAGTATGAGGATCTGAAGGCAGAAATAAGCTTGAATTGTTTGAAGTACAAAGAGAGGGCAATGGAGTGGTTATAATCTTCGTGAAAAAGGAATCCAAATTTAGGGCAGAAAAGTCTGACTTATATTTGAGTGTCAGTTTCATTTACAAAAAGGAAATGATAAGTCGACCTTACTTGTTACACAATTAAAGGAGATTGTGGTAGCCAGAATGATAACCACTGTTATTAATACTTTCCTGGCAGTCCAGTGGTTAAGACTTCTCGTACCAAAGGAGTAAGTGTGGGTTCAGTCGCTGGTGGGGATCTAAAATCCCACACGCCTCATGGCTAAAAAATCAAAACAAAAAACAGAAGCAATATTGTAACAAATTCAGTAAAGACTTAAAATCTTTTTAAAAAATTAAGTTGTCCACAGTAAATATAGCCTGGCTTGCTTGCCTTTTTCCATAAGACCATATCTATGCTACTAAAGTTTAATTGAGCAGGTACTGTGTACCTAGCACAACACACATGTATTTTAAAGTCATCACATTTATCTTGGAAAGCATCTATTATCCTCATCTTGTAGACAACTAAATAGAAGATCTCAGAGGTTAAGCAGTATTTCCAAAGACAAAAACCTAATGTATGTTAGAAGACAGCAGTCCTAACCCAGTCTTGTCTTACTTTAAAGCCCAAGTGCATTGTTTTACAGCAGAAACTAACACAACATTGTAAAGCAATTATATTCCAATCAAGAAATTTTAAAAAAGCCGAAGTGTTTCTTCTATACCATACGTCTTTATGAATCACAGACTCATCCACAGCACGCGGGGAACAATGTCTCGTCCATATTAATAGCATCACTTCCGATGAAGACACTGTGTAATAAGTCTTTTCTACCTGGAGGTTAAGATGGTGATGGTGATAATACTGGAGTGAGGAGAAGAAAGTAAAGCAAAGAATTGGAGACATGGATTGCTTTGGCTACGTTCCTGTCCTCAGATGTCCAAACGCTTCTGACAAAACACGCTCTTCCCCTGCTCTGAAGCTGTGCGGTCTTGGCCTCAGAGAATCAAGAATCAAGCTGATTGCAAACTTGGTGCATAACAGAGAAAATAAAGACATCATTTACTGACTGATTTGGACTAAGAAAAGATGTATTTACTTGCAGTTTATTATGTTGAATGTGACAGGCATACATTTGGGCTTTTTATTGAATGATGACTTACTACATACAGGAATTGGTGCAATTTGTAATGCAGATTATGTTTTTAAACAAAAAAAGGGTGCAAATACACTGATGACTGTCACATGACTTGCTCTGCACTTCTCAAAAAGTGGCTTGAGTGTGGGCGGAACGACAAATATACCCTAGATGCACAAATGTAATTTCCAAAGAAGATGATTCTGGGCAGCTTCCAATTCAGTCGGGCAGATTTAGACAGAAGAAATCCACAGCTAAGAAAAGCTAAGGATCTTAAAATAGCCAGAATTGGAGTAGCATCTTTTGAATCATTCCCATTAACTGCTGAGATGCCTCCAGACAGAGCAAGAAGAGCCACAGCTAAAATTCGAGTGTGGGATGAGAGAGTACATGTCGCATCTTTGTAAGATTACATAAGTTAAACACCTGGCAATCCCATTTTTACTTCTAATAACAGGCAGTTGGGGGGCAGGAGAAAAGAGGAAGAGATCCTCTTTCTATGGTGGAAAGCAATAGAATGAGAGTCTGGTCCACGGCATATTTTCTGAGTACTCGGTTTTGTGACCTCATCGGCTTCTAGGCATTGAGCCAAATCTTGTCTTGTGATACATTTATGCAATTCCTCGAGGTCGCAGACTTGGGTTTTTCACTTGGAGCGCATTTGCGACTTGACCTGTGGGCAGGGTCTGTTCTATCCGCCCCCTTCCCCCACAACCAACCACCATATTCATTTCCCTCAGCACATGACTGCACAAACACTCCAAGTTTCTTTTAGAGGAAGGCAAATTCTATTAATTGCTTTTCTCTGTCTGACTGTTTGGGCTTCACAACGGATTTCATCCAGCCATTAAGAAAAGAGTGTTCATTCATGCTAATAACTTCCATTTAAGCTGCCGGTGAGTAATATCAAAGAGAACGTGTGACTAAAGGAGCAACCCATGCAAAGATCTGAAAATCCGTGGAAACATTTTTATTTCAAGACTTTTATTTGCCGTAAGGGAAGGCAAAGCACGGCCGGATATTTTCAAATCATGTGTCACGGCTTTTCTCGTGATTCAAAATTAAAGCTTTCCTGGCTTAAGAGAGCCTGCAGCATGCACGACACCACACGTCCAAACGGTCTCTTCTTGCAAAATCTTGGAACTTCACAATAAATTCCGCTATAGAGATTCTGACTCCTATTTCCCCCTCACTTGGTAATTTACCAGGGCAATTTCCCCTCCTGCTGAAGGTGGGTAAGCCCTGTGGCTCACACAGGCTGCAGAGCCCTGCCTCTCATGTGAGAGCAAGTGCTACGCCCCCGGCTACATGTCAAAGAAAAGCTCAGCTTGCCAGCTCTTGTCAAAAGTTCCCACAGATAGTGATTCCACTTAAGGCCTGGGTGCAACGTTGGAAGCTGGAACAATTCAGATCTACACTGCACATCCTGCTCCCAACATGTGCATGTGGATCCAGGCTCACAGAGGGGGCCGGTGCCTTGCTTTCTTAGGTGGTGAAGGTTCCAGTCTAATTTGGGGGCAGCCCAGCATGGATTGCCTTGGCTCGCCTTCCACAGATCTGCTTTTTCCTTTTCTCATTACCCAAAGAGGGTCTGCATTTGTAGGAAAACAGATGAAGGAGTGAGAAGGCACTACCCAAGGTCTCTTTGCTCCTCTGAGATGCCAAGCCACATCAGCCCTGATGGTCTGCCTTAGTCTTAGAACTAGCTGGTCTTTTGACGCAGAGCTAAGTTTGATCAGTGGTCTTGCGTCTTATTTTGTTCTGTTTGAACTGCTGGTGGGAGATGAAGTAGGAAAAGGGAACTTGCAATAACCTCCCTCCCCTCCACCCCAACTTACCTACCCTGACCACCCTACAAGCTCACTCCATCCCCCAAATGCCTCCAGGATAGGGGCTGATGGGTAGGGGGCAGTAATGAGGAGGAGGAGGAGAAACAGGAGGTATGCTCTTGACCTCAAGTAGAAGGAAAGAAGTGGTATTAGAAAAAGTTCCGTTTTCCTCCAGCACAAATGCCAACTTGGGTGAGATCTTGGAGAATGTGTCTTAGTTTGCTTTGGCTGTGTAGCAAAGTACCATAAAGTGCGTGCCTTCCACAGCAGAATTGTATTCTCTCACAGTTCTGGGGACCGAAGTTCACGAACAGGTGCCAGTAGGCACCTCACTTTGTGCATCTTTAAATCTGGAATCATATTACCACCTAATAAACAAGGCTGTTACAGGGATAGATTGCTCTGGTAGCAATGATTATTCTGCAATTTTGTTTGCAGCTAAGTTTGGTAACTGTTTGAGTGCAGAGTTCTTAAACCTGCTTCCTTGTGAGGGCTTCAGGGAGACAGTTCCATGACCCTGTCTCAGCTTTTGGTGTTTTGCTGGCTATCTTTGGCATTCTTTGGCTTATGGAAAGTGAAAGTTGCTCAGTCGTGTCCGACTCTTTGCAATGCCATGGACTATACAGTCCGTGGAATTCTTCAGACCGGAATTCTGGAGTGGGTAGCCTTTCCCTTCTCCAGGGGATCTTCCCAAACCAGAGATGGAACTCAGGTCTCCCACATTGTAGGTGGATTCTTTACCAGCTGAACCACAGGGGAAGCCCTTGGCTTATGGAAGCATCAACCCAATCTACCTTCATCTTCACATGGTATTCTCCCTATTTTATTTATTTTCATGAGTGCTCTTTACTACCCACTAAACCAACTTAATGACCATGGATGGGTCATGACTCACAGCTTGAAAAACACTGGCCCAGCCTATACAACATCAGCTGCAGGCTGAGCTCCAGGAAGCCGGCAGAAACTCTGAGGCTCAGATGAGTCAGTCAAAGTCAAGGCACACTTGTGCTCAGCTGACTTTCACCTGGAGTCCTAGTCTAGCAATCAGACTCTTGCTTTGTTTATTGTACTAAACTCCAATCCTGGACCACTGTTTGGGGCTCCAGCATAAGACTCTCTTTTGTGTTTTATTCTTCCTACACTGAAGGCTTGCTTGTGTGGCTGCGTTTCCGCTGCATGCTCTCAGGTTTCCCAAACTCTGACTTCAGTTGTCTGGCAGCTACTGTAGCACCCTGCGAAGAGTGGCCTTCATTGGTCATTGAATGAATACAGGTGCGGTCATGCTTTGCTGCTTATTACTGAATCAGTGGGTTGCTAACTTTCTGCCCCTTTGAACTTCCTGCTAAGCCCATGGGAGACTTCTCAGGCATGTCTCTATGCCCTCTGCAACCCTCCTTGAGTTAAATGAACCCCAGCTCTGCTGCCAAGGGAAAAAATAGGATAGGAGTGTGAAGTCAATCGAAATGGGGGCTCTAGTGTGAGAGGGCTTGGGTGACAGGGTGACAGGAGAGCACAGAGCGTCTGAGATGGGAAGTCAGGGGGCAGCGCAGGAAGAGGCTGGTACCAAAGAGAAGCTTCACGAGAGGAATGGGGGCTGCATCATGAGTCCTACAGACTTGGCACTTAAACTTAGTCCTGACTTGTCCACTTCAAGCTCACTTCTATACCTTACTTTGTGCATCTTTAAATCTGGAATCATATTACCACCTAATAAACAAGGCTGTTGTAGGGATAGATGACAGAGCAATCTGGTAGCAGTTGTTACTTTGCAATTTTGTTTGCAGCTAAGTTTGGTAACTGTTTGAGTGCAGAGTTCTTAAACTTGGCTATGGCCAGCCTTAGGCACATTCTGGTGTCCTCTTTTCTTCCTTTTTAGTATTCCCCACCTTTCCCACCTCCTACTCCCCTAGAAAGGAATCTACATGAATTATTCCTGCTAAGGTAGCTGGTGATAATGACCTGGAGAGATTCCCTATCCATACGGATGTTGGCATTTTAAGAGAAAACTAAGGTAAAAAATCTTAGTCACCTAAATGAACAAATTGCTGCTAACTGAATTTCAGGCATTACAATGGAAGTGGAGGGTGTCTTTTGACTATGAGGGTCTCATTGGTATCTCTCAAAACATTGTAACTGGGGTAGATTTCAGACTTAGAAGTTGGCAGCACGACTCATGGCTTCTATTTATACATTTAAACTTGACCCTAGGACTAGATAAAGCAAACAGAATTTTTTCAGCTTTGCTCAAGGATCAGTATTTTTCAGTCTTTGGAAAAACCCAATGAAATCAGTCACTGGTCCACCACGAAACACAGGCACATCATTATTTAATCTAATTTAACCAATTCTAATCATTCATTCATTTACTTCCCAAGAACTCTATTTCCCACTTCTCAAACTAACTTTTACAACATTATTTTTTCAAGTACAGTACTATATGTGGAAAGTCTGGGTAAGGCATGTGTAATTAAAAATGGATTAGGTACTCTTATATCACACTCTTTTGTTTACACCTGTCCCAAGATAGTATATATGTGTGTATTTGGGTGTGATGTGTGTGCATATATATATATATGTATGTATATATATATATAAAAATATAAAATCTGGATATGTTTATGATATTCAGACATATGCTTATAAATATTCATGAGGCAATTTATACATAACTGAATAATTTAAATTCCTTAGCATCACCTGATCTGTTTATAGAATTCCTGTTTTGTCCCAGTTGAGCATCACCTCATTAAGCTCTTCTCAAGCCCCTCTCAGCCAGCATTCTGAATATGCCTAATGCAACTGGTAAAGTTTATAGAACTGTGTTAGTTTTTTGTTGTTATATAATAATTGACCCAAAACTTAGTAGCTTAAAATTATGCAAATTTATTAGCTTCTAATTCTGGAGGTCAGAAGGCTTAAAAATCAAAGAGTCAGCAGGACTGTGCTCCTTCTGAAAGCTTCAGGAGAGAATCTGTTTTTTTCCAGCTTCTAGCAGCTGCCTACATTCCTTGGTTCATGGCTTCTTCTTCCACCTTCAAAACCAGAAATAGAGTAACTTCAAATCTCCCTCTTTGTTTCCATCATCACATCTCCTTTGACTTTGACCTTCTTGCCTGTCTTAAGGGATCCCTTGTGATTCTATTGGGCCCTCTTGGAGAATCCAGGGTAATCTCTTCATTTCAAAATCCTGAAATTAATCACATTTGCAAAATCCCTTTTGCTATATATGGTAAGAGGTTCCAAGGATTAAGACATGAACATTTTTGGAGGACCCTTATTCTCTCTACCACAAGTACAAAAGAAAAAGTTTAATAATTTTATGTTTGTCAAACTATTTCCTGCAAATAGAAGAAATGGAGTTTTCTCATGATGGCCTGTACGCTTGCTCTAACTCTCTGGGTGTTGTCCTTTCAATGACTTCACCATTTGAAACACTGAATATATACAAGACTCCAAAGAATGAATATGGGAGACTGTGAACAGACTTCCAAGGTTGGGAAGTCTTAACAACAAAACAGGAAAGTCTAAAAATATAATTGTTAATAGTTTAGCTTCTTAATTTTTTAAAGTTTTAGACCTTACATGTTTAGGATAAAAAGCATTATCATCTTGATATTCTCTCTAAGGAACCCACTAAAGTCAGTGTGTTTAGAAATCACTCATTCTTTACTGAATCATTAATTTACCTCAATAGTGCTAACTGAGGGCCCACAACATACCAGGCACTGCACTGGGCATCGGGGTCTGATATTGACCAAGAGTGACAAGATCTTTGCCCTCCTAAACATACAATCTAGTGGAAGATAGGAAAAGTGCAGGAATTATTACAATACTATATAGTAAGCGTGTGACGTAAATGGTTTCACTATTGTTCCCCCTACACTCAAGTCTTAATACAGGAACTGTCTACCATCTCATCTCTGGGTTTCAGGGCCCAAACACCCCAAAGAAGAATCGGGAGAAGAATTTATGGGGACCCTAAGCTCTTAGTAAATGGAGGGGAGCAGTGACTACCTATACATTCCAGATGGAAAGCAACAAACAATTGAACTATAAAACGGAAGCTGCCAAGGACAAGATGAATAGCTAACACTTCCCCAGCTGGGTAGATTGCAGGATGCCCTGGAAAGGCAACCAATGGTCTACAGGCACTGGTTGAGCTTCACCAGGAATCCCCAGCGCTGTTCACTATGGTTAGCAATGTTCGTGATGCTGACCCTGCTGGTCTGTATCTGTCCTGCCCGGTCAGCCCTCGCATTCCCAGTACCCACCTCTTCTAAGGTCATGTACATCCTCTACCCCACACACTCCTGCTCCTCAACCCAAATGACCCTCTATTTATATGTATTGGTGGGGAAGCAATGCTCCATTTTTCTTTCATCCTCTTTCTACTTCTATTTTTGTGGTCTAAATTCTGTTCTCTGATTCCCTCAGGACTTCTTTTCAGATATTCAAAAGCCTGTTTAGAGGTTAAAAAGAAATACTGAACATTGACTGTTTCCTGCTTTTTAAATTCCTACTTAACTATCCTACTTCTCCTCCAGGCAAAGCAAATGCCTCTGACAAACAGAAAAGTCACGCAAGCACCAGGATGCTGGGGAAAGGAAAACACAAAGACAGACATTTCGAGATATTATCATGCAATTAGAGTTACGGCAGGGAAACCTCAGGATGCTGACGGGCCAATCACCGATCAGGTTACACAGTGCCCACAAGGATAGTTTCAGAACAGTTGAACAAATGCATAGGAAAATCAACTTGGAACCTGAACTTATACCTCATAAAACTTAATTCAGGATGTATCACAGACCTATAATTAAAAGCTAAAACTGTGAGGATCCTAGAAGAAAGCATAGAAGAGTATCTTTGTGACTTGGGGTAGGTAAAAATTTCTTAGAAAGGACATAAAACCACTAAAACTAACAGGAAGGAAATCCAACAAATTGTATTTCATGAAAAAATTTAAAAATATGTATGTATATGTGTCACTGAATTACTTTGCTGTCCACCTAAAACTAACACAACCATATTAATCAACTGTACTCCAACATAAAATAAAAAGTTAAAGAAAGATTACCTATAAAAAGTTATTGTTATGAAAATATTCCCTGTACCTATATCTGACAACTATAACTCTCCAGAATAGACAAATCAAGAACAAGGTTGAGCTATCAGACCCACAGTTTCTGTGAGAGCCTACCACATTTATTTTTGTTAATAATTTATTTATTTTAGTTGGAGGATAATTACTTCACAACATTGTGATGGTCTCTGCCATACATTAACAGGAATCGGCCACAGGCATACACGTGTCCCCTCCCTCCTGAACCCCCCTCCCCATCTCCGTCCCCAACTCATCCCTTCAGGTTGCCACAGAGCACTGGCTTCGGGTTCCCTGCATCACACATCAAACTCCCACTGGCTATCTATTTTACATACGGCAATGTATATATTTCAATGTTCTTCTTTCAAATCATCCCACCTTCTCCTTCTCCCACTGTGTCCAAAAGTCTGTTCTTTATTTCTGTGTCTCCTTTGCTTCCTTGCATGTAGGATCATTGCACTATCTTTCTAGATTTCGTATATATGCATGAATATACAGTACTTGTCTTTCTCTTTCTGACGTACCTCATTCTGTATAATAGAGTCTACTACATTTAGACAGATGTAGGTACTGCTGACAGTGATGGTTCCCTGCACCCACCCCTAAGGTCCTAAGGGGAGAGGTTTCTAACCAAAAATAGGTTTTCCCAGACAAAGGCATCTCAGGACATGATTCACTCTCCTTGCTCCATTTATTCACCAAAACATGGTTACTAAAATCTTACCAAAGAACTTTTGCAAGTCAACTGGTAACACGATATTTTCATGCAATACCCCGTTTAGCTAAACCCTCTGAAGTCTGCAACTGCAGAAAAACCCTGGAGGATTGGGCAGCTGCTCCAAAGGATTTCTGAAAATTCTGCATGTGGTTTGGTAATTGGGGCTGTGGTAATTTTAATCCAATAAAGGATAAACATAGAAAGTTGTCAGAGAGTCTAAGAACCTCAGAAAGAAACATTTATACAGTTTCTTTTCTCATGGAGTCATGCACCAGAGAGTTGGTTGGTGTGTCTGGTCAGAAGGTTTATACAAGTGTTTGCATTTTTGCCTTTGAGTTCAGTTTTCTGAGGATGATTGTTGAAGAAATATCTTCATATTATAAGAGATTTTGTAAGACCTCAAAAAATCAAAAGGAAAAAAGTACTTATAAGTCCACATTCAGTTTTTCTTACTCCTATCATCATAGTTTTAGATCATATCTTTTCTCATAGCATCTTTTTTATAACATTTCTCTATATTTAAAGCTACTTGCAAACGAGTTTTCCTTAACTATGTCCCTAATGGAAGATATTCAGATTGTTTCCAATTTTGTTTTCTTTAACCAAGATGAATAATGCTGTAATGAACATCTCTGTGCATTAATTTTTAAATCTATTTCAGAATATATGCTTAGAATTCTATCCAAAATTCTATATTACTGTGTCCAGGGACATGAAAAGGAAAGTTAAGGGTCTTGATGCTTCATCAGACTGGTTTCCAAAACCTTCATACCCTTTTATGACAAGCCTAAAAGTCCCTTTTCCACTGAATCTTTAACAGCACTAGGTGGTCTCCGTTTAGAATCTATGCCAATTTCGTATGTGAAAAACACTCTCTTAGAATCTACTTTAGAAATGAGTACCTTTAGTAAATTTTCATTTATTGTCACCTGTTTCTCAAGTTGGAATATATTTATTCCAAGTTTCTTAAAAGTGCTTTTCTCCTTTGTTTTTGTCCTCTCTGATTATCTTTCCTCTTCTTTCTTACTAATGCTCCACTTTCCTCCTCCCAATCAGGAAGGCTGTTTAACATTCCACTCAGAATGTCCACCAGATGTTGATGTGGCCACTGATGTGGGGGAGGAATGGAAACAAGAAATTGCCTTTAGTCCTTTTCATCACAAACTTGTGGAACACTAGTGTGAGACATGCCTATAGTAAAGGTTGAATACAATCAATTTTCCAAAATCATCAGAAGAGTCTTTATCTGAATCCTGACGGCATCATGGGACTTTGGCTTCAGCTCCATAGCACTCCTTGAGAGTTATCGAATTCCTGATTATTGCCTGGGCATAGTTAGAAGAAGGGCACTCTGTATTTCCAGAGGTATTCCTCTTATCTGTATCTTTTGGCAGACTGTTAGACCATTCTTTTTTTTTGGCCACGTGGCATGGCTTGTGGGATCTTATTTCCCTGACCAGGGATTGAACCCTCGCCCCTGGCAGTGAAAGATCAGAGTCCTAACTACTGAGGAATTCCCATGCTAGTCCATTTTTAAGCATCCAAATCTTGATACAAAAACATTCATTTCTTCTTTCCTGGAAAACCCTTATCCATTCAGGTCTCTGTAGTTCAAGAAGAATAACTTGTGAATGGGGTAGGTCACATTGGCTCATGTGACCAATTAGTGACAGCCATTTGACGATAGGATTTCTTTATTTTATTTAAAGGGATATGTTGGGGAAAGTAACATGGGAGAAGTAGATAAAGATAGACACAGAGAGACAGTGACACAGAGATTGAAATAGAAAGAGTGAAAAAGAGAGAGACAATCAGATGTAATGAGAATTGAAAGACTGTATCTATTTTGTCTCAGGATGTGTGTGTGTATGTGAGAGAGAGAGAGAGAGCAAGCGAGCAAGAGAGAGATACTCATGTGAAACAAGGGATTTAACTTTTAATATACAGTGCCTCCCAAAATATACCTTTGCCTGCAAGGCTCCTGCAGGTTCATTTCAGCACTTGGAAAGGCTGGCCTGATTCACATGGTCTCTCAGAGGCTTCCTGTGGTCCTTATCCACGAGTCCCCTTGCAGATGACTGCCTCCAGCCAGAGAGCTGCTTCTGGGCACCAGGAGGGGACAGGAGGTACCCAACCATTGAGCTGATGATTCCAGAATAAGTCAGCAAACAGTAAAATAGAATTCAAAGTGAAGGAGCAAAAGTCACAGATAAAACATAGAAGAAAGTATTTACATTTTAGGGGTAACCAGGAAAGCCTTTGGGATCCTAGAAAACAATGACTAATTGCTAATGAGGAATTAGAATCTTTCGGACAACAAGGGAGACCAGAAGGCTTGAGAGTTGTTCTTTGGCAGAATGTCTTCCTAAGGTCCTTCATGGAAGAAGTCTTAACTGCCAGACTCTTCAGATTTCAAGACACATGCTACTAAAAAGCACCCCAAAGAAGAAAATGACTTCAGATGCTGCCTCTGAGCTCATGGGTTGCTTTCAGAAGAGCAAGTGAGCATCACACATTAGGAAGTGCTGATGGTCCATCCTCTCGGGAAACACTTGAAAAGTGTGGCAGTGGTTTTGGACCAGAGAGAGAAAGCAAGCTCTTCTGTAATGCTGTCATCTGTTATTCACAGATGGATATATTTGTCTTGGTTCTATATAGGGTTAGGAGCTAAAGGTCCCCACATACAGTAGAAGGAAGACAGGTGAGCTTGGAAATTGCCCTATATTATTCCCCCAACTTCCTGACTATTCTCATAGGGATAGATGATGCCAAGTAAATAATACAACTTTTGCTTGTTGCTGTTTAACGAAGTTAACTGAATTTGGCTGAAATGTAGTAGGCTCAGGGCTTCTAAAAATGAGGTCTCGCAAGATTATGTGATGGTTTTCTTGTCATCACAGGTTTGATCCCAACTTTTTATCACCTTTGAGATTTCCTGGCTTTAGGGTGTGCTTTCTGTTCCTTGTTCAGCAGGTGGAGCTCTACAACTATTCAGGGAATGACATGTCTAAGCCTGGAGAGTTTTCTTCTTTGATTCAATACAGATCAGACTTTTTGGAGAGGGTAGAACCCCACGGACTCTGGTGACTGATTTGCTCTTGTGGGGTTTCCTTAAAAAAAGTGTGTCTTGACAAGTTGCTTCTGAGAGTGTGCAACATAGACAGAGTCCATGATAAGCATTTTCCCTTTTACTATGACTGGTATTCTTTGCAATTATTCCAGGTCAATTAAGTTCGGTTTGGGGGATTGGATTTATTAGTGTTATTAGCGTACTTGGCACTGATAATGATTACAATTTGCCAAGCGAGCAATGGGAGGTTTACTGTCTAACTTTGAACCATATGATCATTTCTCTCCATTTGCTCATTAGGCCTTGAAGTCCTAGTTCTACTAAATTCTCAAGACTTTTACCTATTTATTAAGGTTTGCTTTCCCAAAGCAATGTAAAAAAAAATATTTTTCTTTCTTCAAAAAAACTTATCCCCAAATGTGGCATGTTCAGTCCTCAGTCGTGTCTGACTCTTTATGAGTGCAGCACATCGGGCTCCTCTGTCCTCCTCTGTTTCCTGGAGTTTGCGCAGACTTATATCCATCGAGTTGGTGATGCTCATAAACACTGATAAAAGTGCTTATGATGAGATAAAAATACCCATAATAAACGTGTTAAGGAGAAATTATACATCCATATTGTCTTTTTCTTTTATCCTACTTCTAATGCTGATGACTCTATAAGAAATACTACAAACATATGATATCACTCATGTGGAAGCTAATTTTAAAAAGATACAAATGAATTTATTTACAAAGTAGAAACAGACTTACAGATATCAAAAACAAACTTACAGTTGCCAAAGGGGAAATCTGGGGGAAGGAGGAATAAATCTGGAGATGAATATACACACACTACTGTATGTTAATATAAGATACATAACCAACAAGGACCTACTTATAGCACAGGGAATTCTACCCAATATACTGTGGTAACCTATATGAGAAAAGAATCCAAAAAATAATGAATATGTGTTTATGTATAACTGAATCACTTTTCTGTACACCTGAAACTAACACCATTGTAAACCAACTATACTCCAATAAAATTAAAATATTAAAAAAAGAAAGACTGAGATGCATTAAGACTTTAGTGACTTGACACCATTTTTTGATAGAGTTTAAGCTTAACTGACATTAATTGGTGAATGAATGGGTGGATAGATGGATGTATGGAAAGCGGGACAGACAGAAGACTTGAAGTTTGGATGATCCTTGCTGAAATTTGCCCACAATACAGTACTGATATTAATGCTTCAGAGAAATATACAATATTTATTTTTATGAAGCTTACTAAGAAAAGTTAGTCTAAATAAATGTTTCATTCCCATCCCATAACTTTTAACAGGCTGTCACATATTTTTGTCTAAAGTTTTCAGACTTCTGAAATTATCAGAAATAAAAAAAGAGTACAGTTTAGTTCAGTTCAGTTGCTCAATCGTGTCCAACTCTTTGTGACCCCATGAACCGCAGCACCCCAGGCCTCCCTGTCCATCACCAACTCCCGGAGTCCACCCACATCCATGTCCATTGAGTCAGTGATGCCATCCAACCATCTCATCCTCTGTTGTCCCCTTCTCTTCCTGCCCTCAATCTTTTGCAGCATCAGGGTCTTTTCAAATGAGTCAGCTCTTCGAATCAGGTGGCCAAAGTATTGAAGTTTCAGCTTCAAGCAGTCCTACCAATGAACACCCAGGACTGATCTCCTTTAGAATGGACTGGTTGGATCTCCTTGCAGTCCAAGGGTCTCTCAACAGTCTTCTCCAACACCACAGTTCAAAAGTATCAATTCTTCTGCACTCAGCTTTCTTTATAGTCCAATTCTCACATCCATATATGACCACTGGAAAAACCATAGCCTTGACTAGATGGACCTTTGTTGACAAAGTAATGTCTCTGTTCTTTAATATGCTGTCTAGGTTGGTCATAACTTTTCTTCCAAGGAGTAAGCGTCTTTTAATTTCATGGCTGCAATCACCATCTGCAGTGATTTTGGAGCCCCAAAGAATAAAGTCAGCCACTGTTTCCACTGTTTCCTCATCTATTTGCCATGAAGTGATGGGACCGGATGCCATGATCTTAGTTTTCTGAATGTTGAGCTTTAAGCCAACTTTTTCACTCTCTCACTTTCCTCAAGAGGCTCTTTAGTTCTTTTTCACTTTCTGCCATAAGGGTGGTGTCATCTGCATATCTGAGGTTATTGATATTTCTCCCAGCAATCTTGATTCCAGCTTGTGCTTCATCCAGCCCAGTGTTTCTCATGATTTCTCATGAAACAGTACGGTAGCACTTTTATTTTCTCTAGCATAGCAGAAACAAGGACAATTTTTAGAACTGGTATAAAGTGGTTTTTATGGATTTGAGACTCACTTGCATAGTATTTGCCAAGAGTTGTGTGAGACTAGAATGATTAAATGCAGTATGCTGCTGCTACTGCTACTGCTAAGTCACTTCAGTCGTGTCCGACTCTGTGCGACCCCACAGACGGCAGCCCACCAGGTTCCCCCGTCCCTGGGATTCCCCAGGCAAGAACACTGGAGTGGGTTGCCATTTCCTTCTCCAATGCATGAAAGTGAAAAGTGAAAGGGAAGTCGCTCAGTTGTGTCCGACTCTTAGCGACCCCATGGACTGCAGCCCTCCATGGGATTTTCCAGGCAAGAGTACTGGAGTGGGGTGCCATTGCCTTCTCTGAAGTGCAGTATATATCCCAACAAATATTACTTGAGAACCTCCTGTGTGCCAGTAAGTATACCAGGCCCTGGGGGATCAAGAGTGAATATATCTGTTTATGTCTCTGAAGATCATACAGCCTCATGGAGAAGGTGCCATAGGAACAGATGATATTGAGACATTACTATGAAATTACCACCATCTTGATATTCTTGAAAGCAAGCACTACCTGATTCAGTTTTATTTCTTAGTATCTAGAGAATGTCTCAGAGAAGGCAATGGCAACCCACTCCAGTACTCTTGCCTGGAAAATCCCATGGACGGAGGAACCTGGTAGGCTGCAGTCCGTGGGGTCTCGAAGAGTTGGACATGACCGAGCGATTTCACTTTCACTTTTCACTTTCATGCTTTGGAGAAGGAAATGGCAACCCACTCCAGTGTTCTTGCCTGGAGAATCCCGGGGACGGGGGAGCCTGGTGGGCTGCTGTCTATGGGGTCATACGGAGTCGGACATGACTGAAGTGACTTAGCAGCAGCAGCAGCAGAGAATGTGTAGAAGATTTGTAGGGTTTAAAAACTGTATACTGAATGAATGAATGAAATGTGAAGACTGAGCAGGAATTTCTGGAAGGAGATAATGTCTAGAACATCAGTAACTATAAGGATACTAATAATGATGGCTAATATTCAGAGAGTTTATTATGTACATTGTTTAAAATCCTCATTTGTGTCACCTTCCCCCCAAACTCTCTGAGATTAATACTATGATTATCTTTATTGTACTGAGTATAAGGCTAACACACAAAGATAGATTAAAAATTTTCCAAAGATCACCTACCAATAAGTGTTAGAACCAAGACTGAAACCCAGCACTACCCCCAGAAATATGGAAAGGCATTCCAGGCACAAGGAATGGTGAGAGCAAACGTAGAGCAGTGAAACTCAATACGTGCAGAGATCCACTAAGAAGGTCGAATTTTCTGCTGCAGGAGATCAGAAATCACTGAATTGTTCAATCAAATAAATGACATGGTTAGATTTATGTTTTAGCTGAGGCGTTCCAGTTGCTGGGTGGAGGTTAGTTGTAAACCTTGGGCTAAGATTGAAGGGGTGTTGAAGGGTAAAGAATAGTTCACCACGTGAAAGATGTGAGAAAACAGAAGGGTTTGGGGCATTGGGCCCAGCATGTGGAGAGGCTGCATGGTCAAAGAGTACGGCACTTGCTGGGAACCTAAAGCACCGTCCTCTGGTTGCAGTGTAAATCGCAAGGGTAATAAGAGACGAGGGCGGTGAAAGTGGGGGTTAAAAATGGGAAATGGGGACAATATTGAGCTTGAACTTGTTTCTTTAAAAATAAAATCCAAGACCACTGAAGAGTTTTGCTCAAATGTATATTTCAGAAAGATGCCTCTGTTAGGTAGAATATGGACTGGAAACTGCAAAACTGAGAGCAAGAGATAAAGGCAACAAAAACGGGGTCAGTGGAGTCTGAGAGATCTTTAGGAGATGGAACTGACAAGACTTGATGATTGATTGATGGGTCATCAAGTGGTGAGAGAAATAAGCAGGAGAGTCACCACGGATCCTGGTTGCGTCAGAGTAGTTACTTACTAGCGCCTCCTTTCACTCTCAAGAGCACAGCACTTCAAGTGATCAATGTTACAGTTACTCCTTTTAGAAGTGAAAGATGTCTCGTGGGGTCTTGGTTTGAGCCACAGAATGGATGCCATTCACCGAAACAGAGAATGAAGGAGAAAGAGCAGGGGTAAGGATGAAGACGTACTGGACATTCCGGACACATTGAGTTTAGTGACTGAGGTTGGAGGACAATGGGAATCTTGAAGATGTCGCGACGTGTCGGGGCCAGAGACGTAGCTTTAAGGATCATTTGCATAAAAGAAATGGTATCAGATCCAATCAATACCTTAGAGCTGCTGTCACATACGAGGCAAGGCTCTGAGACATTTTGTCTTCAGGACCAGATGGTTGGGAAATTTTGGAGAAAAGCAATGAATCGAATATTTTCTGTGTACCTTCAGTTGAGTGGATGGATGTTTCCAGTACAGGGCTGGTTCGTGGGATTTTCTGAGTAGGGCCATCAAGTAATCATTGTAACTGGGACTGCTACAGGTGCCCTGCGGTGCAGGGTCATGTTTCTGATAGAGGAACATGAGAGTTGGTTCTTGTCCTGAAGGACCTTATGGTCAAGTTAGGTAGATAATAGCTGACTATACAACCAACTATTGTCTACTTAGTGACACACAAGAAACAATTAAAATGATGAATTTATTTTTAAAATGAAGCATTTATATATTCTAAATTGGCAGTACAAACTAAGAGCGTTTTAGAATTTCTGAGCAGAGAAAGAACACCTTGAGCTGGAATAGTGACAGCCACTTGCTAACTTGGTGTTGCATTTTCCTGAGATGATTTTGGGCGCAGGCGTAGAAGGACCCCCATGAACAGTTGTTTCATATTAATTTATGCCAGTCCTTACACTGCTGTGCACTGTCTTGCCTGATCGCTGGAAATCTCAGATGTATCAGCATTCGTGTCATTTCTCCCATGAACTAGAGTTGGAGAGATCATGTGGAAAGCTTCAGGGAGGTGCTGGGCCTTGGCATAAAGGAGTGGGCATCCAGAGTGTGGCACATACAACAGGTAACAAGCTGAAAGAGTGGGCCAAAAGTGAGTCTGGCATCGTTGAGAACCATTAAGGAAACTGTGAAGGTTCATGGTGAACAATAATAGAGGAAAGGTTTAGAGAAAACTTATTCTCTTGGCTGGAGCTCTCTTCTGCAGACCTAGCAAGCTCCTGCTTATGTTGAAGAAAGTGAAAGTCACTCAGTCATGTCCAGCTCTTTGTGACCCCATGGACTCCTTTGGCTGCCAAGCTCCTTTGTTCATGGAATTCTCCACACAAGAATACTGGAGTGGGTATTCATTCCCTTCTCCAGGGGATCTTTCCAACTCAGGGATCGAAACCAGGTCTCCCGCATTGCAGGCAGATTCTCTGCCGTCTGAGCCACCAGACCCCATCCAAATGTCATCACCTCCATGGAGGTTTCTGTGATCCTCCAGACAATCAGGCCATCCTCTCTGTGAGCTTTCAAGGCACTCGTTGATACCTCTTACCACAGCATCCATCACAATCACTCTGAACTGGTTTACCAGGCTGATTCCTCCATTGGACTCTGAGTTATTTGAGGATAAACTGTCTTTTTTTTCTTGATTCCCCAGGATTCTAGTATAGTACTCAACCTATAGAAAAACTCAATTAATTTTAGCAGATTAAAGATTTAAATGACGGATAAGATGGGACTTACTTCTCCTGCCAAATAGGTTTACTGTCCTCAGACAAACTTCACCCTGCTCTGTCTCTGCCTTCTGTCCATCAGCATTCCCTCCAGGGCAGCACTCTCCTCCTCTCTAACATCTAATTCTCGTGTTTTCTTCTAGTAGTGTTAGTGTTAGTCACTCAGTCGTGTCTGACTTTGCGATCCCATGGACTGTAGCCCGCCAGGCTCTTCTGTCCATGGGATACTCCAGGCAAGAATACTGGAGTGAGTTGCCATTCCCTTCTCCAGAGGATCTTCCTGACCCCGAGACTGAATCTGGGTCTCCTGCATTGCAGGCAGATTCTTTACCATCTGAGCTACAGGAAACCTAGGAAAGTTTTCTCCTAGGTACTGCTCAGAGTCCAGAGCTCCCACACAGCCTCCCCTGAGATGTGCCTTATCCCTTTGTCAACAATCTTTGGTTCGTCTGATCACAAAGACTCTTACCCTCCTGGACTGGAATTCCCCTATTTTATAGTGAGGAGATGGAAAAGCACCAGTGTGGAATTGGCTTCATCCTAAAGTTGGGCAACAAACATTGTATAGAGTGGGAGCACAGTTCAGTGAAGCCCCTTCCGATTGGCGAGGCAAAGAGGGACACAGACGAACAATTCAAGGAAACCAACAGGGGTCTTCTCCGTGTGATGGCAGCCCTCTTTTCCCCAGGCTCTGGTTGTGTTTCTCTGTGTTTATGTGTCAGAAGTCTTCCAGCTCAGCCCTGAAGCTGCCTTTGCTACTTTGTGATTACAGTGGGCAAACCTCTGTTTAAGGGAGATATATACACATCTTTCTAGATCTTGCTGATCCCCTTGCCCAGATTCCTAAGCACAGCCAACCATTAATAATATTGCTTTTTCATTAGCAAGTTCTTAGCAGAGCACTCAGAGAAGGCAATGGCATCCCACTCCAGTACTTTTGCCTGGAAAATCCCATGGACGGAGAAGCCTGGTGGGCTGCAGTCCATGGGGTCGCTAACAGTTGGACACAACTGAGCGACTTCACTTTCACTTTTCACTTTCATGCATTGGAGAAGGAAATGGCAACCCACTCCAGTGTTCTTGCCTGGAGAATCCCAGAGACGAGGGAGCCTGGTGGGCTGCCGTCTATGGGGTCACACAGAGTCGGACACGACTAAAGTGACTTAGCAGCAGCAGCAGCAGCAAAGCACTGTCTCGGGTAAACCCAAATGAAAGTGCCAGGACAAACCCTTCAATGTCTCTGAGTGGCTGTCCTACCTGTATAGTGTATAGTGAAGTGGCTCAGTCGTGTCCAACTCTCTGCAACCCCATGGACTATAGCCCACCAGGCTTCTCCATCCATGGGATTCTCCAGGCAAGAATACTGGAGTGAGTTACCATTTCCTTCTCCAGGGGATCTTCCTGACCCAGGGATCGAACCCAGGTCTCCTGCATTGGAGGCAGACGCTTTAACCTCTGAGCCACCAGGGAAGCCCTGTCCTACCTGTAGTTAAACTAAAAGAAGTGATCGTTGCTTTTGTCCCCTGGAGAGCTTTCTCCAGTTTCAAAGTGGGCCAATAACTCTCTGAACAGAAGAGGAAGCAAACTATATTTAAAGCAGTGCCTTCTTGTTTCTGTTTTAGCCATTTTGGCAAACCACTTGAAAAATGAAATCTTTTGGCCTAAACTCAGTTAAATCTCAGATGCAGTTAACTGTGCCAAGATAATTCCAATTTAGCATCACCTTACATTATTTAAAGCTGTGGCTGAGGAAGCATCCACAGGGGCCATCAAACAGAACTGGCTTGAAGTTTTGGATCTTGTTTGTTTTTTGTGTTTGCTTGCAAAGAGGGGGCGGATATCAAAATGTATGGCAAACGGGGGTGGGAGTTGAAGGTAATTCACTGGTTTATCCACTCAACAAGTATCTTTTTAGGCGGTCTGTGCCAGACACTACACTAGGTGCTAGAAATAAAGTGATAAATAAGACCCAGGCTCTGCTCTTGAGAGGTTCATGGGGATTCAAATATTTATAACCTAAACCAGAAGTCCAGGAATGTAAAGTGCTAAATGCTGTATGTGGGGGCATGGAGAATGCTGCATGTACACTTTTAGAGGATTCATTTGAGCTGGAACTTGAAAAACAAGTGAAGTTTGCTTGAGAAGAAGGGCATTCTAGGCGGAGGAAAGAGCTTGTGAGAAGTCAGGCATGAAAAGGCAGGGAATGTTCTAGAAGCAAGAAGTAACTGTGGGAAATAGAATGAAAGAGATGTTAAGGGACCGTACATTGAAGGCAGATTCAAAAGGGTCTGGTAAGCCATGGTAAAGACTTGAAATTTATTCTGTAAGCATACGGAGTTATTAGTGATATTTAACAGGCAAGAGAGTCAATAATATCTGGGAAGGAAATGTCAGCAGACGCCCTCATAGATGGAGATTTGCTCACCATAATCCCATTCTTTCTTTTAGGAAGAGCACGCTGGCTGCAGTACGGAAGATGTTAATACCTGGCCTGCGGAGACCATGAGCAAGTATAGGAGGCTGTTGTGACTGTCAGATGGGAGATGACGCACTGAACTACGACAGTTGACAGTGGTAATGAGAGGCCAAATCAAAAGATATTTTGATGATAAAATGATCAGGATTGAGTCTGGTTAAATTTCTTCGAGGCCGTGTAGGCAGCATAAAGCAGGACTTGGAGAGCCATGAACTGCCAATGCTGGAAAAGGACACAGGAGGAGCAGCCAGTTTGGTTAGGTGCAGGGAAAGGCAGGGTGAGTGAGGGGAAGACGTGGCATGGCTTTGAACACAAGTCTGATGTGACATAGATCTTGGTCAATGGTTCACCACCTGCGATGCCCAGCCTGCTCCAGACCTGAGGATTTACAATGTCTGGCAAACAAGGGTGTCCTTAACTCCTGCGGTGATTTTGAGAAGATCCTCCCACCTCCTCCTGGTTGAAAACCACTTTGGGTGGCTTCCAGCCACCCTCAGAATGAAATCCACATGCCTCTCCATGGTCTAGAAAGCCCGTGGTTCCTGGCCCCTACCTCCCTCTCTAACCTCATCTTGATCCCCTCTTCACTGGTTCACACAAGCCCCACTGGCCTTGTTCCTGTTCCTGAAACTCCCAAGAGGTCTTAAGGGGCTTAAAACCTTTTCCTATTCTGTCCCCACTGACCTTCCAGATCTTTTCGTTTATGACTCTTTTGTGTCATCAAGGTCTCAGCTTAAAATTCTCCCTTCAACAACCACTTACTTGTCTGTCTCTCCAACTTCAGTAAACCGCCTCCCTCCTTTTTGTTTTCATCACTGAACTTTCATTATCAAAAAGCATGTTGTTCTCACAGACAGAGAACACAAACTTATGGCTCCCAAAGCAGGAAAGAGGTGGGGAGGGAAAAATAAGGAGCTTGGGATGAACAGATACACATTATTATATATATAACAGATAAACAACAAGGACCTACTATAAAGCATAGGGAACTATATTCAATATTTTGCAATAACCTATAATGGAGAAGAATCTGAAAAAAATTTTGTGTGTGTGTGTGTGTGTATACAAAACTGAATCACTTTGCTGGATACCTGAAATGAACACAATATTTTAAATAAAATAAAACAAAAACCAAAACCCCAAATAATGATAAATTGGAGTGGTTTCTGGAAGCTGTATCCCCATGTACCCTCCATGAAAACAGGTGCTGCTTTTATAGTTCTGGTGCTTAAGAATAACAGAACACAGTAGTGCTCAGTAAAAATTTGCTAAAGGATCTACTAAGGGAGGTAAGGAGGGAGGGAGGCAGGGAGGGAGAGGGCACTGCAAGAGCCCAAAGCACTGGATGTAACTCAGAACATGGGAACAAGGGATCTTCTGAAAGAAGTGAAGTTGGGCTGAGTCTTGAGAAACGAAGAGGTTCCCACTAGGCTGAGAGAGTCCCACTAGGCCGAGCTGGAGTAGTCAGAGATGAGGCTGAGGGATGTCCTAGCGCAGAGGCTGGGCCCTCCTGTGGGAGACCACAGAGCATCCCTTAGGGGCTAAAATGTGAAGTTCTAGGACTTTATTCTGGCAAATCTGCTGACTGGTTCCTGGCTTCTGTGACCTTTGCACAGATATGTTGCTTTGTCACCTCTGACATTTCTTGGGCTTTTTTTTTTCTATTAAATTCCTATAAACTGCAAGTATGCAATTAGAAGAGGTAGTTTGAAAATGGGGAGTGGGGGGAGGAACTAGAAAAATATCCTGTTTTTTGAGTCAACCCATCCAAGAGCCTTGTCTCTGCCATAAGAACCAGTTTCTGAGTGCTCTGTACTGTCTGTGAGGATAAGCCACTGCCTCGTGCTGTTTGTGCAAGATGTTGGCAAGGAGAATGGCGAGCGATTGCTGTTTCTCTGGGGCCCTCTGGAAATGAGATGCCTGTCTCCCCAGGACACTCGAGAGCGAGCCAGATTCTAAGTGAAATAGAGCTGCATCTTCACGAAGACTGTTTTGTGCACTGAATTCAAAGGATCTGTTTCTGCTGGTTTTCTTTATCTGATATTTAGAACTTGCATATAAGGCTTTTCCTGTTGTTGTTGTGCTCAATCATGTTGGATTCTTTGTGACCCTGTGGACTGTAGCCTGCCAGGCTCCTCTGTCCATGGAATTTTCCAGGCAAGAATACTTGTGTGGGTTGCCATTTGCTACTCCAGGGGATCTTCCCGACCCAGGGATCAAACTCATGTCTCCTGCGTCTCCTGCAGTGGCAGGCGGATTCTTTTTACCACTGTGCCACCTGGGGAGCCCAAGGCTTTCCCTACTTGCTTCCTTTTCCTCCGATCATCCCCCTTTTCTATCCTTTTTCCTTGAACTCCACATCAGAAATAAAAGCTTCACAAATTTGGAATCATTTAGTTTGGACATCAAGATTAAACAGGCACAGATTTGAGATAATAAGAGTCAGACTTGTTCTTACTCAGCATTTGCCAAAACTTCAGTTAGTCACCTCTCACCCTGGTGACTCTTTCCATAGGCACACAATGTCGGTATGATCTCTGTTTTTCTTTGAAGAGATTTCCTTTTGAATTTTTTACCCATCTTGAGCATTATAAAATCATGAGTAAGATGCTATATTTATAAATTTTCCAAAGGCATGTTAAAATAATCAACTATTAAAAGTAAAAATATCTGTCCTCAATAAAGCTAGAAAAAAAAAATCTGTCCTTTTCCAACTAAATTCATCTTATGGAGGTTCCGGAACTTGGGAGCCACTGGCCCAAGACCAAGACCTGACCAGTTTACATCTGCACTGGATGATCTCATTCCTCCTGAGGATTCTAATCCAACCACGGGATTTTCTGTGACTTCCCTGGTGGCTCAGACGGTAAAGCGTCCGCCTACAATGTGGGAGACCTGGGTTCGATCCCCGGGTTGGGAAGATCCCCTGGAGAAGGAAATGGCAACCCACTCCAGTACTCTTGCCTGGAAAATCCTATGGACGGAGGAGCCTGGTAGGCTACTATCCACAGGGTTGCAAAGAGTTGGAGACAACTGAGTGACTTCACTTTCACTTTCTCTCTGCTCTTCTTTAGTTGGGATCCAGGATTAATTAATTAATTGGGGTCCAGTATCACCAATGCAATGAACTTGGGCAAGGTCGGGGAGATGGTGAGGGACAGAGAGGCCTGGTGTGCTGCAGTCCACAGGGTCACAAAGAGTTTGACACCACTGGGCGACTGAAAAACAACACAAATTACTGAATTCTAAAGACTGTTTTGCAGGTTGATCAATTAGTTGATATTCACAATCATGCTTTGCAAATCAAGAGAGTCAAACGCATGCTAAATATCATGATTTTGAAAACACTTTATAAGCAGTAGTCACTCTTTACATCTGAAAGAAGAAAGATCTCTTTCGGGCATCTAGAACTCCGGCCCTCCCTTCCCTTCTCCTGCTGCATGTTTTATAGTCTCCTCAGCTTTGTGGCTTTTATCCGTGTTTTTTCTAGTTTCTCCTTTGGGGTTTAATGGTGCAGATCACATCAGCAGAGTTAGTCATCTTGTGTTTGCTCTGAAGGTATTGCTGTATGTTTTGTAACCTTTGTATCTATCCATTTATATAGTTTTAGAAAGCAATGAGGTGTTCCATACCAATGAGTCTTTAGATAATTAAAGCTTATCCTCTGTAAGCTCCCAAATATTTAAAAAAATCTCAACCGTTTTGATAGAAATCTTTTCAAATATATTATACACTTGATTGCCTTCTTATATAAACGTGATATAATTTTACCCTGGGAGATAGCAATATGTCTACAGTAGAAGGAGAATCTCCAATCAGCTTGTGTTTGTTTATATTTATGGTTTTCTCTTTGACCCAAGAGTGACACCATCATAAGCTAATTAGATTGATTTTTTTTGTTGTTGTTCTGACTCCCAGGCTCTGTCTTCAAGGAGCTCGGAGCTCACAATTTTTGGGGGGGAAGTAGGTATGTGAATATATCAAAGATATAATAAGTGATAAATATTGTGACAGCCTAAGAAGATAGACAGTCTAGGACAAGTTAGAGTTGTGCTGGGACAGAAAGGGTGAATGAGATAAATAAAAATAAGATGCCTGAATTTTAAATGATAAAAAAGTCCATCTGGACCAGAAAGGTAAATGAATTCTAAGAGGGGGCATAGAAAACAAGACACAGAAGCTTGACTAAATGATATGTCTGCTGATAAAATCTTCAGAGCCCAGAATGTAAAGATGGCTTTGTTTGCCAAGCTAGTTTTCAGTTTTACTTTGTGATGAGGAGCCCTGAAGATTTGTAAAAAGCAAAGTGGCATGATCATACCTAAGTTTTAGGAATCTCACTCTGGAGCATTTTGCATTCAACAAAATTAAGCACCAACTTTGTACAGAAATAGATCTATTCACGCATGATAGTCAAGCAACCAAAGTGGGTGAATTCCTTGCACTCATGGGAGTAGAGTTGAAAGTGAAATAGGAGCTAAGCCCATTAGGAAATACATTGAATTCATCCAAGAGACAAGCTTTGAGAGATTTTTGCACATAGGTCTGATAGGAATTTATAGAGATGTAGAAGATCACTCTAGGAAAACTCCCAGGAGTCAGGCTTGGATGGAGATTGGTGGTGGTGAGGATTAATGGAGACAGAGTTGTAGCTCATGTAAGAAAGAGACTATCTCATCTATCTTTGGGAGCATTCCTGGGCACAGCTGACCTAATCTTTCTCCTACTCTGATCCAGATAATCATCTTCTCTTCCACGCTACCTCTTTATCTTGTACATCGTCTAGGTTTGCTTCTGCTGTTAAACTATAACATATGTTTACTTTTCTTTCTTTCCTACTGTTCTTGGAGATCTCATTTATCTCTGCAAGCTCAGGACCAGACACTTAGATACTTGGTACTTCAGTAAACCTTAGTTGAATTTTCAGTAGTGAGTGAAAGAAGCTTAGGGGGAGAGCAAGGGTCTTTGATTGGGGGTTAGGGGTGGGTAAAGGAGTAATAGAGAAAAGAGGATTAGCTGAACTTTGAACATATTGAATTGGGAGACCTTGTGGAATATGAACATAATGAGAAATAACAAGAGTTTTAGATATATATATATATTTGGTTTTTCTGTTGTCTATTGTAATTTTTTTTAAGACATACATTTGGATTCATCAGCATGTATTAAGATCTGGGTATAGATGACAGTCTTTGGGCAGAGGCTTCCCATTTTCCTCTCAGAGTAAAAAGGAAATGGCTCAGAATTTTAAAAGGTGGGGTTGGCTATTGGAAGACCATGGGATGATTCCCAAATAAGAGGAGAAATCAAGGGAAGAGAATTTAAAACAAGAAGAGCATAGTGTCCCTGAATTCACAGAATAGAGTTTCAAGGAGAGCAACTCATAAATAAATACCACAGAGCGAGTCACCTATGATCAGAGTAGATGTACCATCTTATTTGGCAGTCACCTTGGCTAGGAAGGTTTGAGTGTAATGTCAGGGCCAAGAGCCTGATGGTACAAAAATGAAGTCTGTTCTTCCAAGAAGCCTCAAGAAGAGGAGAAGAAAAGGGTCACTATCGAGGCTGATGGGAGCTGCCCCAGAAGCCAAGGTGAGATTTCCTCAACTGAGAAGGATTGAATATATTTTATACAGAAGGGACGTGAAGGAGGAGATAGCTGATGGAGCACAGTCCCTAAGAAGATGAGGAGTTACAGAGACCAGGAGGGGGAGCTGACTTTAAACACAAGAAGACTTCCATTCTTTTAGGCGAGGAGAGAAAGACAATGGGTCCTTGTAGGAAAGGGGGCAGGAGCTCGAATGAATGTGTAGTGGATGGCCTAAACTTTCTCAGAGCAATGCAGTACAAAGATGCACCAAACCAAGAAAGAAGAAAACTGAAGGAGGAGGCCTGGGGCTTCAGGGAAAGTCTCAAAGGCTTAGAACCACACGTTGTGAAATGGAAGAAGGAATTGGCTTTGGGCATGTAGGCTAATACTCGAGAAGCAATTGCCCCACACATCTGCCCAGCCTGACTTCCATGGTTTATTCTAAGTCCCTGCATCTCCTACTCTATTGATTTCAGCAAACCCTCTGATCTCTCCTTGCAACCTGCTAAGAGGAGCGATTTATCTTTCCCCTGAGCTTCTGAGTGGGAAGGAATAGCTTCCAGCAGAGTGCAGCTAAAAACACTGCCCCTTGGAAACAAAAGACGCTTTCTTTTCTGCCCCTGCCCACTGTTCCCTTTGCAGCATCTGGCCAATGAGGATTTAAGTGTTACTTTCATGCACATCAAAATTGTCCTGAGACTTGATTTTTAAAATGTTCTCTCCCTTTCCCCTCCATCACCAGCTGTGTGTGTGGGCTCCATCGGGTTATTTACTCTGTGGTAAAAGGTCCTGAGAGGCTGTGCTTTTATTGTCCTCGGGTCTTTCTTTGTGGTTATTCTGTTTCTCACTCCTTTGGTCACTTATTGGCAGACTCTGCCTACGACTGTTGGAGGCTACATATTCATTTCCTAGGGCTGTCATAACAAAGCACCACAAATTGCATGATTTGAAACAAAGATTTATTGTCTTACATCATATTCTGGAGGCTAGAAATCCAAAATCTAGGTGTCAGCAGGGCTGCACTCTCTCTAAAGGCTGGGGAAGAATTCTTTCTAGCCTCTTTCTAGCTTCTGGTGGTTGCTGGCAAGTCTCAGCATTCCTTGGCTTGTAGCTGCATCACTTGACTCTCTGCTTCTGTTTATCTTCATATGGTCATCTTTCCTCTGTGTGTGTGTGTGTGTGTGTGTGTGTGTGTGTGTGTGTTTGTCTGTATTTGTGTCTTATACGGACACTAGTCATTGGACTTAGGGCCTGTCCTAATCGAGTATGATCTCAGCTTAACTAATCACATTTGTAACAACCTTGTTTCCAAATAAAGTCACACTCTGAGATTTCAGAATGATGGATAATGCATTTGGGGGGCACTCTATGTAACCTTGTACAGCCCTGTTCTAATATCCTGTTGTTCATATATTCGATTTGCCAAAAAGTTCGCTCTGGTTTTTCTGTAAGATATTATGGAAAAACCTGAAGGAGAATTTTCGCTAGCTCAATACTACAAGCTGGGACATTAATACTCTAGCCAAGCATAGCCTCTTCTTCCCCAGAAGAAGTCAGCCTGAAGTTAGCCCACAACCCTCAGTCATCAAGCTGGCTCTAGCCCCCAGATTTCTGAGTGAGGAAATGTTACTACCTCTACTGTAAAAGTGTAAGAGGAAAGTCTAGCCATTTATCTCTCTTCTCAGTGTCGCTCACACAAAGATGGAGCAGGCTGGGGATGCCCAACCCCTAGCCAGCTCCCAACAGGGTCTCTAGAATGAGCATACAGGGGCCTACCTGTAAGTAGAAATTCCTAGTGCCTGGAATTTTTTCTGGACTCTTGTACCAAATGAAAGCTATCCAACAAACTGAGACTCTCAAAATCTGTTAAAATGAAATATTAAAACTCATGCTATTTCAGATTTCAGAGTGTGTGCGCTTGCTGATAAATGTATTTGATTTCCACAGATCAGATGATTCTCTTATTTTTTTCCCTTTTCACCATGCTAAGCTGGAGTTATTTGCTGATAATGTAGCCATGAGGTACAATTTTTGCCCCTTTCTGATTTTTCATTTTTAATTTGCAGACTTCCACTTGACCTACTTATTAGAGAGTTAAGGCTTAAAAGCCGTAGGCCTCCAGTGTCTTTCTCACCCTATGCAAAGCCACAGAGAGATGTATGCCTTCTTCCCATTGAATTCAGGGACCGTCCTCAGGGGACAGCAGGGCAGAGGTGCTGGCCTGTGCCTTCCTCAGTGACTGTGTTCCCCATCGCATCGTGTTGATCTAAACATCCATTGCCGACACCTTCACTTATTTGGTGTGTACCTCAGAAGTTTTGCACTCGCCTCTTGTTTTGATGTTGAGGGAAGCATTCTTAACAGGCAGGGTAGCCATTGCCTAAATCTTTAGTATTTTCTTCGAGGTGGATCCCCCTCATCACCCCATCTTCAGATGAAACACCTCCTTAACTTTAATCAAGAACATATGGGAGTAAACACAACCTGAATCACGATGCATGTGGACGGAAGTGGATGCCAGACAGAAAAGTGCAAATAGGAGTATTTATAGGATGACAGAGCTTCTCTGGTAGCTCAGCTGGTAAAGAATCCACCTGCAATGCAGGAGACCTTGGTTTGATTCCTGAGTTGGGAAGATCCCCTGGCAAAGGGATAGGCTACCCACTCCAGTACTCTTGGGCTTCCCTGGTGGCTAAGATGGTAAAGAAACCACCTGCAGTGCGGGAGACCTGGGTTCAATCCCTCAGTTGGGAAGATCCCCTGGAAGAAGGCATGGCAACCCACTCCAGCATTCTTGACTGGAGAATCCCCATGGACAGAGGAGCCTGGCAGGCTTCAGTCCATGGGGTCGCAAAGAGTTGAACACGACTGAGCGACTCAGCACAGCACATAGGATGACAGAAAGGGAGCTGGGAAGAAAATGCAAATGGGCTTAAACAGAGGTGTTGGTTCAACCAAAGAAGGAACTCTCCACAATTTACTTTCATTCAATCATCACCTTTTAGCCAACCCTTGATGTCTTACCCTTCTACAGATTCTTCTTATACAAGCATTTCTATTTCTCTTGCCATTGATTTCAATCCACCTTGGCTTTCTTTTTCCCCTCACCCTGTTGGAATATTTATGGCTGGCCAGCTTGTAGTGATTTCGGCCATGCATTCATTTCCCTCTGCACACTGTTTCCTTCGTGGCTTTCTCTTCAACAGCTTTATCCTGTTTCATTTCCCTCAGCACTTTCCCCCTTCTTCCAAAATTAGCTCTACTAAAATTTAATGTCTTTAGTTTCCCCTTCTGCTGTGGCTTCAATTCTCTCTGGTATAAACACAACTATTATTAGCCAATCTCTTTGCTGGTGGGTAAGTCTGTCGCTGCAGTATCCACTCTCTCGCTGTGCCCTTGGTCTTGAATCCACACAAACACGGCTGTGCTTGCTTCACCCCTTGCCTGTGCTTGGCATGAAGCTCTGGCCTGTGCAAACGGTGTGCCTCTTCTGTAAGTTTTCTCTGCTCTCAGGGCGCCCTAGTATGTCACAGAGTATAGGGTATCCGGCTAACTGCTCCCCCTCTGATGCTGTCAACACCGCTTAAACTGCTATGACAGTCCATCCTATGGTTAAAGACGTGAATTCCCCTTGGACTGACTGTTAAAAGGGAACACACTGAAGAGAACCACAGCCTGATTTTTTTTTTTTTTAACGTGCTTCATTCTCTGACACTGCCGAAGCCATTCACGTGGAATATGCATGCTTTCTCTCTCAGCTTACCAGTTTCAAGATGTTCAGTCTGGGCTTGCTCTGTGCTGTGTTTAGGGTATTTTATTCAGCATTCAACTTGAAAGCTTCATTTGATGGACACGACTGAAAGATTGAAGCAAAAAAAAAAAAAAAAAGAAAAATTGTTGCTGTTTATGCTCCCAGCCTTCTGGAAGAGTGGAAAAATACTCACCTCTCCTGAACATTTGCTCCACTGCAGTTGCCAAATTATCTCACAGCCAGTCACTCTCCAATTTGACAGCATGGTATTTATTTTTAAAAAATTATGCATTGTGGTGTCTGTTTCTGTCTATGACACGTTCCTTATAATAATAATGGTAGCGCTTTGGCCTTTCCATCTTGCCTTTTAATTCAAGAATCTTCCAGGGCTTTGGACCCCTCATCGCCTCTGTGGCATTTCATAGACAAAGAGGCAAGGGCGGGGATTAAGTTACAAGAAGGGCAGAGCTGTGGGGTGGGTTTTCAGCAACCCTGGTCTCAGCCAACTGGAATGTCTTCTATCTCCATCTTAGTGACCTTCCTTCTCTCTTCCCACTCCTTCCTGCTTTCTTTTTTTAATTTTTGTTTTATATTAGAGTACAGCTGACTTACAATGCTGTGTTAGTTTTCAGGTGTATAGCAAAGTGGTTCAGTTATCCTGAACCACTTTGCTGGTTCATAAACATATTCCTGTTCTTTTTCAGATTCTTTTCCCATTTAGGTTATCACAGAATATTGAGTAGAGTTCCTTGTGCTGTACAGGAGGTCCTTGTTGACTATCTGTTATATATAAATATAGTAGTGCTGCTGCTGCTGCCAAGTCGCTTCAGCCGTGTCCGACTCTGTGAGACCCCATAGACGGCAGCCCACCAGGTAGTGAGTACATGTTATTCCCAACTCCTAATTTACCCTCACCTTCCCCCTTTAGCAACCATAAGTTTGTTTTCAAAAACTGTGAGTCTGTTTCTGTTTTGTAAATAAGTTCATTGTATTAAGTTTTTAGAGTCCACATGTAAGTGAGACCATATTTGTCTTTCTCTTTCTGATTTACCTCACTTAGTTATGCTTATCCCTAGGTTTTTACAGATTGCTACAAATGACATTATTTCATTCTTTTTTTATGCTGCTTTCTTATTAGTGGTAAACTCCTCCCAAACCCCTCTCTCTTTGCATTTGCCCACTATTCACAGACTCTTTATTTATTTTCATTGGAGTATAATTTCTTTACAACATTGTGCTAGTTTCTCCTATACGACAAAGTGAATCTGCTATATGTGTGTATATATATATATATATCCCCTCCCTCTTGGACCTCCCTCCGAGGTTTTAGACCTTAATAGCATGCCTCACTATTTCAGAAAAGAGAATTATTTGGAGTATACTAGAACCTGAACAATAGTTTTGAATCCCTTGGCATGATAAGGGTATGTTAAATACCTTAACAGCATATTCATCCATTGAATTTTTAATGGCCGAACTGAGTTTTGAAGAACAAACAGGAGTTAACCAGGCAAGAGGGGAGAAAGATCACTCAATGTAAAGGAAGCAGCATGTGCAAAGTCCCTGTGGTTGGCATGTGCACAATAGCTTGTATAAAAAGAAGGAGGGCTGGTGGGGCTGGAGCAGGACCAGGGGTCAGAGAGAATATAGAACCTGATGGGGGTGGGGACAGGACTGGAGCAGTCCATTTGGAGCTCCATTGACTTCGTCAAGAATCTTTGTCAAAGCAATGGTGAGCCTTCAAATACTTTGGGGGATGGAGTGATTTAAAAAAAAATCTGAGTTTTTAAAAGATCACTCAGACCATGAATTGGAACAAAAACTGAATCGAGTGGCATGGCTCTACAATTGACATGGTGGGGGTGGGGAGAAAGCCAATAAAACCAGGGGATGGCAGACATGTTTTAGAACTTCCTTGGGAGTTCTAGGTGATTTCAGCGATCTGGTTGCCTGGAAGAAAACGGCTCAAGATGAGGAGGTCATAGAGGGTAGGGGCCTAAGCTCGAGGCAATGAATTTGGAGCTAACCTGATGCCCAAAGGAACATCAGGTTGTAGGTGAGGCAACACCACTGCAGATTCTGGAAAGACTCAGAGAATAGCTCCATCAACGAAACAGGAGAAATCCCCAAAGACTGGATAATTACCTCGAGAAGATGTCTTTAAGCTAGAAGAGATGACAAGCTCACATGTTGTGTGCCATCAGCAAAAATGGAGGCTAAGGAGCAAGACGAAGTTAGTAATGGAAAGGAAAGTGTATGGTAAGTAAATTCAAAACCATTGAAAACTGATTGAGTCAACAGTGCAAAATGGCTCATGTACAGTGCCTTCAAAATTGACTAATCTTATACAATTTGATTTCCTTGTCGATGTCAGCTTCCCTTGATTTGGGGAGCAGCACATTTGGAAACAACTGCTGATCTTGATAATGACTATTACCTATGGCTCTGAAGGAAGTGAGCTTAGGTGTGTGTGTGCACGTGTGCATGCTCAGTCATGACTGACTCTTGCGACCCCACGGACTATAGCCCACCAGACTCCTCTGTCCATGGAGTTTTCCAGGCAGTAACACTGGAGTGGGTTGCCATTTCACTCTCCAGGGGAATTTTCCCAACCCAGGGATCAAATCCACATCTCCTGCATTGGCAGGTGGATTCTTTACCACTGCCCCATCAGGGTATCCCCCCAGTGAGCTTACAAGATGTCATTTTTGACTCAGCTTGATAAACAGAGAATTGCACCTAAAATATTCAAATAGATTCATAACATGCAAGTATATTGATGGATGATAGAAAATGTAACTCTGGCTAGGTCAGAAATTGCACTGGCCTGAGCAATGTCTTCTCCTGTGAAGCAAGCTCTCTAGAAAGTGAAATCACCACAGGGGCTTGGTGAGTGTGGCATCAGAATTGGATTGGAATGTTTAATGGCATAGAGTCTGATAGTCCCCTCGCTAAGATGGGAATATAACTTTCACCCTCTCCCCTCAGAAGTGCTTGGACAGGCATGGCCAAGTTTCTCTCTCCCACTTTTCTTTCTCTTTGCACCATAGTCTTTTCATTTTCAGCCATTGATTTCTCAGATATTTGCCCACACAGATGAAGACCCACTGGTCAGAATTTGCTCTTTTTTCTAATATCAAGAGCTTCCTACTGAGCTTGAAAGAAGTGCAAATTCTGATGCCTTTTATAGTATGAAAACCGAACTCAAGTACCCTTCAGCCTTCATTACAGCAAGTCTTGTTATTTAGAAGTTAACCAATTGGAAATTCATTGCATCGCAGCCTCTGATGAATGAACATAGTCATTCCATTTAGCCCATCACAAATGTGTCCTTCTCCAAAGGTGAGTAATTCCAATTTTCATGCCTCGGCTGCTGAATCTGCAGGACTGGCTTCTCATCATCACAAACTCTGCAGAGTAAACACAGAGGCAACGTCCAGAAAGTGGGGAAATCAAGGGGGTTGCTGGCCGTCCTTTAGTTCTCACCTTTGTTTCTTTCTTCTCGTATTTTCCTTCTACCCCTCCAAACCCAGCTTCTGTTCTTCTCTGCCCCCAGCACATAGGCATAAAGTCCCATGGAGGGAGAAAAGCAAAACCTGGGGAAGAGGGTCAGACTATAGATGGGGTTGATGAAAAAGCATTGATGTGATTTCACCTCCCAAGTCATTCATGCTTCACGCACAACTGGTACCTCTCATGGCCACTGTTCCAAAGCATCTCCTTGTTGCCTCATCTGTGTTCTTGGCTATCCTCTTAGTTCACTCATCGCCTAACTCAAGACTTCCACCATCACCTTGGTTATCCTTCCCTGTTGTCTTCCCCATGTGGAGATGAAGGGGTGTGTGTGTGTGTGTGTTTGTGTGTGTGCATGCGCACACGCGCACACGCTGATAGACTGAATTGGATTAGAATGGACTAGAATGAATTGAAAGCCAGGGAGAAAGCTATCCACCCACTACTGCACAAACAGCTCCCTAGAAGGGAGATAGGATTGATGAGAACCCCACCTAGAATTCCACACTCCAATCCCCTGGACCTTATTTTCTTTTTCCAAATGCACTTTCCATTCTCTGTGATTTTACCCAGTAAAAAGGAAGTAAGGATGAGATGCCATCAAGCCCAAGCACTCTGCTTCAACTTCCTCTAGTACCAAAGGGACAGAGGCCGTGCTCTGGGCCACAACAGGCGCTAAAGTATCACATTAAATCAGCTAATCCCAGGCTCTTCCTTCTGCTTGTTTGTTGAAACAGAAGATGGCATCAGGACCTAGGCCCTCCCCAGACAATGGGAACCCTTTGAATGAATTACATTGGTTTCAGATAATGTTAATGACCCATCATTTCCATTTGAACAAGTCAATAGGTGGCCACTTAATAAACAAAGGTAGCCAATGATGATAAGCTAGACACTAGCTAGATACCAACTCCGGGAGTTGGTGATGGATAGGGAGGCCTGGTGTCCTGCAGTCCATGGGGTCACAAAGAGTCGGACATGACTGAAGTGACTGAACAGAACTGAGACACTAGACGTGTGATAAATAAAGATGGTCCATCGTGATAAAGTGGTTCCCATATGGCACTAGTAGTAAAGAACCTGCCTGCCAATGCAGGATATATGAAATGGGGTTCAGTCCCTGGGTCGGGAAGATTCCCTGGAGGAGGGCAAGACAACTCACTCCAGGATTCTTGCCTGGAGAATCCCATGGACTGAGGAGCCTGGCGGGCTACAGTCCTTAGGGTCACAAAGAGTTGGACACAGCTGAAGTGACTTAAGCATGCACAAATCACGGTAAAGTTGCTTTGAGGTAATTTTTTTTAATTTAATTATTTTTTCTTCCAGTTTTATTAAGATATAATTGCTGCACTATACCGTGTGAGTTTCAGGGGTGCAGCAGGATGATTCGACTAAGGCAGTTTTCTGCCATGCCTCTCGTTAGGCTGAAGATCCTCAAGTATTCTTTGTGGTCATCGACTGGCTTCCCTCCCAGGATGTCTCACAGTAATGTGATGGTGGCACCTTAGTGCTCAGATATAATTGCCAACTAAAAATAGGAAAGAAGAAAAAGAATCTAGCTTTAGAAAAATGACAGATTGGCAGGCTGAAGGTGGGTTAACAGGAACAGGAATTATCTGCTTGAATGATACTCATTCCACGGTCCTGGTCCCATTAACACTGCAGGCAGGACTGAGATGCTGGTTCCATTAACACGCCCATCCGAGTTCTCTCTGTTTCCCCTGTTCTCCAGTACTGATCAGTTCCTTTAAAAAGTGTCCTCAGGCTGAAATTTTCCCTGTTTGACATCAATCCAAAGGTAAATTGCCTGCAAAGTTTGAGACAAATTGTAATTGTGTTCATGTCTGCTTCGCAACGTGTACAAGCCTTCTTTTCCAGTCAATTTTCATTTTTGAGGGTTTTTCTCTACAGCTCGCTTTGCGTCACTGACAATGATTTGATAACAGACTTTCGCCTGCTGCATTGTCTAAGGAGGAGCTATTTTTACTTTTGCGCATTTAAAAAGAAAAGAGAGTAAATATCATGGCATTATTGTGCCAGGGTGGTGCGATGGTAACGAACCTGCCTGCCAATGCAGGAGATGCAAAAGATGTGAGTTTGATCCCTGGGTCGGGAAGATTCCCCCAGAGTTGGAAATGGCAACCCACTCCAGTATTCTAGCCTGGAAAATTCCATGGACAGAGGAGCCTGGTGGGCTACAGTTCATGGGGCCACAAAGAGTCAGACACAACTGAGCAACTGAGCACATATATACAAGTCGCATAAATAAAGTACAGTAAGTATTAACAAGATGTATTACCTGGAATTATATTCATATCATGACAGCTTGTGTTGGTTTGTTTATACATATCTAGCAGATCCATTCATCTCTTTATCAGTGATGAATCTAATTTTGACATAGAGATCAAGATTTTGCTGATGGACCTTTATATGTTCTTTCTTGTCCCTGTAGATTAAATGGCTTGTATTCTTCTTTGGAGGAACATGGACTCTACCTTAAGACTATAGGAAATGCCTGCTGGTTTATGCCCAGCCTTCCTGGTTGAAGAATGTTTCAAGCCACGTTGCTTGGGCTGTAACCAAGGATGTCTGTAACTCAGCAGTCCTGTTACCTGAAAGATGTTTTTTAAGGTCATCTCAATGTCAATTCCATCATGTCTCAGGGTGGCAGGATCCCAGTGGGTTAGAAAAGTAAAAGTGAAAGTGAAAGTATCAGTTGCTCAGTCATGCCTGACTCTTTGTGACTCCATGGACTGTAGCCCACCAGGCTCCTCTGTCCACGGGATTTTCAGGAAAGCAGTACTGGAGTGGGCAGCCGTTCCTTTCTCCAGGGGATCTTCCCAGTGCAGGGACCGAGTCCAGGTCTCCCGCACCACAAGCAGATCCTTTACCATGTGAGCCACCAGGGAAGACGTGAACTAGAGAGCCAGTGTGGAAAGCCAGACCGAGGATGGCAGCAAAGCTGACCAGAATGTTGGAGCTAGTAAACAGGTTCAAGGTGTCTGAGTTTTTATGTGGGGTTTCACCAAAGCTTCCCAATTGCCAGAGATGCTCCTTTGAATGATTCCAGACCTTAACTGCACTAACCATTCATGGGACTACTTTGCCAGGATGGAAATATTACCATATTGTTATTACTTCTTCATTCTCCTTTTGTAAAGAACAAAAGGCACTTCTGACTAGATCTTGTAGGTAGAGGGCCCTTTTCCTTCTTTACAAGTCAACATGTAACTGAAATTTATAAGAAAGAAATAAACAAGCCACTTAGTCTCCATGACTTGCCCTATTCTAATTTCTGCATTTTCTTCTTCATTTTATTGGTTATAGAAAGAGAAGGAATGAGAGTAGACTGAATTTTTGAAAGGTATGTCTGTTTTCATCGAATCTGATAAATGTAATTGTACCCAGTTTTAGAAATGCGTTAAGAGGAAATATTTGTTTACACCTTAAGCTGCATAAAAAGCAATATTGCTTCAGTCTTGTTAAATCAATTACTCTCTGGGCTTTCAGGAGTTGGCAAGCAATTCTGCATGCCCTCAAAAAGAGCTGAAGTTGCAGAATTATTATTTAAAATCTATATGATTCACCTCCTCCAAAAAATCAAACATAATCCCTTCTGAAATTCAGATTGGACAATTTCAATCACAAAAACATACATTTATTTTTTCTGGCACTCCCTAGGTGTGAGGGACTTCTTGGGCCATTCAATCTGGCCCAGCTTTCATAATGAAATCTATCCCTTAGATAAAAGAAAACAAACAGACTTGGTAGCTTAAGCTAACATGATTTTCTGAGTTTTGGAGGGCAGCAGATTGTTTATTTTTTTTTTCAACCTGTTAAGTTTCCAAGGCGAAATGATTTATCTCTGTCCAGTTCTTCTTGGGATATTCACTGGGCAGAAAGTGGATTAAGGAAGAAGTATAGAATGGGCTGAAATAGAAAGGCGAGGAACTCTACGGGCAATGCTGAATGGGCAATGGCCTAACCCGATTACTGTGTATCCTCCAAAGAGAGCAAAAATCAAATTAAATTGGAGAAAAAGAAAGTAGAAAGAGAAGGAAATTGCAATATTTTGGTCTAAGGGAGATTGCATTGTAGGGTTAATAGAATTTAGATGGCAACATCATTTTTAAAACTAGATTGGCTTATGCCTATAATTCCTCAATGTACTGTTCACAGGCAAGGTTTGTGTGTGTCTTTCTCTGACATGACACAAGGAAAAAAAAAATGTTCACAAATGATAATTGCCTAGTGCCAGCAGTCACATAGTTCCCTTTCAAAGGAGAACAGGGAAAAGAGCTGTTGCCAAGGCGAGCTCAAGGCTGTAAGACCCAAGAGTTCTCC
Organism: Bos javanicus; assembly: GCF_032452875.1. Classification (NCBI taxonomy): domain Eukaryota; kingdom Metazoa; phylum Chordata; class Mammalia; order Artiodactyla; family Bovidae; genus Bos; species Bos javanicus. The sequence continues at coordinate 40,583,589 of NC_083890.1, forward strand.
AGTATCTGAGTCCCACCCACAGCTGTCATTTCTCTCCAAGGCATCTGCTTGGCACCTGGAGAAGCTCTGTTCCCCAGGCTGACTTAGAGGAACTGCCCAGCTGGGATCTGCTTAATCCAACACGAACTCTCCAGTAACAGTAACCCCATGGGCTTGGGAGGCTCAGCACTCTCTGAAGGGGGTGCCCTGCAGTGTCACAAATAGACCTTATCCTCCAGAGACAAGACACACATTGACTTGTGAGCAACCCAGTATGAGTCCAAGTTGAATGTGAATATATGCCAAATTGGTGTACAGACCAGCTGTTCTCAAGGTTGTCATGATCATGGGGAGAGAAAAAAGTGGAGTTAGGGCCACCATTGCTGTAGGGGGCTTCCTAGGTGGTGCTAGTGGTAAAGAACCTGCCTGCCAATATAGGAGACATAAAAGATGCCAGTTCAATCCCTGCATTGGAAAGACCTGCTGGAGAAGGGCACTGCAACCCACTCCAGTTATTCTCGCTTGGAGAATCCCAGGGATAGAGGAACCTGGCAGGCTACAGTCCATGGGGTCGCCAAGAGTCAGACATGGCTGAAGTGACTTAGCACGCACGTACCCATTGCTACAGCACCAGATTCCACGACCTGTCTTACCACAATCACAGGCAGCATTCAGACAGCGCCAGGTGTGCTGGGGGCAGGGGGTGAGGAGTGAAGCACTTTAGGGCCTCACTGCAATGCTATGTGTGGTCAAGAGCAGAAAATCAAGAATAGCTACCTCTCAGGAGAGGTTTTCCATACAATGCCTTCAGTTAACTCCTGGTGTTAACGTGAGCTTTGAATTGCATCGTCTTCCCCAAATGAAGGATAAGGAAACCAAAGCTGAGTGTGGTAAGTAGTAGGTAGTTGTTGGGAAAACCTGAATTCAAACAGTGGTCTGAGTCCCAAAGCCATTCCCTTAACTTTGAGGTCTTACTGCTCTGTGCTGAGTGGGCATGGGGGTAGAGCCCATGATCTGTGTCAGTAACTGTGAAACACACCTCCATTACATGCCTCAGTGACAGCTGTAGGAGGAAGTTTTAAGAGAAGGTTCTGGGGAGGAAGAAAGGTTTTCAAAAATTGTTAGGGTTGAGTAGGCAAAGGGAAAGGATGTTTAGATGGTGGAGACAGACTGGGAGACGATGGGCAGGGCAGTCCCAGTTAACCATCTGGGAAAAAGGACATTAAGAAAATTAAACTTACACCTCAGTCTTGCTCTCCACATGCTGCCAGGCATGTACCACAAAGCCTTCTCCTCAGACACACAATTCCCACTGACGTTTTCTTCCTGTCTTTTCATAAAGCTATCATGTTCAGTCATTCACAAAACCCCAGGGTATCACAGGACCTTGATCCAGATCAGACAAACATTTCCAGGGATGGGGAGCTCACTACCTCTCAAGGGAGCACAGTTCTTTGATGGACAGCTTTCGTTCCTAGAAAGCACTTCCTTTTGTCATCTCTGCTTCTTAAAGCCCCTCTGATATTTAAAGACCACTATCCACTATTCACTATACTGAATTTCTTCCTCTCCAGGCCAAACAAATACAGTTTCCCCATTTTTAAAACTGCCCCCATGCCTTTGCTTTGATGCAACTACTTCCAGTTTGTAACTTCCTGGACACAGCACAGCTTTGGGAAGCAGGGAGTGAGTTCACATTAGCAGATCTACGTACAAAGAGTACCACTTAAGAGAGGCATAAAGGCTCCAAGAGGAGATGAAAATCATATCACCTGTACATATGTGCGAGTAGCTAAAGTGCAACGACATTGCCTGCCATATGAGGGATCCCTCAAGTCTTACTGCAGCTTTAAGAACTTAAGAAGTATATTTGCTAAAATCTTACACTGTCACACCACTGGAAAGTTAAATTGTGTACATTTCTATTGTATTTATTACATCTTACAAACTTTTAATAAAACATTTTTATGAGAATATTTGTTTCTGGCAACCTTGGTAATCTTCAGAATGCCAGGGCTCCCCTTAGAGATGTGTGACTCCCCTTCCTGACCTGCACATAATGGGAATTTTCCATGGTTAGGTGGCTGAATGTAGACCCTCCATATCAGGAGTTGGTGACTATTAGGAACCCGAAGGCCACATTTCAGACACACAAATCTATGCTCAAGGTCTCTCTTTCTTAGCATCCTCAAAGTGTCTTTGGGCTGCAAGATGGCTACTTGAGTGCCTGCCATCACATCTCTGTTCCATTAAAACAGTGGGAAGAAGCAAAACAGCAGAAATGGACATACTTCTCCATTCTTTTAAGGAAGCTTCCCAGAGTTCCTACACAGTACTTTCACTTATATCTTATTGACTAAAATTAAGTCATAGCTAGACTTTGGCAACATAGCTGTGAGGAAGGCTTAAAAATCTTGTCTTTATTCCAAGCAACAGTACAGTCAGTTTAAAAAGTAATGGACTCCATGACTAAGCAAAATGGGAAGAATGCATGTTGGAAGATGATTAGAGTTTCTGTTCTCTTCAAGCAGGTTTGTATGAGAGCACATACTCCCATATCCTCACCACCACTGAGTATTACTGTTTCTTAACATCTTTGCCAATTGACATGCTCTAAATGGTATCATGTTATTTTATTTATGTTTCTCTCATTACTGAAAAGAGTGAGCATGCATGCATATTTATTAACTACTGGTAGTCTTTTCTGATAAGTTGCTCTTTATACCCATAGCCTACTTTTCTTTTTCATCTTTTTCTTACTGATTATTAACAGCCTTTTATTTGTTAGAAATATAAACCATATACCAGGCAAACTTTTCCCCCATTTTTAAAATTTTACCATTAAAAAATATTTTATGTCCCTTAGCCATCAGTATGGATACTATCCAAAAAAAGCCAGAAGATATGACAATTGTTGGCAAGGATATGGAGAATTTGGGATCCTTGTGCACAGTTGATGGGAATGTAAAATGATGAAGTGCTATGGAAAACATTATAGCAATTCTTCAAGATATTAAAAATAGAATGACCAGGCGATTCAGTCATTCCACTTGATATAGACCCCAAAGAACTGACAGCAAGGTCTTAAAGAGATATTTGTACATTCACATTCATGGCAGCCTTATTCACAATAGCCAAAATGTGGGACTAACTCAAACGCCCACCAGCAGATGAACAGATAAACAAAATACAGCACGTAGTACAATGGAATATTAATCAGCCTTAAGAAGGAAGGAAAACCTAACACTTGCCACAGCATGGATAAATCTTGAAGATACTATGTTAAAGGGAATCAGCCAGTCACAAAAGGACAAATATTGTATGATTCTACTTGTACGGGGGTACCTAGAGGGGTCAAGTTCATAGAGGTAGAATGCAGAATGGTAGTTGCCAGGGGAGGAGAGAAGGGAGCAACAGGGAGTTGTTTAACAGGTTACAGAGTTTTAGTTTTGTCAGACAAAAAGAGCTCTGGAGATTGGTTGTGAAGCAATGAGAAAGTACTTAACACTACCAAACTGCACACTTAAAAATAGTTAAGATAATAAATTTTATGTTATGTATATTTACCATAATTCAAATATATTTTCTTTCACTAGATTGAAAATCCTTCTCTTTTATAGTTTTTGCCTTTTGTATCATGCTTAGGAAGTCTTTTTTTACCTCCACATGAAAAATGTTTTTACCTGTGTTTTTTTTTTTTCTGTGGTTGAGTGTGGGATACTCAGGTCCTATTGATTCATTTCCTAAGATATTATCAGTGGTTGGTAATAATCAGTTCTTAGGCATCTCTCTTTTTACCTTTTTCCTGTAATCCCCACTTTCTATTCCATTCCTCTGCTTCATAAAACCATTCTAAGGTATTGAATATGTATCTTTTTCATTTGCATATGTTTTTGCTAAATATGTATTGTATGAGATTCACACATTTTAACTGACATAAACGATATTGTGTTATATTCCTCATTATGCTTCTTACTTGTTTCACTCAGCATTGCATTTTTAAGATGTTCTGTGTGCACTTGGTCCATCGCTTCTAATTTCTGCTCAGCCTTCCTTGGTGTGCCTCTTAACATTTTACCAATCTGCTGTCCCAGCACTGAACATTCCAACTGCCTCCAGCTTCCCATCACAAACAACACTGCATCCACTTATGGATTGTGTGAGATGGATTTCATTTTATCGGAATGAAGGACTTCTGTTCACCAAAGACTAACATTTATAAAACTGGTATTTTTAAAATGACAAAGAGGAAAATGGTATTCACAATGTGCAAATTAACAAGGGATCAATATCTACAACACACAAGGAACCTTCTCAAATCAAGAAGAAAAATACAGAAAGCCCAGTAGAGATTGGGCAAAGGAGGTAAACAGGTATTATAAAAATGGAAGTACAAAAAGCTAAAAAGTATTTGAAGAAATGTTCAAATTAATAATCTGAGATGTGCATTTTTAAACAAACTTGTGCTATTAGAATGACAAAACCCAGAAACTAGATAATATCACATATTTGTGTGGGGGGACACAAAATATTCTGCTCAAACGGAACCCTTGCACTGCCAGTGGGAGTGTAAACTGCGGTCAAATCAAGTGCATACACACTCCTGACCCCAAATTCCACTCTTCCATCAGTACTTTTATAGTTTGGGGGTTTGTTTATTTTTAGCACATAAATATTTACTCCATCTGGGATTTTATTGTGTTGTAGAGTGTAAGTATTGAGCAATATTTATTTTCCCCAAATGTTTGGCCAGTTGACTTAACACTTTTGGATAACACTACCTTTTCCTCCACTGTCACTCTATCATTTACTGACTTCCTATAGATTCCTGGGTCTGTTTCCAGGTTTTAGGTTTCTAAACAGTGTATCTTGGGGCTGCCAAGCAGTGACCCACTTGGGGAATGTTTAATCCCTCCTGTGCTTTGTGCTTTGATGTCAAGAGCCATGTACTAACTACAGATCCAAAGGAAAAACAGTCACAGAAACCAAGGGCTGTTTTTTCCTGATACTTATAAATTTCTGTTGGATGGAACTTTGGTTTCTGGCTTTTATTCTTAAATGAGCGAGCCGCTTTCACATTCCTCCTTCCTGGTCTCCCAAACGTCTTGTAGCATCTTCTTCCATTTCTTTGACTCAAGAAGTTATATTTTTATTATTATTCTAAATATTTATTTATTTATTTGGCTGGGCTGGGTCTTAGCTGCGGCACTCAGGATCTGCGATCTTTGCTGGGGAATACCGGATCTTAAGCTACAGCATGAAGGCAATGGCAACCCACTCCAGTACTCTTACCTGGAAAATCTCATGGATGAAGGAGCGTGGTAGGCTGCAGTCCATGAGGTCGCTAAGAGTCGGACAGGACCGAGTGACTTCACTTTCATTTCTCACTTTCATGCACTGGAGAAGGAAATGGCAACCTGGAGAATGCCTGGAGAATCCCAAGGATGGGGGAGCCTGGTGGGCTGCTGTCTCTGGGGTCGCATACAGTCGGACATGACTGAAGCGACTTAGCAGCAGCAGCAAGCTACAGCATGTGGCTGGAACCCAGGCCGCCTGCAATGGGAGCTCGGAGTTTTAGCCACTGGAACATCAGGAAGTCCCAAGAAGTCAGATTTTAAATCTCTCTCTGTCTCCCCGTCTCATTCAGTGCCCAATTAATCCTGTTTCAAAAACAAAGTTTGAAGTCTTGAACAGAGCTTGGAAACCAGAAAACCTCTCTGGAGATTAGCAATTTAGCAACTTGGAGATTTCACACAGACCCAAAAAAAAAAACAAAAAAAAAAAAACCCAAAAACCCCACCTTCAGAACTGTAGCGCCTCTCCGTTCGTAACAGTGCTCCTGGAGGCACTCCCGCGAGATCGCGCGTTCTTCCCGTGCATGCTCAGTCCAAGAAACAAGATGTCTGACCACAGAGGGTTAACACCGTGAGAAGCTCAGACACCTGAAAACTAACTATCTTCACATCAGGAGAATCAAGTCACATTGCCAGACTGCAGGAAGGTGTGTGCTTCTTGAAGAGTGTCAGTCACTTTCGTCTTAAAAGATGCAGACAAGCACTTAAAGGCTGTCAATCATTTCCCTTGAGGGGAGACAAGAAACTTTTAACATATGACTTGCCAATATTTTTCCACAGTAAGGTAAGTAGAAAATTGCTTTTAATGTTAAAAAAAAATTGCCATACCAAAAGACCAGGTTTTTTCCATGAGAATATTTGGAATAGCATTCATTGCCTGTCAGATTAAATAATAATATTGGGCTGGTCAAAAAGTTTGTTAGAGTTTTTCTGGAAGATGTAAGGGAGAAACTTGAAAAAACTTTTTTTTTTTAACTTTTCCAATCCAATAATGATAATAATAGACTTATTAAAGCATAAAGAAAAAGATCTCGTCTGACTTCCTTTGAAGGTGATGTTCCACAAGCAGCCTGGAGACAGATAATATGCCAGAATAGCATGTTTTCTGCCGAAGAAAGCTGACAACCAAATTGTGCTGTCCAACATAGCAGCCACCAGACACATGGAGCTATTTAAATTTAGTTAAAATTTGATAAAACTAGTTTTAGTCATACTAGCCACATTCCAAGTGCTTAACAGCCCCATGTGGCTAAATGGCTGCTATATTGAATAGCACCGGAATAGAACATTTGTATTATCACAGGAAGTTCTACTGGACACCACTGATTAGATCTTTTCTACTTAAAGTATAATCATAGACCAGCAGCACTGGCCTCTCCTGGGAGCAGGGGTGGCTTCATGGGCATGTGGCCTGTAGAAAGGCAGAAGACCTCAAGGACTCTGCTTGTGGTTTAATACTTTGTTGTCACTATTTTGAAATTGTTAATTTTTTAATTAGAAATCCTGAAATTTCCTTCCCTCCCGAGCCCCACAAATGATGCAACCACTTCTGCCTGGGTGCTTGTTACAAATGCAGAACCTCAATTACACTTGCTGAATCAGAACCTGAATTTTAACAAGACTCCCAGATGACTTAGGGCTTCCCCGGTGGCTCAGCAGTAAAGAACCCGCCTGCAATGCAGGAGACGCAGGATTGATCTCTGGGTCAGGAAGATCCTCGGGAGAGGACATGGCAACTCACTCCAGTATTCTTGCCAGGAATATTCCATGGACAGAGGAGTTCATGGGGTTGCAAAGTGCTGGACTTGACTGAGCACAGATGACTTATGGACATTAAACTTTGAGAACCAGGATTTTGAAGAGTAATTCTCAAACATTTTAAATCTACAGACTCTTTCTTTAAACTGATTAAAATTTGCACAGATCCAGAGATATAAAATAGATGAAAATAATTATGCCCATTAGGCAATTATATAATAATTGATCAGCTTAAATAATATCAGGTTATTTGTGGATCCCTAGGATTTTATGGAAGAGCTTGAACACCTTTAGTCTAGAATTCTTTGGTTGGAGACAGTTTTCAATGTCAAGACAATTCCAATCCTATACCCTAGAACCAACAGACCCCAGGGAAGACAAGTTTCTTGGAATACACATATGAGAACCATGGTAACCAGGGTGTTGTGCGATCTTTGTGTGTGATATTAGCCAACCCCCATTAGGGCATATAGAGGCTTCCCATTTTGCACTGGGCACTTGACCACATCACCTCATTTACACTTCACAGGGCTGTGGGGAGAGCTGGCATGAATGGCATCTTACACACCAGTCAGTCAGTCAGTCAGTTCAGTTGCTCAGCTGACTCTTTGCGACCCCATTGACTGCAGCACTCAAGGCTTCTCTGTCCATCACCAACTCCCAGAGCTTGCTCAAACTCATGTCCATCGAGTTGCTGATGCCATCCAACCATCTCGTCCTCTGTTGTCCCCATCTCCTCCTGCCTTCAGTCTTTCCCAGCATCAGGGTCTTCTCTAATGAGTCAGTTCTTTGCATCAGGTGGCCAAAGTATTGGAGTTTCAGCTTCAGCATCAGTCTTTCCAATGAATATTTAGGACTGATTTCCTTTAGAATGGACTGGTTGGATCTCCTTGTAGTCCAAGGAACTCTCAAGAGTCTTCTCCAACACTACAGTTGTTACACACAAGTAAGTGAGGTTAGATTGGTTAAGTAACCTACCCAAGCAGAAGCAGAATTTAAACTCAGGTTCAGAATTCAGATTAGGATGGAATGAATGAAATGCTCTCCAGTGCAAGCTGTAAGGGGAGGGGGCACAAAAAACTCAGTAATCAAGGTAAATAATATTTAAATTCAATAATTTTAAAGACTCCGAATACAGAAGTATCCATGATGAACAAATTACCATCATTTGAAATAAAGACACTGTTGATTGCGACCCTACACTATTGTGCAACAGGGACAATTGCTTTCAGTCAGCTCATTGCTCCCAGCACTGCAGGCCCTTCAGTCTCCACTGCCTTGATGCCCAGGGTTGACCATAGTTCATGAACAGATTGGACAACATAGACGTTATATGCAGTCTTGCTTTCTGATTGTAGAGATTTTATAAACGTTTCTCATTTTGTCTGAACTAGAGAAGGATGTTTTGATAAGCGTATAGTAGAGGTCGGGGCTTCCCTCTACAGAGGGAAGAATCTCTCTGCACTGTGGGAAACCTGGATTCAATCCCTGGGTTGGGAAGATCCCCTGGAGGAGGGAAAGGCTACCCACTCCTGTATTCTGGCCTGGAGAATTCCACGAACTGTATAGTCCATGGGGTCACAAACAGTGAGAGATGACTGAGCAACTTTCATTTACTCACTTAGAGGTCAGACTTTTTTTCTTTTGCCTCAGGCTACAAATGTGGCTTGCCACTGCCCAGGTTTGTTAAATCTAGATCCTGGGTTAGAAAGTGTACTTCTGCCTACACCTGTGGCTCTGAATCCTGACCGCACATTGAAATAACCTGAGGAACCATCAAAACATCCTCATGCCCAGGACCCATCCTCAGAGTCCTTTTAGTTTGCCTGGGTGGTTCTGAATGCGGCTTGGCTTTGGGTTTGTTGCAAAACTCACCAGTTCATTCTAATGTGTGCCCAAGGTTAACAATGATTTTGCCACTCTGCACTGCCTCCCTTCAAGGATGACAGAAATCCAACACACAAAATGAACTTTCTGTAAGGTGAAGTTGGCTGGAAAGCACATCCTCTTTCAGACTGGAACAAGAATCAGAATTTTAGATCTAGATGGTGCCTTAGGAATCATAGATTGTAGAGCTAAAAGGACCTCTAATTAGATTGCCAATCTTATTAATGAGAAAACAGAGGCTCAAATATCATATGATCTCATTTATATGTAGAATCTAAAAGATAAAACCAAAGTCCCCAGATACAGAAAACAGACTAGAAGTGGGGGTGGGCAAAATGGATGAAAGTGGTCAAAATGTACAAACTTCCAGTTACAAAATAAATCAGCCATGGCAATGTACAGCATGGTAATTATAGTTAATGATACACCACTGTATATATGAAAGTTGCTATGAGAGTAAATCTTAAAAGTTCTCATCATAAGAAAAAAATTGTAACTGTGTGGTAAGGAATGTTAACTAGACCAATTGTGGTGATTTTGCAATATAAACAAATACCAAATCATTATGCTGTACACCTGAAACTAATATGTATAATATATGTCAGTTATACCTATGTCAGTTATGTTCTCCATACTTTCTCTGCATAACAAACCAACCCAAATTTAATAGTGTGAAAGGAGAACATTTTACTATGTCCACGATTCTGTGGGTCAAGGTTTTTGACAGGGCACTATATATGAGTATGTGCATGCTAAGTCACTTCAGTTGTGTCCAACTCTTTGTGACCTTATGAATTGTAGCCTGTCAGGCTCTTCTGTCCATGGGATTCTCCAGGCAAGAATACTGGAGTGGCTTGTCATGCCTTCCTCCAGGGGATCTTCCTGACCCAGGGATTAAACCCAAGTCTATGTCTTCTGTAATGGCAGGCTGGTTCTTTAATGCTAGCACCACCTGGGAAGCCCCATGTCAATTACACACCTATTAAAAAAAGAAAACAGTGGGTTAGAAAGGTAACCGGACTTGCAAATGAGGGGCAGAGAGAGAGGAGCAAAGGGCTTCAGGAACTCAGCCCAAACTCTTTTCAAGGCCCTCATGAGAGAATAATCAGTCCCCTCTCTCACCAAAAAGAAATTTAAGCAGCTCCCAAAGTCAGTAATTTCCCCTAAGTCATAAGAATTATAGTAAAACTTGTCTGTTAATTCAGCGTTTTACAACATTTTTTTAGAACAAATGTGATCAATCTGAATCCCAATTCATAAAGGATCAGCCTGCAAGCTTAACTGTTTATTTGGTCTGTACAATGCTTTCTACTCAATACTCTGTGATAACTTACGTGGGAAAAGAATCTGAAAAAGAATGGAGATACACACACACACACACACACACGTATGAAACTGAATATTCACCCCTGACATGCTATATACCCGACACTAACACAACATTGTAAATCAATTATACTCCAATATAAAATAAAAATTAAATTAATAAAATAAAAAGTTGACCCAAAGTTTAAACATGGAGAGACCTCACCTAAAGTTTTAATATAATGTACTTCCTGTGCAGGCTTGGAGTACTTGGCGCTGGGTCCTGCATTCCTGACCGTAACAACTAGCCAGGCCTGAGTCACCGCTGCCCATTGGAGGAAGCCTCCACCCCTTCCTGCTGCAATTCAGGACTCTAGGCTGGCTAAAAACGAAATCGGACATCTCCCAAGTGCCAGAACCCTCCACCCATCTCTTTCAGGCATTTGCATTGACTCTTTGGCCTGGGTTGTATTTGAGTTTGCAGCCCCTGGTCATGTCGTCACATGCCCATAGTTCCCCAGGCATTGGGGGCAGAAAGAGCATTGCTGGGCTCCCTTCTGACTGGAAGAGCAGGAAAGGCTGGGTGGTGAGGTGGGTCCTCTACGGAGAACCCTCAGGGGGCTGGATCTTCTATTCTTGGGTTTTGCTGTCAATCAGCCTAACACTGTGGACTAACAGATCCTGTCATTGGAAATCTCTGCCCTGCGTCGTCAAGGTTCCTCTTCCTGCTGGCTTGCTTTCCGCCCCTTCCAGGATGCCCTCCCTCTTTTCATGTAAAGTCCACTCGTCCTTCTAGGTTCAGCTTCCTGGATTACTCTGATCCGTGGTGTCCTCTCCCTTCTCAGAAACTCCTCCCATGACATCATGTCAATACAGAAACCATATGCTCTTTTGATTTCCCCAGGCCGGAGGATAAGCTCCTTAAGTTTGCCTAGTTGTAATTCCTTTGAATCCTCCCTAACACCCTGGACGGTGCTGGACAAACAGAATCTTTACAATAGACCCTGTGCTTTTTAAACTCAGGATTCCCCTCAAACTCCCTCCGCCTTGGGAGCAGGCGATGCAGCTCCCAGTGTCAGGCACTAGAGGTCGCTCGGCCACACACATCTCGCCCTGCCCAGGTTCCATGCCGCACACGGAGTACTAGCGCCTCTGGAAGTAGGGCAGGCTCATTTATTTCCTCTCCAACACGGCCTCGGGCCATCAGAGCCTCTGATGTCAGGGTCCCTGCCGCGCAAGCTGCAGAATGAAAACACTGCAAATAAGAAAGGTCACTGCCTCCGCTCTGCACATTTACTTCTCACCTGAAATCTCTGCTTCACTAGCAACATCCCGGCTCAGGCTCTGAATGTTTTTCCTGACTCAGTGTTCCAGCAGGAGGGAGAAGAAATCTGTGACTAGTGCGCACACGTGTGTGTCCTTACAGATTATTGCGTCAGGTCCATGGGCCAGGGTTGTGTCAAGTTAGGCTTCCATCTGCTCTCCTCTCCACCAACTCCCAGGAAGGTTCTGACCAGGGCACTGATGCCCCAAATCTGTTTTGCTTTGGCTACTGTTGTTTTCAATGAATAACAAGAATGACCTTTTAAAACAGGCCTTATCAAGTTGTTCAGCCTTGAAGTAAAGGCAGCAGTCAGGTTTTATTTGAGAGACTTGCTGAGCCCAACACAACAATATGAGGGGAGCACAGTAGGTCTGAAAATGGGACAGGTGCCATGGCAGGTGGGAGGGGCAGAAGAGGGAAGACCTAAGAGAAAGCTGATCATGCACACCCAAGGGCCCAGCATGGTGTCATGTTGGCATTGCATGACCCTGACACTGGTTGAGTCAGAGTGATTGTAGAGCTTAGCAAATAATGTGTCCATCACGGTGATTCAAATGAATGTCCAGACACTGGGAAGAAAGCTTAGAGTAGAAAAGACCCGGACCCTAAAGCTCAAAGAACAAACATTCTGGGCTGGAATAACATATTTCAAGGCCATCTCATTGGTAACTTCTAAATAGCACTCAGACCTCTTTAAAAGAAAGGCCAATTTGTGTGTATGTCATCCATCAAAAGGATGCACTTAGTATAGCAACTCTCAAGCTGGACTCCCTAAGTGGAAATCACAATTCTGACATTTACTAGGCATGACTTAAATGCTCTCTCTCAGTCTATTCATCTGGAAAATGGGACTAATAATGACACTTATTTCATTAGGTTAAACAAGTTCATATATGTAAAGTGCTTAGAATAGCATGTGGTACATAGTAAGTGCATATGTAAATATAAGCTAAAAAATTATCTGCTTTGCACAAAGATCACAATAAAGCCCCTCTTTTCCATGCTTGGCTGTGTCTGGAATAAAGAATGAAAAAAAACTTTTCCAATTTTATACCTAAGTGGTGACAATACCATTTTCAGTTCAACAATTCTTTCCTTTCTTACACAGTCAAGTTTATAATTATCTTTAAAGTGTTTATTTTCTTTTCATCCTACCTCTCTTTAAATAAAAAGTCTGAAAAAGTGGGTAAGGGAACAAAATCAAGAATTGGTTCTTTGAAAAGATCAGTAAAATTGGCAAATCTTTCGCTGTATTAAGAAAAAAAGAGTGAGTGAGAGTGCTTAAATAACTAAAATCAGAAATGAAAGAGAAGTCATGACTACCAATTTTACAGAAGCAAAAAGGATTGTCAGAGAGCACTGTGACCAATCGTAGGCCGAGAAATTGAATAACCTGGATGAAAGGGACAAATTCCTAGAAACCCAACCTATCAAGACTCAACTGTGAAGAAATAGAACATCTGAACAGAACTATAACTAGTAAGGAAATTTAATCAGTAATAAAAAGCTTCCCAATAGAGAAAAGCCCAAGACCAGATGGCTTCTTTGGCAAACTCTACCAAACATTTAAAGAAGAATGACATCAAGCCTCCTCAAATTCTTCCAAAACTTGAAGAGGAGGGAACACGCCCAAGCTCATTTTAGGAGGGCAACATCTCCCTAATACTAGAGCCAGACAAAGACACTACAAGAAAAGACAACTACAGACCCTGATGAATATTGATGAAAAATTCTTAACAAGATTGTAAGAAACAGAATTTAACAGCAGACTTAATACTATTAAAAAGTCAGTACCACCCAAAATGGTCTACAGCTTCAGTGCAATGCCTATCAAAATCCCGACTTTTTTTTTTTTTTTTGCAGAAATAGAAAAATCCATTCTAAAATACACATGAAATCTCAAGGAACCCTGAATAACCAAAGCAGTCTTGAAGCAGGGCAGTGTTGGAGATCTCACACTTCGTGATTCCAGAATTACTACAAAGTCACAGTAATCAAAACAGTGCAGTACTTGCGTAAATACAGATATATAGAGCAATGAAGAGCCCCTGGGACAGCAGAGATCAAAGCAGTCAATTCTAAAGGAATCAACCCTGAATATTCATTGGAAGGACTGATGCTGAATCTGAAGCTCCAATACTTTGGCTACCCGATGTGAAGAACTGACTCCTTGGAAAAGACCCTGTTGCTGGGAGAGATTGAAGGCAAAAGGATTGAAGAGATTGAAGGGGGCGGCAGAGGATGAAGTGGTTAGATAGCGTAACCGACTCGATGGACTTGAATTTGAGCAAATTCCAGGAGATAGTGAAGGACAGAGGAGCTTGGCATGCTGCAGACCACGGGGTCACAAAGAGTCGGACATGACTGAACAAACAACAACAAAACCAGTGAACTAGAATGGAAAACCCAGAATAAATCTCATATACATGGACAAATATTTTTTGTAAATGTCAAGATCATTCATTGGGCAAAGGAGAGTCTTATCCAAAAAATGGTTCTGGGAAAACTGGATATCCATAAGCTAAAGAACAAAGTTGGACCCTTATCTTACATTACATGGCAAAATTAATTTAAAATTGATCAAAGGTCTGAGCATAAGAGGTGAAGCTATAAAGTTCTTAGAAGATAATGTAGGAAGAAAGCTTCATGACATTGGATTTAGCAATGATTTCTTGGATATGACACTGAAAGCTCAGGCAAAGAAAGAAAAAAAAAATAGATAAACTGGACTACACCAAAATTTAAATCTCTGTTCATCAAAGGGTACAATCCCTTGAATGAAAAGTAAATCCACAGGAGAGAAAATATTTGCAAATTATATATCGTGTAACAGTTTAGCATCCAGAATATATAAAGAACCCCCACAACTCAGTAACAACAACAAACTTGATTTTAAAATGTGCAAAAGACTTCAAAAGACATTTTTCTAAAGAAGATATACAAGTGGCCAAAAAGTACTTGAGAAGGCATTCAACATAGCTAATCGTTAGGGAAATGTAAATCAGAACTGTAATGAGATTACCTCACATCCATTCAGGTGGCTACTATAAGAAAATAAAACAAAACAGAAAATAACAAACATTGACAAGAATGTAGAGAAATTGAAAACTTTGTGCACTGTTAGTGGGAATGTAAAAAGATGCAGCTGCTATGGAAAACAGTATGGCAGTTCCTCAAAATATTAACAGTAGAATTATCGGAAATTCTGGATATGTATATACCCAAAAGAATTGAAAGCCGGACTTCAAAGAGGTATCTGCACACACATGTTCATAGCATTATTCATTATAGCCAAAAGGTGGAAGCATCCGAAGTATACATAGAAGGATGAATCCGTAAACAAAATGCAGTCTATACATGCATTGGACTATTATTCAACCTTTAAAAAGAAGGAAATTCTGACACATGTTACAACATGGATGAATTTTGTAAACACTGTGCTAAATGAACTAAACCAGTCACCAAAGGGCGAATACTGTAGGATTCTAGTTGTATAAGGTTCTGAGAGTAGTCAAATTCATAGAGAAAGAAAGGAGAATGGCGGTCCCCAAGGTCTGGAGGGAGGGAAGAACAGGAAGTTATTGTTTCTGGGGTGTGGAATTTTCATTTTGCAAAATGAAAAGAGATCTGGAGATGGATGGTGGTGATGACTGCACAACCATGTAATTGTACTGAATGCCACCAAAGAGAGCACTGAAAATGGTTCAGGTGGTAAATTTCATGTATTATGTATGTTGCCAGAATGAAATAACCTGGATAAGAACATATTCAACCACTCATTCCTTCAATAACTATTAATATTTCCTAAGGGCCTGTAATGTGCCAAGCTCCTTTTCAGGTGCTGAGACGCAGTGGTGAGACAAATACATGGTCCTGCACTAACGAGAGCTCTAGTCTAATTGGTGGGGGGAGGGTTGGGCAGGGCACAGGGAATACACAAGAAAACAGAGAAGTAGGCAAGGCAGTTTAGATACTGATGAGCGCAAGGGAAATGAACAGGGTGATAGGATAGGAATGACTTAGAGGCTGGGGTTTACTTATGATGGGCTGATCAAGCAAAACATCTGAATGATGACATGTGAGCCAAGATCTGAAAGCAGAAATGAATTAGACATCCAAAGAGCCTGAGTAGGGATAAGATGTTGTTCAGCGGCTCAGTCATGTCCAACTCTTTGCGACCCCATGGACTTCAGCACACCAGGCTTCCCCATCCGTCACCAACTCCCGGGGCTTACTCAAACTCATGTCCATTGAGTTGGTGATGCCATCTCCAACCATCTCATCCTCTGTCATCCCCTTCTCTTGCCTTCAGTCTTTCCCAGCATCAGGGTCTTTTCCAATGAGTCAGTTCTTTGCATCAGGTGGCCAAAGTATTGGAATTTCAGCTTCAGCATTAGCCCTTCCAGTGAATATTCAGGGTTGATTTCCTTTGGGATTGACTGGGTTTGATCTCCTTGTTTGGTCCAAGGGACTCTCAAGAGTCTTCTCCAGCACTACAGCTAGAAGGCATCAGTGCTCAGCCTTTTTTATTGTGCTGCTCTCACATCTGTACACAACTACTGGAAAAAACCATTGCTTTGACTGTACAGACCTTTGTATACAGTATGATAAGATAAGCAAGTGCAAAGACATCGTAAAAGGCTTGGGAAATCAGGGAGCACAAGAAAGACCTGGGGCTGGAGCAGGAAGTGAGAATGGGACAGAGTGAGTTTGGAGAGCTGGGCAGTGGCTACATCATGTAAAGCTTTGTTCCCTCGATAAAAGGGTGTTGATTTTATTCTGATGAGAAGCTACAGAACATACCTAAACAGAATAGAGACATGATCTAATTTTTGTTTCAAAGTATGGCAGTAAGAGAGAAAGCATTGAGCCCAGTAAGGAAATGAGAGGCGGTGGTGGCTTAAACCAAGGGGACAGCAGCAGCAGCAGTTGTTTTTCAGTCGCTCAGTTGTGTCTGACTCTGTGACCCCATGAACTGCAGCCCACCAGGTGTCTCTGTCCTTCATTATCTCCCGGAGTTCGCTCAAACTCATGTCCATTGAGTCAGTGAGCAGCAGAGATGGGGTGAAGTGGATGGATTTTAGATAGATTTTTGAGTTAAAACAGAATGGCTGATAGTCTGACGGTGGAAGTTGAGGGAAAGGGAGAAATTAGTCTTTATTTCTAGTTGCTTTTGACATGCTCGGATGCGTGGATGTTAGCATTTACAAGAGAAGCAGCAGAAGACAGTGCAAGAGGCAGCCCGGGCTAGGAGAAGAAGGTTTGGTTTTGCACATGTTCCATTTAATGTGAACATCAGATATCCAAATGGAGATGTCAAATCGGCATTTATGTACACAAGTTTGGGGTCCAGGAAAATGGCCAGGCCTGGGGAAGTAAACCTGGGAGTCATCAGCGAATAGATATTTAGAGCCAAATGCCTGATTGATATTATTCTAGGGAGAGTGTGTGTTCTGGATATTTTACATGGCTGTTTGCCTGGAATGGAGTGTATGATTGAGCCCATTAGTAAGAAAGTCTCACAACAGTTTCCCACTAGAAGCAATTTTTCTCTCCTGGATGAGATGTGCACGTCTGGGTTCTATAACACACTGAGGAAGAGGGAGAACTGGGTTGAGGGGTGTGTGTCTCTTTTTTCCATCCCTTCTTCCAAGATTGTATTCATTGAGCAAGTTTTCAGTGAACTCCAGACGCAAATGAATCGAATTGCTTTCCTCTTCCCACTCTGAGCAAAGCCCTGGATGACGATTATGGGAGGCAGATGAGAAAAAGAAGTGTAATTCTTCCCTGTAAAAAGCTTAACTACTCAGAAAGAAAGGAAGTTAGTGAAAGAGTAAAGTAATCATAGGTAAGGCATTATATGGGTTCAGTGCAGGAAAGAGAAACTAGTTACTTTATTCAGAAAAAAACGATGGATGAAGTGAACTAGGTGCGTAAAAAATTGTGGAAGATTTCAGGAGTTCACTTTCAACGGGCCCCGGGGCTGACTCCTTTAACATTAAAGAACTGACCACCAGGGAGCTAGGCACCAGTGTTTCTGTTGAGTTCAAAACCTCTCCTTAACAACTGCTATTCGGGACTCGGGAAGTTGGAATCTGGAAGTGGCCAGCACTGGGCAATTATGGAAATTGTCTCTTAATACTGAGAAAAACTGGATACTAGAATGTGGAACACTGAGCCCAGCCACGCCTCACCCCACCCCACGCCCCCTGCACACACACACACACACACACACACACACACAGCTTCCTTTCAACACCCAGGAGAATGGATGTGGAATATTGCTGAAGAAATATTTTGCATCCTCACAACCCTTTCTGTCATTTGAAACCAGCCAAAGGTAGAGGAATATGGTCCCCACCTCACTGTAGCCTTTCAAATCTAGCACAAGTTCACCTGCTTGTCAAAACCTATTTCCTGCCCTGAATTCTAGATGAAATAGTCTGAGAAATGTGGTTTTCAGCCTTCTTGCCTCTAAGGTTCAGAGAGGTACCTTAGGAGTGGTTCTCCCCTGGGAGTGAGTTTCTTCCCCTCTCCACTGCCCTGGAGACATTTGGTAATGTTGGAGACTTTTTTGGTTGTCATAGCTGGAGGGTGAATGCTACTGGCAACTGGTGGGTAGAAGCTAGGGAGGTCATTAAACTCAGTACACATGACGGCCCCTCATGACAAAGAATGATCTGGCTCCAAATATCAGTGGTGCTGAGGTTACAGAAACTTTGTTATAGAAAGAGGGTGAAATAGAAATTGACTAAACCTAACCGTTGTGTCAAAAAATGGTGAAGGACCCAGATTAGTTATACAAATAATTAGTCTCAATGGGATTTTTATTTATTTATTTTTAATGAATATCAATTATGCAGGAGTTGGAGAGGGTCCAGAATTTTTCATGAATGACATGGGGACCGAATTGCATTCTGCAGATGGTGAAGGATTGAATCACTATATGCTGAGACAGCAAAGTGGGTGATAAAAGTCAGGAAGGGGGAAATAACCTAAGGCTTGAAGTTAGGAAAGAAAAGCCATGTTTGCAAGCTGAAAGGAAGATCAGCCTGACTATGGCAGGAAACTGAAATCATGAAGTTTTGAAATAGGTGTTTAAATAGGTGGTATCAGATTGTGAAGAGCTTTGAACATCTGGCTGAGAAGTTTGGACTGTAGTGTGGTGGAGTGGAAAGTCTTAGGAACCAGGCAAAAGAATATTGCAGCCTGTCTCCACCTCCTATAGTGAGATCCTGGAAATACTTCTTACCTTTTCCCTATCTAGAGATACTGTGACAGCCATCTGTGGTTTATGTAAGATCAGGATAGTACATGATCCTATTCCTCTTTTGACAATAAGGACTGTGGGAGACTTGTCTCTTCCCCAATTCAAGAAGAAACCAGACAGTTCTACAGCCTACGAGCCAATCTCTCAATGCAACCACCGTGCCGGGACATCTAGCCTCTTAGTCGACAGCCAGGCAAAATAGTAAATGGAATCACCTTGTTTTTCCCATTTTAGAAATATTTCAGTTTATTTAAATTGTTAAGTAGAATATGAAACCAAGCTATTACCAGAGAATGGACTTAACTGAGGTTTAAGGAGAAGTTTCTACAAAGGATCACAAGAGACTTACAGAAAAGGGAGTAAAGCCCTAATTTTAAACAAATAGAATTCATGTTTCAAACAGATTAGACGAAAATTGATATATACCCCATTTCCCCTTTTTTTATATTTAGAAAGTACAGATTAAACAAAAGGTACCTGTATCCTTTGTGTATACAATGCAGATTATAATTGTGCAAACAACAAAGCTGTCAGTCTGTTACCCCAAAATTCCAGTGTTTGGGGCCAAGGGGTTGGGGTATTTCTATTACTTTACTAAACACACTGAGGTCATCTATATTTGTTTTTATCTATCTTTCTCTCTCTCTCTTTTTTTTTTTTTTGGTTATAACCATCTTAGACTAAAGTATTTTTTTGTGACTTTGTTTTGCATTTCATTGCATAATAACTTACGTCTGTGAACATCTTTTCATGTGTTTGTTGGCCTTTTGTAAATCTTATTTTGGGGAAATTCTATTCAGTTACTTTGCTCATTTTTTGAGTTATTTGTTGCCTTGTAAGAATCCTTTCTATATATTCTGAACATTAAACCCTTAACAGATACATGATTTGCAAATATTTTCTCCCGTTCTGTGGTTATCTTTTCAGTCTTTCAGTGGTGTCCTTTTGTGCACAAAAGGTTTTCATTTTAACAAAGTCCAGTATATCTATTTATTTCTCTTGTTGCTTTTGCTTTTGATGTCCATCTAAGAAAACATCGCCAAATCCAAGGTCATGGAAATTTATCCCTCTCTTTCCTTTTAAGAGTTTCATAGTTTTAGCTCCTATATTTAGATCTTTGATCCATTTTGAGTCATACTATCTTTTGAATTATCTTGCTTTCTGTGGAACTCTGTTCACAAGTTGCCCTACCAACCTCCATGTCCCAACCTCCTCTGACAAGTGTTGCCTGCTCACTACCTTCCCACAATGGTCTATTTAGACCTTCTTTCTCTGGATAGTGCCCCATTCTCCAGATCTTTGTAAAAGTGCCAGCCACCAAAATCTTCTTTCATAGTGCTCCCTTCAAATATCCTGTTCTTTGCTGTTGGCGGTGGAAAAGAACTGAAGTAACTGATGGTTTCTTAGAATTCAGAAGAGCTGATCAGTGGAAGGCTTTGCCCTTTCCAAGATAGATCACATTTTACTAGTGGACATTTTTAATAGACTATTTTTAGAACAGTTTTTGGTCCACAGTAAAATTGAGAGGAAGGTACAGAGATTTCTTACATCCTCCCTGCTCCCACACATGCATCACCTCCACCATTAGTAACATCCCACACCAGAATGGCACAGGTATTACAATGATGAACCTACATTAGCACATAAAAACCACCCTAAGTCCATAGTTCATGTTAGGGTTCATGCTTGGTGTTATATGGGTTTTGACAAATATGTAATGACATGTATCCACAATTATGGGCTTCTCTGGTGGCCTGCCAATGCAGAAGACATGGGTTCTATCCCTGTGGGCTACGGTCCATGGGGTCACAAAAGAGTTGACACTAACTTAGCGACTAAACAATGACAACAAATGCACCATTATTGTATCACGTGGAGTAGTTTGCTGCCTTAAAAATTCTCCGTGTTACCTGTGGCAGATTCATTTCGATATTTGGCAAAACTAATACAATATTGTAAAGTTTAAAAATAAAATAAAAGTTAAAAAAAAAATTCTCCGTGTTCCACCTATTCCTCTCTGCCTCCCCACCGGCCCCTGGAACCTACTTATCTTTTTATTATCGCCATTGTTTTGCCTTTTCCAGGAGGTCATGTACATGGAATCATGTAGCCTCCTAATGGACCTTCAAAATCCGGTTATTGCCTTATTTCAAGCACAAATCCACAAACTCTTTGAGAAAAGAGATTGAGATTTGTCTTCTCATATGTCCAGGAGGCATTTATTATCTATAGAACGTGTGAATGAATTCCTAGTGATGACATTTCAGTATCTCAGCAATCACAAAATAGGCAATACCTTTGGAAAGAAGATCCCTCTCAGAAGCACTGGTTTATAATGATCATCTAATGGGAAGTTAGCAATGAGAAGAGTCTGGAATCACTTTTGAAAACCTAGGTGATATTTTTCTAACCAAGTCTTGGACTATCCATCAGTCTAAGACACAATGAAACTTTGAGGGACAAGGGCACAAATAACAACTGCCACTGCAAATGAGATAGTCATTGTGGCTTGTAAACTTTCTACATGATTTCCTGTGATATTGCTCATTCGCCCTTAGGCTATCAGGGTAGGTTCAGAACACAGGAATAAAGAACCACTTTTACCTTCATAGGAAAATGAATAATTCTGTCCAAGCACTTCAGAATGTCCTATTCCATGATGATAAGATACATATCTCATTCTTTTCCCTCAGAGAATCCCCTGCTTTCTGTAACATTTCTTCAAAAAATTGTTTTGCCGGTTTTGTGAATACTCAGTATTAGGGTCAATTTAGGAGTTGTTTATTATTGGAATCTTGAAAGAACTAAACATGTCTTTGGTTAGTCAAACACATTTTGCTTTGGTGATTTAAACACAACAAATTAGAAAAAGCCTTTAATGTTGAAATTATGGGAGATCAAATATTTAATGTTCAACAGTCAAACAGCGGAGCAATTAATTTACCAGAAATTTTTACATAAGATAACTAACCTCCAAGAGCCATCATTCATGACTAAAAAAAAATACCTATTATTTCAAGGGTTGGTCAACTCAACCAACAAGCTAATTATTGGAGTGTGTGTGTGTGTGTGTGTGTGTGTGTGTGTGTGTGTGAGAGAGAGAGAGAAAGAGAGAGAATGTGTGTGTGAGAGAGAGTTTGTGTGTGTGTGTGTGAGAGAGAGAGAGTGTGTGTGTGTGTAAAATTGCCAACCATTTCCCCCTGAAGAACTGAACATTGCAGAAAAGCATTTGCAATATTGAAAAAAAAGAAATTTTTTTTGCTTATACTTGAGAAAGCAAGTTGTTCTATCTTCTCCTTAGATGGCTTCTGTGTGTGTGTTCTGTTTATTTATTTTGGAGACTGTAAATGGTAGGAGGACAGGACTCATGTTATCCTAGTTTTCCCTAAAGGGAAAGAGGATTGTTGGTGGCTTGGGAGGGAGGGTGGGACAGAGGGGGACTGCTTAGCAAATAATTAAGTAAGAAATAAAGCCTCCTGCTTTCTACAGGCAATAAAAGACTAAAAAATATTGGAAAAGTAAAAAGGATTATTCTCATTTGACATTTCATAGGTCCCACCATAAAATTTGCATGGACAAATATTCTCTAGAGGCTTTGCCTGCCAGGGAAGTGAGGCTTGGAGGAACAGGGCTAAGGGATGAAAGTTGCAGAGAATCCTTTAACTGCAGAAGAGGTTGGCCTTCATCTGTCCCTCTGACTTGCTCTTCCTTTTGTGCGCACGCATGCACACATACACACACACACTCTCTCTCTGTCTTTGTATTTTCCTTCTTTTTCCTCTTTCTCTCATCTTCTTTTTTTTGAAGTAATTAATTTATTTTAATTGGAGGATAATTACTTTACAATATTGCACTGGTTTTTGCCATCCTATGCTATGCTATGCTAAGTCACTTCAGTCGTGTCCAACTCTGTGTGACCCCATAGATGGCAGCCCACCAGGCTCCCCCATCCCTGGGATTCTCCAGGCAAGAACACTGGAGTGGGTTGCCATTGCCATACATCAACATGAATCAGCCATGGGTGTACATGTATCCCACCATACTGAAACCCCCCTACCACCTCCCTCTCCACCCCATCTCTCTGGGTTGTCCCAGAGTACTAGCTTTGAGTGCCCTGATTCATGCATCGGACTTGCGCTGGTCATCGATTTTACATATGGTAATATACATGTTTCAATGCTATTCTCTCAAATCATCCCACCCTTGCCTTCTCCCACATAATCCAAAAGTCTGTTCTTTACATCTGTGTCTTTTTTGCTGTCTTGCATATAGGATCGTTGTTACTATCTTTCTAAATTCCAGATATATGTGTTAATATACTATATTGGTGTTTCTCTTTCTGACTTACTTCACTCTGTATAATAAGCTCCAGTTTCATCCGCCTAATTAGAATTGACTCAAATGCATTCTTTTTTATGGCTGAGTAATATTCCATTGTGCATGTGTACCACACTTCCTTATCCATTCGTCTGCTGATGGACATCTAGGTTGCTGCCATGTCCTGGCTACTGTAAACAATGCTGCAGTGAACTTTGGGGCACACATGTCTCTTTCAATTCTGGTTTCCTCAGTGTGTATGCCCAGCAGTGGGGATTGCTGGGTTGTATGGCAGTTCTATTTCCAGTTTTTTAAGGAATCTCTACAGTGTTCTCCATAGTGGCTGTACTAGTTTGCTTTCCCACCAAGAGTGTAAGAGGGTTCCTTTTTCTACACACCCTCTCCAGCATTTATTGTTTGTAGACTTTTCGATGGTGGCCATTCTGACTGGTGTGAGATGGTACCTCATTGCGGTTTTGATTTGCATTTCTCTAATAATGAGTGATGCTGAGCATCTTTTCATGTGTCTATCAGCCATCTGTATGTCTTCTTTGGAGAAATGCCTGTTTCATTCTTTGGCCTACTTCTTGATGGGGTTGTTTGTTTTTCTGGTTTTGAGCTGCATGAGCTGCTTGTATATTTTGGAGATTAATTCTTTGTCAGTTGCTTCATTTGCTGTTATTTTCTCCCATTCTGAAAGCTGCCCTCAGCCTGTTTCTTATGCATTGTCTCATTTCTTTGGAAAATATGTACTTGAAGCATGTGAATATTTTTGCATTTAAGAATCAAAGTTGTATTTTTCCCTCAAAAATGTAAAGCAGATCAAATATTTTCTGTATCTTTCACTCTGGTCTCTCCCCAAACCCTCCTCACCCCCTGTAGGTTGGTTGTTGGCTGCTGCTTTTACTTATAGCTTCCTTACACACTAGGTGAGTGATACTTAACAGAAAACTCTAACCCTATCCAAGAAATACTACTGGAGAAAATGTGTGAGAAAAATGTTACTTTGGAATACCTCTCTTTGCTGTTTAATTTGTTTATTTCCTGCCTTATGCCAGAAATTAAGGATCACCCACAAAAATAGGAATAATTTGGAAATATACAGTAAATTAAAAGCAGATCAGAAGTTGGATAAAAGGAAAAATAAAGATAGAAACCAGGAACAGATCATGTTTTAAACTTGCTCAGATTGGCTCCTCTTTTCCTTTTAGCTGACCAGATGTATTCAAAGATATTGTTTTAGCAAAGCCCCCTTTGTCAGAGGTAGCGGAGGAGATTATCTTCCTTGGAGAAAAGATTGTCTGGATTTCTGTTTTTTATTTAGTTGTTGTATCAGTACAGTGAATGAAGCAGTTACCTTTGCTGGGAGAAGGTTCATCAGACACAAAATGAAGAATTAGGGGGCATGAAGGAATGATGTGAGGCCAGAATCAGAAAAAAAATAATAAAGAGCTTGCAATCTTTTGACGTCTAGATAGAGTTTGCATGACACGTTATGTCCGAGGAGACTGTTCAGCACGTGCATTCATTTAGTGATTTTTTTTTTTTCCATTTATCTAAATCAGGATTTCTCAACCTCAGCACTACAGGCATTTTGGCTGGATAATTCTTTGTTGTTAGGGAACGTCTTGTGCATTGTAGGATGTTTAGCAGCATCTGTGGCCTCTAAGGGCTAAATGCCAAATCGCTCCTCAGGTGTAACGAATAACAGTGTCTCTGAACATTGCTCAAAGTCCCTGACATGGCAAAATTGCCCCTTACTGACCTAAATGTATTCAAACATTCATACCAGGCATCCTGTGAATTGGAGAGATACGTATTTTCTTCCTTCATGGAGCTTGAACTCTTTATTTGCAAAATGAAATGCATGAATGTGGACATTAAGTGAATGAGGGAAAGAAAGATTAAATTCAGTTGCTGTGAAGATCAATTAAAAAGACCCACAAAAAGTGTTTAGGGCAAACCTTGGCACATTGTACATGGTCAATCAATGTTTACCATTAAAAATGTTCATTAATATTACCATGGTTACTGTCAGTATTGATTTAAAGCATGATGGTTTTCAGTCTTTTTTAAATTGCTTTCTCTCTCTTAATCATCACAACTTAGTGGGTCATTGTTGGTGTTGCTCCTATTGTATAGATGAGGAAACAGAGGCTCAGAGAAGAGATGTGTCCCATTGATAGCTGGTAAGACTCAGGTGGCTCTAGTGGTAAAGAAAGTGCCTGCCAATGCAGGAGACATAAGAGATGCAGGTTCAATCCCTGGATTGGGAAGATCCCCTAGAGAAGGGCATAGCAACCCACTCCAGTATTCTTGCCTGGAGAATCCCATGGATTCTGGGGGGCTATAGTCCATAGGGTTGCAGAGAGTTGACACAAATGTATTTCTGAGTTACTAAAAATTGAGTTACTAAACAGTAGGTTCAAGACTCAGTCTAGTCAAATCCAACTTTTTTCATCTCCTCCACATTGTCTGCTACAAAGAGAACTGGCAGAACTAATGCTATAGAGTAAGGCATCCACGCTGCATATAACTGTGATCAGCTATGGGCATCTGTCTTTTCTTTCCAAACACAACTCCTCCTAGACCTCCATATTATACCGTTAGCAAATGAAAATCAAAAGCCAACTTGACACCCTTGTATTTTTTTCTAAAACAATCTAATATTCATCTAAGCCTGTGTTCAGTTCAGTTCAGCCACTCAGTTGTGTCCGACTCTTTGTGACCCCATGGACTGCAGCACGCTAGGCCTCCCTGTCTATCACCAGTTCCCGGAGCCTGCTCAAACTCATGTTCATCGAGTCAGTGATGCCATCCAACCATCTCATCCTCTGTCATCCCCTTCTCCTCCTGCCTTCAATCTTTCCCAGAATCAGGGTCTTTTCCAATGAGTCAGTTCTTCACATCAGGTGACCAAAGTATTGGAGCTTCAGCTTCAGCTTCAGTCCTTCCAATGAAGATTCAGGAGTGATTTCCTTTAGGATTGACTGGTTTGATTTCCTTGCAGTCCAAGGGAAAGAGGAGAGTGAAAAAACTGGCTTAAACCTCAACTTTCAGAGCCTATGTATCCAGTCCTAATCTCTGTTCAGAGTAGCTGCATTGGCAGAGGTATTACATCTTAAGAGCCATCTACCCTTTGTGTACACGTAGTAGGGGCAGTACAGAACCAAGGTTTCCTATCCTGTGTCAGAAGCACACAGCCTTTCCCAAGAAAACCTTTGGCATACTACAACTATGTCATGGATCT
This sequence comes from Bos javanicus, assembly GCF_032452875.1. Classification (NCBI taxonomy): domain Eukaryota; kingdom Metazoa; phylum Chordata; class Mammalia; order Artiodactyla; family Bovidae; genus Bos; species Bos javanicus. The sequence continues at coordinate 40,610,033 of NC_083890.1, forward strand.
TTCTAAGATCCCCCATTCAAGGTATTGTCATCTGTGCTGATGGTAGTTTCTACACGAGAGATAGAGTTACTGGGCCTCACTGTTCACACGCCCATGTACCAATTTGTTCCCATGGAATACAGCTTCTGCCAAAACCAGTTGGTCATGTGAGACCCTTGACTGCCAATGCTGAGTACTCAACATTGTGAGTTACCAGGGCTGGCTGACAAAGAAGCAAAAGATTGAAGGTTGAGGAATAGAAATCACAAAGTAAAGAACTCATCATTGTTCCATGAAGATGTGACAAAAATTAGATTTGTTTTGAATGTCAGATTTGGATTTGGGAAAACATTGACCTTTACCATCAGAGAATCAACAGAGTCACTTCCCCTGTACAGTTAGTGGCTCCCCCCAACCCTCCCACTTTATTACCACCACTCCGCCTCCCTCCTCCTACACATGCAGGCCAGGAAAACATTTACAGCTGGTGAGTATTTTAGCAGTGTGGTTTTAAAAGGTATTTTAAAATTTTTCTAGAGATCATCTTTCTGACATGGATAATGTTACATGATGGAATGAAGACCTCCAAAGAGCTATTGCTATTAATAAATTGGCTGATAAAATGTCAGAGTGAGCCACCGTTCTAATTCTCAAATAGCAAAGCATGTTGTAAGGATAAAACTTCTCCTACTAATGCACCAGGACCTCCTCTGCCTTGAAGAAAAACATATATTTTTCTGTTTAAAAATTATAATAAAGGAAGGACTAGAAAGAAAAATTAAAATTAAAGAGAAGCAAAGAAATGAAAATAACACTAGACACCTTTAGTTTAGAAAATTTGGGAGATCTTCCTGGTTATTTAAAATTTTGGGGGTAACAGAACACTTCCTCCAATTAACAGCCAGGACTGATCTCCTTTAGGATGGACTGGTTGGATCTCCTTGCAGTCCAAGGGACTCTCAAGAGTCTTAACACCACAGTTCAAAAGCATCGGTTCTTCAGTGTTCAGCTTTCTTTATAGTCCAACTCTCACATCCATACATGATCACTGGAAAAACCATAGCCTTGAATAGACAGACCTTTGTTGGCAAAGTAATGTCTCTGTTTTTTAATATGCTGTCTAGGCTGGTCATACTTTCCTTCCAAGGAGTAAGCATCTTTTAATTTCATGGCTGCAGTCACCATCCACAGTGATTTTGGAGCCCAGAAAAATAGTCAGCTACTGTTTCCACTGTTTCCCCATCTATTTGTCATGAAGTGATGGGACTGGATGCCATGATCTTCATTTTCTGAATGTTGAGCTTTCAGCCAACTTTTTCACTCTCCCCTTTTGCTTTCATCAAGAAGCTCTTTAGTTCTTCTTCACTTTCTGCCATAAGGGTGGTGTCAATTGCATATCTGAGGTTATTGATATTTCTCCCGGCAACAGTATATATCATATATACAGATGCATTATAAAGTCCATCATTCATTTACTTGATGCTTCTAAACACAATCCTAGATTTATATGCATCCCATTCAAGAACTTTCCAAAAAATTATTGTTCCTGGGCTTGAACTGGTAGAAGGGGGAATGACAGGTCTGGGATTTACTTACTCTCTGTCACTGTGGAAAAGCTTGAACGTTTGCAACTGTATGTCAATAAAATCTTTTAAAAAATCTGATGAATATGCTAGTATTTCCCTTTAAGGTAAATATTAGTTTCTTTTCAATTTAAAAAAAAGACACGAGAAAAAAAGTTTCAGTTAGTTATTTATCTGGCTGAGTTTCAAATTTCTTGCCTATAATATGTGAGTGGTGTTAATAGTTAACATTCATTGAATATTGGCCACATTCCAGACCCTCTGCTCTGTGCTTTATATTCATTATCTCAGTTAATACTTTCAACAATCCTTTAATGTAGGATTTAATATTATCCCCATTTTCCAGATACAAAACTGAGACTTGGAGGTCAAATGAATTGTTAAAAATGCCACAACTAATGAATGTCCTAGTAGGGATTCAAGACCAGGTACAACATAATCCAGAGTATAAACTCAACTATGTTCCATAAAGTTAAATAACCCTTCACATATCCAGCAGAGTAGAGTGTCTGTCGAAAATGGTAATAAACCGTGGTTGTGGATTTTAAAATAAAATCTGCCTGTAGGTATCTTTGCTTATGAAAGAGGTTCTCAACTTTGTTGAATGTTCAGATCACAAGGGCTATCTCAAAACAAATCAAAACCAAACCTTTGCTCACATTTCCTCCCATACAAATGAAATCAATATCTTTGGGACCTAGGTATATGTTTTATTTTTATTTTCAGAATCTTTGAGACTTAGGTATGTGTTTTATTTTGTATTTTTAAAGCTTCTGGAGTTCTGATTCCCAGTAAGATGGAGAAGCACATGCCACCCAATCTCTCCCACTGACTGCAATTATAAAACTTGAACAGATTGCGTGAAGCAGCTATTTGAGGGTTCTGAAAAGTAAAAAGTAATAAGAAAAAAAGCAGGTGGATTGGGGAAGAATACCAGAATTCTCAGTCCCACTAAACCATCAAAAGATAAACCATAAGTTTATCTTTTCTTTCTTTCTTTTTTTCACTTAAATTCAAGGTGTCCTGAAACCCAGTGGCACAGACAGAAATATTTCCACAAGAAGCCCTTTATTTCCAGCACAAGAAGAAGAAAAATGGTCTCCCAATATATAGACAGAGTAGGAGAAATCTTGTTTTTATAATATTCTCTTTTCTTTTTTTCTATTCTCTTGATCCTCAGGTCCCAGTGACCAGTAGGCACTTTGAATTTAAAGGAGGGGGTCCTTCCTCTCAGGTGAGAAGAACTGTGGTCCCAAGAAGGTAAGGGGAACTCCCCTACTTATTTTTCTCTCTCTGTCCTCTCACTCCTTGGCCCTGGATATGGGTACATAGTAAGAAGTACGTGACAGAGTAGACAAATAAAGCCTCAAAAGACCATAAAGGGTGCCTCGGGAAACTAGCATGTATGGTGGAGATGGCCGAAAGGGAGAAGATCCAGGAAGCAACCCCATAAAAAAGTGTTTTTGTGCCTCTAGTCCCATGAACTCTTCCCATAAATTTGATCCTGACCAGCATCTCACAGGTTGTGAGAGCTGACCTATGGGGTGGATTCTTACCCAGGTCCTAGAATGGCCACTGAGTGGTGCACATGTAAGACTGATCTCAGTAGCAGCGCAAGGCTTTGAATATGGAAGAGACAAAACTCCTGAAGTCTTGCTGGAACCAACCAGCTTGTTTGACTGGTAAAATGAATACTTCAAAAATCTCCATAGATTTAAATAATACCCAGAGTCTCATAACCCTCAGAGATGTCCAGGATGAAACCCTGAAGTACTCAGCATGTGAAGAACCAGTAAAATCTCCACTTGCATGGAAAAAGGCAACCAACAAATGTCAACATTGAGGCGATACAGTTGTCAGAATCATTTGATAAAGACTCTAAAGCAAATATGGACAAATAGGACAAATCTGCTCCAAGAAGTAAGAGTAAATCCTGTTGAAGTGGCTGGCGGGATAGAATGATAGATTTTTCATTAAAAGTAAAAATTGTAAGGAGAGCTGGTTTCTCAGTTGTGTCTGACTCTTTGCAACCCCATGGACTATAGCCTACCAGGCTCCTCTGTCCATGGGATTTTCCAGGCAAGAGTACTGGAGTGGGTTGCCATTTCCTTCTCCAGGGGATCTTCCCAACCCAGGGATCGAACCCAGGTCTCCCACATTACAGGCAGACGCTTTACCATCTGAGCCACCAGGGAAGCACCCCCCCCAAAAAAAAATTGTAAAGAAGAACCAAATACGAATTTGACATCTAAAAAACAGAATAACAAAAACAAAAAACCTCAGTAGATGAGCTCACTAGTAGAATGAAATGACAAAGGAAAGAGCAGTAAAATGAAGATATAGCAATAGAATTTAACAATTGAGTAAAAAAAAAAAATTACACTAAAATCACTGCAGATGGTGATTGCAGCCATGAAATTAAAAGATGCTTACTCCTTGGAAGGAAAGTTATGACCAACCTAGACAGCATATTAAAAAGCAGAGACATTACTTTGCCAACAAAGGTCCATCTAGTCAAGGCTATGGTTTTTCCAGTGGTCATGTATGGATATGAAAGTTGGACTGTGAAAAAAGCTGAGCACCAAAGAATTGATGCTTTTGAACTGTGGTGTTGGAGAAAACTCTTGAGAGTCCCTTGGATTTCAAGGAGATTCAACCAGTCCATCCTAAAGGAGATCAGTCCTGGGTGTTCATTGGAGGGACTGATGTTGAAGCTGAAACTTTGGCCACCTGATGCAGAGAGCTGACTCATTTGAAAAGACCCTGATGCTGGGAAAGATTGAGGGCAGGAGGAGAAGGGGACGACAGAGGATGAGATGGTTGGATGGCATCACTGACTTGATGAACATGGGTTTGAGTGGACTCCAGGAGTTGGTGATGGACAGGGAGGCCTGGCCTGCTGCGGTTCATGGGGTTGCAGAGTTGGACATGACTGAGCAACTGAACTGAACTGAAGATGAAGATAACCCTACCCTCTTCCCCAAAAGAGAAGGTGCAAAATCCTATCCACTGCCATATCCATGTCTTGGAGATATTTATTCCACTTCTAGTTCAGCTGCAATCCCACCTGGATATGTTATAATCTAAAGATTAAATTGCAAAGTTAACAATCGCCAACAAAACTGTCAGATGTGTAACTAGTTTGGCCAATAAAGAGAGAGGGAGAGGGAAAAGACCCAAACAACCACCAGCATGCCTTATATAAAATAGCAGAAGGAGAAAGGAGGAAAAGAATTGGTTTCATATGCTAACAAGTGTTGTGAGTTGAAGTGTCCCCTCTAAGAGACAGAACCAAAGTGAAAACAACGCCCAGTTGTGGATATGACTGGTGATGGAAATAAAGTCCAATGCTGTAAAGAACAATACTGCATAGGAACCTGGAATGGTAGGTCCATGAATTAAGGTAAATTGGAAATGGTCAGGGAGAAGGCAATTGCACCCCACTCCAGTACTGTTGCCCGGAAAACCCCATGGATGGAGGAGCCTGGTAGGGTGCAGTCCATGGGGTTGCTAAGAGTTGGACACGACTGAGTGATTTCACTTTCACTTTCCACTTTCATGCATTGGAGAAGGAAATGGCAACCCACTCCAGTGTTCTTGCCTGGAGAATCCCAGGGACGGGGAGCCTGGTGGGCTGCAGTCCATGGGGTTGCACAGAGTCGGACACGACCGAAGCGACTTAGTAGTAGTAGTAGTAGGAAGTGGTCAAACAGGAGATGGCAAGAGTGAACATCGACATTTTAGGAATCAGTGAACTAAAATGGACTGGAAAGACTGAATTTAATACAGATGACCATTATATATACTACTGTGGGCAAGAATCCCTTGGAAGAAATGGAGTAGCCCTCATAGTCAACAAAAGAGTCTGAAATGAGCACTTGGGTGCAATCTCAAAAATGACGGAATGATCTCTGTTTGTTTCCAGGGCAAACCGTTCAATATCACAGTAATCCAAGTCTATGCCTCAACCACTAATTCTGAAGAAGCTGAAGTTGAATGGTTCTATGATGACCTGCAAGACCTTCTAGAACTAACACCAAAAAAAGATGTCCTTTTCATCATAGGGGACTGGAATGCAAAAGTAGGAAGTCAAGAGATACCTAGAGTAACAGGCAAGTTTGGCCTTGGAGTACAAAATGAAGCAGGTCGAAAGCTAATAGAGTTTTGCCAAGAGAATGCACTGGTCGTAGCAAACACCTTCTTCCAACAACACAAGAGACGACTCTACACATGGACATCACCAGATGGTCAACAGTGAAATCAGATTGATTATATTCTTTGTAGCCAAAGATGGAGAAGCTCTATAGTGTCAGGAAAAACAAGATCTGGAGCTGACTATGGCTCAGATCATGAACTCATTATTGCCAAATTCAGACTTAAATTGAAGAAAGTAGGGAAAACCCCTAGACCATTCAGGTATGACCTAAATCAAATCCCTTATCATTATACAGTGGAAGTGAGAAATAGATTTAAGGGACTAGATCTGATAGACAGAGTGCCTGATGAACTATGGATGGAGGTTCATGACATTGTATAGGAGACAGGGATCAAGACCATCCCCAGGAAAAAGAAATGCAAAAAGGCAAAATGGTTGTCTGAGGAGGTCTTACAAATAACTGAGAAAAGAAGAGAAGCTAAAGACAAAGGAGAAAAGGAAAAATATGCCCATATGAATGCAAAGTTCCAAAGAATAGCAAGGAGAAATAAGGAAGCCTTCCTCAGTGATCAATGCAAAGAAATAGAGGAAAACAATAGAATGGGAAAGACTAGAGATCTCTTCAAGAAAATTAGAGACACCAAGGGAACTTTTCATGCAGGACAGAAATGGTATGGACCTAACAGAAGCAGAAGATATTAAGAAGAGGTGGCAAGAATACACAGAACTATACAAAAAAGATCTTCATGACCCAGATAATCATGATGGTGTGATCACTCATCTAGAGCCAGACATCCTAGAATGTGAAGTCAAGGGAACCTTAGGAAGCATCACTACGAACAAAGCTAGTGGATGTGATGGAATTCCAGCTGAGATATTTCAAATCCTAAAAAATGGTGCTATTAAAGTGCTGCATTCAATATGCCAACAAATTTGGAAAACTCATCAGTGGCCACAAGACTGGCAAAGGTCAGTTTTCATTCTAACCCAAAGGAAAAGCAATGCCAAAGAATGTTCAAACTACCACACATTTGCACTCATCTCACACAGTAGCAAAGTAATGCTCAAAATTCTCCGAGCCAGGCTTCAACAGTATGTGAACCGTGAACTTCCAGATGTTCAAGCTGGATTTAGAAAAGGCAGAGGAATCAGAGATAAAATTGCCAATGTCTGTTGGATCATCAAAAAAGCAAGAGAGTTCCAGAAAAACATCTACTTCCGCTTTATTGATTATGCCAACGCCTTTGACTGTGTGGATCACAACAAACTGGGGAAAATTCTTCAATAGAGGGGAATATCAGACCATCTGATCTGCCTTTTGAGAAATCTGTATGCAGGTCAAGAAGTAACAGTTAGAACTGGACATGGAACTGTTCCAAATAGGGAAAGGAGTACGTCAAGGCTGTATATTGTCAACCTGCTGATTTAACTTATATGTGGAGTACATTATGAGAAATGCTGGGCTGGATGAAGCACAAGCTGGAATCAGGATTGCTGGGAGAAATATCAATAACCTCGGATATGCAGATGACACCACCTTTATGGCAGAAAGGAACTGAAGAGCCTCTTGATGAAAGTGAAAGAGGAGAGTGAAGAAGTTGGATTAAAGCTCAACATTCAGAAAACTAAGATCATGGCATCTGGTCCCATCACTTCATGGGAAATAGATGGGGAAACAGTGGAAACAGTGACAGACTTTATTTTGGGGGGCTCCAAAATCATTGCAGATGGTGACTGCAGCCATGAAATTAAAAGTCACTTGCTCCTTGGAAGGAAAGTTATGACCAACCTAGACAGCATTTTGAAAAGCAGAGATATTACTTTACCAACAAAGGTCCATCTGGTTCAAGCATGGTTTTTCCAGTAGTCATGTATGGATATGAGAGTTGGACTATAAAGAAAGCTGAGCACCAGAGAATTGATGCTTTTGAACTGTGGTGTTAGAGAAGACTCTTGAGAGTCCCTTGGAGAGCAAGAAGATCCAACCAGTCCATCCTAAAGGAAATCCATCCTGAATATTCATTGGAAGGACTGACGTTGAAGCTGAAACTCCAATACTTTGGCCGCCTGATGCGAAGAGCTGACTCCTTTGAAAAGACTCTGACGCTGGGAAAGATCGAAGGCAGGAGGCACAGGGGATAACAGAGGTTGAGATGGTTGGATGGCATCACTGACTGGATGGATGAGTCTGAGCAAGTTCTGGGAGTTGGTAATGTACAGGGAAGCCTTGGGTGCTGCAGTCCATGGGGTCGCAAAGAGTCAGACATGACTGAGCAACTGAACTGACTGAAAAAAAAAATAAAAAAAAACAACAATAGAGAATTAGGAAGTTATGTGGCCATACCAAAATACCTAATATTCATGTTATTGGAGTTCCAGAAAGAGGAGAAAGTAAAACATACAAAAAATATTTGAAGAGAATTTCTGAAAATCCCCTGAATTTTATGAAAGACATCAGCCTACAGATTAAAGAAACTCAGAGAACTCCAAATGGGGTGGGGGGGAACCCATAGAGACATCCATGCCATGACACATCCATAATCAAACTGCTAAAAACTAAAGACAAAGTATTAAAAGCAGGCAAGGCAACGTTTCAATTGACCATGGACATCTCATAAGAAACCATGGAAGCCGAAGACAGTGGCATGACATTTTAAAAATGTCATTGATTTTTTCATCAAAAACCATGGCTATCAGAAGAAAGCATGTCATGATATATTTTAAACACCAAAAGAAAAGGACTATTGATTCAGAATTGTATATTCAGCAAAGATAATCTTGAGGAATGAAGGAAAACAAAAGGTAGTCTCTGAGGGAAAACCATGAAAATTCTTAACCAGCAGCTCTATCCCCTCAAACCACAAATGAAAACCCCACAAAAGACAAAAACCAAACAAACCCAAGACTCCTAAAAGAAAGCTCAGACAGATATTTGTAAAATTTCGGATGGAAGTTTGTAAAAATGAAGGAAGAGCCATAGAAATGTTAGGTATATAGGGAAATGTAGTAGACTACACTTACTTCATTCTTTAAAATATGTGGGATGACTGAGAGCAAAAATTATAATTACATCTGATTGGGTTTCAAAATATGTATATATACTATATAAGACAACTACAATATGAATAGCAGAAGGTGAAGGAATATATTAATATATATTGATAAAATTTCTATATTCCACTTGAAGTGATAAAATATTGACCCTAAGTAGACTGTAAAACTTAAGTATGCTTATTATAATCTCTAGAGAAACCACTGGAAAATAAAAACAAGAACAAAATAACAAGCAACAAAACTACGCAAAGAGATTTATCCAAAAACACAATAGAAGAGTTTAAATGGAATACTGAAAAACATTCAAATAACCCCAAAGAACACAGGGATGGGGAAGGAGAAGGATGAAAATAGAATAATAAAACAGAAAACAAGTAATAAACTGTAGACTTAAATCTAAACACGGCAATAGTTATATTAAATGGAAATACTCTTAGCGCGCCAATTAAAAGACTGAGATTTTAGATTAAAGGGAAGTCCATGACCCATCTATATATACTGTCTACAAGAGATTCACTTTGAATACAATGATAAAAGTGGATTAAAAGTAAAGGATGGCGAAGTTATGCAAACTCTCATCAAAAGAAAAATGTGTAGCTGTATTAATAATCAGAGTAGAGTCAGAGAAAAGAAAACTGTTGAGGATAAAATGGAACTTTACGTCATGATAGAACAATTGATTCGCCAAGAAGGCATAAGAGTCCTAAATGTGAATGCATCTTACAGCAGTTTTCAAAACACTTGAAGCATAACCTGGAAGAACTGAAAGGAGAAGTAGACACATCCACATTCATAGTTGGAGACTTCGACATATCTCTAAGTAATTGATGAAACAAGTAGACAAACCAAAAAAATCAGCAAGGGAAGCTGGAGAAAACGGAACAGAATAACGTAAAAGTGAGTAATGAAGGAAGAAAAGGCCTTTGGACTATCGCAAACAAATATCACCTATTCCCAGTTTGTTTTGCACACATACATCCCTTGTAAAAGTGAAAATCCGTGTCGTGCTTTCACTAGAGAATCTTCTACACGAACCCTATCTAAAAGAATTTCCATTCATTCCCCTAAAATATGATTGACCTTAGGCAGGACCCTTCTCCCTTCTGGGCCCTCTTTTACTTCTCTGCAGAGTGAGGGGGTGGGGGCTGCCCCCACTCACCCTTAACTCTTCCCACAGGATTAGACTTTATCCAGGTTTTCTTCCAGCTCTGTGATTTTCCCTATGCTTTTATTTCCAGTGACTTTTTTTCCCCCTAGGCAGGTGTTTTCAAATTGTTCTGTACTGATAGAGCCAAAATATCTTTCCATCTTTCTATTGTTTAATTTGCAAAGAAAGTATTAAAGATAAGACAGGGTAGGGAACTGAGTCATTGTCACTCAGCCCAAAGGCTGCGGTCTGGAAATCTCCCCTCAGACAGAAACATTTTGAAACAAAGGTGGGAACCAATATGGAAAAAACAAAAGTAGAACAAGTTCCAGCCAAACATATTGCTTTATTTTCTGCTGAAATCTTTTTTCCCCTGTCGTGGAGAAACAGCTTAGGTAGTATTTAACCAAATATTACTTACGTGTGATGAGAAACATGGTTCTATTACATTTAGGAAGTTACATGTTACAAACAAAACCTGACAAACTGTTCCAAGTTTGATAATAGGAGGAGAAATGGAACAAATTAAAAGGTAAACCACATTTTTCTCAGCTTCCTGATGGGTTTTGTCCAAACAGCTTGAAAAATTGCAAAATATTACTCAGGTTATTTTCAGGCATTCTGCTATTTGCATTGGAGCAAAGCTTATTGAATACTGTATTGTTCTAGTTCTAGGCCCTTTGGAAGGCAAAGAGATGTAAAAGACTTGGTCTCTGTTTTCTAGTTATTGTGAGAGCTTCTTACTGGACTGCAAATTCCAGGAGGGCAGAAAGTACATCTGCTTTGTTTATCACTGTGTAACCGGTTCCTAGCACAGTCCTGCAAATGGGATGCTCCAGACTACTGACTTGGTGATCCAAGAACTTGATTACTGAGTTAATCTTGTTTACCTCCTTACTGAGAGAATGCCTCCCTATACAAAAATGGCTGGTGGTTCAGACGGTAAAGAATTTGCCTGCAATGCAAGAGACCTGTTTTCAGTTCCTGGGTTCAGTCCCTGCAGGGAAGATCCCCTGCAGAAGGGAATGGCAACCCACTCCAGTATTCTTGCCTGGAGAATCCCATGTACAGAGGAGCCTGGCGGGCTACAGTCCGTGGGGTTACAAAGAGTCAGACATCACTGACATAACACTTTTATCATATATATCAGTTCAGTCGCTCAGTCGTGTCCGACTCTTTGCGACCCCATGAATTGCAGCACGCCAGGTCTCCCTGTCCATCACCAACTCCCGGAGTTCACTCAGACTCACATCCATCGAGTCAGTGATGCCATCCAGCCATCTCATCCTCTGTCATCCCCTTTTCCTCCTGCCCCCAATCCCTCCCAGCATAGTCAACTCTTCGCATGAGGTGGCCAAAGTACTGGAGTTTCAGCTTTAGCATTATTCCTTCCAAAATACCCAAATATGTGAAGTGTAGCAAGCAGATTCATGCTCAAAGTTTATCTGCTATATGTATATATGTAACAAACAACAGACTTTTTAGTTTGTTTTTACTCATGTGCTAGTAAAAGTGTTAGTCACTCAGTCATATCTGACTCTTTGTGACCTCTTGAACTGTAGCCCACTAGGCTTCTCTGTCCATGGAATTCTCCAGGCAAGAATACTAGAGTGGGTAGCCATTACCTTCTCCAGGGCATCTTTGCAACCCAGGGATTGAACCCAGGTCTCCTGTATTGTAGGTGGATTCTTTACCATCTGAGCTGCCAGGGAAGCCCCGTTTTTACCCACAGAGAGCCCACCTCCCCGAACAACAAGATAGATGAAATTTGTCAGTCTCATGGCTGTTTTTCTGAGACTCTAATAGTACAATGCTTCTAAAAACCAATCACGCAGAGATTTTGTTTAACTGCAAATTCTGATTCAGTAAGTCTGGGGGCAAGGTCTGAGATGTGCATTTGTTACAAACTTCCACTGACTGTGTGTGGAGACAAAGCATACACTGCCAAACAGAAGTGGTATTCAGGTCCAGGCAGAGAAGTTACAAGGACTGCATCGTGTGACCAGGACAGGGCTGGTAAACACAGAATTTTTTTATTTGGAAATAGCTATAGAGATTATTGTGATCCACACAGTCAAAGGCTTTGGCATTGTATGCAGGTCAAGAAGCAACAGTTAGAACTGGACATGGAACAACAGACTGGTTCCAAATAGGAAAAGGAGTTCGTCAAGGCTGTATATTGTCACCCTGTTTATTTAACTTATATGCAGAGTACATCATGAGAAACGCTGGACTGGAAGAAACACAAGCTGGAATCAAGATTGCCGGGAGAAATCTCAATAACCTCAGATATGCAGATGACACCACCCTTATGGCAGAAAGTGAAGAGGAACTCAAAAGCCTCTTGATGAAAGTGAAAGAGGAGAGTGAAAAAGTTGGCTTAAAGCTCAACGTTCAGAAAACGAAGATCATGGCATCCGGTCCCATCACTTCATGGCAAATAGATGGGGAAACAGTGGAAACAGTGTCAGACTTTATTTTTCTGGGCTCCAGAATCACTACAGATGGTGACTGCAGCCATGAAATTAAAAGATGCTTACTTCTTGAAAGGAAAGTTATGACCAACCTAGATAGCATATTCAAAAGCAGAGACATTACTTTGCCAACAAAGGTTCGTCTAGTCAAGGCTATGGTTTTTCCTGTGGTCATGTATGGATGTGAGAGTTGGACTGTGAAGGAAGCTGAGCGCTGAAGAATTGATGCTTTTGAACTGTGGTGTTGGAGAAGACTCTTGAGAGTCCCCTGGACTGCAAGGAGATCCAACCAGCCCATTCTGAAGGAGATCAGCCCTGGGATTTCTTTGGAAGGAATGATGCTAAAGCTGAAACTCCAGTACTTTGGCCACCTCATGCGAAGAGTTGACTCATTGGAAAAGATTCTGATGCTGGGAGGGATTGGGGGCAGGAGGAGAAGGGGACGACAGAGGATGAGATGGCTGGATGGCATCACTGACTTGATGGACGTGAGTCTCAGTGAACTCCGGGAGTTGGTGATGGACAGGGAGGCCTGGCGTGCTGTGATTCATGGGGTCGCAAAAAGTCGGACATGACTGAGCGACTGATCTGATCTGATCTGATAGAGATTATGTTGGAGGCGTGCTATGGATCCTTAGATATAAAGAGGTTGAAAATGACCTTCTTGAAGCCCTCTAGCCAGTTGTGGTTTGTTCCCACTGGGTCTGGGTCTTGGAACTTCTGATTTTAAACCTCCTGTTCTCTCCACAAGTTAAGGTGTCTACTTTGATTAACAAATTTAAGAGCAGTCACTTTATCTATGTGAGGAAGAGCGTGTCCTGCAGAGACCAGGGATGTGGTCTAAGCTTACAGCCTTAGTGTAAATGAATCTTGGGTCTCGGGTAACATAGCTGAGCTACCTTCTTTCTCTGAATCACTGCCCAGGTGGCCTGTGTCTGGTTCCTGCAGCAGGGAGAAAGAAGTGGAATACAGCGTTCAGAGCATCCCACAAAATAACCTTTGCAGCCTGAATCAGGATATATGCCTCACCCCAGCAGCCTGCCTATCAGTATTTTTGGGACAGGCTAGCTCATGTCCAGGTGGCTAGGTCCTGAGACTGAATTTCTAGGGTCATCTGGACAGTCTGGCTTCCCTATCTCTAACTTGGGAAATGGTTGATTGCCTGCTCTGATTTCACAACACTGACGATGGCTACTTCCTAAATAACACCTTAAAAACTGTTCTTACCTGGTTTTATCTTCATCAGACTGGCCCACGTGGATGAGAATGAATGTAGGAGAGAGCATGGTTATTGAAAATGTAAATAAAATCCACAGTTTCTAAGTTGCTTGGAAGTCACCAGCATTTTTCTTGAAGCATTCCTTTGGAGGCTGTTTTCGAGGGAAAAGACTCATGCTAACTGAATCTCAGGACACCCCCAAAATCTTAATTCTGTTCACAACATATCCATTATAATTAGGTGATGAGCTGTGCGTGTTAGCTTGTGAGGGCGGTGGGCGTGTGGAGAAGATAAACAGGCAGAAAGCATCGGTAGCAGTTAGTGCTTTGAGCTCAAGGAAGCTGCTGGTCTTCTGGCATCACTGCTAAATTTTGGAGGGTCTTAGAAGTCTCTAAGTCCATAGCATCGTCTTATAGTGAGAATCACAGGCTTTCTCCTCAGTGAATGAAAATCTAATAATAAATTTGTATCAACATATTTAAGCCACCTCTTTCTGAGAAACCGAGTCCTTTTCTGGGGACTTTCTTTCCGCAAACTCTCCCCTTCCTCCCACGCTCCACTACCTTTAACTTTTCGATGGAAAGAGACAAAGCAAAGCCAGCAAGACAAGCACAACTCTTCAGGGTACAACGGAAAGCACATAGGGAGTAAATACACACGCGTCTGAATTTTGACTCTCTCAGTAATTAGCTCTGTGACCTTTAGCAAGTTGCTCAATTTCTCTTATGTTTCCATTTCTGGTTATGAAATAAGTTGAACTAGATTTCAAAATATTTGTTTAGCCCTTAATATCTAGGCTTCTACAGCTTAGTTTCTTTCTAGGAGACATAAGAGATTCAGGTTTGATCCCTGGGTCAGGAAGATCCCCTGGAGGAGGGCATGGAAATCCCCTCCTGTATTCTTGCCTGGAGAATCCCATGGACAGAGGAGCCTGGATGGCTACAGTCCATAGGGTTGCAAAGAGTCCGATACGACTGAAGCGACTTAGTAGCATTAGCAGAGCTCATAAACCCATCCCCTGGATTCTAACTTATTGAGACAAAAACTCATTCATGAGACTTGTGTCCTATTGAGTTTGACATTGGAATTCACTTAAGAAATAAATATTATCTTGATTAAAACACATATTAAATCCCTACCAAAGTCAAGGGGAGATCATCACACTCAGGACATTATTAATTTTAAACTAATCAGCTTGGCAGTTGGTGGTTGATAGCCCATTTCCTTGTCATTTGCCATTCTCCAAAGCATTCTTCTTTCTTTGTCCTTAGGTTCGTCTGACACCACTCTGACACTCTCAGGCGAATCTAGTCAGTACCCACCCCGCCCATCCCTACCCCAGCAGGGGGGACTCAAACACAGAAACACAAAGCCCTATCAGTTGACAACAAAACATTGAGTCTCACAGGAAGTAGATCTTGCTTTGTTTTAATAAAAACAATCTTAGAGCACATACACACGCACCCACCACACATGGAAAAAATGTGTCATTTGTACCTCTGCCTAGAGGAAAATGTTGATATTGTACCATGATTAATAGACATGAAATCAACGTTAAATCTCTAAATGACTTTTCTCTGCGCATGGGAGGGGTCCACAGTTTCATATACAGAGAAGAAAGGCAGAAAGAAACCTGAGCTAAAGTGACTTGGCATTTTGGTTCACCTAGAACCGGAGTGTGGAAAGTCAGGTCTTGGGGAATAGGAGGGGGAGGCATCTGAACTGCCTGAAAGCGATTACAAGAGAGATAATGGACAATTACATCAGAACTAACTCAAACCTGCCATGAGGCTCAGTCTCTCTTCATTAATAATGGGGATGCTGGCAGAAAATGAAATAGATGAGTGAGAGGCCTTGACTAAGCACACACACTTCAGCACATGCTCTGCCAAACAAGTTTGCATGTGGCATGTTGTAACTTTACTACTCAGAATCATAAAAGAGCTGGGCAGGATTCCCAGAACATTGCTAACTTTTCTTTCTTCTGCGGTCCACATATTATAATTGTATGATTTTTTTCCAAAGCCATTTTCAACTCTAGAAATGGAGAGAATATGCAATGCACATGCTACCCAAGTTTAGACCGAGTTGTGCCCTGACACGTTCTGCCCAGCATTTAGCTCCTATGGGAACTGTGGTGGTTTACAGTCAGAGAGGAAACGGAGCTAGCACAGCAACTAAGTTCAAGTCCCTTCACGAGGGTTTGATTAGCCAAAGGCTTCATCAGCATGGCCCCTCTCCTTCCTGGCAGGTGATCTCAGCAGCAGGTAAGGTATCAGCCAACTTGGCTTCCTTTTTTTTCACCCCAAAGTTCTGGGGATCCTCATTTATTCTCAACAACTTTTATCCATCTCAGAGACAAAAAGCATCCTTGCGACTTCCCTGGTGGTCCAGTGGTTAAGAATCTGTCTTGCAATATGGGGGTGCAGTTTCCATCCCTGGTGAGGTGCAGAGCAACTGAGCCCACGAGCTGCAACTGCTGAGCCTGTGCTCTGGAGTCCCTTCACCACAACTAGAGAACCCATGCATTGCAATGAAGAATCCTGCATGACATGCCATGCCATGACTAAGATGCCAGGCAGCCAAATAAGTAAATAAAATTTTTTTTTAAAAAAAGCATCCTTCGTCTACTCAAAGCCACACCCACCATTTTTGCCCTGAATCTCATCTCCTCCTTCTTGATTCCCCAATCTGACCATACATATCATGTGTGGGTTCATAAACAGAATTATGGATCTCCTTCCATGACTTTCTCCTCTTCATATTCTGTCCCACAAGTACCCCTTTACTCAGTTTTTCAGATCAGGAAAAATGGGTTATTATCTGAGTTTTAGCAGCTAGCACCTCAGAACTCCCCTTCCATCTCTGTACTTGAGATAGTTCAGAGATCAGAGTCATGGAAAAGGAAAAAAACAGAAAGAAAAAAAAAATGAAACTTGGGAAATTCATTCCCTCGCAGATGATTTCTTCAGCTTTCAGCCTTATCCCATGATCTGCTTGTATGGACCTAATTTTCAGAGTCTTTTTAGCAAAGTTTCATCTTTGAGGCAGGTCATTTTTCTTATTTTCTCTCTCCTGTGGGTCTCTGTCTCGGCTCGTGAATTTTAAGCAAGTCCTCCTCTCTAAAATCCCTCTCTCCACCCTGCCTCCATACCAAAATTCCATCCTGCTCTCTTCTTTTTCTTTTCTCCAAGCTTCCTGAAACTGTTCTTTCCCACATGAACTTAGACTCCTTTTCTGGCAGAGCAGGGCAAGCCCACCACAGCCTACCTCTCTGGCAGATTGCAACTAAAAACTCTAGACAGAGCACAAAAAGTAATTATCTAAGAACTCTGGAAACCAAACCTAAGCAGGCAGGGGTTGGAGAAAGGAGTTGAAACTTGAAGTGACCTGCAAGTGAATTAATTTCTCAGGTCTTTTTTACCCTGGCTTTGCCCTGAGGATGACCCCCAAGTACAGAACTGGAAAGGGGTCAGGGCTGCAGGTGCCTAAAACTAAACTGCTGTTCCAGCTTTTTGGACTGAGACCTGGAAAAGGGGGTTTTATGGGCCAGAGAGTGTTCAGGAGAGAGAACTACACAAGGGGATCCATAATTCTGTTTTAGAACCTACAGAAGTACATGTGTGGATCAGACCCAAACCAACATAGCCAGGGCTTTGTGAACTGAACTGATATGTAAACCACAGCCCAACTCTCATTAATCCCTAAGTGGCACACACAAGGGACATACTCAAAGCAGCATACTAAAGGCTTTAAAAGCTGAACTGAGATTAGAACCACCACCCACAAAAGGCAAAACAGAACTTTCAGTCTGAATCGAATGAGGTTGATTACCTGCTGAATCAAATGAATTTTAAAAATCAACACTTTCCAGAGAATGAGAACAAGAATCTACATGACATAATACTCATGATGGCCATTGACAATGCAAAGTTACTCAGACACACATAGAACCAGAAAAATATGACCAACCCGCAGTGGAAGAGAGAAGCAACATAGGCCAATGCTGAGATGATCCAGATGTTAACACTTCCAGGTAGAAATTTTAAAGCAGCTTTTATAACTATGATCCATAAAATAAATCTAAAAGTACTTGCAATGAACAGAAAGTAGTTCTTAGCAGAGAAAGAGAAACTATAAAAGGGAAGTAATTGGAAAGTATAGAATTGAAAAAGAAAATATCTGAAAATTTAAAAGGTATTGAATAGGCTCAACAGCAGAATAGAGATGACGGGAAAAAAAGAATCAGTGAACTTGAAGAAAGATGAATTAAAAAGTATCTGATTAGAAGAATGGAGAGAAACAATAAAATGAAAAGAGAGCCTCAGGGACCAAAGAACCCTATTGAAAGGTCTAACATATATGTCATGGAAATTCCAGAAAGGGACGGAAAGAAAATATGAGCTGAAAACTTCCAAAATTTTGGAGAGAGACATAAACTTGAGATTAAAGTAGCTCAGCGAACTCCAAGTGTGTTACATTCAAAATCAACTGTACTTGACACATCATAATCAAACTACTGAAAACCAAGGATTAAAAAAAAAATCTTGAAAGCTGTTAGGGAAAAAATGACACATCGCACACCGGGGCAAAGTGATTTGAAGGATTGTGAGCATCTCAGAAACCATGGAGGTCATAAGAAAGTGGATCAGCGTCTCAAAAGTGCTGAAGGACCAAGAATGAGGTGGTGCCTCCATCTGAGAGAGTCTGGAGTGCATGCTGATGACTCAATATGGGTTCAGGTTCAGGAAATGGGGAAGAAATCTAGAGATTAGTACTGGGTGGGGCTCAGAAACAAGGCAATCAAGGCTTGACTAGCAACTGAATATCAGATTCACACACATGTACGCACACACAAGCGCATGTGGACACCCAGGGGCCAAGAGCTCATCCAGTAAGCTGGGGTAGAGGTCAGACAGCCACAGCTTCAGGAGAGGAGGGCTCTAGGGGCTGGGACACCTGGCTGGACGTTAATTCTTTTTTGTATGTGTCTAAAATATCACACCTTTGTTCACACCATTGCCTCTGCCTTGATCTCCTACTTTCTCAACTCAGTATGAGTAATTTTCTGCCTATCCTCAATGATCTAGTTCACATGCAACCTTACTCATTCTGCAGAATATTTATTGTGTACCAGCAAGAGAACGTCTCCATCAAGACTTCCCAGATCTTCCCACCGAGAGCAGTTTCCCCCTCCTTCGAATTTTCATATCAAATCCTTGTACTCATTTTAGATTTAGCCACAAGCATGTTTATTATTTGGAGAAGGCAATGGCACCCCACTCCAGTACTCTTCTTGCTTGGAGAATCCCATGGACAGAGGAGCCTGTTGGGCTGCAGTCCATGGGGTCGCTGGGAGTCGGACACGACTGAGCGACTTCACTTTCACTTTTCACTTTCATGCACTGGAGAAGGGAATGGCAACCCACTCCAGTGTTCTTGCCTGGAGAATCCCAGGGGCGGGGGAGCCTGGTGGACTGCTGTCTCTGGGGTCGCACAGAGTCGGACATGACTGAAGTGACTTAGCATAGCATAGCATAGCATGTTTATTATTGATGCTTGAAGACAGAGGTTGTTAGTTGCTACTCACTTTCATGTTACCACCAGGGTCAATCATGATGACTTAAACATAACTTATTAATACTTTCAATGAACTATCTGACAGAATACCATTTTTTCCTCCCAAACCAATTAAAATGCTACCAGTCATTAAGAGTAGTATGAATTGTTTTTATTTTTTTACATTGCTTGATAAAATAAGTTTTAAATTAGCAAATGATACAAAAGTTAGAAGACAAAAAGAACACTGATATTTCTTAGAATTATTTTTCACGATTCTTTGGTATTTACTCATCCTCAGAAGAATCACAGCATATAGATAGGACAGGAAGAGAAACCTAAAACCAAAAGACCAAACTAATTTTACAGAGTAGAATACTAAGAGATTAAGAGGCTCTTCCAATCCCACACTCACTGAACCAGACTAGAATATAATTATTTTTCGGCTCTCCTTCTGGAGTTCCCGTTTCCTCCAATTCAATGCTGCAAGTATAGCATTACTGAAAGAATAGAAGGCCAGAGATTGGTTGATTAACAGACTTGAAGCGGCTGTTCTCCTCCCACAAGATTAAGGAGCTCTTAGGAAGGTTACCCTAATGTTCGACTAGCCCTTCCTGAGTGCCTGAGGCTGGAGACAGCAGCCACTTCTGCCTCACCAGCTACTCTCCGTTTATAACCCCTTCACTTGAAGTACCAGAGTTCAGAGGGAATCAGTTATGAACCAAGAGGGAAAGCATGGTTGGAAAGAAAAGCTCAGCGTCTCACGCTCTCATCAATTCTTTCAAAAACTGAGTTAAGGGTGCTGCCAAGCCCTTGCCTTTGCTACCTCAGTGTTTCTACTTGTTAAAGGATGGTGAAGATGCTAGTAACTCTGGGAACAAACATGGAATGCATATCAACCGGCCACTAAATAAAACAGATTTCAGATGCGAATAGAAACAAAAAAGCTGGGGAAGTACGAAGAGTTTTAAGGATAAAAAAAACCTAAAAAGATAATCCTTTTAAGAAGCTGATTTTTTTTCTTAGTCATTCCAGAAGTAAGAGGGACAGGGTAATACTGCCAATGCTTAACTCCAAAATAGATAAAAGATTTTTTTTAAAAAGAGAGAGGCTGCTCTATTGAGGAAAAAAGCCCTGAAATAACCTATCACTGGTGTTCAGAAGTCACAAGGTCATCATTCATCTTTATAAAAGGAGACACTGAACAAAGATGAATAAGGTAAAGCGTTTACTTTTACATAACGCCAGGACATGTGAAAGAAATAGCTTAATTCCACAGGCCTTGAGCATGACAGAGAAATACAAAGCTTTAGGAAATATGCTATGAAATGCTATACTTCTGCTTCCAACAAATGCTTGGAGACATCATGAAAGGCCTTTTGATGTGGACAGAAAATTTTGTTCACTATTTCTTTTAAATTCATTTTTTGGGGGATCTTTTAAAAAAATTAAAGTATAGTTTATTTACAATGTTGTGTTAGTTTTGGGTGTTTTGCAGATTCTTTTCCCTTATAGGTTATTACAAAATATTGAATATCATTTTCTCTCTTTTAAATCTTTTTAAAACAATTTTTTTTTTTCCAGAGCTCTCCAGTCTACTCTCTGTCTTGATCTAAGATCAGTCAGGGTTAAACAATCCATAACTTTGGAAGTTTACATCTAATTTTATACCTTTGGCCTTTATATTTATTAACTTCAACACAGGACAATGTATTACTCTAACAATAGTTAACATTGCTGATGCCACGAGCTCTCCATTTGGCTCTCAACAATAATTGCCTTTGTAGGGCTCTTTAAAATTGACGTGTACACACACAGGCACACATTCTTACAAAATGAAGAATGAAAAGAAAAATTAATGGGTTTGTCCAGTGAAACCTTGACATAAATGTACTCCTGATGGTAGAGGTAAATGTATAGGAGACCAGGATCACAGACTAACATATAGCAAGAATAAAATTTCTTCAAAATCTCCTGTTTATCAAGAAACTTACACAAAATTATAATTGTACATTGTGATATACGTAAGTTTCTTTTAATGTTAACTTTAAAATATACATTTGGTTATATACAAGTTTCTTTTACTGTTGAAATAATATTTTCCTCCAAAATTTCCTATATTATTTTGTATGATTGGCATCCATCAGTACAATATAACAAAAAGAAAGCCCACAACACTTTGGATTCAATCTTCTGGCTATTTTCAGGCCAAGTGTTTTGGTTTATTTTTTCTTTTCAATTATTCAGATCTCCATACCTAGTCATGCCCCACACTTTGCATAAGTATAATACTAAGAAATCTTATAATTTTTTATTAACTTGCAGATTTCTTCTGGGGTAGGAATATTGTTTAAATATTCCCTAAGGAGAAACCAAATGAGAGGGAAATTTTCCTCTGAGTTTTCAATTGTAGCTGATAGTGAATGGGAAATCACTTCTCACTTAGATCTACATGGCTGTTTGTGAGCAGAAAATAGTTTTAATTATCCTGACTGTGCAACCAAAATTTCTGGGACAGTCCCAATTTCATTCTTTTCAATAAATGTGAATTTCCATTATACTTACAGGAAATTGTCCAACACACGTATTCATACAGGTGATTAAAGTCCATTGTAGAAAGCTGTTCACTGCACGCTTGTGGGTAATGGTAAACAACTGGAAACAAGTTAAATGTCCTTCAGTAGGGAGAAGAGTTTAAGAAATTTCCATACATCCATATAATATAACACCAAGCAGAATCAGGTAGATCACTGTGTACTGGTCTGGGAAAATATTCAAGATACATTGTTCATTTGAAAAATATCATTACAGAACAGATGTTTAGTTGTACTCCCATTTGTGTTACACTTTGAAAATTTCCACTATATATGTTTGTAAAGGGTTAGAAAATTTTGGCAGGACATATCAGAAACAAACCCCAAAATTTCCTCTGTGGTTGGGATGAAGAATTAGAGATAAATGGAGACTTTTATTTGTTACTCATACTTCCTAACTCCCAGTATTTCCCGATTCCTCCAGTTCTCATTGCTTTCCACCATGTTTGAGACCCCGGTATTGTCATAAATCATACAGTAGTGGCTACAAGATATGAGCTTGCATGAGACTGGTTGGAAAAGTAAAGAAGATAGAGGTCACAGAACTTGATTAGCCATGGGGTTGACCTCTGAAGGAGGAAGCCAGTGGGTTCCAGTCACTGGCAATGTCAAGAAAATCCTGATCAGAAGTGAGTGTAGGAGCTACCAGGTGGAGGTGACACAGGAAGTCAAGCATGTGGCATCATCATTCCAAATTGTCCAACTTTTTCCTTGAACTTGGTTTGTGGTGGACATTACTGTTGCAATGTTGTGCCTGTGCTCAGGTGCTCAGTTGTTCAGCTGTGTCTGACTCTGCCGCCCAGTGGACTGAGCCCACCCGGCTCTTCTCTGCGTGGGATTTCCCAGGCAAGAATACTGGAGTGGGTTGCCATTTCCTTCTCCAGGGGCTCTTCCTGACCCAGGGATTGAACCCACATCTCTTGTGTCTCCTGCATTGCAGGCAGATTATTTACCACTGTGCCCAATATCTATTCTCCTTTTCTTCATTATTACAGAGCCAGAATTTCTTTTGGGGCCACAGAGTACCCAGTTAAACACAATCACTTCCGCAGGTTTTCTTAATGTTAGAGGTGACCAAGTTACTCAGTATTGGCCAATAGCTTGAAAGCAAAGGCTTTTGGGTGACACTATCTGAAATTTTCTCTTTTCCTGATAAAAAGGACAGATTCAGTGACTTATGCCTTTTGCCTTCATCTTTCAACCTGATTGGAAATAGATTTGAGTTCTGGGGGTAGAAAAGTCACTTTGCACCACGAAGATGAAAATCAAACCGTAAAGATGGTAAAGCAGGTCATCCGTGAGGACCTCGGGCACTTGCAGAGGTAGCCTGGGAGTCCTTCTGGAGCTCCAGTCATACAAGAAAAACGGCCCTCTGTTTGGCTAAGCTGTTGACATCAGGTGTCTGTGGTCAAAGGTAATTAATTCTAACCAATTCTGGATCCTCCACAAAGGTTCAGATGAGAGGAAACAAAGGGCTGTTCAGTTCGGGATGAGTCACAAGAACTCTGTACGAGTAGGCTGTGATCCTGCTGAGTAGGGGAGTCTGGAAAATAGACCAGGAAACTCCAGGAGAAGCTGGGCAAGGACCTGGGAGAACACAAGGGAGGCTGCATATTGGTAGGTGCCTAGGAGGCACCTGAAAATCAGCGGTCTGTTTGTAGAGCAGGATCCTGCAGGTAACACAAAGTGGGGTGACTTCTAGCTGTGGTCTAAAAAGGGCTTGAAAGAAGGTTCCACACTCTTGCCAGGATCAGCTGCTTTCTGGTCCTCAACCTGTGGGGTTGATTTTGGTTCGCAGGTGCTCGTCCAGGCCATGGTGGTGAAATCTCTGGGTCGTTTGCCTTCATTTCTCTGCCAGGACTCAGAGCTTCAGGCATCATTTGCACGCAGCTGCTCATGGGTGTTTGGCTTGGCCGAGCCAATGGCCTGCTGTTGGACGTGATGGGGGAGGGGAAGAGCTGTACTCCGGTGACCACGCTCCTCCAACAGCCCACCGTCACTTGCTCATTTCTGTTACTTTTACTTTTCTTAATTAAAAAAAAAAAATCTCCATAGTCAAGGAAAGGTGAGTAAAAAGGGATAAATAAATAAGTGTTAACTGGGAGAGTTTCATTTTAAATTTTTTTTCAAACTTACTCAGAAGGATGCATTATCTGTTAGTAAGTAGTGTAAGTAATTATCTTTAGCGTGGAACTGGTATATTTTTGGCAGTCCCACTGAAATGGTGTAAACAACATTTCCTGTGTCAAAAGCAGAGATCCAAGTCTGTTTTAGAATGGTCCTAATCTCCATCTATTATAATTTCCACCAATAACTTGTCTTTTTATATATGCTGGCATCTGTGTGAAAGACAGCATCCCACTTTGACCAAGTCTCCATCTGGTGACAGGCGGGGGAGCAGGAACGTAGACTGTCACTTTATGCAGATGGATTTCTATTAATACAAACAAGTGACCCTAAAAGAGAAATTGGCTAGCTCCAGCAGAACTTTAAGAAGATTGTTCTGAATTTCCTGAAAGCAGGTTATTTCTAAATACATGGTGTTGCCTTTTAAACACAGATCAGGCATTTCTGTCCTTCTGAGAGCTGGTTTCACAAAGTGGGCTTGCTGTTCTCAGCCCATTCGCTTGGGGCGGGAGTGGAAGGAAGTGACTGCAATGAAAGAGGTTTCTTATGGGAAGAGCCCTGAGTTTTGCTGTCCCCGTTTCAGGACTCATCAGGTTATGAGTCCTGGAGAGAGTCAAGGAGGAGGGCAAGAGAACTGAGGGGAAGGGAAATGGTTTCACCCATCGTGACTCCTGGCCACCCCTTGTTTGTCCTGCCTTACCAAGAGGAAATGTAGCTTTAAAATATACTCCAGTGCATCCATCTGGTAAATTCACATTCTGAACTTAACACAAGCTAACCTTTCCCAAGGGAGTCTGCTTTCGAGGATGGCTAGACAGGTTTTCTCTGGCGACTTCCTCTTCCTTTGTGAGCCGTCCCAGGCCAGCAGTGGCAAGGAGGACACTAACTGGGCCCTGGAGAGATTCACCAGGGTAACAAACCCTGGTTGTAGACAGCCCAATGGCTCATCAAGAGAGACTGAGTCCTGCTATATCATCCATGCAACAAATACTATGACATGATTAAAAGTAATATTTTGGAGGAGTTTTTTTTAACTACCATTGTTTCAGTACCATTTCAGAGCATTTGCCCTGTTTAGCCCTACTATTACATACTTTGTGTATTTCTTTAAATTTGTTCAGTTTTTAAAATATATATTCCCTCCTCTCCTGACCCTAAGCACTTATATGTGTGACATCAGTTTGATAAGCTAGTTATATTTTTTTAGTACACAATAACATAAATAGACAACTAAAATAAAAACTTTTCAGGGGCTTCCTTGGCAGTCCAGTGATTAAGACTCAATGCTTCCAATGCAGGGGGTGTGGGTTCAATCCCTGGTCAAGGAATTAAGATCTCACATTCCCTATGGGAAAAAAAAAGTTCACTCAAGTATCAGCTCAAATTGTCCTGAGCATCCCCAGTGGTCCTTTTCCCACCTTTTGGAGAAACCCTGCTTTATAAGAGTATTTGGTGTCCTTGGGGGAAAGGCTATGCCATTACCTGAAAAACAGCAAATGCAGAATGCAGTGCTTGATCAAAATCTTGCGGAGATAATGTGTGTGTGTGTCTGCGTGAAAAATGCACATATGTATTTATGCATCCCCAATATGAGAATAGCATTAACTCTATTAATATGTCATATGGTCTCAGATTGAGTTAGGTCTTTTTTACAAGTGCCACCTATACTTAAAAGTGATGGTTAACTCATTGGCTTAATTTTAATAAGAACTTTCAGTTTAGTTCAGTTCAGTCGCTCAGTAGTGTCCGACTCTTTGCGACCCCATGAATCGCAGAATGCCAGGCCTCCCTGTCCATCACCAACTCCCAGAATTCACTCAGACTCACATCCATCGAGTCAGTGATGCCATCCAGACATTTCATCCTCTGTCGTCCTCTTCTCCTCCTGCCCCCAATCCCTCCCAGCATCAGAGTTTTTTCCAATGAGTCAACTCTTCGCATGAGGTGGCCAAAGTACTGGAGTTTCAGCTTTAGCAACTTTATTGAGATATAATTCACATACTAGAAAATTCACACTTTTAAAATAAAAATTCAGTGTTTTTAGCATATTCACAAAGTTGTATACCACCAGTAATATCTAGTGTTAGAACATTTTATCACCCCAAAAGAAACTCTGTACCCATTAGGAGTTATTATCCTATTGTCCCCTACATCCAGCCTCTGGCAATCATTAGTCTACTTTCTGTCTCTATGGATTTGCATATTCTGCAAATTACATATAAATGGAATCATGGAATCATACAATACATGGCCTTTTATGATTGGCTCCTTTCATTTAATATAATGTTTTCAATGTTCATCTATGTTGGAGCATGTTTTAGTATTTCAATCCTCTTTATTGTAGAATAGCATTCCCCTGCCTGGATATATCATATTTTTATTTATCTATTCATTATTTGGTAGGCAATTTTGCTATTCGTACTTTCTGGCTATTATAAATAATTCTGCTATGAATATTTATGTACAAGTTTTATGTGGACATATGTTTTAAATTTCCATGAGTCTCTATCCAGAAGTAGAATTGCTGAATTACATAATGACTCTATGTTAAACAGTTTAAGGAACTACCAAATTGTCTTCCAAAGTGGCTACACCATTTTATAATCCCAGAAACAGTGAATGAGGATTCCGTTTTCTGCACATCTTTGCCAACATCTGTCGCTGTCTGTCATTTTGATTTTAACTATCCTAATGGATGTGAAATGGTTATCTTATTGTGGTTTTGGTTATTACATGTTTCCCAGAAAGCTAAGGATTTCAGGTTTATTATCCTGTGTTTGTTACCCATTTGTCTGTCTTCTCAGGATAAACGTCTATTCGATTTTTTCCCTGTTTTACAATTGGAGTGCTTGTCTTCTTCCTGTTGAGCTGTAGGACTTCTTTATATAATCTATATATATCTTTTATCAGATATACAATTGCAAATAGTTTCTCCTATTCTGTGAGTTGTCTTCTCATTTTCTTGACAGCGTCCTTTAAAGCACAAGAGTTTTAAATTTCATTAAGTCCAATTATATTTCCTTTTGTTGCTTGTGGTCTGGGTGTCATATTTAAGAATCCATTGTCTGATTGGGTCACAAATATTATGCCTGTGTTTTCTTCAAGGAATTTTATAAGTTTAGCTCTTATATTTAGGTCAGTGATCTGTTTTGAGTTAATTTTATATTTTATTTGTGGAAAGGGTCCTGTTTCATTGATATCCAGATGTCCAAACATTGTTTGTTGAGAAGACTGTTCCATGCACATCGAATGGAACAAGGGTTCTTGGCACCCTTGTCGAAAACAACATCATAAATTTGTCAAAAACAAATTCATAAATGTATGAATTTGGGGAATTCCCTGGTGGTCCAGTGGTTGGGACTCTCACTTCAACTGCAGAGGGCTTGGGTTTGATCCCTGGTTAGGGAATTAAGATCCTTCATGCCTGTTGCATGACACAGACAAATAAATAAAACAATAAATAAATAGATTTAATCCTGTACTTTCAATTCTATTCCATTGATCTGAGTGTCCAGCTTTATGCCAGTACCTCAGTGTCTTGGTTGTTATAGCTTTGTAGTGGAGTTTGAAATTGGTAAGTAACAATCTTTTAACTTTGCTATTCTTTCTCAAGATTGTTTTGACTATTCAGGGTTCCTTAAATTACCATATGAATTTTAGGATCAGCTTATCAGTTCTGCCCAACGAAAGGCAGTTGGGATTCTGATACAGAGTGCATTGAACCTGTAGATCAATTTGGAGACTATTACTACCCTTATAATACTAAGTCCCCTGATCCACGATCATGAGATGTTTTTTCATTCAGTTAAATCTCTTTTAATTTCTTTCAACAAAGCTTTGTAGTTTTCAGTACATAAGTCTTACACTTTTTTTTGTTAAACTTACTCCTAAGTATTTTATTCTTTTGGTGTTATTGTAAATGGATTCAGACTGAGTTTTACTTTCTTCTTTATCCTTTCCCAAAATTAAGAAATTTTTACAATAATATTCTTTATTATTGTCAATAATATTTTTATAGTCAGAAAGAATATGAAAGAGTACAATTTCTGCCCTAGGAAAAATTGGGAAAACTAAATATGGACTTTGGAAGAATTTTTTTGTTATATGAATTTGACTTATAATTTGATTCAAATAATTCATGAAGCCTCTAATGGAACTTAAGTTGATTTCATTCTTAACTGCGTGTTTAACCTATTGTAAAGATGGAAAACGCACATTTATTACTCACAACATAACAAATTTTAGGCATTTTGTTTAATGAAAATGAAAGATGTTTTATTGGAAGTAAGATCAATAAACTCTATAACCTTGAGTCTATAAAGCAAGTTAAAATAAAGCACTTCATGGTCTTACAGAGTAGAGGGAACAGGAATGGGGATCTCAGTGTGAAGGGGAAAAACGTCTGTTGGCTTGCCAGATTTTGAATGTAGCTGACCTGACAGAGTAGCTGAATCAGCCTCCCACACCCCAGCTTCACCCTAGGCTGTAACTTACCTTTCCCTTCAGTTCAGTTCAGGTACCCAGTTGTGTCTGATTCTTTGCGACCCCATGGACTGCAGCGCGCCAGGCTTCCCTGTCCATCACCAAATCCCTTTCCCTTGCAAGTTTATTATGTATGTATGTGCTCAGTCACTTCAGTTGTGTCCAGCTCTTTGTGACCCTATGGACTGCAGCCCGCCAGGCTCCTTTGTCCATGGGCTTCTCCAGGCAGGAATACTATAGTGGGTTGCCATGCCCTCCTCCAGGGGATCAAACCCATGTCTCCTGTGTCTCCTCCATTGCAGGCAGATTCTTTACCCACTGAGCCACCTGGGAAGCCCTGCAGGTTTATTAGATTCTAGTTTTAAATCAGATCCATCAGTTGAACCACCAGGCCCCTCAGAGATCTCTACCAGAAACCTCAGCAAAAGATGTCAGTTTATGGCTTAAACCTGTGCTTTACAATGTTGTTTGTTTATTGACTTTAAATCAAACAGGACTTGCTCACGTTGGTGGTAGGACCCACTTGTTATTAGCCCTTAGCTGTTTTAGTGAATATAAGACTTACTTGGTCATTGTAGCAGCTGCAAAGAGTCATGTCACTCATAACAGAGCTAAAAGATCTTTCAGATCCTAGAGATAGTCCCCTGGGTAAGGCTAAACCTCCACAGCTAAAATCATAGTTCCTGGCAAGAAAAGTTATCGGCCAAAAATATCCTGTATGGAGAACAGAATTCAGCTTCAACAGTCACTCAGATAAGGTCTTAGAAACTATTTCTTGTATAACGTAAGACAGTCAGTCCTCACCTGAAAAGAGTGCGCGCTAACACTCAAAATGCTCTATGTTTGCTTTTCCAGCATCATCCAGTAGATGTTGATGGCTTCCCAGTAGACCATGTCAAGAACTGAGAAAGAAATGTTTGAGAATTCACACTCAGAAAAGGCTCATCAATATGAGCATGTCACATATTTAAATTCAGAAACTAATCTCAGGTCCTCAGACACAGAGAACCAATAAAGAACACTTCATGGTACGATTAGAAGCCTTTTAACAACTGCCAGCCTTTAAAGCAAGAACTGGGTAAACTGAATCCCTTGTCCCCAAATCTAGAGTTCTGAGTTCTTATGTACTAGTGTCTCTACCCGCTTCTTTCATTGGGAAAAGCATTAAGAAGCTAGCTAGGTGGGGATTTCTCTGGTGGTCTAATGCATAGGATTCCATCCTCCCAATGCAGGGGCCTGGGTTCAATCCCTGGTTGGGGAACTCGATCCCACATGCCACAACTAAGACCTGGCCCAGCCAAATGAATAAAAATAAATAATAAAAAAAAAAGAAGCTAGCTAGGAGTGCAGTCAGCTCCCACAGTATCTTTAAGACAGAGAGAGACAAGACCTGCTAATATAGCCCTCTTTATAAAGGACCCATAACTTTCTTTCCCAACAAGAAACTGAACAGAAATCTGCAGCCCTTCAGGGACTGAGACTCTGTACCCATCTCTGCACACATCCAAATAAGGCTTAGCTCACCTCCCAAGAAAGGAAATTGAGTCAAGAAGGTCAGGTGAGAAAGGTCAGGATCTTCTATATGCCTTCCTGAGGACGAGCAAAAAGATTTCATGCTCTTTGAAAGCAAACAGAATAAAAGGGTCAAGGTTTTAACCATGGTTCTCCTCATGAGGCAGAATCTTGTGTGATAACATTTTCATCAGTAGAAACTCTCAGGCAAATTGTTCTACTCATCTCTCCCCGGGAAGCTTAACCCTAACCCTCAGCCAATCTCTTTCTCAGCAGTCCCAGAACAATATCCTGCCCTGTATCTGCATGACTTCTTTGCAAGACCTTCCCTCCAAAGATGGCCCGATAGACCCAAATCCTTCCTTTGACTGCTATGCTTGGCCCTGATAAGTCAGGCCTCGCCAACCACAGGTCAACAATAATAGAACCGTTTAAGGTCAAGCCCTTAAAGAGAAATATGGCCTTTCTTTCTGACACCTGGAAGTGTCTTCTGGTGACAGCTCATCTTTGCCTTGAAAGTGGGAAGGTAGAGGCAAACTTTCTGATTTTAAAATGTATCTTTTAGATGCTAATATCGCCCATTTTCAGATTACCCCGTGTTCCAGAAAATCCTTCCTTATCTGACTCTTCAGTTCCTCCTTGTATTCTTCTCAAGCTTCAAGGCAGAGGAATTCTAGTGGGAGTAAAGGCTCTGGCTACATTGATTTTTGCTGACATTAGAGGGTCAGCTTGTGGAATATCAAGCGAATGTGATTCATTTTATTCAGACAGCAAGAATGTACACCTCCTAATTCTGGTCTGGCTTCC
The DNA here is from genome assembly GCF_032452875.1 of Bos javanicus. NCBI lineage: Eukaryota > Metazoa > Chordata > Mammalia > Artiodactyla > Bovidae > Bos > Bos javanicus. The sequence continues at coordinate 40,640,726 of NC_083890.1, forward strand.
TGATGGGACCAGCTTGGTCTATCATCATATATCAATCCTACCTGCTAATGGGCACACAGAGTCCTTTAATGTGTGGAATCACTCTGACAGTTTTCAGCATACATTAGCTTACTGAACACTTGTTGGAAAATTGAATGACAGATTTGGCAACGGTTCTTTAAAATTCCATCTACAGAAAATAAGAGATGTGGAGATTTATCCCCATTGGTCATTTCCCTAGGGATGTCTGCATGAATCAATAAGGACTAAATGCATACCATGATGACTCACTGATGGCATATTCGGTGAGTTTGTCATGAAATTTGCTTATATTTTTAATCAAGAATGAATATACCCTTTAGTAATCTTTGTTTTTTAGTTTTTCTCTGTTTTCAAGGTGCATATTTTAAGTTGTGTTGAACAACATTAGTTCTTAAATTAGTTTCTTAAATTTACTCTGACCACAGTGGCATATGCTTATTAATAATTAAAAATGCTAGTTGAATGTTGAATGAATAAAAAGATGAATGAATGAATCCATGGAAAAAAATGAATAATTTTAATTTATGGATATAATGTTGCTGCAAATGTCTAAAAACCAAATATATATATTGACAGATTTAAAAGATAACAAGGACAAATGATAATATTGATTTTGTTATGTAATCAAATTGAAGGAATTTTTCATCTTGCTATGTCCAACAGTCTTATTGCAAAAAAACAACACTAAAAATGAATCTGATAATACACAAAACTTACAGACGTAGGATTATGAGGTAAGAAAACTAATAATATCATGAGATGATCAAAAGATTTAAAGCAAGCTTTCAAGATATCTACTTCAATCAATATATATAACAAAAATTATAGATAAGCTGGAATTCATCTTGACTGTCCTCTTTGGATAAGCAGTATATTTTAGTTTAATAGAGGCTTTTAATAAGGAAAAGGAAGAAATAGCAAAGTTAAAAAGAAAAACATCCTTTTACGAAACTGAATTTTATAGACCTCCAAAGTATTACGTTTCACTATCAGGGCCAACAGTAAGTGGAGGTAGAGTAGCTGCCTTTGGTGTAATCTCTGCAAAAAAAGGTTACCAGGAGGATCAGTCTTTCTTAACTTCATGAATTCTTTTTCTCAACTTGAAATCTCCACCATCTCTTAATGTTTTGTAGATCCCGGTTTTGACTCTGGAAAAAATATCTGTTTTAAGCATCTAAAGCTGAGAAAGCTCCAGGGTTGTAGTAAAAATAGCTTTCGTTCCATCTGAATTCAGTGGTCCCCAATTTTTGGAGCCTTTGACAGTTTTCATGAGTACTGTCACACTGATCTCGCTCACCCTCTGTTTTTTATTTTATTGGAATTTTATTGAGATACTTGTAGGTTTGCATGCAGTATAAGAAGTGATAGAGATTTGTTGTACACTTGACCAAGTTTCCCCTAATGGTAACATTTAGCGAAACTAAAGTATAATATTCACAACCGACATTGACACTGATGCAATTCACTGATCGTATTCAGATTGTGTGTGTGTGTGTGTGTGTGTGTGTGTGTGTGTAGTGAGTCCTGTACTATTTTATTGGTGACCTCCAATTTTTGCCAAATTATTTGCCCTAATTTTCTCTTCAGATGTAGTTAATTTGGGGTATTTTCAAAGTGAAATCCACCCCACATTTAACCTAGAATGTTCCACATCTGCCCCAAATTAGAGACTCATTGGTTTACTATTCATCTCTTCAGTGGTCTACATCAGCTTTCTTCTTAAGATTACAAAAGACAAATTTTCTTGGATTTAGATGAACATGAGTCATCTCTGGGTTAATCTGTTCCATTTGAGTATAGATTCCAGATTTTTCATGGTTTATTTGTTCATTCAAAAAATATTTACTGGTTGCTTGCTGAGTCCTTAAAGTAGTATCCTAGGAGCCTGGTGTACAGTGGGGAAACAACAAGCATGATCTCTGCTCTCAGAAGACTTAGGATCTACTAGACCGCCAGGCTTGTGCCAACAATAAACTGCCAGAATCAAGTAGGTGGAGATTAGCTGAAAGGGTGGTCACATTTTTTAAAAAGTTCAATGCAATCTCCTCACTTGCCTCAACAAATAGGTGACCTTCATTTAGTCTCCATAGGAATTCATCTACCTTAAAAAAAAAAAAAGGAGAAATACTACAAATAGAATACAAAGAAATGCTACAATAATATTCAACTTTTGTCATTCAGAGGGATTATGCAGCCAGTTATAAACCAAGGAATCCACATTACCACCTTAGAGTTTCCAAATTCTTCATCTTTCTCTTTAGTGTGGCATTGGCCAAACTTGAAGGACCTAGTTCATAGATTTCTTCTAATTGTAGAGAAGGTACCACTTCCATCCTTTTCAGCTAGCCCAGAAGCTTTATGGTAGGATGATACAATGGAAGGAACCTTGGAGTAAAAACAAAAAAAAAGAGTTGAATTTATACAACACACTCAAATAATAGTGTGAGTAAAATTTGCTATCAGGCTACCACACATTTCCTAAACAAAAACTATAATCACTGAATTTATTAGACAGTCTCCATCATTCAAATAGACAACACCCTTAGCCTCAGGTTGACTTATTCAGAATCTCGGAATATATTTTGCAGTGTACTCTTTGGGATTCCCCTTCTAAAATTCATTCTTCTACCCAGACTATGATTAAGTTATTTTAAAATTGGAACTGCCAGATTGTTCCACCTGCCCTTTCCCAGTCCCAAACTCTAATCCGTTCTTTGGGCAAGGGTTTTGAACCAAATTCTTGTTCAAGTGCATGCATCGATTCAAAGTTTTTTTGAGTAAAGTCTGGCTTTGCACAGTTACCCTGTTATCAAGTGTGTACACCAATAAGGTAGCGCCCCCCCCCCCCCAATCTGGGCTAGCGTACAAGTCAGGTTGCTAAATTTACACAACAGAATGTTGGCTTTGCCATCTGCACACCTGTTATCTAAAGCATACGGCTCTCTCTTTAATCAACAACACAAAACATAGGCTCTTCATGCGCTCCTGGGAGATTTCAGTCCTGCCTCTGATCCAGCCCTTGGCAAAAGCTCACTTGAAACATCTGATATTTGAAGGAGAGTCTTTAAGGCATGCTAACTACACATTCCTTTAGGTACCTAAGTGAAAACATTTCCCTCTTACATGTAAATATTTCGAAAATAATGTATCTGGACACTCTGTGAGCCTCACACAGAAGTTGTCCCTCTGTGATATGGATTATAATGGAGGTAAACACATATTTACTTGTAGTTTATTTTGGCATCATCTGCAATTCTGTATCTGATGAGCATATTTGAGAACAAAGATGAGGGTGTAGAAAGCTAGAGGGGACTATACCTCTCACAAATTGATGGAGTCACCATACAGCACTCACTCACCTAGCTTTGAAACTACTTTTGTCATGGGAAATAAAGTTCTGAATTATTCAGACCACTGTTATTATGAGATTTTTGTATTAAATGTAGTGAGATGGAATTTTGACTGACAGCAGTCCTCAAGGAGCCCCTGGTGGCTCAGACGGTAAAGAGTGCTTGCAGTGCAGGAGACCAGGGTTCGATCCCTGTGTCTGGAAGATCCCCGGAGAAGGAAATGACAACCCACTCCAATATTCTTGCCTGGAGAATCCCATGGATGGAGGAGCCTAGCCGGCTACGGTCCATGGGGTCACAAAGAGTCGGACACAGCTGAGCGACTTCATTTTCACTTTCTTTCAATCCTAATAATCATTGTCTTGCTCATTACTTCATTAAACAAATAATTTTTATCACCCAAATTATGCTAGGCTAAATGTAGATTAAAAATGAATAAAATACAGTCCTGCACTGAAAGAACAAAGTCAATAAAAGCATAATGCAAGCCACATATGTAATTTTAACCTTTTTCTAGCCACACTTAATAAAAAGCCAAAGTAATAGGTAAAATAGTCTTTAATAATTTATTTCACTTATCCTAATATATCACAAATATTATCATTAACATTAAATTGAAGTAAAAGTATGCTAATCAGATATAGGATTCACAAAAATGGAAGAATCATTTCATAGGTTGACGGTTTTCTTTGCTTTATGGATCCTTTTTAGTTCAATGTAGTCCAACTTGCCTATTTTTTGTTGTTGCCTGTGCTTTTCATGTTATATCTAGGAAATAGTTGCCGAAACCAATGTCAAAAAGCTTTCTCTCTGTTCTCTTCTGGGAGTTTTCAGTCTTATATTTAAGTCTTTAATCCATTTGTAGTTGATTTTTATCTATGGAGTAAGATAAGGGTCCAGTTTCATTCTTTTGCATATGGATTTAGTTTCCTCAACACCATTTGTTGAAGAGACTCTCTTTTCCCACATTCTATTCTTGGCATTTTCGTCAAAGGACAGTTGTATGTGAATTTACTTCCAGACTCTCTATTACATTGGTCTGCATGTCTGTCTTAGCGACATTAATCCCTGGGATCCTCTGCTGGTCTCTTGTTGCCTTCATCTACAGTCTCCCTCTTGGTTGGTTTCTTCTCTTGCTTGGGACACATCCTCCTGTTGCTTCATGAGGCAGGATATGTGGAAAGCAGATTTTTGAAAGCTCGAATGCCCCCAAATGTTTTTATTTTCTTCTGATACTTGATTAATAGTAGTTTTATTGCACAGAATTTTAGGTTGGATTCATTTTCCTCAAATATCACTTTGTTGTTTTAGAGCAAAAAACCAGATACAAATAATTTCTAAGTATTGGTCTTTGATCTTCTTTTTCCTGTAGCAGCCTGTACACTTACTCCTTACCCCAGGTTCTGAAATGTCACAATTATGTGAATTGACGTGTTATTGGTGGTGGTGGTGGTGTTCAGTTGCTAAGTTGTATCCAACCCTTTTGCCACCCCACGGACTGTAGCCTGCTAGGCTCCTCTGTTCATGGGATTTACCAGGCAAGCATACTGGAGTGAGTTGCCATTTCCTTCTCCAGAGGATCTTCCTGACCCAGGGATTAAACCTATGTCTCCTGTACTGAAGGTGGATTCTTTATGGCTGAGCCACCAGGGAAGCCCTTTAGCCCTCAATGAGCCCCTTTAAATCGTGAATCCATATTTTTCTGTTCTTAAAATATTTTACTTGATGATATACCTTTCACTCTTGTATTCTTGTCTCTCACAGAACTGTGTTAATCTATTGATATTTGGGTCTCTAATTTTCTTCTCTTATATTTTCCATATATATATATATATATATATATATGTGTGTGTCTTATTTTCATATTTTCTGAGTGAAATTCTCAAACTTATCTTCAAGTCTTCTACTGAATATTTTATTCCTATTATTACATGTTATCATTTTCAAAAAAGCATATGGATTCAATTCCACAAACATTTGTTGCATATTTATTATATTAAGTTTACTGCATTTGGGAATGGTTTGTTGGGAGTTGTAGACAGATTTTAAAAAAGCTTTTAATATATAAACATATATACAAATATCTGTGAAATAAAAGCCATATTAATTTGAGTCAACAACTCTAAAAGTAGACAAGGAAGAAATGCCATCAGTATTCTTCTCATTTCTAAACCAAAAGTGCAACTAATGAGATTATCAGCAAATTAATTAAAAGATATTACTAATGATCATAATAAGAAAGCTGACAAATTCTCAAGTTTGATTGACACTACTCAAGGTAAAACTTTGATTGACATCCATTCAGTCATTCTAATACACGTCTCAGAGCTCATGATAGATATAATGAGCATAAAGTTAAATTCTGGAGAAAATATATTCCATCCTGTTACAGAATATTTTGAGATCAAATAATAGGGCTCTTTAACAAGTACGTAGGATGTTCAACTACTGGCAAACCTTACATGAAGAGATCACGTAATTGGTTTTTGTCCTGGTTAAAAAAAGAATCCTCTAACCAAGGTCACATATGGGATTATTCACCAGTCTTAAATCTAGTAATAAAATGGATAATGGGAAGGCAAGAAGGGATATTTCACAGTTTTGACTCAAATGTCTGAGCAGCATTTATAATGGAGCAACACAAAAGAACTGCTATTTGACACAAACAGCAGGGGACTCCAGTCTACTTTCCCAGCACTATGGAAGCAAGACAGGGTTCTAGAAAAGGAAGTTGGAAAACAGGGCTGCATGACTCTGAGAAACCCACTCAAGTAAAAGGTGGCTTTTCTCTCCCCTGCCCCCAGCTTTATTGAGACGTCATTGACCTACACCATTGTGTAGTTTGAGGCGTACAACAGGGTGGTTTAATATACTTAGATGTTCCAAAATGATTACCACCATAGCTCACACTTCAGTGTCACATAATTACCATTTTGTTTTTGTGGTGAGAACATTTAAGATCTACACTCTTGGCAACTTTCAAGTATATAATACAGTATGATTAACTAAGGTCATCTTGCTGTACATAAGATCCCCAGCAGTTATTCATCTTATAACTGCATGTTTGTGCTCTCTGACATCTTCCCATTTCCCCCACCTGACCCCAGAGCCTGTAACCACCATTCTACTCTCTGGTTCTATAAGTTGGTCTCTTAGATCCCACATATAAGTTACATTATGCAGTATTTGCCTTTCTCTGATTGATTTCACTTTGCGTAATGCCCTCAGGGTCCACCCTTGTCTCAAACAGCAGAATTTCTTTCCTTCTTAGGGCTAAATAATATTCCGTTTTATATATAATGCTGCAATAAACATGGGACTGCAGATATCTTCTCAGTTCTAATGTTTATTTCCTTTGGATATATGCCCAGAAGTCAGATCGTTGAATTGTACAGTAGTTCTATTTTTAATCCTTTGAGGAAACTTAATACTGTGTACCAGTTTACATTCCCATCAGTAGCACATGTTTCTCCACATCCTTACCAACACTTATCTGCTGTATTTTTGATAATGGCCATTCTAATAGGTGTGAGTGATATTGTGGTTTTGATTTGCATTTCCCTGAATATTTGATGTTGAGTACTTCTGTATACCTGTTAGCCATCTGTATGTCTTCTGTGGGAAAAGTATCTACTCAGTTCCTCTGCCCAGTTTAAATCACATTGTTTGTTTTTTTGCTGTTGAGTCATAAGAGTTCTTTATATAATTTGGATCTTAACCCCTTATCAGATATATGATTTATACATATTTTCCTATTCTGTACTTTGCCATTTCATTTTGTTGATTGTTTCTTTGGCTGTGCAGTTTTTGAGTTTGATATGGTCCCACTTATTAATTTTTGCTTTTGCTTCTTGTGCTTTTGGTGTCATATCCCCCCAAAATCATTGCTAAGACCAATGTCAAGGGGGTTTTGCCCAGTATTTTCTTTTAGAAGTTTTACAGTTTCAGTTCTCATGTTAAGTCTTTCCAATACGTGTAGTTTCCCCCCATTTGACCAAGCAACTCTCTGACGTCAGCCTGGTATCCTACAATTCAACTCAATTCAATTCTGATGCTTCCGACCTGGAGATACTGTGAGATCTCACAAGGTAAGGGGCTCAGTCCTCTAGACTGTCCGTCTCTCACTTCAGATGCCAGTCACAAGTCCAGCTTGTCACCTGTGCTTCTGACCAATTGGTTGTACATAAGAGGTTCCAACAAAACCCTCATCAGGTCTGACTGATTTGCTAGAGTCACTCTCAGAACTCAGAGAAACATTTTATTACAGATTGCTTGTTTATTATAAAAGGATATAACTCATAAACTGCCAGATGGAAGAGATGCACTGGGGAAGTTGTACACGAGGCTCAGAGCTTCCATACCATCTCAGAGTGTCTGACACTCCCAGCACCTCCATGTGGAAGACCTCCAAACCCATCATTTGGGATTTGTAAGACGGCTTCATTATAGAGGCATGATTGGTCATTGGTAACTGAACAGTCTCTAACCCCACTCCCCTCCCAGAGGTCAGGAGCTAGGACTGAAGTTTCGGTTGTAAACATTTCCAACCATCTAACCATCTGGTTGGTTCCTCAGAAGAAGGATCCCATCTTAGGCTACCTTGGACTTTCTAGAAGTCACCTAATTAACATAATAAGAGATGCTATTATGATTTCATCACTTAAGAAATCCAGCTGTGTGCCAGGAATAGGTCAAAGGCTAAATATATATTTATTATAAATTACAGTATCAAAGTCTTCATTCCATTTTGAGTTAATTTTTGTGAGTAGTGCTAGATAGAGGTCTAATTTTATTCTTCTATGGGTGGTTTTCCAGTTCTCCCAATACCATTTATTGAAGAGATTGTCCTCTTCCCCCATTGAATATTCTTGGCTTCTAAACAGCAGCTTTTCATTTTCATACCTCAGGGTCCAGAAGGAAAAGCCAGCTGAAATTAGCAGATGAGGACATTGTTTTGTCTGCTGATATAAGAGATGCACCCCCAAGAGAGGTGCTGGCATTTGACATTAAGGACAGGGAAGCTTGGTGTGCTGCAGTCCGTGGGGTGACAAAGAGTTGGACACGACTTAGTGACTGAACGACAACAATAAAGAAAGCCTAACTGTTCTGTGATTACAATTCTTATTTGGACTTCTCAATTTCAAGGACCTCTCATCACTGGGCCGGAATCTTGGGAGAACTTTGAGTAAGTGATATAGCAGTAGCTTTATTAAGCTAGTGTGGTCATGATCTGTATAGCTCTGACTCTGTGTTACCCAAGTTCAGTCAGGGAGTAAACAGGCAGTAGGCCAGTAGAATTAAGGCTGTTTCTACATGCCTAGAATAAAAGGATAAGCCACCCATTTCATTGACTTAACTGATTCAGATCTCTGTAAGGCTGATCCAATTAGCTGTGTGGCAGTTGGCTGGTTGCATGCCATAAAAAATGAGCAGTTCGTGTGCTTAATAGATTTCTTCCTTCAAAACATGATCTTTGTATCTTAAGAGCCTAACACAGTGTCTGGCACAGCATGGCTGCTCCATAAATATTCGTGGGATGAATGAGCTCTAAGAAGTCTTAGACAAAGCAACTTAGTTCCATTCTCACTACCTGCTGTGCTAAAAATCTCCTTGGCTGATTCCATATGACACTTAGGAGACCTTTCTTGTTTTTTTTTTTTTTTTTTTTATATTGCATTTCATCAGTTCCTGTTAGATTCAAAGAAAAGAAGTTGAAACAGTTCTTCAGCAAATATTTATGGAAACCTACCACGTACAAGGCACTTCTTGGAAAACTAAAACTCTAAGATAATCTTTTCCCTGCAATAGCTTATAGCCTCAAAGAGAAGATATGCATGCACATATACATTCTCAGAACTACAGCTTTCTAAATGATAAATGCATCTGTATGCCGTTATATGCCCCAAGCTTATGAAAGGGGTATAAAATAAGTCTTTCTTTGGTTTGATGCTTCATATTGGTTTTTTAGTTTTTAATGTTGATGCAGACACTTAAAAAGAATTTGACCGTACCAAGTCATAGTTGCACCATGTGGGATCAAGTTCTCTGACCAGGGATGGAACCCATGCCCCCTGCATTAAAGCATGGAGTCTTAACCACTGGACCACCAGGGAAGTCCCTGCATCATATTGTTTAATGTTGAGATCCAAAATGACTCTAAGCTCTCCATGGTTATAAATGACAATCTTTTCCCCCACAATTTCCCTTACTAAGTACTTCCAAAAAGTGTCTGGCATTTCTCTTCTGGGTAGCCTCTGTTTGTCCCTCCTCCTATTCTCCTCTTTTGTCTGCCTGCTCTGAGTCCCAGGAGGCTGACCTCTCCCTACACTACTGACTGTATCACATGGGCTCCATAGTCCACTGGCTTACGGTTGGGTTGGGAGAGTGGAATACACCAGCAGAAGATGGGGATGCAGAGAGAAAGAATGGGTGTGTATTCACTTCTCTTCTTCCCTGCCTGAGAGCTGTTCTAACAGCAGCTGCACCTCTCTCAACCACAGATCCTGTCTCAAGACTCATGACTCCAGCTCCTGCAAGGCTCTGGGAACAGTATTTGTCCTTTGCCCCTGTCATGGTTAATTTCGTGTGTCAACTGGATGGGGTTGATGGGGTGCCCAAATAAGTGGTTAAGTCTTATTTCTGAGTGTGCCTGTGAGGATGTTTCTGGAGAAGACTAATATTTAATCAGTCGGTTGAGTAAAATAGATTGCCCTGCCCACTGTGGCCTCATCCAGTCTGGTGACAGCCAGAATAAAAGTCTGAGTGAAAGAAAATGATTTCTTTCTGACTGTCCTTGAACTCACACTAAGGCTGGAACTTACACCCTCGGCTCTCTATCAGTTCTCCTGGATTCCGGCTTGCTGACTGCAGGTCATGAAGCTTCTTAACCTTCATCATTGCATGAGCCAATTCCTTATAATTCATGCATACACAACATACCCTTTTGGTTTTGTTTCTCTGGCTAATTTTTTTTCTCCTGATTACTATATCCCTTCAGATCTAGAGATGGTAACGGCTTCCTAGTGTTGTCAGACTCTGGGTACTTCAACATTGCTTGTTGGTACGCTTAGCCCCGCCCATGCCTCTGCAAGGCCTTCTCAGGTGGCAAAGAGTCTGCTTGCTAATGCAGGAGATGCGGGTTTGATCCCTGGTCAGGAAAGATCCCCTGGAGAAGGAAATGGCAACCCTCTCCAGTATTCTTGCCTGGGAAATCTCAGGGACAGAGGACCCTGGTGGGCTACAAGTCATGGGGTCACAAAGAGTTGGGTATGACTGAGTGATTGAACACACACACACACACACACATATACCTCCTACCTCTGCAAATAATCCCTTCAATAAACTTTCTCAAAATCCTGGTTGAGTAGGCATCTGTTTCCTGCCAGAAGCCTGACTGAGACAATAGCCTGAATGGCACATCTTCTCATTTACCATTCCGGCTGGAGGACACGGGAGCTCAGAGCCCCTGAGCTCAGTGGTACCTAAAGACCCCTCTCCAAAGCTGGTGGCCTCCAGACCCTCTCACCCACTGAGCTAGGTTTGTTTGGCAATGACTATTTCCCTCACTCAACCGAAGACTTTGTGTCACCTAGGAAAGAAGAATTCAGATAGTTCATCTAATACAGTGGAAATCTCTAATATGGCAGAGCTAGAGAAGCATCTGACGTGTAAAGATTTTATTCTATTTAAATATAGAATGATAACAGATTACTCAGGGTTGCCTACTCTGTCTTAATCCTTCATTAAAATAAGGTGGTAAGATGCCAGTTACAAGAAACTGAAATAATCCTTTTCTTTTTTTACTGTGTCTTAGGTACATTACAGATCAAAGAGGCTTTGGTCTTTTGGTTTTATATTCCAGCCATTTTAAATACATTACTTATTGAAGACGACATGTTCTTTGCCCTAACAACTGGCTTTGATACTTTTGTCATGAGATTTTTCTTGTATCACATTTATTTAAATATCCAGAGTAGTATACTTATTCTCATAATACGGCCTTTATATTATTTATCATTTTATCTCCAAAGCTATAATCTTTAGTACAGAGGCACTATAAGCATTTATTAAGTGAATGAAAGAATGAATAAATGACAATGAGCCTTGAAATGTAACTCACTTGTAAGTTGAGAGCTATGAAGCTTGAGGGGCACAGAGTAATGCCATGGATTCCTGTCCCCTTACTATGAAGGGTTCTGCCTCTCAGCTCTTTCCAGGCTTGTTGTCGTTGTTTAGTTGCTCAGTCGTGTCCAACTCTTTTGTGATCCCATGGACTCTAGCCCACCAGATCCTCTGTCCGTGAGATTTCCCAGGCAAAAATACTGGAGTGGGTTGGCTATTTCCTTCTCCAGGGGATCTTCCAGACCCAAGGATTAAATCTCAGTCTCCTGCATTGGCAAGTGGGTTCTTTACCACTTGAGTCAACAGGGGAGCCTGTCTTGCCAGGGTATTTCCTACCTATTAGGTGTATGTTGAGCGCTTTTGAAATTGATTAGCACCCTATGAAATTACCCGGAAGTTCTGAGGTAAGCTGTTCTTTCTTTCCTATGTCTGGCAAGCTGCTTTTTACCAATATAATAAATTTTGTGCAATTTTCAAATTATTGTCTATTGAGAATATGATTCACAATATATCCCCTCTATTCTCCAAACTTCAAACTAAGTCACAGGAGAATTACCAGTTTATGTACCACAGAGAAAAATCTGCCCCCCCCCATTCTATTACTTATTATATCACAGCGGATTGATGACTCAGTGATGAACCTAAGAATTTTAAGCCCCTGAGCAAACTTTCAAACTTTCGTTGTCCCTTGCAATGCAGGGCTACTCTTGATATAATATACATGTGCATATATATTTCTATATAATATATATTTATAAATTATATGTATATATTTAAGTACATTATATTTAAATTATTTATTTAAGGAAGAAAATGGAAGCAACCTCTTTTCTCATTGTTGTGTGTTTCCCCAGGCAAAAGTATCAGAATAGTTAACCATCAGCAGACTGCACAGCCTATGCACAATCATTCGCTACACCTTCAGCTTGTAGAGTTCAGCAGAAGTGGATGTTTGCTCAGTCTTAGGTAAAGATGCAGGAAAATTCTAATAATTCTCCAGTGCTATCCTTTGTTGACTTAAAATTATTTTCAAGTACTAGCAGCCATCCGTAAATCACAAAACTGTCAGTGGTTTAACACAACAGGAGTTAATTACTACTCATTTAACAGTCCAGTGAAGGTTTCCTGATGGGTGGACAGATTTCCTCCGGTGGCGATTCAGGGGCCCAGGCTCCTTCCATATTATGGCTCCTCCATCCAGTAGCTGAGTCCTTGGAGACCAGCAGCCAACTGGGAGAGAGCATGATGAGTGTTCCATTAGAGGCTTTAGTTCACATTTCATTACAAACAGCTCAGCCACACGTCTGCTCCTAACCCCGAAGATGCTACCGCCCAGTGACAACGGTACACCAGGAAAGAAGGACACAGATTGTTCTGTGAATAAAGAGCTGACTGCCACTGGAAGTATGGGCACTGTATAATCCCAAATAGAATATTTCTGTGGGTTTAGAGTGAGAGAAAAGGCAAGTGCTGAATCTGAAACTCAGAAATGCTAGAGATCTTCAGCCCTTATGCCTTCAGTAATAGGGAAGAATCTTTATAGTCTGTTATAAATTAATCACTGAAAGAATGTTGCCTATAACCTTGCTAAGTCACTTCAGTCGTGCCCGACTCTGTGCGACCCCATAGACGGCAGCCCACCAGGCTCCCCCGTCCCTGGGATTCTCCAGGCAAGAACACTGGAGTGGGCTGCCATTTCCTTCTCCAATGCATGAAAGTGAAAAGTGAAAGTGAAGTCGCTCAGTCGTGTCCGACTCTTAGCAACCCATGGATTGCAGCCTAACAGGCTCCTCCGTCCATGGGATTTTCCAAGCAAGAGTACTGGAGTGGGGTGCCATTGCCTATAACCTTAAACCATACATAACAGCCCATCTCTGGGAACCCTGCCTCCCAAGTAATGAACATAAAGCTGAAAAGCCTTTGTTTTACCTACAGGAAACATCCTGACCAGGCCGTCTTGTGAATGACTGCAGGAAGGAAGAAATTAACACATCCCCTCCTGAGGCTGCCCAGAATGAGGAAATGTTTAAACTGACTCCCTCCCTTTTAGCGTAAAAGAAGCCTGAATTCTAACTCAGACAAGTTGGTTCTTTGGGATGCAAGTTCACCATCTTCTCAGTCTGCTGGCCTTCTGAATAAAGTCTCTGTTCCTTGCCCAGACAACTCGTCTTTCGATTTATTGGCCTGTCTTGCAGTGAGCAGTACGAGGCGAGCGTACACTCGGTAATGAATTTCCACGCAGCCAGCCAGGAGCCTTGCTGCCCGTGGCCCGCAGCCCCATTTGGGGAGTTTTCAGGTGAGGCCCTAGCAGCTGTCCATTGATTGTCCTGAGGGTCTTTCCTTCAAAGTTCCCCAAAGCGGCACTGGCTGCCCAGCGCTTGGCAGTTGGAGCAAGGAATGGACATTTGGGAGGTGACCAGACTCCAAGAGTGCATACAGATGGATAAGTTGCGCTGGTATGTACAGCCAGAAATTTTTTTTCCTGCATATCTGGGGCTTTTTCTCCAGAATAAAGCTAATTTGTTTTGGGGGTACCCTATTGGAGAGAGGAAATAGTTGCGTTTTCTCTTCGCTTGGTGCCTTTTGTCTGGAATAAGCCGATTTGTTTTGTATCTGAGTGGGGTGCCCTGTAAAGAGGAGTTGCTGGACTTCTACCTGATTTGTGAATCAGTGAATTGGTTCATTTGTTTCTTTGGATGCTAGTGTGTGTGTGCGAGTGTGTGTGCATGTGTGTGTGTGTGCCATTTGTATTTTGTCTTGAATTTCTGTCTTTAAAATGGGAAATGTTTTATGCGTGCTCAGTCGTGTTTGACTCTCTGGGACTCTATGGACTGTAGCCCACCAGGCTTCTCTGTCCATGGGATTCTCCCAGGCAAGAATACTGGAACAGGCTGCCATTTTCTACTCCAGGGGATCTTTCCGACCCAAGGATTGAACCCTCGTCTCTTGCATCTCCTGCACTGGCAGGCGGATTCTTTACCACTGCCCCACCTGGGAAGCCCACGGGCAGTGTTTAACGATCCCTGAAGAAAGTCCCCGGAGGCGCACTTTGGGTAACTGATCTGATTACAGCTCTGAGCCCATGTGTGAGGGGAGGATGGTACTTAATTGAAACAGTGTGTGGCAGCAGTACTGTTAGGGCCTCCACAAGGGGCTGAGGCAGAGTGATCCTGGGACACTGTGGGCTCCCCTTGTCATGTTAATTATGTTGTCTGTGGTCTCCTGTGTCGAAACCCCAAGACCAAACTTGAGGGTTTATTTAGGATTTTCTGATGGTCTTTTTTGGGTTTTTCATTTCATTTTGTTTGGTACTGTTTCTCCACTTATAGCCAAATCAGTTTTGTGATATATAAAACATTTACTGATGTGAAATGGAGAAAAGGAACAGGAAAAAAAAAAAACTAAAAAAAACCCTGTCTGTTCTTGTCCGAGAATGGGACAGTCCCAGGAAGAAGAGAAATTTCCACGTGTTTCCTAAAATCATCAGAAGCTACAAATAGACATAAAGGTCTTTTCCATAAATATTAGTAAAGAGGATTTAGCCATTTAGGCAGGTAACTTGGACATGTCCCATCTGCCAGAAACCCAATTTGAACCCAACCTCTTTTGTAATTAATGGGTTTTACATCGTTGTACCTGACTCATGGCTGAAATTTCGGAATGGGAACTGTGAGGTTCCTGTGTTTGTCTGTTTGTACATGTGCTATAGTTGTGTGGCATTACCACAGTTAATTTGTAAAAGAGCTGTATTCAATTGGCTTAAAGGAAATTAAGCCCTTATATGAACATTCAATTCAAACATTGTATGAATTTTGGGTTCATGTGATCTTAAAATTCAGTATTGAATTATTTTGATATCTGTTATTAAAGTTAGCTTAAGCTTATTGGTTTGATTAAGTATATTGCTTTTTTTGTATCTGGGTTTACTAGAAATCAAATAAGACCTTATTATTCCCATTACAAAGTGTGTCAGCAAGAAAAATAACAATATGACAGAGCTTTTAAGAAAATAAAATAGAGGTAAATGAAGTGTTAGAGTTTTAGGTAAACTCCATAGGAATAATCGTGTCTTAGGAATGTCTTGAATGTCCATCCAAAATAGTCTCTCCAGATTTTCATGTCTTTGAAGTAAGTTGAATGAAGAAAATTCATTGACTATCTGGATCACTTTATTTTCTGTGTATATATACACACAATTTCAGTGTAATTGCTTTACAATGTATTTCTGTTGTACAAAAACATGAATCAGCCATAAGTATACTGGGTCATTTTAAATAGAATAGCATATTAGAACATTAATTACTGGGCAGGTCTGCATTTGCTTTTCTAGAAGAGGAAGATTAAAGTGTAAGTTTGTCAATTAGGAAATGCTGGTGTGACAGATAGTTGATAATTAATTGCTCCTTGCTTTTCACTAGAGATAGAGGTTAAGAATTATAAGAGACACATTTAATATGCAAAGATTTAGGATGTGTGTTTTCAGGAAAGAAGATATGAGGAATAGAAATGCATTCTGTTGTTTCTGAGGGGAAAAGAAAATGCGTGTTCAGTCTTGTCCTACTCTTTGTGATCCCATGCACTCTAGCCCACCAGGCTCCCCTGCCCATGAAATTTTCCAGGCAAGAAAGATCCAGGGGATCTTCCCAACTCAGGGATCAAACCCACGTCTCTTGCATCTCTTGCACTGGCAGATGAATTCTTAACCACTGTGCCAAATGAGGGACAGAAAAATATGGATACAGAAAGTTATGGAAGGTTTCTCGAGGAACACAAAGTTTTGTACATGGTCATGATTGGCTAAGATAAGATTGAACTTAATTAAGCAAATGAATTTTAAAGGTGAAGTACAAAACCTGAATTTAATTCTCTAAGGGAACGAAGTTCTTTAAATATTGAATTGCTTTTTAATAATTGTGAGTTTCTTTAAGTGATCTGTATTTGTGATCTTTTTTTATCACTGGTTAAAACTTTTTGATATTTTTAACAAACTTTCCAAAGATCAAATTCTCAATGAAGTTCATTTGACCTCTAGCTAATTTTTGAGGCTTTCCAAAGGGTCCCTGGAACACCTCAAAACATTTGTTCTCTCTTCATCTCAGAGAGAGGAATATTAAGCTAACTAGGATTATTTGGTATGTTAAACCATGTGAGAGGTATTGTCAAATAAGCAGTGATAACATATCTTAGATTATATTATATGGGTAAATATTATTAATATACACATTCTAGAAATTATATGGAACTCCTAAAATTCTGGTATATCCTGGTAAATGGTATCAGTCATAATTTTGGTAATTAAATTGCATGTTACAGAAATAACCAGTTTTCTTTTGAACTTCATTGTAGTCCCTGTTTTTTGATGCCAAAGCAAAAATCCCCCTTTTAATAGTCTTACAGTGGTTTCTCTCAGTTTATTGGCCTATTGTGTCATGAGCAATGCAAGTTAGGGCTCAGTAACATTGGTGCTTTCTCTGTTTTGAGTGGCAAGTCAGGTGCTCCTTTCCCAAGATGTAGAAGACTTATCGGGGAAATATTCCATCCTCCCTGCCCTCATGTTTCTTCATAGAGAACCATTCACCCCTCCTAATAAAGTCCAATCATTTGGACCCCACTGAGCAGCAGTGGACCCCATATCTTGCTTCTTCCACTCCTTGTCACAATTGAATAAAATCGGATTAGACATCAACCCAAGTTAAGCAAATCAGATACTCTCTCCAAGAAATTAGAAATTGGAATTCAAAATACTAGGTAGACTATACTGAGTGTTTAAACTCCCAGATGAGATAAAGCTGGGACTGGCCATCTGTGTTTTAGCTGGTGTTACAGGTGCTCAGAAAGTCGATCTGGGGGTGAGCATACAAAGAAACAAGAGTCTCAAATAAGAGTAGCCTTGAGTTCTGGCATTCCAGCTCCTGGTTCCCTCTCTTAGAAGTTTCATCTTTCCGAAAGATATCCTTCTAAGCTGAAACTAGAGGGGGTGAGTCTACAGCCACTTAGTTTCTAAAATTAATTTCCACTTGGTTGCAGGGACTATCTCCCTGTAGACAATGATGGAATGTAACAGTAAAGTAAAACCCATCCATAAAATTTATCACCAAGCTCCAGAAATAGAGCCCTTTTCTATATCCAAACCTCCAGAACGTTCTAGGGATGGCACAAAAAGACAAAACTCAAGACTTGGCAAAAGGGACTTTGAGATCAGGAGATTATTCTGGATTATCTGGGTGGGCCTGATATAATCACAAGAGTTGTTACAAGGAGGGTCAAAAAATAAGAAAAAGATGGGACTTGAGATCCGTTTCAGACTTCTGACCTTGGAAGAGAATAACTTTGTGTTTAAGTAATTAAGTTTATGGTAATTCATCATAACACAATGGGAAATGAATACAGCTAGTAATTAATAAACGTTCATGTAGGCTTAGTCAATCAATTGTGTCTAACTCTCTGTGACCCTTTTAGGCTCCTCTGTCCATGGGATTTTTTAGGCAAAAGTATCAGAGTGGGTTGCCATTTCCTGCTCCAGGGGATCTTCCTGACCCAGAGGTCGAACTCATGTCTCCTGTGTCTCTTGCATAAGCAGTTTTCTAATAGCTGCTTGAATATAATTTTAGAGTGAGTTCAGCATGGGTATGAAAAAAATGGACCCTGTTCTTCATTGCATGTTATAGAGGCAGGAGAGGAACCTACTTTACGGAATCATTCTTTCAAAAATGGGTATGGGGAGAATTTCCTTGGCCATCCAGTGATTTGGCCTCTGCTTTCATTACTGAGGGCCTGGATTTGACCCCTTGTTGAGGAACTAAAATCCCACAAGCTGTGCAGTGCGGCTAAAAGAAAAAACAAAGAAACAAACAAAACTAAGCTTGGGGATGGGGGTGGGAGGCAGGGTTTATGCAAGAGGATAAAAAGTAGGTCTCTAGCAATTCCAAAAACACTGAGTTTAGGGGGGAAAATGTAGGTTCCATACAGTTAGCTCCTTTTTTAGAACCAAGAGTGTTAAGAAGCAGATATGATGTCTTAACCATCTGAATTAACCATCTAGAATAAACAAAGCTCTGTCCTTCAGCTTCTTAACCACTTTATAGAGCATATGTGGCTCACCAGTCCTGTCTTCATCTCCTGCTCTTTTTAATGAAAATCACTTCTTGACACCTGGTTCTTAGTAGAGTCTCATGCTTAAAGAAGATGGGAGATTACCGTCTATTAAAACGTTCTGGTTGATCTCTTGGCAATTTTTTTCAGCCTCTGAGCATACCAGCTTCACAAAATGAGATGATCTTACCCACACTACAAATACCTTAAAAACACTCAGATCAAGTATCACTTCTTTTTCACAAAACTCTGATATGATAGACAATGATAGCTATTGGTTTTGTAATTCCCAACAAGAGTTCTTTTCTTATCTCTTATCAGAGCCTGTCTTCCAACCACAGGTCGGGGCAGGTGCACCAAACTTGACTAATCAGAGTCGCTCACTGGCACTGATATATAGACACTGGAATTGCTGGATGTGACAAGACCCATCTGAGGCTATCTTCCCACCATGTTAGTTGAGACTGTTCTTAGAATGACTCTACGCAGAGACTGGTATAAATAAAAAAAACAGAGCAGAACAACACTGTGACCTGTGGCACTGAGTCCCAAGTGTTAATCTCTACATCCCTATCCTATATATTTCTCTAACTTTGTGGACTCCACATTCTTTTCAGCTGCATGAGCCAATTCATCCCTTTTTTTGCTTCAGTTAGTTTGAAGTGTATTTCTGATTCATCTGACAACTAAATGAGCACTTCTCATTACATTAGAAAATATGTCAGTGTATAAAGGTTAATTTCTATTTCAGTGAATTCCAAAGAACCTATTTTGTCATTGGAGAACATATTTTGCATAATCCCAGTTTTTAAAAAATGTATTGAGGCTTGTGTGATGGCCCAGGATATGGTGAGTCTTGATTAATTCTCCACACACAGTTGAAAAGAAAGTGAATTCTGCTGGTGTTGTAGGATGGCTTGTTCTATAAATGTCAGTTGGGTCAAACTGGTGAATAGTGTTGTTCAAGTCTTCTAAACTCTAATTTTCTGCTTATTTGCCCTATCAGTTATTGAGAGAGTGGTGTTGGAATCTCCACTATAATTGTGGGGTTGGCCTGCTTCGTTCTTGCAATTCTATCAGTTTTTGCTTCATCTGTTTTGCTCTATGAAGTGCATACACATTTAAAATTCTTATGTCTTCCTCTATGAAATTATCCCTTTGTTATTATGAAATGTTTCCCTTTATCTTTCATAATATTCTTTGTTCTGAAATTACTATGTTGGATATTAATATAGCCTATTGATACAACTTTCTTTAATCATTTTGCTTTTAACCTATATGCATCTTCATATTTAAATTAAATAAGTTTCTTATATGTAGCATATATAAGATCTTGCTTTGTGATCCAGTCTGACAATCACTGCCTTTTCATTGGAATATATGGACCACTTAAATTTAATGTAATATTTTATTTTATTAGATTTAAACATATTACCTTGTTATTTATTATCTAGTTGTCCCATATGTTCTTGGTTATTTTTTTCCTTCCCCTGCCTTCTTTTGGATTAATTAAGCAATAGGATTCCATCTCCATTATTGCTATACTCCTTTGTTTTATTTTTTAGTGCTGAAACCAAAAGTTTTTAATATATATCTTTAACTTATCACCATCTATATTTAAGTACTATTATATCTCTTCATATGCAATGTAAGAGACTCACAATTGTATGCTTTCATTTCTACCCTTCTTTTCTTTACACCACTCTTGTTATACATTTAACTTCTATATGTCATGAGCTCCAAAATATATTTTATTTATTTATTAATTTTGCTTTAAGCAATCACTTATCCTTTAAAGGTATTTTAAAACAATAAAACATTGTCTTTCTATAATTATCCACATATTTTTCATCTCTCACCCTTTTTAGTCCTTCATTTTTATGTGTAGATCCAAATTTCCATGTACTGTTAATTTCTTTTCACCTGGAGAACTTTCTTTAAACTTCTTGTAGTCCAGTATAGCTGGCAAAAAGTCTCTTAGCTTCTATTTGTCTAAAAAGTCTTTGTCTTCGTTTTGAAAGATATTCTTAGTATAGAATTCTAGGTTGACAGGATTTGGTTTGGTTTTGATTGTAAAGGTGTTACTCTTCTGTTGTCTAAGTTGCTTTATTTCTAACAGGAAGTCTGCTGTGATGCATATTTTGTTCTTCTGCATATACTGTGTCTTTTTTCCCCTCCTTGCTGCTTCTAGAGTTTTCTCTTTATCACTGGTTTTAAGCAATCTGCTTATAATGTGACCTAGTAACACTTTCTTCATGTTTCTTCTGCTTGAGTTCATTGACCTTCGATCTATAAGTTTGTACTTCTCATCAAGTTTCAGAAAAATTCAGTCAACATGTCTTCAAATATTCCCCTATTCTTTCTTTCTTACCTTTCCTCTGGGACTCTGATTACACATATGTCAAACTTGTTGATATTTTCCCACAGATCACTGATGGTATGTTCACTTTTTCCAGGCTTTTAAAAATATGTGTTTTATTTTAGGAGTTTCAATTGCTGTGTTTCCAAGTTTACCGCTCTGTCCAATCTGCTGTTAATCCTATTCGCTATAATTTTCATTTCAATTATAGAGTTTTTCATTTCTGGAAGTTCTATTTAGTTCTTTTTTAGTCTTTCTATCCTCATCATGTTCATCTTTTTCATAATATCCTGGGCCATATTTGTAAGATTCATAAAGCTGTTTTAAGGTCCTTGTCTGCCAGTTTCAGCATCTCTGCTACTTCTTGATTTATTTCTATTGTTTAT
The DNA here is from genome assembly GCF_032452875.1 of Bos javanicus. Classification (NCBI taxonomy): domain Eukaryota; kingdom Metazoa; phylum Chordata; class Mammalia; order Artiodactyla; family Bovidae; genus Bos; species Bos javanicus. Next base: position 40,662,055 of record NC_083890.1, read on the forward strand.
TTTCTTCTCATCATGGGTCATACTTTCTTGGCTACTTTGCATGTCTATTAATACTTTTATTGGATACTAAACATTATTGGGTGCTAGACTGTGTTGTGTTCATTCAGTGTGGGACTTTGTTCTATATGCAGTTAAGTACTTCATGTCAATTTGATTCTTTCATGACTTGCTTTTGATAAGCCTGAGAAGCCTTTAGTCTGGGAATAATTTAGCCCCACTGCTCGGGAGAGTCCATTCTCAACTCTATACCCAAAGCCCATTTATTACAAAGTTTTTCCCTGTGACAGTGAAATTGTGACCCCAGTCTTATGTAAGCTTGGGGATTTTTCAGCTTCTTTCTGATGGTTCTTTACCAAACTTTTTCTGTACTCCCCACCCCAGCCCCCGCCAAAATATCAAGGGATCTCTCTGCACATCTTTGGAACATTTGTATTCTCCCCCACCCTTCACTCTCTCCCTCCCTCCCCTCCAGTGTATGTTCACAAATTTAGCTGTATTATCTCGCTGAGCTTCACCTCTGGCTTTCTTAACTCAACAAGACTGCTGGGTTGTGTTTGGGTTTCCCCAGCCTGTGCTACGACCTGGAAACTGCTCCAGGTAAAAACTGCAACAATCATAGGACCCACCCATTTGTTTTCGTGCTTTAGAGGTCATTGTCCTGAATTCCATGCTGCCCAATGTCTGACAACTGTTTCATAGAATTTATCTGGTTTTCTAGTTGTAGCAGCAGGAGAGCAAATTCCATACCAGTTAACCCTTCACAAGCAGAAGCAAGGTTTTCCACTGTATTTTGGTGGTGCTATTTATTTAGGTTTGCTATTGTGGTAATAGTTTTCCTTTTGAATGATATATCACAAGACATTCAGATGTACAGCAAAACTGGTCTTAACTGCTCTGATCTCAAGTGTTGAAGACCAGTAGAAGTGGGGGAGGATCAGAGACTAAATTTTAGCCCGATATGGATGAATCGTTCCACTGCATCAGTTTAAACTATCTCTTTTAGTGACTCCATTTTTGTTTGGATGAGAAAATTGTATTCAGTCTCACATCCTCTTAGGGTAATCAACAGGTAGTAGTTTACCCTCAAAGTGTTCTAGTTTTAGCACTAAAAGTCCTGCATCCTGGAAAATCTGTCAATTCCAGGGAAATTTGAAGCAGGTGGTCACTACATCACCCCCTACTCCTCTCCAAGATGGTGCCTGAGTGTTGAGACACTGGTACATTTTTCCTATCCCTGTGGTTGCAGAAGAAAGATCGAGCAGTAATTCTTACTGGCCACTAGCCAGAACTGGTAAACAAAGATTCAATTGGTTCCATTCCTGGTAATTCTATTGGAGCTGTAGCCACATATCTAGGGAGCAATGGCCATCTACTCTTGATGAGTAGGAACTGCTTCAGTCTCACTGGCCCAAGGAACCCACGGGTTCTTATAAGGGTACTCATTGTTCTCTAGCTTGAACGATCTGACCTACAACCTCAAGGACAGGGCCACTGCATGAAGGCTCACACTGGCAAGCTCTCCAGATAGCACGCCTAGCTACCTTTGGCATTTCTCCATAAGGCACACTGGAAATACTTAATTTTATCCCCAACCTGGGAGTTCCTGTGGAGCTTTTTCTGCCTGACAACATGATGCCACTGAATTTAGCTTGTGTGGTCACTCTCAGTTTGTTGTGGGGACAGGCAGTGAGCCTATCTAATACATCTTGCCAACTTGAAACTTGATCCTGGGAAGGGTCCATCAGGATGCATATCTGACCACTGGTTTCTTCCACCTATATTTCTTTATTTTCTCACCATTCTCGGGGAGTTGAGAGAGGTGGGATTTTGACTTGGGCTTTCTCTTTATCATGTGCTTCTACTGTAGACCTCAAGTATAAACTAAAACTGACCCACCATTTATAACTCTTACAATATAAAAGGTGGAGACTTTTAAAAATCATAATACTTTTCTCTACCAATATAGCCTAGCTTTCTAGATTTACACATCAGAATTTTAATATTGACTCTTATTACACTTTAGCTAGACAGCATATTAAAAAGCAGAGACATTACTTTGTCAACAAAGGTCCATCTAGTCAAGGCTATGGTTTTTCCAGTAGTCGTGTATGGATGTGAGAGCTGGACTATAAAGAAAGATGAGCACCGAAGAATTGATGCTTTTGAACTGTGGTGTTGGAGAAGACTCTTGAGAATCCCTTGGATGGCAAGGAGACCAAACCAGTCCATCCTAAAGGAAATCAGTCCTGAATATTTATTGGAAGGACTGGTGTTGAAGCTGAAACTCCAATACTTTGGCCACCTGATGTGAAGAACTGACTCATTTGAAAAGACCCTGATGCTGGGAAAGTTCGAAGGCAGGAGGAAAAGGGGATGACAGAGGATGAGATGGTTGGATGGCATCACCTACTGGATGGACATGAGTTTGAGCAAGCTTCGGGAGTTGGTAATGGACAGGGAAGACTTGGGTGCTGCAGTCCATGGGGTCTCAAAGAGTCAGATACAACTGAGTGACTGAACTGAACTGAACTGAATGAGGTGGATGAAACTGGAGCCTATTATACAGAATGAAGTAAGTCAGAAAGAAAAACACCAGTACAGTATATTAATGCATATATATGGAATTTAGAAAGATGGTAATGACGACCCTATATGCGAGATAGCAAAAGAGACACAGATGTAAAGAATAGACTTTTGGACTCTGTGGGAGAAGGTTAGGGTGGGATGATTTGAGAGAATAGCATTGAAACATGTATATTACCATATATGAAATAGATGACCAGTCCAATTTCGATGCATGAAACAGGGCACTCAAAACCGGTGCACTGGAAGAACCCAGAGAGATGGTATGGGGAGGGTGGGAGGGGCGTTTAGGATGGGGGGACACAGGTACACCCATGACTGATTCATGTGAATGTATGGCAAAAACCACCACAGTATTGTAAAGTAATTAGCCTACAATTAAAATAAATATTTTTTTAAAAGAATGTTCTCATTAAATAAGTTTGGAAAATTCAGAATGATATAAAGTTAAAAATATTTCTTATTGTAGTTCTTCTTATAACTTTCAATATGTTAATGAATTTTAGACTCCAAAAGTAGAATACAGGATATGCCAAATTTATTTGACCACAGAATCCTTTTTTCAGTGAACCTTTACTGAAACAATGATTATAAAGCCTATATGAGAAATGCTATGCTAGTGATTTCCTAATATTAAAAAAACTTATACCCTATATTCATGTGAATATTAATAAATTAAAAATGCCTCTGTTGTCTGCACTAAATATTCTGTTCCTCCCCGGGTCTATTTTCCATCCATCTCCAATTTGCTTGAAGGCTCGTGGGCTGTCCTCTGTGTTCTTCTGGGTTCCTTCATCAGACTCAGCTGGGCCAGCCAATGGGAGGCCCTGGCAGGAGATGAGAGGCTATGAAGAAAGCCCATTATGGGGCTTCCCTGGTGGTCCAGTGGCTAAGGCTCCTTGCTCCCAGTGCAGGAGGCCAAGTTCAATTCCTGGTCAAGGTACTGGATTCCATATGCCGCAACTAAGACCTAGCACAGCCAAATAAATAAATATATAAAAAAAGGAAGAGCCCAGTATCACTCTCCTAGTTTCCTTCCGTCTGGACCAGGGGTTGGCAGTGCTTTCCTCTTGAAGGCCACAGCTTCTAATGGGAAGCCGGTTCTACAGTTACTGCTCCAGCTCCAGCTGTCTCTAGGTTCCAGAAACCATTATTCCTTTCCATTATTTCTTCAGGCTTAGCAGTTGGTAACAGCTACCTGCTGTTACCACTGCCAAGGTGTTTCACCATCCATTGCTGGTTCCACATAACTCTGCATAAGGTATATATGTCGAAATCACTTCTTCATTAAACTCTCCTTGATTTCACCACTTGAGTGAGTCTTCTGTTACCTGATTCATATAATGTCTGTTTATAGTACTGAAATTAACTCACACTTCCATACCCTTTCCCCTTCCAACCACAATTTTTGTTTGTTAATATGGAATTTTAGATGAGATTTCAGTTTTCAGTTGTTAGTATTATCATTTATTTTAAACTGAGATTTTGTCTATAGGAAATGTTAGTGATATTTTGCATTTCTTCAGTCATACTTATTAATATTGTTTAGAATAACTTTTGTTTAAATACTTTGAAGGCTCATTTTTAGTGCTTTTATCCTGGGTCTACTCTATTCTTGAATACTTTACTTTGCTTAATCACTCAGTTACCTAGAGTGGTTGTCAGAAAGAATATATGAGTTGTATATTTTAAAAGTCATTGCATATCTTAAAATATCATTCTGTTCCCTTCTCAGAACAATGCTTTGGCTTGGTATAAAATTCATGAATCACCATCCCTTCAAATCCTCTACATGTTTTTTCCAATATCTACTATATTTTAAGGTAGTGGAGAAGTAGTCTGGGGCCAACCCAATTTTCCTTTGACCAACCTCCTTTCCATTGCTGCCAGCTGAAATTTCAGGGAAGAGTTCTTATTTCAGAAGACCCCCATCTCTCCCCCCTACCCCACCACATGCAAACTTTGAGACCATGAAAATATTCTGTTCCTCAAATTTTCCTATGAGATTTATCATTCAGTAACTTTTCTTGTCTGATTCTATCTTTACCATGATGCTTTCAAAATGATGGTTTTCCAAATTTTACTACTTGGTCTCTGGCACTCAACTGTAAGCAAGAGCTTTCTCTTCTCCCTGAATTATTTATCTATTTGTTATAAGTATGGATGCAGGATTTCTGGTTTTTTCAATGGTTTACATTTCATTACTATACTTAATTTTTTTTCACATTCAGATTTTCCCAGACCTATCCAGTGAAAGCCTTTTCAATCTGACACCCCCTCTCTTGACGTTCAATTGCTCATTTCCAACAAAATTAACACGCAGGGAATAAGATTCCTAAGCTCAAATCATCAGCCTATCCTAGAAGCTACCATCATTTTCTCTTTGTATATTCCCCCATGGCCAGACTAGGCATAAGACAGCATCTCCTGAGTTCATTCTCTATTTCTTCAAGTCTTTTCTGATGATGTGTTCTTTTGTACTGATTGCTACAAGCTTCTGTATATACTTGCATGTGTCTAAATTAGAGAAATCTGTAGATCTGATTTTTTTTTTTTTTGGTTAGATCATCATAAAGCAAGATCTGACATTTTGAACATAAGTTCAAACGTGCTTATGCAAATATCCATCTAAAAATACGAACCTTATGGCTGCACAGTCTAATATGATGTGTGTGTGTGTGTGTGTGTGTGCGCACATGCACAAGTGTGTCCACTGTTGTTGGAAACCATCCAGGAAACAGGCTATCCCTTATTAAAACCACAGTGAAAGTAGCATTGGGTACAATTGGTTATCAGTTCCAGACTAAGCTTGGTGCTTGCAAGAGGTTGCTATTGGGATCAGTGAAGTCCAGCAGAACACAGATCAGAGCAGAAGCCAGAATGAATTAGAACTTAAGTCAAGTCCAGGGTAGAGGCTAGACTTCAGGAACAAAACAGAAGGCTCTGGCCTCCAGATCAGGGAGAATCAAAGGTGGAAGCAGCCCAGTACCCTGGACAGCTCCCTGAGCGCAATAGCTTTGCTTTGCTTCAGAACGCCATTTTGCTTCTCTGCTCTATCTGGAATTCTCAGGAACTTAAAATTTCTTATCCCCTCTGTGTTCCCTCTCTTCCTCTACCCAACCTGGTGACCATTTCCATTCCTGCAATGGTTGATTTTGTGTGTCAGTTTGACTGGGCCCCAGAGCAGATAATGGTTATTCTTGGTGTTTCTGTGAGGATGTTTCTGGGTGAAATTTACATTTGAATTGGTAGACTGAGTAAAGCTGATTGCCCTTCCTGTTTGCGGAAGAATCGCATCCAGTCAACACAGGGCGTGCATAGAATAAAAGGCTGAATAAGAAGGAACTCTTCTTGACCAACTGCTTTTAGCTAGAATGGCAGGGTTTTTCCTGCCTTCAGACATAAACTGAAACATATCTCTTCTTGGGTCTCGAGCCTACCAGCTTTTGGGTCGGAACTTACACCACCAGCTCTCCTGGGTCTCCAGCTGCTGACTGCAGATCTTGGGACTTCTCTGCCTATATGATTGCATGAGGCAATTCTTTATAATAAATCTGTGGATGGGTAGATTGATAGATATTCTATTGGTTCTGGTTTTCTGGAGAACTCAGATACAATCCTCTTAAGAGTGTTTTTTTGCAAGTTTTATATTGAGAGGGAGGTTCTCTCATGGAATATTCATGTCTTTAGAAGGATCTACAAAGCCTAGAATGAGGACCCTGGGACACATCATCAAACAAAGAAATTAATGGCATTTCTCTCTTTGCCTCTATGTGAGCGTGGCAGTTGAGTGTCATCTTTCAGGATATCTTCCTGCATGTGTGTGTAGCACGTGAATGCCTCCAAGGGCTAGGAGCTACAGCCCATAAACTGTTTTAACCCCCTCCTGCCACTCAGCCCGTGACACGCCGCAGCCAGCCTGAGCCCGCACCCACTACCGTCTCATGGCTCTTCCTTCCCAGTGAGGCTGCCACATGTCACCAAGAGCTGCAGTTCTCTCTCACACGTTTTGCATAATCAGTTTCTATTCTGTCATGTTCTCTCACACATGGTGCTCAGAGACTTCTGGAAAATAGAGAACATTTTTCAGTTCAGATGAGTAGCATGATTTTACGCTGTGCTCAGACTGTTTGGTAAATGAAAAGTCAGTTACTCACATATCTGTCAGATGAAGAGAAAGACGCAGAGATGAGTAGAAGCTGTTTTTAGATCCAGAGGCCACTCCTTTGCCTCCACCCCCACCCCCTAAGAAGTGATCTGCATCATGGTCCTGAGAATTGCTTGCATTTAGATTTATAACTAAATCTGCTGAATGCATTTCTGCAATAGCTTTTAAGTGTTTCTTTCCTTTTGGTACATTCTACAAGCCACTCCCCGATCAAACTTCTGAAAGCACAGTTTATGCTCAGCTTAGAGATTTAGTTTTGCTGTTGACTGGCTATCCAATCTATTAATGTCACCCCTTCTCTGAGCCTCACCTTCCTGAAGTAACATTAGGATGATTATGTTTCTTCCTTGAAGGACTGTTAGGAGGATTCACTGAAAGCTTGTACATGAAGGGCTTTCTAAAGGGTCCCTAGCAGTGTTCATTAGTTCTCAGGATCTTTCTGTGGCTTCTCATTACTCAAAGTTCAAACTCCACCCTGGCATTTTAACGACTCCAAGTCCAAAACCCACCCGAACACCCGTTTACTGTTTTGATTTTCTATTCCCCCCAGATAACAAACTTTCTTTTCCAGCTGGACATATGTACCCATATTCTCACTGGGTGTGGCTGGTGTAGAATAATAAAGTCCAGAAAAATTCAGGACATTGAAGAAACATGGCAGAAACACCAGATGACTTGGCAGAACTTAGATTTGAATACACATTTTAAACAGACTTTTTTCTCACTTGACTCCTGATGGTAGAGTGTACCAATTCTGTATTTTTTTTTTCCAATTCCGTATTTTGGCAAAAATGACCAAGGCTTGGTTTCTGGCTGGCACTGTTTTCCAAGTGTGTGACCTTAGGATGCTCTCTTTAACGCCCTAAGATTTCCTTTCTCTCTCTGTTAACATTTTGAATGTTAGCAGATTGTTGGGAGGAATCGATGAGCCAATGTATGTTAAAAATAAAGTTAAAGGATCACACAAATGCTAGTTTGCCATTAACGGGTCATTGTGAGGACAGGTGAATTCACAGTGCTTGACAAATACCCGCAGAGCAGTTCTTTTGATCAACAAACTCTGTACTCCCCTAAAATAGGTGATTCCATCATTCCCTCCATAGATCTATCCTCAAATTTTCATAAGCAGAGCCAATCTAAGGGGAGAGGAAAAGCAGTTAAACAACCTAAAAACACTAATTTCCCTTAAATTTGGAGAGCAGATATTATCCGAGCAGGCAGTTGCCTTGCCTCAGAGCACTCACAGTATACTTTAAACCTCTTTCCATTGACAGCCAGCTTTTGATCATCCAGGGACTGCTCACTCCGTTTAGGGCTTTGCTTTTCTTCCTCTTCCTGCCCACGGCCTCCTTCTTCATCATCCCCTACCCATTAGCACACCTCCCCAAGGGAGGGCCAGGAAAGAAGACATTGATTAACTCAAATAAGTCAATAAGAGTCCTTTTTAACAACTTAAACTGGTGAAAGAACAGGTCACATAAAATGTGGTTTGTGAGCACTCTGTGAATTTCATTCATTCACCATCCTTTCCCCTCCAACATAACCACAAGTAAACCAGAGGTGGACTGAACTGAGCCCTTCTCACAGAAATTCAGCTTCTTTGGCAAAGAGCCACAACGCGTCAGGGTGCCCTCTTCTCCCTTTTATGAGTAATGAAATGCTGTTTGACTCCTGAAAGCTGCTCTTTAGACTGTAGGGACACGAGGCCAGGGAACAGGAGTCACCCAGAGTGACTGTTTTGGAGCCATAGTTTTCATAACAGAAGCAAGAAGATCCGAAGGGGAAAGGCAAGCATCCTTCAGCCAAATCCAGACAGGGGTCATGCATTCTTCACCTGACCTGCATTCAGTAAGCACACTTCCAAGACGCACAGGCTCTCCTGAAAACGAACTGCCTAAACATCTGTGGGGAGACAAAGGGAGACATGGTGAAGGAACCCAGAAATGAATATTTTAGCAGAAACGTGGGAAGAAGTACACTGCAACTTGCAAACAGCCTTCTGTAGCGCATGCCATAAATTAACACAATATAAATTTATACATATTTACACCACATAGTCTCTAACTATATAAATCCTCAATACTCAGACTTGTGGGGTAGGTGTAAGAGAACAGTCCATATGTTTATTCATGTTCTGTGGAGCTCTAGGGAACTCAGTGAGTTTATACACACACACACACAATATAACTAAAGGTGATTCTAAATGTTTAAGTCAAATTAATGCCTAACGACAAAATTGTGTTTTAGAAAATGTTCCCATCTTCAAAGATAACTCACAGCCAAAGATAATTTTAATTCCATTTAAACTGAGCATTTACCTAGTTGCCTTATGCATACCAAAGCATCAGTAAATAGTTACTGATGTGCACATACAGATTGCAACCCCATGGACTATATGGTCCAAGCAATTCTGCAGGCCAGAATACTGGAGTGGGTAGCCATTCCTTTCTCTAGGGGATCTTCCCAACCCAGGGATTGAACCCAGGTCTTGTGCATTGCAGGCAGATTCTTTTACCAGCTGAGCCACAATTGAAGCCCAACTCACAGCCAAAGATAATTTTAATTCCATTTAACTAAGCATTTACCTAGTTGCCTCATGTATTCCAAAACATCAGTACATAGTTACTGATGGGCACATACAGATTGCACAGAGTAAGTTTTTTACTGAAGGAAAAGACAATTTAAATGACTTTTCCCTAGGCTCTCCCATTGTATGAAAGAAAGCAGGGTTAAAATACAAGACTTTCAAATTTCTCCAGGGAAGCTCCCTAATTAATAAGGGACCCTGTAATACCTGAGTCGCTGGGGAAGTTGCTGAAATCAGAGTCAGAATAGCTGGGTTCTGCTCGTGGTTGACATCTGCTGCCGTATTCTCCTTGGACAAGTCACTCAATCTCTTGGAGACCCATATCCTTGAAAAGATAGTAACAACTGCCCCAAATGCCTCCAAAAATGGCAAGAATCAGTGACACAGAGCCGATGTGAAAGTCCTTGGCAACTACGGTGTTTTTCGCATGTACTGTCAAGTCATTGTTATGGGTTCTTTCATAATTTGCTGCGAAGCAAACAAAGCGCATTCAGTTTCTTTTACAGCTTTCTTGGAAGAAATCTACAGCTGAATTGCTGTTGACGCTCTTTGTCTCAGAAGAATGCCATCCACAGTGGTCAGAGAAGCACATCGCAGCACCAATTGCCAACTTGCCTTGGCACATGCGTGTGTGTGGGCAGGGATTGTCAATGTGTCTTGGACATTGCCCAGTACCCAGTGGGCACTCATTAAATATGGAGTAACAGTAAGTATTTTAGGGGAAAATGGCTGTCTGACACAAACAAGACAGCAATTTCCCCACATGTCACTACTTTAAAGGTATAGCAGATGTAAAGTGAACAGAGTCTTTCTGTCCTGGCAGGCACCAGAGAATCACAATAGAGTAGAACTACGCTCATCTGAGCCAAAGGAACAACCGCTACACAGTGAAGGGTAGAGAAGCCTCATCTCTGCTTTTCTTTACACTGACAGTAAATAGAATCCTCTGCAGATAATACCTTGTCTCTATTTCTGAATAACTTGTTTCTCCCACTCTATATATTGGTAATATATCCTTTGGGGATTGGAGGGGAGAAACTTTCCTTCCAGGCGTGGAAAAGGGCTCCACATCACAGAGATGCCCTTAGACTCCATGTCACAGTCAAGACATCAACTGAGAATCACATATAATAATTGAGTGATGCTGTGTCCATATGGACTCCCCATCTACCACCACCAGCACCGCCACCACCACCATGCATAGTGGAGCAGCGAGGAGTCCAGCAGAGTCACCCACCCCAAGCTCCGTGAAATCGGTGAGGCCTCCTTCTGAGGAACAGAGTTTGGCATATGCAAGAAACAAGAACGGGGACTTCCCTGATGGTCTAGTGGCTGAGACTCTTCACCCCCAATGCAGGGGGCCCAGATTCGGTCCCTGGTCAGAGAACAAGACTTCAAATGCTGCAGTGAAGATCCTGGATGCCGCAACTAAGACCCGACGCAGCCAGATAAATAATTGTTATTTTTAAAAAAGAAAAAGAAACAAGAACAGCACCAACATGGCACGTGGGAGCACCATTTTAGAGCAAAACCCCACCAGCCTCAGCTCTAACGGTGGAGGAAGGACCGCATGTGAAAGAATGAAGATACTTGAAAAGTTCTCTTTCTCACACTCCTTCTTTTACTCAACCCACAGCCTGCGAGGGGTTAAGATGTGAAGATGGGAATGCCCAGTCAAGAGGAACACTTTTAATTTAGAATTCATAGATCATTGTCTTAACCTGATGAAATCTATGGATTCCTTTTCTTAAAAAGTGCATGTGACACAAAATTACAAATATAATTTTGGAAAGCTGACCACCGCTACTAACCCAATTTAGGAGCTCAGTTCTGAAGAATTAAAGGAAAGACAGCAAGGGGTGATCTTTATAGGTTTATACTTTCTGCAGGGCTAAAAGGGGGAAGGAGTGTGTGTTAGCTTCCTATAGTTGCTATAACAAATTATCCCAAACGTGGTGCCTTAAACAGCATAATTTAGTTGTCCTACAGTTCTGGAGATCAGAAGCCTAGAATTATTCTGCAGGGCTGTATTCCCTCTGGGGGTTCCCGGGGAGAATCTGGTTCCTTGACTTTTCTGGCTTTTAGAGGCTGCTCAAACTCTCTGCTCATAACCTGCTCCATCCTACCTATGCTTCCATCATTACATCTCCTTCTCTGATTCTGACCCCCTCTTCTCCTTCTTATAAAGACCCTGGGATGGCAGAGGACCCATCTGGGTAACTCATGATAACCTCCTGATCTCAAGATCCTTAACTGACTCACATCTGCAGAATCCCTTTTTGCCGTGTAAGGTAATGTATTCACCGGTTCTGGGATTTAGGAGGTAGAACATCATTGGGGGCCATTATTCAAACTACCATATGGTGCTTGAAGGGTTTTACTTTGCAGAGGACCAGGGGTTCTGGGTAGAAGTGCTAACCGGAAATTGAAAGTAGGCATTGACTTACCATGTCCTCCAAGTTTCTATCCTCATGGAAGTTACAGGATGGGAACCAAATCTGGGCAATGGGAAGAAATGACTGTGCTGCAGTGCTTGAGACAGCATGATTCCCTGTTCAACCATGGCTCCAGGAAAAGACACTTGGTCTCACTATGTCTTGAATGGTACCAGGCAAACTAGATTATTGATGACTTTGAATGGCACCAACACAAAAAGATAAAGGAGAATTGAGGAGATGATCAAGCTAATTGAGGTTATATATTTAGTCAAAATATTTTATGTCACTCTCCCCTCAGTTTTCTGGATCTTTGAAAGTCATTTTTCCTTAAATGTCCAAAATACCTAGATAATCTCCTCAACTAGCCCCTTCATTTTCCCTAGATAGATAGGATAATGTGCAGGCTTGAATCTGAACATACAAAAAAGGAAATGATCTTTGTCCATAACACGTTAGGACTTTATGATTACCTGGAGGAGTTTTTGCAGATTTCATATAACACTGAGAGTGCTATTCTTAGCAAAATTCACACTTGGTATGCTCAGTTTCAATATGAACTCAATATTTGAGGAAAAGGAAATTAAATCAGCATTTGGGTGGTTGTTTTCTTTTCTGTTCTCCACCAGACTGGTGTGTCTGGATCCTGTGATCAAGATAGAATGTCATTATCCTGGTTTTTGTCTGTGACCTGTCAGAGCGGACGATTGGGTTTGAACTGAAAGGCAGCCCATATGCTGCTGAAATGCTTAATTGTAGCAACAGAGAAACATTGAATAAGCTTCATGTTGAAAATGTTGTCAGTTCTCTTCCCAAGTCCTTCAGTGTTAAAACTGGGCAAAAAATAGATGGTCGAGCAAAGGCTGTTGTTTCCCTGATGTTCTCAGAAGCCAGTTCCCAGTCCTTGGCTTAGCTTTACTGCTGAGTTTGAACTGAGGCTGGTGAACACATAAATGCCATACAGTCCCCCACATTGGAAATCAAATGGAGGCTTTGCATCTTTCTAGAGCATTGCACTAGAGTCCTGTTGATCTGGTTCTTTAGATTTAAATGGAAAACCCTCCAGGGAAGTTTTGTGTACTGTAAGCATGATCTCTGTTGGACCAGATAATAGGATCTATGTGAATGTAATGCAAAAGAGAGAGAGAGAAAGGCGGGGTACGTGGTAATGCAGAATAGAAATTATTCAGCTGAGACTTTCATTTACTGGGGCACATAATATAAAAATGCCTCTCTCTCAACTGCCATTTTATTGTGATTTCTCTAAGCTTTGGGGAAGATTATTTTACAAACAAAACAAGTTTAACTCTCAAGAAGTTAGGTTGATGAAGCTTCATATGTATTCCCAACAAATACTCATCTACACTGTGTTTTTAAACTGCACATGTTTTAAAGGTAACATTTGAAATCAATGATAGTGGATATGATTATCACTGATTTCACTTAGATAAACAAGGAGTAATTGATTTGAAAATGGATCTTCTATTAAAGGAGATATAGAGAATGGTTAGATAGCTTAATGATTCCAAGGAAACAATGACGATAGTGAGGATGCTACTTTTAGTGCTGTGATAACTAAAAGAGACAATGTCATGAAATTCTATACATGCCAAGAATGCTCATCTTGACATCGAAATATTAATACATCAAGAATGTTAGTTCTTGGCATGTTCCCTCCTGTATTAGTCAGCGTTCTCCACAGAAACAGAACCAGGAGGAGCTAGGTAGATAGATGACAGATGACAGCTAGAGAATAGATTTATTATAAGTAATTGGCTCATGGAGTTAAGAATTCTGACAAGATCTTCCGTCAGCAAGCTGGAGACCCAGAGGAGCCAACATTGTAGTTTCAGTTTGAGTCTGAGGGCCTGAGACCAGGAAACCTGATGGTGTATTTCTAGTCTGAAGATGAGTAGTCTTAAGACCCAGGAAGAGCCAAAGTTTCAGTTCGAGTCTTAAGGAAGAACAAAAACAATGTCTCAGCTCATAGGCAGTCAGGTGGAAGGAATTCCTTCTTTCTGGAGGAGGCGCAACCTTTTTGTTCTCTTCAGGCCTTCAACTGATTGGATGAGGCCCACCCACATTAAGTGGGAGCAATCTGCTTTACTCAGGCTGCGGATTCAGATGTTAGTCTCATCCAGAAATATGCTATCCATACAATGGAATATTATTCAGCAATTAAAAAAGAATGAAATACTGATACATGCAACAACATGAATAAACCTTGAAAACATTATGCTAAGTGAAAGAAGCCATACACAATATTACACTATTGCACTTATATGGAATGTCCAGAGGAGGCAAATCTGTAGCGACAGAAAGTAGATGAGTGGTTCCGTAGGGCTGAAGGAAGGAGGTGGGGGAATGATAGCTCAAATGCAGGGGCTTTCTTTTTAAGGTGAACAGTATGGTCTAAAATTGATGGTGGTGGTGGTTGCACATATCCATGAATATCCTAAAACCCAGTGAATTGTTCTTGGATGCTTGCTGTGCCAGAAATAAGCACAGGATACTCTGGGAGCTGATGAGAAAGTGAGGGAAAGCTTCATGGAGGAAGTGATACTTGCTGCTAAGTCACTTCAGTCGTGTCCGACTCTGTTTGACCCCATAGACGGCAGCCCACCAGGCTCCCCCGTCCTTGGGATTCTCCAGGCAAGAACACTGGAGTGGGTTGCCATTTCCTTCTCCAATGCATGAAAGTGAAAAGTGAAAGTGAAGTCGCTCAGTCGTGTCCAACTCTTAGCGACCCCATGGACTGCAGCCTTCCAGGCTTCTCCATCCATGGGATTTCTAGGCAAGAGTACTGGAGTGGGGTGCCATTGCTTTCTCCAGTGATACTTGAGCTGGATTCTAAAATATAGGTAGAAATTGTCCTGTAGAAGAGAGACAGGGAAAATAAGGAATGTAAGAGCATAAAAGGAGAATATTAATACCAGAGAGGATAACATGAGCAAAGGTTTGGGGGAAAGTAGTAGTAATGGAAGTTTGGATTTTTGATCATAACAGTCGTGGGACTGGAGAGTTTGGGAAAGACTAGAAAAAGGGTGTGATGTGTATGGACTTCACGCTCCAGGTTAGCAGCATGCTGCAACACCACAAACACTGTTGCATCTTTGATCCTTAAGTAACACCTAAGTGTGTTTTAACCAAAAATGTATGCAATCATAGCAGTGCCTGTAGAAGCAATATTGAGCTGACCAGGTCACAAAATATAGCACAGAGCACGAATTGGCTGCATTAAATGTTAAGAAGTACAGCTCTTATATCCCATAAATACCTTAACTTTATGAATGAGCCATCCTCTTGCACTACTCGCCTCCAGAAATTCTCTTCCTATTTCTCCTCCTGTTTTTCTTATCTCACCTGGAACGCTAAGTCTAAAAGACAGGAGTGTAATTTTAGGGGGAAAAAGAAAAGAGTTAAGAGGTATAATTTAATAGGCTGGTGTACACAAAATATTATATGTTTACTGAAACATGTAAAACTTTCCTCATAAGTCTATAGGAGAACCTGGCTGGATAGAAAACAATCTTTTTCAATTGAGAACAATGGTGAAAGACATACAGAAAGAAGTGCAATAATTGCGGATGCATTTGTAGGTGTTACAAGCCATAATCACACCACTGCTGTATCTGTGCAGTAATTATTGCTGACTTGCTTTACGTGTTTATAGCCTTCAAATGTACTTCCAAAAAAATAGAATTTTAAAATAAGTTTTGAAACACGTAAGTGCTGAGAATACTACTTTCAGTTGTAGGGTTATTCAGTTCAGTTCAGTCACTCAGTCGTGTCCGACTCTTTGCGACCCCATGTATCGCAGCATGCCAGGCCTCCCTGTCCATCACCAACTCCTGGAGTTCACTCAAACTCACGTCCATCGAGTCGGTGATGCCATCCAGCCATCTCATCCTCCGTCGTCCCCTTCTCCTCCTGCCCCCAATCCCTCCAAGCATCAGAGTCTTTTCCAATGAGTCAACTCTTCACATGAGGTGGCCAAAGTACTGGAGTTTCAGCTTTAGCATCATTCCTTCCAAAGAACACTGGATAATTAAAGGTAACTGTGGCACCAGACAAATCCATGTTATCTCAGAGACTGAATAAGGTTTCTTGCTTGCTTTTATACAATGGGATATAATTTATTTCCTCTTGAAGATATATCATCTGGAGTAGGCATGATCCAACAGAAGAGACACTGAGCAGTTAGCAGCCTTAGCCCAGAAGTGTCACCTAGCACTTCTGTTCCAAATCCATTGGTCAGAACCAGGCATGTGACCCCAGTCTAACTCAAAGAAGACTGGGAATACAGGGGAGCACAGGGAATATTTGCTGAGCACCGAATGTTCCTGTTACATGTGTGTAATGAAGAACAGGCTAGAGGCTGGGAGGCCTCCCTGTATCAGCAGTAAGCTTTTACATTGCGGGAGCAGGGTACACGTGAGATGGGTCGATTGGGTGGAATAAAATGAAGAGAGGAAGCAAGAAAAGCCATATGGCTGACAATTTTTGATCTCAATATCCATCTTAGGGGACTCCCCTGGTGGTCCAGTGGCTAAGACTCTATGCTTCCAGTGCTGGGGGCACAGGTTCAATCCCTGGTTGGGGAACTAATAAGATCCCACGTGCTGTGTGGTGTGGCTAAAGTAAATAAATAAATTATAAAATGTTAAATATATATGAAGTAATTTGAAAAAGAAAATTTTAATTAATAAATAAATATCCATCTTAGGAATTATCCAAGCCAGTTAATTTCCCCCTTCACCCTCTGGAGATCCCTTCCAGGCTACTGGAGAGAGGGCTGAGTAAGATAAAGAGATAAAAGTATGAAAGCATGGAGACATTTTCTGTTCGCCAGAGGCACAGAAGAGGAGATGCCGACTTCTGATGAAACAAGGTGGAATTCACTCATTCATACTCCTTCTGTTTTTCACTCTTGCATATGGCTGAATAAAATAAATTCAGGGGTATCTGCATAGACTCATAGTACGGAAGCATTGGATGGCCACAGTAACCACTGTGACATTTACATCTGATACGATGACTTTATTGAGGAAACCGAACCATCCCATCTTCCTACAGGACTCCTCCAGGTCATCTCATCACCGCGTTTATCCCTTTCCCCTTCAGAAAGTACAATATGTCAAAACCAGCAACAATGACCACACTAGAAAGCCAGGCTGGGAAAGAGAAAGGACAATATTGCCAGTTCTGCCCCTTTCAGAGCACAGGTGGCCTCTGGAGATTCAGCAGGACCAGAAGTGGTCCTCAGACCATCATCTCTGCCCAGTCAGTGGCTGATGCTTAATGGATGGCCAACAGCTTATTTCCTGTGGCTTAAATAAGACCAAAGTGAACCAATGGGTTTATCTTCCTGGTCATAAATCAACAAACCGGCAGTGTACTTTTCCTTGAGCTTAACTGACAGTTCAGTTTTCTTTGAAAGCATTAAAGCACTTCAGCAACGTGACTGGAGTTATTAGCTAGAATTCAGAACGATTCTCTTCCTACTCAATGGATTGTAGGAGAGAATGTCAGGATTGACACTGTCTATGGAATTCTCTAGTCAAGAGTACTGGAGTGCGTTGCCATGTCCTCCTTCAGGGGATCTGCCCAACGCAGGGCTCAAACCCAAGTCTCTTACTTGTCTCCTGCATTGGCAGGCGTGTTCTTTAGCACTAATGCCACCTGGGAAGCCATAATAGAACAGATGAGTTGAAGAAGGAGATGGAGCCAAACCATCCTCAGCCATCACGTCTTCCTGGAAGTCACCATTTTAAATATTCACCATGATCACTACCAGCTCAGTTCAGTACCTTTTTTTTTTTTTTTTTTTGGAGTTTCCATAGTAACCCGAGCTTGCAGCTGTTCCTACTCTTTTGCTATCTTACGGTTATCTTTTTATGTGTTGGTTACCCACTAGACAATGAACTTTCTGAAAAAAAGAATCCATTCATCTTTTTTATCTCCAGCATGCATACCAACACGTGTAAGTGGTCAATGAATGTTTCTGGTATAAATGGATGAAAAAAAATGGTGACATTGCAAGTCTCCCTGTGACAATGGCTGGAGCCGGTATGATGACAGTGGTGTTAGGGAGCAAAGAAGGATTCTAAGAGACAAGGCTTCTCCAAAAACACTTGGAGTTTTTCCAGTGTGATTTGACCTCCTTTCAAGAAGTCTGTCCCTCCTCCCACCCACCCTTCTTCAGATTCTTTCTAAGGATGACCCACTTCTCACTAAGATTTCTTCCAGATAACAGGTTATTGGGAGCCTTCATTAAAGAAAAAGGTTTCCCCTTCAATGAAAATGACTGGAAACGGTGAAAAGACACAGTTTGAAACTGAAGGCCCCCTGCCAATACGATGACCCAGTTAGGAGCCAAAACAAAGAACAGATAAATCAGGGGAATAGAAGTTTCCCATCACCCCACCCCCAGCCCGCCCTTCTCTCTTCTACTTACTGCAGTGAGTTCTATGAAGTTTTAAACTTGAGGAGCTAATTTAATTCCCTAGAATTGGAAAATTCCAGCCTTTACCTCAAAGTTCTTCCCACCAGAGAAGTGGGGATAGAGTTGTACACACTCTTATGCTGTGAGAAGGTCAGTTTTCTTCTCACCTCTCAGAGGCACAGTTCCCTGTTGCTCATTCTTCTTCCCTCTCCTCTCTCCACCCTCCCGTACACCTTACAAAATGTATCCTTGTCTTACTTCCCTCAAAATTATAACAGCTCAGCAACAACTCATATTGGGGTGAGCTGGGGGTTGGAAGGTACAACAGAGTGTTGGTAAGGTGGGGAAAGAAAATTACCCTCCTTAGGGAAGTGGCTTTTTAAACAGTTTTATTGAATTGTCCAGTAATGGCAAAGGAGAGTTGAAGAGTACATCTTAGGGCCTGGAGGCTTAGGCAAGCCCGAACATTTAAAAAAATCTCTTGTTTTTTCTTTAAAATTGCTGAAAATTTCTTTTTATCACACACACACACATACACACACACACACACACTTCTCTGCTGCTAAGTCACTTCAGTTGTGTCCGACTCTGTGCGACCCCATAGATGGCAGCCCACCAGGCTCCCCCGTCCCTGGGATTCTCCAGGCAAGAACACTGGAGTGGGTTGCCATTTCCTTCTCCAATGCATGAAAGTGAAAATCGAAAGTGAAGCCGCTTAGTCATGTCTGACTCTTAGCGACCCCATGGACTGCAGCCTCCGAAGCTCCTCACATGGGATTTTCCAGGCAAGAGTACTGGAGTGGGGTGCCACTGCCTTCTCCCATACTTCTCTACTTTTGTACTAAAATTAAAATAGTCCACCTACCAAATCTTTGGACAAAATTGACGACAAACACCATGAAGTTTATCCTGTGCCTTCAGGTACTAGTATCTCCCAAGACCATCTTTCCCCCTGAGAGAATGAATACCCCCAGTTTAGACCCTTTCCCCCAGGACATCCGTTCTTTTAAATTTCAGGCAAGCATGCGCAGGGGTTGAAGCTACCTGCCGTAAGTTTCAGTGAGACAGTGGACGAGCAGACACCCAACTGGGTTTTAACCCAGTCTCAATTGAGCTTCTTTAGAAGTCTGTTAGGAAAGTTGCTGGAGACCAGAGAGGAGAGAATTTGTCATTGTCTTTTGTTTAAAAGATTGATTTATTTAATTTTTTAGCCGTGGTGGGTCTTTGTTGCCACCCGAAGACTTTCTCTAGTTGCAGCAAGCGGGGGGCTGTTCTTCGTTGTGGACCACAAACTCTAGGTGCACAGGTTCAGTGGTTGCAGCACGTGGGCTCAAGTAGTTGAGGCTCTCGGGCTCTAGAGTGCTGGCTCAGTACTTGTGGTGCACGGGCTTAGTTGCTCTGTGGCATGTGGGATCTTCCCAGACCGGGACACTTCTCAAACCAGTGTCCCTTGCATTGCAAGGTGGATTCTTAACCACTGGACCACCAGGGAAGCTTCTGTGATGTCACTTTTTATGGCCATTGATGGGTAAGCAAAATTTACAGAGATGTAGTGGTTTATTTCCGTATGATCCATTGCTAGGTAGGACATGAGAGCAGAGCATTTGAAAGGTTGCAGAGGCTGTTCATGGTGGCTTTTAGCTTATCAGACTTCAGTTTCCTGTGGGCCTCATTCATTTCCTCTGTCCTTCCTCTATCCTTGTTTATTTTCTCCGTCTTGCCCTCAGAGCTCCAGAAGGGGACGTGGCTAGTTCTACTTACCTCACCTAAAGTTTCTGGGTGTGACAGACCACGTGATAACTGCCGCTTTGGATATTCTTTTTTTCCAATTAAAGTGTGATTTTGCTTTTCTGTGGCTCTAGCAAATTATCATTTTCATTGCAAAAAATATTATTCAACAAATAATTTTCACGGTCTTTTCAATGCATTAAGGAAACAAAAACCTTATGTCACAGTTCAGTTCAGGCCAGTCACTCAGTCGTGTCTGACTCTTTGCGACCCCATGAATCACAGCATGCCAGGCCTCCCTGTCCATCACCAACTCCCGGAGTTCACTCAAACTCATGTCCATTGAGTCAGTGATGCCATCCAGCCATCTCATCCTCTGTCGTCCCCTTCTCCTCCTGCCCCCAATCCCCCTCATCATCAGAGTCTTTTCCAATGAGTCAACTCTTTGCATGAGGTGGCCAAAGTACTGGAGTTTCAGCTTTAGCATCATTCCTTCCAAAGAACACCCAGGACTGATCTCCTTTAGGATGGACTGGTTGGATCTCCTTGCAGTCCAAGGGACTCTCAAGAGTCTTCTCCAACACCACAGTTCAAAAGCATCAATTCTTCGGCGCTAGGAGTGCACACTATAGAAAAGCAATTTATAGTTTCTAAATTTCTCTGCTTTGATTTTCCTTCTATTCCAGTGCTTAAGACAATGCCTGGAATAGTTCTTTTCCCCGTCTTGTTGAATTTGACTGAATTGCTTGAAAAAATCGTAGAGCAGAGACAACGTACGGAGGATGTAACTCAAACACCTTGTGCTACAGAAGAGGATCCGGGAAGCCAGGCGGATTGTCCATGGATGAACAGGTAGTGGCTGAACCAGTCAAGTCTGGTCCATTGCTCTATATCACACAGCCTCAAAATTGAAGCTGGTCCAGTGTTACTAAATTGACTCTCTCTTAATAACTTTGTTCTGCTTTTAGAATTATCTAGGATCAGATGTGATCTATAGACTAGCTTGTTAATGTTGAAATGGTTCCCACTTAAGCTACTATGTTGGATAAGATGCGTTTGGCTGTAAGTGGCAGAAAATCTAAGTCAACTGCCTTAATAAAGCATTTTATTAGCTCACATAATTGGAAGTCTACAAGTAAGTTAGGTATTACATAAGACTTGTTATAGCTCATTACCTGTCCCCCTGTGACCCCATGGCTCCACCCTCCTCCCTGTCCTCAAACCAGCAGTGAAAAGGCTACCATAGTACCAGGAGTCCTGCTAGTGCTCTGCGAGGTGGGGGCAAGGGGAGAGTACCTTTTCCTGTGCATCTCTGTGAGGGGCAAGGACCCTTACCTGAAGCCTCTAATAAACTTCTTCTTGCCACGTGTGATGGTTAATTTTACTGTCAGCTTGATGGGCTAACGGAGGCCCAGATAGCTGGTAAAACATTATTTCTGAGTATGTCTGTGAGGATGTTTCTGGAAGACTGGTAGACTGAATAACAGAGAGTAGGTCACCCTCATCGGTGTGAGTGGACATCATCAAGTCCACTGAGGGTCCAAGGAGAGCAAAAATGTGGAGAGAGGACGGATTTGCTCTCTCTGCCTGGGCCAAGACATGCATTTCCTCCTGTCCTTAGGGGCTCTACAGGCTCTCGGGCCTTTGGACCAGGACTGAATTATACCAGCTTTCCTGATTCTCCAGTTTACTGATGGCCTCCATAATCACATACATCAATTCCTATAATAAATCTCTCTCTCTCTCTCTCTCTCTCACACACACACACACACACACAAACTCATGCACCCAACTGGTTCTTTCTTTTATTTTTTTGGCTGCACTGTGAGGCATGTGAGATCTTCCCCAACCAGGGCCAGGGATCTAACCCGTGCCCTCTGCAGTAGGAGCATGGAATCTTAACCACTGGACCACCAGGGAAGTCCCCCAGTTGGTTTTCTTTCTCTGGAGAGCCCTAGTACACCACATTTAAGACAAATGGACATCCATCAGTGAAAAAAGGCTTCATTATATCTGAGTAAGCCTAGTTTATGAAAGTCGTCCTTGGCCTAGTTGCTTGGCTCTGAATTTCTCCTAGTCCCGTAGCCCCGTGTCCCCCCATCCAGGACCTCTCACTTCAGATTCTGCCTTATCGTCACTTCTCAGTCATTGCTTGGGTGGCAACTTAAATTTTCTAATCAACAGCTGAGTCTTTAGCATCACATCACCTTTGCCTCTCTCTGCCCCTTCTGCCCTGATCCTTGATCCTGAGTTCCTGTTTGGGGAACTGTCCAGCTCTCTGCTTGCCCCATGACTCTGACTCTTTGCTTCTTCTTTCCCAGCTGCCACCATGGCCATGGACCCCCTCTCAGAAGCTTGAAACCTATTCCTTTCGATGACCGTCTTCCATGTCAGCCACTTGTCTGCTCTGTCTTGTTAGTCTGTGTCTCCTGCTCTGAATTTCCACACTGAGTTGGCCAGTTCCTGGGATGCTTTGCCATCTCTTTTTGGACTTCTCATTCCCAATTACTTGCCTTGATGGTGAGCCTCAACTTCTAGCCCCATGCCCTGCCCCTACTTGGAGGCCCAGTGCTCATTCCTACAAACCCTTACCAGCTCCATCACAAAGTTTGTAAGGGGCATGTCCCATTCCTAATGTGATCAACCTTTGTGCTAGTCAATCATTTCTTAAGATATAGAAATTGTCTTCCTAGTTAGGAGAAGGTTTTCATTGCATCATAGAGCTCAGACTTCACAAGATGGTTTAGTGCAAACTTCTAGACTCCCATAGCACTTAGTTTTACCAGTTTATAGTCTGTTTTTATATATATCTTCTCTCTCCCTCTTACAGCCTAGTGACTCTAAGTTCCAAGACAACTAGGGCTCCGTCTTATGCTTGTTCTATGCAGAAGGGCACCTTGAAGTTCCTGCTAAATGCTAGTGGACTAACTGAGCCAGGTGAACAGACCGAGTCTAAGTCCAAGGTCACAGACATAATTGGAAGTCCACAAGTAAGTTAGGTATTACATGAGACTTGTTACAGCTCATTACCTGTCTCCCTGTGACCCCATGGCTCCACCCTCCTCCCTGTCCTCAAACTGGAGGCAACCAGAACTCAGGTTTCCTGATTTCTTGGATTTTCTGAATTACAAAACAAAGTATATAATACCGGCTTTAAAATAGTTCTGTGTATCTTATCATATTTTCCCCTCAAAGTGTACTAAAGGATTTTGCAAATAATTTCTCCTTTACCATTTACATTTCAGTAGGGAGAAATTGTTGTTAAAACAAACCAAGATTTCCTGAAGGACTCACTGAGGTGAAAAAGCCCTGAAAACTCATCACACAGCTAGTTTCCTACACTTCTCTCGTTTGCTTTTCAGACCCATGGTTGAATTTCCCCATTCCCTCTCCAAAGCGAAAAACCGTGGCTAGCTTTGTCAACAGCAAATAAAACACGGGTAACTACTTTGTAATCAGTTCATGTATTCATCTCTCGGCGTCTATTATGAATCTATTATGAATCAAGCTATACTTGGCAAATCTGTGAAAGAGCATGTGAAGCTTTCTTGCAGAACAAAAAACAATAACACTCATATTCATGGATTGTGATATTCTGGGAGAGCCATATGTGACTCGTGTGTCTTCAAAATATTTTATTCTGTTGATACATAAAAGGTTTGAAAATGTTGTTTTCTCGGCCTCTGATGTTCAAGGAGGCTAAAGAGCTGGAAACAGGGTTTTTTCTTATTCACATGCAAAAGTTGTATCAGAAACACTCTTCTGACATAAGTTAGTTGTGTCTTCAGGAGTAAAAACGGGTGTCCCTCTTTTTCAGGCCACAAAAGCCACCGGTCGTTAACCGAGAGTGACTGTTAATAAATTATATGCCAAACAGAGCTTTGCCGGTACCCAGTGAGTGAATGTTTTCTGCTTGTTTTTATTGAAGTAGAGTTAATTTACAATGTTTTAGTAGTTTTAGATGTACAAGTGATTCATTATTTTTATAGATTATGTTCCATTTAAAGTTATTATAAAATATTGGTTATATTCCCTGTGCTGTACATTCATCCGTCTGTCTTATTTCTTTTATACCTCATAGTTTGTACCCATTAATCCCCTTTCCCTACATCGTCCCATCCCTATCCTCTTAATGTGTTTGCAAATTAAATTATTCTTCAGATCTATGAGTCCAGTTTTATCACCTTCATTCCTTTGTTTTATTTTTTAGATTCCACATATAAGTGAAAACACACAGTATTTGTCTTTATCTGACTTACTTCTCTAAGCATGATACTCTGTACATCCATCTACGTTGTTGGAAATGACAGAATTTCAGTCTTTCTTATGGCTGAGTAATATTCTGTTGTATATATACCACATCTTCTTTGTCCATTAGATACTGGATATTTTAAAAGGTACCATGGAATTGAATCGGGTTCTTCTGCCTCTGAACTATGTTTAGTATTTCAACATAAGGACGTCTTGTGTCATAGAAGGAAGAAGATATATAATTATATTTTATTTATTAATACCTCATCTAGTTGCAGAAAAGATTTAAAGCAGCTTCCATAGAGACTTAGAGTATAAGAAGAAGACAAATGAAACAGAAGAAATGTGAGAAAGTTGAAGCCAGAGGAAAATGAGGGCAGTATGTTTATATGAAATTTAAGATGCAAAGACTTAAGTCAGTGCTAGAATAGTTCACCTAAGAAATATGCCTATGTCTGTCTAACTTTTGGAGAACCAAACATATACAAATCCAGACTTTTAAGCCAGAGAACTTAGACTAATTACATTTCAGAAGTATTTTTCATTTTACAAAACAATTCATCACTATATTCCTTCAAATAATGAGGCATTTGCATTTAAAATACATTCATGTTGTTGTAGACGAAACTTCAGTGTATCCATATATGATGTTTTACATCCTTTCTGCTGAAACAGGCATGAATAAATCATACCTTATTGCTTAGGAAGCCTTCCCTGGTGGCTCAGATGGTAAAGAATCTGCCTGCAAGGCAGGCGACCCAGGTTGGATTCCTGGGTTGGGAAGATCCCCTGGAGAAGGAAATGGCAACCCATTCTAGTGTTCTTGCTTGGAGAATTCCATGGACAGAGAAGCCTGGTGGGCTATAGTCCATGGGGTCACAAAGAGCTGGCCACAACCGAGTGACTAACACTTTTATTGCTTAGGATGTGAGTGTACAGCAACCATTATAGGGTATGCTACTGACAAGTGCCTTGAAAATATTTAATCAAAACTATGAATGATGAGGCAGGAAACCAGTTGGAGAACAGCGAACACATAGGTCTCTCCAATTAGGCCAGGATTCCACTTCAGAGACATAAGCTGCCTTGCTAAGGAGGGAATCACACATTTGTAAGTTCTCATCCTACCTTCTTCCTCTTCATCTGCTAAAAATCCTTACTGTGATGTTTGCTAGATTGTAACCTCCTGGAGTATAGGCTTATTTCATCTGTTAGCGCTCAGGTCAGTACAGCAAATACAGTAGACACATGAAATATTTTCTGAATTTTGCAAGGAGAATAGAAAAGAAAACATTCATTATTGAATTTTGAATCCGTAGTTCTTACAAGTCAAAGTAGGATTTACATTCCTTTATGCATTTTCTTTTCAGGGTCCCACTCTGATGTTGCGGGACTGAGACCCCAGGCAGCTCAGTAGTGACTTATAAGGGCGGGGGTACCTTGACAGGGCACGGAGGTGGGCCCAGAGGAAGAGGCAGTTACTAGGGGAGAAAGAGGAGACCCAAATGGTCCTGAAATCAAAAAGATATGAGGGTCAGATACCCACAGTACCGAAGTCCCCACCATGGGTGGTCTCAAGGCAAACAGGAAGAGCTGCCCTTTAACCTTTTCATATTTATATCTCAAGAAGCAATACTCTGTGGGTTTTTTTTCCTCTTCAAGATTGCTTTTGACATTCATTCCAGTTCTAAATGTCATAGTTGTTGCCAAAGAGTGATTAAGTAACCCCTTACTCAGAAGTTCCCAGGATAGCACTGGAGACTAAAACCTCCTAAGGGCAGTCTTGCTATATATTCTCTTTCTGCTATTTTCCACCATCTCATTTGCTAGTCATTTCTTTGGCTGTGTGTGGGGGAGGCGGGGCTGGGGGGCGGGAAGATAACCCATTTCAACTAAAAGAAAGCTTCCTTTTTAAGTTTTTACAATGTTAAAATAAATTCTGAATTTGAGAGTCGTATCTTTAAGAATGTTCTGGGCTATTCTTCAAAGGTAGTTCTTCTAATTTATTGAAAATAATGTGGTCAAGTTAAAAGAAAAGTACTAAAGTTTTACTTTTAAAATAAGCATTGGGGTATTGATCCACTGCTTAGTTTCCTTATAAAATTGTGGAACAGCTAACTCCAAAAATATTCTGTGCCTTTAAATTTTTCTCTGCCTAAAATTTGTTTTTTTTGTAAATTATTTTTGAATTTATTGTTGGATAATGCTGTACTACAGAAATATATAAAACACAAGCTGTCTCTTATTTTGTTTGGTGCTGAAATGCTCAATTAAAAACAGGTTATGTTGCCTGCCCTTGGCATCCTGAGCTGATATCGTATTGTTCAGAATAGTACATGTCACCCTGAATAATTTCACATGCATCTGTTTTATTAGTAGGTGCTAATTAAACATGTATCTTGTGCAGTGACTTCACATAAGATCATTTTGCAGTTTCCTGTATTATTTATGTAGCACGTTGGGATCTGTGGGTCACAAATCCTACTATAAACTTTTCCTCTTAAAATTGTTACTGGAAAGTAAAGTCCTTCTTTAATAGTGTTTTTTTTTCCCAGATATGCTTGGAAAAATATTCCAGTGAAAATTTTAAAACAAAGAAAGAATGTATTTCTAGTATACACTGGGTTACTATTTTCCCAATTTAGAAATTACCACAAATGCTCATTTCTGGAGAGTAATACCCTCTTTTGATTGAAGGTCTACATACTGCCCCTGGGGGGTCCATCTAGTCCTATTTTTTTAAAAACTTATTTTATTGAAGTATAGTTGATTTACAAAGTTCTGCTGTACAGAAGAGTGATTCAGTTATTTATATACATGCATATATATATGCTGCTGCTGCTGCTGCTAAGTCGCTTCAGTCGTGTCCGACTCTGTGCGACCCCAGAGACGGCAGCCCACCAGGCTCCCCCGTCCCTGGGATTCTCCAGGCAAGAACACTGGAGTGGGTTGCCATTTCCTTCTCCAGTGTATGAAAGTGAAAAGTGAAAGTGAAGTCGCTCAGTCGTGTCTGACTCTTCGCGACCCCATGGACTGCAGCCTACCAGGCTCCTCGGTCCTTGGGATTTTCCAAGCAGGAGTACAGGAGTGGGGTGCCATTGCCTTCTCCGATATATATATGCATGTATATATATATGCATACATTGTTTTTCATATTATTTTCCATTATGGTTTATCACAGGATATTGAATATGGTTCCCTGTGCTACACAGTAGGACCTTGTTGTTTATTCGTCCTATGTATAATAGTTTGCATCTGTTAATCCTAAACTCCCAATCCATCCCCCCCACCCCTCCTCCCCCTTGGCAACCACAAGTCTGTTCCGTGTGTCTTATGTCACATTTAAAGTCCACATATAAGTGATATCATATGGTATTTGGCCTCTTTTTGACTTATTTCACTTAGTAGGATCATCTCTAGGGCTATCCATGTTGCTGCAAATGACGTTTTTTCATTCTTTTTACGGCTGAGTAGTATCCCATTGTATACATGTCCTGTATCTTCTTTATCCATTCATCTGTCGATGCATCTAGTTCTATTCTTGAGGCCAAATTATCCATGCAGATTATAGTCAATATGAAGATAACTGATGGTAAGTTTCTCTGGTAGCTGAGAGCTATGGCTTTGCCCAAGTGTTCTGCATGATCCAGTAGACCACACGCACTCATCCAGTCTGGTCAGTACCGGACTGCTTCCTCAGTTCCTGTGCCTCTTCTCCAAATACATCTCAAAACCTCAAATCTATAGCCTATAATTGTTCCAGAAATGGCCACCATTCTTTCTTTCTCCACTTTTCATTCAGTGTTATACCACCACTGTGGCCCACTATTCAAGTAAGTCGTCTTATTTATATGTAGGTAGTTTTGTAGCTTTAGACAAAGCCCTCACCCACTCTGGATCTTGCTTTCTTTTTTGAAAAATAGATGGATGTGCATTTCTTGGAATAATCTGTCCATTAAATGAAAAAGAATCTCAGTGAAATAAGCTTGTGACCTCTCTTGATTCATAATGCATATTAGTGTATGAAAGAATCTAAGAAGTTCTACAGCAAAGAAACTGGCTTATCTTTGCTTAACTCGATGTCCCTCAGATTATATGATCTCAACACCTTCTCCCTGGTGATATGCTACCATCATTAAGAACCAGGAGGAAGTCGTTTTGAAATGCTACTCTAGACAATTCTTTGAATGACTGTTCTGATTGTAATGGACACTCTCTGACTCCCTTTTGCCACTGTGCTCTTCCTCTCACAAAGAATTTGTATGCTTAGATCTCAGCTGAGTTAATCTAACTAAATGACTCTATATAGTCAATAGTAAAAAAAAAAAAATTTTTTTTCTAATTGCTTCAGTTTGAATCTGGGAGTTGGATCTGCCCACCAGTCACATAGTTCATGGCATTTAACACACACACCAGAGTACAGTATGCTAAATCCTTTCCAGAGTGACTAATACTCTACTGTGATAGGACAGACGCTTGGGGTTTTAGCCAAATCTTGTAAATTTAGCAAAGAATATCAGAGCAACTCCTTCTGTTACCCTAAATGTCAGGGACTCTTACATTTTCATGAAGAACATGCAGGTCTTGGTTTTTAAAGGTCTGATGTGAGCACTTTCATTGAAAATCATGACTCGTTTGCATTGAGAAGATGAATGCTCTAGTTAGATGTATGTGAAAAATTGACCTGGAAGTTGCAGCAGACTTTTGGTATTCCTATTGCGTTGATTAGATCAAAGCTCAGCACCCTGAACATAAGTCACATTTTGGGACCAATAAGACTACTTTTCCCCATAATCAATTTTTAAATATATCACGTATTTTCTTGCTCTACTATTTGGAATTGAGCTGAGTAAGCTATGAGCTAGTTGAGACCCCAAAAGCACATTAAGTATGAAAATTAGCCTTTATGTTTTGCCCCATATACTTAATTTCATAATCTAATTACCTCTTCTCCTAAGTAATCACTCTCTATTTCCCAGCCTAGCCTATCCAATTCTTGCCTTAGTTTTATTCCAGCATGAAGTCTTAAAGACAGTCTATGAAGGCAGACTTAGTCTCGAGGTGTCCATTTGACCAGTACCTTATGTTTACATGATTGTTGAAATCCTGATTCACCTAGATCTTGTTTATTTGCTGAGTTTTATTCTCTTGACCTTGGAAGGAAGTTAGCACATTCATAGTTTGAATAGCAGAGACATTACTTTGCCAACAAAGGTCCGTCTAGTCAAGGCTATGGTTTTTCCAGTGGTCATGTATGGATGTGAATGTTGGACTGTGAAGGAAGCTTAAGCGCCAAAGAATTGATGCTTTTGAACTGTGGTGTTGGAGAAGACTCTTGAGAGTCCCTTGGACTGCAAGGAGATCCAACCAGTCCATCCTAAAGGAGATCAGTCCTTGGTGTTCTTTGGAAGGAATTATGTTAAAGCTGAAACTCCAATACTTTGGCCACCTCATGCGAAGAGTTGACTCATTGGAAAAGACTCTGATGCTGGGAGGGATTGGGGACAGGAGGAGAAGGGAACGACAGAGGATGACATGGCTGGATGGCATCACTGACTCCATGGATGTGAGTCTGAGTGAACTCCGGGAGTTGGTGATGGACAGGGAGGCCTGGCGTGCTGCGATTCATGGGGTCGCAAAGAGTTGGACACGACTGAGTGACTGAACTGAACTGAACTGGTTTTTGGGTTTTCATTATTGAGGTATAGTTGCTTCACAATATTGCGTTAGTTTCTGCTGTACAATTAAATGAATCAGCTATGCTGCTAAGTCACTTCAGTCGTGTCCAACTCTGTGCGACCCCATGGACGGCAGCCCACCAGGCTCCCCCTGGGATTCTCCAGGCAAGAACACTGGAGTGGGCTGCCATTTCCTTCTCCAATGCGTGAAAGTGAAAAGTGAAAGTGAAGTCGCTCAGTCATGTCTGACTCTTAGCGACCCCATGGACTGCAGCCTACCAGGCTCCTCCGCCCATGGGATTTTTCAGGCAAGAGTACTGGAGTGGGGTGCCATTGCCTTCTCCGAATCAGCTATAGGTATACATATATCCTCTTCCTCTTCGACCTCCCTTCCACCCCACCCTCAGCTTACCCATTTTGGTCTCCACAGAACACCAAGCAGCTTCCCACCATCTATCATTTTACACGTGCCGTTGCACAGATGTCCATCCCATTGCACTCCTGACAGCTCAGCTGTTTTCAGAGAAACAGCCTCTATGTTAACCTTTCCATTATTGTTTCTATCTTGCTTTGGTTCACCTAGATTTGCTTTCTAACCTGAATCCAACTACAGTCACAGCACAATATTATATTAACAGGTCCATTTAGGTGTGCTGGAGCATAGAGGAATAACAAAGAATGTTGAGCACACACAAATAAACCAAGTGAAAGTTAGTCAGTCAGTCATGTCCAACTCTTTGCAACTCCATGGACTTCCTAGAATTCCTAGTGCCCCCATCAAGCAATCACAACAGAGATCCCGGAGAGCCCCTCCTTAGAATCCTCTTTACCCCTCTGTCAGCTCATAGTAATGCTCAACTAAAGTAAGCCTGCCAGGCTCCTCTGTCCATGGGATTCTCCAGTCAAGAACAACTGGGATGAGTAGCCATTCCCTTCTCCAGGGAATCTTCCTGACCCAGGGATTGAGCCTGGGTCTCTTGCATTGCAGACAGGTTCTTTACCACCTGAGCCACTAGGGAAGCCCCATATATACTAAGGATATAGCATTTGGATGGAGTCATTTTACAATTAAATGGCTACATTTAACTAACACTTGTATCAAGTCATATAGGTATAGTGTCATGGACTTGACTTCTATACAAACTCTAGCCACCATGGATGGCTCAACTCAAGTCACATCTTCGAGAAGCTTTCCCTGATTGCGTGAGCCCCAATGAGTCTCTTTTTTCTGAATTTATATAGCTCTGATTGTCGGTACCAAGTGCCAGAAATTTACCATTGTCTGGCATTGAATTCCATGATTATCTCATTGGCTCTATTTTTACACAGGGATAGTCTTCCTAACTAGATGAGGACTGTGTCTAACAATTTTTTATATCTCCCACAATATGTCAGAACAGAAAGTAACAAGGAGATATTCTCATAGATTCCATCAACTGGACAGTGTGATATGGGGCAATGAGTTACCTATTTGAGTGAAGTGGAAATTGAGACAGAACATGACTACTGTGGGGAATTGTTGGAAAGGAACGAAGGTGTTTAGAGGCAGAGTGAGGAAGCTAAAGGGGAAGTTCAACTGCTGTTCTGAGAGTTCGGTTTAAACTAAAAACTACCATTTCCTTTGTCCCACAAGATTTTCAGAATTACCTTCCTCATTCATAATTACCTACACTGGACAAATTAGACAAGAGTCTTCCAAGAATTCCTAATTCCCCCATCAAATAATCATATCAAAGATCCCAGGAATTAAGGTTGAGAGCCCCTCCTTATAAAGTTCTTTACCCCTCTCTCAGCTTATGGTCGAAGAAGAAGAAGGCAATGGAGAAGGCGATGGCACCCCACTCCAGTACTCTTGCCTGGAAAATCCCATGAACCGAGGAGCCTGGTGGGCTGCAGTCCATGGGGTCTCGAAGAGTCGGACACGACTGAAGCAACTTAGCAGCAGCAGCAGCAGCAGCAGCTTATAGTAATGCTCAACTAAAGTGAGAAGAAAGCTCAGCCGAAAAAACTTTCTTCCTCTTTCTCCTCAACATCAGTCTCAACAGTCTTTGGGTAACTGAGACTCATGTTTCAAAGAGCATGGGGCCCATCTTAGATTGGTTGTAATTCTTCTCATTATCACAGACAGTAATTGTGCCTCTCCTTTGAAATAATTCATGCCCAGGCCTGATGAGTTTGCCCTCTTTACATATTCATAGCTTTTTGTTGATTTATTGTATGTAGCTGTATCTTTTCCAGTTTAAAAAGATCATTTTCAGAAAGATAAGCAGTGGTTTCTTAATGATGATATTTGATTAACCCCAATAAATGATTCAGCAAAGTGTTGGCTTTTAAAGATGCAAATATAAATGTGGGAGTGAGGTTTCTTCCTGCAATAATTACAATGTGCCCAGGTGACTTAATAAGCCAAACTGTTCCTAAGCACTGAGGCCCAGCCTCAACATTGGGAATCTGACTGTGGGCTAATAAAGAACTCACTGTCTTACTCTCAGACTGATAGTTGTATGTTGTCCAATTGCAAATGAGCAGTTGCAAATCTGGCTCCTCAGAGGCTGAGAAAATCTCCTTTCATCTGTAATCATAAACAAAGGAAATGAATGTCCATCTAGTATGATTTTAAGACAGAGTTCAAAAAAGGAATTGGTAGTGTGATGAACTCGATTTTGAAAATCAAAAAGGTAGGCCTATAAGTGGATCCATGGGGAGATCCATAATGTTTTATAGTTACCTGAAAGTGAAAGTCGCTCAGTATTGACAAAGATGTGACCCTATGGACTATACAGTCCATGGAATTCTCCAGGCCAGAATACTGGAGTGGGTTGCCATTCCCTTTTCCAGGGGATCTTCCCAACCCAGAGATCAAACCCAGGTTTCCTGCACTGCAGGATTCTTTACCAACTGAGCTATCAGGGAGGGAAGCCCTTAGAGTTACCTATAGCTGCAGAAATGATAGAAATCCATGCAACAGGATGCCAGGGAAATAAGAACCATTTACTTCTGTTAGCTATTGATGTGCTGTCTGTGCTGTCACATTCCCCTCGGCATGACACAGTCCACTGGAGTCAGAAGGACAGTGTTGTATGTCTGGCTCTGCCTTTAGCTTGCTGTATGGAAATTTTATACCTTCTCTGAGTCTCGGGTCCTCTTCTGAAAAGTGGGGACACAAGTGTGTTCATTGTCTTACCCAAGAGGGTAGTCGTGAAGATAATATGTGATAACCTTGGAACCAGCTCAGTATGCAGAAGAGTTCTCTGTCCGTTCACTGACAAATCAAGTCCAAGGGAGATTTCCCCAAAGGCTCCTTCTCTCTGCCCACAGAGGTAGTTGTAGATGTCAACCATCTCTCCATTCTGCCAGCTGTGTGTCAACCAACCCCAGTTACAGACTTCACTGCTAATGAGTGTTTGCTGCCCTTCTACCTCCCTTTTCAACACCATCTTTGCCAAAACACTTTGGAACTTCCCAAGATGGCCAAAATGTAGCGTTCAGCCCCTTTTCAATCCATATCCAGGAGTCATAAACTAGACCACGTCAACATGGGCTCAACTGCTCCTCCTAAAACTCTGCTTGGGCCTGAGCCTCAGGCTTCAGCCTGCCTGGAAGGGTGTTAGGACAAGAATATATGTGAAGGTGGTATAAACTGTATGATAATTCCGTTCTGTTGTAAAGTAGCCACCGCTAAGGTGATTTCAGTAAATTATCCATCTGATCTTTAGTTTCTTTATGGCTTGTGCAGTAGTAGTGTATTCACTGAGCATTCAGAGGCAGTCCATTCCATCTTTGGATAGCTTTGGTGGTTGAACTGGAATCTGGGTCCCTGTCATTCTTCTCAGTGCGGTCCAAGTGCTACTCATCAATGCCAGATAGAGGTCTAATCATCCTTCCACATAATAATTATACATTTTATTTACATATATAATTGTGTATTTATATGTAAATAAATATTTATATATGGGGTTTCCCAGCTAGTGCAGTGCTAAAGAATCCGCCTGCCAATGCAGGAGATGCAAGAGACATGGATTCGATCCCTGGATTGGGAAGATCCCCTGGAGTAGGAAATGGCACCTCACTCCAGTATCCTTGCCTGGAAAATTCTATGGGCAGAGGAGCCTGTTGGGCTACAGTCCATGGGGTAGCAAAAGAGTCAGACACAACTGAATGACTGGGTGCAAATATTTATATGTATGCATATATATATTTTTTCTGGCCAAGGAAACTTGTTTTATCTGTTTTTTTTTTCTATTATTTCTCATAGATACATTGTCAAAATTCTTCATTGCCCTATTTTCTTCTCTCTAAACACCTCCAGTTTTTCTAGCTTGTTTGTAATAACTCATAATAATTACCAGTACTAATATTCAGCTAATGATTTGCCAATCCCTTGACAAGATTATGGTGAGTGATTTTGAGGTTTTCTTAATGAAGGCTCAAATACAGGCTAAGAATGAGGTCCACATCTCCCTGATTTCCTTATTTGCAAGCTTGATACATTGTCAGTGAAAGAGATGAATTTTGTTTGATAGGACTTGTTCTTAATGAATCAGTGCTAGTTCCTGGTGGTCACTGATTCTTCTCTTATTAGTCCATTCTAACATCTTACCCAGAAACCATTTGAATTCTCTTTCTGGAATTCATAATGTCATCTCAGATTTTGAATCTTCCTTATTCTCTATAATTCCTCACAGATTAATAACAGTGATCTAGAAATTTCTCAAACACGATTTCTCATTTTTATCTTTTCATAAGAGATAGAGGGGGGAACACCATTTGAGTAGAAGAATAAAGGCATAAACAACTTGTGTGACTGGTGTGGTCACTCCTTTTTGTATAAAATCTGCTATTTCTAAGCTCCTAGATGGCCTTTTTATTGGGTTGGCCAAAAAGTTTGTTTGGGATTTTTCTGTTACATCTTATGAAAACACCCAAATGAACCTTTTGGCCAACCCAATCATTGAAAGAAAGTTCTTTCAATTCTATTGTGCTTTTCAATTTTCAAACTTTGCACACATGTGATTTCATATAATCCTATAATAACCCTTTCTTAAATTCCCTACTTCTATATTGCCCCTTTCCCTTTTCCTCTTCCCACTGGTAATCACTGGCTTGTTCTCTATATCTGTGAGTCTGCATCTTTTTTTACTTGTTTTATTCAATACTTTGTTGTATTTTTAATATTCCACAAGTTCAGTTCAGTTCAGTCACTCAGTCGTGTCTGACTATTTGCCATCACATGAATCGCAGCACGCCAGGCCTCCCTGTCCATCACCAACTCCCGGAGTTCACCCAAACTCATGTCCATAGAGTTGGTGATGCCATCCAGCCATCTCATCCTCTGTCGTCCCCTTCTCCTCTTGCCCCCAATCCCTCCCAGCATCAGAGTCTTTTCCAATGAGTCAACTCTTTGCATGAGGTGGCCAAAGTACTGGAGTTTCAGCTTCAGCATCAGTCCTTCCAAAGAAATCCCAGGGCTGATCTCCTTCAGAATGGACTGGTTGGATCTCCTTGCAGTCCAAGGGACTCTCAAGAGTCTTCTCCAACACCACAGTTCAAAAGCATCAATTCTTCAGCGCTCAGCTTTCTTCACAGTCCAACTCTCACATCTATACATGACCACTGGAAAAATCATAGCCTTGACTAGATGGACCTTTGTTGGCAAAGTAATGTCTCTGCTTTTGAATATGCTATCTAGGTTGGTCATAACTTTCCTTCCAAGGAGTAAGTGTCTTTTAATTTCATGGCTGCAGTCACCATCTGCAGTGATTTTGGAGCCCCCAAAAATAAAGTCTGACACTGTTTCCACTGTTTCCCCATCTATTTCCCATGAAGTGGTGGGACCAGGTGCCGTGATCTTAGTTAGTGATACCACACAGTGTTTATCTTTCTCTGTCTGACTTATTTCACTCAGCATAATGCCCTTCAGCTCTATCCATGTTGTTGCAAATGGCAAAATTCTTTTTTATAGCTAATATCCCATTGTATGTGTGTACCATCTTCTTTATGCATATATCTTTGATGGACACAAGTCATTTCCATTCTTTGGCAATAATAAATAATGCTGTTATGAACATTGAGGTACATATATCTTTTTGAATTAGTTTTTTTGGCTGTATATTGAGGAGTGGAATTGCGGAGTCATACATTAGTTAGTTTTTTGAGAAACCTCTGTATTAGCAAGAGAGTTCCAGAAAAGCATCTATTTCTGCTTTATTGACTATGCCAAAGCCTGTGACTGTGTGGATCACAATAAACTGTGGAAAATTCTGAAAGAGATGGGAATACCAGACCACCTGATCTGCCTCTTGAGAAATTTGTATGCAGGTCAGGAAGCAACGGTTAGAACTGGACATGGAACAACAGACGGTTCCAAATAGGAAAAGGAGTTCGTCAAGGCTGTATATTGTCACCCTGTTTATTTAACTTATATGCAGAGTACATCATGAGAAACGCTGGACTGGAAGAAACACAAGCTGGAATCAAGATTGCCGGGAGAAATATCAATAACCTCAGATATGCAGATGACACCACCCTTATGGCAGAAAGTGAAGAGGAACTAAAAAGTCTCTTGATGAAGGTGAAAGTGGAGAGTGAAAAAGTTGGCTTAAAGCTCAACATTCAGAAAACGAAGATCATGGCATCCGGTCCCATCACTTCATGGGAAATAGATGGGGAAACAGTGGAAACAGTGTCAGACTTTATTTTTCTGGGCTCCAAAATCACTACAGATGGTGATTGCAGCCATGAAATTAAAAGACGCTTCCTCCTTGGAAGGAAAGTTATGACCAACCTAGATAGCATATTCAAAAGCAGAGACATTACTTTGCCAACAAAGGTCCATCTAGTCAAGGCTATGGTTTTTCCTGTGGTCGTGTATGGATGTGAGAGTTGCACTGTGAAGAAAGCTGAGTGCCGAAGAATTGATGCTTTTGAACTGTGGTGTTGGAGAAGACTCTTGAGAGTCCCTTGGACTGCAAGGAGATCCAACCAGCCCATTTTGAAGGAGATCAGCCCTGGGATTTCTTTGGAAGGAATGCTGCTAAAGCTGAAACTCCAGTACTTTGGCCACCTCATGCAAAGAGTTGACTCATTGGAAAAACTCTGATGCTGGGAGGGATTGGGGGCAAGAGGAGAAGGGGACGACAGAGGATGAGATGGCTGGATGGCATCACTGACTCAATGGACATGAGTCTGAGTCAACTCCAAGAGTTGGTGATGGACAGGGAGGCCTGGCGTGCTGCAATTCACGGGGTCTCAAAGAGTCAGACACGACTGAGCGACTGATCTGATCTGTACTGTTTTCCACAGTGGCTGCACCAACTTACATTCCCACCGACAGTGTAGGAGGGTTCCCTTTTCTTTACATCTTCCTGTGTTTTAAAACTTCCTAATGTGCATCACCCCTAGAAAAAAGGGGGAGTTACATTTGTCTCCAGATTTCTCTACTTTGGTTGGGCATAGTCAGCAGTATCTCTTCTCCTGGGGAGAAGACAAGTGTCTGCCTGGTCTGGATTAAGAAACATTCACAGGGGAAGCCTGTGGTCATTTAAACAGTGCTTGTTCCCACAATGCACCAGGGTTAACAAATTAACAAAAAGGAAACATGCTGTATCAATGCTGAACCTTTTTAAGCATGAGATCATCACTTCCAGCCGTCTGCATTTTACACGAATCTAAATGAAAGAAACTCAACTCCCACTTGCCTACATACACACCAAAAATCATTCATCTATGAGTAATAGCTGAGCATACTTTTGAGGACAAACTGCAGCAGTTTTTAACTGTAAGATTGCAAGGATACATTCTGTGCTAAAAAGTTTTATTGAGATGGTATTGGAAGAAACGGATTTATTTAAGTACCACGTTGCATTTTCCTTTGTTCTTTCAACAGGTTAGTAATTACAGGAGTAGTAATTAGCCTCGACAGAGAGTACACAAAACAATAAATGGGAGAGTGTGTTGAGTGGAGGGGCTCTGTGCTGCCAAGCTTATTATTTTCAGTTGAAGCTAATTATCCTTATTATACCGCATGACTCTTTTTCTCCTGAATTATGAGTGGAGAAGTGCTGAATAGAAATTTTTTTCCAAAGTGCCCTAAACTGTGGAGGGAAATGAAAATCACAAACAACAAAAAGCTTGTTAGACCATGAGTTTGATCATCTATAAAGGGATTTTGAAGGAACTTGCGTTCCCCGGCACTGAAACAGTGTAACGGGCTGACGTGAAAATGCTCTGGATTGGTTTTGTTTTGCCGCATGGACGATGGGGCAGAAAGAGCTAGACTCAGCCTCAGTCTCAAGTGAACCAGAAGGAGGAAAGATGGAAAGTCTTGAGTCCTTGCACAAGTATAGGGAAGGGGCTGTGTATAGACAGAGGGTAAATTCGCGATAACCTTTACATGCAATTAAGCCTCTGTAGGTCAGAGCTCTAGGGGTGAGGAAGGGTTTTGGGATCCTGCCTGGCCCAAAGGCCACCTGCGAATTGATCTGAAAAGAGAGACTTCGGTTTCAAAGCTGGTTCCTATGCAACCCTTTTATCTCTCTTTTTTCCCCCATCTCTATTGCCCCCCCCCCATTATAGCAATGCATATGAGCAAAATTCCACAGATGGTGCATGCTTTTATGAGCTCAGTCCTGAAATTTGGTTTGAAATTTCCCCAGTGTCCTCTGAGCTTCTGTCTTTGCAACAGATGCACTTAAATGTTAGCAATTTATTTGCGGCCTGTGCTACAACCAGAGCTGAAGAGGGGAGAGAGGACTGTCATTTCTTGATCACAACTGCTGCAGGAGCAGGAGGGAGGAGAGCTTGGTTTCTGCGGGCACAGCCAGTAAGCCACATAAAAATCAATTTTGTCTTCCCCTGCAGATCACGTCTGTTCTATGAACAAGATGTTAAATCCAATTATTCTCGAGGAAGTTCTTTGCTTTCTTTAGCCTATCATGCTTAGTATTCCCACACGACAGCATCTCATTTCGGTTGTTACCACTTAGCAGGCCTCTAGATTTCCGAGGGCCGGGATGTAGAAATTCATGAGAGGCCGTGAAGAGGCAGATTCCTTTTAAGGACACCCGAGCCCTGTAAGGTGACACCATCTAAGAATACAGCACTGGTTCCAGAGCACCGTGTGAGTCAACTCTTTTGTTTAGTATGTCAACAGTTATATGCTCATTTAGCTGCACTAAAATATTCCTGAACAGAAAGTTATGGGCTTTCTGTGTGGGTTTAGAAATGTCAGCCCAGATAAGCAGGCAATTAACAAAAGCACAAAGTTATCTTCCTCCAGAGCAACCATCATGCATGAGAAGAGATGACAGGTGATTTCTCAAAGAAGGGCGTGCACTAATAATGATGAACTAAGGCTGGTAACACGGGCTGGAGAAGCAACAGCAGTTGTCTAATGGGGATAAAATCCCACGTGGGCTTGTGGTATTATTCCATAGGTCAGCAATGCCACAGGCCCAGTTGTCAAGGTGCCATCCCCAGATCTGATCATATTGCTGATCTACTTATACCCTCCAATGGCCTCCGCTGCCATTAGGATAAAGCCCAAATCTTGCAAGATTTTGCAAAGCCCTACATGACTGAGCGTGTCTTGCCTACTTTTTGTGGTGTCTCACCACTGACGTCTAAACCCCATCTCTCCTCTGCCTGCAGTATTCTCCCTTCCCTCAACCCCTCCATTGCTACTGCCCACACGTGCTTCAGGATCCCACTTCCCTAGGACTCCCTCTGGGAAATCTTCCTAGTTTCCGCATGCCTGAGTTGGGTGTCCCTCTGGTCCAATACAGACAGCATTTTTTTTTTTTCCTTTTTTTCTCTTCCTCTCCCTCTGCAGCTTGGGGAACTCTGTGAGGAATTGCCAGTGTTGAGTTCACTGTTGCACAGGGCATTATGTCCCA
The DNA here is from genome assembly GCF_032452875.1 of Bos javanicus. NCBI lineage: Eukaryota > Metazoa > Chordata > Mammalia > Artiodactyla > Bovidae > Bos > Bos javanicus. The sequence goes on from NC_083890.1 coordinate 40,701,823, forward strand.
TGATTCATTACATAACACATTTTATTGAGTCTCTAAATATGCAATGCTCAATCTTCCATCCTCCGTAATGCGAGCTGCATGGCTCAAATGGATTAGTCATTGAAAATTAGATTTAGTCTAATACACATATATACCATACTACTCAGACTGGCTTATTCTATTACCGTATGTCATTAGGAAATTCTAGGTGGAGGTCAAAGTTTGGGACATCTGCCAATAAATTTAGACAAGTCAGTTTTTTTGGGGGTGTGTGGCTATTAACCACATAATGTCTTATGGGTAGAGTTAATGAGTGACAATCTGGTGAGAGGGGTAGGAGACTTCTCCTAACGCTACATTTGAGGTGGTAGCAGAGGAGAACGGAGCCCTCCCACGATGCTGTCCTGGCGTCCCCACCAGGCTGTTCTGCCACCACTCCCTTTGCTCCCATGACCTGCTTTGTGGTTTAGCAGTGTCAGCTTTGGAGAAGGAAATGGCAACCCACTCCAGTGTTCTTGCCTGGAGAATCCCAGGGACGGGGGAGCCTGGTGGGCTGCCGTCTATGGGGTTGCACAGAGTCGGACACGACTGAACTGACTTAGCAGCAGTGTCAGCTTTAAGGTTCCACGCTGGTCTCCTAGATTCCCACCTGCTTTTCTCAGTGAAGCATGGGAAGCCAGCTTTCTGGAAATTCTAGAACACAGGGACAAAGAGAGCTGGACCTCCATACCTATTTTGCAAGGCTGTTCATCCTCACATGGTAGGTTGTCAGGCAACTCTGGCAGATACAGCAGCCCCTCCAACCCCTGCTAAACTTAAAACACCTGAAGTGCAGATTTTCTGATTGAGGGAATACGGCTTTGTGTTAGTTGTTGACAGTTATGAGCTATAATCATGTTTAAATCTCCCTGCAAACTGTATCTGTTATGCCAAAATCACCCTGCTTAGGTTTATAGCCTGCTCAGAAGAGTAACTCCTGGTGTTATTAGATTTTAAGCAGCTGAAAGGTAGTGCTCAGGGATTTATGCCCATGGAAATTTATAGATTTTGTTATGTCTATTCCTCAACTATAAAAATGAGAGGGACCAATTTTGTTTATGCTCTCAGTTTATTGTTTGCTTGGCTAAAAGTCAGGTTGCCAGCAACCAAAGGGATAAGACATGAGTCAATGGCTAAGAAAACTTTTAAAGGCTTAGACATAGCTGCTTTTAGATTTCTGAATTACTGGTGCCCACTTAAAAATAACAGATGTGCTAAGATTTCCCTGGTGTTACACAAACGCTAAGGACAGCGGAAAGCTGACCTTCTCATACTTCTTAACACTTTTCGTTCAGTTATGACCCTACCCTGCAAATGCTAAGATCTGCTGGTGGCTTTTTACTAGCTTCCCTGGTGGCTCAGATGGTAAAGAATCCGCCTGCAGTGGGGGAGACCTGGGTTTGATCCCTGGATTGGGAAGATCCCTTGGAGGAGGGTATGGCAACCCACTCCAGTATTCTTGCCTGGAGAATCCCCATGGAGAGAGGAGCCTGGTGGAGTCACAAAGAGTCAGATACAACTGAGTGACTAAGCACAGCACAGCACATTTTGCTACCGTGGTCGAAGCTGGCATGAAATTCGTGAATGGAGGAAGCAGGCATTCCTTTTCTAAGACTATGAGGAGCCTGCTAATTTCTTCAATTAGAACAGATTAATTATAGTAATGTATCAACCTAATTATGATAAGGATATGGGAAAAAAATGAATGTATAGGAATAAAATGTATTTGCCTAGGGGCTGTTGAATCCTGTCCCAAGGAGGAAGAGGTCTGGTGCCTATGTTTTCTTAATTTATCTCCAATCTGTCAGAGCAAAGATCGTATTGTTACAGTTAGAATTCTGTTCACCTTCAGACAAGCACAGAAGCCATGTACCTCCAAGAGTATCTCCATCAAGGAGCACCCATCCAAGGAGATAGTGTTGAGGTCATTAGTAGAGTTACAAGGACAACTTCTCTGTTTTATCTCTATTATCTGGCTCTTCCTCTTGCCTAATCAATGCCTGTCCTGGAGCTGCCATATAGGACTTGAAGAGTGTCCCTAGACTATAAAGTTGGCTATTTCTAGGGAGTACCATGGGATGCCCTTTCACTCGTGAGGCATTATAAACAAAGGCAAGCAGAGGTCTGCGTGCTGGAGGAGCATGCCTGTCATCTTGGTGACTGAGTCAAGCAACTCCAACTCTCTGAACTAAAACTCAGGAATGGCCCAGTAGCATGCACTACCTGCCTTGGGCCCTATCTTACATTCACAAAGAGGTGTGTTACTAATATATTCCTTTAATTCTCTTCCTGACATTGTTGCTAATCTGCTTTCCTTTTCCTTTTTTTAAATTTTAAATTTAAATTTTATTGTGATAAGAATCTTCAATATGAGATCTACCCTTGAAAGGTTCCCCCTGCCCTCCTCAGGGTCTAAGCAGCTTTTATTTAAAAAAAATAATTTATTGGAGTATAAGTGCTTTACAATGTAGTTAGTTTCCGGATCCTCTATATATAAACATATATCCCCTTTTTAAGTGTACAAACTGAGTCGTTAGCGGTAGGCACAGTGTTATACAGTAGATCTCCAGGACTTACTCATCTTAAGTCACTGAAACTTTATGCCTATCAATTATCGACTCCCTACTTCCTACTCCGACTTCCTCCTGGCAACCACCGTTCTGCTCTTGGCTTCTCTGACTATGTTAGATACCGCATATAAGTGGAATCATGCAGTATTAATCCTTCCGTGACTGGCTTTCCTCTTCCTCTTGACTCAAGAGTAAACTTAAGACCATGGGACAAGCGGGTAGTAGCAGATAGTAAGTTGAACTCTGAAGTAGGAGAAGCACTTGAAGAGTGATTTGACTGGTGTGTGTGTGCTGTGTGCTCAGTCGTGTCCGACTCTTTGCAACCCAGCGGACTGTAGCCCACCAGGCTCCTCTTCAATACTGAAGTGGGGTACTGGAGTGGGTTGCCATTTTCCTCCTCCAGGGGATCTTCCTGACCCAGGGATCAAACTCATATTCTCTTGCGTCTTCTGCATTGGCAGGCAGATTCTTGCCACTAGCACCACCTGTGAAGCCCCGATTTAACGTGGGGAGTTGGTTTTACATTACCCTTTGGGGGCCATGCCACCACCTCCTGAAGCAGCTGTGCTAGTGAACACACTGGTTCTTGCTGACCCATGATTCTGCATGACTGAAGAATCTTTAGACCTTAAAACCAAGGCTCTCTATGGAATTATTAAAGACTTCCAAGACATTTTTACAAGCCTAAAATTCTGTTCTCTTATTCTCTAAATTGCTGTTTAATTAAGTATAGAATACCTCTGTAATGGATCTGATAGTTGGATCAAGCACAGACCTTTTCCTTGGAGGGAAGAAATACTCTGGTTCAATTACATAATACCTTCATTATTTACCTGCATATTCTGAAAAAAATAGGACTTATTTTTATTTGCTAGGTTTTAGTTGTACAGTAACCTTTTACATGAAGTCCCATATTTAAGATGTTGAGATAAAGTAAAATAAAATCACATGATATTTTTGGTTTTGTTTTATAACTTTTTCCAGTGAAAAGCTTTTTCTCTAATTGCCATGGCTAAGAGCTTCAGTTAATTATATCTGTAGGCCTGTATGGTGTGGTATGAGAGTCAATGGGGGGGAGGGTCATTTAGACTTCTGCTCTATATACATCTCACTAAAATAATGATAAATAAACTATAAGTCAAGTTATAAACATTTTGAAGTACAACATTTTGAAATTAAAAAATTTAATGTACAAAAATATATATTACAAAAATCAAGTTATCTTTCTTTTAATGGCACCACAGATTTGTTAATTTAAAAAAACCACCTAAGCTTTTTAGAAATTGAGGTATACTTGACATATAACATTACATTAGTTTTGGGTGTACAACATAAAGTAATGGTTCAATATTTGTATATATTGCAAAATGATCACCACAATAAACCTAGTTAACATCTGTCACTGTACATAGTTACAAAAATATTTTTTTTCCTTGTAATGAGGACTTTAAAGATCTGCTCTCTTAGCAACTCACAGATATGCAATAAAGTATTGTTAACTATAATCACCATCAGTTCAGTTCAGTCTCTCAGTCGTGTCCAACTCTTTGCAACCCCATGGACTGCAGCATGCCAGGCTTCCCTGTCCATTACCAACTCCTAGAGCTTGCTCAAACTCAAGTCCATCAAGTCGGTGATGCCATCCAACCATCTCATTTTCCACTTGGTCCACTGGGGAAGGGAATGGCAAATCACTTCAGTATTCTTGCCTTGAGAACCCCATAAACAGTATGATTATCATGTTGTATATTATATCCCCATGACATATTTTAATCTGGAACTTTGTATCTTTTGATCTCTTTCATCTATTTCATCCAAATTATCTTTTAAAAGTGTGCTCTTTCTAGAGTATAAGTAAAATGTTTGCTATTATAAAACAATTCCAGTTGAAGAAATAGATTAAGTAAATGAGATACAGTCCTTATGTATATTTTAAGCATTGAGTAAAATAATCTTATGGTCTTTCATCGTCACAGGAAGTCAGCTAACACCCTGAGGGAAAGGTTATTACAATTCCTTCCCCCATGTGTTGCCTCTTTGGACATTAGCCTGCAAGGCATCTCTAAAGGTACTCAGCACTAATTAACACTATCTATAAAGATCCTTATTTGTAGAATTACTTACAGGGAGTCAGGCATCTCTTAAAAGGGTGCTGAATATTCTTTCGTAGCCCATAGAGAAATTTTGGCAGCCTTTAAAAGATAAGTTTAATTAAAAAAGGAAAAAGAAGAATGGAGGACATTTACAAAAATTTCTGAGAAATAAGTGTACATTCCAGAAAATTCATTGTGTAAGTTTATTAGTAGCAAGAGAACTCTACTCTGATCCAAGAGACCTATGCTCTGGTCTTGGTTCCACCAGGATCTAGTTGTGACATGCGGGACCATTCTCAACTTATTGAGCCTCATTTATCTTTACCTGGAAAATGGGGTGACATCTTCCCTACATTGTGGGATTATTGTGAGGATAAAAATGAAAGGACTAACACGAAGCACTTTGAAAAGCTGGAATCACTGAGTAAATGCAACATCTTATTATGCAAATAATCCTGAAATGTCTGAGGTCATTGAAAAAGAAATATTTGGTTATTTTGTAAAAGCCTGTATGTGTGCATGCTCAATTACATCCAACTCTGCAACCCCACGGACTGTAGCCCGTCAGGCTCCTCTGTCCATGGGATTCTCCAGGCAAGAATACTGGAGTGGGTTGCCATTTCCTCTTCTAGGAGGTCTTCCCAATCCAGGAATTGAACCTGCATTTCCTGCATCAGCAGGCTGATTCTTAAACCACTGAGCCACCAAAAATAATATGCCTAAAGAGTCAGGCAATAAGTTCTATGGCTATACATGTTCTCATTAAAATATAGGTTCTCTATTTGTCATTTTTTGATAGTTGGGTACCTCTCCAATTCCCCCATGACCTCTTGAAGAAAAATGTTTGGTGTTTCTGGGGTTAATTCTAGTTTCTTAAGTCAGATAAGCCTAAAAACTGAAATACAATCTTTTTCTAGGAATTCAGCTTAATGAGACACTTTCCAATCCTAGAACAGTTTTCTAGTCTTGACTTCTTTCTTTTTAAATTTTTTTCAAATTACATAAGCAACATATGATTACTTTAGAAATTTGAAAAATAGAGAAAAGCAGAGAAAAAGAAAATAAAATTACCCATCCTCTCATCACGTCTTTAAAAAATTTACCTAAACCAATAAGTAAAAGACCCCTCTGCACGCCACCAGTCCCGATCCCAGGGACAGTCACTGTTTTCCCCAGAAGGGTATGTATCCTTTCGTTCTTATCCAAACATTGCCAACCCATCAACAGAACATGCATATATGAACAGCAATAATTAAATCCAATTGCCTGATAGTCTTCCAACTTCCTATCATATAAAACCATAGCTTACACATATTTTTTCGATTTTGTCCATCTGAAGCTGTATTTTAGTTAACAGCTTATTAACTTGATTTACAACTTTTATGTGTTTCCACAGATGGTAAGTGGCCTCCATTTGTGCTCTGGCCTCGGGCTCCACAAATGTTCAGGGTGGGGCTGCGGCAGGGAGCCTGCTGCAGCGTGTGCTTCCTGGTCCCTCGCTGCAGCCAGCCCTGCAGAACCTCCACCGCCATCTTGCACCTCTGGGTTAACCCCCAGTCCAGGCCCTTCCTGGAAACCGTTGATGTGAGGGAGGGGAGAGACAGCCAGTGGAAAACTCAAAGAAGCTAGAGCACAGGGGAGAAAGTGGAAGACAGGCAAAGGGAGCTATTGGTGCATTTGATCCCTGTCCTAACAATGATGACACCGTATCCTGAACGAGACTATGACCTTTTGAGAGCATCAGCTGACTTATGTTCCAGGTACAGAATAGGCACTCAAACAATAACTGTTGAAGAGACTGAGCAAAGGAGACTTTTGAAACCCTAAAGTGGAAAAAAAAAAAATTGGACTTGCCTGGTGGCTTAGATAGGAAAGAATCTGCCTGGGATGTAGGAAACCCAAGTTCCATCCCTGGGTCAGGAAGATCCCTTGGAGAAGGGAATGGCTAACCACTCCAATATTCTTGCTGGGATAATCCCATGGACAGAGGAGCCTGGTAGGCTACAGCGCATGGGGTCACAAAGAGTTGGACACAACTGAGTGACTAACACTTTCACTTTTTTCAAAGTGGAAAATACAGAATTACTTATGGATCTCATAAACTGACAGTCCTGAAAGCAGAGCTCTGAAACATGTTCGATGCGTTTGGCCACCTCATTTCAGATGCATATCTTCCGTATGTTTGTGAAGATATCAGCATTTTCAGCCCATAGTCAAATGATGTTTTCACCCTAAACATGACAACCAACATGGAGAGCTCTAGGAGAAGTTGTAACTGTTTTTTTTTCTTTTTAAATTAATACATCTGAGATTAAACTCTTTTTTTTTGATACTGTGGATGTATGATGAAATTCACTGTTTGCTTTTGAGTTTGATGACGTATCAGTTAGCATGGTGATGTTTTTGACCCTATGAAGTACTAATGCATAAGGAATGAAAAGGCAGCAAGTGGAAAGTAAGGAAGGGTCAATTTGTGCGTGTTAAAGGCAGGTAACAGGTTGTGTCAGCCAAATGCAGAGTAAGTTGCTGGTTGACAAAATGGCAGCCCAAATCTAATGAAGCTTTTGGCCAGCAGACCTAGGATGACCATTTTTACATTTTTATCTCTAGGATCAGTGTTTACACAACATAAAGGAATCCAAAAAAAAAAAAAAACAAAACAGGCATCTCTGAAATACAAGGGTTAAGTTTTCATCTTGTCTGTTTTCCTAGTCACCATATCAGCCGTGCTGCTGGACTTGAATTCCCATACCTATAATGTGGCAATCCTACATCTGAGGAATTTATCCTGCGGAAATAATCAGTTAGGGGCACAGATATTTACATACAAAGATGCTCACAGCATTGTTTAGAGTAGTGAGATACTGAAGACAGTCTTAATGGGCTACTCTGGGAGACTGGATAAAGCAAGTGCAGAGTATCTGCAGGACGAAACATTATACCATTGAACATCACAGTGCAGAAGGACAGAAGATCATGTAGGGGACAGAAAACCACAGTATATTTCACAGCCTGTTGATAAAGGAAAGAACTGTTTATAAGCAATACACAATATGATTCTACTGTTGTTTTAAAATACATAGATAACGCGTAGAAAAGTGACTTAGTGTTGGTCACTCATTCGTATCCGACTCTCTGTGACCCTATGGACTGTAGCCCGCCAGGCTCCTCTGTCCATGGAGCTCTTCAGGCAAGAATACTAGAGTGGGCTACCATTCCCTTCTCCAGGGGATCTTCTGGACCCAGGGAGCAAACCAGGTCTCCTGCACTGCAGGCAGATTCTTTACGGTCTGAGCTATCAGAGGAAGCCCAGAAAAGAGACTAGAATGACATATAGTGACATTTTGCAGTGTTTTTCACCAGGTGACATTAGGGGTGATTTTTTTTCTTTTGTCTTTGTGTATTTCTCTATTTTATATATTTTCTACAATGAACTTGCCTTCAAAATTTATATTTATAAAAGGATAACTTTATATCAGCATTGTAGTTTGTAAGATTGAAGGTTATCACATTCTACAGTCCCATTTTGCAGAGTTTCCTATCCAATGTCCTCTTGCTCCTTTGTATTATCTGGTATCTGGCTTACTCAGTGGATCATATATGCTCTTTTGATGGCCAAATCTGTGTCTGATTCATTTTCATATTCCCAACAGAAAATAAATAAAAACCCAGGAAGCAATCCTAGATTTTCTCAAAGATCCAGAGAAAATCAATCCAGAGAAACCCCCGATTTCCATGCCACCACCAACACACGCCTCCAGCCTTTCACCTGGTGTGGGCACAAAGCAGTCACGTGGGTTAAAGCATTATAGTAAATACAAGGTGTTGACCTCCAGCTGTATCTGTCTGATTTACATGCACTTTCGTAAGCATTTACTATTCGCTGTATGAGCACATCACCCAGGTATAAATGAATAGTTGATTAAAGATGGTAATGGTGGTCATGGTCATTTTAACAAAATACTGTTAGTCCCTTGTTCAGAACATAATCTTCATCATTATATTATTTCAACGAGAACATCAAGTCATTTTTATTTGTTTCCAGGAAAGTTTGCCCCTCAGTAAGTGAGAGACTTGCTCTCAGATGGGGGATTCCCGTGTTCTTCTCTGGGGATGGGATGGAGTGCAGGGGAACTCTCACCCCTTCATGAGAGCCCTCCAGTGACCCTGGTCGTAAAGATGATGCCTTTGCCACAGGCCTCATGTGATTTATGAGACTCGGTTGGAGTCAAGGGTGTTTCCCTGGAGTGTCTGCTGCAGCCTTAGACACCAGCGCACGTACCCCTCTGGCAGGTAATTAGGGACGATGGAACTAGTCTAGACTTTGGGATTTTTCTGGTTCTAGCATGCCTAGTCAATCAATATGCATTAACCATTATGTCCTCAAGTGAACAGGATTCAGCCTTAGTGACTCATCAGCTTCACACACAGGACAGTGTGTTGTGACTTGAGACGAGCAAAAGAGTTAAAGGAATTAAGAAACATATTATGCCTCAAGGTGCAGAGTACACCAGAGATGAGTGATGAGAGCCCAGTGGTGAGGTAGAGAGCAAATGCAAACCAAATGAATTTTGTGCAGCCTGCGGAAGGCTCCTTCCTAGCATTGTCTGCATGGCTCAGTTAGCACTCAGTATATGCTGCTTAGCATTGTGATTATTTGTCATTTATAAATGCCTTATCCTTCCAACTTTGCTCTGCGCTCCAGAAGGGTAGGGGCCACACAGCTCCTGTCTGGGTCTCCAGCACGTAACACCAGCCTCAGAGAGAATAGCCATTCAGCAAAAATGGCGGATGAGAGTTGTATCTTGGTGATTAGGGTGGGGCTTCTGGCAAAATCTGCTCTGCTGACCACATAAAGGTAGAACTTTTAGAGGTGCTGTCAAGCTTGATTGCCCAGCGAAACTTCTTTGGCCTGCTAATCACTGAAAAACAGGCTCTCTCACTCATATGAGATTTCCCCTCCTTCCTGTTCTCAGCTAGAAATACCATGAGAACAGACTGTCTCACAGTGTTTTCAGATTTCCACTTCGAGTCCCTGCCAAAAGCAGGAAGTGCAGAAGTGGGCGATAATTCTTTTTTTCTTTTTAGAACACTTTATTAAAGAGTTTTGGTTGTTACTTGTTTTTTCCCCCTGAACCTCATTAGAATTAATTTGAGCAATACTTTGAATTTACATAATGATTTTCTTACAAGTCACACAAAGAGTTTTATTTATCAATGCCATTTCCCAGTAAGGTAAGGTAGAAAGAGGTACAGCATAGCAGAGATTGAGGGCACCTCAATTTTTCTGCTTCAGCATTATTTATTTATTGGCTGATGAGGCGACTGAGACCCAGAGTTATCACCGGGGGTATTTCTCGTTCTGTGTCTGCGCCTACCACTCTGTTTCCACACTGTCATTCTTCCTTCCTCCCTGCTGTGGGGTATCACACTTGTTTCTCGTGTCTTACACCAACACCACCGCGACCTGCCACCCTCTTCCCATCTATTAAGCTCTCTCTGCTTCCCTACTCCTTACCCGTAAGTCAGACCTTTCATCCTGGGAAAATCAAAAGCAGATAACCATCACTAAGAGGGCCAAGAACCACTGTGTCTGACTGTATACTATTAAAAACAGAGAGAGAAAGGAAGACATGGAAAACAGGAAGGAAGGGAAAAAAGAGGAATAAAACACGAAAGAGAAAGAACAGGAAAGGAAGGGAAACACAGCTTTGTCAGGGGTCAAGGAAATCATTTCTCTGTGACATGCCTGGGCTCTCCTTGCAGCACTCTGCTGGGAAATTTGCTCTGTGCAGGGCGCCATTTGGTTCTACTTCCTGGAGGTCATTGTTCTACTCCACCCTGCTCTAACATTATCCTCAGATCTGAGTGCATCGAATCCTTAAGAGGTGAGACCTCAAGAGCAAGCCAGAAGTAGGGCACAATCAGTGCTATGGACTGAATTGTGTCCCCTGCAAAGTCCATACCCGGAAGTCCATACACTCCCAATGTGATTGGATTTGGAAATAGGGTTTTTAAGGTAAATTAACTTTAAATAAGGTCCTAAGGGTGGGGCCCTAATCCAATAGGACTGGTGGCCTTATAGAAAAGGACAAGGTTTTTCTCTTTTTCTGTCTGGGAATTCACAGAAGGAAGGACATGTGAGGACGCAGTGAGTGGAGGGCCCATCTCCAAGTGGGGAAGGCAGCTCTCACCAGAAATCAAATTGTCTCATCCCTTGATCTTGGACTTCCCAGCTTCCACAACTGTGAGAAATCAATTTCTCCTTTTTGAGCCACCAGTGTGAAGGATTATGGCAGCCCCAGCAGATGGATATATAGGTTATTGATGAAAGCCACATTCTGAATTTTTCCCATGACACTATATGGTCCCATAGATATCCATCCCACTCCACTTGGACATACTCTGTGGGTATAATGATTTCTCATCATGAGTCAGCATATCAAGTGACAGACCTAAATTAAATTGTCGTAGGACCAAAGCGAGGTGCCAGCACCGTACAAAGTCACAAAAAAGCGGGTGATCATTCATTAGAGGTTCTCAGGATAGTGTGTTCACTTCCTCAGACAAAGGGAGATTTACTGTCATGCTCACGAAGCTTTAATTTCAGAGCACCTGCATGGGCTCCTTCCTCAGCCCTGAACCCGATTCTGTGTTTGTGTATTTTTTAAATGTTTTCATTAGAGCTCCCCCTCCCAAATTACACATGCCTCATACCCCTTCATCTCACCCCTGCATCCAGCAGGTATTTCTTAGCCAAGGGCTGAGAATACAATAGGGTCCAAAATCAGGCCATCAGAGCCCAGGTGCATGAGTTTCAGGGTAAATGGATTGATTTATGTGAAAACAATCAAACTATGTACTAGTAATACATGATAGTCGAGATGGAAGAAGAGTTTATGACCACTTTACAAGGACTCGGTAGATGCAGCCTGGATCTATTGGGTTGGCCAAAAAGTTCATTCAGGACTTCCATACTGTCTTATAGAAAACCCCACACAAAGTTTTTGGCTAATCCAACAGTTTGTCTCTTCCTGGCCCCAAAGATGATGCATTTCAAATGGAGGCAGACATATTCATAGAGAGCCTGCTGTGCACACCAGGTGAAGTACTCAGTATCTGGCATGTTATCTCAATCATTTTTTAACAACATCCATGTGGCACAGGCATCATTATCTCCATTTAGTAAGAACTCTGAGGATCCAAGAAGTTAGATAACCCAACCTACAGTGGAGCTCACTTTATATCCAGGCCCACCTGACCCTAAAGATTCCAAAGCTTCCAGTTTGCCATACATTCTGCTGATACCACCCCCCACCCCCTAGCTGAGGATGGGCTGACAGTAAGGGAGGAGATGATGGAGAAAGAGGAGGACAGGGTCTTCAAGCCTTCCAAACGATCATTGCACAGTCCTCCAAATGTCATTCTTTTCATATCGCTTTTACTCACGAGGGGCCCAACTGTCCAGGGCCGTGTGTGCTGACAGCAAATGAGCTCAGGCTTTGGGCATCACCATGCCTCTGAGGGCTGAATTCAGAGCTTTTTCGACTCTTCCTAGGGATCTGAGCTCTGTAAAATTTGGAATTTTAAATTCACACTCCCCCTGGCTATTGATTCAGACTTTGGATATCTAATTCTAGGAGAAAAGGAAATCATTCAAATTTTGAAACTGTCGGCATTGAATTAATCATGCTTGACTCCAGAATCTTCACCCTGCATAGCCCTTATGTAAGCTCCTTGATGGAGGTTTCCCTGTGCAGACAGAAAAAAAAAAGTGTCAAATGATGATAAACCACTCTCTTCTTTGGCTGTGAGTATAACAAGAAGTACTAGTATGACATGCAGTTTTTCTCCTTTTATCTTCTTAAAAGACCAACCAGAAATCCAATGTGAAAAAAAGCTAATGTGATACTAAGTTTGCAAATTTAAACTAAGAGTTCTGCAGTCAAGACATGTAAAAGTTTCCATAGCAACATTAGCTCTCATCTTTAGGATTTTCAGTTCTATTAAAGCCATTAAAATCATACTTTGATATATACAAGGGTATATACAATGTGATTGGATTTAAGGGGTTGAGGTTTATTTTCCATATTTTAATTATAAATGATTCCTGGTACAGCTTTGAATGCCTGTTTCCTGAATGGACCTTTTGTAAATGGAGAGTATTAAGCAGCTGGTTGATTTCTTTTGTTCTTCTCCAAATTTCTTCCTCTTTTATGTTCCATTCCCTCAATACCCTGGATGCTGAAAGAAGGGAAGATAACAGAATCAGACTGCTATAGACCTCACAAGGGACCCACCTAGCTATCATCATGGTACCACCTCCATGCATATTGCAAAACCAACTTCCTTTGGGAGGCAGGATGGGGAAGGGCAGGGACTAAGCCTACATTCTCCCCAGTAGCCATAGACTGACCTACTCACATATGCTGCCTCCTGTAGAGGGCTTCCTAATCACTCTGAAAGCTAGAAAAGGAGCTGGCTTTGCCAGCGGCCACAGAGTCCACCGGCTCCCGGAGGGGGAGAAATGTCTCCTCAAACTAAGCCTGAGTAGAGAATCTAGTAAAATCCTACATCAGCTGGAAAGGGTAGTTGTACTCAATATTTCATGAGCTATCCATAGAAAAATCACACATGTAATAAACATTTCCTTGAAAAAAAATCCCTAATAATTGTAGACTCTTGTTTGCAATGTGGATGGTGTTTACTTTTCCAAAAATGAGTGAAGCAGATGGGGATGGCAAGGATGCCGGAAGATTCCCGTGAGTTCTCCTAACAGGAAACAGCAATGGACAGTTGGGGACATCTGGAGTGAACGTGGGGGAGGGAAGCAAACATTTCTTCAATGCACTTTTCATCTGAAATAGTATCACCGTGTCATAGACACGCAGAAACCCTGAATGAAACAGACAAATGGATGCGGCAGAAGGCTTAAAGTGAAATCAGCCTGCAATGATCGGGGCTATTTTTAGTTTTCTAATGAAGAAAGCAGCTGTATTCAGAAAGGCTGTCACCGACTGCTTGTGAGACCAATTTGTTCTGTTCCAGGGTTCCAGCATTTATCACCAGCAAACTTCCCCTGAGATCCTCAGAAAGGGGCCCCAAATAGACATTACTGTGTGTGTGTGTGTGTGTGTTTTTTAAAGAAATTTGAAGAAGATTCTTAAGAATCTTGGTTTATAGATCTATTAGAACCAGAGAATAATAAGCTAAATAATAATTTATTCTTATGCCCTCCTGGTATAAACCCGATCGCATACAAATCAGTTGCAAAGCCTTGAGGAACAAAGGGCAAAATTCCAGCTTACTCTTTCGATGACCCAAGTGGCTAGTCTCTGCCTATTTCATTCTTTTTGGCCAGAGCTGCTAAACAAGAGGATAGAAGACAATAGACATTTTCCAGAAACTGAAAGGCAAGCAGTGAAGATGACCCACTTTTAGAAACAAGAACCTGCCAGAGAGTGATTTACTGTTGTATGAGAGGGGTACTGAAGGTGGTTATCTGAGCTCCTGACAAAGTCTGTTTTCAGCAGTGATCCTGCCATCCTCTCTGGGACCACAGCGCCCTATATACTGAGTTCTCCTGACATGATGACATTTACAGGGCAACTATACACAGGATTCTGTCCAACCTATTAGACCCCACATATGACCTTCATTAAAAGCTGCTCTTATTGGGCAGTAGAGTATGTCTTCTTATTTCTAAATATTTAGCTTGCTGGCAGAAATTGCCCATTATGTTAGCAAGAACTTGAGAAAAGGCACTAGTTTTGCATACGTGGGTTATAAATCACACCCACAGATCTAAACCCTTCTCTGTCTTAGGGAAGTGGGAAGGAAGATGGCAGTAAGGGAATGGACAGAGATCCTCCCACAAGCAGCTTGAAGTTGGGGACTTAGCTCCTCATCCTGTGGACCCAGTGGTACTGTCGTGTGTAAAGCTTCCTGGAGGCAGCCTAGGAGAAGATAACCATGGCCTCTCAGGACAGGATGAGGCTTTGGGAATCATCAGCACATAATCCCAAGTTCAACTCAGACAGAAATGAGTTTGAAAAATCGGAGAAGGCAGTGGCACCCCACTCCAGTACTTTTGCCTGGAAAATCCCATGGACGGAGGAGCCTGGTAGGCTGCAGTCCATGGGGTCGCTAAGAGTCGGACACGACTGAAGCGACTTAGCAGCAGCAGCAGCAGCAATAGCAGCTTCTAGGTTTAAAAAGGAAAAGCGGGGAGGAGGAGTTGAGGATGTAAAAAAAAAAAAAAACAAGCAAGCAAACAAAATCATCTATAAACATCAAACAGTAATACCCAATACTGGCCTTCCATCGTTTGTAAAACAAGATGGAAGACTCTGAGACATTGAAGTTTCCTTCCAGTTCTTAAATCTGGACACAAGAGATGATGAACCCCCTGCCCCTAAAGCTTTCATGTTAATGTGGGAGTTCTCTCACTTTGGAAACATGCCTCCTCTAACCCAGAGGGTCTGAGCCTCAGCTACACATTAGAATCACCTGGGGAGCTTTTCAAAAATCCCATTTGTTCCTAAGGCCCAGGCCCAACCCCAGACCAATGAGGTCAGAATCTTAAAAATGGTGGTACCCAGGCCTCCATATTTGTTTAACGGACTTCATCTGCCCAGCTTAATCCCTTCTTGTTTCTTCCTCACGGATGCTCTGAACAGCCACGCAGGCCTTCTCAGCAGCCTCGTTTAGGGTCTGGACTGGCGCTGTCCATCACACTGCCGCTTTGGCCACATGTGACCACTGAACCCAGGAAATGTGGTTTGTTCACACTGAAAGGCTTCACTTGTAAAATACATACTGGGTTTCTGAGACTTAATGTAAAGAACATAAAATATGTCATTAAAATAATTTTGTACTGATTATATACTGAAATAATTACATTTAGATATATTGGGTTAAATAAAATATATTATTCAATTTTTTCTTACCTATTTCCTTTTACATTATTTAATGTGCCTACTAGGAAATTTAAAGTTACTTATGCAGCTCATGTTTATTTCTATTGAACATATTTTAAGCTATGGTTAATCATTCCTCTCTAACCTCTTCCCCACCTTGAAGAGTACCAATTCTTTTCACTTTTTTCCTTAAATCATTTTTCCAGTACAAAGGGCTTTTTTTTTTTTTTTTCCTGTTTGCTCTTCTCTGAATCTCTTTCATGGTGGAACTTAGAGTACATATAAAGATTTGCATTTAGAATTTGCTCAACTCATGTCCAGCGTGAGGAGCTATTGGAAAACCATATAAACCCAAAGTACCTCCTCCATTTCCATTAGATCATTACAACATTCATTTGGGTTAAGGTACCAGTTCCCCCCAAACTTTTATCAAATGTTCTCCCAAGAATTTTAATCCACTAACATTCATAATATTTGCAAAGAGTAAGCAGACTGATAGAGATACAGAACAGGCAGCTTTTTTCACAAGAGTGTACAGTTCAGAAGGGGCCTGTCTGATGGTAAGAATAAAACTTGAGTGCTCATAAACAGGCGGGAAAATGACGATCTAGAATTGCCCTCAGCAAGTTAGAGCAAGTGGGAAAGTACTCAAGAGAGATTTTTGTTCACTGAGCAATGTTGCTGAAGCACTGTACTGCTCTTCAAAAAAACTGTTTTAACTCAGTCTTTAGAAACAGGTAGAATAGGAGGTGATTATTCATCTTGCCAGAGAAGTCCTCCTTTTAGATAAAGATTTGCAATCTTTTGCCTTTAAATAGCAACCGCCCAGACATATTTTTCAAAAGATTCTATTTACAAAAATTCCTACTTAATCACAGCCACAGCATAGAAGGAAGCAGCTTGGATCCCAGAAAGGGTCAGTAAATTACGGAAGCATAATGGCAGGATTGCTCTGCGAGTCGTTCTTATCTCTTCGCACTAGACTGCATGCGTCTCAGCGTCGAACTTGGTGTTTCGCCACTCGCGGAGCACCACACCCTCGACTGCTCGAAGCATCCGCTCCCCAAGCCACTTCTTCCCTCAGCCCTGGGCACTTGGCAGGGGTCTGGTTTTTCTTTTCTTTTCTTTAAGTTGAAATGTAGTTGATTTACAACTTGTGGGAGACACAAGGTTGGGTCTTCACATTTGTCTCTTGTACATACGTGCTGTTGTTCCTACATAGATAAATCAACCTTGTATTGCCAAACAGTCATGATTAGAAACCTGCAAGCCCAGGTCCCAGGAAAAGGGAGGGGCTGCTGGAACCTGGAGTTCAACTGCATCGTCTGCCCTGATAAACCACTCAGACTGGCAGGTGGTTCTATTTTTGTACCCATTACCCTGAACTAAGATTCCTATTATAAGCCCATCTCCCCTCTGACTCCTCACGGGAAGAAAATGTGTCCCATTTCTTTCTTTGTCCTTAAATCTAGGATAGTGCTAACCACATATTAGTTAATCAATAAATGTTTGGCAAACAGGTGAATGCATTAAGCATGTTAATCAGCTCTGCTCTGCAAATGGACTAAAAGAGATCTAGTTAATGAGCCATAAGGAATGTGGACATTTGAAGCAGAAATGATCGGTTTCTTAGGCTGCTGCATAAGAAAGCGTATTGAGCACAAAGGCCTAGCAACTGGCCAGTGAATGTTTTCAACACACAGTACAGAGTGAGAAGAAGCAATGGGACAGGGCTGAGAGACTGACACCCGCCCTGCACCAGGACACCAAGTCACGGGGATGTGAAGGAGCTGTGCCTTAGGTTTTGGTAGGATGGTGCGCGGCCCAAGGAAAGGCTCTATGGGGTCAGAGGGAGGGCCTTGGACACACAATGACCCAGAGTCAGAAGTATGGCAGGGCCCTGAGGTCATGGGGATAAGACGAAGGATGATGCTGAGACCAAAGACAAGGAAGAAGGTGCTGATGGAGACAGAGAATCCTCTGATCCAGTGCTTTCTGTCAGCTTCTGGGAGACATGAGGTTGGGTCTTCACGTGGGCCAGAGTTCCTGGGTCCCGTTGACCAGGAACTGAGTGGAGCATTTTGAAGTGGCCAGGAAATCACAGACTCACCTCCAAGCCAGCGTCTCCTTTGCTAACTTACCCATAATGGGGCTTCCTAGCACCAGGCGTTCCCACAGTGGGGCAAGAATGTCCCCTCATCTGGTGATATGTGCAAGTACTTTGGTTTTGGATCAGAAACTCTAAGGCGGCTCAGCAATCTGTTCTTCAACCAACACTCCAGGGGATTCTGATGCAGGTTAGACTTAAACACCATCCTTGGAGATCCTAATCTAATTGCTCTGAAAGCTTGGTCCTCAGATGATGCTAATTCATAGCCACAGCTTATGGCATCTATGTTTCTGTGCCTTGAAGCCAGTTTCTTCCTCTGGTTCCTCTTCTGCAAAATGGGGATAACCCTATCCTTTTTATCTCAATGCAATGTGCTGAATTAGATGATTTCTTGAGGTCCCTTTCATCTCTAGAGAAAATGAGTCCTTGAAACAAAAAAAAAAAAAAAAAAAAGGAGAGTGAGAGAAAAGAAAAGAATCAGAAGAGGCTGGTGTGATGAAGAGCCAGCTAGCTAATGCTCCAGAAGATAAAGTAAGGCTTCTAGAGGTGGCCTTGGAATATTTTTAGCCGAATCAAATATGTAGGACAAGCAGCACTTGGTATTTCTCCATTGGTGACTGAAACAAGCCTTCTTAAGATCTCGGAGGAAAATGTAAATGGATTTGGATGAAAGGACCATTTCAAAACATTTTGGTAACAAAATAAAAGACTCTGTGGGGGATTCCTTGGTGGCTCAGTGGTAAAGAATCTGCCTGCTAATGTAGGAGACACAGGTTCAATCCCCTATGCTGCAAAGCAGCTAAGCCTGTGTGCCACAGCTATTGAGCCTGTGCTCCAAAGCCAGGGAAACACAACTACTGAGCCTGCGTGCCTTAGAGTCTATGCTTGGCAACAAGAGAGGCCCCCACACTGAGAAGCCTACGCACCACAACTGGAGAGTAGCCCCTACTTACCACACTAAAGAAAAAGCCCTTGAGGGAACAAAGACTCAGCACAGCAAAAAATAAACAAATAAATAAAATTATATATATATAAAGGACTCTGTAGCTGTCTGCAGGTTCCATGATGAAAATTATGTTAAGGACCAGCTCAGCACTTGACAGGGTGGACTAGAATGGGACAGACTTGGATCTCTGGGGGATAACTCCAGTGTTTTCTTCTTTTCTCTTGTCCCTTCCTCTGCCTTGTAAATAGGGGAGAAGTCTGGGAAACGTTTTTCTGTTTCCAGACATACCAGGGACAAAGTTGAACTACGTAGACATGAAGCCTGGGGCAGGGGTTTAAGGGTATGACTGGAAGTGAAAATATAAACAGTCAATTCCTTGATGACCCGGAGTTCTGGCTGGGAGCCTGGGCTGCACCAGGAAGTCACTAGGCATCGCCAAGAATAGAGCTAGTTTCCAAGTTTCTGTCTTCAGAATGGGGCAAAGCTAGGAGAACAGTTGATTGTATGGATGAACCTTCAGGAAGCAGACTGTGCCAGCCTGGGCTGGTAACTACAGTGGCTGAAAAAGGGCTCACTTTGCAGACTGTGGACAGACTACAGCTAGGGAGGGAAAGCAGGAAGCCAGGGTTCAGTGCCAGAGAAGAAATGTCAGTCATCAGGTCCATACATACAGATCAAAATAGGAATGGTGCTCTCTTCAGTTATGTGGTGCTGGAACAACTGTCCATGGCAGCACTTCAAGATAGCTACGACACCAGAAGATATAACTGGGGCTGGCCTCCTATTTCTTCCAAATAATGCCTTTTTTTCTGAGATTGATATAAAATGACTGTTACATCAAAGGCACCACACAAAAGACATGAATTTAATTTATGGATTCCCTTTTCCCTCCCGCTTTTTTCCCTTACCTTCTTATTTACTAGTTCCTCAGTTTCTCAAAGACTGACTACGGAACTGGGATCAGAAATAGGGCTAAGCAAGAAATGGCCCTAAGCAAGGGGCATTTGGGCTTCCCTCCTGGCTCAGACAGTAAAGAATCTGCCTGCAGTGCAGGAGACCCAGGTTTAATCCCAGAGTTGGAATAATCATCTGGAAAAGGGAATGGCTACCCACTCCAGTATTCTTGCCTGGAGAATCCCATGGACTGAGGAAGCTAGCAGGCTGGTCTATGGGTTCCCAAAAAGTCAGACACGACTGAGCAACTAACACATACACCCAAGAGCCATTAGAGATTATTTAGATAACCCTTTCAAAAATATGTTAACTTTGAATCAATTTGGCACAAATTTAAAATAGAGAGCTCCAGTCTTTTCTACCTGCTAAGTTGATTATTTGAACTAAAAAAGAAAAGCAGATGACTAGATCATTATGTTTTACAAATTTCTTTTCAAAAAGATTATGTAAAAGCCCCAAAGAGTGTCCCAAATAAAATCCTGGAGATAAATGAAATCTACATTTTCATCATGATAGTTACTAGTGAATGCCGAGAGAATAAAGTCATTTCAGGAAAGACAGAAATATGAGCCAAAGGGTGGCTTGGAATGTGTCTTGGCATGAGATGGCCAAGATACAAAGAAAAAGAAAAATATACCTGGCATCTTGGCCATCTTCCCTCCTCAGAACAGAACTTCATTTTATGGAAGACATAATTATCTCCTAGCTTGTCCAATGCTGGCTGTCGAGCTAATTCTATAGAGACAGGCTATTTAAATGTTCTAGGAATGCCTGCTGGTAGGGTTTGCATATGATATGCATGGCCTCCCAAAGATTTTACAGAGCAGCGGGAACTGCGGTGCATAATTCTATGGAGGGAATAGCTTGTCAGACCTAAAAGTAGGTACCTTTAAATTTTTTTGTAATTTTATGCATATTTCAGAGACTATATACATTTGCTTGTTATACTTACATCTGTATCAGGGTTGACAGTGAACTCAGGCTGATGTCTGAAATAAGGTATAACTTACAAGGCTTATTGGATGAGTGTCCCGTTATATGGACCAGTGGAACTGTGGCTGCGTAAACTCCCAGGACAGAGGAAGCCCTGTGTGGGCGTGTCTCTGATTTCCCAGATTAATCAAGTATCCGTCTACTTTCCAACTGCTCCAGTGCATGGGAGATCCAGAAAAGATCATCTACATGTTTTGTTTTGTTTTTAATTTTTGACTGCAACGAATCTTAGTTGCAGCATGCAGGATCTAGTTCCCTGACCAGGAATTGAATCCAGGCTCCCTGCATTGGGCATGTGGAGTCTTAACCACTGGACCCCTATCCCAATCTACACGTTCTTACGGCAACTTACACTTCTACAAGGTCCTATGAATGGCACCAGTGATTCTTTATGGACAACCACAGCATGAACGAAGCTTCCCAGACTCATCAACTAATGTCATGTTCAGAGAGAAAGTTTGAATAACTCCAGGGGTTATACTTTCATGATAATTTTGAAGATATATAAGGAACATAGACTTTTCGACTCTATTATGAATGCTTCCTGAGCTCAGTAAACTACTGTCCCCTACCCAGCCATGGGGGGATGCCTTTTGCACTCCCAGTGTGTAGCAAGAACCCCAGGAGAGGTCTCCAGATTTTAGAAAGAACCTTGTTGGGGAGGAGCAAGGATATCCCTGGAGTGGGGAGAAGGAACACAGAGCGTATCAGAAGAAAAGGAAGAGCGTGCCAGTTAGGGTCTTGGGAATCCCCAAGAAAGCGATACAGGAATCAACTGCATGGGGGCTCTGCACTGTTTCCTCTTTCTGACAATCAATGCTTTTTTTTCACTGAGTTTCAAGGCATCCTCCACGGATCAGCATTAGCAGAGGCATTAGACACATCCGAATCTGAGAAGCGCTTTAATTACAGTGAAGCTCAGAGCTCATCCTCCTCTAATCAGAGAGTGTCTGACTATGGAAAGCGACAGAGAGACTCATCCTCCCTTGAATGAGGGTTTTCTTAGGGCTAAAAATAGGTCTTGTAATCACCAGGCTAGCACTGTCCTGCCACTTCCGGGTTGTGTGGGGAGGGGGTTCCCTTCTTTTCTTCAACCCACTTGGACACCACCTTCACCCCTTGGCATGTCCTCATTTAGTGTGTGTGCCCGCTTGCCTCTGCTTAAACCCAGCTCAGCCCTGAACTTCTGTCAGATTACTTAACCAACCCTCATCTGTAAAATGGGGATAATGACCGTGCTTTCTGCCTAGAATTATCCCAAGAACAAATTGAGTGAATATATGTGCAGTGCTGAGAATGAGAACTCTGGCAAGTGACAAACGCTGAGGATATGTTGGGGGTTACTCTATAATTATAATTTTACATTTTTCTCGGCATTTCTGAGTTCCTTAGTGATGACCACTTTTCTTCATAGGAAGTAACTTTGCTAGTCGGGAATGATCATGGATGACCAGTTAGGGGTTTAATACATGTTCAATCCAAAAGAAAAAAAAATGCAGACTTGACAAGTAAATGTTATCTTAGGACAAGAGTTGGCAAACTTTTTCCGTAAAGGGCCACATGGTCAATGTTTTAGACTTTGCAGGCCCTGTGGTCTCTGTCACAAGTACTCTACTCTACTGTCATGGTGGAAGCAGCCACAGGCAATATGTAAATTGATGAGCATGACTGTGTTCCAATAAAACTTTATTTACAAAACCAAGCAGTGGGCCAGATTTGGTCCACAGTTAGAGTCCCCAAACCCCAACCCCAACCCAGGTTATAGATGCCACAAGAGAGGGACCAAACCCATGATCACCTTGACATCCTACTGCTCAGCATCATGTCTGGCACACACTTGTTGCTCACATTGTGACAAATTTCTGAGTGAATGAATAACTCCAGAGGAGAGTTTTTCATTCCTTTAAACAGTGGACTTTGGCATACCTATTCAGACTCTGAAATGCGCAGTTTGAAGTTCTGCCAATAGACATGACAAAAGAGTTCTTGGGAACGACAGACCATTTCCATCCAAGGGTTTCAGGCTCTCTGGCAAATGTGTGTGTTAGTTGCTCAGTCATGTCTGACTCTTTTGTGATCCATGAACTGTAGCCCTCCAGGCTCCTCTGTCCATGGGATTCTCCAACCAAGAATACTAGAGTGGGTTGCCATGCTCCATCCTCCTCTAGGGGATCTTCCAACCTAGGGATTAAACCTGGCTCTTCTGCATTGCAGGCAGATTCTTTACCATTTGAGCCACCAGGGAAGCCCCTCCAGAAAATAGGTGTTATTAAAAAAAAAAAAAAAATCAGTGACAGAGACTCCAGCAAACCACAGCACTGCCTTTATAAAGCTTTGTCTATTGTCCATTTTGGACACCTCCAAGTCAACAATGGACGGGCATCTCCTATCTCTGGGCACAAGGAGCTTGAGATCTGAAACTTCTGCCATGTTGTTCCTGCTCCCCTGCCCAGGCTCTCGGAAGAGGTGATTCAGTTAAGAGGTGGCTCCGGAGTCAGACAGGCTCATGGATGCCATGAGCTTAAGCACATGACTTCCCCCACTTATGCTTTGGGTTCCTTGTCTACACAATGGAAATATAATAGTAATAGTCCCAGCTCCCATAGTTGATGTGAAGATGAATCAGGATGATGCTCAGTGCCGGGGTCCAGCCCCGGTGGATCCAAGGAATTCGAAGCAGGGACGGCGTCGGTGAGGATCAGGAAACAACTGCTTAATTAAACGTTAATTAAGGATATAAAGAGTAATAGAATAAGGATAGCTCAGTGAGGAAATTCAGTGGAGAAAAGAGGCTGAAATAAGGATAACTCAGTGAGGAAATTCAGTGGAGAAAAGAGGCTGAATAATTCAGCCAGAAGGTGAGAGAAAGAACGACATGGGGAGACCAAGTTTCGGTGAACAAGGCCCGCACTTTATTTTCCAAAGTAGTTTTTATACCTTAAGTTATGCATAGAGGATAATGGGGGAAGGGATAGAGTCATGCAGTAAGCCAGGCTTTCTTCCTGCAAACTTATCATATGCAAAAGTTTAGGTGATTTGCATCATCTTCTGGCCCGGAGGCCTGATAACATTTTAAGACCCTTTCTTCAGAAAACTTATTTTTCTCTGAAGGTGATTAGTCAGGCGCCACCCTCCAAAAGCATTAAAGTTGCATTCCTACAGGGCAAAGGTGTGGTGGGCTATAACAAGAAAAAGAATTAACTCAAGGGTCCAAGATTACAAACACTAAAGCTACTACTTACACCAATTATATTAATCAATACACTGCCAGGGACACAGCAGGTAAGGGATATGGAGACTTAGCAGCAAACATTGGCCCAACAAGTGAAAAACCCTTCACCAATACAATTTCTAATCAATCTTTTAACTGCTCAAAGGAATCTGTGTTTAGACAGTTTAGAACATCTCCTGCCTCTCACAGTTGGGAGGCTCTGAGCAATCACATGTGGCCGGAAAAACCTATTCAGGCAGGCTAGAGGACTTCCAAAGGAGTTTGTAGGTTGAAACACTATCACACCCAGGAACTTTATTAACTGGAGCTGTAAGTTAACTCTTTTTTTCAGAGAGAGGTAGTGGGGGACAGCCCCCCATAAAGTCAGAGGTATAGGTGAGAGCACAAAGCAGAAAGTAGGCAGACTCTGGTTTTGGGGGGTAGATGCTCGAGAATTTCCAGGGGGACTCCTGAGGCTCGATCCCGCCTTTGCATATGCCAAGCCTCATTCCTCATGACCTTTGCCAGGGGCGGAGCTCCTGCTCCCGGCAGCTCAGCATATTGTCCATTGAACCAGCACTCAACAAAGCTAGCTTTACGGTTTCTGGACCAGCACCTGGCATCTGTTGACGTGATGGCTATGGGCAGCCTCGCCCTGGTTCTGAACGGCCAGCTGATGCCTGGGAAGGATACCTGAGAGGCAGTGCTCCCTGCTTCCCTCCTGCCTTTGTTTAGCCCCTTCCTGCTCTTGCCCACCCCTCCTTGGTGGTTTCCACATCTGCAGGAGATGACGGTGTTCTGAATATTTTGGGAACCAGGGCATTCTCTGGAGGCTAGAAAACATAGCCCCAAAGGGTTCAAACCTGAAAGAGACACACACTGAAGCTTCCTTCAACAGGCAGTTAAAATTGAGGAAAATGGGGGATCACTTACACAAAGAGCTGGAAGGTAAGAGGCAAGAATTCTCTTCCTATCTTAGAGCAAGCAGATTCTGAGGCATGAAGCCAGGGAGAGGTCCTCACTGTGCCTCAATTTTCCTACTAGGGAGCAGGAAGTAACCATTTTAGGACTGGTTTGGGTATAATTAAAATGAGGGTTAAAGCACTTGGCAAAAATAAAACATGATCTACAGAGGGGTGGCATCATTTAATAGTCATGATTTACGGATAGCAGGATAACGATAGAAGCCACCATAGGTCAAAACTAATTTTAGGAACCGCTCTGCCTAGAGGCTAAATGACCTCCAACACCTTCTAAATGATTCTCTGTGACTGCCGTACAGTTTCTTCAGTTTCAGGAGAACAAGGCGGAAGCCCATCTGAATTAGCGGAGAGCAGAACTTTATTGCAATCAGTCCGTCAAATCTAGCCCTTTTAGAAAATTAAAAAGTGGGCCTTTAACCCAGTGTTCCTATGAGAAGTTTTCTTAGGAATAGATTTAAATTACATGCAGTTGCTTATACCTGAGTAGGTGTTTATAGAGAGTTCCAGGGTATTGGCAAACCATTTATTCTCTTAATTAATGTAAACTTTAGTCTGCAGTCTCTGGCCCCCAATCTTGGAGGTATGGTTGTTCCGTTTTCTGTGAGGTGTCAAAAGAATTCCCTGGTGGTCTAGTGGTTAAGACTCCACCTTTCCAACGCAGGGAGTGCAGGTTCAACCCCTGGTCACAGAAGGAACTAAGATCCTGCATGTAGCATGGCGCGGTCAAAAACTAGAAGAGAAAAATTCTATAAAGGAATTCCTTTGGTTTGCTATGCAAACCTTATCTTCATTGATATTGCAAATGTAAACTTCAGGCCTAGCTCAGTCACCACAATTTCTAATTTATGGAATCTGCATTCCTAAGGACTGCAGACCCCCACACTGCAATTAAAATCCACAGGAATGCTGAGGACTCAGTCTGTGGCCTTTCAGGGGGGAGTGTGGGTCAGTCCGTAGGAACCCCTCACTTGTCACTCCTTCTCTCTAACCACAGGGCCGTTGGCAGCTGGGCTGCGGAAAAAATGCCTTCAATCTCCTGCCGACCAGCTAGGAGAAAACAAGTAAGAGAGAGACTGGCTTGCTATCCTGTGTGGTGTGTGGGTTCAGCTCCATAAGAACTTTTGTCGAGATCCAGACCTTTTGTTGCTGGGTTGAAAGCCAGGGGCCTGTGAGCACGCACACACAGTTTACCAAATCAGGTGGGCTTGCCCTCAGTGATTCCTGCAGGGGTTTGTAGAGAAGAAGGATAGGTTTAAGGTAGGAATGCTGACTCCACCCTGCAACTCCCACTGTCCCAGGGATGTGTGCTGAGGAAGAGGGGTGCAGAGGGGTCCGCCCATGCACACAGTCGGGAAGTTCATCCTAGAGTCAAATAGGAAAGGTACCTGGCCAGCAAGAGCAGGGATGATCCAGGCTCTGCCAGCAGTTTCCTTCCCATCATCATCCAAGCCCAGGGCCTGTCACATAGTAGGTCCTCAATAAAGTGAGTGAACAAATGAATGACTGAATATTTGTTTCTTTGTTGAGTGAATCAAAGTATCTAGACCACACAAGGCCATTCATTGGCAAGTGTGGGGCAAAGCGCACTTAGAAGGGTGACAGCTGAGGGAATTAGTGTGTGTCCTTTCCAAAGTTGCTGGCTTTTCCTCCAGTTAAAAATAGATGAAATAAATTTTAAAAATATTTTAATGAGGAAAATGCAAATAAATAAATGAAATTGCTTGCTTAGGAGCCCAGGTTCCTCAGGTCCAGGGTTCACTCCTTGTTCATAGGAAAGCTCACCACTTTGCCTCTTCAGAGACACAACCCTGCTATCTTTATTAGGGTCACTCATCTTGCAAGTAGAAGTCATCCTTTTTTAAGATGATGATGCGCTGGGGAAGTTCAGGTTTGCTATAAGTCTTCTGCTTTTCAGGATTAGCCAAATAGGAGCTTGCATCCAGTAGATGGCACTTTGACAACGAAGGTCCCTGAACTCCCTGAGAAATTTGACAACAGCTTTTTAAATTCATCTCAACTTTTAAAATAAGAAGAATCAAGCCACAATCCGTAATTGTGGTTGCAGATGGTCAGTATTTGGCTATCAGTAACACCATAATTCTCCAAAAGCCCCTAATTTCAGCTTGAGGTTCAGGCAGAGGAAATAATTCCTGTGAAAATTTAAGACAAGCAAAATCATTCCAAGTCCTGAAAAACACCGAAAGAAATAAGGTCATAGGACTTTCCCTGGTGCTATGGTGTTTGTGTTCAGTGATTTCTCTCTCTCCTACTAAATATACCATCTGGAAGCAAGCTTACCATCTGGAAGGACTCTAAGTGGGTTCCAGATGGATCTCCCTTTGATCCAATCGATATGGACAGGAGAACACCAGAACAAATTCTATCCCATATTCCGAGTTGGCTGCTAGATCATAAATATTTCAGAACTGGAGCTAAAAGCAAGCCCTGTACTGATGGGTTAGGAGCAGGCTCTGCAAGAAGAAAGGGCGAGCTGAGGGGAAGAGAAATACCTGCAGAGAGGGGATGGGGGGATAGGACAGAATTTGAGGGTACCCAGAGGACTTGCCATATCATAGGTCACTGCCCGGAAGGACAGTATCATCATTTCAGGTTTTACTTTGTTTTAACAAAAGGGTCACAATCTATTTTTCCATTGTTTGGCACATGTGAGGGGAGTGGAAGAAAAAAGTTAAACATTGGCTCAACCTTTTCACCCTAGGGCTGTGCCAAGCGGCCACATACAGAGCGCTACAGAGCAGAGGAGATAAAGCCAAGTGCAAGGTGCCTGGTGTTTCTTTCCAGAAACCCCATGGCCCTAGAGCTGAGATTGGAGGACTGAAATGGAATTACTAGGATTAGAAGGCAAAGAAAGGCTTGGGCCATGTGAGTGACAGCTCTGTCCTTATACATGCATAACAGTTCTTGCCTCCTGGAATTGTGCTGAACAAATGTAGGTAAATCACCTATTACAATGCCCGGCACTTAGTAGGTGTTCAATAAACTGTAGGGTTGGTTTTTGTGTTTAAGTTAAATAGGTACTCTTGCCTGGAAAATCCCATGGGTGGAGGAGCCTGGAAGGCTGCAGTCCATGGGGTCGCTGAGGGTCAGACACGACTGAGCGACTTCACTTTCACTTTTCACTTTCATGCATTGGAGAAGGAAATGGCAACCCACTCCAGTGTTCTTGCCTGGAGAATCCCAGGGACGGGGGAGCCTGGTGCACTGCCGTCTATAGGGTCGCGCAGAGTCGGACACGACTGAAGTGACTTAGTAGTAGTAGTCATAGTTTACAAAGGACCTGTAGAACACTCATACATTTGAGTCTCACAATAACTTTGTGAGACAGGAGGGAACTCTTAATACTGTGTTGCTCATGAGGAAAATGGTGCCCAGAAAGTTTTAAAGAATTGTCCAAAGTCAAACACTGGGTAAATGGAAATCTTGGACTTGAAAGTGACACGATTGGATTCTAGCTTCGAGAGGTCTTTCCACTGTGCCAACTGCACCGTCTTTTGTATAACTCCAGCGCTTTAGTCTTTTTTCAGTGTACTTCATTTCTGGTTGATCCCAATGGTTATGAATCACATTGAGTAAATAGCTCTGACAATTTGGAACTAAGGTGACCTGTGCGTGAGTGGATATGTTTCTACTTTGGGAGAAAATAGTGAAAGTAACAAGAGACACGTAATCCTGATATTATTTAAAAAGAGAATCCTTGGTCTAATTCTATGCTATACATAAATAGTATTCTACTATTTTACATTTGGTAAACTGCATATAAAATAAAATACTTCTAGCATTTAGTACAGATAGATAATAGTGTTACATAACCTAAAATAGAAAATGATAAAAGAACATTCTCCAAAGGGGGAGAAAAGGTATCTTTTTCACGTTCTGATTCTCTAGTGTTAGGGTATATGGTCCTAATTTGTTCCTATACTTTCACTAAAGGCTTCTGAAAAGTCTCCTCATAAGGCTCTATTTTTATGGAGAGCTAAAAACAAATTAAAAAGTGAAACCTTTTCAAGGGAGAATTTTCTGTGTGCTTGGTCACAGTCTAATTTTTACCCCAAAGATGGCTTTTCTCCAGGCCTGTTTAGCTGTTGGAACAAACCTGGAGGCCTCAGTCACAGACATTTATTTTGTCTAATAAAAACATTGTGGAATTTGCATAACATATTTCAATACCCAGGAGGTTTTCACTTATTTCCACTTATTTATTTATTTATTTAATCCTATTTTGGGAGGAGAAAAAAAATGTAATAAAAACCAGAAGATAAAAAAAAAAAAAACAGAAGATAACACCAGGGAGGCCTAGGTTGGAATCGTTTTGTCTAGTGGTCTCTGGTACATGTGCTGAGGAACAAATGTGCCCAGTCCTTCTTGGCATCTGGGGCACCATGAGCTCTTTTCAAAGTTGAGAGACTTAGAAATCTGTGGTTCCTGGTGGGAAAAATATGATTTGGCTCCCGTAGCTTTTCCTTCCCCGGGAGTAGTGGTTTAATTAATGATGTTGGAAAACTAGGCTAAACACAGACACCATTGCAGTAGGAGGCAGGAGCAGCAAAAGGCCCAACCTCGCGTTGTGGGCGTTGGGCCAGTAGGAACGCAAGAGAAAAATGGTGCCATCTGCCCATCTTCTTCTGGAATTGCTACAGCCAGGTGACTAACTGTGGGGTGTGGGTGCTTCTGCTTCTCTCAAACGTTAAGACCGGTTACCAGTGCTCCTCCTCCGCCTTTTGTTGCATCACAAAACACTGCAAAGAAATATTTGGATAAAGACATCAGGGAGCCTCAGTGCAGTCCTTAGACCACAGGTGTTGGTTCAAAGACCTCAGGATCCTCCCTCCCTGTTTACATTGGCCAAGGAGATCAATTTGCCTCTCTAACCCATTCATGGTGCAGTGAAATCATCTTCAAATTTGGGTCCTGAGAAGGAAGGAAGGGAGAATAGAAGAATATATACACTTCTACCTAAAATGCAAGTGGATATTGGGAATACTATCTATTAATACCCTTTGTTGCCATTTTTTAGTTATCCCTTTCAACTTAAAATATAGTGCAAATCTAGGCTTGATGTTCAAGAAGGGAGACACAAATTTACCACTGAGTACCCAGTCAGTGGAAATACCCTATGTAATAATGACATTCTAAGTTCTAGTTTTCAACTTTATATATCTGGACATTTGAGTTTTTTCATTGTGCCCAGATTCAGGAGGTCTGGTTCTCATTAACCAACCTCAAAAGAGACTGATGCATAAACCATAATATCAGTGTAAAAGGTTATAATAGGAGCTATTCAATCCCTGGGTCAAAAAGATCCCCTGCAGAAGGAAATGGCAACCTACTCCAGTATTCTTGCCTGGGAAATCCCATTGATAGAGGAACCTGGCAGGCTACGGTCCATGGGATTGCAAAAGAGTTGGACAAGACTTAGTGACTAAACAACAATAGAAGCTATTCCTTTCTTATGGCTAAAAATGTAAAGTTTAGCATCGAGATCACCTTCTTTTCAATATCAGAAAAGTCCATTTGGAACAAAAATCTGTTTGTGCAGCACAGAGTCCGAACAAAAAAGGGTGGCTGGATGTCCTTTAGAGAACTTTATTTAGGTCGCGGGAAAGCCTGATGAACCAACCATCCTTGCTTTCCCTTGGAGTACCCTCTCTAGTGATCATGATGCTTATGAATCCCAGATCCAGTGGTTCGGTCCTTGGATAATACTAGATAACACAATGCTTACACTTTCCCTAACTTTCCCTTTTAGAGACCCTAAGCAGGCCAGCCTGTATGTTATAATACTACTGATCAACTTAGTAAAATCACATTCTACTCACATGGCCCTGAAATTATGTGCTTCAATGTACTTCACGTCCTGGAAGTACCAGTGTGCTTCAAATAGTCTTGGTGGTTCTTCAGATATTCTTTCCTAAGTGACTCTTATAGTTGGTCTCACCAGTTTTATATGAACTCTTAGTGTTGTCAAGCTTGTGTTTTCAAGTTCAGGGGGCACTTCACTTTACTTTTTGAGCTTCTTCTGATGATAAATGGTGAGAAAAAATAATAAGATCTATGTTCGTCTTAACATATGTGGGTCAGTGCTTTCTAATAAAACTGGAAGCAGTTAAAAAAATCAGCTATAATTGTAGATCCTTAATTCAGTTCAACTAGGGAAAAGACTAGCTTTGAATTAACCAAAGTATTTAATCACAGCTTTTGTTTTTTAAAGGTCTGATTTAATGAAAAGTACTCTGAATTGGAATGAGATCTCTACTCTATTTCCCTCCTCCATTCACATTGGCCAAGATCATTAACCTCTCCAGGTCTCAGTTTCCTCATCTGTAAAATCAAAGTATTGAGCTAACTTGCCTCTAGGGACCCTACCAGTTCAGTATTTACTTTCTTGAATGTGCGTCTCTGTAGCCCTCAAGCAAAAGAATTGCTGTTTGCAGGCAAGGAAGAGTAGCTCGCAGTAGTTAGATGGTCTTGCCCCAGTGAAACACAATTTTCAATCCCTGAAACTCCACTGATGACAACAACAACAGTTAGCATTAAATTCCAAAACTAGTTCTGTGTTAACCTTCAAAAATAAACAAAAACTTTTTTGGCTTAATTTTTGTGGTATATTTTTGCATTAAAATATTGCATAAAATATTGTTATTAACCTTTGAATGGAAATGACGCAATAATAACACAGCAGAGTTTGAGCATTCCAACCCCAAAAGAACCAGGATTTCTCCACCACACTATTCATGGTTTCAGGTGGATGGTATGTACTTTTCTTCAGTCTAGGACATTTTTCATTTAACAAATCTTCAAGACTGAGTTTTCCCATAAGTAGAAGACAGAGCATATCCTTGATCATAAATTGAGATGGAGAGGCAGTAAACACTGGTAAGCCAGTTAAAACACTAATGCTGCCCTCATGTCCCCAAGTGAAATTACCAAAGGGCAAGTATATTGTTGTTTAGCCGCTAAGTCACGTCTGGCTTTTTTGCGACCCCGTGGACTGTAGCCCACCAGGTTCCTCTGTCCTGCTGGGACTTCCCAGCAAAGGATACTGGAGTGGGTTGCCATTTCCTTCTCCATGGGATCTTCCCAACCCAGAGACAGAACCTGAGTCTCCTGCCTTGGCGAGCAGATTCTTTACCACTGAGCCACCTGGGAAACCCCTAAGTACATTACAGCCTGCATTAAAATACTTGACATTTTCGAACCCAAACAAGATGCAAAATAGATTATTTTAAAATTTATTTTGAAATGCTTGAATAAGTGATTGTTCTAATCCTCTTTATTATTTTGCCAAATCCTGAGGAATTATTGTCCCTATTTAACAGGTGATAAAACTGAGGCACAGAGAAGATAAATAATTTCCCCAAGATCATGTAGCTAGTAAGTGGAAGAACTAGGCTTTAAGCCAGGTAATCTAATCCCAGAATTTATGATTTTAGCTTTTATATTATGTTATCCCCAATTAAATAAGCAAAATGTTCATATGACCAAATATTTTTCAATATGTGCAACTAATAACTAAAAGTAAAAAGAGTTACTGATGTGGGGAAATATGTAACATATTGTTTTGTGGATAAATAAACTATGGGTTAAGTTCAGTTCAGTTCAGTAGCTCAGTCGTGTCCGACTCTTTGTGACCCCATGAATCGCAGCACGCCAGGCCTCCCTGTCCATCACCGACTCCCGGAGTTCACTGAGACTCATGTCCATCAAGTCAGTGATGCCATCCAGCCATCTCATCCTCTGTCATCCCCTTCTCCTCCTGCCCCCAATCCCTCCCAGCATCACAGTCTTTTCCAATGAGTCAACTCTTCGCATGAGGTGGCCAAAGTACTGGAGTTTCAGCTTTAGCATCATTCCTTCCAAAGAAATCCCAGGGCTGATCTCCTTCAGAATGGACTGGTTGGATCTCCTTGCAGTCCAAGGGACTCTCAAGAGTCTTCTCCAACACCACAGTTCAAAAGCATCAATTCTTCAGCACTCAGCTTTCTTCACAGTCCAACTCTCACATCCATATATGACCACTGGAAAAACCATAGCCTTGACTAGATGGACCTTTGTTGGCAAAGTAATGTCTCTGCTTTTCAATATGCTATCTAAGTTGGTCATAATTTTCCTTCCAAGGAGTAAGCGTCTTTTAATTTCATGGCTGCAGTCACCATCTGCAGTGATTTTGGAGCCCCCAAAAATAAAGTCTGACACTGTTTCCACTGTTTCCCCATCTATTTCCCATGAAGTGATGGGACCGGATGCCATGATCTTCGTTTTCTGAATGTTGAGCTTTAAGCCAACTTTTTCACTCTCCTCTTTCACTTTCATCAAGAGGCTTTTGAGTTCCTCTTCACTTTCTGCCATAAGGATGGTGTCATCTGCATATCTGAGGTTATTGAGATTTCTCCCGGCAATCTTGATTCCAGCTTGTGCTTATTCCAGCCCAGCGTTTCTCATGATGTACTCTGCATATAAGTTAAATAAGCAGGGTGACAATATGCAGCCTTGAAGTACTTCTTTTCCTATTTGGAACCAGTCTGTTGCATGTCCAGTTCTAACTGTTGCTTCCTGACCTGCATACAGGTTTCTCAAGAGGCAGGTCAGGTGGTCTGGTATTCCCATCTCTTTCAGAATTTTCCACAGTTTATTGTGATCCACACAGTCAAAGGCTTTGGCATAGTCAATAAAGCAGAAATAGATGTTTTCTATTTAACTATGGGTAGCATAGCATAATTTTCTGTTTAACTATGGGTAGCATAGCATAATTCTATTAAAAAGTATTTTACATGTATTTAACATGTATACATTATAGGCATAGAATATATACATTCACAATTTAACTGATTATCAGTGGTTAGTGGAATTATTGGTGATTTTTACAGTCTACTTAAGAATTTTTCTGTATTTTTCAGATTTTCTAAAACCTTTGAACTTAAAAACTTAAAAAGCTGCATTTGAACTTTCAGTTTCCAGCCCAACCTGTGAAGAACTTGGAAATTGTCACTCTGTCCTTGCAGTAAGAAAAAAAGCTGCACAAACTAAAATCCAATTACCCATCAGAGAACTCGGCAGAGCAAAACTGCTGCCTTCAAACTGGAGAGACAAACAGGCAGATACAGAGAATCACAGCTTCTGTAGAGCAGAAGCCCATGACTGCAGCCAGCATCTGTATGAACACTTAAAAACCGTGACTGATAAATTGCTGGAGGCTCAGTCTATCCTAGTTGTTGTTGGGCTTCCCAGGTGGCTCAGTGGTAAAGAATCTGCCTGCCAATGCAGGAGATGTGGGTTCGATCCCTGGGTTGGGAAGATTCCCTGGAGGAAGCCCACAGCAACCCACTCCAGTATTCTTGCCTGGAGAATCCCATGGACAGAGGAGCCTGGCGGCTACAGTCCATGGGGTTGCAAGAGAGTTGGACATGATTAGCAATTAAACAACAAACAGCAACAGCCTATCCTAGCTTGAGAGCTAAAAATTCTCAAGCTAGAATAGGGGCCCCCACACTTTCCTGAATTTTATCTCCAGGAGCCCTACCAGGTTCCCACTGTGAAAATGGAAGAAAAAAAAAATCCCTACATGCTTCCAGCAGGGTTAGGGGGATAAGTAAACATTTTGAAATCTGCCCAGAGCATCCAGTTCCTTCATTAAAGCCTAGTCTCAAGGAACCCTGTTTAACCAAGTGTAACTGACTGGGGTTTTACCAGATCATAACACACCCAGGGGGAGGGAAATACCCAACTCCAGTCCTGTCTAGCCTTTGACATGAGGGAAGGGAAATACCCACTCAGGCTCACTGGAAGACTGAGACCTGTAATAACAGGACCAGAGAACACGTTCCATCCCCCCACATCTCACCACCGCAGTCAGGGCTCCTCACAATAACAGGGGATTGCAGCAAGAAGAACTGTAAGCCTCAGAGGCTATTTAAGTAGTCTCTAGGAAAACCCCCAAACAACAGAGGAGACAAAAATAAGGACATCAGAGGAAACTGTAACCTCTGACACCAGAGCTATAACAAGGAGTAAACAAAGCCTAAGCGAAAGTCACTCAGTCGTGTCTAACTCTTTGCCACTCCATGGACTGGTATGGAGTTCTCCAGGCCAGAATACTGGAGTGGGTAGCCTTTCCTTTCTCCAGGGGATCTTCCCAACCCAGGGATCAAACCCAGGTCTCCTGAATTGCAGGCAGATTCTTTACCAGCTAAGCCACAAGGGAAGCCCAACGAAGCCTAACTCCTAGCCAAATAAACACAAAAGCTCATGTTACAGTCGTATCTACCTCCATTCCTTTTACCCCACACATCATGTCTGGCTTTCAACAAAAAAATTACAAGGTATAATAAAAGGCAAAAAACAAGGTCTGAAGAGACAAAGCAAACAACACAACCAGACTCAGATATGACAGAGATTTGAGAATGGTCAGACCAGAGATTTAAAAATAACTTTGACTAACATGTTAAGGGCTCCAATGGAAAAGGTAGACAGCATGCAAGAACAAATTGGTAATGTAAGCAGCTAAGAAAGAATTAAAAAAAAGGAAATTCTAGAAATCAAAAATACCCTAATAAGAGGACTTAGCTAGTGGTCCAGTGGCTAAGAATCTGCATTTCCAATGCAGGGGCCTGGGTTCAATCCCTGGTTGGGGGACTAAGATCACACAAGCTGTACGGGAGACCAAAAAAAATAAAAATGCCCTAACAAAAATGAAGAATGCCCATGTCTTCGATGGGCTCATCAGTAAATTAGACATGGCCACGAAAATAATCAGATATTTCAATAAATGCTTTCAAAGCTGAATCGAAAAGAGGAAAAAAGAAAACAGACTGTCCAAGAACTGTGGAACAACTACAAAAGATATACCATACGTATAAGGGGAATACCAGAAGGAGAATAAGGAGAGAAAATAACTGAAGAAATATTTGAAGTAGTAATGGCTGAGAATTTTCCAACATTAATAACAGATATGAAACCAGGAAGCTTGGAAAACACTGAGTAAGATAAATACCCCCACATCTACACTCTTTCATATCATATTCAAACTTTAGAAAATCAAACACAAACAGAAACTCTTGAAAGAAGCTTGAGATGAAAATAAAACCAAGAATCACCCTACCTACAGAGAAACACAGCAAGAATTATACTTCTCTTCAAAAGTCATGCTAACAAGGAAAGAATGGAGAGAAATGTGTAAAGTATTGATAGAAAAATCCAACAACTTAGAATTCTGTGTCAAATAAAATGATCCTTCAAAAGTGAAGTCTTTCTCAGACAAACAAAAATTAAGGTAATATGTCACAAGTAGAACTACTTTGCAAGAAACATTAAAAGGAATTCTTCAGAAAAAAGGAAAATTATACAGATCAGACACTTGGGTCTATATAAAGAAAGGAAGAGCATGAAAGAAGGAATAAATGAAGTCAGCCAGGAACCGTATTTACACAGAAGATTCAGGAAACCATGAGCCCAAAGTCACCTGCCATCAGAGCTCCATGAATGCAGGCACACTCTGCCACAGGGTTTGCTGGAAGTGCCCTGCCTCAGAAGCTCCATCAGAAGCAGGAAAAAAAAAAAAAAAAAGACTTCTCTCTTTAGTCAATTTCCTATCAGTTTCACATAAGTAACCAAAATAGTCTAGGCTTTGGCTACTTAGCAGCCTTCTCACCATGATTAAACTTCCAAATAATAAGAACAGTGGCAATATCATGCATCAGCTTCTGGTGTGCAAGAGAAGGTGCAAAATCCTATCCATTACCACATCCATGTCTTGGAGATATTAATTCCATTTCTAGTTCAGCCGCAATCCCTCCTGGATACTTTATAATCTAAAGATTAAATTGCAAAGTTGACAACTGCCAACAAAACTGACAGATGTGTAACTAGACTGGCCGATAAAAAGACAGAGAGGGAAAAGACCCAAACAACCACCAGCATTCCTTATATAACATAGGAGAAGCAGAAAGGAGGAAGAGAATTGGTTTTATATGCTAGCAAGTGTTGTGACTTGAATTGTCCCCCCTAAAAGATGTATTTGGGCTTCCCGGGTGGCGGTAGTGGTAAAGAACCTGCCGGCTAATGCAAGAAACATAATGAGACATGAGACTCGGGTTCAATCCCTGGGTCAGAAAGATCCCCTGGAGGAGGGCATGGCAACCCACTCCAGTATTCTTGCCTGGAGAATCC
Source organism: Bos javanicus (assembly GCF_032452875.1). Taxonomy (NCBI): domain Eukaryota; kingdom Metazoa; phylum Chordata; class Mammalia; order Artiodactyla; family Bovidae; genus Bos; species Bos javanicus. The sequence goes on from NC_083890.1 coordinate 40,738,803, forward strand.
TATGGACAGAGGAGCCTGGCGGGCTACAGTCCATAGGGTCACAAAGAGTTGGTACAACTGAAGCAACTTAACACACACATGCCAAAAAAAGTATTTAAGTCCTAATCTCCCAATACCTGTAAATATGACCTTATTTGGAAATATGAACTTTGCAGATATTTAGAGGGCTTCCCTCATAGCTCACTTGGTAAAGAATCCGCCTGCAATGCAGGAGACCCTGGTTCAATTCCTGGGTCAGGAAGATTCCCCTGGAGAAGGGATAAGATCCCCTGGAGGAAGGCATGGCAACCCACTCCAGTATTCTTGGGCTTCCCTTATGGCTCAGCTGGTAAAGAATCCACATGCAATGTGGGAGACCTGGGTTCGATCCCTGGGTTGGGAAGATCCTTTGGAGAAGGGAAAGGCTACCCACTCCTGTATTCTGGCCTGGAGAATTCCATGAACTGTATAGTCCACGGGGTCACAAAGAGCTGGACACAACTGAGTGACTTGCACTTTCAGAGGAGGTAATACTGGATTAGGTGGCCCCTAACTCCAGTGACCATGGTTCTTATAAGGAGAGAGAGATTTGGAGACACACAGACACACCCAAAGTGAAGGAGGCCCTCTGACAACAAAGGCAGAGACTGGAGTGCCAGCAACCAGCAGAAGCTGGACGAGAAAAGAGCCTTCAAAGAGAGCATGGCTCTACCAACACTTTGATTTCAGATTTCTAGCCTTCAAAAACTGGGGAGAGATTGTTTCTGTCTTGAGGAAAAAAAGTTGAATTTGCTTTATAATTTTTAAAAAGCCCCCCTCCTGATCCACAAGGGGTTTTGTAGTAGGAGCCAGTGTGTGCTTGGACATCTGGATCTCCTTATCTGGTTTATCGAAGTTGGAGCCTGTTTGACAAGGGCTGAATTGTGCTTTTCACCCTCTAATATGCTGTAATCTGGCTTGGTATTAGTGCACTCTTCAAATACATGTTTAATTTTCCAGTAAATTCTTAGCCCCTGTAATGTTTAAATGAAAAGATTAAAATGGTTAAGAGCATTCGATTCTGTCTATGCTTCTAAAACCACTAATTTATTTTTATCTGAACCACTCATTTTATCTTATTTGTTGCCTGTCTAATTCTCACCTGTATCAGAGTCCTGGTAGGAAACAAGCGATACCCTAACATCAGGGGAATCTGAGGACATGTGAGCAAAGCATGTGGGAAGAACAAGCGACTGACTAACCCTGGGACCAGCGACCTCCAAGCCATCACTACCCCTAGGACCAAAGGGACAGATGACATTTAAATGCAAGAAAGGTGCTCAGTTGTGTCTGACTCTTTGTGACTCTGTGGAATTCTCCAGGCCAGAATACTGGAGTGGGTAGCCATTCCCTTCTCCAGGGGACCTTCCCAACCCAAGGATTGAACTGAAGTCTCCTGTACTGCAGGTGGATTCTTTACCAGCTGAGCTACCAGGGAAGTCCTTTAAATGGAAGAACATGTCTTTAAACAAATATTTGGTGTTTTTTCCCCCCAAAATGTGGACCATTTTTTAAAGCCTTTATTGAATTTGTTACAATATTGCCTTGGTTTTATGTTTTGGTTTTTGGCCCAGAGGCCTGTGGGATCTCAGGCACACCCCCTGCATTGGGAGGAGAAGTCTTAACCCCCAGACTGCCAGGGAAGTCCCTAAAACAAAAATTGGCTTCCACCATGTGGTAGAATGTAGGGTGCTGAATGCAGGAAATTGAGTAATACACACTCCCTTCCCTCCTCTTGGGACTTTACAAGCAGGTGGGAGACAGAAACACTCAACGGATGACTCCACAAATAAATATCACAGATAGCCGTTAAGTTCCATGAATGAAGAGAAGATTGAATGAAAAAGATTTCAGTAGGGGGCTGGGACCTGATTCCCACTGGTCAGGGAAGGCTTTCCTGAGCAAGTGATGTTACAGCTGAAATCTGGGGGATGCAGAGGAGATTTCAGTTGCAAGAGTGGGCAGGGAGGGGCGCCTGACATGATGGGAACCACGCCCCACAGTGACCTTGACCTCGGAAAGACTGTGGTGCATTAACACTGCCAAGAGAAGCCCAGTAGGGTTGAAGCTCAATCCCACAAAGGGGAGGGAGGGACAAAATCGTGCCAGGTCCTTCAGGCTGGATTGGGGTTTGGAACTCAGAGGAACAGAGAAAAGAGACAGGAGGATGCCAAGATCTGTCTTTATTTCTAAGAGATTCTTACAGGCAAGGGCTGCCTTTTGCTCATTTTCCAATCCTGCCCAGTATCCTTACATACAATCGGTGCTTTTGTTGAACTGCACTTCAGTTCTTCAAGAAAGGTGTTTTAGAAATTGTGTTTAGCAGTGGAAAGTAATGGAGGGGCTGTGGAATGAAACTGGGGATGAAGCAATGGTTGCTTTCCTTCCAGAAATCTGTTTTCTCTTTTTTGATTCTTGATTTGATTCTTGATTACCACGTGTCAGGGTCACATAAAATGGAAAAGATGCACTTGCTTAAAAGAACATAAAATCAGCATAAGGAAAACATTATTTCTTATGTATTACTGGTTAGTGAAAGTGAAGTCGCTCAGTCGTACCCGACTCTTTGCGATCCCATGGACAGTAGCCTGCACCAAGCTCCTCTGTCCATGGGATTTTCTAAGCAAGAGTACTGGAGTGGGTTGCCGTTTCCTTCTCCAGGGAATCTTCCCCACCCAGGGATCGAACCCAGGTCTCCCTCATTGTAGACAGACTCTTTACCGTCTGAGCCACCAGGGAAGTCCATTACTGGTTAAACCATCTGCTAGGAAATCAGACTGCCTGAATTTGAATCCTGGTTTAATTACTACTACTTACTAGCTGTGGATCCTTGGATAAGTTACTTAGACCCTCTGGGCCTCAGTTTTCTTATCTGCAAAAAGAGATTATAATACTACCTACGTCATCTCTCTGTTGTGAGGTTTAAGTGAGAATACATGAGAAGCATGTCAAAGACTGCCAGGCACAGAGTTAAGGGCTCAATAATGTCACCTATTATTAATTGCATACAAATTAATATATAAAAAGCTGCTTCCCCCAACTGTAAAATAACTTGCTCTTTAAAATGTTCCCAATCCTTGACTCTTAACAGGGGCTGTTGGTTATGTATTCATAATAATATTATATAATGGCAAGATGACTTATACAGAAATGTTTAATGCATCAGGTTTTGCTGGGCTTATTACACAGAGGAATAAGATCTCTCCCCAGTATTAAATTGTTTTCTGATGCATTCCAGATAATGCACTCTACGAAATGTTTAAAGCTAACAACGTGTAAACTCATGGCATGTAATTTTCTTTGATTTCCAGATCATTAGAGGCATTATGAAACATATCTGGGGTTTCCATGAAGGCATGGTCTTTTTTTTTCTTCTCTTGCCCATCTCTCAATTTTCAGAGAGCTGTACATTTGAATACTGTTTCTTCCCCACTCTCCCCCAACCCCTACATATGCTCCTGAGTGAGAAATGCACATTAGGGCATGAACATCACACAAATTGATTATTGAAGCTTATGAAGGTTAGCTCAGTAGACAGGATGTTCATTCTCTCCCTCCTAGCTGCAAAACAGGACTCTTGATCTGTCAGTCTCATAAATCATTCCCCAACTAGTCCATGACAGACAAAAATCAAAGAACATGTTAGCACCGAACCAGTTACAGATTAGAAATCAGGCAACAGCAGGCCCACTGTTTCTTGTAGAATGTCCCCCATAGGGGTACGCTGCAGTGCATGGGTAAGCACTCCCCCACTTGTTGACAGAATTATTTTTAGAAAGTAATGCCTTCCCATTTTTAAAACCCAGAGAGAGGCAGCAGGATATGTAGGTGGTAGTTCTCAGCCCTGGCTTCCAATCAAAATCACCTGTGGAGCTTTTAAAACTCTGCAGAAGCCAGGACCTCACTCCAGACTGATGGTTTTCAGCCCGGGCTGCTCATGTGAATCGCCTGGGGAGTTTTTGAAAAGCTAGGATGCCTGCCAAGCTGCCCCACCCCAGACCAATTGCATCAGAGCCTCTGGGAGTAGGGCCTAATCAGTCCTCCAGGTGATTTGAACATAGAGCCAGGCCTGAGAACCACCCCTCGAGATGGATTGAATTCACTTATTCATTTCACGAATAAGGACTGGCTGCTCCTATGTGCCAGGCCTTGCTGGCAACATAGCACTTAAGAAAATAAACACTCCCTGATCTCTTGGGCTAAGAAATCTGAGTCCAGATCTTCAGGAGTGGGGCCTAGGCATCTGAAATTTCTAAAAGCTGAGCAGCCAAGATTAAGAACTGGGGAGTAGCAAAAAGGGCAAGGAGTCCAACAGCTGTGTTTGAATCTTGGTTCAATCCTCGGCTTATTGGCTGTTTGATCCCATATATTATGTAACTCTTCTAAGCCTCTGCTTCCTATCTTTAAAATGATGAAAAGCAAATCTTCCACTCTAGGGCAGTTACGAGTTTTAAATGAAAAAAAAAAAAGTTGATCAAAATCTTGGTGGAGTGGCTGGTACCTATCAGGCACCCAATAAATGTTCAGTTCAGTTCCATTGCTCAGTCGTGTCCGACTCTTTGGGACCCCATGGACTGCAGCATGCCAGGGTTAGTTTTCCTTTTTCCTCCTCCCTTTCATTTTTCCCATTGTCCTGATGATGTACAATTGAAATGTGGGCTTCCCTGGTGGCTCAGTGGTAAAGACTCTGCCTGCTAATTCAGGAGATGAGGGTTTGATCCCTGGGTCAGAAAGATACCTTGGAGAAGGAAATGGCAGCCCACTCCAGTATTCTTGCCTGGGGAATCCCATGGACAGAGGAGCCTGGTGGGCTATAGTCCAGCGGGTTGCAAAAAGAGTTGGACAGGACTTAGCAACTAAACAAAAACAATTGAAATACCAGACACTGGCCCTGGCTTTCCAGTTGTGTAATAAAGAACAGCCACGTCATACCTAGGTGTGTGCTCCCAGCCGCTTTTATTGCTGCAGGCTTTCTGAATGGGGAGAAGTAATCACTGAGAATCAGAAGTCAGAGGTTTCCTAAAGAGGAAGAATTTAAGAGGAGGGTTTAAGAGCAGAGGAGGGTACTGCAGACTGAAGAAACAGCAGAGCAAGATAACTTCGAAATAATACCTGCAGGTAGGTCATGTTTAAAGACAATATTTACCTTTCAAACATTATTTGACATGTATCTATGCATGTCATTGACCAAGAAAGTGGAAGTTTACCTTGTTATCAGCGTGTGCCTGCATAATAATGTATATGTTCTATGTGTTTATGAACATGTATGAGTTTTACATTTTTAATGAGAAATGCATTTTATATGCATATCCTGAATATGTTATTCAGGAAAATGCTTCACGCCTCTCTGTGTTTCCTTGCATTCTCCTTGAGGGTATCAGCCCGCCTTATTAGAAATAACTCACTAGCCTCAGAAATAACGATGAATTTTCTCAGCACAAAGAACAAAGAACTGAATCAAGATGACATCATCCTTCTTGTAGTGAATTTTCATTCAGGTGAAAACATTTAAGCCCGGCTGAAGCTTTGTCCAGAAGAATGGTTAGTCCCGGACCAATTGTAAACGGCCAAGAAACTGGATTTGACTAAAAGCAAGCCAGGCTGGCGGGCGAGCGTGCACCTCGCTGCAACCGCGTCCCGCGGGGCAGCCGGGCATTAGGTTCCAGCCTTCCGCTGCGAGGCCTGGGCCTCCACGCAGGCTCCGTGGACTGAGGCTGACAGCGTAGCCCTCCTCTGCTGAGACTACCTGAATGACCTACTTTGAAAATGGTGTGAACTCGGCTGAGTGCCAAGGGATTGAGAGGCAAACAGGCCTGCCCAGAGGGCTTGCAGCAGAAGAGAGCAGGCTTCCTCTCGGGGGGACCCTCCAGAAGCCGTGTGTATGGTTTTGTTTGGCGGGTGGGGGGTAGTTGCTTTTTTTTTTTTTATTCCCAGGGCCTTGCCTGTTACAATTCATCTTTCAGCTCTCGGAGTACCGGCTATTGATTGGCTGGGCCAGCTGTTACATCAGAGAAAGGCAGCCAATCAGAGCAGGACTCTGCCTGTCTCCCTGCTGCAGACTGCTGAAGTTGTAACAAACAGGAACTCCAAATTCAGCCAGGCACTGCTCTTTCCAGGGCAAAGCCGGGAGGAACGCGAGGACTCAGAGCTGAATCACAGAGCAGGGACCTCCTGAGGCCTCCATCCTAGCCCCTACGTGGAGCACTGGCAAAGCTTCCCTTCCAGCCAGGTTCATTTTTCTCTGAGTATCTGACTTTTAAAGCCAATATGGATGTCTGTGGGGTGTGGGAAAGGGAAAAACCAGGGGGCAGAAATGTTGGCAGTCACAAGATTGCTGTACTTTAAGTGATGACTCCAGATAATCCCTTTTTTTCTTTACTTTCAGAACTGCCTGCTTAAAAAGTTAGGCCAGCTTTGGATCTAGGGAAATTATCTGCACTTGTAAATCACTTTAAAAATGAATTTTTAAAAAAAAAATTTCAAAGCATTGCCCTGAATTCAGAATAACTAGCTTTCAAATAGGTGGGAAACAATGGAAACAGTGACATACTTTATTTGGGGGGCTCCAAAATCACTGCAGATGGTGACTACAGCCAAGAAATTAAAAGACACTTGCTCCTTGGAAGAAAAGTTATGACCAACCTAGACAGCATATTAAAAAGCAGAGACATTACTTTGCCAACAAAGGTCCATCTAGTCAAAGTTATGGTTTTTCCAGTGGTCATGTATGGATGTGAGAGTTGGACCATAAAGGAAACTGAGCACTGAAGAATTGATGCTTTTGAACTGTGATGTTGGAGAAGACTCTTGAGAGTCTCTTGGTCTGCAAGGAGATCAAACCAGTCCACCCTACAGGAAATCAGTCCTGAATATCCATTGGAAGGACTGATGCTGAAGCTGAAACTCCAATACTTTGGCCACCTGATATGAAGAACTGACTCATTGGAAAAGACCCTGATGCTGGGAAAGATTGAGGGCAGGAGAAGGGGACAGCAGAGGATGAGATGGTTGGATGGCATCACCAACTCAATGGACATGAGTTTGAGTAAACTCCAGGAGCTGGTGATGGACAGGGAAGCCTGGCGTGCTGCAGTCCATGGGGTCGCAAGGAGTTGCACACAACTGAACAACTGAACTGAAATGTTTACCATCTGATAAGACTCTTAAGATGAAGTTTTTGTTGATAGACATATGAAGAGAATGGGAGCTGGTTTATCAACTTTTCCCACCGGAAAACCACAATGTTTTCTCTTTGTTGAATCAACTTGGGTTGCTATCAAATATGAAGGAAGAGAGAAATTTTACTTTAACTCTTATATTTGAACCTAAAATGAAATATTTGGTATTTATCTGAAAACACCATTTAAAATTAAATGCCTGTGACAGTTCTGTGACTTAGTGCTCAGAGTGCTTCTCCCCTTATTTATTTTTTTAAGCTGTCAAGATATTTTGCTTTCATGAGTTTTCTACCCTGAAGTCCTCTCAATTGCCAAAGACGCCTGTATTTGAAATCCACCACTTTCAGTTTCACCCCAACATTCCAGTCTTTTTCAGAGCTTGGTCTATGGAATACATCAAGAACTAGATACGTTTTCCTAAAAGGAAGGCCTGTGTGCCTGCTCAGTTGCTCAGTCGTGTCCAACTCTTTGCAATCCTATGGAAAAATGGTGAACACGGAGTTATCACTCCCAAATGCACACATGATTCTTCACATAAATTCACATTTGGTACCACTTGGTAAATGTTGGCAAAATGGAAGTATAGGGGTTTTAAAGTAGGGAAACACAAGCAAAAATTTTAAGTATCCTGAAGTGTAGTTGTTGAAAGTGACAATCACTCAGCCGTGTCTGACTCTTTGTGACCCCATGGGCTAACAGTCCGTGGAATTCTCCTGGCCAGGATACTAGAGTGGGTAACTGTTCCCTTCTCCAGGGAACCAAACCCAGGTCTCCCACGTTGCAGGCAGATTCTTTACCAGCTGAGCCACCAGGGAAGCCCAGGAATACTGGAGTGGGTAGCCTACCCCTTCTCCAGCAGATCTTTCTGACCCAGGAATTGAACCGTGGTCTCCTGCATTGCAGGTGGATTCTTTACCAGCTGAGCTACCAGGGGATCCACATTGTTGGTACTGCCCTTTTCCCGGTTGCTCAGTGGACACACTGGATGGGAGAAATGAGCAGAAAAAGGAAAGTGATAGAAATTGGAATCTGCATTTGACACACAACAGTTGCTGGCTGTGCTCACGATATGGGACAGTCCAGATCTTTACATCATCTCTGGCAAACCATCATCTTTTTCTTCAGTCTGACTCCTTGAGGACTTCTGTCTGACAGATGTAAGAATAGAGGCCACAGGGGAACTGACAATTTTATATCAGCAGGGTCACTCCCACAAGCCTCAGCCTGCAGTGCGTATTAGTTTTAAAAGCTGAATAAAGGTTGTTGTGCCCAAGACTTGATGACCACTGGGCAGAAAAGACCCAGACTCCTCTATGAGACAACAGGCGATGGAGGGGATCAAACACCAGGCTGAAAATAGCCTTTTGGTTTCAGGAGCAGAGCCCAGTGCTGAGGAAGAGAAAAGAATCAACAGTGGAAGACAGAATTAGGAGGACCTAACCTGGAGAAGGCATTGGCACCCCACTCCAGTGCTCTTGCCTGGAAAATCCCATGGACAGAGGAGCCTGGTAGGCTGTAGTGCATGGGGTCGCTAAGAGTCAGGTACGACTAAGCAACTTCACTTTCACTTTTCCCTTTCACGCATTGGAGAAGGGAATGGCAACCCACTCCAGTGTTCTTGCCTGGAGAATCCCAGGGACGGGGAGCCTGGTGGGCTGCCCTCTATGGGGCCGCACAGAGTCGGACACGACTGAAGTGACTTAGCAGCAGCAGCAGCAACCTGAAAAGCAGTCATAATGATGGAGATGGTGCTCTGTAGACAGCTTAACCAAATGGAATGGAGAAGGCTAATGCGGTTGAGTAGATAGTTTCCTTTTTCCCAAAGTAATTTAAAGTGGCTTCTGTTTTAATTTTACAGTCCAAGTAAAATGTGGCAGGCACTGTGATGTTGTTGCTCATTGTTAGCTAGTATTCATTGACTTATGAAACACCTGGACGCATGTGATGCTGTGCGACGTGTCACTCCCAAGAGTCTGGCAGCCCTAGGGGAATTTGTAGAAGCAAACCCAAAGAGAAAGCTGTTCATTGGAATGCCACATCTTCCTCCTTCTTTCCCCCATGAAGGTTTGTAAATGTTTCTATTTAGAACAGCTATTTTGGCTTTCACTAGATTAGCCACAGTAATCATGAATACAAAGAGGAAGAGAAAAACAGTAAAGAAGAAGTGAAGCCTTGGACCCCAGGAAAACCACAGGATGCTCAAGCATCTCATATGGTGTATGCATCCTAAGTACCTGTTGAAGAGACCACCTGTTGCTGAAAATTCCTCAGTTGCTGTTTTCCTTCTGTCCTGAAGTTTTTCAAAATGCTGAGGAAAGATGATGGGGCCAGAGGGTTTCAGTGGTCTGCTGTCCCCTGGGGCCCAGTCCCCTCTGGGGTCCAGCTCATCTGGCCTGCTCAGTGACTACCTGCCTCCTATCTGTTCTACACATTACCTGTTTAAATAGCCACATTACATCAAGTGGTCCCTGGTGGCTCAAGGGTAAAGAATCCATCTGCCAATGCAGGAGATGCAGGTTCACTCTGGGTCAGGAAGATCCCTTGGAGAAGGAAATGGCAGTCCACTCACGTATTCTTGCCTGGGAAATCCCATGGACAAAGGAGCTTGGCGGGCTACATGGGGTCACAAAAGAGTCAGACACAACTTAGCGACTAACCAACAGCCAAAAGGAAATACTATAAGAGAGAGATGAAAGGAGAAAACATTGTCATTGAATACCACAGTGACTGGGCAAGAACAGGAACATATCAGCTCCAGCGGAAGGCTTCAGTTCGAATGAAGCACTATGATCAGGAAGAAACTGGCTCTAACCTAATACCTGGGCAGGGGGCGGGGGTGAATTATGTGAAGCCTTCCAATAAACTAGGCAAACAGACTGGTGGCATGTTTGAAGAAATGACTGTGATTAGATTTTGGTTTATCATCTATCCCAGGAAGCTCATTAGTAAGCACACGATGTGAGTGTTGTCAAAATTTCCCTGAAATATACAAGAACAATATCTCCTGATATCAAGCTCCCGGGAATATGATAAGGGCAGGTAGGAATCTATACCCAGTGCATAGAAATAGGAAAACCACAGTTCTGCAAGGTTTCATTCACAAAGAGAAGCAGGTCATGGGGCACAAATACTAATTCATGCTTAGTAGGGACTTCACCTTTGCTGCTAACAGAGCTATGGTTTAGTAGAGAAATTCTCTTTAGTTTCGTGGGGAGAACCAGTGTATGTGTTACGAATGTCTAAAGGGCATCATTGTGGGAAGGATACTCATTTCATCTGCTGCTGCTACCGTTTAGCTGCTGTCGTGTCCGACTCTGCAACCCCCTGGACTGTAGCCTGCCAGGTTCCTCTGTCCATGGGATTCTCCAGGCAAGAACACTGGAGTGGGTTGCCATTTCCTTCTCCAGGGGATCTTCCCCACCCAGGGATTGAACCCCCATCTCCTGTTTGGCAGGCAGATTCTTCATCACTGAGCCACCTGGGAAGCCCTCATTTCATCTGGGAGAAAGTAAAAAAATCAGCAAAAGCTTGGTCACTAGGTAGGTACCAGAGCTGCAGGAAAGTAATTTTTCTCTTTTCGATTCTGTGCTGAGTTCTGCTGGCACCCTGAATCAGGATGAAATTAACACCACACTCCTCACAGGGAACTTAGCATTTTAAAAAAGCTCACATTGTGTTTTAAACCTTTTATCACAAAATAATAGAAGTCATGAAGTTCAAGTTTGTTCCTGTGGTTTTTCTCTGAAACATCTGTGATTTTATACGGGGGATGAGTTTATATTCCATGTGGATCTTTGTCCATTGAAAATATGGTTGAAGAGCTAGTGGTTCAATATGTAAGGCTTACTCCCCACCCCCATCAGAGGTACTTGCTTTCCTCCTTGCAGGCACTCCAGAAATTTTTTTTTTTAAATAAGAAACACCTTTTATGTTCACATTCATTGTCATTATTACTATTTGCTGTGTCTGAACAGTGTGACTCATTCCAACTAAAAGCCCCCAGGAGAATAGAGGAGGAAGGCTAAGAAGCAAATTCCATTCAATAAATTACTATTGAGCACTTACTATGTTTGGCGCTATGAGGCCAGCATCCTTAAAGAGCATGTTATCCAGCAGACTATGTAGGGCAGATATACTGATAACTATAAATCAGGACAAAGTAAGGGAAGAGTCTTACCAAAGGTGCTAAAAATCTGGAGGAGTGGGTGGATCACCATTTGAAAAGGCTCAGCAAAGGTTTTGGAGGGAGACTGGTAAAGGGGGAAAAAGCTGTGGAAGTCAGGTGCCAGCTGGGCCCTCCCTGCCATTAAGCTCTAGGTTGGACAGGCCTGAATACCCACTCCAGGCCTCCTGGAAAATCCAGCCCTGCCCACCCCCCACACTTCCCCACCCCCTGCATGTGCCCGTTGTCTGCTCTGCAGGGTGTCACCACTCATTCATTCCCTCTGCTGAAACCCCATCTCTTTTCTTGATTTCCACAAAAAACCACTTACACAAGCCTTTCTGAGATGCCATTATTATTGAAGGGGTTGGAGAGATGGGTTGTAGCCCAATAATGATCTCAATGGGGCATGGCAGCCCACTCCTGTATTCTTGCCTGGAAAATCCCGTGGGCAGAGGAGCCTGGCGGGCTACAGTCCATGGGGTTGCAAAGAGTCAGACAGGACTGAAGTGACTTAGCAAGCACTCACACAATGATCTTAACACTGAACATTTGTCATCTCTGTGTTTAAAAATCCTTTGGGAGCCCCACCCTGTTGCTCATTCATTTTCCCTTTTGCTGCCTCTCTTTTGGTCAAAACCCCCCAAATTCCATTCATTTTCTTTTATAAAAGAGTAAGTAATTTATTTTTACTTTAGCAGCACTGGGTCTTTGATGGCACGCACAGGCTTTCTCTAGTTTCAGGATACAGGCTTAGTTGCCCCTCGGCATGTGGGATCTTAGGTCCCTGACCAGGTATTGAACCCATGACCCCTGCATTGGAAGGTAGATTCTTAACCCCCTGGACCAGCAGGGAAGCCCCTCCATTCATTTTCTTAAACACAGAATTTCAACCTAAATTGTAGGTTACACTCTTCCTTTACACTAGGAACTATGGCCTACTTTTCCTAACAAGTGACCCATTGGTGTTTTATTTTCTTAAAGACTGTTTTCCTCCCTCTAAGATAAACTCTGGTTGGTATAATTTTATTTTTAGCATGCAACCATGATAACTTTTCAAGGCAGCGTTGCAAGATGAGGATATTTCATAGGGTCATGGGGTTAGAAGACCTAGAAAAATTCTTAGAGATTTTTCAAACAACCATCTCTCATTTTACCAGTAAGAAAACTGAAGCTCAGCCCCGCTCAAGTGCATGAACTTACTGGTGCAGAACTTTGCCAGCTCCATGCTTTTCCACACGATGGTGAAGACTTACGGATGAAGGTATAAAGTTGGAAAACCAGGCATTTATTACAGGAGGTGTTGTTAGGTAGGTTGTCGGGTGGCAAAAGATGTGAATAGTAAAAGTAGCTTTTTTATTTCCTTGTAAGTGACCTTATAAGCCACTCACCCCACCACACTGGCCAATAGGAGCAATCTAGACTTTTCAAATAGCAACATCTCCATGAATGTCATAGCAGTGTTTTTGATTGGTTTAGAGCCCAGAATATGGAGCCAGATTGCTAGGTTAGAAATCTCATCTCTGGCATATACTTTCTAGATAACCTTGGCAAGTTTCTTTATGCCTCAGTTATGGTATCTGTGAAATGGGGGATAATGACAGGGCTGCTTCCTATGGTTATGTAGAAGCCAGTATCTAAAAAGTGCTTGGTGGTTGCTTAGTCACTAAGTCGTGTCCAGCTGTTTTTGCTACATTATGCACTGTAGCCTGCCCGCCAGGCTCCTCTGTTCATGGCATTTCCCAGGCAAGAATACTGCAGTGGGTTGCCATTTCCTTCTCCAGGGAATCTTCCCAACCCAGGGATTGAACCCATGTCTCCTGCATTGGCAGAGGGGTTCTTTACCATTGAGCTCCCTGGGAAGCCCAAGAAGCGCTTAGAATAGTGCTCTGGGCATAATTCATGCTACATAAATATAAGCTATTTATTATTTCAGTTTTTCTTTTTAGTATTTTTCTTATGTGAAGAACACACTATAATGATTATAAATGAATATATTAAAATAGTGCATCCAAATGTCAAGAGTAAAAGCATGACCTCTAAATAGAAGGACATTTCAACATACTTCTCAGGAGTTTAATAAAAGATACTGACATTCATCCAGCTCGTTGCTTGTATCACTACTTTGTTCTGATTATCACTGAGTAGTATTCCATGGTATGGATGTGCTGTGGTTTGTTTAACCATTCACCCATTCAGGGACAGTCAAGTTGTTTCCAGTTTCTGGCTATTGCAAATAAAGTTGTTATGACCATTCATGGACAGGTTTTTGTGTGAACGTAAGTTTTCATTTCTCCGGGATGAATACTGTAGTGTGTAATATGTGGTTGTATGGTAATTGCCCATTTTTTTGTCCACACCCCAAAACATGTGGGAATCCAAGTTTCTTGACCAAGGATCAAACGAATAGCATGGAGTTTTAACCACTGGACTACCAGGACAATCCCCAGCATATTTTTTTTTTAAAGCAACTGTAAACTTTTCGAGTGTCTGTTCTATTTGGGATTACCAAATATAGGAAGAATCCAATTTCCCTGCATCTTTACCATTTGGTGGTATCACTACTTTTTATTTTAGTCATTCTCATAGATATGTCGAGATATCTCGTGGTCTGAATTTGCATTTCCCTGATTAGTAATGATGTTGAGGGCTTCTCTGGTGGGTCAGTGGCAAAGAACCCACCTGCCAATGCAGGAGACGGAGGTTCAATCCATGGGTCAGGAAGATCGCCTCAGGGAAATGGCAATCCACACCGCTATTCTTGCCTGAAAAATCCCATGGACAGATAGTCCTGGCAGGCTACAGTCCATGGGGTCACAAAGAGTTGGACATGACTTAGCTACTAAGCACGCATGCAGTGATGTTGAACGTATTTTTCATGTGCTTATTTGTCATCTGTAGGACCTCTTTAGTGAAATGTCTCTTTTGCTCATTTTCTCACTGGATTGTTTGGTATTTTTACTGTTGAATTTTCCAAGTTCTTTATATATTCTAGATACTAGTCCTTTGCTGGATATGTGGTTTGCAAATATTTTCTCACAGTCTGTGTCATATCTTTTCATCCTCCTAACAGGGTCTTTCACAGAGTAGCATTGAAACATATACATTACCATATGTAAAATGGATAGCTAGTGGGAAGTTGCTATATAACACAGGGAGCTAACTCTGTGACAACATAGAGGGGTGGGGGGTGGGGAGTGGGAGGGAGGTTCAAGAGGGAGGGGATATCTGTATACTTACGGATGATTCACTGTACAGCAGAAATCAACACAACACTGAAAAGCAATTATCCTCCAATTAAAATAAATTTTAAAAAGCAGATTTTAAAATTTTGGTGGAGCCTAATTTATCAGTTTTTCCTTTTATGAATCATACTTTGGCATGAAGTCTAAGACTTTTTTGTCTAGCCCTAGATTCCAAAGATATTCTCCAGGTTTTTTTTTTCTTTCTTTCCTGAAAGTACATAGATTTCGGTTTTATTTTGTTTATATTGTACTTTTATTTGAATTAATTATTGTATAAGGTCAAAGTTCAATTTTTGTCTATAAATGTCCACCTGTTCTAGCACTATTTACTGTAAAAGTCCTGGAGGTTCCTGCAGAGTTGAAATCTCAACTGTATAGCGCTTCGTGAAGTGATTACATCTAAGGATCTAAAGAAGCATGGAACATCTGGATGTGCCCTGGGTCTGATAATGCCTGCACATGGTTCTTCTCTGTATTTGAGGATGGTTAGGTGGGTGATGCCACCATTAATACTCAGGACCCAAGATACAGAGGGAATCATGTCTGTGATCAGAACTCAGGTTTACACAAACTGATGGGTACCCGCCTTCGTAACACCCTCCACTCCCCAGGACCCATCTCCCCTCCTAAAAGGGCTCAGGAGCAGCAGGTGAGGCTACCCCAAGAAATCAAGAACCCACTATCAAGGGGCAGGAAGATGATAGAAGAGGCGGCCTCCGTGGTGGATACTGACCCAGGATCCATTCCACATTTGGATGCCCCAGATTGACTTTCCACCCCTGATTTTCCCAGTTGACTTAAGAAATAAAGTCAGTTGGGAAAGCAGACAAACAAACTAAGAAAACAAAAAAGTAAATAAAACAATGAAACCACGTTGTGTTCTCTAGGTGTGGGAGCAGCCTAGAGAAGAAAAAAGGGAAAAGATAATGGCTTCTTAGGACAGCTTCACCAAACTACCAGTGAATCCAATCCAGTTGTTGGAATGAGAAAAGTATCTCTTCACGTGGTTACTCATCCTTTCCAAAGTCTTGCAGAAGTCGTGAACTCTTCTGCTCCTGGCACGCAGAAACATTCCATTTTGTTAACTCTGGAGTCTCAAGTTTTCTCTCCTCCCTTCTCCTCCTCCTCTCTTCTTCCGTTTATTCCTCCTCCTTCTCCTTCTTCACCTTTCCTCCATTGAATCACTTTTGTATCATTGTAAAATATCCATTAGGCAAGTGTGTGGATGTATCCAGGTGTCCTGGCCTACTAATATTGTGGGTTATGTTGATTAACTCCCAAATACTGAACCAGACTTGCATTCCTGGATTAAACCCTACTTAGCTATGATGTATAATTCTTTGGCAATATTGCTGAATTCTATTTGCTAATATATTGTTAAAATTTTTTGCATCATTATTCACAAGAAATATTGGTCTGCAGTTTTCTTATTTTGCACCATCTTTGCCTGTGTGTGAGGATATTAGCTCTATAAAATGAACTGGAAGTGATTTTTCTTTTTTCTATAAGAGATTATATAGAATTGGTATTAAGTCTTCCTTAAATGTTTGGTAGAATTTCTCCTGTAAAACCCTCTGGGGTAGGAGATCTCTTTGGGGGGGAATTTTTAAAAATTGCCAATTCAATTTCCTTAATGATGTTAGGATTATTGAAATTTTCTATTTCATTTTTGGGAAGTTGTTGTGGCTTGTGTTTTTGAACAATTGGTTAATTTCATCTCTGTTGTCAAATCTATATGTTACTTTTTTTTTTTTTCATGGTGTCCCCTTTTCTTTTTGACATCTGTAGTGATACCTTTTATTCATTCCAGATATTAGTCATTTGTGTCTTCTTTCCATTTTCCCTTTGTCAGTCTTGATAGAAGTTTGTCAGTTTTGATCTTTTTGAAGAGCCAAGGTTTGTATCATTGATTTTCTCTATTGTTTTTCCTGTTTTCATTGATTTCTGCTCTTAACCTCATTGTTTCCTTTCTCTTGCTTGCTTTGGGTTTATTTTGCTTCTCTTTTTCTACATTCTTGTGGTGAGATCTTAGATTATTGATTTGGGACTTTGTCCCTTTCCTAATGTATGCCTTTGGAGCTATAAATGTCCCTCTCAGCACTACTTTTAATGGCATCCTACAATTTTGCTATTTTAATTTTTATTCAGTTTGATGTATTGATTTCTCTTGAAATTTTTCTCATTGGCCCTTGAATTATTTAGAACCATGGTATTTAGTTTGCAAATGTTGGGAGATTTTTCTATTATCTCTCAATTATCAGTTTCTAGTTTAATCCCACTGTGAATGAAGAACATATACTCTGCTGCTGCTGCTGCTGCTTAATCGCTTCAGTTGTGTCTGACTCTGTGCGACCCCAGAGACGGCAGCCCACCAGGCTCCCCGTCCCTGGGATTCTCCAGGCAAGAACACTGGAGTGGGTTGCCATTTCCTTCTCCAATGCATGAAACTGAAAAGTGAAAGTGAAGTCGCTCAGTCGTGTCCAACTCTTAGCGACCCCATGGACTGCAGCCCACCAGGCTCCTCAGTCCATGGGGTTTTCCAGGCAAGAGTACTGGAGTGGGGTGCCATTGCCTTCTCGGGAACATATACTCTATGAGACCATAAATGTCTGGCTGGAGTTTCTTAGAAATCATCAACTTGAAATATTTCTTACTTTGCCATAAAGGAATCTGGGGATAACCTGGGTTTATAAAGAACCCAGGCAAGCAGGGTTTCTCTTCACTGCCCATTCATTTCTTTATTAACGCAACATTTGTTGAGAATCTAATATGTACCAAGCGTATCATGCTTCTTGGTTTAGACATTTCATTCCCAGGTGACTCAGTGGTAAAGAATCTCCTGCCAGTGCAGAAGCCACAGGAGGTTCGGGTTCAGTCCCTGGGTCAGGAAGATCCCCTGGAGGAGGAAATGGCAACCCATTCCAGCATTCTTGCAAGAATAATCCCATGGACAGAGGAGCCTGGTGGACTACAGTCCATGGGGTCACAAAGAGCTGGACACGACAGAGCGACTGACTGAGCATTGACAAGTGCTAATAAAAGGACAAAATTCTCTGAGGACAATTTGACATATAATTTTCCAAATTCAGACAGAAACACAGTGACTTCATAGAGGAAAAGTCTATAGAAGGCTCTATAAGAACTACTCTATTCAATTGCATTTAGAAATGGTTATGTAACTGTTGCACTGAACTAGCATGACTCATAGGATGTAATCAATCATAAAGCAACACTTCAAATTTATTCCACAGAGTTAGCACTTTCTCGGCTCTTGGGTTTGAAATTTAGAGGAAATTTTTATTCTTCCAGTTACTTCCAGGTAATATATCCATTGGTCAGTAATTAACGTGTCTGGATTCACGTCACAGTAAAAAAAAAAACATCGACAGGTTTCTCCCATCCCCAGCTCAACCTCCTACAAAGAGCTACAGTTGGGTTAGGAGAGAAACCTGTGTTCCCTTCCTTTCCACATCCCTGCCCCTTGCAGTCTGTAGAAGGCGGCTGCGCACTTTTCTCTGGTTAGAATACCGGGAGGAGGAGGAGAAGGCGGGGCAGGAAAGTTCTTACTTGTCTGGTCCTCTTGTGAAGATCTGGTGTTACAGTTCTTTGATCTTCACAGGTATATAAAGTTGCCTCTCCTGTTGGTTTGTATGAATTTTTTGGAGATGCTCCAGGGTAGAGTTATCTCACCAAGATTTCCCTGCGAACAAATGGATCCATCTTAATATGGCTGATCACTTACTCTTTCCTGGGACCCCAGGAATCTGTTACCATCTCCAGCCTTTTTGTTCATCTGGCTACATGTCCAAATGATCCTCTTAGAAAGGATGCAAGATAACCCCATGCTTGCATTCTTTTGTGGGTGACCCACATCCGATCCAGGGGAACTACGCACATTTTCTTTGCCCCTAAAGATTTAGAAAAGTTGGTGGGGGGAGGACACCCAGCACACAGACTACTCTATACAAAACAACTGCCATCTTTAACCTCTAGTTTTCATTTTTTATGTACTTTATATTTATGTAAGGGGTTGAAAGCCATGTGATCAGATTTTGATAACCTCTCTCGCAAATTTTGCACATGGAGGTCTTGTACCTCACTTTTAAATGTGATATCAGTGTCACAGTGCGTTAGCTGAAACTTTCATCCGCCTACAGTTCTACCTGCCTTGTGATCCTAGAATGACCAGTTTCTAATCCCACCTTTGGTTTAGACTTGCCATGTCACCATGAGAAGTAGCCTTTTCTTCCCCTAGTTTCATCATCTAAGGGAAAGTTAATATCAAGTCTTTATGTAATTTGACGTACTCACTTTCATAATCTGGAGATTCCTAGGGCTACCACGACAAAATAACCACAGACTAGGTGTTTTAAAGGTTGGGCAGTCCCCAACTTTTTGGTACCAGGAACTGGTTTCACGGAAGACAGTTTTTCTATGGATCAGGGGTCGGGGGGAAGATGGTTTGGGGATGATTCAATGGAACAGGGGTCGGGGGAGATGGTTTGGGGATGATTCAAACACATTGCACTTATCGTGCACTTTATTTCTATTATTATTACATCAGCTCCACCTCAGATCATCAGACATTCAGATCCGGGAGGTTGGGGACCCCTGGTATAAACAATAGAAATTTATATCTCACTGTTCTGGAGGTTAGGAGTCCAAAATCAAAGTGTCACCAAAGCCACATCCCTCCACCAAAGACTCAGACTAGAACCTGTACTGAGCTTCTCTCCTAGCTTCTGAGGGTTACTGGCAGTCCTTGACTTGCAGCTGCATCACTCCAGTCTCCGCCTCTGTCTTCACATGATGGTCTTCCGGCATGTCTACATCTCTGAAGGACCTTCTTATAAGGCACCAGTCATTGGGTTTAGGGCCTACACTAATCCAGTACGACATCATCTTAATGTGGTTACATTAATAAAGACTCTTATTTCCAAATAAGTTCATATTCACAAGTTCTGAGTAATCATGGATTGGGGGGAGGTAAGGGTAACACAGAATATACAATCCAGTACAGGTACAGTAATATTTTCTATACATTTATTTTTATTTGTTTATTTTTTGGCCATGTTGTACAGCATGTGGGATCTTAGTTGCCCCACCAGGGATCAAACCCACGCCCCCTGCAACGGAAGCATGGAGTCTTACCCACTGAACTACCAGGGAAGTCCCTAATATTATCTATGAAAAGTTCAACATCAGTTGCAAATATGACTTTGCATGTTTTTTCCAACAAATAACCTTTTGCAAACTATGGAGCTTACATCAGGTTTGGAAAAACCTGTGGAAATGGGTACCTCTGGGCTGCACTAGACTGCACTGCATAGCTGTAGTCATAATCATAGCACAAAGGAAGCGAGCAAGCAGCTTAATAAGCATGGGTACAGATCGTATGAGAGAATCGAAGCATGCTAATCATAGCTACTCTAGAGATGAGCTAACCGATGCTTTTCCCCCAGCTGAATCCTCAGAGGGATGATGTAGTATTTGTTGATTTTGCCATGTGACTTGTGAAAACAAAAGAGATACAAAGAAGACAAATGACATTGTAATTTTGAGTGGTTTGACTGTAACTGCACATACTACACTAGTAGTGAGGTGTCGTTTTGTCTACTTCTCCCTTTTTAAGGCTTTGCAACATGTTAGACATTTTTCCTGAGAGCATTTCCCACCCCCACCCTCCACCACCCCCATACCAGGTTTCCCCTTTGCCAAAAGTTTAAACGGTTGGTTGGAACCCTGTTCAAATAATGACATAACATCAGGCATAGCACTGAAAACCACTAAAGGGGAGTTTTCATGCCATCTGTCAAAATTGGGTTTTTTTAGACTAACTTCAAATACAGCTTCTTCATGACTTATCAATAAAGTCTGTCCTGAGAAAATCTGGACCTTTAGAATGATCCAGTGAATGGTTCATGCTTATGTATGTTCTATTTCCTATCCAAACCCTCTTGCTAATCTTGAGTAACTTCTTCCTGGACCTTTGATTTCGCTTGGCCAAGAGTGTCTTTGGAAAACCATATATTTATGTACCCCTGCTGATTTAATGAGATCGCCATGCAACTTTAGAAACTTGGAATGACTACATTGCATAGCGTGTATTTCCTTCTATTTTCCATGGAACTTCTTTTTGGACCATGGCAAATGCCACTACATGCCTACCTTGCTATGTGCAAGCAGCCAGTGGATACTTATCCATTCTTTTGCTGCAAACGATGGATGCCAAATTCAAATCTTCCTCTAGATAATTGTTTTCTTTGTGTCTTGCTGTGTTATCGCGTCTTTCCTGCAATTTGTATTTTCTTTTGTAAGACATTTGGATTCTTGTGAAAGTGTTATGTATGTAAATAATGGAAGCAACACCCACACCATTCCTTAGCTGCTGTGGGTGCTGCCACACTTTCTTCTTGTTTTCTTTCTTCTTTCTCATCTTTTTTTTTTTTTTTTAATCACCATAAGAATAGCTCTTAGGAATAGAAATGATGTAACAATCTTAAAGATAAAGTCAGTGCTTTATTATGAATTAGGGGAGAGTAATAAAAATTGGCTTCTCTAGCTGATGGCCGACCTGACGTGGCTTAAAACACAGTAGCAGATGTGATACACTTTGTATAATGTTCCACCACAGATTGAGCAGGGCAAGAGGTATAACACCATAGGTCAAAGTGAAATGGTTGTATGGGAACCAGAGAAATGATTGAGCTTCTGTATGCATTAGCCTGTATTTATAAAGTAAGTTGGCTTCCCTCATAGCTCAGTTGGCAAAGAATCCACCTGCAGTGCAGGAGACCCGGTTCAGTTCCTGGGTTGGGAAGATCCACTGGAGAAGGGATAGGCTACCCACTCCTGTATTCTTGGGCTTCCCTTATGGCTCAGCTGGTAAAGAATCTGCCTGTAATGCAAGAGACCTGGGTTTGATCCCTGGATTGGGAAGATCCTCTGGAGAAGGGAAAGGTTACCTACTCCAGTATTCTGGTCTGGAGAATTCCATGGCCTGTATAGTCCATGGGGTGGCAAAAAGTAGGACACAACTGAGCGACTTTCACTTTCACGTTCATAAAGTAAGTTAGGCCACAAAGATTTTTCTCCACCTTGGAGAAAAGAGCCCAAACTACAAGCTGTGCAAAACAACTGGGCCCATTTGTAGTCAGTAGTCTTCCAAGACTTTCAGGATATCTTTTACCTAAAGGGCTCCAAGGGCAGTGCTTGGAGTTGGCCTACACACACAAGCAGGGCCATGAAGTCCCGGCATCTTAGATGTTAACAGAGAGAAGGGACTGAGTCCTGCCACCCTTGCTCTGTGCTGGCCTCCTTCTCTTTAGTAGGAGACATTTGTGTGTAAGGCAGGCTGAGACCGCATCAGCTCAGGCCCTGGGAAGGGGGAAGAAGCCAAGATTCAGGGGGACAGAGGGGACAGAGCGTGTCTTCAGAAGCTAGCCTGTCCCCAGGAGGCAGCGAGGCAGACTTGTGTGCAGCAGTCAAAGGCCGTGACTAACTCAGATTGAGCCAGGCTACTTGGACATCTGACTGTGAACTCTCTGCCAGCAGAACGCAGTTCTGGGAGAAGTCCAGGTGACAATATTCAAAATCAGGCACAGTTCCAGGTGATCGGGCCAGTCACAGCGGGTCCCCAGCAGAAGTTGAGAAGGGAGTAGAAAATCACATCCTGCGTCCCAGAGGAGGGGCAGTGCAAGCCTCTGGTGGAACGTGAGGACCGCACTGAGGAAACTGGGGTCCTGGCCAGGATCCAATCCCTGCAGAGAACTGACACGCTAGCAGAGAAACTGAGGCCAACTGGAGTCACACGGCTTTGGCCAAAGTGGTAGGAGCACTCTGAGATGCAGAGTCTACAGGAGGAACCAGATTTCCAGGTCTCTAGGCAACCAAACCAGTTTTGTCTATTAATAGGGCTAAGGCTGATGACATTGATCAGGTCTGGCTCAGATTGGCTGGGGGCAACTAAGAGCTTCTGGAACTTGACTGTGCATACGAATTACCTGGGGATCTTGTTAAAATGAAGATTTGGACTGGGTAAATCTGAGTTGGGGCCTGTATTCTGAATTTCTAACAAGATCCCAAGGGATGCTGCTGGTTTTCTAGAATAACAGAACTCAGAAAATCCACACTTGCTGTCATTTTCTCCTCCCCACTTTCTTCCGCCCGCCCCACTGTTCTCCACCCATTTCTCCAGCCCTCTTCCAAATCATGTCTGACCATCTTCTTTTCCTTTCCTTTCCTTTTCCCCTGTTGTCCCAACCCCTTTGATTGGCTGAATTTCTCTGTCAAGATTACCAAAGAATTTCCACTTTGGGATTTCCCTGGTGGGAATCTGTCTTCCAATGCAGGGCTTCAGGTTAGATCCCTACTCAGGGAACTAAGATCTCACATGCCTCAGGGCGACCCTCGCAACTACTGAAGCTAAGGGCTCTACAGCCCACGTGCTACAAGGAAGACCCAGAGCAGCCAAAAATAAAATATACACAGAAATACTGGGGGAGGAGAGGGAGGTAAGGGATATGTGTACAATTTGTGACTGATTCGTGTTATTTTAGGGCAGAAACCAACATAAAATTGTAAAGCAATATTCCACCAATGGAAAAATAAATAAAAAATTTAAAAATCTGACACACACAAAAATAAATAAATAAAAGGTTTCTTCACTTTTAGTCCAAAAAAACCATAAATAATTTTTTAAAAAAACCTTCCATTTAGATGATAGATGGTGCGAGATAACATAGTCAGAAACATTTCCTCCATTTCTAGCACACAACTAAACGCTTTTATGTTTGATAGAAATAACTAGTCCAGATTAATCTCCTTTTTGGTCTCATAAAGAAAGTGAAGAATATGTTACCTTTCTCTCCTAATATAATCCAACCATTACAAGAAAAATTTGTCTGAATGCTCGCTTAGACAACACGTATACTAAAGTTGGAACAGTACAGAGAAGATGAACACAGTCCCTGTGCAAAAATGACATGCAAATTTCTGAAGCTTTCCATATTTTAAAAAAGACATTAAAATAGACATAAATTAATGGAGAAATATACTGTGTTTATGAAAGACAGGAACCAAGATAGTAAAATTTTCAGTTCTACTCCAATTAATCTATAAAAGGAATGCAAATCCAATAAAAATCCCAACAGAGTTTTGGTAAAACCTAATTCTCAAATTCAAATAAAAGAGCAAATGGGCAAGAATAGCTCAGAAAAATTTGAAGATAAAGAACAGAGTTGGGGTGGGGGGTGGGAAGAGGAGAGTGTGGGAGGGGAGTTCTCACTCTAGTGAAACTCCAGACTGAATATGTAGTCAGTTATTAAAACGGTGTAATGATAGATATTTTATCTAATGTGATCGTAAGTGATTTTGATTTTCTTATTTGTGCTCTTTTTTCCTACATCAAATGTGCTAGTTTTGTAATAAAAATAAAGCTAAAAAATTAATGCTTTAAAAAAGGAAATATCTACTATAAGATAAAAAAATTAGAATGTTGTCACATATTTATGTCCCTACTGCCTAAAAACATGTGGTATACACTACCAGCTCTAAGGAGTTACCAGTTCCTGGCTTCAGTTCAGTTCAGTCACTCAGTCGTGTCCGACTTTTTGCAACCCCATGGACTGCAGCACACCAAGCTTCCCTGTCCATCATCTGCTACTGCTAAGTCACTTCAGTCGTGTCCGACTCTGTGCAACCCCATAGAGGGCAGCCCACCAGGCTCTCCGTCCCTGGGATTCTCCAGGGAAGAACACTGGAGTGGGTTGCCATTTCCTTCTCCAATGCAGGAAAGTAAGAAGTGAAAGTGAAGTCGCTCAGTCGTGCCCAACCCTCAGCAACCCCATAGGCTGCAGCCTTCCAGGCTCCTCCGTCCATGGGATTTTCCAGGCAAGAATACTGGAGTGGGGTGCCACTGCCTTCTCCATGTCCATCATCAACTCCCCTCAAACTCATGTCCATTGAGTTGGTGATGCCATCCAACCATCTCATCCTCTCTTGTCCCCTTCTCCTCCAGCCTTCAATCTTTCCCAGCATCAAGGTCTTTTCTAGTAAGTCGGTTCTTCACATCAGGTGGCCAAAGTATTTGAGTTTCAGCTTCAGCATGTCCTTCCAATGAATATTCAGGACTGATTTCCTTTAGGATGGACTGGTTGGATCTTCTTGCAGTCCAAGGGACTCTCAAGAGTCTTCTCCAACACCAGGGTTCAAAAACATCAATTTTTCGGTGCTCAGCTTTCTTTATGGTCCAACTCTCACATCCATCCATGACTACTGGAAAAACCATAGCTTTGACTAGATGGACCTTTGCTAGTAATGTTTCTGCTTTTTAATATGCTGTCTAGGTTGGTCATAGCTTTTCTTCCAAGGAGCAAGCGTCTTTTAATTTCATGGCTGCAATTACCATCTGCAGTGATTTTGGAACCCCCAAAAATAGTCTCTCACTCTTTCCATTGTTTCCCCATCTATGTGCCATGAAGTGATGGGACTGGATGCCATGATCTTAGTTTTCTGAATGCTGAGTTTTAAGCCAGCTTTTTCACTCTCCTCTTTCACTTTCATCAAGAGGCTCTTTAGTTCTTCACTTTCTGCCATAAGGGTGATATTATCTGCATATCTGAGGTTACTGATACTTTTCTGGGCAATCTTGATTCCAGTCTGTGCTTCATCCAGCCTGTCATTTTGCATGATGTACTCTGCATATAAGTTAAATAATCAGGGTGACAATATACAGTCTTGATGTATTCTTTTCCCAATTTGGAACCAGTCTGTTGTTCCATGCCCAGTTCTAAATGCTGCTTCTTGACCTGCATACAGATTTCTCAGAAGATAGTAAGGTGGTGTGGTATTTTCATCTCTTGAAGAATTTTCCACAATTTGTTGTGATCCACACAGTTAAAGGCTTTGGCATAGTCAATAAAGCAGAAGTAGATGTTTTTCTGGAGCTCTTTTGATTTTTCTATGATCCAACAGATGTTGGATATTTGATCTCTGGTTCCTCTCCCTTTGCCAAATCCAGTTTGAACTTCAGGAAGTTCTCAGTTCATGTACTGCTGAAGCCTTGCTTGGAGAATTTTGAGCATTACTTTGCTAGAGTGTGAGATGAGTGCAATTGTGTGATAGTTTGAACATTCATTGGCATTGCTTTTCTTTGGGATTGGAATGAAAACTGACCTTTTCCAGTCCTGTGGCCACTGCTGAGTTTTCCAAATTTGCTGGCATATTGAGTACAGCACTTTAACAGCATTGTCTTTTAGAATTTGAAATATCTCGGCTGGAATTCCATCACCTCCACTAGCTTTGTTTGTAGTGATGCTTCCTAAGGCCCCCTTGACTTTGGACTCCAGGATGTCTGGCTCTAGGTGAATGATCACACCATCATGGTTATCTGGGTCATTAAGATCTTTTTGTATAGTTCTTCTGTGTATTCTTGCCTACTGTTCCTGGCTTAGACTGAAAAATAATCTTATGAAGCCAGTTACTTAAGCTCAGACAGTTTTCCCATCTATAAAATGATGACATTAATAGCCTCTCAGTTCATGTTGGAGGTTTTATTGTTGGAATTGTATAAGACTTGTGAAACTGCTTCACAAAATATAAAACAAGATACAAACTGCTATTACTGGTGTGTGTGTGTGTGTGTGTGTGCTCAGTTGTGTCCGACTCTGTGAGACCCCACGGAGTGTAGCCTGCAGGCTCCTCTGTTCATGAAATTTTCCAGCAAGAATACCAGACTGGGTTGCCATTTCCTTCTCCAGGGGATCTTCCCGACCCAGGGACCAAACCCACACCTCTTGGGTCTCCTTCATTGGCCAGTAGATTCTTTCACTAGTTGGAGAAGGTGATGGCACCCCACTCCAGCACTCTTGCCTGGAAAATCCCATGGATGGAGGAGCCTGGTAGGCTGCAGTCCATGGGATCGCAAAGAGTCAGACACGACTGAGTGACTTCACTATCACTTTTCCCTTTCATGCATTGGAGAAGGCAATGGCAACCCACTCCAGTGTTCTTGCCTGGAAAATCCCAGGGACGGGGGAGCCTGGTGGGCTGCTGTCTCTGAGGTCACACGGAGTAAGTATTTGAAATGAAGCCATTGTAGAATTTAAAGCTTCACACCATCCTGTGTTGGTTTGATTGGACTCTTTGAAGCCATTTGTGTTTAATGGGTGAAGTGAGTTGGAAGAGCATAATTTAAATCCCAGCTCCACTCCTCACACTCCATCTCATTTCACAACTGTTTTTCACCCATTCAATAACTGTATTTATTGGGTGCCAGTGTGCACTAGAGCTGGCAGTTTCAATGGTGAAATAGACATGCGTGCGTGAAGGACATGCATGTCCTTGCATGTGTGAAGCTTATGGATTAGCAGCATATTTGTGGACAAGAAAATAGGCTATTTCAAAATAAGGTGACCAGCGCTGTGATGTGGTAGGTTCAGGGTGCCATGAAGCTGTTGCTTGGGTGGTCATAGAAGGTTTCTTCAACCATGTAATGTTGGGGAGGATGAAATATGCAGATGATGAAAAGGGTAAAGGAGAACAGTGGAGGATGCTTGCTGATCAGGCGATGGGGAGGAGTAGCGTGTTCCAGGCAGAGGGAAGGAAACTTGGACTGCCCTCTGGGCAAGGAGAGCAACGGAACGACTTTTTTTTTTTTAAAGCACCCAGATCATTTTTTGTTCGATTTCAGTACTTTATAATATTTCCTAGGTCAGGATCAGCATGATGAGTATTAGAATACATTTTAGGGTGACCTCCTCCTCCCTGCAAGCCTCCTGACCACTCCCATACTGGCCTTTCCCCTCACTGGCTGGCCTTTCCTTTTGAAGAGGCAGCACACCGAAGAGGTGGAAAGAGGCTTTTCTCTTTTGAAGCTGCAGCATTATTAACAGAGAAGTAAAAGTCTCCCATGAGCTACGGCAAAATCCTGCAGATTGGTTTATGAATCATTGTAGCTTAGGTTAAAGCAACCTAATTTCCTGAAAGCCACTCCATGGCTTTAGCCTTCCAAAGGGGCATAAAGCTTGTATGATATTTACTCTTAGTTAAAATTAAATGGAAATTGAAAACAAAAAAACCCAAGAGTTTCTTCTGGGAGATCCAATCATTAAAGAAAACAAAAATTAAAGGCTACAAAGCCGTGTGGGTAAGATGTACATATTGCATTAAAGAAGGTCTGGAAAATATACATATCAAAGTGTTAAATTGATAACTATCTCTGAGTAATTGGGTTTCATGTGATTTTTATACCCTTTTTATTGTGAAATATACATTAGAGAAAGTGTATGATATATAAAAGTATAATCTCATAAATTTTTATTATGTGAGCCCTCACATAACCATTACTCAAATCAAGAAATTGAATATGGCCCAGGGGCTGTCCATCCACCCCTTCCCACTCACAACCCACCCTCTCCCCAGCACCCTTACTTTTATGATAACTTCTTTTTTCCTTTTCTTTAGTTTTTCCACCTAAGTGTGTATTGATATTTTCACGTATTTATCTTTTCTTATTTTTTGGACTTTAAGTAAATGGGAACATATGCCTTTTTTTTTTAACTTCTATCTTTTAACATTAGATTTCTCAGCTTCATTTATGCTAAGGGTATTATGGTTCATTCCTTTTGAAAGGCTGTATAGTATTCCAAGGTTGGATATAATAATACCACATTTTATCTACTCTACTGTTGGTAGACAACTTGTTTTCAGTTTGGGGCCATTATGAATGGAGTTGTTATTCTTTTGGTGCTCACATGCACGTATTTCTATTGGATATACACCCAGGGATGGGAATCTGGGTCACCAGATGTGTATATCTTTAATAGATAAAGCCAAATGCAGCAGTAGCAATGAATACTCCCTGCAGCAGGGTGGGAGTGTTCCCATCGTCCTACACTGAAGTTTTGCACATTTTTTTCCTTTAGCTCATTTGTTTATTTTTCCTCTACAAATATAAATATCCAATATTTAATTAGCAGAATGCTTTTCTAATATGTCTTAAATTTGTCTTTCCCAATGTGAATATTATTTTTAAACTTTTAAATTGAAGTAAATCATTCTTATAGTAAAAACCACCCAGATCACAGGTATATGGCTTAATGGATTACCACGAAGTGAACCCACCTCTGGGTCCATCACCTGGGTCAAGAAATGGAATTTTCTGGCCTCCTGGAAGCATCTTCATGCCCCCTATCTGGCACGATCCTTTCCCTCATCAAAAGTAAACTATATATTTAGTTCTAACATGATAGATTAGTCTTGTATGATTTTGAATTTTATACAAGTGGAACAATACAGGAGACCTTATTTCACGTGTAGCCGCTTTTATTTTTCAACATTTCGAGATTCATCTGTATTGCTATGTTTAGTAGTAATTCATTCTTTTTTTTTTTTTTTCCTGCCACAAGGAAGAAATTTTGACCTAAGAGGCAACCTACTCAGTGCTTTCTTAACTCATGGACTGTATTGACCCTTGCCACATGTGGATTAGAACACTTCACAGTCATCTGTGTGTTTGTTTCCACATCAATAATAAGCTTTGGGGTTCTAGGTGCTGCTGGGAGAGTGAGTATGGTACCCAGCTGCCCTCTGATATCCATAATTATGGCTCCATTTGGAGTTGTCTCTCAGCAATAATGAATGTTTTCTTTCCCTTCTTCTCCACCTAAAATACAAAATAATATCACAGCCCCAGGCTGCACACTTTTATGTAAAACAGAGCAGTCATAGGATTTTACTGGAAAGTTGATTTATTTCCGAGGATCATGAGAGTCCAAGGATAAAACTGGCATCTGGCCACAGGGAGAGCCCTTGACCTAGAAGTGGAGACAGCTTCAAAGCTGTGTTGGTTTATAATGGAACAAGGCACTTTTAACATGAATCAGAGCCTCAAAACTTTCTGGGGGCCAAAAAAAAAAAAAAATCCTAAAACTGTCCTCCAAAAGGAAAGGTAAAATCAATAGCTTGGGTTTTTCACTCTTTCAGATAAGCAATACTAAACCCTTCTACCAAAACAGTTGTTTAAATCTAGCTTTTGGTTTTTTTTTTTTTTTGAAAGAACAAAGTGTCAACTGAGCTTGAACTCTTAAAGCAGAATCTTGATATCAATCTATTTTTTTTTTTTAAAGCAGCCAAACAGGCTTTCAGTTTGTCTCTGAAAGGCTCTGGTAAGTCTCTGAAAGGCTGCATGTGAATATGTAGTAAATGTAATTTTTCTTCTTTTTTTCTTTAGGCCTTGAGATGTAATTATTAAAGCTGCAAATGTCCCCAGTGATATCAGCTAGATAATCAAATTTGGATCACAGGAATGAAATAACCTGAAGTGTGCCTTTATTACTGCTTCCCTAGAAATAATTCACTTAAGATAATTCTACCCTCCCCCCACCCACAAATCTGTAACCAGACAATGGAGAGAGCCAGTAAAACTAGCCAGAGTAGTCAAAAGGGTCAAATTGATTCTCAAAGCAAAGAATGCCAATATTTCTCCATCGTAAAAATAGAATAAAACATTGCCAAAATCACATGCAGGAACAAGAAATTAAAAGGCTGAATAAAAATGCAAAATTTAGAAGACTTTATTGCTAAAGTAGCCATGAATTACTGATTAACTTTCTTAAAAAAAAAACAAACAGCAAAAAATAACATTTTTTATAATAGTTGATTGAGAATAGTTTTTGTTAACAAACATATGTACCCACTGGAAAAAATGATCTATGAATATATAGGACATTCAAACAAGGATATAATTAGTATTATATAAACTTAAAATAAGCAAAATCAAGATTTCAACAAATTGAGAAGTTCTGAACTGTTTCAGTATACTTCCTTTCACTGCTGCTGCTGCTGCTAAGTCGCTTCAGTCATGTCCGACTCTGTGTGACCCCACAGACGGCAGCCTACCAGCTCCCCTGGCCCTGGGATTCTCCAGGCAAGAACACTGGAGTGGGTTGCTACTTCCTTCTCCAATGCATGAAAGTGAAAAATGAAAGTGAAGTCGCACAGTCGTGTCTGACTCTTAGCGACCCCATGGACTGCAGCCCACCAGGCTCCTCTGTCCATGGGATTTTCCAGGCAAGAGTACTGGAGTGGGGTGCCATTGCCTTCTCAGTTCCTTCACTAAGAAGATAAAAACCCCTTTTTGCTCTTCCCCTGGAGGAGGGCATAGCAACCCACTCCAGTAATCTTGCCTGGAGAATTCCATGGGCAGAGGAGCCTGGCGGGCTACAGTCTATGAGGTTACAAAGAATAAGACACGACTGAAGCGACTTAGCACACACGCACACCCCTCTCTTCAGTTAAGGCCAGGAGAAATTCTTAGGCCAGTAAAGCTCGGGGTGGGAAGTCATTGCATTAAGACTGCTCTCTTTTGCCAATGCTTCTTAATCCCTATGTACCAGTCTTCCTTGCTATTTCATGAAAAGAGGATCCCAGCTGGGCCAAATTGTGTGATAGCTATATAATCTAGACACAGTCCCCAGGGGCTTAGAACAAAAATTAACCCCAAATATTTAAACTTGAAAGCTTAGCTATAAAGAATATCTACAAACATTCACAGACCAGTCAGAGATTCTATCCTCTTACAAGAACTCAAGAGGGAAGATTACCATGAGCAAGGTCTTCTAGAATTGGACTTTGCTTATCACGGAAATGTCCGTGGGTGTTAAAACAGAACACACGTTGAACCGAGAAATAGATGTCTTGGGTTCCAGAACTGAATTTGCCACCAACCAGTATAGTCTCTGCCAATTTCTTGCAACTCTTTGGCGGTGATTCCTGTCTATAAAATGAAAGGAAAAAAAATTGAACTAGATTCTGTAAGGATCCTTCCAGGTCTAGCAATTGTGTAAGTTATATTTCTAGATCATGATTAAGGAATAGCCCACCCTCTCCCCATTATTCCACATCCACTTTTTCTTTCTTGCTGATGCACTGAGAGATGGTGATGGGACTGGGAACCTAACTCATTTCCCAGTACCCATCTCAGGTCACTTCTTAGATCCAGAGTCAATTGAATGTGCTTTAACATCCTATCTCCCTAGGTTCCTTTCAGAGAAATCCATTATCATATTTGGTCTTTTTCCTGGCATTAGAATTCCCATGATGTTCCATGGGAACACTAGATCAAAACAAAAAGTATGAGAAAAGCTAGGTTTAGGGCTCCAGGCTGCCATATGTGTTTGTGATGTTCCCCGGAAGACTCAGAATCCATAAATAAATGGATTGCACTCCTTTTAACCTTTGGGAGTTACCGAGTGGATCATGTCAGTGTTGAATAATTGTAACTAGAGCTCGGGGGACCATTTGAAATAGTATGTTTTAAAACGTCATCAATGAGACCTGACATGTGAGAGACTCTTCTGCACTAAGAGCTACAGCGGATGCCACATGGAAGAGCTGCAAACTGGGAGCAAATCCACTCCATCCTACTATGAGCCTTTCCTGTTTTGTCAGCCAGCATGGTTTCCTAAATCTCAAATTGCAGCCGAACTGTTCTGCAATTCCATGGCTAGCTATTTCTGGAGCCTAACACAGCAGGACAAATGTGTACAAGTCCACACAGTATGACAGAAGAATTAAAAATGTATTTACCATCTGTTGGTAGTTTCCTTGTGGGGCTCTTTTCCTCTCCTGCAGCCATGAATAGGGTCTTCTTACCTCCTCCCATCCTCAAAGAACAGAGTTCTGTCCTCAGATCTTTGGATGAAGGGCTTTTTTCCTCCCTCTTTTAAATTTCCCAGACTGTTGAACTCTGGAAGTATTTCAGCTTCTAGGATTGTTTCCTGCAAATATAAAGTGGAGTGAGTCTGTGAACAGGTGGTAGTGTTTTATACGCCTTTGTATGGCCAGGTTACTTTGAGATCCTGGCCTTGAGTTCTGGTGACAGTGGCCTTTGGGAAGTTCAA
This sequence comes from Bos javanicus, assembly GCF_032452875.1. NCBI lineage: Eukaryota > Metazoa > Chordata > Mammalia > Artiodactyla > Bovidae > Bos > Bos javanicus. The sequence continues at coordinate 40,771,309 of NC_083890.1, forward strand.
GAGTAGAACAAGAGAAGTCAAACCCAGGTCAACAGAAAGGAAATTAAACTTTCAGTTAGGCTTGGAAACTCATGTGGGCCCTTTACAATCTATTTAGACCTTACTATGATGGAATGTGTCAGATTCCAGACACAATTTCTGAGAGGAAAGGGTCCTCAGAATGTGACCATGGGCTTCAAGTGAGAGTCATGGCAGCCATGTAGCAGCATGGATAAAAATCATAAGCTGGAGTATAGTTTGGCAAGTTGGGAAACCAGTTAGGTTGCTTTGAAGCCACTTGGCTTATGTAGGAATATTCAGTCCTCAATAAGCATCACTAGTTATAATTTCTGGGACATATATTATTCACTCAAAAATAAAATCTAATAGAGAGTTGTACTAAAAGTGTTGCTTTAGCCAAAATAATTACAATGCAGTGTTACGATTCCACTTGGCCTATATCATTCAGGTAATGACTTGTTAAAAACTCTCAGGCTGTGTAAGTGGATAGCTTCCTACCTTGAAACCAGTGCTGGGTGAGCTTGGACCTTGGGCAGGTCCCCTTAAACTGCCAGCCTCAGTTTAATCATCAAAGAAATGGGAAGCATGATCTCAAGGTCACCGGACTGCGGTGGGGATTTAGATGAAATGACATCTGCCAAGCTCTCCCCATGTTGCCTGGCACAGAATAACAGCTTGATAAATGGCAGCTTTTAACAATTATTATTACTGAAAGCTGGCGCTATGCTTTTTCTGTTTTTCCTCAAAACTTGCTGTCAGGTTTGTACATTGTCTTCAATTCTAGTTTCAAATTTTGTTTTTAAAAAGTCCTTCACAAATCTGAGCCTGACTATGAATTCAGCTCTTTCTGATCCAGTCTTACTAGGCGTACCAGATATGATTAAGTCAAAGATCAATAGAACATGTGGACACAATGCGTTGGTTTTGGATTAGCTTATAATGAGGGAATCATTGTGCTAGAACTTAAAACTTTGCACATAGTAGGTCCTGAAAAATATTACTGACTCATTAATTCATTTAAATGGTTGATAAACCTTTAGTCTGTCGTGTGCCAAGGACTGTTCTAGATATTTGGGGTTTATCTGTGAATACAACAGATAAAACCTCTGCTCTCGACAAAAAATAAATAAAGGAAATGACTCAGAACGTTCTAAGGTAACACATCGATGGAATAACAGAGCAGAGCAAAGTGGATCAGGAAAGTCAGGGGTCCAGTTTTAAGTAGGGTGGTCAGAGCAGGCTTTGCTGGGAGGTTTTTAATTTCCTAAGCAAAAACGCTGAAGAAAGTGATGGAGCGAGCCATGTGGATATTCAGCATTCCAAGCCAAAGGACCAGCAAGTAGGAGAGGCCCGGAGGCAAGGGAGCACCTGGTTGTTTGGGGTCGGAGCTGTGGGACTGAGGAGGAGAGAGAGAGGCAGGGGATCTGAAAGACAGAGGGCATCCCGACGGTGTGCAACCTCGGAGGTCACGGGAGGACTTTGACTCCAGGTGGAAGATGACATTTCACACGCTTTCGAGCAAAGCTGTGGCATCACCTCACGCAGAAGCCCCAGTCAGGCCTGAGGCCGACACGGTGGAAGCAGAGAGAGGATTCAGGAGTTCAGTCCGAACATTCTGATGAAGGGTGGTGGTGGTTCCGCTCCAGCAGCAGCAGCCCAGGTGGTGAGAAATGGTCCGGATACATTTTTAGAGGGTAAAAATTGGATTTGGTGGCAGGTTGGATGTGGGGGTGTGAAAGAAAGAGAGGAGTCAAGGTGCTTCTTGGCCTGAGCCCTTGGAAGGACGGAGCTGCCATTTCCTGAGATGAGTGTGTGAGGACTGTACCATCCTTCTCACGGAGACTCTGAGAACAGACACTTAGGGATTCTAGGCTCCAGTGGAAGGCCTCCCTCCACCTGCTGGGGGAAGCCTCTTGAAACCAACGAGCTTTCGGATGTGCTTTTGAAAGATGGGACTCAGACTGAGTTTTTCCTAAGGACTTTTATAAGACTCAAATGAACAGTTTACAAAAAGGGCAGCAGTTTTGGGGGTTGTATTTCCTCTTCCGTGCCAAACAATTAATTGTGTTTTTAGTATTTTCCTCACCCCTACTCCACACAGAGAAATACCACTTCTTTTTCTTTTAAAGTTTTATCTATTTATTTTTTAAATATTTGTTTATTTATTTGGCTGCTGTGGGTCTTAAGTGCTGCACACAGGATCTCCCATCTTCGTTGTGGCACGCAGGATCTTTGGGTGCAGCATGTGAACTCTCAGTTGCAGCATTCGGGATCTAGTTCCTTGACCAGGAATGGAACCCAGGTCTCCTGCATTGGGAGTGCGGAGGCTTAGCCACTGGACCACGAGGGAAGTCCCTGAAATGCCACTTCTCAAGAGGAGAGCTGCTGTGGCATCCTGGCACCAGTAGAGGGAGCCGAGGAGCCCTGGGAAGACCTTTGAGCTGTGGCCCAGTGTGGGAGGAGACAGGTCTATCTCAGACCTCTGCAACCTCTGTGCTTGGGCCAGAAGCCGGGTGTTTCTGGGAGGATGGGAAGGTAGTTCTAGAACTCTCTTGCCAGCTTTCCTATTCCACTGCAACTTTTGTTTATTGTTGTGGTCATGGCTAGAAGAGCAAACACACATCCAGAACTGATTACCGATGTGTATCTATAGAGGGAAGACAGTGGGCCATCTATGTAAATACAGACAAGAAAGAATGCAACGCATCTGTTGCCATTGCTCTAGTACAAACGGTGTCTGAATTTCCTGGGGCTGTGGAAAAAAAAAATTGGGTGGCCTCAAACAAGAGAAATTTATTCTCCCACAATTCTGGAGACCAGAAGCCTAACGTCAAGGTGTCAGCAGGGACCTGTTCCCTCTGAGGCTTTACGGAAGAATCTTTCCTTGCTTCTTCTAGCTCTCCATGGTTTCTGGCCATTCTTGGCTTTCCTTGGCTGGGGGGAGCATAGCTCCAGTCTCTGCCTCCGTCTTCATGTGGCTGCTCCTTCTCCCCCGTGTCTCTTCTGTGACTCCTGTTCTTAGGAGGACGGTAGTCATATTGGACATAGGGTCCACCCTAATCCAGTAAGACTTTATCTCAACTAATTACATCTGTACATGCTAAATCACTTCAGTCATGTCTGACTCTTTGGGACCCTATGGACTGTAGCCCACCAGGCTCCTCTGTCCATGGGATTCTCCAGGCAAGAATACTGGAGTGGGCTGCTATGCCTTCCTCCAGCAGATCTTCCCAACCCAGGGAGGGAACCAGCGTCTCTGGTGTCTTCTGCATTGTAGGTGGGTTTTTCACCACTAGCGCCACCTATGTGGAGAGACTCTATTTCCAAATAAAGCCATACTCACGGCACTGGGGACTAATATATCTCTCCGGGAATACAAGTCAACCCACAACAATGGGAACTCGCAGGGAGAACTGACTAGTTGGGGTGCCACATAAATGGAGCAATAAAAGGAAAACAGTGACATGTGAAATTGTAAGTGGAGGTCAGACGGGTTTGGGAGTAACAGGAAATATTAGATAAGAGACGCTCTCATTTAGGAGACTCTTTCCATCTGTGCTTACGGCCCTGATTTTTTTCTTTTCTGTCAGAGTTAAAAAAAAAATTGTATAAATAAAAAGAATAAGAAAATAGCACTTAGCTGACTCACACGTTGGGCAGAGCCACAAACTCTTGTGATAACTTCGCAGAAATGTTGGTGCTTGAGCTGGATCCTGGAGGATGGGAATAAAAATTACCCTGCAGAGAAGGGCTTCCCAGGTAGGGAGAAAGTATATGGAAAAACACAATGTTATTTAGGCGATCCCTTTACGCCTTAAGTAGGGTGAAGAGTGTCTAAAAGCAACGCCCAGATTGTCTGCTTAATCTCTATTACTAAGAAATGGTATTAAAGAAAGGAAGAGGCAGAGATGTTTCTGGTTTTGATAAATGCACAAATCAGCACACAGTAACCTGAGGAACTCTAGGAGCATCTCTAAGGCGGAGTTCGTTCTTGGACACATTTGCCAAAGCACAAATATGGAAACCCCGCCCTCAGCCAGATCTGAAGAAATCAAAAGGCTGATGTGGTATAAATTCCTCTGCCCTGATTGCATAAAGGAGATGTGCCAACATTTTTTTCTCTGATATATTCCTTTCTGCACAGAGAGCTGAACTGGGTTCTTAAAAACCTGATCGTGAACTGAGATAGGCAATTCTGAATCACCACCAGGATCTAGGAAAATTAACTCCTCACTGATCTTCCTAGATAAGCTCCCAATCTTGCTGCCTCTCAGATCAGCACCGGGATCTGGTGAGGTTTCTGCCACAGAGCAACTCCCTTTTTTGGCATAAGAATGTACAGGATGCCAGTAAAGTTCACGCTGGGTCATCTAAGTCTCTTTAAATGCGCGATGATTCATTGCTGGGGGTGGGGGCGAGAGGAGTGAGGGGGAAGGAAGTGCTGAGCTGAGAGGCGGAGCGAAGTCATTATGAAATTGACTGCAGAAAAGCTGGCGCTGGGAGTGCTGGGGTCACATGGTCTTACTATTGGTATTTCAGCTACAAGTTTTAAACCAGAGGTAGGGGGAGGGGTTGGGAAGCATCACCTTGAAGCCTGATCGGCTTTCAGAGGAGATGCTTCCGTTGATGGCTGGCATGTTGATTAGAATTACAATGGGCGTATTAATTTCTCTTTTTATCTGACAAAAAAAGAAAAGTTCTCCCATGACAGTATGGCTAGCAGAATAAGAATCTGGCTGTAAGTGGTGTGAGTGAACCGTTTGTCTTTTTCTACTTGATTTACTTGCATTCTAGCTGACAGGGTCTTCCATTCTGTGCATTCATTTTGTACTTAAAAAGGGATTGTTTGTAATTTACAGTTGAAGCCTGAGTGCTATTAGTCGGCTCGGTCAGAGAGCATAGACAGCAGGAGCAATCGCTCCATGTCAGTGCCAGGGCACAAAGCAAATTTGGATCTTCAGTCATCAGTCTTGAGAGCTCCCCAAAGTTACCCAGCAGTTAAACTGTGGAGCGGCCCTGCCGCACAGGGCTTCTGCAAATAACAAACTGCCTGACAAACCCTGCTGAAATCCTGACACGGACAGTTTCCTCTACTTGTTTATGTCAAAAGGCAAAGTTTGCCAATGCATTTTTCTCTGACTCTTCCTCTTTGGGGTAAACTTGGTAAATTCCTCATAAAATGATTGTCTTAAACTCTGACCTGCATTTGGATCAGCTTTTCCTAGCCGAAACAGACTCAAGAAAAACAAAGGCACGGTAAGAGCTTATAGCTATGTGTTTTAATGTCTTGAAGTCAGAATAACAATGTGATGGCTATTGTTCTCCCTGATCTTAGTTTGAAGGCACCCCAAGCTTTACCCTCACAACCTATCAACAGCCTCTATCTTAAGTGTAAACAATGGTGGCTTTGGGCTTTGGTTTTAATTTGGAAAATATATTTCTTTCGAGGAAACAAAATGCCAAGTTGTTAATGATGTGCTTTTAATAGCTTTCCAAATGCTCCTGGCCAATACTGAGCAAAGTTCAATTCACTCATTCTGAGCCTTAAAATGTTCATTTTAATTTCATATAAGAAGAGCTATGTTCTATAGATGCATAAAACCACAAATTCTGTTACTTCATAAGTCACTGCAGTACATTCAATGTTGATAATACTTATATTGATGAAAATGTATCTAGGTCTTGCTTGCAAAATAAATGGTAATGGTTAAAATTCATCTCTTTTCTGGACATGTCCTATTGTACTAAATATATTAGAAATTGTTAAAAAAAAAAAACAACCCCACAGATTTCCTTTTGGCTTTGATTTGTTTTCTAGTGAAGCAGTAACTGTATACTTTTCATTATCCACGCCTAAAGCCATTTCTTATTAAAAGATGTCACCCTCAACCATTCAGCTGTCACTCCAGAAAGTGTGTGCTTTCTAAAACAGAGAACAAGTTTTCCATCAGCTTCCCAGGGTGGCAAAGTATCTGAGGCCTGTCCCTACCCCACCCCGAGAGACTGACTCTTAACAAATTTTTAGTCTAACATAAAGCCTAACAAATTTTTGTTTGCTGGCCCATAGCATATCTCAGGATTATGCATTTACCAATAGCTTACTCTCACAGATCATTTTAATAAGGGGTAAAGTCCATGTTGGGCTTCCGGGGTGACTTAGTTGGTAAAGAATCTGCCCGCAATGCAGGAGACCTGGGTTCAATCCCTGGGTCAGGAAGATCCTCTGGAGAAGGGAATGGCAACCCACTCCAGTATTCTTGCCTGGAGAATTCCATGGACAGGGGAGCCTGGCAGGCTGCAGTTCATGGGGTCCCAAAGAGTCAGACATGACTGAGTGACTAACACTCACTTTTCAAGGTCAGTGTTATACACTGCAAGGGGGGAATCTCAGGAAGGTAGAAAAGTAACCAGATTACCTACTGCTGCTGCTAAGTCGCTTCAGTTGTGTCCGACTCTGTATGACCCCATAGACGGCAGCCCACCAGGCTCCCCCGTCCCTGGGATTCTTCTCCAGGCAAGAACACTGGAGTGGGTTGCCATTTCCTTCTCCAATGCATGAAAGTGAAAAGTGAAAGTGAAGTCACTCAGTTGTGTCCGACTCTTCGTGACCCCATGGACTGCAGCCTACCAGGCTCCTCTGTCCATGGGATTTTCCAGGCAAGAGTGCTGGAGTGGGGTGCCATCGCCTTCTCCGAAATTACCTACTACACTACTGCAATAAGGTCTCCAACTATGGTTCTTAGAACTAATTCCTACACCTCCCCAGCCCCAATGTCTTTACTAGTGCTGTCCATTAGAAACATAATGGACACATGTCATTGTAAATCTTATAGTAGTCACAGTAAAATGTAAAAAGAAACAGGTAAGTTAATTTTAACAATATTTTAATTTAACCTAATATATGTAGAATATTTTCATTTTAACATTTAATCAATATAAACATTGAGATACTATATGAATTTATGTGTATATATGTGCATGTGTATGTACGTATATGTTTCAAGTCTTTAAAATCCAAGGTATATTTTACAATTACAGCCCATCTCAAGTGCTTAACAATCATATTGGACAGTACTAGACCTATGCTATTGGAGGAGGAAATGGCAACCCACTCCAGTGTTCTTGCCTGGAGAATCCCAGGGACAGGGGAGCCTGGTGGGCTGCCATCTATGGGGTCGCACAGAGTCGGACACGACTGAAGCGACTCAGCAGCAGCAGCAGACCTATGCTAAAGCACTTGTTTTTGTTTTCATTGTAGACAGAATCTATTTAAAATTGCCTAATATGTGTACTATTAAGTCATAAACTGTCAGCAGATGTTTAAACACAATGATTTTAATTTCACTCTTGACTATTGCTGATGTCACATTCATTACCCAGAAGCCTGTGGTGCTACAGTCTGGTGGAGGGTCAAGAAAGCTGATTCAGAAGCATGTCTTTTAAGAGTCTCCATGCCAAGAACAGAGCCCAGTGACTTCAGTTTGGGTGTGGTGAGTTGACCTCAGAGTCTATTGTGTGAGTGGTTTTCACTTTTGTTTTTAGTTTATTTTACTTCTCTGGTCTCTCAGCTTTATTTGGAAGTGCAGTCTAAGGAAAGCATATTGGTTTTGTAAGCATACTATGGTTTGCTCAGATTTTTAAATGATATATATAGGCTACCACTCTCCTTATAATACCGTGGTTAAAGAACTGTCAGTGTTTCCACTAACTTTGGGGGTTTTATTACACAACCATAACAAATTGCTGCAGGCTGAAATTTGGCAGATCTTTCTTTAGCCTGGAGGAAATTCTTTTTAGCAATTTTTTAAGAAAAAGATATAAATTATTAAATGCTGACCATTTAAATTTACTGTGATTTTTTTTTCTGTTTTGGATAGGCAAGGATATCAGATAAAATATATGTTGTATCTTTACATTTTGGTTGTTTTACAAATTTGAAATATTAATATTAGCTTTATAAATAACTTTGGCTGATGATTTACACAATTCCCTGATCCCCAACCACATTTTCAATGATCCTAGTGTTTGAGCCTTGTATTCGGAAGTCTGATCAATATACTGCTTCTGAGAGGTACTGGAACAATTAACTATGAATCTTTTAAGTTTTATCATGGTAAAAATAGACATTTTTCAAAAGATAAGGTTTGTTTTGCTATGAGCTCCTTGCAGACGGAAATGTCTTACTCATCTTTATAGTCTCAGGGCCTCGTTATTGTAAATGCAAAATGAACAGCTGCTGATAAATAAGTGATAAACACATAAAAATATAGCTCGAGAATGAAGACTGTCTCTGTTGTTCATAAGTTTCTCATTTAAATATTCAATTATTAAATATTTACTATCTGATAACTCGAAAAATCTTAAAAACTATAAAGAACATGTTGCTGGGTCTTCAACCTCTATGATTTCCCTCATTTCTGAACAAATCAGTGGGTTACTCACTTGTTCATTAGTAATAAGTTAATGACTTGTTCATCATTAAACAACTCAATACTGTTCAGGCATGAGCCAATTCCAAAACTTTTTAGAGGCTGAGCTTTATAGCCATCTCATTCATCTCCCAGAACCACTGGAAGATGCAATGTGGAAGGACTGTAAAAAGTATGAAAAGCTACATTGATATAATTGAAACATAAATCTACCCTTCTACAAACATAGAGGATAACCCCCTAAGATGACTGTGAAAGTAAACACACTAAGAAATACCTCTCCTTTCAGCAACATATCTGATTCCAAATGAAGTGAACTTATCTGATATCATATTGAGTTAATTGACCCCAAGATTTTTAGAGAAACAGGAGTGACTCTTACTTGCCTTACTCCGTGTTGTATATCTTTATTTTTCATGGTAGAAAAGATAAGGCATCTTTCTCAAGTATGACTATTGAGGCCCACTTTAAGAATTCAAGCCTGAAACTGTAAATAATTATATCTATATGCTACTGACTATTTAGCTTCCAATCCATTCTATTACTTAGTTGTTACAAGCCGGTGAGCCCTTTGTGTTTGCTTGTCTTTGAACTGTGTAAGAGGCTACGTCCAATGAAGACATACTCTACAATTAAAAAGCCCTTGCGATTTGAAGGGCCTGTACACTTGCTTTATTAAGCACTCTTGTGCTCCCTCTGCTGCCCTGAAGAAAACCTCCATGTCCAAGACCCTGGTATATTCCTTACAGAGTGTTCCCTTGGCAATGATGATGCAGATTTGTGCATAACTCAGGGCCCTTCTGAAATGCAGTACTGTTTGACCAAAGCATGGAATGTTAATGATTTTTCATTTGAAAAGTGCAAAGTAATAAAAGGGAAGGGAATAAAAAGGAATACATTGAAGAATCAAGTTCCACGTTTGTGAATAAATTCATCTAGACAGAGCCCTGGAGTGTAGACAGGGTAATGCACTCAGCAATCACTGTGGGGTAGGGGGTTGGGGTGGGGTAGGGATGTTGGTTACACTGTGATTCAGTAGGTCTCGGGTAGAACTCTCTGAAGGTCTAAAAAGCTTCCAGATGCTGCTCTGAAGACTATGCTTTCAGAAGTACGATGTGATATATAATTATATGATATAAAATATACTTGATAGGCCATTTTAAACCTTTAAAAGTAGACATTACCCTAACAGTGAAGTAGATATGAGTGTTCAAGCAATGCAGAACACAGATTAGGAGGAAGAAGGCTCAGCAGGCCTTATTTTTCAATCTCCTTTAATTGCAAAGTTCAACTCATGCTGGCATGAATGTAGTACCAGGTTTATGAATAGAAGCATAGTACTACAGAGTTGCTTACTGGCTTCTTGAAAACCCTTCTTTCACTGAGTTTTTCTTCGCTGGAGAAGGTATTGTTTTTAAAGAAATCAGGGCCAGTTGTGAGTGTACATTTCATATTTTGCCATCTGAAAATACAACATTTCAGTACTAAAGGTAATGAAACTATATTGTGAGTATTATGTTTATGTTGGACCTTGCAGGAAGAAATAGTTACAGATTTTAACGGCAGATTATGGTTTTAACCTTAATGGCTAAGTAACTAAATGACACAGTTCTTATTAATTGTTCTTACTGTTTGGGTAATAAACATATTTATCTTCCTTGAGGGAACATTTAAATTAATTGACTAACTGTAATCTGAATTATGTGTTTTAATTTGTCTAAGGTTGTTATAATAACTGCTTGCATCAGTATAATAATGAAAGTATTAGCTTTTTTCTTTAACCCCAAATTGTCTAAATGTAAGATGTCTAAAAATAGAGTGGAGGTGGATTGGACAATCTGCTGATTAGGAGTTGGAATGAAAGCATCTCAGTTAAGCCAAAAACATGGCAACCAATATTTTCTGTTATAAAAATATTTTAGATGAATTAATTTTTTATGAAAGCTGTCTGAATCTGAAATGAAGAGCAGAAGTTCTCTTTTTATTCACAGGCCAGTAATAATAATACCTGCCTCACAAAGCATAGGTCTTTTCCCTGCAGAGCCTACAGCTTCTACTCCTTTCAGAAACCCACTCGCCAATTCAGGAGAAAAGATATTATTACCCGGTTATTAACCTTCACCTTGATAATGCTTGTCAACGAACACAACGCCAGGCAGAGCCTTTTCAGGAAACTGATTTTAATTGTCCACTAGAGGCTGTAATGAGACCAACAATGTCACTTTAGACCAAGCCGGGCTTTAAACTGTAACCATCATTGATTTTTAAGTGGAAAAAAAAAAGTTGTAGAAACGAGTAAACAGTAGTAGTTCTTTTAAAATAGACATGTATATGTGCATGGTATTTCAAAATGTGAGAAATATTTCCGGGGCACTACACCTTCTTAGTTAGGATGCTTTTATTTCTGCAACACCTTGGCTCTACAATACAGTTGTTTAAAAGTTGACACATTTCTCTTGGTGATTCTGTATCCTGCTTCAGTTGGTGACTAACGGTTAGATCATAAGTAAATTAAGCCAAAAGATTTCTCAAATACAACTTGCAGTCAAGTGGAGACTTTCAGAGAGAAACTTACGTGGAGGGATTCTATTTCTAGCCATTTGGTTCGAAGCACCTGAAAAAGGTCAAATGTTGCCCGACACCTACCGGCCTTCCAGAATTATCTGCAGCCAGGAGAACGCCGCCGCAATGAGCTCCCTGTAGCATGGCTGTGCCTTCTCCTCCTCCAGGTGGCACACCTGTTGGCCAGGTACCACCAGTCCAAAGAAGAGTCCTTCCCTTCCAGCTAATGCCTGGCGGTGGTACCCACGGAGGGTCGGGTGGCGAGGAACTGAGAACTGCACTTTAAAAACTGAGTCCAGAGGAAGTTCTTACCGCGCGGATTCACGAGAACTGCCATCTGATGCTCGGTTTGCTTTCTCTATCTCCTACACTGGTTACCTCATTTCCGATGAAATTAATGATCCCGAATTAGAGGCGAGAGGAGTGCGCGGGTCGTCTACCCAGGCTCGAGCTGGGTAGTTCCGTGCTCTGAGCAGATTTCCGGACCTGCAGAAAGAGAAAGGAGAGCAGGGTGGTCACCAGCTTTCACAGGCAGGAAAGGCGAGGGTGCACGTGCAGACGGGGGGTTGAGGGGGAGGACCCTTAAAACTTTCCTGAGTTGCACGCCAAGGCGATCCCCGCGGCTCGGTGGGCTGGGTTCCAAAACGCCGAAGCTAAACCGGTTTGAGGGTTAACGTGCGTGAAGGTCGGAGTCAGCCCTCTTAAGACGCTTCTCCGCACGCCCGAAGGGAACGTCGGGATCGGAACCGGCCCACCTCTGCTTCCCCAGAGGGGATTTCACGGGCTCCGGTTTGCAGCCCGGCACCCCTCGGAGAGTCCCTCCAGGGTGCCTGAGTCGCGCCCAGCCTGTGCCTTCACAACTCGATGCAGGGACCCGAGGAGGCGCGCGAGGACCGACCGGTCACCGCTCCAATTACCTCATCGCTTCAGCTCCCCGCCCCTTTCCCAAACCTGGAAGAACTGTCCCCTCCGGTCCCGGTCACCGCTCCCGCCCCGCGTCCCCCAGCCCCCTCCGCCACCCCGATCCCGAGCGGGTCTCGGGGAAACGCGCCCGCCTCCCCGGGGGGACTGCCGGGCCCGGAGATGCGCGCACCCAAGGGTTAAGGGCGCCGGCCGGCGGCCGCGCCGTGCGCTCGCGGTGCTCAGAGCGGCTCGCCCCGCCGCCCCGCCGGAGGGTGGCCCCCCCCAACCCCCGCGAAGTCGGATCCTTGAGCTGCGGCGGCGGCAGCCAACTGCTCCATATTTGGCTTCTATTACACATTTACATACTGGAGCGAGCAAGCGAGCGAGCGCGAGAGAGCGCGAGGGAGGGCGGGCGGAGGGAGGAGGGAGGAGGGGGGAGGAGGAGGAGAGAGCAGAGTATACCGCAGACATCATTTCTACTACAGTGGCGGAGCCGTACAGGACCTGTTTCACTGCAGGGGGATCCAAAACAAGCCCCGTGGAGCAGCAGCCAGAGCTACAGCAGCCGCAAGACACTGTTTCTCTCCCTCTGCCCCCCCTTCCCCACGCAACCCCAGATCCATTTACACTTTACAGTAAGTGGCTATTTTTTTTTTCCTCCTCTGATTCTTTCTCTCCCCCCTCCCCCATCTCCTTCTCCCCTGATTTAGATCAAGATCCCCCCCTACCCCGCTCTCCCGAGAGGGGCAAAAGCAACAACCAGCAAACAAACCCCAGACCCCATTCGGCGGCACGGAAAACAGCTGGAAGAGGAGCGAAGGAAATCGACGCGTCGTGTTGTGTTGTGTTGTGTTGTGTGTGTGTGTGTGTGTGTGTGTGTGTGTACATACACCCTTCCCCGGCTCCAGCCTCCCAGGCCGACTTCCCCAGCTGTGGGCGCTGAGACGACCGGCGGGAGGGTGGTGTGCAGGGGCCGGGTGGGCGCCCGCCCGGCGAGGGGGCGCGCCCGGGCGGGGGGCGCGGGCGGGCGGGGAGATCCGCGACGGCTCCCCACTACGGCGGCTGCCGGTCCGATCGCCAGTGGGGAGAGCCGTGTCCTCTTCCCAGGAGGTGGCGTAGGGGGGAGGCGGCGGCCGGGGGTCTCGCTGTCCCCTCCTCCCGCCGCCCCCTCCTCACTCCTCTCTTCGCAGAGGGCGGCGAGAGCGAGCGGATCTGGAAGAGGGCTGGCTTTACCGCGGGGGCCGCTTGGCCCCGGAGCCCCCCGGGGCGGGGGTCTCCCGACGGAGGCCCGCCCGGGCCGGCGCGCGACTGCGGACCAGGAGGGTCTGCGCCCGCGGCCGGATCGGGACTTTGCGCGCGCCGCCGGTCGGTGGGATCGCGGGGGTCACCGAGGGAGGTGGGCGCGGGGGGAACGGGCGCGCGGTGCCGGGAGCGCGGCCGGAGTAGCGGTGGCGGCTCGGGCGGCTGCCGCCGCCGCCGCCGCCCTGTTGGTACGGCCGCTTCCTGATCATGTGCAGCCGCCGCCGCCGCCCGGAGCCGGGAGCCCGCGAGCGCCCCAGCCCGGGCCGGCGCCCCCGCCAGCGCCGGCGGCCGGAGCCGGGAAGCCGCGGCAGGCGCTGCCCTGCCCGCGCCGGGAGTGAGCGGCTGCGCGGCTGCTGAGAGGGTGAATGAAGCCGGGAGGAGGGGAGGGGGGAGGCGGCGGCGGCGGAGGAGGCGCTGCGGGCGCTGGGATGCGCCCGGAGCCCCGCTGCTCGCTCACTCTGGGCCGGGCCGGAGACTCCGCCACTCCCGCGGCCGCCGCCGCCTCCTACGTGGTTCCAGCGCTGCGCGCAGGCCGGTCCCGCAGGGGGCAGGGCAGGGGGCCGGCCGGGCGGAGCGAGAGGTGAGGCGGCGGCGGAGCGCGGCGTGAGTGTGTGAGTGCGTGTGTGTGTGTGCGCGCCCGCGGGGGAGGGGGCGGCCGGGCCATCGCGGTGGGGAGGGGGCCCCGCCGTGGCCGCTTGGCTGACTCCGCAGTGCCCTGACCCCTCCTCGGCCACCCTCGCCCTCAGGCCGCCTTCCTAAACTCCGCGGCTGGTGCTTTCATTTTATTTCAGACCACGTAGGGGGCTGACTGGAAGCGATGGAACAATTCAGGTTTTCTAGGGAGATTGAGCAAGAACCTTAGTGGGGGGTGGAAGTAGGGTGGTTGTGGAGATCCTGCCAGAAAACAAACAACAACAACAAAAAGCAGTTTCTAAGGACTAGTGGGGTTCAGTTCAATCCCGTGGCTGCTCTGTTTTGTTTTGCTTTCTTGGTATATAATCCTACAGATAAGAGGGTAATATAAATACTTCGAGAGATTGGGAAATTGCTGAAGAGTAGTAAGGGCACACACACACACAGAAAGCCAGTCGGAAGCTGGTTATATAATGCGCGATGTGGCTAAGGAGAATGGCAAGCTATTTTTATTTTGTTTACCGTATGCTGTGCAGTAGGGACTCCTCCGAACTGGTTCTGTCCCCGAAGAGATTCTTAGCTTCCCTGTGAGAGCCACAGGATACAATTAGCAAAATTAGAAGACCCTATTACACCCACAGAATAAAAACTAATGGCTTAGAGTGGCATGCTCCTTGCACATCCTGGAGCTTGCACGGGAATGTGTGTATGCAAATAAGTTCTCCTTTGGCAATCTCGTAGTCACATCTCAATGACATTTGTGTTTTATAATGCAGGCTGTTCTTAATATTTAAACATCATCGTTACATATCGCTCGCAGCAGCGGGTACTTGATGGGTTATTTTTAGGCACAGCTAGTTACTTTTTCGACCGTGTTAGCTAAGCCATCTCGTTTGGGTTTCTGAGGAACCCTACAGTTCCTGGAAGCCCTCGTCTTAAGCCCACCTTGTGGTTTATTTGGTGGATGAGGGTAGTTTGACACTTGAGCTTTTTTTGGAATGGAGCGTCTGCCTGAAGAAACCACCAGAGAGAAGGATGAGAAAACCCTGCACATGAACTCTTGGAAAGGGATTGCACTCTAAGGGCTAATGCTATGGCATTTAATCTCCTCTGATTGCCCTCTAACTGTGCCTGCATCAGTCAATATTTTAGCAGCTCCACAGATAAATGGGCTTGAGTGCCACCTTCTACAGAAAGCAGAGGTCGAAGGGCTCCCCTGAACCTTCCGCCTGCCTGCCTTTCTCATCTCGTAGATACCTGTCAGCGGGTGTAGGTTTTCGGTGCACTTACTCCATCCCTGATCACTCATGTAATTAGATCAGGCTGCCATGGCAACAGACAGTGTTCTCCCGTCCATTCAGGTGGGTTTGTCTGTGCCTGAACTACTCCCAAGTGTTTGATGCACAGTATTTGTGCTGCCCCAACCAGATGAGAGACTCTTTACTATTTCAGCCGCATCTTCTTTTTTGTCACTTCGGATGGGAGACGCTGAATGAGGCTTCTAGCTACTCAACTTTTATAAAGGAGACCAACAAGCTGTGCTTACTGGGTGCAGTATGTAAATGCATCTCCCCAGACCGTGAAAGGAGCCTGACAGTCCTGCTTGTGAACACATCAACAAGTATTTGGTACTTGCTAGAAACCTTTCAGAGCTGAGGAGCTGAGGAAAGCAACCTTTCTCTTGCAGTTTGTCTGGTGCCTTTGGCCTTGCAGGCACTTAACCCTTTCAAGTGCAAAAGAACTCATCCTTTAGAACCCAAGCTGCCAATAGCGGGGTTTTCTAAAGGATTTATTCAGCGGAAGTAATTTATTTGAGAAGGATATCCCCGTTGTCATATTTAAAAACTTTATGGCCATCCTAATGACACACACAAAAAATGCTACTGGCAGTAGGCAGTCATTCTGAATGTATTCATTCTTAACTTGGATTTCTTGGCCAGGAGCCTTACCTTGGAGGTAGTAAGTTAAAAGGTTTTTGTCTCAGGTAAGAGATGATACAGGCCTTTAGCTGGTAGACTGATAATGTTTGGTGCTTTTGCACGGTAATTTGTACTCTATTTGGGAATAAAATTTAATGAGCATTTAATAACAGCGAACAACATTCTGCTCTTTGCATTAGGTGGCCACCTTAATAAGCCTTCTATGCAAAGAAAAATAATACTGTTGGGGGAAAAAAGGAAAGTAGCTTTGGTTGCTGAAGCTCTGTGTTGTTCAGGCAATCCAAACAAGAGGGAGTATTTTAATAACTCTGATATTTGAAAGAAAAAATAATTGAGAATAATAATGTCTGGATGTCTGTGTGACCTTGCTAGTCAGTTTACAGTTTTACAACCCCATAGCTAAACTGGTAAATCCTTTTTTTTTTTTTTAAACCTCTGGGGCCTGGATTGAGAGAGCTATTCAGTGTTCCTCACAGAGGGCTTATGAGTTTCTACCCTTTAGTGAGTCTCTGCAGTTGGTAACATGATTGCGACCTGCTCAGATCAAGTGTTGCTGTGTTTAAAGTAAGCCATTCTTTCTAGGAGGTAAATAGATGGGAGAGGCAAGGATATAAAATGAAGCACAGAAGTTTAAGTTTTACACAACGCCTTGGAGGTCCTGACTTACATTTTACTATGTACAGAAAAACACTTTACTGGCAGCCAAATGTGAACGTGTATTTTTGAGTGCACAAATAAATTTGTGTTAAAATAAGTATGAAAAATGTGCTTGATTGGGAACTGTGAAAATGGGTATCTTCCCCTTCTCTTCCGGATTTCATTTTAAGAGGGTTTGATAAACAGAAGTGATATTTAATCAGACTAGGTTTCCTGGCCTCTAATTTGTCTTTTACCCTTGCAAATAGATTCAAGAATAACTCTTCAGCCATCAGACTGTACATGTAGCTGGCCTTACGTTTCAATAGGTCTAAGTCAGTTGTCTGGGGGTCCCAGGAAAGGCCAGCCTAAAGAGCTTATTAAAATATTAATAAACATGCTTCTGTGACTTCTTGTTTTGTTGTCATTACAGAGTTTGATTCACATTCCTTTTGTATAATGTGCCTTTATTTTTTTTCCATTCTGAAATGTCAAGTGGATTTTCTGTTTGCACTTACCTTGAATGACAGTTTTTGATGACTAACGCATGGTAACACCGGCTCATTTTGTTTCCTATGAGAAGTTAGTCAATAAACATGTTTTTACTAAAAGCCTGAAATTTAGCGAAGGTAGGAGTGAATGTTAATTCTTTAAACTATAGTTGTCTGCAAGTAACACATAGTTTTGATTCTGAAAAGCTTAAATACGTGCATATGTGAGATGACATAGTGCAGCAAGACAGAATATTATTTTTATGGGGAGACAGATGATTTGATTTCCATTGCTTTATATCTTTTGATATGTGCAGCTTAACTGCTTCAAAGAGCAGATTTAGTTCTGCTTATACTTCCCAGCTTATCAGAAGCAGGCTCTCCTTATTTTGTGAAAAGATCGAAAATAAGAAATCATAGAAATTCCAAAAGAGATAATAATTTCTGTTCTAAGGCGTTCCACACAGGACTGCCCTTTTTTAAAGAAAGACTTTTATAGTCCTCAATTATGCTGTTCAAATTTTAATTTAATTTAATTCAGTTTAATAAAATACACATTCAAAATTTCTTTAAGAGGTGATAAGTGTATACTCTGTGCTAGTTTTAAGAGAATATTTTCAAATGTTGGCTGAAAAAGTTGTAATTGGATCAAGGTTTTAAAAATATGTAAATGCTTAAAATTCCAGGAGTAATAAAAAGGCTTAGGTAAATAATCTTTAATGGTGGAAACAGTTTTCAGAAATCTCTTTCCTATTTCATAATTTATGTATCTTTGTCTTTATCAGTGTAGTAGTATATTTTATAATCCTTATAAATCTGAACTTTTCAGGCTAATGCACTATAAATTCATGTACTACCTATTGCCACCTCAAATGTACTAAAACATGTTTAGAACTATTAAAGACAAAAAAGCAACAAGCATTATATCCTCTTTGACACATTTGATGGGAGCAGAACTGTTTCATTGATTTTTTAAAAATACAACTTTTAATGCATCCCATTTGTGAAGTGATGAAAAAGCACCAATGATGGCAATAATGCAAGCAAAAATTGTATACTAAACCTGAATGTTACTTTTCAGAAAACTCACTGTAATGTAATCAGTTTGAGGCTTCAGGGGGCAGAGGCTCCCCTGGTGATGGCATTTGGGTTCAGGCTAAGAGGAAGTTCTCTTTTTTCTACTTAGGTGCTCTTTAATGGATACCTTTTGAGTTATTTATCAGAAGTTTTTAGTCATCACTGTTATAGCTGCTAACCTGTAAATGCTTATGCTTCTAGCATTCAAATGCTAGAATTCTAGAATTCAAATGCTAGATATTTTTTCTATCACCGTGTATGGCATATTTTCTTTTATTGCACCCTTAACTTTGGCCTACTCTCCCTGAAGTATTTATGTTTTCTTCTGTATCTACATTATTTGTATAGTATCTCCTCTTTACTGTCACATCAGTATTACTTAGGCCACCTTTCTATCTCCCACTATTTATAGTGTTGTGTTATGTTGCTCTGCTGTGCTTTTTAAATATTAAAAATTCCACTTTTAGTAGATATATTGTCTTAAACAGTCTATAGGCTATTTTATTGTACGTTGTCTGTATATTTTTGCAGTGAGTCCATTCTGCCTTGCTTTTATTTTTGGCTTCTTCCCTCTGATGGAACCCAGCAAGTTATGTTAACTCTTTAGTTACTCTAACTGGTGTAGCAACACAGATACTTTTGAAATAAGCAGGCATACCGATGCGAGAGTAAATTAATATTTTACAGCATTTGCATCATGTTTGACTGTTCTCTGCACTTCAGCAGAATAGGAGGAGACTGTAATTTGGACTCTATAAAATCTTATCTGCCAGGTGATAGGTAAATAGGATAGTGTGCACACACGTCGATACACAAGCCAACACTCTCAATTGTTAGCTCATAAAGCAAGCACTCTGCAAATCCATGGTACCTGCACATTGTTTGAAAATGATGATCAAGGATTTTGAGGCTTCATTTGAGATGTTACTAGATAAAATCAAGATCACCCCCTGGCCCTTAAACCAAGTACTGTGTAAGAATAAATAGAATATTGTGAGCTTTTATTTAACTTGGCCACTATTAATGTTTGTAACTCAACAAGCTTTTTACTGGAGGGCTTGTCTTCCAAGGACTTCAGAGATGTGATAGTCTAGAAAGGCTTCCTCCTTTCTCTACACTTAACTGTTTGGGATTTCCCAGGTGGCGCTAGTGGTAAAGAACCTGCCTGCCAATGCAGGAAACCAAAGAGACGAGAGACTTGGGTTCGATCTGTTCGGAAGATCCCCTGGAGGAGGGTGTGGCAACCCACTCCAGTATTCTTGACTGGAGAATCCAATGGACAGAGGAAACTGGTGGGGTACAGTCCATAGGGTCATAAAGAGTTGGCCATGACTGAAACAACAGCACACAGACCTAACTGTTTACAGATGGGGAAACCAAGGCCTAGAGAACTTCCTTCTGCATGTCAGTCTATGGCATGCAAATGAGGCCTAAATAAATAGTTGGTGAATGGATTAGCTAGAAGTAAGAATACTTTGGCTACTATTCATTACTTTGCAAAGTGTTGGAAAGCAATCGACATTATTTTCCTTTCCAGCTGGGCTGTGCTCTTAAAAATAGTGAGTGTGTATGGATGAAAATAATCATGAGATGTGTTGCCATGTACCCAAGGCTAATTGGCTCACTTACCTGTTTACAGATTATTCACATTGGAGATCATATTCATAGCTCCAGAATAGTTTCTTTCTGACACCCAATATAATCCTGGGCCTTCTCCTTCCTACTGTTACCTGGCGTGGGCTTAGGAAACCCAAACTAAATTTAAAACCAGCCTAAGCAAATATGCAGATCAGCTCCAGTAATGAAAGGCTGAAAAAAAAAAATCAGCAATGACGAGTTTGGGGATTAGTTTATAATAACTGTGCTCCTGATTCTATTTAATGTGGACAGTTGGGAACTACCAGTATTTAAAAATATGCTTTGAATAGATAGGAAAGTATGTTAGCAGATCGAGTCCTCAACTTCTTCTGTTTCTATGCATAGGTGTTTACCTCACAAAAACTACTAGGAGCGCCAGGCTCCCTGATGGAAAGGTATATGGAAGATTGATTCATTCTGTTTCATTCATCCATTCACGCATTCACTCATTCATCCTACAGTGGGTAATCTTTCCTTAAACATGCTCAAGGTGTTATGGCAGAATGAAAATCAAGTAGATGTACATTCAGTAATTAAATCCTTTAAAGTTCAGAGGAAACTCTAGTGAGTATATGCATACTTAAATTTTTTTTCTGCGTTTGATTCTTTTTTTCTATCCCATTAGACTGGTATGCTAACAACTGTGCTCTGTGTCATGATTGTGCCTAAAGTTGCATGTTGATAGTAAGATATGCCTCATGAAAATTAGTCTTTGGCTCAATTACTATTCAGTCCATGCCCATTTCCACCTGATAGTCCCGTAATGACCAGCATGTGTTTATGAGGTGATTCGTTAGAATCTTAGAGAAAAGATTGACAGTAGCTGGCTCAAATGGAGAGACCAAGCTTTTAATTTGATTGAAGGGATGACCTTTTTGTGTGTTGGCCTCCCTCCGAGCCCTGTTGAATCAAACCAGATCTGCCTTTTAAGCTGGCTGGTGCCTGTGTAATTCTCATAAAACGATGCAAAATTTGATGTTCTTAAAGTTTAGATTTCCCTGCATGGTGTCTTCAGGTGGAATTATTTTTTAAAGCCATTCGTGCTGTTTCTCATTTTGGATTTCCTCTTCTGCACCCCCTTGACCACTGCAGGAGGAGCCGGCTGCAAATCACCGAGGTGTTCCATTCAAGCTGCAGATTTGTCTGTCGTCTTTGGACAGCAGTCTCTTCCTCCACGGCTGCTTTGGGGGAGTCCAACACCCATTGGGTAAGAGTTTTGCGATGCTCTCTGGTTTCTATCTGAGGATAAAGTCTGGCCTGGGAAAATCGCTTACTAGTCATACTTTAGCACTTTACAGACTGTTGAAGATAATTGTCTTTGCAAACTGTACTGTGTGGGAAATGGAGAAATCGCAGAGAGGTGTTTTTTTTTTTTTTAAACTTGGATTCAGGTATCCTCCTTTTTGGTTTATTTGGTTGATAACAGTCTGCCTCTGCCTTGCCGATGGTTCATTATTGTGTGCTGGGGTTGAGCCTGATCGTTTTAATTGTCACCTGTACTTGGAGCCTATGAGCAGGTTTTGCTACCAAACGGTTACCTTAAGTCACTGTCTCCATGTTTTAGGTCGTGGTCGTTGTGTGACTGTGGTGCAGGGAGATAGCTTGTTGGTTCCGTAGCAACCCATGTTGGCTGGATCTTGAATTTCTTTGTGTCAGTTTTGGATTTGACAACTTCCTGCTTTCTTCATGTACAGTAAATTTTTCTGACCTGGAGAGTCATGCAGACACAGGGTGGATGCAGGGTTGATGACTCATGGTTCTCTGTTGAAGGGAAGACTGCCTGCCTAGAATCAGGAGAGCAGGGGAAGTTAGTTCGAAGTTGGGGCAATAAGGGCTTGGGAACACTGGTATTCGCAACCAGAGGAGATTGTGAAATCGATCCCCTCTTTCTGTTTGCCTTGGGAGTAGTCCTGCTCCAAGCTGTGGAAATAGACCAGTTCAGAGGTTCTCGAGCCTGGCGGGACACCAGAATCGCCAGGAGAGGTTAAAAAAAAAAAAGAAAAAAATAGAACCGGGACTCCACCCTAGACCCACTGAATCCAAATGAACCGGAATGTTCTCTTGGAGTCACACTGATGTTCCACTGCTGTGTCGTGGGCTGGATCTGGTGGTCTCAAGGCAGCTCTTCCCAAGTCATGTTCTGTTTCTTTCCCTGATAAGATGCATCGACCACTTTTATCCAACCTTACATACAGAAATTTGGATTTTCAGCTCATGTTTAAGAGGCGAATCCTTGCTTTATCAGAATGTTCATTTTGAAACTGATTCACTAGATTTCTTTAAATAAAGAGCTTGCCCCTCGTCCCTGACACCCTGCTTCTAAGGTCCAGTTTTTTAAGTTCTATATAAATTCCGTGGTATTTAAAATAAGGATGCGGGGCTCTGGAACCAGCCTGTCTGAATTTAAGATATAGAAGTGCCACTGTAACCTTGCTGGGCCTCAGTTTCTTCATGTGTAAGATGGAGATCATATGAGAACTTCCGCTAGGGCTGCTGTGAGGTTGGAACGATGTAATATTTGTACACTGGACAGAATAGTAACCTGGTATATGGTTTATGATCCATGAACATAAGCTATCACTGTGAGCATGTGACTTGTCTTGACAGGGTGATTGTAACGTTCTTGTTTGGTGATGGTTGCTCCTTAACCATAAGTGACGAGGAGTAAGTAAATATCCCTGTACCTTGGTCTTTGGACCAACAGTGTGGACATTTGCAGCCCCGAGAGCCAAAAGGCCTTTTATTTATTTTTCTGGATTTTGTGTTAGTCTGCCTCGATTCCTGACCCAGGATCCCTGTGTGTTGTTTTTCTACTGTAGGATGAACTGCTGAGTTGCAGGCGTAAGTGAAGTTATTTGTGGTCTGAGTGAAAACTCACACACACACACACACACACACACCTGAATGATTGAAGTACGGTGACTCAGGAAGGGGGATCAGTAAAGTCCTACTGGGGTGCAAGGCAGGGGAGGGGGGAAGTTATCACACACGTTCTGTCCTTGTGAAATATGGAACTGGGTACTTTATATTTTATGGGCCTTCGGTTAGGGAGGTGTCTTTTAAAAGGAAATAGAATAACTCCGGAATTATGTGCAGAGGGAAGCCTCATGAGGTCTGTAAGTATCAACTCCATTGAAAGGGGTGCAGTGTCTTATTGCTAGTTTCTCTCTTAGGGGTATTATCCATTTTAGGCAGAAAGTTCTCACATTCACATTTTTGGGGAAGTAGCTTAATTGCACATGTGGTTAATACATATGCAATTTTTTTTTTAATCTGCGGTGTTTAAAGAGAGTCATGTGTTAAAACAAGAATGTCTCAAGAATTTTATTATGAAAAAATCAGGCAGCAAACAGTCCTGTCTCTCAGTCAGTACGGGAAGCTTATTGAGAAGAGATCCAGGTTTCTGTAGTACCTGGTACAGTGCATGAAGGGTTGTAGGAATGTTCGTATTGTATTACTGACAAAGTAGTAGAGTCACCTTGAGTTTTAAGCAGCTGACATGTCCTAGGATCACATTTAAAGGAAGCGTATAAGTATTAGCTAAACATGATGCATAAATAATGGCCTCATTACAGTCCTCACAATTGATGGCTAAACGTGAGGAGGGAAACAGTATCATTCATGTTGTACCTTGTTATAGTCATTAGGTTTTTTAAAAAAAAAAACCTAGATTACAGTTATTTTAGGTTCTAGCTATTTTATCAATGTTGCTGTTGTTTACCTGCTAAGTTGTGCCCGAATCCTCGTGACCCCCATAGACTGTAGCCCACCAGGCTCCTCAGTCCATGTTATTTCCCAGGCAAGAATATTGAAGTCGGTTGCCATTTCCTTCTCCGGGGGATCTTCCCAACCCAGGGATTGAACCTGCATCTCCTGCATTGGCAGGAGGATTCTTTACCACTGAGCCACCAGGGAAGCCATATCAATATAATATAGCTATAGCAAGTTATGACTTACCTTTTTCACAGGCACTGTCTGTATAAAGAAATGATTCATTCATTTATTCAATGTGTACTTTTTTTTTTTTTTACTACTGCACAGAGTGAGTAAGAGCTACCAGAAGGAGGTTATATTCTTCATGGTCAAGTAGGGGAAAGAAGACATGCTCTGAAATTACTAATACAGAGCAGGAGGGGGTGGGTTGTGCTTACTGGGGTAGGTTCTAACACAGCGGAAATTCAGAAGAATGATGCTGAGTAGGATGATGGGGAAAACTTGGAGGAGGAAGCACCATTTGGGTTGAACTCTGGAGGCTGGTTAACATTTCTTTGGGAAGAGAAGAGAGGGCGGAAGGATGACTGTTTTGGTGGCTGGGCCCTTACAGGCAAGTAGCATGGTGTGTAATCGATCAGGCCGTTTTGGCGAAAGCCCAGGTGCTGGTGGACATCTGAGTTGCTGGAGTCCAGCAGACGCTAGAGAGTGTGGGAAGAAGATTGCTGGGAGGTCCAATCTGGAAATAAATTTGGAGGAGCCACTGGCCTAAAAGTGATCTTTGAGTCTGGGCTTTGGGTTCTTGTGCCTGGTAGGAAGTTTACCAGGCAGGCGGGAATGAGTTTTCTTTCAGCAATGAAGTCAGCCAGAGTGGAATATGTGAGGGAAGGCAAGAGGCAGTGGAGGCAGCAGAAATGGAGCGCTGGTGTGACACAGCCTGTGTATGTTTCCTGTTTAAGACCTGAGGCGAAGGGAGAGTGGGTGGAAAAATTGGGATGATGCCCAAGTGGATAATGGAGTGCGGCAAGGGGGGGTGTCTTCCCTAGATGCTCAGGTACCTTGGAAACTCAGGGCTGAGCTTCGGCTCAATGAAATTTTGTTGAAACCTTTATTCTTTAAGACTTAAAAAAAATAAAGTAGAAACTGGAGCTAATTTTAGCCAGATCTAATGTGTGTGTATGAAAATGAATGCTGCTTTTGAAATTCAACATATGCAGTATCTCTTTTCATTTAAACAAATGATCCCTCTATTTTCCTCTAAACAGTTTTATTAAGAAGATTTTCCGTGAAGCCCTGTACATGTTAACAACAATTCCAGCTTTGCCTTTGATCTTTTCCACCGTGGGTTTATTCATCTCATATGATATGCGTAAATCACATTGTGCCACCTACTTGTTCGGGAGCAGTTGTTCATTTGTGGTAATTCATTTACTATACTTTGATAAATCACAGTAATATGAGTGTGTTTGATAGCTTCCATGTGGACTCTTGAATGTGATGTGTGTGTGTTAGTGTGTATGTGTGTGTGTGTATGTGCTTAGTCACTCAGTCGTGTCCGACTCTTTGTGGCCCCATGAACAGGAGCCCACCAGGCTCCTCTGTCCATGGGATTCCCCAGGCAAGAATCCTGGAGTGAGTTGCCATTTCCTTTTCCAATGTGCGTGAATATTCATATATATACACATTTATATATATATCAGTCAGTTCAGTTCAGTCGCTCAGTTGTGTCTGACTCTTTGGGACCCTATGGACTACAACACGCCAGGCCTCCCTGTCCATCACCAACTCCGGGAGCTTGCTCAAACGCATGTCCATCGAGTCAGTGATGCCATCCAACCGTCTCATCCTCTGTCGTCCCCTTCCCCTCCCGCCTTCAGTCTTTCCCAGCATCAGGGTCTTCTCCAGTGGGTCAGTTCTTCACATCAGGTGGCCAAAATATTGGAACTTCAGCTTCAGCATCAGTCCTTCCAATGAACACCCAGGACTGATTTCCTTTTGGATTGACTGGTTGGATCTCCTTGCAGTCCAAGGGACTCTCAAGAGTCTTCTCCAACACCACAGTTCAAAAGCATCAATTCTTCGGTGCTCAGCTTTCTTTAGAGTCCAACTCTCACATCCATACGTGACTACTGGAAAAACCATAACTTTGACTAGATGGACCTTTGTTGGCAAAGTAATGTCTCTGCTTTTTAATATGCTGTCTAGGTTGGTCATAGCTTTTCTTCCAAGGAGCAAGTATCTTTTAATTTCATGGCTGCAGTCACCATCTGCAGTGATTTTGGAGCTCCCCAAAATAAAGTCTGTCACTGTTTCCATTGTTTCCCTGTCTATCTCTCATGAAGTGATGGGACCGGATGCCATGATCTTAGTTTTCTGAATGTTGAATTTTAAGTCAACTTATTCACTCTCCTCTTTCACTTTCATCAAGAGGCTCTTCAGTTCTTCTTCACTTTCTGCCATAAGGGTGGTGTCATCTGCATATCTGAGGTTATTGATATTTCTCCTGGCAATCTTGATTCCAGCTTGTGCTTTATCCAGTCCAGCATTTCTCATGATGTACTCTGCATATAAGTTAAATAAGCAGGGTGACAATATACAGCCTTGACGTACTCCTTTCCCAATTTGGAACCAGTCTGTTCCATGTCCAGTTCTAACTGTTGCTTCTTGACCTGTATAAAGATTTCTCAGGAGGCAGCTAAGGTGGTCTGGTATTCCTATCTCTTGAAGAATTTTCCACAGTTTGTTATGATCCACACAGTCAAAGGCTTTGGCATAGTCATTAAAGCAGAAATAGATGTTTTTCTGGAACTCTCTTGCTTTTTCGATGATCCAATGGATGTTGGCAATTTGTAATCTGGTTCCAGATTACGTATTTCTGGGCTTCCCTGGTGGGTCAGTTGTAAAGAATCCGCCTGCCATTGCAGGAGACCTGAGTTCGATCTTTGGGTCAGGAAGATCTCCTGGAGGAGGAAATGGCAACCCACTCCAGTATTCTTGCCAGGGAAATCCCATGGACTGAGGAGCCTGGCAGGCTACAGTCCGTGGGGTTGCAAAGAGTCATCCATGACTTATGACTAAACAACAACAACAACAAATATATTTCCGGCTGCTAGCCACAGCTTTGCAAACAATTTGGCTTCTCGTTTATACTTTATAGAAAATATAGAATCAGTGAGCCTTGGCTCTAGGGAGAAAGATCCTAAGACTATATGGCTCAAAGTGAAGGAGAAGGCTGGAAATTATCAGGTTGTATTGCTGTTACAGGGGACTCAGTCTTAATATAACTAAGGAATATTTGAGGACTGTGTATTTATTTTTTAACCTGTGTTATTTCATTGGGCCTTCTGTATTCCCCTAAATGGCCCAGAATGAGGCTGTGACTTACCTAACTTTTATAAAAGATCAGAAGGTTAAGATAGGAGTGATATAACTGGAGAAAACAGCTCAGCAACTCCAGAGGGCTGCAGACGGTACTGTCTGTAAAGATTTAATAAACATCTAAGGTGTGAAGGGCATTATGCCAGCTAGACCCTAAAGGAAATAAAGAGATGATCCATAGTCCACGCTTTCTGTGTTTTAACTCTTTTAATCTTCACTGCGGACCTTCCGGGGCAGGCACTGCTATTATCTGCATTTCACAAGTGAGGAAACTGAAGCACAGAGTGGTTAAGTCGCTTGCCCAAGACTGCCCAGCTGTCAAGCGGTGGAGTCATGCTGGGACCCCAGCCTGTATTTGTTGCTGCCAGGCACTGTCTCTCAAGCCCCCAGCCCCGTCTGTAAGAAGGCAGGGTAATGCCCAGGAGTAGCATTTAAAGACCCACGGCAGAAGTGTGGCAGGCTCTCAGAGGTCGGGATCAGGGGAGGTTCACGGGCCATGAGCCCTCCTTTTCCAGGCTTGCCTGTCTGTCCAGGGTCACCTACAAGCTGTTTCCCATTCTTTCAGTCTTTGTCTTACCTCCCTGAGATTCCTACGCACTTTCAATAATTATTAATGGAAGAAAATGATGACCATGGCATATGCTTATCTGTGTTTCAGAGGATTGGCTTAAGTTGGGCTCCAAATGTTTGGCGTCCAGAGTCCCAGCAAGGTGGTGAACTTTTGACTCTCAAAAAGAGCTTCACTGGGTCCACGCTCCGCTTGCCAGATTTGGCCGATTGGAACTATTTTTGTCTCCAGTTTGATAGATGGGGGGTGGCACCTAATCCAACTCTTAAGAACAAAGCATGCAGTGAAGGGAGGTGACTCCTGCGTCAGGGATCCACTGGGAGGCGAGTGCTGGGTCCCCTCCTGTCCCTGCCCCTCCCTGTCTCACCTCCACTGGACCAGAGATGAATCCTCACTGACTCATGTCAACAGGATAGAGAAGCAAGATCATTTTTCTCTCTTAGCCTGTGCAGGGAAAACAGAGAGCTTGTCTTTCTTACACTGAAGGAACCAACGTGGTGATCGTTTTGTAACATGTAGAAATATCGAATCACTCTCTCATGCCCTTGGATCTAACGGAGTGTTGTAGGTCAATTATACTTCCATAAAGGAAAGAAAATTACCATGGATTTTCTTTTTTTTTTAAAGTGTCTTCAGAGCCCAGTCTTGCTTTGTAGACACACAGAACAGAAGGATTTGGGATTTACTCTTTGTGCGTGAGGCTGGCAACCCCAGCCTACAGCCCAGCTGTAATCATATGTGATGCATTTTATTTACAGATTAGGAAGCTCTGACTCTGACATATGACTAACGGGGAAGCTCCTCCCTTACAACAGTTGTATGTCATCTGCTTCAGAGAACTAATTGCTTGGCAATTCCCCTTTGGTAATTCCCTCTTTATTTTCTGATGAGTTACTTAACAGTGACGGGCTTGTTGAGCGGAGCGTAGAGTTTAATGTGTGCTCCAGAAACTCCACTGTAGGCCTGGGGGATATGTTTTTCGAATTCTGTTTAGCTTTACTGAAGGAACACTGAAACCATTCTATGGCCTGTTAATATTTCACTCAATACGAGGTTAAGTGTTGAGCGCTGTGCGATTTTCCAAAAGAAATCAAAACCAGGCTTCTTTTTTTCTTTTCTTTTTCAGCGTACCCCTGTGCATTTGAAAATTATTTAAAAAGGAATTTAATAGTTATAGAATGTTTAATGCTTTTTTTTCCCCCCCAAAAGATTTCACATGGAGTGGCTTTCCAGGACTCTGTGGCATGAATGGGGTGTGGTGGAAAGCTGTTAGACCGGTTTTGGGGAGACCGAGAGTTTCTTTTTAACTGCCCTGCTGCAAGGTGAGTTGGACCAGCCACCCACCTTTCTGGGCCTCAGTTTCTCCAATTACAGTAAAGCAAGTGGGTGAAAGAAATAAGCACTCAGGCCCCTTCTGTCTCTCACAAGGCACAGTTCCATGAACAGACTTGATTGTCATTCTTCCTCTTGGTTCCATGCCTCCTCCCCCCACCAGACCTTTGCTCTGTCAAACATCATTTGCTGTTGTTTGACTTTGTTCCGTTTCGTCTTTAATTAGAATTTACATTTTCGGCTATTATTGTGTCACTGTTTATAAAGTAAGTCAGAAGGGGTGCCTAAAATCATCCATCACCCCATCTCTATTAGTTTTATACCTTACTGCTTCTTCAGCTTCTTTTCCCTCTTCTTGCTACCGTACCCCAAACAACATCCTTTTCTGGAGTGGCTGTGTTATCGCTGGAAGGAATCTTTCTGCTAATTATGGATAATTTCTTTGCAAGGAGAGCGAAGAATCTCTTCTCTGCAATAGCGTCAAGGGTCACATGTGGCTTTTAATTTGCAAGTAGAAATCATTTTTGGGTGCCGTTTGGCTTTTACCTGCAGGTGCAGAGTTGAGGCTGGAGGTAATTTCTTTTTTCTTCTGCATCAACTTTCCCAATTGGTGTGCACAGACCATTACCTTGTCTTATTGGTTAATCTGTAAGCAGTTGGTACTGATGTCTCCTGATTCATGGAATGGTTTTTCTAGGCAGCCAGTGCAAGTAGAAGAGGTGACATTTAAGAGTCTTCTTGTTTTGTTGTCTTATTTGTTTTCACAGGGAGGGAGGAAGGAAGGGAAGAGGCAGGATGTGGAATGGTAAGAAGTGAAGGCTTTGAAGACAGGGAGATTGAGGTCTGAATTCTGGCTCCAGCTGCTTAGATGTGTGTCCCAGGCCACATATCTTAAGTCTGTGATCTTCAGTTGTAAAGTGGGGATGATGACATCTATCCCACAGGATTGTTGGAAGAATCAAATGGATGTTCACTTTTCATAAGTCTGTGATTCTCGGTTTTCTCATCTGTAAAGTGGGGATGATGACAACATCTGTCTCACAGGATTGTTGGAAGAATCAAATGGATGTTCACTTTATATTGCATGGTGGCTCAGTGGTAAAGAATTCACCTGCAGGAGACACGGGTTTGAACCCTGATTCGAGAAGATCCCCTGGAGAAGGAAATGGCAACCCACTCCAGTATTCTTGCCTGCGAAATCCTATGGACAGAGGAGCCTGACGAGCTAGTCCTTGGGGTCGCGGAGTCAGATACGACTTAGCGACTGAACAACAACAAAGCCTATCAATATGTAATTTTATAAAAAGAAAGAGGGGGGAGGTATGGAATTTAAGGGCCGTAAAAAAAAGCAAAGGAAAGAGTTGTGTCTTTGGAGGGTGGGTACTAAGGGTAGGAGGGTCTCTTCAGCCCTTTGTGGCCAGGTTTAAATCCTACATGGACCACTGAGACTTGAGAGGATGTAGACAGCCTTCCATGATCTGCGTGTGATGTTCTCTAGAAGGTCGATTTGCTCCATCGAAGAGGGAGTTCAGAGACACTGATGTATAGAACAGTCTTATGGACTCTGTGGGAGAGGGAGAGGGTGGGAAGATTTGGGAGAATGACATTGAAACATGTAAAATATCATGTAAGAAACGAGTTGCCAGTCCAGGTTCGATGCACGATACTGGATGCTTGGGGCTAGTGCACTGGGACAACCCAGAAGGATGGTATGGGGAGGGAGGAAGGAGGAGGGTTCAGGATGGGGAACACATGTATACCTGTGGCGGATTCATTTTGGTATTTGGCAAAATTAATACAATTATGTAAAGTTTAAAAATAAAATAAAATTAAAAAAAAAAAAAAGAAAGCTGTGGTACATATACACAATGGAGTATTACTCAGCCATTAAAAAGAATACATTTGAATCAGTTCTAATGAGGTGGATGAAACTGGAGCCTGAGAGTGAAGTAAGCCAGAAAGAAAAACACCAATACAGTATACTAATGCATATATATGGAATTTAGAAAGATGGTAACAATAACCCTGTATATGAGACAGCAAAAGAGACACTGATGTATAGAACAGTCTTTTGGACTCTGTGGGAGAGGGAGAGGGTGAGATGATTTGGGAGAATGGCATTGAAATATGTATAATATCATATATGAAACGAGTTGCCAGTCCAGGTTCGATGCACGATACTGGATGCTTGGGGCTGGTGCACTGGGATGACTCAGAGGGATGGTATGGGGAGGGAGGAGGGAGGAGGGTTCAGGATGGGGAACATGTGTATGCCTGTGGCGGATTCATTTCGATATATCGCAGAACCAATACAATATGTAAAGTTTAAAAATAAAATAAAATTTAAAAAAAATTAAAAAAAAAAAGAGGGAATTCACTGCTATAGAATGGATAGAAATATTACATTTTAAACGTCTGTTGCCTATACTTTACGACAGTAAGAGGAAACCAATAAAAGCAAAAGTCCCCTTTGACTCTGCCATCCCAGTCCATCAATCATAATTGCTGTTAGGCGTTGTCTTTTAGTCTTGACAATTTAACATATATCTTTTTTCACTTTTGCTTTTTCTGTTTAGTGTGAGCATTCCAATTTACAACTTCGACTGTGCAGTTATCCTTTGCAAGGATACTACTAAGTTGTTTTCTTTTAATTTCAGTTTTGTATTATTTGTGGACGTTGGAGTTGCTTCTGATTGTTTACTGTTAGAAAACTGCAGTGAATACCTCTATACGCTTAAGTATTTTCTTCGGATTACAGTCACATCAGAAGACTTCATTCCTTGATAGAGGGGCCCTTGCTCTGAATTACTTTCTAAAAGACAATATTTGCATTGTTACTGATGATATATGATTGTCTTGCTTCCACCTGATTAATGGTGAGACTTAATCTTTTTGGCTAATTTAATGGCCTCCTTGGCTTTAAAATATGCATTCCTTTGATCTCTCTCAGTCATAGAACATTTCCATATGTGTTTATTTACTGATTTTCTTTTACACAATTAGCAATGAGTCTTGATATTTTCTCATCTGTGTCTCTGAGTTCTTTGTGTGTTCTGGATATTGATCTTTTTTAAAGTCATATGTACTGCAGCTGTTTCTTCAGTCTGATTTCCTTTTATTTGGATTCTCTGACTTTGTGTTGTAAGAAAATTCAAGTTTTTTGTAGGATGTCTCTCTTTTCTTCTGTGATTGTGCCCAGGGCCAACCTGGAAGGACAAAGAGGGGTGACCCCAGGTCACATTCTGCACCAGGCTGGTCAGAGACTTGGCTTGGCTAAGTTCTCCTTCTCATCTGCCCACTTCACCCCTTGGGAACCGCTCTACATTGAAACCCTGCATGTGTGCTAAGTGGCTTCTGTTGTGTCTGACTCTGTGTGACCCCATGGACTGCAGCCCACCAGGCTCCTCTGTCCATGGGATTACCAGGCAATAGTACTGGAGTGGGTTGCCAGGCCCTCCTGCTGGGGATCTTCCCGACGCAGGGATCAAACTGGTGTCTCATGTCTCCTGCATTGGCAGGTGGGGTCTTTTCCACTGGCGCCACCTAGTGCTTTTCCATTGCTCAGGGCCCTTTCTACTTTCCCACCTACTTCTCACTCCTTGACCTTGATTCATCCTGGGCCAGTTTTCTAGTCAGTGGTCCCCAACCTCCAGCCACGGACCAAGTCCCAGTCATTGCTGGTTAGGAACCGGGCCGCCCAGCTTGAGGTGAGTGTCGGGCGGGTGGGCGGGCAAGCTATGGAAGCTTCATCTGTGTTTATAGCCACTCCCCATCGCTCGCATTACGGCCTGAGCTCTCCCTCCTGCTCAGTGAACTCAATAAATGTGGTGCACTTGAGTAATCCCTAAACCATGCCTCCTCTCCTCCCGTGTGGAAACGTTGTCTTCCACAAAACCGGTTCCTGGTGCCTAAAAGGGGACACGGCTCTTCTAGGTGTCTCGTCTCCTCTGCCTGCCGTTGGGGCTCTCCGCCCTCTGTGGCTGACCCTCTTTCTCTTGGGGAACTTGGGGGCCGTGCAGGAGGCCTGGCAGCCGCCCTCACGTGGGCCTGGAGCCATCAGTCTGGATTTTCAGGCCCGGCCGAGGTTGACCCCTTCTCCAGGGCTCCCCACACCTTCTGCTCCCTTGGTCCTAAAGGCCTCCCGCGGGTTTGACATTCCTCACCCTGCCTGGCCTCCCTGCCATTGCAGCTCTTCCCTGGAGAGAGCTCTTCGGGCAGGAGATTGGGAGCAGTTTCCTGGGTCTGGAGCTCTGAGGGCATCTGGCCTCCAGGCCTGCACTGGGCCCAGTGGCCCTGCTGACCTACAGTGGTCTGCTGCTGCTGCTGCTAAGTCGCTTCAGTCGTGTCTGACTCTGTGCAACCCCATAGACGGCAGCCCACTAGGCTCTGCTGTCCCTGGGATTCTCCAGGCAAGAACACTGGAGTGGGTTGCCATTTCCTTCTCCAGTGCATGAAAGTGAAAAGTGAAAAGTGAAAGTGAAGTCGCTCAGTCGTGTCCGACTCTTCGAGACCCCATGGTCTGGGATGTGCTAAATCCCTCCTCAGTGGTATTCCTCTCTGAGACCCAAGTGGACATTTCCTCTTCTTAGACATCTGTTTGCATCTCTGTTGTCCGTCTGCCTCTCCTTGGTTTTTCATTGAACTTCTGAATACTTAACTTCGTCCTGCAAGTTTAGCCCTGTCCCTCGTCTATTGCCCCTTATTCGCTTCAGTCATTCAGTTTTCTCCTTCCAAGTACCTTGTCCTTTCTTATTGTGTTACAGCATTTAGCCACGCTCTTCCCCTTCCCTACCTGCCTCTATCTAGGGGGCTCACTCTGGCCCATTCTTAGAGTCTGGGTTTGGAGTCCTTTCCTCCCAGGACTGGTTTTGTGTTGCCTGTCAGGCCCCCTGCTCTTCTGCTTTTGAAACATTCCACATCTCTTTTCCCAGCGTGGAGACACCAGGGACCTTTGTCTTTCCCTCCCATTCTTGGCAGTTGGCACCCAGTAGGGCTGCAATAAATGTTAAGCATTTCCTCTACAATGTGGGTTTTCAGGATACAAACTGGATGTGATTTCATCTATTTATACAGACCATGACTTAAAGGATTGTGGTCTGGAACCAGCCTGGGGCCTCATGGACCTAAGTGGTGGAAAAAGCCGTGGTGTCTTTGGGTTTGAATACTGTTTTGGTTTGAATACCGTTGTTTGTGCATCAAACAATTGGTGATAAAGGTGAGCAAAATTTGTAAGAAAGCTATGCTCAGACGAAAGAAAAGCCCAGTGATGAATTTTCTAGAATGAAAGTAATAAACTAGAATGCTGGATTTGCTTAGGGATATCTCAGTTTTGTAATACTACACTTATAGCCATGCCAAACACTATTATTATTGCACATCAGTGCAGGGCAAAAATTACTTTTGTTTTTGAATGTCTAAAACTGTCTTTCTCTGTAATGAAAATATTTTCCTGTTGGATTTTGATTATATGAGAGGATTCTTAGGAACACCGCCGTCCTGTGGGATGAATGAGCAGATTCGAGGTTTACCTCCTTAACATCTGTTCTTCGCTTCGATCAGTCTCCCTACGCGCGTGCTCCTGTGACCCGGCTCTCCAATTCAGGTGAAAGCTCTTGATAGGATAATTTCCCCAGGGAGATCATTTTATCTGGAAGAGAGTAGTTCTGGAGGCTTAAGCGAGATGGGTCAAGTGGAAGTAAAGCACCCCATGGACGGGGAGCCCTAAACCCCTCCGGCTTTGACCCGCTCAGGAGGAAGGGGGCTGGTGGGGTGGGCCAGCCGCTGGCCGTGGTGTTCCCTGCCCCTGTGAGTGCGCACCTCCTCTGTCTTGTCTTGTGAGTTTGTCTAGAAGTTGCCCTGCTGCTGGTGGGTGAAAATGCCTCTTCCAGGTAGAGGATGCCCACTGGCGATCACTGATGTGAAGGTGTGTGTGCGTCCGACGGAGGTTCTGTAGGGAGTCTGTCATTAGAAACCGCGGCCCAGGGCCCTTTGTCCACCACAGCGCCCCAAAGCCCTTTCTACCTTGCTCTGTTTGGGCAGGTTCTCAGAGGGGGGCAGAAAGACCGCTGGGTGCATTTAGAATATTCTTCCCTTTGTCAGGGCTCCATTCCCGATTCACCTCTGGAGCTGCCTCTGTGGCCGTCACCCACACCATTGAGAAGTGTGACCCCAAGTTGTGGCTTTTGTGGAGAGACAGACTTTCTATAGGGAGCTGAGAAAAGAATGTTTCCTTTCGGCGGCTGCCTCTGCTGCTTGATCCGACATTTTTCATAAGATTAGCATGTTGGTTTTTTTTTTTTTTTTTCTTTTATAAGTGGCCCTAGGCCCCTAAGACCAGTTATCTATTGTTTGTTGACAGGAAAAAAGATGATGTAGTTATTTATTTAAAAATCTCCATCCATAAAACTTGGCTTTCTATTGCATTTGAAGGAAATATAGTGATAGCATCTAAGATCAAATTTTGTGTTTTATTTTGGCTTTCCTGTTCTGTTGAAGCCTCTGTAACCCTTTAGACCTCTGTCTCCTCTTCAGAAGGAACAGGTTATTATTATTTTTTTTTCCATCCCAGAGTCATCCGAATGAACAAGACTATTTTAATGATCCTTGTAAACAGATCCAAAAAAAGAGGAAAAACTGTTTCCCCGCCCTCCCCACCCCCGTCACCCCAGCAAGCTTTTGATCCATTTTGGTCATCCTAGAGATTAGAACGGGCCAATGTGAGTAAGAAACAATCTGAAATGAAGAAAAATATTTTTGAGTGTGTCCTTGAAACACAAGCCTTACCAGGAGTAGATGAGCCTTCTCCAAACAAAACTCTGGAAGTCACAGTTCATATCATCTTTAAGCCCTGGAGAGAGGGTTATTAATCTATGGAAATGAACACTCACTCACTGTTTGCTGTTCTGCTGTGCAGAGAACATTCAGTGACCTGACTAATCTCAGAATTTCTTTCTCTAAATGCTACCCTTCTTACTGTTTGCCCTGAAGTCTCCAGAAATGATTTCCTTAAAAAATTTAAAAAAAAAACAACACTTTCCCATTTTAAATATGTAGGGTCTTCAAAGACTTTGCTGGGATGAAAGTTCTTTGTTTTCCTGTTTCTCCAGTAGGACTAGTCAGAACTACCCTTGTCTCTTAGCAGTGTTTGGCAGTCTGAGCCTCTGATTAGTAAATGCAGTCCTAAGGACCTCAGTCATCTGGACTGTGTGCAGTGACTAGCCGTGTCATGGGTCCAGCTCAGACGATAATAGCATATCACAGGAGTTGGAGTGCCTTGAACGAAGGGTTTCCTTGGACGGTCATCATAACTCCTTGAGGGTATCCTCGGCATTTTCTAGAGGAGGGAACAAAGCCAAAGAGGTTGACAGGTTTCCTTGGTTCCAGGGACTAAAATGCATGTGCCTGGGCTGTCTACCCAGATCTTCCGACTTGCATGAAGCTCAGGACTTTCTTCATCACCTTGTGGGGCCAAGATCTCTCAAGTCTTATTCATTTGTGTCTCTGAATTTGTAGACTGAAAAGACAACTTTGCTTAGTTGAAGTGACCTAACAGCAGTTTTGAGATAGAGCTGGAAAGATGGCCAAAGAGGATAGCCCCTTGAATGTAAGCCAGCCCTTCTTGCCTGTTGAAACATTTCTTTATAAGTTTTGATGTTGGTTCCTGGCCTAGCTTGAATTTGATGGATAGGTAGAGAGTGTTTATTTTTTTCTTCTGCAGTCACTGCACCTTTGAAGTTGAGCTTCTCAGGCTTTATTTCCTTTAATGCAACAGTGTCAGCAAAAAAACCCCAAAAATCAGGAAATTGTATTGATCTCGTCTATGGAATCTTGAAAATTGATGCCATCTTCTCTGGGAAGTCCTTTCCTATGTGGAAGGGAAGACAGATTACTTCCAGATAGATAGGTCCTGTGTGTCTTTCTGCTGGATGATGCAGAAGCGAGTTAAGAATCCCATGAAGCCCCTGTGAATCCAGTGTACGCCTTCTGGCCTGGAGATACACCGGGACACTGGGTCGTGATCGCTTTGATGACAATCCTCTATGGTCCCATGACATCTAGCGGTTCATCTTTGAGTAGAAATCACCATCCATCTCTTGATGTCAGAAGCACGTATAACAACTATCACGGAGCCTTTTCTGTCTTTGCAGAAGTAATTGATCATTGATGGTCGACTGTGCTGTAGGTTTCAGAAATACTTAGAATCTGATTCGCCCTGAGACTTTCTGAAGCTAGATTTTAGATGTGGAATCTTCCCCGGGGATTCTACAGACCAGACAAAGGCCATGTCTCTTGTAGGCGTCCTCGCCGCAGTCTCTTTACAGATTTTTCCTAGGCGTAAAGGCACTAGAGCCTGGCTGGGGAGTTTTGCTTGGTGACGGAGTAGCTAAGAATGTTTCTCTCTAACAGGTCACAGAGAGTGCTGGTGGACAACTCTCCCTGCCCCAAGATCTTCGGTGGAAGTCCACGGGACTTGGTGTCTGGGCCATTCAAAGTATATATGAACTCACCAGGAGGCATAATGCGTCACCATTTAATTCTGGGCCACCCTAAAGGATGACACCCAGCTTCAGAGACCTCCTCTTGGACATCATCTCTGAGATCCAGGGTTTTAGCTCCCCACTGTCTGAAATCTGTTTCTGACCGAGTTTGAGCTGCCCCGGCTTTAGGCATTCAGTGGCCAGGACCACGTGGCAGCGACTCACCGTATGTCGCTTTCAGAGCAGCAACTCCTTCCGAGCACTTATTGAGTCTTTACACAGATATGCTAGAAAACAGGCACCAACCCATTCTTTCCATCTTGGCATTTGCCCACAAGCCTAGTCCTGGGATGACCTAGCACAAAGGCAGTGGAGGATAAATTCATCTTGTACAGACTTGTTCCTGCTAGTTCTAGCCTGTCTGTCGCCACAGATCTAGCTTTTAAATCCTCAAGTGATTGGTTTTATATAGGAATGTGAGGATTGTTGGATCACAATAATTTTCTCCCTGGATGTCTAGTGTTTATACAAGCAGATGTATGTTAAAAAAAGTTCTATCATTGATGTAAACAGCAGGGCTTAATTTTAAAAGTTATGGATGCTTAAAGATGGTGCAGAATAAAAACATAAGATTTTTAAATTATGAGTTGCAACACAACCAAAGGTCTATATTAATGTTTGGCCAGGAAAGGGTCAACATGGAAAATTTGCAACAAAGACAAACGAGAATAGAACAGTGCAAACAGAAGCTGACAAATATATGCCCCATGTTGGGAGTTCAGCCCCTGGAATGTTATGTAGGACAAAAGGAATGGAAGAGATATTTCAGTAACATTTTGTTCTGTGTCAAAAACCTTGTGAAATATAAATCTGCTGTGTATTGGAGAATGGATACAGCAATTGATTCAAGTTGAATAGCTTTCATTTAACTAGAATATCCCACAGAAAGCCGTTCTTGTTCTGACAACCGTATTTTTGCTTTTCTTGACTTAAAGAAAATTGAATTCGTGTTTACATATTTCATAGGATTGTTTTATGGACAAAGACACAGGTCAAATCCCATCCTAGCATAGTGGCTATTGTTAGAGCAAATAGAAACATTTCTAAACGAAATAAAAACCATTTCTAAGCCATGGCCTGTGGCCCATAGTAATCATACTACATTGGAATTATGAAGCTATTTGCAACTATCAATAATTCAGCCCTAGATGTGCTTTTTTCTAATTCTGTTTTTTTAAAAATATTCTAGTCTTTTGCCAACACACATACCCATGCATCTACTTCTCTGATTTGCATGGTAGAGAAGGAAGAGCATGAATATGCATAACAGGAGTCAGCTTTATATCGGACGTTTTGGAACAGATCACCTTTCTTCCTTCCATATGATGACTGCTTGAATTGCTTCCAGTTATTGAAGTTTCATAATTGCCCACAAGTGTGTATGTGTCCATTTAAGGGTCTTGCCATATGAACCAACCCAGTCACAAGCTGTGCTAGTGGTTTAAGAAGCTGAACTTCAGAATTAAGTGCGTGCGTGCCACATCACTTCAGTCATGTCCAACTCTTTGTGACTCTATGGACTCGTAACCTGCCAGGGTTCTCTGTCCCTGGGATTCTCCAGGCAAGAATACTGGAGTGGGTTGCCATGCCCTTCTCCAGGGGATCTTCCTAACCCAGGGATTGAGCCTGCGTCTCTTACATCTCCTGCACTGGCAGGTGGGTTCTTTACCACTAGCGCCACCTGGAAAGCCCAGAATTAAGACCACTCTGCAAAGGTTCTCTCCATGTCTGCACTTCTCAAGGAGAAATTAGGTGCTTGTTGCTTTGTGTTTTCAGTTCCCAGATCACTCTGGCATTGATCCTGGACTCATTTGCAAACATGGTTTTTAGCAATGACTATTACCCCTAAGGAGAAGGCAATGGCACCCCACTCCAGTACTCTTGCCTGGAAAATCCCATGGATGGAAGAGCCTGGTAGGCTGCAGTCCATGGGGTTGAGAAGAGTTGGACACGACTGAGCGACTTCACTTTCACTTTTCACTTTCATGCATTGGAGAAGGAAATGGCAGCCCACTCCAGTGTTCTTGCCTGGAGAATCCCAGGGACGGGGGAGCCTGATGGGCTGCCGTCTATAGGGTCGCCCAGAGTCAGAAACGACTGAAGCGACTTAGCAGCAGCAGCAGCAGTACCCCTAAAACATTTTGGCTCTCTGTGGCATATGGTTTTGTAGAATCTGAGATTTTACAGGTACATCAAAGACTAAAATACAGGATGTGTTAAACTTTTAGAGAAATTGATCAAAAGAAAACTACTCTAGGAGTAAAGGTTTTTTAGGTTTTAGCTCTATTCTACCTTCAAGGTTCTTAACTGGATCCCTTCTATTTTATTTCTTTCTGTATTTATATTAATCTGTTCCTTGGATTTACTGTTTTCTTTTTGAAACAACTTTTAAAAAGTAACACAGCTCTTAAAAATACGAATCAATTCCAACTTGCTCCATTCTTACCTTGACTATCTTTTCTGTCTTATTGCTGAACCTCTGCTTCTCTTTCTACTTCTCTTCTGGGATTTTATCTTGCTCAGCGATTCTGGTGTGTGATTCTGAATTCTATGGTTTGAGTTTCCTGACCAACTTCTCCTTGCATCTGAGTCCATTTCCTGTGCGTAAAACTTTGGCATTCCATTCCCGGATCCCAGTCAAAACTGAAACTTCTAGTGCTAATGACATTAGGCCTTGTAATACTATTAATTCTTTCCTCCCCATTTCTCATTCCATTGGCATTTCTCAAAGATGAACATTTATTTGTCATTAAGGACGTCATTAGTTGGTGATAACTAGACTTACTGTGATCGTCTTGCAGTGTATACAAATATGCAACCATGATGTTGTACACCTGAAACTAATATAATATTATATGTCAGCTATATCTCAATTTTTAAAAACAACAAAAAAGAGGAGACAAAAACAGAACTTCATTTTGATGTCACTTCCTTAAGACTTCCTGAATTTTTGTTTTACTGATAACACTTCATAGCTTTGAACTACAAGAACCTTCAACAGGTCTTTGATAAATTAGTTGTCCCTACACACGGTTTACAATATTACACTCACTGTTGAAAAATAATTAAACTTCTCTCAGTGTTCTTTGCTGTGGGGTCAGGAACTTTACTTGCTTTTCCATCCAAC
Source organism: Bos javanicus (assembly GCF_032452875.1). Classification (NCBI taxonomy): domain Eukaryota; kingdom Metazoa; phylum Chordata; class Mammalia; order Artiodactyla; family Bovidae; genus Bos; species Bos javanicus. The sequence goes on from NC_083890.1 coordinate 40,811,573, forward strand.
ACAGAAGTTAATCACAAACGGGTCCTCTGAACCAAATAATTAAAAATAGAGCAAAGTTTCTGAACCAGGCAGTTGGCAGAAAAGTCTGTACTTCCATCTGTGCACAGTTAGGAAAATATTTCATGATATTGAAATAGCATCAGCCTTGCTCTCTTTTGTGTGAGAGTGTATCTGATGACTGCATGTCATTCAGTGCTCCGAATGTTTGACTGTTAGTTGTTTTATCTCTGTGTGTGTGTGTGTGTGTGTGTATACATATATATGTATATATGAAAGTCACTGGCAGGGAAACAGGGAAGCAAATCCAGGTGTTCTGTGCGTATATTCTTTATTTGCTAGTTTCTGTAGAGGGAACATGGTTTTGCTCTTGCTTTTTAGTTAAATTTTCTTTAAACATGTGCTTCACAAGATTAAAGACCATTACATTTTGATTTGGAAATCTTTATGTCTTTTGATTCTTTATCTACAAATAACCTTTGCCAATAACTTTTAGGAGTTGTTCTTATGTAGGTGAAATGCTAATGGATCTATCTCAGTTTGGAATGTGTATAATAAGGAGTTTCTGCTCTCTGGAAGGAGACTTATGTCTGGACTATATTGTACATCAAACTCATAAACACTTTATGACAGAGGTACAGACATGTGAGTGGCTGATCTTGAGATAAATTTAATCCTTCAATTAGGATTTTCCTTTGCTTTCATCAGTAATCAGTAACTCCTCAAATACTGATCAAACTCCATTTTGGCCAGTTCTAAACCTATGCTATGACTTTAAAAGTATATTTTCTATTTATAAGGTTCTAACTGCTATATAAAATAGATTATTCCCTTCTGGTGAATTTCTATTGCAACTATCTCTCTTTATCTCTGGAAAAGTCTTATTTTTAGGTTGATTTTCTTTCTCCCTGGAGAGCCATTGTATTAAATAACAACTAATGCTCAAAAAATACACAAAAAGGAGATTAGGAATTATTGAGGAAAAAAAGGAAATGTCCTAATTTTCTTCCTGTGGCTTCAAAACATATGTATTTCTCAGAGTCACCAGTTTCTTTATGCTTCTGGGGACTTAGAGCCTTGGCATACTCTTAATACTGTGATAATAGAATTAAATACTGAAACCAGGAGCTGTGGGTTGCTCATGCTCACATAAATTGAAATTAAGGAAGGAAGAATATCTTCAATAACTGTCATTTTTAATGTTGCAGCTCATTGTTGAATTTAGCTGTGAGGATCAACTAAGGTTGATGATGGTTCGATCATATAGGCAGTTTGCATTTGGGAAGTTGAACATTTAATAGTTTGGTTATTGAGGCATTTGGTCATCCATGAAATTCAGAATTTAGTAGTTTGATCATTTGGGCAGTGTATCATTTATGGTGTTGAAGGGACTGTGCACATTTTTCTGTCCAGCCTCCTCATTTTATAGTTAACCTAATTTTGTTCATTTCTTGTAAACCTACTATGTATTTGCAAAGCACACTGTTCAGAGGAGACAATAAAGTTGAATAAATTGTGGCCTGTGGCTTCAAACAAATTCATGTTTGATTGCCTTTTCATAATTATCAGGGGACTAACTTTTAGAAAGATATATACATGGATTTTGCTAATTGTTATTCTTTGCTCACATAAGGTATCAGGACTTAACATATTTTGTCCACTGTGAATACTGCTAAGGGTGAATGGTAAATGTTTTTAAGCTTGAAAGTTAATGCTGGATTGATCTTCTCTTACATGAGGCAGCTAACATTGCTAATATTAATTAGGCTCCCTGGAAAAGGTGCCTTGACCCTTGGGTTCCTCACACTTTACTTGTGGACTGTTATATTTGTTTCCTTAATTAATTTAGACATCTTCTAGACAACAGCATATGGGATTTCATTTTTAAAAGTCTGTGTTTGATTGTGGATATCTTTATTCAGTACTGTAAATTGGTTGACCAGTATTTATCTACCAGATTCCTGATCTACTGGACACAGTCAAGAAAGGTCATTGTGCAAAGAACCTACCCTTTTAATAATAGTAACGGCTAGCTGGCACATTGAGGATTTAGGATGTGTCTGTCACTGTGCTGATCACTTAATCTTCACAGTCAACTTATTTGGGAGTTATTATCTCCAGTCTGCAGATAAGGTAACTGGGTTAGTAGCTTGCCCAAGGTCATACAACCAGTAAGTGGTAGGACTGTGACTCAATTCATAGCATTTTAACTTCAGTCCCTATGCCCTTAACTAATTATACTTTACCACTTACCACCCATGTCATTGTGAGACTTGCAAAATTGCTTTCATTAATGTGAGCTCTATACAAAAGCATAGTAGCAAAATTAAGATAAACTATAAAGCATAAGAATTCAGTGAGCACTCTAGTAACTGTCCACCCAGATTTCATAATTATCACGAATTTGACGTCCTCTCTGTGGGGCCCTTCTGCATCACGTCACCTTTCTTCCCACCTTAGCAGTAGCTGCTGGGACTTCCCTGGTGATCCAGTGCTTCTAAGGCAGGGGGCAGGGGGCAGGGGTTCAGTCCCTGGTCAGGGAGCTAGGATCCCCCATGTCACATGATGCAGGCAAAAAAAAAAAGCAAGTAGTAGCCACTAAAGAACAGTGACATTTGAAAACATTTTTAACGAAAGTGCACAGAGATAAATCCCCAGTCAGATATTTATTTTGTTTTCCCTCCTTTTTCTCATCTCTCCTCGTGGCTCAGTCATCTCTTACTTCTTCCTCCTTGTTCTCACCATTGTGGGCTTAAAGAGGAACTGAGTCAGATCTGTACAAAGAGGTTAGGGAGCATGTCCTCTGCTGTGTTGTGCAGGCTGGAGGACCAGAACTAGTGTAGGGGATTTTGAGGTGGAGTGATGGTTTCTTTGGTGCTCTCGAAGGATGCATCCTCTCCCAGGCAAGGCATATGCTCTGGAGGGATGGTAACAAACAGGCCATCCGAGAGGCTGATTTCATGTAACTGGGCAGACACCTCTCTAAAAATCTTGTCAGGTTATAAGTCACAAATATTAGCCCTACAGACATGTGGTTCCTTAATAGCGTGACTCTTAAAATAGCAATGCATTTTTGGTAACTAATGTGAGGCACTTCATAACACAGTCGAGAGCCATTGAGTGGAACATGTTAAGATAATGTAACCTTGTTGTCCCTGACTGCTTTCATGCTATCTTTCAGCAAGTAGTAATAATACCTGGTGCAGCGTGTGAAAATCAAAATGGGCTCGGGTGTGGTGGGAATACTATAATTCTTTCATCACTTGGAAAATACATTCTAATAATTAACTACTTGAAACAAATAAGCAAGGGAGATTTTTGGTTTTTTGTTTGTAAATCATACTCTATTGCATGAAATCTTTTCCCAAGGTCAGACAGTACTGTAGAAGGTGGCAGTTTAATGCACTCTTAGTTATTAAGAGCATAGACCTGGGTTACTTTTACATTACTCTCATGGCATCACAGAAATATGTAATGAATTTAAAAGATTTTAAAAAATCGCATCTAGCTAGACATAAAAGTGCTTATAAAGGCATATATGTATCTGTAGATAGTCATTGCCACATACACATTTATATATGTATGTCTTGTATTAATATTTTTCTGGGGTTGCATGTGTTTGTATGTATAGATACAGTATGCATTGTTTACAGAACTAATGTTAGGAGACCTTTTTATGAACCAACTATATGATTTGGAGCTTTATCAAATGTGATTTTTCAAAGGTCATGATTTTGGCCTGTAATAAAAAACAGTATAGTATTGAGGTTAAGGTCGGGGTCTGTGTATCTTCTTGCGCTCATCTTTTTGCTTAGAGAAAATCTATGTTCAAAGACACCAATGTGCCTACTAATAAGCTTCAAATATGAAAAAAAGAGCTACATATAACACTTTGTTGCAGTTTTGTACATTGTCTCAAAAACATGCTGTAAAAATATGGAAACTAGAAAAATCTTGGCAAATGTAGACTTAGAGTGTAGCTGATTTAAAAGCTGCATTTGAGGATTCTAAGTACTGTTCTGTGACAGCTATTACTATAGGAATTGGCACAGCTAAGAAAATTTACAGTTTAATACTTTAGAGCAAATAATTGCTTAGGATGCTTTAAATAGCACAGGAAATGTGTAGAGTGTTTACTTGACATTTGTTATATTGAACACTAATTCTGAAACAGATTCTTTGACCACAGAGAATGCCAGTGTAGGTGGGGTGGGGGTAGACAAGAGAAAGAGACAGATAGAAAACAGCCAGCATGATTAGATAAAAATTAAATGGCAAATGAGCTTTTTCATGATAGAGCAATACCAGAAAAAAAAAGCCCATTTGTTCAATCAAGTTGTCTTTGAGTGTGGTAGCAGAAAGCAAAGTAAAACAAACTCCCTGGGGTTAGGTTTCTCCTTGTTTTAAGGTCCTGCGTTCTGCTCAAGGCTCTCTTCAAAACTTTCCAGCCCTTGGCCACTCTGGTTTAATTTTTAAGGTCCTGAGAGCAAGAGGAATGACCTCCCTTTTCATAAAACAGAAAGAAAAAAAAATCCCTCTTGTTATCTGTTTAATCTGCACATGCTCTTAAATTTTTTTTTTTTTATGACAGCTCTGGCGCCCTCATTTCTTGATACAGCTTAGTTCTCATGATGTTTCCCCTCTAAATGCATCTTGCACTCCCAGAGCCTACTTTTCCACCCTTGCCAGACACTGCTCATGCAGTCTTATCCTAGGACATGGTCTCCTATGATTGGGTGATGCCTTAAATGAAGAGGGTTTCTTTTTGCAGCAACTTCTTACCCTGTACTGTGATTCAGCTGCATTTAATAGGAAGAAAATATACTTCAGGCTACTAAACCCATTCCCATTCCTGTATCTTTGAGTCAGTTACACAGTATCTTAAGGAAGTTTTAAATGCACATGTTAAAAATGAATTGGCATGTGTGATAGGCCCAAGAATGCGAAACTGTGCAGTGTTAAGGAAATTTGCTAGCTTTTCAACATGAGCTGCTTTAAAATACCGAAGGGAATTTTGAAAACAACATTCAAGAGTCAAAACTTCACGCAGTATGGCCCAGTACCCAGAAACTTCACGGTGGAGAGGCTGTTCAGTTCGGTCGCTCAGTCATGTCTGACTCTTTGCAACCCCATGGACTGCAGCATGCCAAGCAGGCTTCCCTGTCCATCACCAACTCCCAGAGCCTGCTCAAACTCATGTCCATCGAGTCGGTGATGCCATCTGTCATCCTCTGTCATCCCCTTCTCCTGCCTTCAGTCTTTCCCAGCATCAGGATCTTTCCCAATGAGTCAGTTCTTTGCATCAGATGGCCAAAGTATTGGAGCTTCAGCATCAGTCCTTCCAATGAATATTCAGGACTGATTTCCTTTAGGACTGACAGGTTGGATCTCCTTGCAGTCCAAGGGACTCTCAAGAGTCTTCTCTAACACCACAGTTCAAAAGCATCGATTCTTCAGTGCTCAGCTTTCTTTATGGTCTAAGTCTCACATCCATACATGACTACTGGGAAAACCATAGCTTTGACTGATGGACTTCTGTCGGCAAAGTAGTCTCTGCTTTTTAATATGCTGTCTAGGTTTGTCATAGCTTTTCTTCCAAGGAGCAAGCATCTTTTAATTTCATGGCTGCAGTCACCATCTGAAGTGATTTTGGAGCTCAAGAAAATAAAGTCTGTCACTGTTCCCATTGTTTCCCCATCTGTTTGCCATGAAGTGATGGGACCGGATGCCATAATTTTCGATTTTTGAATGCTGAGTTTTAAGCCAGCTTTTTCACTCTCCTCTTTCACTTTCATCAAGAGGCTCTTTAGTTCCTCTTCGCTTTCAGTATTTATGGAGAGGCTGTATTTATGGGTTTTCCACTGACTGGAGAGTTGACCTTGAATAAATCATGTTTAACTTCTCTATGCTTCAATTAGCTTTTGAAAGATATGTGTGGTTGTATATAGCCAGTGGGAAGGCCATAACCCAAGTTCACGACAAAAGGAGAACTTGAAGGAAAATTTTATTAGAAAAGAGCAGTAGACCTGAATGCAAGCCTTATGTAGGGTACGATTAATAAGTCTTGGTACACATGGCTCCTAAGAATTATAGAGGGTTTTCTTCTAATATTCTTCTTGTATTTTGTAGAATTAAAAAACATATATTTATTGGTTTTTAAAGAGCTGTTATCATTTTTTATTACCATGAGCATTAAAAAAGCTTTTTTATTGACATACAGTTGCCTTACAATGTTTTGTTAGTTTTTGCTGTACAGCAGAGTGAATCAGCTGTGTTATTGTTGTCGTTTAGTCGCTGGGTCATGTCTGACTCTTTTGCGACTCCATGGACGGTAGCCCACCAGGCTCCTCTGTCCATGGGATTTCCCAAGCAAGAATACTGGAGTGGGTTGCCATTTCCTTCTCCAGGGGATCTTCCTGACCCAGGGATCAAACCCACATTTCCTGCATTGGCAGGTGGGTTCTTTACCTCTGAGCCACCTGGGAAGCCCCAAATTAGCTATACGTATACAAATATCCCCACTTTTGGATTTCCTTCCCATTTAGGTCTCCACAGAGCTTTGAGCATGGCTCCCTGTGCTGTTCAGTAAGTTCTCATTAGTTACCTATTCGACATAGTATCAATAGTGTATATATGTCTATATTTTTTGTTCTGCTTTTTAATTCCAGAAAGCTTTGTGTTCATGTATTTTTTTCCCCTATAAGTTTCACCTTATATAAAGCTTTTTTTTCCTTTAAGATAGTTAACAATTTAAATTGTAATTGTGCAGTAAAGAGATTTCATTTACTATACAAAGACATTTAATTTTATTTTTAGTAAGATACTTGAAGTTATTCTTTATTTTGAAAAGTTTATTTCTTTTTTAGTCTGTTGCTGCCCCTGCATTGATGATCTCAGTGGTTTTTCATTCATCTGCGGAGTCAGGAAGAAGAGTATTCAACATTTAATATGCCAGAAGCCCTAGTAAGCACAAAAACACTTAAGTACCCATGTGATTTACGGTCAGTGGGTCTGTTTCCCCTTTCTACTGTGTCAGGAATTAGTTGGAAGGACCAGAATTCATAGGAGAAAGTAAAATAGGACTGTGGGGATTAATAATCAAAGGAGGGCTTTTTAGTCCGTGGTACCCAGAGCTGCACATTGATGCAGGAGGTGGTGCTGTTGGTTTAGTCGCTCAGTCACGTCTGACTCTTTGTGACCCCATGAACTGCAGCACGCCAGACTTCCCTGTCCTTCACTGTCTCCTGGAGTTTGCTCAAACTCATCATTGAGTCAGTGATGCCATCCAACCATTTCATCCTCGGTCACCGCTTGTCCTCCTGCCCTCAGTTTTTCCCAGACTCAGGGTCTTTTTGAAGGAGATCAAACCAGTCAATCCTAAAGGAAATCAACCTTGACTATTCATTGGAAGGTCAAGCTGAAGCTGAAGCTGAAGCTCTAAAACTTTGGCCACCTGATGTGAAGAGCCAACGCATTGGAAAAGACCCTGACTCTTTGGAAAAGGAGTTTGTGAGGTCTTAGTAAACCAAATGTGGACAGGTCTCCCTAGCCCACATCTCCCTGGCCAATCTCTTGCAGTTATGGCCTCATTTAAGTTGCACTGTTGTGAAAAGGACAGAGGGCTGAGATGCTACAGTCTCAGGTGGAATTCTGGAGTGTGTAAATGTAAGCCTCCAGCTCTGAGTTTAGAGAAGACATTTAAAAGAAAGCCAGAGGAAAAATCTTACAGATTAAACTCCGTGTCCATGACTTACTTTCTCTTTGCTCTCTCGTTCCAGCTGTTACTCATTTTACCGCGAACCCCACAGGAAGGCTTCTTGTGATGTTTTCCCTTTGACTGCTTTGCCAAAAATATAAATATACACCTTGGGAGAAAAAGGGTGAGAGAGAAAACAGACACAGGTCACAGTTTTTTTTTTAAATCCTGGTTCTGCCGATAACAAACTCTATGACCAGATACTCTGTACAGGAAGAGAGGATGTTATAGAATTTGTTCTCGGTGGCCAGGCAGCCATCTCTCTGTAGAAGGGCTTGTCTCAGATGTCCACCGTGTCTGGATTGCTGAGGTCCCTTTTGGATCAGCTCTCCTGGGCTTTTGGAAGTAGCCCCGCAGGTGTGACTACAGCCTGGAGATTCCTTAGCAATGAGGACTGAATTATCAGAGAACAGGCAGGAATGAAGCCTGTGTGGTGGGGCACGGGGTGCCAAGCTGTCTTGCAGTGGCAGCTTAAACTTGGCTGGTTATGCCCATGTGTTTTGTTATTGTTGGATATCCCAGAATTTTGAAATCTCCTGTGATTTAAACACCAGCCCTGACATATACTACCTTGACCAAGTCACTTAAGGCCTCAGTTTCTTCATCTGAAAAGTGCAAAGTGGAGATTATAATCAGCATGAGGATTAAATGAATCAGGATACATATGACACCTTAGAAGAGCTTCTCTGGTGGCTCAGATGGTAAAGAATCTGCCTGCAATGCAGGAGACCAGGGTTCGATCCCTGGGTCAGAAAGATCCCCTGGAGAGAGAAATGGCAACCCACTCCAGTATTCTTGCCTGGAAAATCCCATGGACAGAGGAACCTGGCCGCCTACAGTCAGCCAAGGAGTCGGACAGGACTGAGAGGCTAACACTTTCACTTTACTTTTTTTTTTTTTTATGACACCTAGGAGAGCCCTTGGTACCTAGTAAATGCTGTTTATGACTTAGTTACTTTTTATCATGATAATGTTCTCCTTTAGGATTTTCTAATTTATTTGTGTAGTATTTGTGTGTATTTAGAGCAGAGTACAGTCCGTGGGGTTGCAAAGAGTCAGATATGACTGAGTGGCTGAGCACGCATGCATGCATACTAGGTCTGTGGGAGGCAGTGGCGATGTGGTTGCTGACAGGGAGACCCAGGGTGGTAGTTGTTGCTCAGTTGCTCAGTCGTGTCCAACTCTTTTGAGACCTCATGGACTGTAACCTGCCAGGCTCCTCTGTCAATGGGATTCTCCAGGCAAGAATACAGGAGTGGGTTGCCATTTCCTTCTCTAGAGGATCTTCCTGACCTAGCGCTGGAACCTGCTTTTACAGGAGGATTCTTTACCACTGAGCCACCTGGAAATCCCCATTGTTCTCCTTTGGGGTTTTCTAATTTATTTCTATCATGTTTAGGGCAGACTCCTAGGCATGTGGGAGGAGGTGGGGGTGGTGGGGTTGGTGAGAGGGAGACTGAGAGTGGTAGAGTGTGGACATAATCTGGTGTCCACCCCAGGCGTCAGCCTTTGCCTGTACATATCATGTTTATTTCTCACCACCAGGCTTTGCTCAGATTCTTCCCTCACTCTCTGCCTTCACCCCCACCTTCTGCCCCACCCTGAATGTCCAGCATGAGCCTCCCATTCTCCAGGACGGAATGCCTTCCCCAGCTATTTCTGCTCAAACCAGCCTCCTTCCCCACTTCCCTCAATTCCTGTGTACTTGTCTGCACAGCTCATTTTATCATGTCATTATTGCTTCATTCTGTTACAAGTCTTGCTTCCTAGTCAGCCTCCATGTGACTGGAGGCTCTGGCCGCCTCTCAGCGTCCCAGGCAATGAGGCAGAAAGAGCAAGGATCAGGAAGGAAAGAAACCTGCTTTGCTCTCGCTAATCAACTCGGCATGCTCAAAGCATTTGATCTCTCTAACCCTCAGAGCATCACAGGTAAAAGGAGGGTCTGGACTGAGTGCTCTCTAAATTTTCCCTGCAGCTTCATCGTTTGAGGGTAGTACACATGTGCATAAAAATGTGAGGAAAGAGTGAACGAGTGTCCACGCTTCCATTTGCTCAGCACAGCTTTAGTTATGCCCAGTAGCATCTCTGCTTGGTGAATGGAGGAAACAGGCTAGATGATGGTTTCACTTTCATTGGATAGAGATTTTGTTCATTTTGATCCTTTCGTGGTCTGAATTCGTGTCCACATCTGAGTTTATATGAGTAATTTGCCAATGATAAAAGATTTTCTCTGAAAAAGTAGTACAAATTATATCACAGACAAAATAGTGAGCACATTAGAAAAGAGTATACAAGAAAGCACTTTAGAAGTCCCTATTTTCATGCATCTATTTTATGTATTATATATATATTATCTATTTTAGTTTATATATACAAGCTCTTAGCCTATTCACTTAGTAATTTATTGCTCATTTTGAGGTTTTTCTATAAGTACTTAAGAAATTTAAAACTATGTCTTCTTTTTAATTGGAGTGTAGTTGATGTACGGTATTATATAAATTACTGCTATATAATTTATAATTATATAAATCACTGTATAATATGGTGATTTCATAATTTATAAGGGTTGTGCTTATTTATAATTATCTTAAAGTATTGGCTGTATTTCTTGTGTTGTACAGTAGATCCATGTAGCTTATTTTATACATAGTAGTTTGAATCTCTTAATTCTTTACTCCAGTATTGCCCCTCCCCCCTTCCTTCTCCCCACTGATAACCACTAGTTTGTCTCCTCTGTGAGTTTGCTTCTTTGAAACTATATCTCTTTTTAAAAAATTGTAATTTGGGCTTATTTTTTCATTCATATTAGGCATCTCGTATGCATGCGAAGTCAATTACATTGTGTCCGACTCTGCGACCCTATGGACTGTAGCCCACCAGGCTCCTCTGTCCATGGGATTCTCCAGGCAAAGAATACTGAAGTGGGTTGCCATTTCCTTCTCCATTTAGGTATCTTATCTGAACCCAATTTGCTGAGCATGTTTTGTTGTTTTTGATATATTAGGAGAATTGATACCTTTATAGTGGCTGAAATTTTCAGCATCCAGTCTCAATAATTTGGAATTATTTATGCATTTCATTTATTCCTCTTTCCTAATATCTACATCTGGATCCAAAATTGATTGCTCCTTGATCATATTTAAGGCATCTATTTACTTTATGCTTTTACTAATATTTGTAAATTTTAAACAACTATGAAAAGTTTTGAACTTACTGATCTTAATTTACTAGGAAAAGAGAGAGGGAGGGAGAGATAGAGATGGAATAGAATTTGGCCATTTGTTTATGGCTGTAACCATCTTTGTATATGAGAGAAATGACTTCATGATTGAGGAGACTTTATGGTAATAAACCATGACTTTTTCAAACACATTACTCTCTAGAAAAAAAATAGCTTTTGAAATATTGTTTGTCATACAAGTTCAGACCAAGGAGGGTGTAAGTTGACTGTCTAATTAGGCTCCATATGGCTTGAACTCTTCAGAGAGCCACCTGAAATAGGACCCTGTTAAGAAATTATTCTGTGTCGTACATAATCGTGTTCAAGAGGTCTTTGTAATTTGCATTGAAAAATGATAATTGGCATCATCCTCACAGATGAGATCTGTGACCTTAGATGTTTTCTGATTCAGCTTAACACTGACACTAAGATTTATATTAAAATCTCTTTCATATTACTGGGAACACCCCCCCCCCACCACAACACACACACACACTTCAAACCTTTTATAGTTCACTGAGTGTAAGAGGAAGAAGCTCCTTCCTAGTATTTTCATCTGAATCCAGTGGTTGGCTTCCATGCTATAACCAAAAGGAAAGTGTCTCTGGGTGTTGTGGGGAAGGAGAGCTTGCAGGACACGGGGTCACAAGGGTAGAGAAACATCAGCTGCTTTTATTTAGCAAATATTAATATTTACCAATCATTTCTACTCCTGTGCTCCTTGCGTACCAGGATCTGAATTGATCAAAAAGGTCTGCATGTATGGAGTCTTTCCTCGTAGAAATGCTTAGGCTTCACTTGGCTGCTTTTACCTCTCTTTTAAGAAGCAGTGCAGAAAAATGCTGGCATGTGTGTAGTCCATTTGTATGGCAATAGCTGTCTCTCTTAACTGGGCAAAGTTTGTTGGAGGAGAGACGGTGGGAGTAGGTACTAAAGTCGGAATCCTGGGTGCAAGTGATAATTGACCTCACTGACTAGAGGGAGGAGGGAAAAATAGTTTGCAAGTCCTTTTCACAGGATATTTCAAGCAAGATGTTTTTTTGAATTTGGTTTCTGAGTTGAAAACCGGACCGGGCTGTTTTGTGTTTCATCTGAACAAATTTACAGTGAATCGAAGGGTAGGGTGTTTCTTAAGCCCGAGATCTTTAGGCAGCGAATCATTTCCATGTTGTTGAGACATTTTCCAGCCTTTATTGCTGTGTGTAGCTCATGCTTTTCTCTGGCTGTTTTGACTCCTTGAGAAACTCGCAATAACAAATTAACAATCACACTCCGCTGGAATGAAAACACTCGGTAGCAGAGAAATAAATAGCAGTTCTGGAAACCTGAGTAAACAGAAAACTCCACTCTCCTGCTTAAGAAGGCTCTAGAGAAGGAATCTAACGCCCAACAGATACAGGCAAGATACACCGTGTAAAGCAAAGAGGCATGAATGTACTTTCATTTTAATTGTCCAAGGGACTGTGGGCTGAAAACCGTAGAGCCACTTTCATTCTTTAAGAACTTACTAGGTAAATTATTTTCCATCTTATCACCTTCCTTCCCTCAAATGGACCATAAAGGATCAGCAGGTTTGACTTGTTAAAGTGGGTTGTATTTGTTTGGGAGCCCCACGGTGGCCTGGGGCTTCTTCACTTCCTGTCTTTCTCTGGTGAAACTGGGAATAGCCCAGGGCCTTGACCTTGGTGGGAAAGACGTGAATGGCACAGTCCTGAGATGGAGTGAGCCCAGCCCTGAGATGGAGTGAGCCCAGCCCTGCTTGTGTGTAGGTCTGCCCATTGAGTGTCCCATTGGAATTTTCAGTCACAACGAGATTATAAATAGCTCCTGGGGGTATGTCCATCCACTCTATTCATAGGGTTGCTTACTCTGGTGGTGGTAGATGGAGCAGATGTATAATCTAGGGATCATTACCAACTGGTGTTCTTGACTTTCCCTAGTCAATAGAAACTGGTAAGAGGCCAGATGAGAAATTCAGGTGAGGGCTGAATTATTGGGGCTCCTGCTGTAGCAGGAAGGAGCCAAAAACAAATAACAGTTTCCTTTGCTTGCTCACTCAGGAGTAGGGTGAGCTGGTTCCATACATGGGTTGAGGGTAGGGGTGGGTTCAGGGGTCGGGCCCAAAGGATGGCTTAGGTGATCTGCCCACCCCCTCGGTGGTGCTCTGTGCATGGGGGCATGCATTGTACTTGGCTGTCATTCCCAGTACTGTCTTTTTGCTCCCAGATCCTCAGACGTGGCAGTTGGGTTTTTGGTCTTTTCGTATCCTGCTGTCCATACGTCACCCTAACTGCACATGCACCCAGCTATTTTTAGCTCCATATTATTTCTTTGTATTTTGTTGCAAGGAGATGTTTGTCCAGGTGCAAGCGCTGCAGCAAAGGGTCCCAGGTCCCAGGTCCCAGCCTGTCTCAGGATGAACACTTGACTTGGTTAGAGGCCATTATCATGGAAGATATTACAGCTCCTTCATGACCATACATGCCTGGAGGAGAACTTTGGTGCCCACAGAATCTGAACGCCAGGGGACTTTTTAGATTTCCCATTAATCAAAAAGACACCTTAAATAAGCTGCTGAGATTTCATGAATTTTCTCCAGATTCCTATTGAGGAATTGGGGCTAAGGGTTATTTATTTATTTATTTTTTGCCTCATGAAATGTACCCATATTAGTCTGTCCAGTTGCAAAAGGGAATGCCATCCATTTTGTGCTTAGGACAATGAAGTTCTTCCCACACCTGGCTGGGACAGCCCATTTGGTTAACTTTCCAGTCTGAAGCATGTGAGTCAGAGAGAAGCAAAGATTTAAATGTTATTAACATGAGAAAAATCTTTTGAACATGAAGTCATCATGGTTGAGGTTACTTTGAACATTCCTCACGGTCTCTTTTATGATTTGTACCAGAATCAACACGCATTTGTTTTATGCTAAAAAACACCATGGAGTAAAAATGGACATGAGTTTGAAAGCCAGAAGCTTTCATATTATAGAAATGTTATACTCTGATAAATATTTCGTGAAGCTCCTTGGCTCATGGGCTGTTTTTTTTTCTTTAATGGCTTTTGGATTCAAGAATTTTGAAAGTCAGATTCTTTGTAATTTAAATTTCCTTCTAAGCAAGGAAGTACAGTATATTATTAATTTTTTAAAAAATATATACTTAGAAGTTCAAGTTGTGTAATTATCTTAATGCTCCAGAGCCTCTTTTCTGACTAAACATTGGAATTTATGATGTTGAATGCAGGGAATTTGTCCAGAAAAGCTTAAGGAAATTTAGCCTACACAGGGAAATTTGCTAGATTTATAAATAAAAGGTTTAACTAAAGGGATGATACATAACAGAATTTTATCTTATCTATAAAAGATTGCTTTTGAGTTTTGTCTCTTAACCCTTTTTTAGGATTAAGTAATAATTGTAGCTTGTTTTTTGGTAGTTGATTTATAGTAATAGGTTTTGTGCAATCTGACCATGGGTAATTGAACTCATTTTAAGTGCATAAGGATAAACTACCTTTTAAAGGATCACAAAAAGGCATTTTTTTTTTAAGTGAAAATGTCCCCAGAGATGACCTGCCTAAGACCTTAAAGTATGAAAGAAAGATAATATAGTATGTTACTCTGTCTCTTGAAGCAATGACCTCTTCTATTGGAAAATAACCTTAAAGAATTCATAGTTTAGAATTTTTAGTTGAAATAATTTATAAATCATGGAACTGGCTTTTAATCCTTAGCAGAATTCTTCTTTATTTCTAAGAAGCCTGCATAAATGTTTATATGAACATAACCTTAAGTATTTAAAATGTAGCATACCGACCTTCCTTAAAGACAACTTTATGCATGACAGTGCACATTCAAAGTTCTTGGATAAAAATGCTTTGTACCTTTTTTGGAAGAAAAATCTTAGTTTTTTTTTTTCCCCTTTTAATTCCTACCATAACAGAACTTTTGAACAGAGTGGGAAACTAGTATTGTTACTCACACTTACCACTAATGTTATTACTCATGCTTATAGTATTGTTATTCACACTTATACCAGTATTGTTACTTACAGTTACCACTAGTATTGTTACCCACATTTACTACTTGTATTGTCACTAACAGAGTGGGTGAAGCAACACTGTATGTTCAACTTTAGCCAGTTAGATGCATTAACTTACTCATTTAAAGAACTTGAATGACAAAACCTTAATTTTCATTATAGAAAATACTAATAGCAGAGCTTAATTAGCAAAGCTTGTATAGGATCAGATTTGCTTACTATGATGACTCAGTTCAGTTCAGTTCAGTCGCTCAGTCGTGTCCGGCTCTTTGAGACCCCATGGATTGCAGCACACCAGGCCTCCCTGTCCATTACCAACTCCCGGAGTTCACTTAAACTCACGTCCATTGAGTCGGTGATGCCATCCAACCATCTCATCCTCTGTTGTCCCCTTCTCCTCCTGCCTTCAATCTTCCCCAGCATCAGGGTCTTTTCAAATGAATCAGCTCTTTGCATCACGTGGCCAAAGTATTGGATTTTCAGCTTCAGCATCAGTCCTTCCAGTCAATATTCAGGACTTTATAATTTGACATATTTTCTCTGTATAATCTAATTTTTTCCTATTGTTTTGGATTTTATATTATATATACTGTGGTTTCAGCACTTGCATACACCAAGGGGAGAGCAGGGGAGAGAAACACAGGTGAGTGATCAGGTGAGGAGGCTGGGTGAGGTGCCCATGGGCTGACAATAAAGTAGAGTGGTTGGAGAGTTTGCATTTCTGATCATTGGACTTTCTCAGAATGCCCCATGACTCCCCAGTAACTGTCTTTACATGACATTATATGAATATGTGTTTTTCTGGTACAAGGTTATAGCTTTCACCAAATTCTCAAAGAATTCTCTGGCCCTCCAGAGTTTTATAAGAACCACTAATGTAGAATTGAAAGGTCTGGACAGCTTCGAGGATAAGATGCTATGTCTGAGTTACATAAAGCAAGCTGTGGGCTACCTTTTTTCACATGATTAAAAATGGCCATGGCAGCCCTAAGTTTCTTTTGTGTCTGTGAGTTGATTTCTGTTTTTTTAAGTAAGTTCATTTGTATCTTTTTTTTCTGATTCCACATATAATTGATAGCATTTGAAAACAAATTATGGTTACCAAGGGGGTGGGGGTGGGGAGGGATAAATTAGGAGTTTGGGATTAAGATACACACTCCTATAGATGAACAACAAGGACCTACTGTATAACACAGGGAACTATATTCAGAATCTGGTAATAACCTATAATGGAAAATAATCTGAAAAAAAGGAATATACGTATATATGTATAACTGGGAGCCACCCACTGAGGTGGCTCAGTGGGTAAAGAATCCACCGGCAATGCAGGAGATGTAAGAGACTTGGGTTCAGCCCATGGGTCAGGAAGTTGCCCTGGAGAAGGGTATGGCAACCCAGTATTTTTGCCTGGAGAATCCTATGGACAGAGGAGCCTGGTGGGCTACAGTCCATGGAGTTGTAAAGAGTCGGACAGGACTAAACCGACTGAACACACACGCATGGGTGTATAGCTGAATCACTTTGCTGTACATCTGAAACTAACGTAACATTGTACATCAACTGTGTGTCAATAAAAAACAAAAATCTATTGTGACATGGCCACATATGAACTACCTTGAGTTGGTATTGCTCACACCCTGGTACGTATTTAAAACAGCGTGTTTATTTTGAAATAAGTAAAATAAATAAATAAATAACGTCTCACGGTTTGTCCCATCCCCATTTTTAGATGACTAAATGTTATACCCTTGTTCATGGTAGCTCTGATTTTTTTTTTTCCTATATTAGAGATTGCTCAGCAGGAGACAAATGAGGTTCCCATGCGAACTGTGCGGGTGATTGAGTGAACAGGGTAATCCATGTCGTTGGAGATCCATCTTCTTGTTCACATTTGTGTTAAGAAGTATGCAGAGCAGAAAGCCTTGAACAGTTTGGAAATGGGGAGCTGGTTACATTGGAGTGTCAAGCACACATTGCACCCCCCTGCTTTTACATATGCACATTTTGCCACTTGCAAAGCTGTATGCTTGGATCTGCGTTTGATAAGGGCAGACATACCTTGTCTAGGTTCTGGCTGTGTCACCATGCTGGCACAACATCTGGCCTGCACAATATCCAGAGAAATACTTTGTTGATTAAATGACCTCAATTGGTTCTCAGGGGCGTCCTGTGGATTCAGACACAACAAGTTTCAGCATTCCATTCTCCAGGTTCAAAGAGGACAGTTATTTACCTAGGGTCACATGGCCTGGTAGCTGAAGGATCTAGATCTCTCCTTTACACTGTGCTTCATCTTAACTCCAGTAATAGAAGTGGAAAAGCCACACTTTGATCAACTAACTGTGTTTTGATATAATGGATGAGGGATTGTAACTCTCAGAGACTTCAAAAATCATAGTCGCCTGTTGGACCTGTAACAGAGTCTCTCTTGATGGTGCTATCAAGTCAGGTTTTTATAATTTAGCAGAAGAAAAGAGAACTATTCCTTCTTATGCAACTGGATATTCAGGTGCCAGGCAGAGTGTGTACACTGGGTGTATAAATGAACAAATGCAGTGTGAGCCCCTGCTCTTGGAGTGCTTACCTTTTCATAGGGGAGGAAGACTGCTTATAAATCCATAAGTGTGCTGTGTATTTCAGACAAAAATCAGAGCAGGGTGCATTAGGGGAGAAAGAGTGATGGTGGCAGACAGAGGGTGACTTTATTTGGGGAAGTCAGGGAAACCCTTTCATAGCATGTGACACTCATGCAGAGACCTCAGTGATGTGTAGGAATGCTGTGGGGGTGACATCATCAGAAGAGCTTTGCAGATGGAGGGAATGGTCATGCAAAGGCCCTGCGGTCAGGAAGAGGCTTTCACTCTGGAGTGAGAGGCAAGAGGACTTGCATTTTATTCTACCTGTGATAGGAGACTGAATTTGTTTCCCAGGGCTGTCCTAACAAAGGACCACAAATTTGGTGGCTTGAAACAACAGAAATTTGTTCCCTCACAATTCTAGAGGACAGAAGTCTGAAGCCAAGCTGTCACCTTGCCTCCCTCGCTCTGAAGTTACCAGGGGAAAATCTTTCCTTGCCTCTTGAAGCTTCTGGTAGCTCCAGGCATTCTTTGGCTTGTGGCAGAGTCACTCCAGTCCCTGCCACTGTGTTCACATGGCCTTCTCCTTTGGGTCTGTGTCTTGTCCTCTTCTGTCTCTTTTAAGGACACTGGTTACTGGATTTGGGGCCCACCCAGGTAATCCGGGGTGATCTCATCTTGAGATCTTTTTTACTTAAGTACACTTGCAGAAACTCTTTTTCCATAGAAGCTCATAGTCACAGGTTCTGGATGTGAACATACCATTTTGGGGCCTGCTGTTCAACTCATCACGGGAACTATGGAGGGCATTTAAGCAGGGGGAGTGGTGGTGTCTGCGGTGTTTCATAAAGATGGCTTGGATCCTATGGGAAAGCAGTTGTAGGTGAATGAAGAATCAACCAGGAGAAGCTCCTGCAGTGGTCCAGATGAGCTAGGAGAGCGGGGAGATAGAGAGCAATGGGTGGATTCGGTTCTGCATCACAGTGGGGCAGCGGGGACTTGTTTGATGGATTAGAAGTAGCAAGGAAAGAAAAGAGACAATCCAAGATGGCAGTGCCCTTCATAGAGAATGGGGGAGTTGGGTTTAGGAGGAAGCCAAGGCAGGGGTGGTACAATCCAGAGTTCTGTTTGGGGCACGTGAACTGTTGCGAGGGGGAGATGCTGGGCATTCATTAACTTAGACGTGTGGATCTGCAGCTCAGCAGATCTATAAAGGAGAGCTTTGTCAGCCTAGAGACGGGGTAGTACCAAAGGACACTCCTCTCCAGGAAGAGGGTTGTCATGGACTGGAGACCACAATTCAGTCCATTCGCATGAAGATCACCAAACTGATAATCACCAGTTTCAATCTCTCAACCCTGGCATTTATGTCAATGTCTTCCCTGGTCTCTCAGGTGGTAAAGAATCTGCCTGTAATTCGGGAGACCTGGGTTCAATCCCTGGGTTGGGAAGATCCCCTGGAGAAGGGAATGGCTACCCACTCCAGTATTCTTGCCTGGAGAATTCCATGGGCAGAGGAGCCTGGCGGGCTACAGTCCATGGGGTCGCAAAGAGTCGGACACAACTGAGCAGATAACACTGAGGGAGGGAAGCAAGCCATCAAGAGAACCTGGCTCAGTTATCCTTGGCTGTCACAAAGGCCATTGTGTGGTTAATTTTTATTTCATTGCTATCTTTATTTTTTTTTGAATTGTTTCATTCTAAGCTCGACAAGCCTGATTGGCAGATTCACTGTCTGATTTTTTCTAGTTTTAAATGATATGCTTTTTCTTCCAGGCATCTTCATCTATTAACCTACATTCATTTTTAATTTTAATGCTCCAATCAATAATTATTTCGCTTGACAGTTTTTGACAGTCTGCTGCTCCATTTAGCTGTTTAGCGTGAATTTCAAAGGTGATTTCTCAGTCTGTACAAGGGAAGTAAACTTGCTCTTTCATCCTCTACTTTGCGGGAGCATAGGAAAATAGGCATGTTTTGCTCTTTCCTAAGGAGTTTTTAATATAGAAGAACTTCATAGTTTTCCATGTAGGAAGATAGAGGACTATAGAACAGTCACATTTTCTGTGATGTAGCATTTTGTTCCTGTCATTAATTCACTTGAAAGGCTGGATTTCTGTTAATTGGAATTGATATTGTGAGGTCAGCCCTTCGCCAAATATTTATTGAATACTTATTGTGTGCAAGGTACTATGTTAAATGTGATAAGAAATTAATACACGAGTTGGACATGACTGACGGAACACATGCGCGTGCTCGCGCGCGCGCACACACACACACACACACACTCTCTCTCTCTCTCTCCAAGAAGTGTAGTGGTCAGGGAAAGTGATTTTCAAAATTATGATGAGTAGAAATGCTTAGAAAAATTACAGTTTTATCTTGCTGAATATTATCCGCACCCAGGATAATCCTGCTTGGAAATTCCAAGTGAAAAGCCAGGAACCAAAGTGCACGGTCATCTTCTTGTCGACATTATCCACACACATACATGAGCACGTTGTCATCAAGGGCAAACCTAGCCAAAGACTAAACAGAGTGGGGTGGGGGATGGGGGGATGTTCCTTCCCACTAGAGTCACAGTGTGAAAGTTCTTGGCAGTTTCAGATGGTGTCGGCTATAGCTGTTAGTTTACATTTTGATAATTTACTAGTGAGCGTATAATATTTAATTCCCAGTTGGATTGTGCCACCAAACACAGCATTGCCAACAGAACACACTGCAAATTAGAAAGTTAAGAGTTCTCCTAGGGGACGTGCTCACTCCGTCAGCTCTTCTGTGAGTAGGAGCGTGACCTGTGGGTTAGAAGTTCTGGAACAGAAGGTGGAACTTGGATCGTATCACAGCGAACAGGAAAGGAGGTGCTCCCTGCTCCTGCTCCTCTGCAGTGAGCTGCTCTGCTCTGCCTTTCCTCCTAGGTCTGGGGCCGCTTGGCCTCAGATATCCTGGCATGATTTAGGGAAGCAGGCCCTGACCTTTTGGAGCCCTTTCTTTCATTTTGCTCCAGGCTTATTACTAGGCAAAATTCAGTGTTGTATTTGTGTGGCTAAAACTCTTCCGACTTCAGGACTGAGCTTTTGTTTTTCAGCTGAGTAGGGCCAGAGATCTAGCATTTTCTGGACATCACTGACCCTTCACCACAATTGAGGTTTATGATTCACTCTGCCGTGCAGCAGAAACTAACACTGCTGCTGCTGCTGCTAAGTTGCTTCAGTCGTGTTCGACTCTGTGCGACCCCATAGACGGCAACCCACCAGGCTCCCCGGTCCCTGGGATTCTCAAGGCAAGAACACTGGAGTGGGTTGCCATTTCCTTCTCCAATAGAAACTAACACAGCATTGTAATATAACTATACTCCAATGAAGACAATATATTAGGGCAGAAAAACCCCCAATACGCCTTATATAAACTTCCTTGCACCTTATGGTGGCAGCCAAGCCAGCCACTCATTAGAACTATGAATACTTGGCTGTTGCTCTTTTCGACTTAAGTCTGGTTTTTGCTGACTTTCATTGTACACACGCATAGGGAGGCAAACAGAAACCCTGTTCTGCACTCGCCAATGCTCTGGCTTCAAATCAGTTGAAAGTGAGCAGAGCTGGAAGTGGTGTGTCAGCCGGGCTGTTGGAGAGGGCTGGCTGGGTCTCCACCCGCTCACCACCCTCCGCCCTGCAGCCCAGAGATGGCTTCAGGTCTGTGTCCAGGACTTGCCACACTGACTCAGAGAGCTAAGTAACGTCTGGGCGGAGCATGCACTTTGATGCCGGCGTGGTAATTCACAGTGAGATGCGTCACTCGAGTATCCTTGGGCGCCGAGATCAGCGTATGCTCTGTGTCAAGCTACTCTGGAATGTAAATCACAAGTGGAAGCTATTCTGTTGATTCACTTTGAGAAATTGCTTGCTTTCTCGATGCAGGTAGCAGTAAGGGTTACAGCACTTCCGTCTCCTTAAGAAATGTTTCATAGGGAGTTAGGTAATTGTTTGGTGAGCCTGGAATCAGAGCAGGGAAGAGCTGTTGCTCTCTTTGTCTCAGGAGAAGGATGTTTTTCTAGTGGGACCCACAGTCATCTCACCAGGGTTGCCTAGATAGTGAAGCCACTTTCTTCCCCACAACAGCCTTGGCACTGCTCACATTTGCTTTAGTGACTGTACTCATCCCTGGAAGAGCCAACCCATGGCCCCTTTGGAAGACAATCTTTTCTTAAATTTTTGAGTGTAATTCACAGGTACTGGCTGGAGCAGGGGGCTGTGGTGGGGTTGGGGGTGGGACTTTGCTGTCTTCATTGACTTTGTGTGTGTATATTCTTATCCATTAAGTCTAGTTCTTACTGTAAACCTCTGACTTGGCAATCTCTTTTTCCCATTTTCAAGTTCCTGGTGGGGAGTGGTGGTGTATATCTTACTATACTCCTCATTATACTCTTTATAAGACCCTTGGAGACTTTGTAATAAACACCCCGTGAATTATAACTTCAGATCAAGCACTGGGAATTGCACAGCAACATGGAGGCATTTGCCCAGAGCAAGGGTAGGCAGATTATGGCCTACAGCCCCTATCTGGCCTGCTGCCACTTTTTTAGAAATAAAGTTTTATTGGAACAAGCAGTGTCCATTCATTTATCTAATGTCTATGGAGGCTTTCCCTGTATAACTACAGAACTGAGATGAGTAGTTGAGAAAGGGATCGTCAACCAACACAAAGTATGAAATATTTACTCTTGGGTGCGTTTCAGAAAATGTTTGCCAACCTTGGTCTGTAGAATTTGCAAGTCATAGAATTGCAACAAGTAAGAACTGGAAGCTTAGTCCCCCTCCTCCCACCGAAATTCAGTGAACAAATGGAGGATTAGAGAAGAATGAGACTTGCGTAAAGGTCACAGAGCTGCTTCGTGAGAGAGCCAGAAACTGGACTCAGACTTTCCAGTTCCTAGTGTCAGTACTTGCCTTTGGCTTTTGGAGGTGGGACGTTGGGAGTTTTACAGTTTACAGATGATCAGCCATTACAACACACAGAATAGAGCTCCTTTAGTGGCAAGAGCTATTTGCCAAACTGACTTCCCCCGGATAAAATTACCAACCAGGCTGGTACTGATATTCATTTGACAGCACCTACCAGAGGCTGAGAGTGGAGAGAAGGGACAAGGACCCTGATGAATAAGTGCTATCCTTACCCTCTGGAAATTTGGATGAGAGGAAGAGTCAGATATTTGCACATCTTTTTATTTGCAGTGTGTTTAAATGTCATCACAGGGCCACAATCAAATAAACGGAAAACTGTGTTCATTTGATCATGGGGGTTAGAGGTGTTATCAGAGGTGGCTCCACAGAGTTGAAGATGTTTGAGCTAAAGAACTCTCTCATAAGAGGCTTGCGATGGATGTGGCTTGGGGGCCTCTAGGCATGAAATCCAATAGTGTAGGAATATTTGTCTACCACACCCAGAGGTAGGGCGGCGGGTATGTGGCGAAGAGGGGACAAGAAACACAGTTGGAAATGTAGATTGGGCCTATATAGTGGAGTTCATGGTATTTCATGATAAAGACTTTACTTTACTTTCTGGGGGTCTCTAACCTGTAGATTTTAGGACAACGGGAGACCACAGTTTTTATGAAGGAGGACCTACCCATCCATATGGGCTTCCCAAGTGGTCCTAGCAGGTAAATACCCTGCCCACCAGTGCAGGAGATGTAAGAGATGTGGTTTCGATCCCTGAATTGGGAAGATCCCCTGGAGAAAGGCATGGCAACCCACTCCGGTATTCTTGCCTGGAGAATCCCATGAACAGAGGAGTCTGGTGGGCTACAGTCCATAGGATCACACAGAGTGGGACACGGCTGAAGTGACTTAGCATGCACGCATAAATCCATATGCAGTGTAAGCTTTGTGTGTGGGTTTAATAATTAATATCACTAACAGAAATCAGTGCTTTCTCCCAAATATATGTAGCTGGTTGATATAATTCATCAACCCCAAATTCATTTAAAGTGTTACTAAATTAATAGTGTCTTTTTGGTCACTGTATATTTTTTGATTAACAGATATTTAGAGCAAAATATCTATTGTTCACAGTCGGTAAAATGTTGGATTAAAAAATAATATTGGAAACCACTGCTGTTGATGACAGATAGCATGCAGTTTTCTGAGTTAACAAATGGGATTGGTTCTGGGGTCATGCTGCTCCAAATCTATTTAGCTGTGTGACTTGGACCAAGTTATTTGACCTCTCCAAGCCTTAAAGTCCTTATCTCTAATAGTAACATGATAACATTTGCCTCTTTGTCATAAAGATGTATGAAAAGCATTAGCATAGTGCCAGTTGCATGAGATGTGCCCAGTAATTTCAGCTGTTTTCATTATTTCTGGTAGTCTGTGCAAATGTGTATTAGATCTGACCCAGGGTGGAGGACGAATTCCAAGCAGAGAGTTGTAAGACCTTTTGTTACCCAAGTGAGTAACAATGGGGCTGGCATGGGCAGAGGGCAGCGGTATGGAGAGAATGGGAGAGTGAACATCCGCCTCAGGTGATGACGTGGAAAATGAGAGAACCCAGCTTCCATTCATGTCCATAGCAATGGATGAGGTAGAGATTAGACTTCAGTGAACCTTGTTCCTGTGATTTCCTGGCAGTATATAGTGTGAATTATCTGGCAGGTTCCATAGCTCTTAGTTCCTAGAATTGATCTAGGTAAGAATTCACCTGGAATAAATTTTATTTATTAGTTTAATGAATTAATAAGCCCTGTTTGGAACATGTTAAAACTAGAATTAGAATATAAGTATCTTGCTTCATGATGATGTAGTATAAGTGCAGTTCAGCCTATCCCCATCATAGCTTTCAAAGAAATGTATATAGGACAATAAGTGACATAGTCCAAATTTTAAAAAATTGTTCTATTTGCATATTATTAGTTATTTTTTGTCTGTACTTAGAAAAAAATCAAACAGGATAAATGTTAAGTGTTATCTGAGAGGTTTGTATTTTTGGGTCATTTTTGTATTTTCCAAAGTGAAAATATGCATTTTGGAAAAATATTTTTATTTTGTATTTGAGAATAGTTGATTAACAACGTTGCATCAGCTTCAGGTGTACAGCAAAGTGATTCAGTTACATTAATACATATACATCTTTCTATTCTTTTAAAATTCTTTTCCTGTTTAGGTTATTGCGGAATATTAAACAGACTTCTCTGTGCTATATAGTAGGTCCTTGTTGGTTTCTGGTTTATGTGTAGCAGTGTGTACTTGTCAACGTGTATTTTTAAAGTGCTAAAAAGGGAAACTTTAAAAAGGACTGGATTGGAAAGGCTGAAGGGAATTTGCCTTCCCCATCTTTTTGAGAAGCTGTTTACAAACGCTAGTGGTAGTGGGTGCTCTCCCAAGTGTCTCGTTTCAGTCAGATGGTGTTCTCCTAAATCTGCGGAATTGGGGACCGGCTCATAGAGGTGGGCGGAAGTGAGAAACGAGAGTAGCAGTAGTACATGCTAATGGGCCGGTCAGAATGTGACTATTACATCTTATTGGATTATTTTTAATGTTAGAATCCAGGCGAAGACAAATGATTCCTATTACTTTACCATCCATTCTCAATGTGCAAATTCTCACACCTGGGTGTTGGCACACATGTGTGGATACACGGTGAAGGGGTGCTGGGCAGTTGCCAGGAGCAGCGACAACCCCAATCCAGGAATCAGGAAATGGGGGTGGGTGGTGGTGATCTAGTCTCAACTCTGTTACTTAGTTTTATAGACTTAAGTCATTCACTTCCCTGAGCCCAGCCTTTTCATCTGGGAATGAAGGATATCTGTAACAGTTCTGACTACCTCACAGGGTTATTTTGGAAATCCATTTTGAACAGATTATAAAACCCCATACACATGAGAGTTGTTTTCAGTGCTGGCTTGGCCCTGCTTCAACACTGTGGTCGTGGGCAAGTGACTCAAGCTCTGCCGACCTGGCACCGCAAAACAAAGGCTACCGAGTCTTCACTTTTTGTCTTGAGACAGTGGAGACCGAGGTTCAGAAACAGTGGGCCAGAGGAGCATCACCTAGGGCAGTAGGTCTCAAACTGAGACAGCATCAGAATTAACTGGAAAGGCGTGTGAAACTGCAGAATCCTGGGCTCTGGGATTTCTGATTTCCTCTATTGGGACCTGAGAATATGCATTTGTAACAAAATTCCCTCATGATATCGATGCTGGGGTTCTAGGAACCATACTCTAAGGATGAGGGTGGGTATTCAGGTGGTGGGAGAACTGAACGCATTATGAAAAAGCATCCAGTTGAATTTATTAATATTAATACATGTAATAATAAATCGAGTTTATTAATATATACAAACACATCCAATTGAATTTATTAATATTACTGTGATATATTAGTATATAATATGATAAATAATATTCAACACTCATATTATATATATATATAATTTATTTAATAATATTCAATGTCCCCTTCTTCCCCCATCCACACACACCAAAATCGCCTGAACCAGACGTTTTCTGAGACTCTTGGCTACTCCTGAATATTTGGTTCTCTCTAGATACCTCAGCCAGTAGAAACAAGAAGGGACTTTGGGATTAAGCAGTTCTCCCACAAGTAGCCTAAATAACATTGACAGATCGTTCCTCTTCGGCATCCACTCCAACACAGAGATGCTTTTTCCCACATGCATGTGCACCAGAGGCCAGTGATGTCTTTTTTGCTCTGCTCTCCTTTTTTAAAAATTCAGTGAGTCAGCTAATTTTGTAGGAATGTCTCAAAGCTATTCCTGTAAAGCCAGCATTGGTCAATTGAAATAGAGGAAGCAGCGCTGATGAACGCAATCTTATTGAAATTTGATCTTGTAGAGGTCGCCCTAGATTCAGAGAGTTTGGACCGGAACCCTCCTACTCATTGCTTGTAGCTCCATGGTGTGGTAAAGTTCATTCTGCTCACATGGTGTCTACTTTTTCAGCCGGGGTTAATTCTTTTGCTGGAGGGGATGAGTAAGAGAGAGAGTTGGCATTAATTGCTTCATCAACTGCTCGTGTTAGTCATCTCCTGCTCGTCTTATTAATTCAACTGGAAGGAGGAGAAATGTTATCTCTGGTTCCAAGGCCAGCTTCAGTTAACTAGGATACTCCCTCAGAGGGACTTGTGGTCATGGTTTCATTCACTTATTAAAGGAATGAATAGATTGTGAATCTCATTATCCTAGCATGTCTATACGTAAATATATTAACGGCCACATGTGACCTTGTGATGTTTATCATTGATCAAATGCCATAGACAGGAATGTGTTAACTCAGGATTATATTGATGGTGGTTGGTTTTCAAAAAAGAAAAGAGAGGGATGTATTTAGGTTCATGCCTTCCCCGAATTCCCCTGTTTCCCACTTGATTAACTGAGGTGTGGAGGGAAGAAGAGGACAGTTTCCAAATAAAACTGCCTTCAGCTCTTTTCAGAGTGTAACGCAGTAGCTGTATTATTTTAAAACACAATTGTATGTCTGTAATTTTCTGCTCCTTACGTTCAGCTCATTCGCGTCTTCCTGTTTGGCTTGTACCTTCCCCTTCTGACTCAGTCTTCTCGATTTCTCTTCTCACTCGACCAGACCACTGTTCTTCCTCTGCCTTTAGCTTTTTCTTACTTGGCCTCCCTTGCACGGCTTTTTTTTTTTTTTTCACTGAAGCGCATCTCTGTTCACTTTTTCCTTACGAAGAGCATGGGTTATCCCCAGGCAGGTGCTCCAGATGGAAAGTATATCTTTATCTTAATTTAATAAATTCATTTGTATTCAGGAAGAGTTTATATACAGTGAAATGCACACAGCTTAAATGTATAGTTCAGTGAGTTTTGATAACTGGATATGTCTGTGTAGCCAGCACCTTATTCAAGATCCAGGGCATGTCCATCACCCCAAAGAGAGTCTTTATTTCTCCTGTTAATCTCCCCGCCCTCGCCCCCTGCCCATAATCAACCATTGCTCTGATTTCTTTCACTGTAGATGAGTTTGGTCTATTCTTGAACTTTATACAAGTGAGATCGTTCAGTAGGTACTTTTTTGGTATCTGCCTCCTTTTGTTTAACATATCATTTTAGAGATTCACCCACACTGTTGCATGTATCAGTTAAAAAATTTTTTTTTGACTAGGAGTCCAGTGTGTGTGTGAATACTACAGTTTATTCTCTCACTTGTTTATGGCCCTTTGGGTTGTTTCTGTGTTTTGACTGTTATGAAGACAGCAGCTGTAAATACTCTTTGGCAAGTCTTTTTGTGGACATATATTTTCATTTCTCTCTGGAGTGGAATTACTGGGACACTGGTTAGGTGTGTAAGTTTATAAGAACCTGACTGTTTTCTAAAGTGGTTGCAGCATTTTATGTTCCCTCCCCAAGTATATGAAAGTTCCAGTCATTCCACATCCTCACCAGCATCTGGTCCACCCCCCGCCCCATTCTTTTTAATTTTAGCTATTCTAGTGGTTAAATGAAGTAGTATCACATGGTTTTAATTGCATTTCCTGATGACTCATGATATTGAGCATCTTTTTATGTGCTTTTCGGCCATTTGTGTATCTTCTTTTTTTGTAGTGTCTGTTTAAAATTCCTTGACAGTTTTTAAAATTGGGTTGGTTGCTTTTTTTTGATGTATTTAGTTCTTTATATATTCTGAATATAAGTTTTTTTTTTTTTTGGTCAAGTGTATGTATTACAACATTTCCCCCCAGTGTTTTGGCTTATCTTTCTTTTTTAAACTGTGTTTTTGGGTAAGCAGTTTTTAATTCTAATGAAGTCTCAATTTACCATTTTTTTAAGATAAATGTTTTTTCTCATGTCTTCGTGGAGCTTTTGCTTACCTTCTGGTTACTGAAATGTTCCCCTAAATTTTCTCTCAGAAGCTTTTTGGGTTAGTCTTAATATTAAAGTTCTAACGCATCTCAAATTAGTTTTAATGTATGGTGTGAGGTAGGGGTCAGGGTTCCATTTTTTTTCAAACATTTATTGAAATGTATCAAATGATTGAGGAAGTTTTCTTTCCTCATCAAATTACCTTAATGTCTTTGTCAAATATCAGTTGAGAATATTTGTTGTTTCAAGACTCTGTTTTATTAGATTGATGTGCATGCTAAACTTAGGTCAATACTGGGCTAAAACAGCTTCATGGTAACTCAGGTGTTATGTATTCTCTAATTTTATTCTTCTTTTTCAAGATGGTTTTTGGTGGTCCAGCTCTTTTAGAGCTCCATACACATTTTATAATTGACTTTAATTTTTTAAAAAGCCTTTGAGAAGTTTGTTTGGCTTGCATTGAATTATAAGGGATCAATTTAAGGAAAATAAGTATATTAACAATATTGAGACTTCCAATTCAAAAACAGTATATTTCTTTGTGTTTATTAATTTGTTTCAATGATGGCTCCCTATTTTTGGTGCAAAGGAACTGCCTGTCTTTTGTAAAATGTAACTGCATTTTGCTTTTTTTTCCGATACTGTGATACATTTAATTTTTTAGAATTTCATTTTCAAATTACTTGATGTTATATAAGGAAATACAGTTGATTTTTACCTTATTGACCTTATATTTGTGGACTGCTAACTTCATTTATGAGTGAGGATATATAACCACACCTTGTCTCTCACCTTACAGGGAAAGAATTTGCTCTTTTACTATCAAGTGTGATGTTAACTATAACTTTTTCATAGTTGTCCTTTATCAGATTGAGGAAGCACCTTCTGTTTCTAGCTTTATTAGGGATGTTTGTTTTTATCAGCAGTGGATTTTGAATTTTGTACAGTTCTCTTTCTGCTTCTAATAAGATATCATATTGTTTTTCTCCTCTATCTGGTAAATTACATTGATTGATATTAGACTTTGAATCAACCTTGAGTTCCTAGGATAAGAACAAGTTATCATTATGCACAGTTCTTTTTACCTATGACTGAATTTTTTGCTGATATTTTATTGTTTTTACAAATATGCCCATTAAGAATTGTCTTTAATTTTTTCCCCCTGTGTAGTATTTGCTAGCTTTTAATATTGGCGTTATGCTGCTCTTATAAAGTGTGTGCTAGAGTGTTCCTGTTTTCACTATTTTCTGAAAGCACTTCTGTAAGATTTTATTTCTTTTAAAAATAATTGGTGAAATTTGATAGTTGAAAACACTTGGGCCTGGAGTTTCCTTTGTGCAAAGGTTCTAAAAGTATTTAATTTCTAAAAGTATTTAATTTAATTAAAAATATTATACAGCAAAATATCCTTTTTTGGTTACAGTTCTGAGTTTTAACACGTGTAGCGTTGCGTAACTGTGACTGTAATCAGGTTTCAAAGCAGTTATATCACTGTGTGCTGAGGATTTTGATAAGGAATTCAATTTTCTTAACTGATAGTAACCTATTTTTTTTAGCAGAGTTTTTGTACATTTTTGGTTATGTTGAGGTAAATTTTGTATCCATTTTTCAAAAAATTGTTCACTTCCTGTAAGTTGCCAAAATTATTGGCATAAAGTTGTTTGTAACATTTAATATTTGTAGGATTTGTAGCAATATCTGCTTTTCCATTATTATTATTTTGTTTTCTCGTTTTTGTAATTAGACTTGCTGGGAATTGAAGAATGAACTGTTGCCGATTTTCTGTTTCACTGATTTCTGCTCTTAGGTTTACTATTTCTTTCTTACTCCTTATTTTTGGCATAATTTTCTCTCCTTTTTGTAGATCATTTGATTTGAAATTTTTATTCTTTTCTTTTCCTGGGTGTACAGGTACATACATTTCTAGAATTATTTCTTTCTAGTGAATGCTCTTTAGTTTTTATGACATTTGTTCTAGAACTCTGGTAATTCTCCTTGTCTACAACCTGCTCTATGAGTATGGGCTTAATAGCTGTAGCCTGTTCAGGCTTCAGCCAAGGACTTAGGGTGAATTCTCATGTTTCAACTGCACTGCACAGATTTTGATACATAATACTTTAATTGTTGCTTAAGTCAGTATTTGGTTATTTCTATTTTATTTCCTCCCCAGGTTAATAGTTAAGTATTTTAATTCCCAGAAATATTTTTAGCTTTCCTTTTTTCTTTTTCTTTTTAAATTTATTTATTTTTTAATTGAAGGATAATTGCTATACAGAATTTTTTCCTTTTTTTCTTGATTGCTAGATACGTTTTTGATTTACCTGATTTTTGCCATAATTTTGCCTTAAAATTTTGAGATCATTTTATTAGATGCATGTATGTTCATGATCATAAAATCCTCTTTACTGAGCATTCCTTTTGCAGGTATATAATATCCCTCATGGTCATTTTTAATGCTTTATGACTTACATTCCATTTGTCTGATATTAAAAGTACTGTCCTAGATTTTGTCTTTATTTTTGTTCATATTTTCTTTTTTATAATTCCTTATTTTCAATGTTGGTTTATACTTTCACTTTAAAGTGGTTCATTTTCCTCTACTACTTATTGTATGTAGTTTAAATGTAATGTTGTCTCTGTTAGTTACTGACTTTACACCCAATTTCACTTATTTAAATTATTTTTATTAAGACATTTTAGCCTTGCTACTAATGTTTTCTACTTGCTATTTCCTTTTGCTTCTTTATTTTTTTTTTAAACTACTTTCCTTCCTTTCTTTGGATAGACTGAATTTTCTTTTGCTAGTTTTGAAGGAATATATTTTATTTTATTCTTATCATGTTTAACCTTATGTTTCTATAAACTTAGTTTTCTCTAAGGCTTATCAATAACTTCTCTGTTCCCCAAATCACTCCACACTTCATAACCATTAGACCTTTCCTGCCTCAGTCTGAGATTTTCCCCCTCCTGAGACTTTACTACCTTCTTTCCTCCAAGAGTTCCCGGAATACTTACATTAGTTAACGGGCATAACTCTAAGATGATTCAACCTCTAGTCTATGCAACTTCCCCATCTTGTTGGGAACCAGAAGTGACTGGTACTTTAAGAAAGTTTATTCTTCTGCAGAGTGGACTGTTGAATTGATGGGGGTGATTCTGGAGACAGAGACACTACCTAGGGGTCCCAGTGTAATAGTCATGAGAGTTTCAGAGGTTTCTAGTGAATACAGTGGCTGTCAGAGTGGGTGTATTGTGTAACAATCAGTAGGTCTTCTCATATGTGAGAGAAAGAGGGGGTGATGGTGCTAAGCATGAATGGCCAATATATTAAATTTCTGGGGTTGTTTTTTTTAGCCCTATCCCCTTCTTGAATTCCAGTTACATGGTTTCTTATCAGGGTTAAATGAGGCAAAATGTAAAAGACACAACATATATCCTGATATGGAAATAATAATTTAGAAAAAAAATTAAGTAATTAAAAAAGTGCCCACTTCCACATTTCTGTCTCAGATGACTGTATGAATGGGCATAGGGAAGCTCAGGTGACTTAGAAGGAACAAGTGTTTTGCTTTTTAGTTTGAGTTGTTGCTTTTTTTTTTCCTTGCAGAAGGCAGGGGGAAATGTATTTATTTTTATTTATTTCTTGTTGTTTTAAATTTGGGTCATCAGTAGGACATCTAGATGGCAGATAATTGAGTATATAATTCTATATATAGAGAGAGCTGATAGGAGAGAAGGATTTGAGAGTAGTTTGTAAAGACCCTATAGGGGATCTTCCAGGAGAAGGTGACAGGGTCCAAAAGAATAGAGATCCCTGTTATTAAATTGTATTACTTAAAAAAACTTTTTTTCTATTATTATTATTTTTTTGTCCGCACCATGTGGCATGTGAGATCTTAGTTCCGAGACCAGGGGTTGAACCTGCGCCCCCTGCATCAGAAGCACAGAATATTAACCACTGGACCACCAAAGAAATTCAAGAGTAGAGATCCTTGAAAAAAAGACATGGATTTGGAGGATGGAAGATGCATCAGAGAAAATAGAGGACTGGATTCTTAACCCGGTTCCGACACTGACTGGTTTGCTTAACCTTTTGAAAAGCACCAAATCCCTTCAGGGGCTTCTCTTTCTTTTAAGCCCTTTTTTTCCCTTTCCTTCCCCTTTCCTCCCCTCCATTCTTCATTAATTCAAATATTTTTCTTGAATCCTCATTATATGTCAAATTTTGCTGTAGGTCCTGAGCTTAAAGCATCAGATAAGGTGTGGGCTTTGACCCCTTGTGCTGAGAGCAGGCAACAGATTCAACCGTTACTCTCTGTTAAGCATTGTGGTACCTGTGTGTTACAAAACCACAGAGAAGGGGCATCTAAATTAAATTGAAGGGCCTTTCCTGGTGGTCCAGTGGCTAAGACTTCATGCTCCCAATGCAGGGGGCTTGGGTTTGATACATGGTAAGGGAACTGGATCCCACATGCTGCATGCTGCAACTTAAGACCTGGTGTATACAAATGAATAATAAAAATAAATATTTAAAAGTAACTAGGTAAATAAAACACAATAGTTCTCTGTAAGTTTATTAAGAAAAATAAATCGGATCGAAGGAAGGAAAAGGGGAGTGTGAGAAGGCTTTCAGGACACGTGTCCTTCAAACTAAGCTTCTCAGAATGAGAGGTAGTTTAGGCAAGCGTATGCAAAGTAATTTAGGCAGCGTATGCAAAAAGGAACAAAACAGTGCAGAATGGTATACAGATGGGCTAAAGAAGCTGTTGAAGTCAGGCTGGCCCGACCGCCTTGGAGAGGTTCAAAGTCTAGGGCAGGAGGGGTCTGGTAGGCCAAACCCAGAAGTTTGGGTTTTATCTGGGATGGAATGCAGACCCACTGAAAAACTTGAAACAGGGATGTGAAAAATCAGGTGTGTGTTTTAGAAATCCCATTATTGTACTGGGCATTTGCTGTGATAAGGGACCAGGTGGTGAGCTGGGAGCCCAGAGGAGAAACAGTTCTAGAAATTCAGGTGACAGAGGAATGCTTACTCAACAGCCATGAAGCACCTGCTCCATGCTCATCCCCGGCCTGTGTGCTGGTCATCCCACCTGGCCCCACGGAGATAGGTCCCTTGTTCTCAGAGAGCTTGGAGTGATGGTGGAAGGAGTGGGTAGATTGGAGAGGTGGAGATGAGACAGCACCCAGAGGACTTGGTGACTCATCCGACGTTGGAGGTGAGTGAGAGGGAGGAGTTTGTGGTTTGAATTATTCGGTGGATGATGACCCCATTCACTATGGTGGGGGACCCAGCAGAGCCCAGCAGAACCTCCAGGCAAACGTGTCCAGCACGTGAATAGATCCAGACCTCTGGAGGGACCTCTGCAACTTGTGTGCGTGCTCAGTTGCGAACTTGTGTCTGACTCTTTTGCAACCCCATTGACCATAGCCCACCAGACTCCTCTGTCTGTAGGGTTCTCCAGGCAAAAATACTGGAGTGGGTTGCCATTTCCTCCTCCAGGGCATCTTCCCCCCGCCAGAGATCGAACCTGTGTTGCTTGTGTCTCTTGTGTTGGCAGGTGGATTATTTACCATCGAGCCACCTAGGGAGCTTACTGAATGAAAGAAGTGGACTAGGTGTTAAACATACTTGATTTTGTTCAGGTCCAGGATTCAGTTTCAGTCTCCATTATGGTTGCTTCCCTGAGAAGCAGACTTCTTTACATATCTCCCATAACTTAGTGTGCAGCTGGGCAAAGCAGGAGGTTTAGTTGTTGTAGGTACATCCGGGGTCCAGTACCGTTAATTTCATTACTCAGCCTTCGTCCCTTCACCTTTCCAGCCTGGGAGTGAGCTCACTACTTGATTTTGGCTTGTTATGTAGGTTGCTGTGGGCAGTGGTTGTATTCATGAGTGCTTGTAGGGGTTTTAGGATGATCTGGCCCTATTTATGTATTTTACAGATAAGAGATGAGGCCTGGGGAGGTTTGGGGACTTTCAGAGTATGAGCAGGGCTGAGATTAGATCTCCAAGTTCACTGGTCTCTCTGCCACTGCCTTCACCACCGTCCCTCCCACTTATTTGATTCACATTGGAGTGCTTACAGATCCAGGCAGAAATGCTCTTAGGTATATATTTGTGCAGAAGTTTGGAAATGCCTAAGCCTGTGTATGTAACTTTGAGACTCTGTGTAAAGCCTGTCAAGAAGCATTGGGTCATTCTAGCTCTGATGCAGAGAGACGTGTCCTTGGTGTCGCAGTTAGATGCAGGCAGCTCCCTGAGTGCACCCTGCTTCAGGGTGCCCTCCAAAGGCTCCCTGGAAGGTGTCGTTTGACCCCAGGTAGAGAATCACGGTGCACTGCCACTTCAAAGAATAAAAAGAGTGCAGAAACTACCGAACTGAGTGTGGGAAGCCCTTCTTGTTGGTAAGAGTTTCAACTGCTAGAGAAGGGATGTGTTGAAAGGACATTTACTTTCATCAGCTCAGAGCATCTGTTTTTTGTTCTTTAAAAAGAAGCAACACCTCAAATTATGGCAGTCCCTAGGCAAGTAAGCACTTGAGATTTTGATCTGTACAGATTCTTCGACGGAGTGCCTCGCAGGAGCTTTTAGTAGTGATTTGCAGCATTTGTCTAGTTCTGTAGAATGACAGCCCGTCTTTGTGGGGAAGGGGAGAGAGAGGCAGAGACCGCTAAGGAGCCACTCTGTGAAACAGCAAATAAGCCATTTCTCTCAGATGTGGATAGAAGTGGAAACTGGGCTTAGCAGGCCCCGGAGACCAAATTAAAGGAGATAGGAAATGGAAACTCAAGTCCGTGTTTTCATTTTCAACTCGGTGCCCACCTTCAAAACATTCACTCAGTGTGGGCTTCGTCACAATTTTCCCCCCTCTTCGATGCAGATTTCAATTTTCTTATTGTGGTAAACGTATAGAGCATAAAACTTGCACATTCTTCGTGTGCAAAGTGACATCGGGAGCATTACAGTGATGGACATCACTCCCCCCCTGTCGTGGTAATTATTATTTTAGGCCCAGGTTTCCTAAATGAAGCAAATTGACAGTTAGGGTGGTGTCACCCTTAACCCCAGGGCGCAGTGTAACCACCGTTAAGAGTCAGTCTCCCATCTCTTTTTTTCCTTATTCATACGGTTTTGTTCAAGCCTAGTTGCAATATTGTTCATACTCTTCATAAAGAGAATTTTAGAACTGTTAGGAAATTTAAAGATGCTTCATTCCATTTCCCCCGTTGTTTAGGTTAAGACCTGAGTGACCAAAATGGCTTGCATAGCTGGACAGTAGCCGAGCTGGGTCTCCCTCTGTCCCGGGCGGCTCTGTCTTTAGTTTCAAAATTATTATAAAAAATTCATCTGTGGTTTATTTTTAGGGTCATCTTCCTTCTCTCTCTCTCTCTCTCTCTCTCTCTCTGTGGTTTCTATGTCTGGATTTTTTTTTTTTTTTTTAAGTGGCGTCTTTAAGCAGGAATTTGTTTTAAACAAGAAAATCACAACATTCATGCCATTCCCAGGGCTTATCACCCATGACTGAGACTGTGAATTCTCTCCCTTCTTGTCTCTGTCCAGATATTCTAAATCCAGGATGTTACTTTCTTTTTTTTTTTTAACCCCCATTTGTTTTGCTGAGTGTGGTGAAATCACAGTTTAAAGGTGATTGTCATTTTCCCAAGATGAGGTTTTTTTTTTTTTTTAAGCCAGTTTCTTTTCCTTCTTAAGATCTGTTTTCCACTTTGAATTAGGTGGAAACTCAGGGAAGCGGAGCCCTGCAGCTAAAAACCGACCATCTGCTGACCACTTTACCCCCTCAGGGCCGACCTGCCTGTATGATCCCTTTCAAAATCCTTTCCAGCTTCTAAATTCCTATCAGCAAGGAGTTAGGGCCTGGTCCTGCCCACGCTGGAGGTCTGTGGGAGGTGGTTAGGAAGCCGGAGGAGAGAGAGAGAAGCCGGGGTATATTGTTTGGGTCGGCCATGGCAACCGCAGCAGTAAAAAGGAACAGGACTAGTTTTGTGCTGCTCTGTAGATGGCCAGGATTCAGCACTTATCTCTGGACTTTCTGCTCGGCACCAGACAACCTGATCTCCTGGTAAGCTCAGACTTGGCTCTCTTCTGCCCGTCTTTGATCACATCCTCAGGCAGGAATGGACGTGGGGAGGGAGTCCAGAACACACTGAGACTAGTACCCAGCAGAGACATAGTGACCACAGAGGCAGAACGGGGAGTGTTTTCTCGTCCGTACCCCAGATACAGAGAGAAGTCCCTCCCCAGGCCCTTGGTTGAGCATGTGTGCAAGTGACCAGCTAGACCAGCAGGGAGGGCGCAGCCAGGAGGGAAGTGAGGAAAGCTTCCCGTGTACAGTCAGGGAAGCTGAAAGGCGGGACCTGCCTGCCACCTGTGGTTCACGAAAATGGGATTGCAAAGGAGAGTGGGAATCCAGAGAAAGCCCCCCTCGCTGAACAATAGCTTGTTTTGCCTTGAGTCAGAATGGCTTTTCTTTTCATTCAGCAGATCATTTTTGGTGCCATTCAGTGTATTTTAAGCTGTGTGTTTCATCCAAATCAGATGAAGAATTTTTATTTTTTTTCAACCCTGTACCGTGTTGCTTCCTCCTGGGCAATGTAACCTATACATGTCATTTTATTGCCTGTGAGCAACATCTAGGTGGTCAAGTCCTGAAGTTTGAATGTTGTTTCTGCTAAGAGGCACCGGTGATTCTTATTCAAAATTGGGCAAGTCTGACATTTCATTTGGGGAAGTCTAAGGAAGTTGGTGAGGGCTTCTGTTAATAAAAACAAGTGCCTCTTTTTCTCCTTATCGCCTCTCACTATCTGCTTGGCTGGCTCACGCAGTGTGGTCTGGCTTTAGTTCTCCCTGGAAGTCTCATTGTGCTTTCAGAGCTCTCTTTTACTATGACCCACAAACAGTGTTCAGACTTCACTCTAAGGAGCCAAAGGTAAAAACCACGAATAAACAGGGCAACAACATCTCTGCTTTTCTGACTTCAGCCCTCCTTGAAAACCACTTGGAATCTGCCTCTGAATTCAGAGAGATGTGTTCGTTTTTCCTTCTGCTTTCCTATCCTCACCTACTGTGTTCTGCTGCCCTTTTATTTTTATTCTTTTCATGGTCACCGACAGGGAAATAGTTACTCAATTTGTCAAAGGCTGGGTGGTGAGGTCACAGATTCTGACATTAGCCTGTAATTTGTAACAGTTTCAGACAGTTGACAGCAAGATTTTGCTTGCTTATTTCTGAGCTGTTTTCCACAGTCTTTTCGATGCAGTTTAATAGTGAGTAATAGAGGTGTTCCTTTCTGTTGGGGAGGTGCTGTACACAGCAGATCAGCAAACACAGGAGAACTTCAACAGGCTCGTCATTTCTTGTCCAGTGGTGAACTGAACATTGCATAAAACAAAAATGGGGCTTTTTTCTGGAAGATCAGATATTAATAATTTCTGGACAGATGTGGTGTTGCATGGGTTACATTTTGAAAAATTCTTTTCTGGATGTGTTTTCTTGACCTATTTGAGCTTTGCTGCCTTTAAAAAAATTTAGCTTCATTGAAAAGGCAGGCCGTGTTAAACACTATATTGTATTTTACTGAATTGCAAGGACAGTCATAGAATCAGAATCTTAGAGCTGAAAGAGCTTTAATCTATCCTCATGTTCTAATTTCACAGATGAGAAATCTGAGGCATAGAGAAGTTAAATGATCAACCCCACAACACACAGCTTGTGTGTGTTCAGTCTGGGACTGAAAAAAACCATCTCTCCAGAGACACCTGGATGAGTGTTTTTTTTCTTCATTGGACGTAGCTTTTTAGCTTCAGTTAGGATTTTTTTTTCGTTATTGAGATTATTTTTTAAAATAGATTGGCCTTGAAAATTTATTATTTTTGCTTACTTGAAATATGTCTATGTTATCATATAACATGGGAAATGTATACACAAACGCTGCAGAGATTTTAACGGTGCTGTAGCCATTAGGTGTTTAATCCTCTCTGGAAAGAAGTTGATTTGTTTAAGAAAAGCCCAGTGTTGTGTTAAGTATACACTTGGAACAATAAAACATCACCTCCTAGGTATTGGGAATGAGAGTGGGAGGGGTAGGGAGTGGCCGGTCCTGTGGGCAGCTCAAACACATTTTTGTTCTAGCCTCTCACATGTTAACACAATAATTTATCAGAGAAGGCCTTCTTCAGCGGGACTCTCTAATGATAGAGTGATGTGTTGAGACTTGAAGGTTCTAGGCACTGCTCGAAGGAATAATGAACGCAGTCAGTCTGCATGCAAGTGAAAATTTAATCACTGAGAAGTGGAACCAGTTGCCCCTTTTGTTTGTTGGTTGGGTCTTTTTCTCTTTCATCATTGTTTTGTTTTTTTTTTTAATTGGGGAATAGTTGATATATAATTTTCAAATGTATGACACAGTGATTCACAAGTTTTAAAAGTTATACTCCAAGAGGTTGTAATTTTTCTCCCCCCCCCCCCACCCCCGCTTGTTACCCTGTGGCATTATCTCTGCTGTGACCTTGGGACAGATGGTTGGGGTGGGCAAGTACACGCTCCTGGTGCTCGGAGCAGTCAGGAAGCATCGCATGAGATGTGTGTGCAGCACGGCCCTACAGACTCAGAAAGGGACCTCGTTCTGTACCTTGGGCAAAACTTCCCAGGGCCTGGGGGGGTCTCTTCCCAGTGTTGAAGCTATTTATTGATGAGAACGGCACACACTGACTCTCAGGACTTGATTATTTATTTGTACTATTTGTACTTGGGTGCTGTTTACTCCATGTGTGGCTTTGTTAGAAGTGGGTTAAAAATTTGGAAGGAAGAAGTCTTTGGTCCCTTTGGGAAGGCACAGGTTGGTCATTTCTCTACAGAGAGCAGCACCCGGTGAGTAAATTAAAAACACCTGAAGCTAATGAAACTCTGATGGGCTTCCACTGTGGCTCAGTGGTGAAGAATCTGCCGGCCGATGCAGGAGATGCGCCTTCGATCTCTGGCTCGGGAAAATCCCCTGGAGAAGGCCATGGCAACCCACTCCCGTATTATTGCCTGAAGAATCCCATGAACAGAGGAGCCTGGTGGGCTACAATCCATGGGGTCACAGGAGAAATGGACATGACTGAACGACTGGACACGCAAACACGCTGATGCAGTCAGGGGAACACTAGCCTAGGCCTTGAGGCCAAGGTCCTAACAGAAAGTGAGGTGGAGATGAAAACAAATGAGTCCTGTGCTCATTCCTTTCCTAACTGAAAAACCGAGAGCAAATTATGGAATATTGTGGAGCCTCAGCTTTCTTCACCTGTAAAATGGGGATAATAATTCCTGCCTCGCTGGTGCCTTCTGAGGATGCAATCTGCTGACATCTATGAAGCCCTACACAGTACCTATACTCTCAGTGGTGGGCCTCTGTATATAGAGGGTTTTTTCCCACTCTTTGTAGCTCTCTGCCTTGATTCATCCACTGTGAAAAGAATATGCTTCGCTAGATGATCATTAAGCACTATTTTGGCTCTTTTAACCAATAAATTATGCTCTTGATAACAACCCCCTCCAAAAAATATTGAAGATTAAGCCCAGTGGGAGCTTTGTCTCTTTTATGAGAGAATTGGGGAGTGAGGGGCAACTGTAGGGAAAAATAATTATAGAAAACAAAGGATAAGAATTTTAAGCTAATAAGGACCTACTGTATAGCACAGCGAACTCTATACAATACTCTGTAATGGCGTATATGGGAAAAGAATCTAAAAAAGAGTGGGGATATGTGTGTGTATAACAGAGTCACTTTGCTGTACACCTGAGACTAACACAACATTGTAATCAACTATACCCCAATAAAAATTAAAAAAATAATAATTTTAAAAAAGGAAAATAAATTAGGCTAGCTTTCCACAGATTACCACCACCATCTCCCCTCCCCCAAAATTTAAGTGCAAAGAAGCGGCTAATAAAAGCTCTAAAATACTTTTAGTACAGAAAAAGAATGGAAAAAGTGTTGTTAGAAAGATGAATAAACAGCTGTATTCTATATAGCATCTCACGAACTTTTTTGAGATGGATTTGAAGGGAATTGAAGGCTTGAGAAGGGTCTTCAAGGAGTCCAAGGGTGAAAAAGTTAATAGATATTTAAAGAAGTGGAGTTTGTAACAATTTGATGGATGGTAATGATGGATTTACTTCTTCTTAGAATTATTTTGTCCTTAACACTTAATAATACAGTCTTCCTTTGGTATCCATGGGGGATTGGTTCCAGGTTTCCTCAAAGGTACCAAAATCTGAGGATGCTCAAGTCCTATCAACCTGCTCTTGGTTGAACCCAAGGATGCAGAACCCACGGATAGGGAGGCCTGACTACACCGTCGCTAATAATATGTTAAGGAATTTTCCTGATTTGTAATCTGAAACAAAATTATCTGATATATATGCTGCAATGGAAGTCCACTTAATAAAATGCATTGATAGGTATGCTAGTTTGACGAACTTCCATTCCTCACCTCGCTGAGGCATTTCCACTTTAAAATGGTGATGTTGGCACTAAATAAGCCCAGGGCAGTGTCCTCCAAGAGTAAAAAAGCCATGCCAGAATTTCCCTAAAACTCTTATTAATGGAAGTATCATATCCACATAGCAAGGATGTTTAAGAGATGAGCTGGCAAAGTATTACACTAAAAGCATCCCTAGTTTTTTTTTTCCCCTCTTAGCTTTTAGAATCAAAACCATCTTTTTATTGAAAACGAGAAGGGGAGAGAACTCTTCACATTATTCTTGTGAGAGGTGTCAGAATTCTCTGGGTCCACCTAAACGTAAAGGCTTTTACGACAGCTGGACTTCTGAGCAGTATAGATTTGCAAGTAAATTTCTTTCCTTCAAATGTTCCTCTCCACAAGAGAAGGCAAACCCATTACTTCTTTAGAATTTCTTAATGATTATTCACTTCTGTTCTTACTTCAGATTTCCCTAGTAAAGATTTAAATATTTAATTTTGCGTACTCCTGGAATTAACTGCTTTCAGATATAGTATATTGACTCAGAATATTTAAATACATCAAGTGCTGACTTTGTTAGAAGGGAAAAAAAAAAAAACCTCAACGTTTTCAGGCAGAAATCAATGCAAAATGCGGTATGCTGCTGCTGCTGCTAAGTCGCTTCAGTCGTGTCTGACTCTGTGCGACCCCGTAGACGGCAGCCCACCAGGCTCCCCCGTCCCTGGGATTCTCCAGGCAAGAACACTGGAGTGGGTTGCCATTTCCTTCTCCAATGCATGAAAGTGAAAAGTGAAAGTGAAGTCACTCAGTCGTGTCCGACTCTTCGTGACCCCGTGGATTGCAGCCTACCAGGCTCCTCTGTCCATGGGATTTTCCAGGCAAGAATACTGGAGTGGGTGCCATCGCCTTCTCCCAAAATGCGGTATAAAGTTTCCTAAATAGAGTACAGTAGAGTGAACATAATTTAACTTTCTTCTTGGAGATTTATTGTCATTTCTCTGAAGTGATTACACTGATATAGTAGAGTCATGCATGAGGCCCCAGAAGCTCATAATTCTTTTTGATGCCATGGCCTCTGCCTTATCCACTTTTCTTGGTTGTCATGTCTTAAAGCTCCTTTCATTTGCCTGTATCTGATCTGTTGTAAACTTAAGGGAAACCAGATAAGCAAGCTTATAAAATTACTGGGCTGGATTGTATACCCTGATTCTAACCCCTGACTCCAGCTATTCAGTTTGGCCCAAGGCAGTGCTGGCCACGTTCTCTGTGGTGGAGACTGAGAGATTCAGGAAGGACGGTTCCCAGCTAAATTGAGCCATTCATATATAAAGTAAGGGCTGTCTGTGTGCATGACATTTAAAAATTTTAGTAACAGCCCGAAACGGGCATTGGATAAAATAATAAAAATAAATACGATCACCTCTCTGCTTAAGCCGTTTACGATTCAAGACAAAGCTGCTAGTAAGACATCGTATAGGACTTCATTGCTTTTACTGCAAGGTATACATAAAGGCCTGTTAAGGTATAGACCAGGAGCTTCAGAAGGGATGTCAATGCCAGCAGGTCCCAGAGTGCTGGATTTGTCCCACATGCCTGGCTGGGCATGGTGTATGTAGGTAAACACCTGGGAGACTGGTGACTTAGAGAAACTCAGGGCATTTGTCTTCAGCCTCTGTGATCCCGGGCAGCAGAAGAGATCTGAATAGTATGGGTTTGCTAATGCTGCTTCTAGTCAGCTCCTTTTAGCCAAGGGAGGAGTAGCTGAGGATTTTTATGCACACACCAAAATACTTACTTGGCTCATAAGACAGGTAAGAAGACAGAGTGATAATTTATACCTCGTGGAGTTTTTCTTAAGTGTATTTTCCCCGTAAGTAGAAATAGTAGTTTATAAATGGATCTTTTCAGAAAGATGATAAGTCATACCTTGGGAACTCAGAATACATTTCTCACAGAAACAGTGTGTGTGATAGCGGGGTCCCAGGAAAGTCCACAGAGTACCCTGATGACCATAGGACCATGGCCATCACAGTCTTCATGGAGATTGGAGCCCGGGAGCCCTGTTGTTTAGTTGCTAAGTTGTGTCCGACTCTTTGCAACCCCATGAACTGCAGCCCGCCAGGCTCCTCTGTCTATGGGATTTCCCAGGCAGGAATACTGGAGTGGGTTTCCATTTCCTTCTTCAGGGGAATCTTCCTGACCCAGGGATCAAACCCACGTCTTCTGCATTGGCAGGTGGATTCTTTACCACTGAGCCACCAGGGAAGCCCCTTAGCTGGTGGTATATGACTCTGAAGAATGGTCCTCATGGTTTGTAGGAGAACAGTGAAAAATATGAGTAGAAGCAGGTCATTATTTAACTGATAGAGTGAGTGAAACTGGCAGACAGCCTGATGGGAAGTGAACTCACTTTTACTGAAGTGGGTCCAGAGAGCCCAACTAAGAACAGGAAGGAAGTTAAAGGTAAGGAGAGTTGGACTCCACTTGGGGAAGAATGTTCTAGCATCAGGACTGCCTAAAAATAGAACAAGGTGATTGAAGAGGTAATGAGACCTCTGTCACTGGAGATGTTCAAGCAGAGGTGGGAGGACCTCCTTAATTCTCCAAAATTCTCCAGAGGTAAGCCGTCTGTTGAACAGAG
The DNA here is from genome assembly GCF_032452875.1 of Bos javanicus. Taxonomy (NCBI): domain Eukaryota; kingdom Metazoa; phylum Chordata; class Mammalia; order Artiodactyla; family Bovidae; genus Bos; species Bos javanicus. Next base: position 40,855,127 of record NC_083890.1, read on the forward strand.
GGTTATAATGGATGACTATTCCTTTTTCTCCCAGCACTGAGATACAGGACTTAGGCACATTTGTGTTCCAGTTTTTAATTGGAAAAGATAACATAACAGCATTGTAGTAATTTTGACAAAGGCAAATAGCCATACCCCTAATATGGTCTAACTTTTTGCTTTGTGTACTATGTTCCTCGTTAGCATACACATAATTTCTGTGAACCAGTGGACAAAAATGAGCAAAATGTTATTTTCCTACTCTTGAGGAGTGTTATATTCAGTATGACTCATCTGTTTTTACACTTCTAAGTACTGAGAATAATAAGATATTTAATGGTGTGTTTTTATGGTATTCCTTGTTCAAATGTTTAAATTCCTTATTAACAAAGCCAAGATTATAATATATTCGAAACATGTTGCAATCTTACATAGTTTAAATTTTTCATTGTTTCAATATTTTGACTTTACTATTTCTGTGGTCCTTGAGGATTGCTCAGGACAAAGTTCTTTTGACTTGTATAATTACCACACTGGATTCCCAGTATTTCTTATCCCAGGGTGGCCTGTATCTTAGAGTAAACTCTGATAAAGTGCATTTGGGGATGGGATGTTGAGCAGAAGCTTCCAGTGACCAGAGAACCTGTGATTACTCTCTAGGTCATGAATTTTCAAAGATCTTGAATATAATTAAATACATTTCTTAATAAACTAGGCTGAACATAATTTAATCTTTCCCCGAAGGTACTTCAGAGTCTTGGAGTGCTCTGGGGTCATGGTGAACATCAATTACCTTCTCACGGTTGGTGTGCAGAAGGAGATAGTTAATAGAGTTCCGTTTGATCGAGTCCTGAATGACCAGACATTTGTTCTATTATTATAAGTAGTCCAGTGTGAAGACTGGAACCAATGCTCAATGTTAAATTCTCAGGCTGGAGAGAATGTAATAAAGACGAGCTCTTTGGTTTTGAGAGGCTGAAAGTTGCTAATAATTCACATGGCTGTGGTAGTTCAGAGCACTTTTTTGAATCCTTTAATGCACTGTCACATACATTGTCTATTAATTGTTACTTATAACAATCCTGGGGAGAAATACAAGGCAGCTGGCATCTCATTTTTACAGATGAAGCTCAGCAAGTTTAAGTGACTTGGGAAAGGTCACACAGTATTTAGATAATGTGTGTGTGTGTGTGTGTGTGTGTCTGAGGCCAGTTGACTCCAAATTCAGTGTTCTTTTTAGCATCCCTAAGGATACTAAACCTTGGCACAGGTGACAGTCTTGAGTCCTGACGGTGTTCTCTGGGCTGTATGTGTATTACCTCACTTAGTCCTTACAACCACCTGATGAGCTGGTAGGTAGCAGGGCTTTTGGTATTGTTATGATTCCATGTTAAGAGATGAGGACACAGAGGCACAGAGGGGTCAGGGTGTATAGCTAGCACGTGGTAGAGCTGAAATGTAAACCTAGGAGCTTGAGCTCCAAAGCCTGCTGCTGCTGCTGCTGCTAAGTCGCTTCAGTCGTGTCCAACTCTTTGTGACCCCATAGACGGCAGCCCACCAGGCTCCCCCGTCCCTGGGATTCTCCAGGCAAGAACACTGGAGTGGGTTGCCATTTCCTTCTCCAATACATGAAAGTGAAAAGTGAAAGTGAAGTTGCTCAGTTGTGTCCAACTCTTAGCGACCCCATGGACTGCAGCCTATCAAGCTCCTCCATCCATGGGATTTTCCAGGCAAGAGTACTGGAGTGGGGTGCCATGGCCTTCTCCACTCCAAAGCCTAGGTCTCATCATTATGCTGCCTGACTGCTCAGATATACAGCCATTGAATAGATCAAGAGCTATGCATTTAAACGTATCTTCCTATCTTTGAAGACCTATCTGCCACCTTATTTAGCTTTTGAGCCTGTTTCTTCATCTGTAAAGCAAAAAGGTAGAATAGCCACTTGAGGTATGTGTAAAGCACCTACTATGGTGCTTATTCTATGTTGTCATTCAGTTGCTCAGTCTACCCCATGGACTGCAGCACACCAGGCTTCCCTATCCTTCACTATCTCCCAGAGTTTGCTCAGATTCATGTCTGTTGAATTGGTGATGCTTATTCCATAGCCTTTATTTTTCAAAGTGGTTGCTGATTTTGTTACCTTTATTATTAGGCATTTATAATGGCTAAAATCATATTAATTTTTTAAAAGAAAAATTTATTTGTATTTACTTCCCATTACGCAAATGTGGCTTCCCTGGTGGCTCAGATGGTAAAGTATCTGTCTACAATGCAGGAGACCTGGGTTTGATCCCTGGGTTGGGAAGATTCCCTGGAGAAGGAAGTGGCAACCCACCCCAGTACTCTTGCCTAGAAAATCCCATGGACAGAGGAGCCTGGTGCAGGCTACTGCCCATGGGGTCACAAAGAGTCGGACACGACTGAGCGACTTCACTTTCACTTTCATGCAAATGTGAGTATATTAATTGGATCTAATTGTCTTTCCCAAGTCCTTAAAATTGGCAAATCTTATAATTACATTTGTTCATATTATACCTACCTATACCTAGATAGCATATTAAAAAGCAGAGACATTACTTTGCCAACAAAGGTCCGTCTGGTCAAGGCTATGGTTTTTCCAGTGGTCATGTATGGATGTGAGAGTTGGACTGTGAAGAAAGCTGAGCGCCGAAGAATTGATGCTTTCGAACTGTGGTGTTGGAGAAGACTCTTGAGAGTCCCTTGGACTGCAAGGAGATGCAACCAGTCCATCCTAAAGGAGATCAGTCCTGGGTGTTCATTAGAAGGACTGTGCTGAAGCTGAAACTCCAGTACTTTGGCCACCTCATGCGAAGAGTTGACTCATTTGAAAAGACCCTGATGCTGGTAGGGATTGGGGGCAGGAGGAAAAGGGGATGACAGAGGCTGAGATGGCTGGATGGCATCACCAACTCGATGGACATGAGTTTGGGTAAACTCCGGGAGTTGATGATGGACAGGGAGGCCTGGTGTGCTGTGATTCATGGGGTCACAAAGAGTCAGACACGACGAAGCAACTGAACTGAACTGAACTGATACTTAATTTATAAGTTTATTTCATTAGAGAGCCAGCAAGTTATATGAGGACCCAAAGTAATTGTCCAAATTATTTGTCAGATAGTTTATTTGGGGCTGAGATAGAGCTGCTAAAGTATAGGTTCGGATTTAAAAGCACAGAGAGAAATGTTGATTTCAGTGGTTGCACACAGGTCAATTATATGAACTATACGGTGGTCATTAGAAAATATACAATGATCACCTTTATTCTGTCTGAACACCCAGTGCGTAGAGCTTCCATTTCTATTCTATTCCAACTACATTTGCTTTTTCTTTTATTATTTGTTCATGGTATCTTCCCAGTAACTATTTATTTGCTACCCTTTAATTAAGGTGTTTTCTTGATGTTGTGCTTGGGGCTGTAAGCTCTTTATAACCTGAGAACTGTGTTGGCTTAACTAATGGTACCTACTTAATAAATGGAAGTGATGGTAACTGTTTAATAGGTGCTTTACATTTTTAACTTTTTACAAATATTAAAAAAAACCACCTATCTTTTCACATTTGTTTACATTTCAAATAGGTATCTTTTTCATTTTTCCTTAGAGGAAATGATAATACTGCATATGCATTTCCAAACTATGCATATTTCTTATTCTTTCCTCTTAGGAGTTTTTATTCATTCTTTCAGTACATTTTACAGAGTATGTGCTCTGGGCTGCATATTCCCCAGGTCCAGGGAGTATCATAGTGAACTAGACAGACCAGGTCCCTACCCTCAGGAGCTTTGCCGTGAGACTTCGTGATGACTGTGGTGAAAGGAACATGTCAAGATTTGGGACCTGCTTCCAAAGGAATGTTTCTGTGACACTTTCCACGAGATTCTGGCCAGAAATTGTCCTCGTCACTGCAGAGTACATGAGGCTTGTATCACAGATTTCATCATGCACTTAAATGCAGGGAGAAGCACAAGTGGTGTTTGCGAGCACTGAAAGCATGAGTTGTCTTTCGGCTCTTTTCTCATTGTCTCTCTTCCCTCGCGCCTTTCCTTTGTCGCATTCTCAGTTTTCATAGCTTAGTCATTATCTCCTAGTCCTTTCCTAAAACGTAATCGGGTGACCTAAGGGCAGGAAGGTTGTCTGAATGGCACCAGCATGATTTATGAAGGGGCTTGGATGTGAAAGTTTGCCACGCTGGATAATCAGGTCTGACCTGAGGCAGTGCTAACCCAGTTTGTGTCCAGTAGACTGATGGCGTCACCAACTCGATGCACATGAGTTTGGGTGAACTCCGGGAGTTGGTGATGGACAGGGAAGCCTGGTGTGCTGCAGTCCATGGGGTCACAAAGAGTCGGACACGACTGAGCGACTGAACTGAACTGAACTGAGACTGTATCTGGGCAAGTCACTCTTTGTGCCTCCATTTTCTTGTTATTGGTGTCAGAAGTTGCAGTAGCATCATTTTCTAAATTCCCTGCCAATGCTGCAATTCTGTGATTCAGATGTTCCTGAAAAGTTGAGTGTATTTTTTTTTTTTCAGTAAGTGGAAATCTATTTTCCAATGAGCCTGGAAATCTATTTTGCAATTATTCTCTCCCCAGGGTTTACAACTTATCAGCTGTGTGCTGTGGCTTCTAACGCTGTGACTGCTCTAAGCCCATCAAGAGGTTAATTACTTGTAAAGAATAAGGAGCTGCTGGAGACCTGTCACACGTCCAGGAGAGCTTTGGAGTTTACCTCTTCGGTAATGTGAATAAACAAATGTCCTCCTTGTATCTAGTTTCCAAGTGGAGGCATGACAGTACTGGGCTGTGTGGCCTGGAGAAGGTCAAGTTGCCGATGGCATTGAGTACCGAATATCATCATCTATCAGGACTGTATTCTCCGAGAGCTTCTCCAATCAGAAAACAAATAATGTTTTTTATTTTTATTTTTTTCTTCATGTCCCCTCCCTCCTCTATAATATTTTTTAAAAAACAACTTATTCCTCTATGGTTTACCATGTAAACCTTTTTTTTCATTTTTAAAATTGAAATATAATTTGTGGTGTTTCAAGTATACAGCAAAATGATTCAGTTATATATAAGTATTTAGTTATGTATATATATTCAGTTTTTGATTCTTTTTCATTATAAATTATTACAAGATGTTGACTAGAGTTTCTTGTGCTATACAGTAGGTCTTAAATAGTGCCATTTTTGATTGTTTCATCTTGTTCTCCTGTAGTTGCTAAAAACTCCAAATGAGGAAGCAAATGAGAACATTTGTCAAAAAGCATTCTAACTGCCAACACAGTTCATCTTCTTTCCCATTCTTTTCTGTCTGGAGTGGAATAGCCCCAGGCCTTTCAACTTGCTTTCCTATGACTTAAGCAGTCCCAAGCATTTTAGCCCCATAATACTGCCTGACTCACAGGCTCTGTCCTGAAGAGTATTGTCTTGATTTGCTTTAAAATATACCAGACAGGAAATTCCTGCTGCATATAGGAAAGGTATATGTTTACACACACACACACACACCACCAAACATATCTATTTTCTTGCTTCCTTTCAGTAAAGCATGACAGGAAGGAAGAAGAGCTATCTACCCAGCTTTTGGTAGTTGTCAGGAATGTCATTAGTGGGAATCTCAAGATGTTAAGCTTAATTTTTGAAGTAGTTTATTGGTAGTTCTAGAATGGCAGTGCTTTTTAGATAGCCCCATTACTTCCATGGTAGCTCAGATGGTGAAGAATCTTCCTATAATGCAGCAGACTTGGGTTCAATCCCTGGGTCGAGAAGATCCGATAAAGGAGGGAATGACAACCCACTCCAGTGTTCTTGCCTGGAGAATCCTAGGGACGGCGGAGCCTGGTGGGCTGCCATCTCTGGGGTTGCACAGAGTCAGACACGACTGAAGCTACTTAGCAGTAGCAGCAGGACAGCAAGGATCACCAGGAATATTCTGTAGAAAGTGGGCGTATAATGAATTCCTTCTTTTCCCCATTCCCCTTATTTTATTTTTTGGTTTGCTGTATTATGTTGAGTGAGGATGGGTATATTCCATCAACAGCATGTTACAACTTGTCGAAAATTACTCAGCCTTCAATGTTAGCGTGCTTCAGTGTTGAACAGGTACTTACTTAACCATTTCTGAGTTTCCTCGGAGAACCGTGGGCAAAGGCCAGAGTCAGGCGTTATTCCTGTCACTGAGATAGAGGTCTCAACCAGGAAAGCCTTGGACTCTTAACTGAGTTGGTAGGCTAGTACCACCTTACTGCTGGAGTTAAACTTAGAGCCCTTTTTCTTCTTATTCTTTCTGTGACGTCAGAGCTATTTCAAGAACTATTTCTTGGGACTTCCCTATTGATCCATTGGCTAAGACTCTACCACTTGAGCCTGGGTTTGATCCCCGGTCAGAGAACTAGATCCCACACGCCCAGCTAAGACCAGCACAGCCAAAAAATAAAAAGAAGAAGAAGAGGAATTACTTCTTCTAAGAAAAATTATTCACTTGTACCACGTGTGTTTTCTCAGGTTATAGGAGAGGGATGAACTCCCAAGAGGCAGACATTTCATCAGTCCATTTTTTTTTTAATCAAAGTTTTTTAAGAAAAGCCACTAAATGATATGTTTCATATTCATGGAAATTCATCAGAGTTGTTTTGGCCTACTATCTCCTGTCTGACTGCTTTTTACTTTAGGTAACTGCTGTGATACAACTGCCTGGAGTTTGAAAATAAGCTGAAGAGCTAATGCTATTAGTAAGTTCTCAACTGTCAGTGTTGTAGGAACTCAGTAAGCATAATCCACAAGTGGTCCCTGGAGGAACTGAGTTTTCATGGGAATGTCACATACCTTTGCTGTTAGAAGCATGATGGTGTTAAAGGTGGCCACATAAAGGACAGTTTCTGTATGCCTTATATTGGATTTGATGAGGCCTTCGGACAGAGGTTTTTTTTAGCCTCTTAGTTGCTATGGCAATACTGATTTTTATAGAGGTTTGGTGACCTCTACAAGTACCAAATAAAGTTAGATATGATAAAGGAAGCCATATGTGTCCTAAATACAGATATATAGATTGAATTTATATGCATGTTTGCCTTCATACCCTGTGGTGCTTGTTATCGTGTGTGTGTGCGTGTGTGTGTGTGTTTCTTCTTTTATCCAGGCTTCTTGAGGAAAGAAAAAAAAAAGACACTGATTCATAGTATCATTGTCTTTTGTTTTCCCAGGAAAATTCTGGATTTGTTTCTAAATTCATTTTGCTATAATCCTGAGTTTAATCTCTCCAGATAAATCTTTTTTTGTTCCCCCTCTTGCAGACACAAGACACTTGGCTTTGTGTATGTGAATAGAAGTCAGGTTCATCTCAAGGAATTAGAAGACATGCCAGTAATTTCTTAGGGCTCTTAAGTATGATTTTTCCCCCTTGTTTCTTAATATATTGCCCTTTAAGACTTTCGTTTTAGGTGTCTGAAGGTGAGATTGGAAGATTCTAAGAATTTACTGGTCATATCAGATGGTCTGCTAAGTCATTCAGTCGTGTCCGACTCTGTGCGACCCCATAGATGGCAGCCTACCAGGCTCCCCGTCCCTGGGATTCTCCAGGCAAGAGAGTCCACTGGAGTGGGTTGCCATTTCCTTCTCCAATGCATGGAAGTGAAAAGTGAAAGTGAAGTCACTTAGTCGTGTCCGACTCTTAGCGGTCCTCTTAGAGGACCCCATGGACTGCAGCCCACCAGGCTCCTCCATCCATGGGATTTTCCAGGCAAGAGTACTAGAGTGGGGTGCCATTTCCTTCTCTGAGTATCAGATGGTCTGGTCCCTACCAAATATATTAACATATCTGTAAAGTAAACCCTTTTGGATATTTTCTCATGACAAAAGTAGAAAGTTTAATTTTGGAGATGAAGAGGTTTTTCAGATGTATTAACTAGATTTTGTTACAGTGAGGTGAGAGGTACTTTTCAATGGAACATTTCTTATGTACTAGCCAGTGGATGGCTTGGCTTCCTGGTTGTAATTACATGCCAAAGGCTTGGTGGTTATTATTTTAGAAGTTGAGTTCATCATGGATTCCCCAAGCACGAAGAGTAGAGCACCCTGATTGTCCACATTAAGATTGTAATTCCATCCAGGGTTTACGGTGTCATCATAGAAACTAGATGGAATTACAGCCCTAGGCACATTCTGGAAGACTATTTATTGACATTCTTTATAAAGTTAAATAATTTTGTAATGGGATTTAGAAACGTAATCCTGGCCACATAGAAAGTTCTCAGTAAATATTTGTTGTTTATTTGATTGACTTCATTTACACCTTTAAATAAACTTTTTTTTTTGTTTAAAGTCTGGGGAGGTTGTACTTAAAAGTATTTGTAGGGCTTAAAAGAAATCTTGTCGGAAAAGGCTCTTAAGGTTTTCTGCATGTTATGGATGGAAAAAAATTGGCCCCCCATATGAATATGTTAGTTAACCTTCTTTGTTTCTAGCTTGAAGTATAATATTAAATGGGTCTAGTGTCCAAGAATCTTTATTTTCAGCAAGTTTGACCATCCTGTGTATTTTGTTTTACGTAAACATCTGTTTCCAGCATAATTCTCGAAAACCTGTGTGTCTCATACCTTTGAGGTGGACCCCTATGAGGGAAATAACTACACAACCAGAAACTCTGGTTGTCTGTTGGAATAGCCAATGGGTGCTTTTCTATTTAACCTTAATTAGAGCAAGAACTATGAGAATAATTCACTAATTCATGGTGTGTTACCAGATTAGAAATCACCTCTGTTTTTCATGCTTCTGGACGTGGTACTTCAGAAGACTATAAGGTTGGAAGTTCAGAAGGAGACATTATACATTTCAGAATCTGATATGGTTTTTCTCTTTAGAGTCTGTGTTATTTACTGTAGGATGATTATATATAATCTTTGTAACAAGGTATTACTGGAAGCACTATGGCCTGTACCATCATGCCCTGCAAGATACAGTATCAAGATGCTAAAAGTCAATATGTTTTGAGTAATTTTTTGAATTTGCATTCTTGTAAGTAAATACATACTATCTCTAGTCTATACACAAACTTTTAAAAATGAAAGAGCTCCAGGAACAAAAAATTTAAGTAATACATGGTTAAGATGGTTAATACATACGGAGAAGGCAATGGCACCCCACTCCAGTACTCTTGCCTTGAAAATCCCATGGATGGAGGAGCCTGGTAGGCTGCAGTCCATGGGGTTGCTACGAGTCAGACACGACTGAGCAACTTCACTTTCACTTTTCACTTTCCTGCATTGGAGAAGGAAATGGCAACCCACTCCAGTGTTCTTGCCTGGAGAATCCCAGGGACGGGGGAGCCTGGTGGGCTGCCATCTATGGGGTCACACAGAGTTGGACACGACTGAAGTGACTTAGCAGCAGCAGTAAATACATAACAGGTGGAGCTAAGGTCAATACTTTCTGCTCTCAAAAGAACTTACTGAAAAAGAAAATATCTTGGGCTTGGTACCACTTGAAGCATGTTTCATCTTTTAACAGTTTAAAGATTGAGCAATGACCGGTTTCTCTGTTTCCTGATTTGTTGCCATGCAATAAAGGCTAACTTCATTTTTAATCACCTGTACACAATGAATACCTGTAAACATTTAATGTCAGCTGTGTAAGTTAGATGCCAACTTAACAAAATCTGACTCCTTGATGCATCTTACCGTGAGCAGAGAGCAGCCTTCTCCAGCTTCTAACAGGGAAGACTCTGCGTTTTACATAAGTTGACTTTAAAAGTGGTGGTTTTTTGGCATGTGGCGTGGGTGCAGCAGTAATCCTGAGCCTGCCTTTCAAAATGTGCAGAGATGCGTCCGGGTCTGTGGGCGGGGGAACCACCTCTGTGCCCTCACTTGTTACTCATTCAATTGTTCCTCACCAGTAAAGGGAAAACCCAGAGTCTGTACCCAACTCGTTCTCAATAATGGGGGGTGGGGGAGAGGGGCTGGAGATGCCACGATCATTTGCCCAAAGGCTTCATTTTAGAATAGTTTAGCAAAATGCAGTTTTATTATTTGACTTCCAGTGTGTGCATGCTTAGTCACTTCAGTCGTGTCCGACTCTCTGCGATCTTATGGACCATGGCCTGCCAGACTCCTCTGTCCATGGGATTCTCCAGGCAAGAATACTGGAGTGGGTTGCCATTTCCTTCTCCAGTGTGTATTCCAAGCTAATATATAAATGGCGTGAGTGATGAAAATGGAGTATAGTAGTGAACAAAATTTCCCGTGTGCTTACCAGTTCACCTGGTATGACAGTGAAAGCTTTTAACTTTTTTCCTCACATAATAATTCCTGGAGCTGTAAGCTGAAGAGGGTGTGTATGTGTGTATTTTGTTTGCAAAAGTTAGCAAATATGTTAGTCCATTGATCATTTCCTCGGTTTTCTGAAAGAAAGTTTCATTCAGTATACTTCTGGTTTGTTCACTGTAAAGTCTCGTGCACCTTTAGAATATGAAGGTGAATTAATGAGGAATCCTTTATTCTGTTAGAAAACACTCCTAGGAAGGTGACACTTCACTTGCATATAAGACTCTAAAAATGTAGAGGTTGTATAATGAATTCAAAGAAATTGAATTATGTATTCATTAAGAAGGCATTATCCTTATTAGCAGAGACTCAATGATTGTGGTTTTGCAGAATGCTAACTAAATACTTAGGAAGGAGCAGGAAAGAATGTCACTGGCCTGGCACAGCAGGGGCTAGGGTGAAGTCTCTGGCCTGTCATTAACTGTTGTGTGGCCTTTGACAAATAACCTAACTTCTCTGTGCCTTAGGAAAATGAGGAAGTTGGATTACATCAGTGGTTTTTAAATGTGGCTTCAGAAACCCCTGGAGAATTCTAGGCCTCCCACCAGCCTCTGTTGAATGAGCCAAAGACTTGGAGGTGAGGATGGGGGGTGGGCAGGGAGCAGAGGTTGAGGCCCAAGGATCTCTAAATTAGAATTTCAGTTCATGAAGCCACAAAATCAAATGATCTTTAAGACCACTTCCAAGTCTTCTGTTTTAGTCCCTACAAAAAAGTAGCTCTTGATCATCCAGTAAGGAATTGAGCCTCTCATAAGAGAAAGTTTTCAATGTAAAGAGGGGGATGGATTCATCATCTGCGAAGGCTACAGCTTTCCTGCTGTCAGAGGAGTCTAAGATCTTCCCAGAGGAACAGAGATGAGAGCTGAGAAAGGTGATTTCTCTCTACCATGTCCCCTGTGAAGAGAAACTTAGGAGATGAGAGAAGAAAATCCCTGGAGTCAAGATGCTGCTAGATGTCCCCGTGCCTGAGCTATCACCCACGAGCTGATTTGTCGGCCCTGTGGTCTGCATCTGAGTTAACAGTCAGATGATGAAAAAGTGGCCGTATTCTGTCCTGGTGTCAGACCACGGGGGCGCCAGGAGAAGAAGTGTGGCATGGACCAGGCCCCTGCCAGGGGCGCTGACAGCTCCTTGGCACCTAGAGGCACAGCCTCTGCCCCTACCGCCCGGGCACAGATAGTATCTCAGGGGAATGGGGATGGGGTGCGGGGGAGGAAAGGAAAGTCGCAGGGATCCCGAAGTGGTAATATCCATGGTGGCGGCAGAGCAGTTTGCCAAGAAGAAAATGCTGGCACTAGGTTGCCAAGCATGTTTGTACTAGAATGGGGTTCAGACATTCAAACAGAGCACTGTCTGTTTGCAAGGACTCATGTGAAAGGTTTGTTTGTCCCAAGCTGAAATCCAGGAGGAGTCTGTCTGTCATAAACACTCTCAGGTCGTCTTCAAGCCCCCTTGAATCTGATCTCCAAAAGAGGGGAGACAGTTTTCAGCTATCTAGTGAGGAACGAGATGTTTTTCTTAGACGTCGCTGCCTGTGAGAATTAAGGAGAGCTCTCTGTCAAAAGTTCCTGCGGGAGGGTTAACAGAGGTGGAAAGTTGAAATAACCTTAAAGGCACAGAAGCCGAGAAACTGTCCTCTTCATCCCCACAGCCACAATTAGTTTTGGAAGGCTGTCGGTGCAGAGACTCAGGGCCGTTCATTTAGAAAGCAGCTGTGTTGGATCGCTCCGGTGTGTTGGCCCATTGGGTGCCATATCTCTTCCGTACCTCGTCTCCATCCAAGGCGAAGAAAGCTGTATCTTGCTTGAAGCTAGATTGATGAATGGACATCTAGTTTTGCGCTCTGAACACACCAGCAAGTGGTTGGTGACCTTACAGAAGGAGTCCTTTTTGGTAAATGGCCTGATACATATTTTTAAAGGCCTGATGGAAGAAGGCAAAGGATGCCTTTTCTTTTCTCTCATGTTTTGGAAACCTGGATCGCATCAACCTTCTGGTTGGTTTTGGCTGTCAAGGCTCCTTATGCCAGAGCCAGTGCAAGCCAGGTTTCTGAGGTTCCTCCTGACTCATGTTGGCAGCCTCTTAAAAATAACTGTCCTTCCAAGTTCAGCTTAAATATATAACTCAACAAATAAATACATATAAAGTATATGAATAGAAGTAGGAAAGTGTGGATTAATAGACCAAAAAGTACCAGTTGTGCCATGAAAAATACTATAAAACACTCTTAGGAAGGTTCTTGCTTGTGTTATTACTTGTGCAGCAAATGTAGAGGCGCTGACCCACTTCTCATGACCGATCATTTCAGATTTCTCTGCCGGAAGGTTGCGAACTGCCAATCCCTTGCACATTTCCTTGATGTCCTGTATGCCGTTGCTTTATCCCAGGCGCTGCATGTGGAAGTGGTTCAGCACTGAACCACTTTATCAGTGGTTCTCTGATAAAAAAGAGATTGTGTGACACCCCCCCCCTTCCATGTTCCTTCTTTTCTTTCATGAATGTCCTTTGTTGCTTTGAATGAGAAATCCTCGAATATCAAATTACAAGATTATTGCTGATTTTGAAAATGAAAAGTGAGAACAGAGAGTAGAAAGGAGGAGGGAGATGCTTCATGTGGGAGCTGATGTTGACTGTGTTTGGATACACATGTGGGCAGGTATGGAGGGGCGCTCTGCAGGGGAACCAGCTGCTCTCTGAGAATGAGGTCAGGACTCAGGAGTTCTGTGCCTTTGGCGGCGGCAGTCCCTCAAGGATTTTGGGGACATTACCATTAAGGGGATAGGTGACATCAAGCAGGGTTTTCTGGCAATTGTTTGTTGTACAGGGAGCTCTCATTTTCAGGTCCCAGCTGTGTTCAGAAGAGTCAACATGGGTACTTTCAGCACGCATCTTTTTTCCCTCCCAGCTTCTGTTATCTGCCACGTGTATGTTTCCACTGGCATTGAAGCGCAGGGTTCTTAAAATTGCTGACAAATAATCTCTATTTCACATTTCACTGGCACCATGGTCTCACTGTAAATGCTCCCGGTATGTTCTTGGGAAGTTGCATAATTGCAGCTACTCGAGTTGACTGTGCAATATGTTCAGTGACTAATGGCCTAATCAGAACTTGAAAAATATATAAACAGTTCAACAGAAGCCATTGATTCACTGAGCTCTTTTCAGCCAGACAAGGGTGAGCTAATGGGAACGGCAAAGACGGAGGTGTGCAGCTGCGACTTGGGGTATTGAAGTCAGAGCCTGCCTGCACATCCCGCAAACCGCTGCAGCCTTGCTTGTTGGTGGTGCATCATCGTTCATTGTTCCCTGGCGTTGAGCCTGGAATGCCCCAGGGTTGTCCTGAGTGGCTCTTACAGGTGTTCCTTAATGTGCATGTTACACATATGGCAACTCTGCGCCTTTCCTCTAAATGGTGCTCTGGCGAGGCTGCTGGTCTCACGTGTCCTCTGTGGCGTCACCCTGGGGTTCTGAGGATAGAATTACAGCAGAGACCATGCCAGCCTGGCTGCAAGACCTACCTGGGCACATGGTTGATCGACACGTTCTGTCATCCTCAGTGGCACCTTTCCTTCCAAAACGCACAGCTGAGATGCACAGAGGTAGAGACGTGCACAGGAACTGAGTAGCCCTGCCCCCCAAAATAAAAGGATCCCCAGAAAAGTTGAGCAGGAGTATCAGTCATCAGTATCTCGTTCCCTTTCCTTAGGGATTTATTAGAGAGCCCCTAAATTCTACACCTCTTACCCCATCCATCCCTTTCTCATAGAAAATTTTTTCTTATCTTCACTCCCAATTGAATGTTTCAATTTTTTTGATGACATCCTTCAATTTCTAGAAGCTAGTCTCTTCTCGATGTAATAATTTAAATCGTTCCTAATTAAAACATTAGGAATTTGGTGTTTTCTAAAACGATCGACTGTTTCCTTAGGTACACGTCAGTTCATTCATAAAGAAAAAAAAAATAAAAAGAGTCCTTTCACGCTTTCTGTGTCCCACATTTGTGGTAATGCTTACCCTTCTTTCTGGCTGTTTAAGAATTAAATGGCCAGTGGGCTTCAGTGTGATTTGTTTCACTTGAAAGTTTTAAAGCTACTGGAGTGGAGGTATAATGAATGAGAATTTATTTTGGAGCTCAGGACACTGTGGACTAGAAAACGAAAAGGAAGAAAGGGAAGGAGTAGAAAGAGGTGTCTGGGGGCTGAGCAGACTTCTGGGGGCTGCCCGCACAGGTTAAGTTCTGGTCTGCTCTCGCCAGAAATCTGGGGTACAGAGCCAGGAGCCAGGACAGCATCCTTATCTAACTTAAGTCCTTCACATTCTGTTCAAGTTTTATTATCTGTACTCCATGGGGGAGACCAGGGGTAAAATACTCCAAAACAGTGGAGAAGCAAGGGAAAACAAACAAACAAACAAAAAACAGGCATGAAGGACCTTGGAAAATCTTTGGTACTTATTTGGTTACATGTTTCATTTTTTAAACTAGCAACCAGATTCAGTATTTTTTAAAGAAAAGACTTTTAAAGTTACTCTTCATGCCACGGCATTAAAAACACAAGATATGAAGCCGTGATTTTTTAAACTACAATAACAATAAATTTATTAATAAGCATTAGAGTTTAAGGGGTTTCCTCTTACAACAGAATGAATTAAAACCTGCTGGAAAGCACGGCCACGTTAGCATTCTTCAGCTAATTCTTGCCTTTCACTCGAGGGATGTAATAATAAGAGAGGAATGGTTTGAGTGTTTGGACGTTATTGTGTGTCCCTCCAGTGAGTCTAACTCAGTGGTTCCCAGACTTCTGTGTGTGTGAAAGTTGCTGTCAAGTGTTATCTACACAAAATCATGTTTGCAGTGCCTTATGGGGAAAGATCAGGGATTTTCAAAGTGAATTTGAATTATATATGACATTTGTTTAATGTTCGAACTTAACCTCCCACATAAAAACTGACTATTTTTTACTCTCTCTCTCCCTCCATCCTTTCCTTACCTCCTTGCCTTTTTTTTTGGAATATTTATTGATTTATTTTCAGTTTTTTAAAATTCATTTTTATTGGAGAATAGTTGCTTCACAATGTTGTGTTAGTTTCTACTGTATAGCAAAGTTAATCAGACACACACATACATGTTTCCCCTCTTTTTTCAAAAAAGATTAACTTTTTTCTTCCCTTCTTATTTCCCTCCCTGTTTGGTAGTTTCAATTCTACAGATCTCTCTCTCTCTCTCTTTTTTTTTTTTGGTGAAATTAAAATAGTGGTGTCAATTTATATTCAAACCAGAACCTTACTAGCTTGCTGAATATTCAGATCTCTTAGAGAAAATAATGAAAATATGCTGTAAAAGTCTATCTGAATTCCCCATCCGGTGTTCCTACTCAGCTTTCTGCCTTCAGTTTCTCATTTTTAGCTGGAAAAGTGTACCAGCCAAAAGACAGCCAGGTTCTTTGTGAAGCAAAGCATATCAAACCATCTGTAGATAAAAAAGTAACATTTTGGCTTAAAAGCCACCTTCTGATGTAAGACAGAATGAAAATTATAATGATTGATAGAGTATACAGTATTGTTATTAAGAATTTGAAAATAAGATTTTCCTATAAATAACTCAAGATATTCCACGTAAGTCAAGACTTATGTGATACAATATGTGCATTTTCTCAAAAATCAAGAGAAATTAAACTAGTACCCAAGAAGTTGGGTTATGAAGTAAGAATGTCAGTGAAGATCCTGAAAGTAATTTAAACATTGGCATTGTACATATTTCACTTATATCTGTCACAGAAGATTAATTTTACCCTGCACTTTTGCCATGTGACATCAACCCCATTAATTTATTTCTGTCATTTCTGGCTGGCAAAATTAAAATAATTCAGTCCTATAAAGAAGCTTTTTTTGCCATTGTTAGAATTCAGTGGCACAAATGAAAGCTACGTCTAAAGTTATTGCCAGGATTTAGGGAAAAAACCAAACAAACAACATTTTGGCTCAAACAGAAGGTCTTTCGGGCAAACAGTCATGGATGAAAGTTGCAAGAAAAAAATTAAAAAACTCGTAAGTTCAGCATGCACCAAACATTTTCAGACAACCATTTAGTGTCTAAAAATTTCACAGTTTGAAGTGCGTGATAGATACAGAAAACAGGGCATGATGGTTGAGGAAAATAGTGAATTAAGAGCAGTAATAGGAAATTGTAAACAATTTTATCTGAATTTCATCAATTGCTTTTTGCTTACATTCACAATTAGTTATCTATTGAAAAACAAATGCAGGTGAACATTTAGCTGCTTAAAAAGGAATTAGCTGCTTGAAAAGACAAGTGTTCCTGTTGAATTTACCTGAAGAGTAAGCCTCAAAACACTATTGTGAAAACACATCAACCTTCACTAGTATGAATGAAGCAGGATACAAGTAAAATGGGTAGAGTAAATAGGATTTGGAGAAAATCCTAGTATACAGGGTTAAATTTTTTTTAATTAATTAATTTGACCCTTCTAATTTTATAACCAAATACATCAAAAATAAGTTCATGATAAAGCATTCTTTATAGTAAAATCTTTTTGCACATGTTTGATGCTAGTCTTGGAATAGATGTGCCTGGAAGCTGGCTTTTGATCTTACCTGTTGCAAAGTAATACCCAGGTAGTATATAAAATTCTCCCCTCCCCAATATTGTTTTCTCCCATAGCTAGCCATCTGTGAGAAAGCTCTGAGAAACCACTCTAGACCCAATGATGAGAGTACAGAGGGAAAATAAGCCAAGATTCAAAATTATAATTTCATGTCAAGTGTTATCATCAGACATCTCAAGTATTATATGACTTTTAAAAATAAATGTTGTTGGCTAAGCATTATGTGACTCCCTGTCTTCTTATCCAGGTGGGGTTTTCAAACTTTGTTCATTCTGGGAAGGGGGACTTAAAAATAGAAGACGCCTTCCCCCAGTCTGCACATAATTAATACCTGTGTTCCAACTTGGAGCCCATCACTTGCCAAGTTCATTGCTTGTCATCTCCCAGGACTCCTCCGCGGTCCCCTGATTCACGCCTTATTGTTTGTTTACAGGTTTGTCTCCCGGACTAAGGCTGGAGAGCTTTTTTAGGACGAGGACAAACTCTTGTACAGTTCCCGTGATGCTTTATGCCCTGTGGCCACTCAGACGCTATTCATTGATTTTTTTAAAAAATTGTTAGCTAGTAAGTGAAAGTAAAAGAGCCAAATGAGGTAAAAGCTCAGATCTGAAATGCTAACAAAATCATGTAGGGGTGCCATGAATGTGGGATAAAATGAACTTGCTATTCTAGATCCTGTGGTGAACTAGAAGAAAATCAATGACTGATGCTCGCGTAAAACTTGTCTTGGTCAGCTGAACGTTCCAGAGCAGAGGCCAATATTGTAGTTAAATCTGTCCTGGAGATGGAACAAACCGAAAGATTTGAACCAAAAAGAATCGCACTGAAAGTCTTTGGTCACCATGAACCATCCACAACAGAAAATGTAATTTGTGAGCTGGGAGTTAGGGTGGGAAACCCACGTTCGTGTCCTTTTTATGGAGAAAATATCCATTCTGCCCCTTGTACTGCTTTTTTCATGGCTCTGCCGTTGTTTATTATTATTTGTTAGTATTGACTGTTTATTTTCCCACCACTACATGAAGAGTGCAAGGACCATATTTTATTCATATGTATATCCTTGGGGCCTAGGTACTCAGCAAATGCTGAATGAGGAAATAAGATGTTTCAATTTCCCTAGCAGCGAGCAAGATATATAAAACTGGGGCTAAGACTAACAAGAATTGGTTTCATATGCTAGTAATTGTGGGTTTAGAAATAAAGAGCTACTATGTACCTTATTTTTTGAAAAGTGTGTGTATACCTGAGTAACTTTCAAAGTAAAAATTACAGTTACGGAGTATTCAATCTGGTATTCAGTCCTTTTAAGAGCATCACCCTGCTTTTCTCCATGAGCCAGATAAAAGCTGTTTGTTAGTAGGCAGTCTTTGGAAATCTTAGCTTGTATGTACTTCCACCTGATTGTAAACTCACCCACCCTTCGTACTTTGGTATCAAAGGTGCTGTCATCGTCAGCTTGATGGGGGTAGCCAGGTTGGAGACAGTCTCTGTGCTGTTATCTGTCTTGATGTTTTCATTCATCATGTAACACTTTAGAGTTTGATATTTTGCATATTGAAGACAGTGTGTATGATGTCTGAGTTTCTTTTCTCCCCACCCCATCCTGTCATCATCTTTCCTGGCAGTTCCTACACCCAATTTAATATAGCAAAGAAGAGACTTGTTGGTGATCCAGTGGTTAAGAACCCACCTTGCAATGCAAGGGACATGGGCTTGATCCCTGGTTGGGAGCTAAGACCTGGCATCCTGTGAAACAACTAAGTCTGAGTGCCACAGCTAAAGAGAGTGCGCCATGACGCACAAAGCCCTCACACGATTCACTGAAGACCCCATATGCTGCAACGAAGACCTGACACAGCCAAATCCATAAGTAAATTAATATTAAAAATAAATAGCATAGGGGATTCATCTTCACCTCTCCCTGAAAACTCTTCCTGCTTGTCCATTAGCCCTTCAGGTGCCATGAAGGCTTGAATTTCAAATCCTCAAAACAAATTGAGAATGTGTAACACCTTCCCAGAGGGCTTCCCTGGTGGCTCAGCAGTTAAAAAAAGAAAAAAAAAAAATTTCCTCCCGCAGTGCAGGAGATGCAAGAGACATGGATTCCATCTCTGGGTCAGGAAGATCCCTGGAGAAGAGAATGGCTACCCATTCCAGTATTCTTGCCTGGAGAATCCCATGGATAGAGGAGTCTGGTGGGCCAAAAAAGAGTTGGACACGACCTAGTGACTAAACAGCACCACCTTCCCAAAAGGTAAAAGAGAAACTGTGAGTCTGTCGGGAGCAGTATTGACTGCCCAAAGGCCAGTATCATTACAGAAATGGAGGAGAATCCAGGAAGAGCTTGGTGTTTGGTTCAGGACCTGGGCCCTTAGTCCTTCAGAGTAAGGTGACATTATTTGCAGAATTTATAAGATTATTATGCATTGAAGAAAGGCCAGTGAGAGAAAAACGTCGAATTCTAATGTCTTAGAACTAATTAATATGGCCACAGTTACAGAGGATTAATGCCCTGAGGTTGATCTGTTAAAATGCTATTGGTTACTTGTTACCAAGGATCTGTATGCTTATTATATTCCCTGTAAGAGCCTTGTGTCGAGCCACCAGTCTGTGCAATTCAGACGACCACCTCCACCTCAAAAAGACTGATGGTGATTTTATGAATTTAATATCCAATCTTAGAAGCTGTATTTTTTGTTTAAGATTTCAGTAAGAATAGAAGCTGTGTTTTCCATTTACAGTTTTGTTATTCTGAAATCGAAGTGGAAAGTCTGAGCGGAATTAAGAACTCCATAAAACAGGATCTTTTAACATCTCGGTTTAAGTCATTTTCTTGGAGAGAATTTGTTGAGGAAATTCCCTTATTTCTTTGGTAGACTGATTTCTTCTTCTGAGACGGTGGCTATGTCCTGCGATCTGATTCCCAGACATCTGTTCTGTCATCAGAGTCAGGCTAAGTCAATCACATGGGTATTTGATTTACACTGTGTTAAACCTTGTGATTGAAAGAATTTTTATTAGTGATGTCAAGATAATAAATTGCAGAGAGCTTTCGACAGTTCTGTGTAACAGTCAAGTAGCAGGCTTTGGCCCGTCTAGCAGTGGAATGGATTGTGAGCTCATCGTCAGGTCACTGTGGAGCAGCCGTGTTTCCGTGGCCTGTGGCTGGGAGTAAGTGTAGTGGGGCCATTAGAAAAGGCCTGTGGTTGAGTTTTGACTTAGAGCTGTTTTAAAAATGCCAGACAGACTGAACTCATGGGAGAGTTTGAGTGAGACCGGCTGTAATGTAAGTGAAATATACACGCAGGTTGGAGACTTCTGCCTCAGTGGGAGAAACTGATGCAGGAAAGGAGAGAGCATAGAACACCAGGTAGACTGATGTACACCTTAGACCAGTGGGTATCAGCCTGGGACCATTTCGAGTCCCCAGGGGACAGCTGGCTGGGTCTGGAGACACTTTTTATTGCCGTAACTGGGAGGAGGTGGGTCGCTGTGCTGGCGTCTGGTAGGTAGAGGTCCGGATGCCGCTGCTGCTGCTGTTCAATTGCTCAGTTGTGTCCGACTCTTTTGTGACCCCATGGACCACAGCACGCCAGGCTTCCCTCTCCTTTGGGGGAGGGGTGGGGCATTTTTCTGCCTACACAGAACCCAGAGCATTTTTCAGTGCCATTTTCGCTGAGCTAGAGACAGAAAAAGAAAGTTTGTAAAAAGGGTTTGAAATAATCCTCTTTTCAGTGGTATAACTTCAGCATTTTAGAAGCCGTTTTTCTTTTAGTTAGTGTGTTGTGACTTCTAGAAGACATTTGGAGAATGTTGAAAGGAATTGTTTAAAGTGGCAATGACACATTCCAGTAGAAGAGAAACCAAGAGGGAAACGAGTAGCCAAGGAAACTCCAGATGAAGGGTTTGAAAACTTGAATGTGCAGCTAGTACTCACCTGGGGATAAGGGAAGATTCGGATTCCTGGGCCCCTGCAGCCTGGGTAGGTGGGTTAGGGTGGGGCTCTGGGGGTTGTATTTTTAACGCATCCTTTTGCTTCTCTGGTGGCTCAGATGATAAAGAATCTGCCTGCAATGCAGGAGACCTGGGTTTGATCCCTGGGTCGAATTCTCCAGGGAGGATCCCCTGGAGAAGAGAAAGGCAACCCACTCCAGTATTCTTGCCTGGAAAATGCCATGGACAGAGGAGCCTGGTGGACTATAGTCCGCAAAGAGTTAGACACAACTGAGCGACTAACACAACACACTCCTGTGATACATTTAGCACAAAAGGTTCTTGGATCACATGCTAAGGAACAAAATGTAAATAACTGTTTTAAAATATGTACATATTTTAATAATTGAGTATAAAATGAAACTATTGCATAATACTAATGTTAGAGGACAGAATAAGGAAGTATATTAAGCATAGTAAGTTCTTGACATTTCAGTTACATTTTGGGGGTTGTGGTTTGTTTTAGGCATATTTGAATCCTTATTATATCAAGCCATATTTATATTCAAAGTATATAATGATTTTGACCCTTGATTGTTCTTGTTAAGACTGTCATCTTCCCTGTGTGATTAATTGTTGTGTTGATATAAATATGATTTTGGCTTACTAATGTTCAGTAAGAACTAATGACTCTTGGGAATGTCAGTGACTCTGTGAGTCCTTTGTAAGTCAGATATAACCAAGCTATTATTACAGGCTTGTTTGGATGCTAAGAGATAACATTTATGAATTTATTTCTTAAAAAAGATTTTTGTTGTAGTATAGGTTATTTACAATGCTGTGTTAATTTCTGCTGTACAGGAAAGTGACTCTATTTATATATTTTTTCAAAATCTTTTCAGTTCATATTCTTTTCCATCATGGTTTATCAAAGGATTGAGTATGGCTCCCTGTGCTACGGTAGGACCTGTTCATCATAGTTTGCATCTGGTGGTGGCAGTTTTAGTTGCTAAGTTATGTCTGACTCTTGTAACCCCATGGACTGTAGCCTGCCAGTCTCCTCTGTCCATGGGATTTCCCAGGAAAGAATACTGGGGTGGGTTGCCATTTCTTTCTCCAGGGCATCTTCCTGACCCAGGGATTGAACCTGGGTCTCCTGCATTGCAGGTGGATTCTTTGCCTGCTGAGCCACTGGGGAAGCCCATAGTTCGCATCTGCTGATCCCAAACTTCCAATCCTCTCCCCCAGCCCCGCTTCCCCCGTGGCAACTGCAAATCTGTTCTTAGTGTCTATGAGTCTGTTTCTTTGGTGTATTTATTTATATCATATTTTAGAGTCCACATTTAAGTCATTTCATATGGTAGTTGTCTTTCTCTTTCTGACTTACTTCATTTAGTATGATAATCTCTAGGTCCATCCATGTTGATGCAAATAACATTATTTCATTCTTCTTTATGGCTGAGTAATATTCTAGTATGTGTGTATATGTATCAGTTCAGTTCAGTTCAGTCGCTCATTTGTGTCCGACTCTTTGCAACCCCATGAATTGCAGCATGCCAGGCCTCCCTTTCCATCACCAACTCCCGGAGTTCACTCAAACTCACGTCCATTGAGTCAGTGATGCCATCCAGCCATCTCATCCTCTGTTGTCCCCTTGTCCTCCTGCCCCCAATCCCTCCCAGCATCAGAGTCTTTTCCAATGAGTCAACTCTTCACATGAGGTGGCCAAAGTACTGGAGTTTCAGCTTTAGCATCATTCCTTCCAAAGAAATCCCAGGGCTGATCTCCTTCAGAATGGGCTGGTTGGATCTCCTTGCAGTCCAAGGGACTGTCAAGAGTCTTCTCCAACACCATAGTTCAAAAGCATCAATTCTTCGGCGCTCAGCCTTCTTCACGGTCCAATTCTCACATCCATATATGACCACTGGAAAAACCATAGCCTTGACTAGACAGACCTTTGTTGGCAAAGTAATGTCTCTGCTTTTGAATATGCTATCTAGGTTGGTCATAACTTTCCTTCCAAGGAGTAAGCGTCTTTTAATTTCATGGCTGCAGTCACCATCTGCAGTGATTTTGGAGCCCCCCAAAATAAAGTCTGACACTGTTTCCACTGTTTCCCCATCTATTTCCCATGAAGTGATGGGACCAGATGCCATGATCTTAGTTTTCTGAATGTTGAGCTTTGAGCCAACTTTGTCACTCTCCTCTTTCATCAAGAGGCTTTTGAGTTCCTCTTCACTTTCTGCCATAATAGGACATCCTTATCCATTCATCTGTTGATGGACATTTAGATTGTTTCTAAATGGCTGTTATAAATAGTGCTGCTGTAAATATAGGAGTGCATGTAGCATTTGTGAATTTCTTAACGTACAGTAGTTGCTCAGTAAATGCTAACTTTACAAACAAATTGCTAGAGAATTTTTCTGGGACTTTCATTTTTAGAGTATAAACTTAAGAGTTCATAATTCCTATCCATCGAGTCCATAAGGCCGACCTTTGCTATGGTGTCGCCCCCGATACCTCTCCTGCATAAAATGGTTTCCTTTCTGAAGTCCCATGGTTCTTCTCTTATTCTCTTATTTTATTGCAAAGAGGTTGTACCATTTATACACACTCTCTTCCCAGATGGAAACTAATTTCCCCAAGGCCATGACCCATCGTATCAAATACTTTATACTCCAGATAAGCCCCTGGCAGACTCTCTTTCCAAAGCACTTACTCAGTACATTTGTTGGTGGAATGACTACAATTTAGACAATTATGGCACCATCTTACAACTTCTCAGATATTGTCTCTCACTTGTTTGGAAATTGAAAATGTTGCAATGACTTTTGTAAAAACAATTTGAGAATAGTTATTTACTCAGCTTTTTATGTTAATGATGTCACGATATCAAAAATTAGCTAGAGTAAATCTACTTTAACGAGGATGGTTTGTTATCTAGATGACATGTTCCACATGTAACATCCAAATGAACTGTAACACTGAGTTGTTGGCAAGTGGTTGTGGTGAGCAGAAGCAGTCATTATACATTACTTGGTAAAATTCATATTCATATCTTGTCAGTTTGTAGTGAGCCAGAGATTGAAAATACCAGTTGTTTCTGTTTTAGTAACTGCTTTTAAAAAATATCTCAAATCTTTTTATTTTCTTTAGTTTGACTGCTAGTAATGTTTTTAATATGTGACCTTTCAAGAAGTAATGAAATGCATCAATGCAGCTTGGCAATGCATAACAGAGCATGCTTCTAGGATTATTTTTAATGATTAAAAGTCAAATTGAACTTAAAAAAAAAAAGACCTGAAATGCAGATGAGCCAAGTAAACCCAGAAAGAAATCTATGAATGAAATGTGGGTTCCTGGCCCTTTGTGTATTCGCCAAGTCTATTTTCTCCAGATTTCTTATTTCTTGCTCATTCACCACAAAGGGGGAAAGGTGATGGGGATCTCAGAGCATGTTGTATTGTTTTGTTCTTTTTGGTTTTGGTCTGAGGTCCCTCTGAGTTTGTCCCATTGGTGTATTTTTTGCATTCTCCTTTCTCTTCCCTGGTGGTTTGAAGAATGTACTATAGTTGTCCATGAGTTTTGGTTGGGGAGGTACAGCCATCAGACCTGAGTTTTCCAGAGGCAGCTTTGATGATGATCTGGGAAGGTGAATGGCGGAACATGAGAACGGCCGGAAATCTCAATGGGAGAGTGGGAGCGCTGGGTGAGAGCTGAGGCAGCAAGGCTGGAGGGATGCAAAGGGAAGAATTCAAGTAGTATAACCAGGAAGTAGAACAGTTAGAATTTGGCACAGCTCCCGAGAGTAATATGAGGGAAGGCGGAGGTGTGGATGCTGCTTGTTCCCAGTTTGGGCCACTCAGTGATGCCAGGGACCAGAAGTAGCTCAGTGAATCTGTAGACACGATGGGCCCCCAGACTGTCGGCTGTCATCCAGCATTGCTTGCCTTCTCTCCTTCATGACCCTGTAGCTTACCCCTTCTTGATTGGGAACCATGGCTAATGGCACCTTCAGCTTCCGTTGGATGGCCTCAGGTGTCAGGTGCTTAGAAGTGACATCAGGGGCGTGTGGGCTCCACTGATATAAATGTAGAGGCGAAAGAGAAGTGTTAGTCTAGAGCTGTCCCAGTGCCTAATACGAAAGGCAGGATAAAAATGTTGGCTAAACTAAAATTACTCACTTCAGATTTCAAGAGCCATGGGAGAAGTTTAGTATTTACCGGCTAGGAACATCAGCCCCTCACTTAGTAATGCCTGATTCAGAGAACTTTCTTTTGTGGTGCAGCATACTGAGGGGCTTCTACCAAGATAGAAAAAGAGAACAGTGCTTCCTAAACTATAATTACTTCAACGTTGCCATAAGTAAATATTTTAAATATACAAAAACGGCAACATCAGGAAATATGACTAAGAAGTCAAGATGTGACACACCCTCTAGCCCCCACCTTTGTGGTTGTTGAAAATTTCCACCAAGAATGATATATGCAAAGAAGGTTAAGGTCAGGCTGTGAAGTTTCATAGCAAAGCCAGCATTTTCATGGCCTTTAATTTTACAAAGTTAAAATCCAATGATGTACCTTACAAATGGGAGTCCAGTATTTAAGTTAGGTACGCTGTCATCGTAATTAGACACGAGCCGTTACAGTGGCTTTCCTTTCTTAACTTCTGTACAGAAGTTTGGTATGGCAATGGAGCAAAACAAAACAGAACAAGACACACGTCTGCTCCTAACTGTGTTGCTTGCAAATACACAAACCTTGAATTGACTTGGTTTGTCTGAGAGAAAGAGGCATTTGGGAGGAGAAGGAAAAAATCTCATGAGTTGGACACAGTATCAAAAGAGTTTTGTTACCATCAGTTGATATGATTGTGTCATTTTATACCAAGTGTGTAGCACAGTGCTAAGGGAATGAACTGAATTCTTCTGTATCTTGTCGTCCTTGCCCCACGGACTTCTAAATATTACTGAACTTCCCAAGTGGCACTCTGCCTGCCAATGCAGAAGTCACAGAAGACTTGGGTTCAATCCCTGGGTGGGGAAGATCCCCTAGAGAAAGGAATCACAATGCACCTCAGTATTCTTGCGTGGAGAATCCCATGAACAGAGGAGCCTGGTGGGCTACAGTCCACGGGGTCGCAGAGTCAGACACGACTGAGCAGGCACAAACTTTAGTAATCCATATCCTTTCTCTGGCAGTTATTCCCCAAATCATGAAACGCTCTCATCACTTTCCTGCTGCAAAGTGAAGAGGTGCTCAGTGAGTTGGCTATTTTAGCATTCATTGAAAAGCTCCATGGCAGATTGTGGCATTCGTATTGGAAACAGAGACGTATAGAACATTTCAGAGGGGCGTGGGGGCTACCAGATATGGGTGTCATTAAGAATGGCTGGGCATTTAGAAAGGTCAAGACACAACTGATCCATGGATTCTAAATTGTACTCCAAATCCATTTTCTTTCTTTCTTTTTTTTTTTTTTGCCACGAGTTAGTATATATTATCTTTCTTTCTTCTAAAATCACTTCACATTAGGATGGAGTCTCGCAGATAAGCTGTCATGGAGCTCCTCAGTGAATACCATAGATTGTACTATAGACTAATTACTCTCTTTCAAAATACCTAAAACTTCCGGTTGAGTGTACTGCTAATTTTGTTTAATCTTGGGACTGAAGGGAAAGATGTTTAAAAATAAAATTGTCATAAAAATACTTTCCTGTGTTCTTCACTGTTCATCCAAGTGAGGAGAAATAGGAACAAACATGATATTTTGTGTTCTGCACGGTGGGAAGTGTTGTGAGAGATTCCCCAGAAAGTCTCAGGAACACTCACCATCTACTAATAGTTGTCAAAGATGTTGCTGTTGCTCAGCTGCTCGGTCGTGTCTGAGTCTGTGCCATCCCGTGGACTGCAGCATGCCAGGCGCTTCTCTCCTCCACCGTCTCATGGAGTTTGCTCAAGTTCATGTCCGTTGAGTTGGCTGACGCTGTCTGACCATCTCATTCTCTGCTGTCCTCTTCTCCTTTCTCCTTCAGTCTTTCCCAGCATCAAGGTCTTTCCTAGTCAGTCAGCTCTTCATATCAAGTGGTCAAAGTATTGGACCTTCAGCTTCAGCACTGAATGTTTAAGGCTGATTTCTTTCGAGATTGACTAGTTGGATCTCCCTGCAGTCCAAGGGACTCTCAAGAGTCTCCTTTAGCACCGCAGTTTGAAACCATCAATTCTCCGGCACTCAGCTTTCTTTATGGTCCAACTCGTACATCCATACGTGACTCCTGGAAAAACGACAGCTTTGACTATATGGACCTTTGTCAGCAAAGTGTTATCTCTGCTTTTTTTTTTTTAATTTTATTTTTAAACTTTACATAATTGTATTAGTTTTGCTAAATATCAAAATGAATCCGCCACAGGCATACATGTGTTCCCCATCCTGACACTGTCTAGATTTATCATAGCTTTTCTTCCAAGGAGCAAGTGTCTTCTAAGTTCATGGTTTCAGTCATTGTCCACAGTGATTTTGGAGCCCAAGAAAATAAAATCTGTCACTGTTTCCTCTTTTTCCCTTTCTATTTCCCATAAAGTGATGGGACCAGATGCCATGATCTTCGTTTTTTGAATGTTGAGTTTTAAGCCAACTTTTTCACTCTCCTCTTTCACTTTCATCAAGAGGCTCTTTAGTTCCTCTTCACTTTCTACCATTAGAGTGGTATCTGCATATCTGAGGTTATTGCTATTTCTCCTCCCAATCTTGATTCTAACTTTTGATTCATCCAGCCCAGCATTTCACATGATGTACTCTGCATATAAGTTAAATAAACAGGGTGACAATATACAGCCTTGTTGTACTCCTTTCCCAATTTTAAACAAGTCCACTGGTCCATGTCCAGTTCTAACGGTTGCGTCTTGACTTGCATACAGGTTTCTCAGGAGGCAGGTAAAGTGGTCTGGTATACCCATCTCTTTAGGAGTTTTCCACAGTTTGTTGTGATCTACACAGTCAGAGCTTCTAAATGTAAAAGAAAGAGACTCACACAAATGGAGCCATGTCACCTACCATCAGGCAGTACACAGGAGATCCATAGTGATGGGGGTCCCTGCCAGAGGCACTTTGAAGAAAGAAAGAGCTGGACTAGTTCTGGAAGTGGAGATGTCTTCAGCTGGGCGTTGGAAAATTATTAGGACTGATCTAGAAAGTTGGTATTCAGTATGCTTTGATTGATTCTGAATTAGCAGAAGAAAGGGCATTGATGTGCAAGAAATAATGGGCAGAGGTTATAGTGACCTGAGGGAACTAAGGGTTTAGAAAGCATTTGAAGAGAATAATCCCATCTCCCTTGCCTTACTGGGGTGCCTTCGAGATGACGGGCATTTCACTGCCCTGTTTAATACATTTTAATTCCAGAGGAATGGAGAGGGAATAGAGCCGAGGGCTCCTTGGGTCTTGCTCCCAGAACATCATTATGTTTGCTCTGTGCTCCAGCCTCGTGACCTTTTAGGGATCAAAAGATTGGACTTCACAGCATCCTGCTTATGTGGCTTTTGAGTGAGACTTCATTTTCCATGGGGTGACCCTTCCGCTTTGGGAGGTGAAAGAATCTTCCTGCTTTGTACATTTATTGGGGTGGCCTCTGAGCCAATTCATTGAGCACCTCTTCACTTTGCAACAGGAAAGTGATGAAAGTATTTCATGATTTTGGGGATAACTGCCAGCGAAAGAATCTGGATTGCTGAAGTTTGTGCGTGTGTGCTCAGTCTGGTCTGACTTTTTGCGACCCTGTGGAGCCATTAGACTCCTCTGTTTTGGGGATTTTCCAGGCAAGTATACTGGAGTGGGTTGCCATTCCCTCCCTTAGGGGATCTTCCCGACACAGGGAACAAACCCAAGTCTCCTGTATTGCAGGCGGATTCTTCACTGCTGAGCCACTGGGAAGGTCAGCAAATGATTAATTGGAAATGAGGCAGCATAGTGAGGACTGGAGAGACCCTTGGTGTCAGACAGATACAGATAGAGGTTAAAGTCCTGGATCTGTCTCTTGGTTATTTAGCCCTTTGAGTATGTTATTTAGCCCCATTCAGCTTCATTTCTTCATTTATTAAAAATAGGAAAAGGGAATATATGTATACAGATAGCTGATTCTCAGTGCTGCACCGCAGAAACTAACATAGCATTGTAAAGCAATTATACTCCAATTTAAAAAAAACAACAAAATAATAGGAAAGTGTCAGCCACCTAGGATGGTTGTCAGGCTTAAAGAGATAATTTGCAAGTTTAATACTGAAATATTAGCTATTAGTATTATTGCATGTGTACATCGACACCCAAAGATAACCAGTGTTGTTTAGTAGTTCTTTTTAGTTCTTAAAGAGGGGATGGTTTATAACTAGTGCTAAGCTAAGTGTTAGTTGCTCAGTCGTGTCCAACTCTTTGAGACCCCATGGACTGTAGCCCACCAGGCTTCTCTGTCCTTGGAATTCTCCAGGATTCTGGAGTGGGTCGCTACTCCCTGATAACTACATAGTTACTTCATTAACTGATTTCATGAAATAGGCCTTTCTGAGTCTCTTTCAGGGTACTTAAAAAGTTGATTGCTGTTGGTTAAAACAAATCCTTCCTAAATTATTAAGGCCTAGGTTGGAAGAAAGTGTTTGCTGAAAGATTCTAAAGTGTACACTTCTCACAGATTCCTACCTGGGATAACCCAAATAACCAAATGTTTTCTTTATAGTCAATCCTGTCCAACTGACCCCTCATGGTTTATGCCATGGCTGTGGATCAGTAGACCTTGTTTAGGGTCACAGAATCCTAGGATAGGAAGGAAACAATGTTCTATGCTTTTCTTCTGGGAGGGATCTTCAGAACTTAGTCTCCTTAGTCAGCAGTTCCTGCTTTGAGAAGCTCCAAGACCTTTTTGGGTGGGTGAGAGAGGTCTGCAGGGTCAAAACTATTTTTATAATACTACTGGGTATCCAGTCTTGCTCTCTCACAGGTGTATAGAAGAGTTTTTCAGAGCTGCGTGATGTATGATGATGTTGTATAGTGAACACTGCTCGGAAGTCTGTGTAAGTCAGTGAGCTAATTTTATTTTCCAGTGACCAGTGTATGGGATTTCCCAGGTGGTGCTAGAATCTGCCTGCCAGTGCAGGAGACGCAAGAGACACAGGTTCGATCCCAGAGTCGGGAAGACCCCCTGGAGTGGGAAATGGCAACCAACTCCAGTGTTGTTGCCTGGGAAATTCCATGGACAGAGGAGCCTGGTGGGCTACAGTCCAGGGGGTTGCAAAGAGTCGGACACGACTGAGCAACCAAGCAGGCACGTGTGTACAACCAGTGTGTGATTTTACGAAACCACACATGGAAAAGGATCCATCCAAAGTGCAAGACAAACCAACGGATTTTAATAGAACCAAGTACAAGGAGTTCGTTGGTAAGTTTCAGATTCCACTTTGCTACCACCGTTTAAGAAACTAGCCCTTGTTGAGTTTTGGTGTAGCACTAAAGGAGAACTTCCACCAGGAGCTGAAAACAAAGGCTAGATTTTCTCCCTCTGTTTCAACCAAACAGCATATCACAGCAACTTGAATTCAGAGACACTTGTGAAAATTTAACTGTTTTCTGTGAACCCAGACACTAAAGAGATTTGTGGAATTGAACATCAGTCTCACTCTTCTCATTAACTTTTTGGTTTTGAAAAAATATGGTTATTTTGCTGTTTTATGTAAGATGCAGTTGGTACCTTGTTACTTAAGCTAAATGCATTAATACAGATTTTAAAATTCAGTTTTCATTTCTAATATAAATATCATTAAAGGTAATCTATGTCATTAACAGTGCTTTGGGGTCCTCAGTATATTTTATGAGTATAAAGAGGACTTGAGACCAAAATCTTTGAGAACCCCTGGCCTCGTGTATTGTTTTCCAGGGGTGTATTCTTGTCACGCATGTATACTGGTTGCCTATTTGAAAAAAGTATTCTGTGGCCAATATATTTTGGACCAAGATGCATGCTTTGTCCCCTATTAGAGCCTTATCATACATTTTAATACATCAAAGTCCCTCAAGTGTGTTTCCCCAATTTTTTGCAACCTTTTTGTCTCTTTTTTTTTAGGATAATGGAATGTCCCACAATGAACTCTTATCAGCTCATTAAACCATACTGACTAATTATCATATAGGTTGCCCTCTCCCCATTTTTCAAAAATAAAAAGCAGTTTTTCTCAGGTACTTTCCTTAAAATTCGTGCTTTATTTAGAGGAAGGCCCAAGGAAATTCACCACCTTATCTCCTTGCCTCTCTTTTTAAAAGGAAAACTACTCATACTTCCTTGTATTAAACTATTTTGCTTATCATCTTTGAAGCTGCTTGGAACTTCTGTTTCCAAACTCATATGTTTTGAAACTATTTTAAACACTTCTTTGTGTTAATTGGTTGCATCTGTTCCCTGTGTCCTATGACAAAGTAATCTCCCCACACAAATTGTCCAAACTGCAGATCAAGTCCCAGCAGCCTAGCAGTGGAGCTGTTACTACTGTTTGGTATTTTTAAATGGCAAAAGATACCTTTGGTGATGTGTCTCATGCCCCTTTATAAAACACAGGCGCTTTTTGTGACAGATTTGTAAATGGCAGTGGGTTTTGTTGTATTTCTTTTTTATGACACTTTCTTTCCAGCTCTTTGGCTCCCATTGGTGGTGGGCACAATCTTAAGAATTTTAACAAAAGAAAAGCATTCTACAGTGTGGATGGGGGGACAGGCTGCTGGCTGCAACTCCATGGGTGTTTTCCTCCTGGAAAATAGGAGTGATGGATTAGCCAGCAGCAGCCCTTTTCGACGACAGTGACATTCTAAATTTATGTTGAGGCAAACGTTCAGAGGTCACTTCTTTCTTTTTCTGTATTTCACATGTCTGTGTCAGGGAAAGAATGGGAACGTCTTAATGTGTTACAATAATTAAAGGGACAACAGCCTTTGGATTTTGTACAGTTCAAGAGCTATCATTTTTAATATTCTGGTCTTGCCAGTTTCTACTTAAAAACTTAATATTGTTGGCATACTTTCCCTTATTATTTAAGAAATTCAAGCAGAATTTACTGTGACTATCTTATTCAGTATCTTATTCTTTTCTTACCACTTTAGTAGTTTGAGAGAGAACTTTTTACATGTTCAAAGGGACCACATTCAGTCAATATTTTAGAGTGTTAGGAAACTCTAACACTCTGGAAATTCTTTGATAGTCAAATCAGCTAGTTAACCAGATTGAAATTAACCAGACTAAGGTTACTGTTCAGACAGCAAGAGGCTGCTTTTATCTCTTCTTTGACAGGTGAGTGTAGATTGTAGTACAGGTGGGCTTCCCTGGTGGCTCAGATGGTAAAGAGTCTGCAAAGTGGGAGACCTGGGTTTGACCCCCGGGTTGGGAAGATCCCCTGGAGGAGGGCATGGCAACCCACTCCAGTATTCTTGCCTAGAGAATCCCCACGGACAGAGGAGCCTGTGGGTGGGCTACAGTCCATGGGGTTGCAAAGAGTCAGACATGACTGAGCGACTAAGCATGACGTAGTTGGGATAGCAAAGACTGGAGAATTGTAAGGCTATGTGGCAGCTTAAGAAATCTGATGAAAATGCATATGGACCATTGCTTGTATGAACTATGTGATGTTAGCACTTTTTGCAGTAGGTCAAATTTCAGGTTTGTACATTCATTGCAGGAGAATAGGTTATTCTAGAGGAGTCTTGATATGTGGTCATTAAGAGCTGAAGCTCTGGAGTCAGATGACCTGGGCTTGATTCTTGCCCAGTCACATATGTGTGATGTTGGGCAAGTGATATAGCTTCTCTGTGACTCAGTGTCTCCAACTGTAATAAGTCAGGTAAAATTTCTAGACAGTGCCCGGTGCATCATAACTGTATTAGTTATCTATTTCTCTGTAACAAATTACCCTAAAGCTTGGTGGCTTAAAGTAGCAAAAACTTACTGTCTCACAGTTCCATGAGTAAGAATCAGGGCACACCTTAGATGGGTATCTCTGGCTCAAGGCCCCTCCTAAGATTACAGTCAAGCCATTAGCCCAGGCTAATGTGAAGGATCAGCTACAGTCTCATCTGAAGGGTGGAGGCAGGCTGTGTGTGCCTGGGATCTGCCAGCAGGCCATGTGGGCCCCTGCACAGGATGGCTTCAACAGTCTGGCAGTTGGCTTCCCCCAGATTAAGTCATCCAGGAGAGAATGCAAGAGGGTACCCAAGAGGAAAGCTACAGTCTTGTAGCCTCACCTTGGAAGTGACATTCCATTACCTCTGCCCCACTCTGTTTGCTGGAGTCGCTCAATACAGTCTGCACTCAGGGGAGAGGATTATAATAAGGACATGAATACCAAGGTAGGATAGCTGGGCACCATCTTCTTGGACGCTGCCCGTAACAGTAACTCATGCTTTCACATGTATCTTCTATCCTATCTACATGTCAGTGAATTCCAAACACCCACATCCAGGTGTCTACCTGATAGCTCACTAGGAGTCTAACAAGCATCTTAAGCTTAACACGGAAAAGTGGCCCTTCCTGACACCTGCCTTTTCCAGTTTTTTCTATCTTGGTGAATGGCAACTCTATTCTTAGAGATGATTGGGTCAAAAATTTGGAAAGATCCTTTACTCTTTTCTTTCTCTTCTACCACTTGTCACCTTGACCTTCGCCGTGTGTCCAGAATCTCGCCAGTTCTCACAGCCTCCTCCTCCAGTGTCATCACCTCAGTCCACGTATCGAGCGTCTCACCTGAATTTTTGCAGTTGCCTAAGTGGACTCTGTGTTTTCTGCCTTGCCTCCTTAGAATCTGTTCTTCAGACAACAGATATAAAGATCCCTTAAAACATAAGGCAGATCATTATCCTGCTCATTTCAAAATCCTCTACTGTCTTTGTATTTTAAGGTAAAAAGCCAAAGTCTTTCCAGTGGCCTCCGAGGCCTTTTGTGATTGTAACATTATTCTTTTTGTGTGTTACTGCATAAAATGTTGTCAGTATGCATAATAAATACTATGTTAATCTATGTCTGGGTGAACACATCTTAATATGTTTAAGTTACCTAGAATTTATTTTTTACCCTTATTTCTCTTTTTTTTAATTATTTATTTTAATTGGAGGATAATTGCTTTACGACATTGTGATGATTTTTGCATACATCAACATGAATCTGCCACAGATATACACGTGTCCCCCCATCCTGAATCCCCCTCCCATTTCCCTTCCCACGCCATCTCTCAGGTTGTCTCAGAGCCCTGGCTTTGAGTGTCCTGCCTCATACATCAAACTTGCATGGGTCATCTATTTTATATACAGTAATATACATGTCTCAATGCTATTCTCTCAAACTGTCCCACCCTCGCCTTCTCCCACTGAGTCCAAACGTCTGTTCTTTACATCTGTGTCTCTTTTGCTGCCCTGCATGTAGGATTGTTGTTACCATCTTTCTATTTTGTGAATGGTGTAAGGGAGTGATCTGACTCTTCTCAAATGGAAAGCTAATCTCCCCAGAGCTATTGATAGACAAGAACACTCGTTCCCCACCAAGGGATTATTCCACCATGAACCCATTACTCACCTTCTATGCAATCTGTGTCTAATTGTTGGAATTTAGGATTAAAATGAATCTTAATGGATCATATAAGATAAAATTGTGTTTGTGGAAATTTAATTTGATATGGTATACTCAATTGCATATGAAAACAACTTGAATTATCACTAGGAATTCATTATGGAGAGCCCTTACTTAGGTCCCTTTATTTGATAGATAAGGAACTAATTCTGCATAGGAGATTATGACTTAAATTTAAAAATAGACTAAGCTGCAAAACTCAGACAAAAAAAAAAAAAAAAAACCTCATGGCTTTTAGACCACTGCTTTTGAGTTATGTTGATATGCTATATTTTGTTGCTGCTGCTTATAACTGTTCAGAAAATTATCACAAAACGCTTATCAAATTTTAAAACCCTGTAAGGATATCATCTAGAGGGCAATCCCTGTTTCTGTAGCTAACTTTCAGTGCTCAGGCAAATCAATGAATGCTCTAGGCCTCTGGTGTTCTTTTCGTCTTTCTGGACTTTTGGTCTTATCTCTATTTATAACTTCAACCGGCAAGCAAGAATGGGCAGGCAAAGGAGATTAAACTCAAGCCAGTTTGTTTTATGGGTGATTAGCAGCACAGTATTCCTGCTTGGAGAATCCCAGGGACGGAGGTGTCTGGTGGGCTGGTGTCTATGGGGTCGCACAGAGTTGGACACAACTGAAGCGACTTAGCAGCAGCAGCAGCACTGCTGAAAAGTTTTGCTGAAGGAGGAAAGTATATTACAATTCTTGCTTAAAAGGAGGTGTGTAGAATTTTCAGTGGTTTTCTTTTGATATAAATGGTTTCATGCTTGTTATACTATGTGTAATTGAGGGTCAGCTATAAAACACAAAATGAATCACTTCCAAGTTCTTCACATCTACAGAGATAAGAATGGAAAATCTTGTCACTCAGATGAGTCCTTTTTTCTTTTTTCTCCTCTGCAAATAGTCTAAACCTTACTCCTCTGAACACCTGGTTTTTGAAGCCAGAGATAGGGCCCTGAGCTAATAATGGAGACATTATCTCCTCTCCCAGATCACTTGGCTCTGCTTGGTGACAAGAATATAATCCAGAAATGAATTTCTTTACACAGAAATAAAACAGAAAAAGAGAAAGAATATTATGAGAAAGTGTTG
Source organism: Bos javanicus (assembly GCF_032452875.1). Classification (NCBI taxonomy): domain Eukaryota; kingdom Metazoa; phylum Chordata; class Mammalia; order Artiodactyla; family Bovidae; genus Bos; species Bos javanicus. The sequence goes on from NC_083890.1 coordinate 40,890,737, forward strand.
TGCTTCTGGTAAACTTTTCAAATCAACACATTACATTGTACTCAGTGACATTATTATGCCCATTAAGAGTCAGAGGGCATGAGTGATTAAACCCAGAGTCTAGTCAAGGCAGAGATAAACTTGCTGTGTGACTTTAAGAGGCTCTTCACCTTCTCTGGGCCAGCAGCTTTATTTGCAGAAGAATCTTGGACTAGATGACAAAGACACTTCTAGTTCTAAAATACCAGTACATAAAGCTGGTAACAAGAGAATTGCAGCAGTTTATTTTTAGTAAAAGAAGATTGATACCAGCCAGTAACTCTCAGTGGGCTTGCTTAAATCGTCCTGTCTTCCAAATTCTGTTTTTACCAAATCGGTAAACTGAAGACAGTTTGTCATGCTTTGAACTTCCTGGCTCCTGTTGATTTGTATCAATATGTTACTGTTACACATTTGAGTGGGAGCTGAGTTACATTTCATGAAAACTGCTCAGAAAACTAATAAAATTGTTACAACCTCACTTTCAGTGGGAATTGATAGCATCAAGAAAAATAAAAGAGCCTTGGCCATTTTCAGGCATTTGCTCTTCCAGCTAGACTGAAAATCTAATGGCCTTACACTCAACTCGCTTGTTTAAACATTAACCAAAGTGGCTTTCTCCTCCTCCTCAAAATGTTGAAGTGCCAACATGAATTGAACCAGCAGTCCACACCCCCCACCCAAGTCCTCTTAAAAAAACATTGAGTATTCTATAAAGTAATAGCTTCAGAAGGCTTTCAAGGAATTTATTATTCACACAGCAGCCTAGGGAGGTGCAGAAAGTATATGCTGTCTCTTACAACTGGGTCAGTGCATGGTGAGCCCCTTGATTCAGGACCTTTGGAGATTCATAGAGGGTTTCCAGTTACAAGTGGGGTGCAGTCACCATAGTTAGAGAACGGGGTGACAGCCTTCCAATGGGCTTTCAGAATAGATGCGGAAGAGCTCAGAAAAGGCTAAGAAAGGGTGCAGACATCTTTTGAGGATCGTTTCCAGGCTCTCAAATGGCCATTGTCAAAGAACAAACAATGGCGGGGGGTAGGGGGCGGTGTGGTGGTTTGACTAAGCATCCGAAGAAGCCCGAACAGCACCCTGTGAGCAGTGAGCCTTGGAAGCTCACAGCTCAGTGGAGAACTTTTCAGAGCGACTTGTCACACACAGTTCTAATGTGTGGGCTTTATCAGCTGCTCTGAGTGGGGGTTAAGAGGCATGCATATTTTACCCATTCATTACATATTCAGTGTGTGAAGTAAATGCCGCTTTCCAGCTTGGGTGGAGAAGGTTATTTATCAAGATAGACCAAGTCAGAACGAAAGCCCATCAATTACCTGTTTGGAGCGCAAAATGGAAAATGTCCTCTCTCTCACACTTTGCCATTTCTGTTCAATCCTAGTAATCCTTCGTTGAAAACTACTAATATTAGCTCCTTCAATTTGAGTCTTTCATGGGCAGAATCAGATGAATTTTAATTCAAAACATAACTTTCTCCACTTTCTGCCCTCGAGAACTGCACGTCAGCATCTCTGTTTCAACATCATGAATTCTTCTTTAATTTCTTATTTCAGTTAGTAAACTTGAAATCTTGCAAGCGCAGTATCAGCGGTAAGTGTCCTGAGATGCAGCACGTATCTAGTAGGGGTTTTGTTGTCTTTTTTTGTACTCCCCTCCCCTCCCCATCACCGGCATTTCAAAGTACCATATGGAGATCAGTTGTGTGATAGATTCGTTCTGGTAATTAACATGCTTGTTTGAGGTTATAAAATATACATCTGAGAAAGGCCAGGGATTTCCCCCTGAATATCAACGAACTGCTTGAAGTGGCATTTATTTTTCATTCTGACTTGGTGTTGTGTTTTGTTTTACTGCAGCAGTCTGGAGCAAAATGAAAGAGCTTATGTCGAGGCCTCCCAAGCAGTGCTGCTACAGACCATGAACAAGAGAGGAGGAGGAGACCTCAGCCTGCACGAACGATCCTGAAACACAAATGGTCTTGGGTAAGTCATCTGAAGGGCTTGGCATCCATCAGCTGTAAATTTCATCCATCATCGTTGGTTTGGTGTCCCAGGACATCTTATTCAACCCAAGCAACAGGATGTTGAGGAAATGTTGATCAAGTGCTGGAGAGCTGAAAGAACAATGAAAGTGACTTAGCGTGTTCATTTCTGAAATTTGCAGAAGAGTAGGATTTGAGCGGAATGCATTGGTGGTTAGGAAAGACTAGAAAGAACCGAACTAAACACATAGGCAACAAACTTCATCTTCCGTGTATTGCATTTCAGTGGAGAGAATATTGGGTTAATCACATGAGAGACAGTAGATTCAGTCTAGGGGCACATTTGTTATCCTTTAAGTGAAGTATTGGGATGAGCAAGGTGAGAGGCACTGCGAGTTTCCAGAGCCTATTCAACAGGATCTATTGTGAACCTTTTTAAAAAATATTTATTCATTTATTTATTTGGCTGCATCGGTCTTAGTTGTGGCATGTGGGGTCCTTGTTGTGTCGTGCAGTGTCTTGCGTTGGCTCAGTAGTTGTAGCACAAGGACTTAGTTGCTCTAGCGGCATGTGGGATCTTAGTCCTCTGACCAGGGATCAAGTCTGCATCCCCTGCATGGAAAGTGGATTCTTAACCACTGAGCAACCAGGGAAGTCCCTATTGTGAACCTTTTAACTAACCATGGTGTCCTGGAACAACAGTCTTGGTTTGAGAGGGGAGAGGGGTGGAATGCAAATGTGCCAAGCTATAAATAAATAATAAATTCCAAACTCAACACCAAAATAATGTGGACTTCCAAGGAAGTTTTATCAGCCTGCTTCAGTGTATTTCTTGGAAACAAAGGCCTCAGATGGAAGCCCAGTTCTGCTCACATATCTTGACCTTGGACAACTTATCCACCCTCTTGGAATGAGTCACCTGTAAAAACACCATCGTCTTGAGGATGTCCAGGGTGGCTTGCAAATGTGAAATTCCACAGTTCATTCTAATGAAGTTAATGAAATAATTCTACCTTTTGATTCTTGCTTCTCTGAATTTATGGTGTGCCCTTGGCAAGTCATCATTGGCAGGGGGCTCACTGGACTAACCGCTGTGAAGAAAAGGGTGCAGGCACCTGGGGTTGCTCCTTCCTTCTGTTTGGTGACACAGCCCTTTGGACAAGCAGGCTTTGCAGTTCCGGCTCGTGATTTATTCCCTTGCAGCATTAAAGAAAACATGGCGTAGTGCTCTATGAATATAACATTAGAATAAACGAGATAGGTTGCTTTTGAATTCTTGTCGTCTATTTTTCTCTTGGGGATCTAACTTCTTCTTTCTCTATGCCCGCTGTTGCTTTGTCATGGGTTTTCTGCCAGCCCTTTAACCCCTCAGAGCCCCAAACTTTGTTTCACGTTGAATGGAATTTATGATTTCTCTTTCTTACTCAGTATCCCTTATTCTGAAGCAGAGCTGTGAATGACACGTTAAATGATGTTCACATGTCACTCTTGTTAGCAGCTGGCTCGCTGTCAGCCTCAGAGTGGTGCATTATTTGGGTTTCATAACAGCATTTTTTTTTCCTCTTACAAATGTTAAATTATGAAGTGCAGGAAACCACACGAATGTGGCAGAATGAAAAAATGCAAACACAGTGTTATCTGGAGATGCCAGTTTTATGATTTTCCTGGTGACCATCTCCTCCCTGCAGTCGATGTACAAAGCCTCTCTACCTGTTCAGTGGTGGCCTTGTAGCCCCGTCTCCATCTTCTGTTATGCCTTGTTCTGAACAGAGAGATTGGTTTAAGATGATTGCATGGGGCTGTCTCTTTCTATCGAAGTCCTTCCTGACCGCCAAGCCTGGCTCACACTCACAAAGTCTGCCCTGAATCCTCAGGACCTAATGACTGGCTTCTCCTTATGAACTCCTGTACCAATGACAGCCTGCATCTTAAAAAAAAAAAATTAAAAAAATCCTTGGCTGTGCACCACTTTGTGCATTGTAGACTTGAGGACAGGAATCAGGTCATAGCCCTGTGGTTCTCAAAGGTGGTCCAGGCCCAGCACCCCCTCCAGCAGAATCGCTGGGACGTGTGTATTAAAGCTGCAGATTTAGCAACACTGGGCTCGATGAGTCACAATTTCTGAGGGTGCTAAGCCCAGGAAACTCCTCACAGAGAGCTCTTCCGCACTGAGGTGTGCGAGTAACTCTCTGAGGCTACTTCTTCATCCTCTTCTTGGTCTCCTTGCCCACAGCAGAGGGTCCAGATCTGAGCACAATTTAATGTGCCCAGGAAATACTTCCTTGTTGATCTGAGCAGTGTCAAACCATGAGGGTTACAATCGCTCTTCTATCTCCCGACCTTATGAGGATGTGGAGTCAGCGTATTCTCTGAACCCCTGAGAAACCCCTTTTTGTATCTAAATGTGTGAAATGTTCCCCTAGGTCAGCGGCTCCTTTAGAAACCTTCTGGTTATGTCTCTTGCTGTGTTACCATTGACTCTTGACTGTTCCCTGGTAATGGCAGGAGCCCTAAGCCCACGTCTAGCAGAGCAGAAACATTAGCTGTGGGCGCAGGACTCGATGGAGCCCACGGGGGGAAGGATGGGAGGATGGCGCGGTGCTGTGGTGATTTGGATGCTGTATCCTTGGCTCCCAGGGCCTCCTCGGCTGCCTGTGGCCGTTCATTTAATGCTGTTACTTTCAGCTGTTAGCCTTGCAGGTTGTCCATTTGGGTGGCAGGAGAGTGGTCCCATTGCTGGAAGGGAAAAAGCTGAGCTGCAGTGGACATGCGTCAAAGCCCCCGCAGTGGTGGTGGCAGATTCAGGATCTGACTCTCACGTTGACAGATGGCCATGGTGATGCTTGGCCCTCTCCTTCCCTCTTCCACATCCAGCCCGGCTTTGGATGATCCAGAAGAGATGTGGTGTTTGCTTCTGGTGCGTCTCCCGAAGGGCTTTGCTGGAGGATCCACAACCGGCAGAACACCTGACAGCTAGTTCAAGCCAAAAACTAAACCGAAGGACTCGCAGAAGCCTGGCTGGCCGAGGAGGGAACAAGTAGGGGAATCAGGAAATTTATTAGCTGCCGGGGTAACCACTGCCCCAGACGCTTTCTGCAGCCTTTCTTTTGACTCTTGCTTTGTCTCTGTTTTTTTCTTAGCACAGTTGCGCCAAAGCTGAATTAAGCTTGTGTTAAGAGCACATTTGAGCCTGGTGACAGGAAAGCATCTTCTTCCTGGTCTCCACCTAACCTCATCTGCTGGGGGTTTGGTAAGCAGAGAGTGGACCAGAGTAGATGGGGCTTTTTATCAGATTCTCAGCTAAGGGAAGGAAAGAAATGCATGGGTTTCCAAAGCGGTGTTAAGGGCAAAAGAGTCTTTTTAATATGTGCATCGTGGAGAACTGACTCGATTTTCCTCTGTGTGACTTCTTCCAGATATAAGTTACTGATATAAGCATCTTCGAGCCTTTGTTAAAGGCTTTAAGCGATAACCGGGGAGAAAATTAAAGAAATGATAAAGTGTGTGATTTTCACGAAATACCAGGTGCTGGCATTGCTGTTTGGGAGGTCTTTAGCGGTGCCTGGAATATTTCCTTTTAAGTAGCTGTCCACAGTTTGAAAAGAGAAAGAACTGCTTTTAAAGGAGATCTGTCTAGTTAGAAACTATGTCACTTGTGCTGTTTAGCACAGGCAGCCTTGAGAATTGCAGGGGTTCTGAATGGCCACCTAGGCCCTGCTTCTGGAAAGCCGATGGAAGAAAAGAGCAAGCTCAGCAGCCTCCTTGAAGACTATGGTCGGAGAGCTCTCCGAATACATTCTAGTTCAGAGGAGTTAGTTACCTTCCACGTCCCTGAGACGCTGGGCGGTAAAGCAGCACCAAGCATGCCTTGGGTGAGATGTGTTACAGCTCGCTCTTCTCCTGATACCATCACGGGCTAATAATTACATCAGCCCTTCAGAGCGGCTGTGTGGTTTGGTCTAACTGTGAGTGAAACCACACCAGTTCAGGAAACGCAGTGAATTGTCTTGTAATAGGCGTCATCAAAGCCCACATTGATTGCCGTGAAAGGTACCCTTCCTTGGTGACAGTTTGAGAGCTTTGAAGGGAGGTGTTTGCTCTGCCTCAAAAGAAGTTAGAATTAACAGCCGCATTTGCACACTGTTGGAGTGAAAACTGAAACTCACCCATGTTGGTTCCTGCACACGCGCGCCCTGAAGGCTTCACTGCTTCGTGGCATCATTATCAGCTCCGCTCAAATGACTAACACTGTTCCCCTTTCTCCGCAGAGTTTAAGGTCACTGGCTTCTGACTTCCTCCCAGATGGCTCTGATTTGAATATTCCAAAGGTGTCTTCACCTTGAGGCTAAACGTGTACCTTCACTCTCCTGTCTCCCTTTATGGGTTCCTTGTTTAGAGAAACAAGGTCACCAGCCAGCTAGTCACCGAGGCTGGTCACCTCCTCCTCTTCCTGTATGTCATCTCTTGACCACATGTAGTTTTTGCCTCTTAAATAGATTTCAGACTATCCACTCTTCTCCTTTCCTCACCCAAGTTCTCTTTCAGGCTGTTAGCATCACTTGCCTGGACGAGGGCAGCTACTTCCAGAGAGTAGTCTGCCTTTTTTTTTTTTTTTAAAGGTTTATTTTACTTTTTAGCTGTGCTGGGTCTTTGTTGCTGTGCATGGACTTTCTCCAGTTGCTGTGAGCAGGGGCTACTCTCTGGTTGCCATGCATGGACTTATTGCAGTGGCTTTTCTTGTGCTGCAGCACAGGCTCTAGGCACTCAGGCTTCGGTAGTTGCAGCGTGTGGACTCAGTAGTTGGGGTGGGTGGGCCTAGTCGCTCCATAGCATGTGGGATCTTCCCAGACCAGGGATTAAACCAATGTCCCTTGCATGGCAAGGCGGATTCTTAACCACTGGACCACCAGGAGAGCCCCCAAAGAGTATTCTTGCCTCCAGTCTTTCCTTTCTCTATCCCATTCATCCTACTATTTTGAAAATTACCTTCTTAAAGAAAAGGATCTGATTGAATTATTCCTGAAAACCCTTGACAGTGTGTGGAAGTACAGAAGACTGTTTCTAATACAATGTTAAGTGTAAAATTCATAATTCAAAATTGCATACACGTATTGGTCACAAAGTCATGATGGGAATGGGTGCCTGTCAGCAAAGAGTAGACGTGAATAAAGCAAACAGGAAAGATGTTTGCAGCGTGAGAGTGATCGGTACTTCTTTTTTTAAAAATATTTCTCTTGGTATTTTTCATAGTAATGAATGAATAGGATGAAATGCAAGGAAAAATTTAAAGCGTTTTCATTAGCTTTTTTCTTCTCTATGAGATAAAGTGAATTTCGTCGCATGATATTTGAGACCCCCTAGGAACTCGTTATCAGCTTAGTGTTTAAACCTCATCTGCCACCCCTCGCATCTCTCCACACACTTCCTTCTACTCTGAACATACTGTGTATTTTAATAATCATGCCTTTCTTCACGTTGATTCTTCGGTGTGAGATTCTGTTTCTGTACCCAGTGGACTCCTCTTTCATTGAGGCCAAATAGAAATGTCCCCTTTTCCTGCTCTATGTACTGCAATTCTTTGTTTACAAAGTTATCTCTGTGGGTGGCTCATGACGGCAGAGATTGGTTTATTTTAAACCTTGTATTCCAAGTATTAAGCCCATTCTGCCACATAATTTAGCTCCGTACATATTTATGGAAGGTGAGAAGAAAGGAAAGAATTCATTTATGAATATACAAGTAATCCTTCAGGGGAGATGTAACATTTTTCAGATAAGCTCAGTGCTAATTACCTTGTTATAGAAATGATATAAAGGAAATGTTTTGGTTAAATAGTTTTTACAAAAGTTGTTGGATTCAGCATCAGACCATTTTCACTAAAGAAATAGGGTGGATCTTTGGTATTTGAAAATTCTAACATCAGGGAGGATCATGTCAGCTTCTCAGTAGCCATATCAGTGAAGTTACTAGAAATTGCTTTAAAAAAAAAAACTGTATTATGTCATGAAAAATCATATCAGCCAAATCATAAATCCAAAGAAATAACACATCCAGTGCTGGCAACGTAGTATGAATAGGTGGTATTTTTTCCTAAGGGAATTTAAAAAGTCAAGAGTGGATAGCAGGAAAGCATTGATGTAACGTTTTCGATTCTGAAAGGCTATTCTGCTCTGGAAATATACTTGTTACTATTTTTTCATTTCTAAGAATTCTATTTGGTTAAAATATCAAAGGAGAAAAAAATATCTTGGCTTAAATAGAATGAAAAGTCATCTTCAAAATTAATTTGGCATCCTCAAAATTTCCTTTTCAAATGGGGGAGTAGGATGGTTTTTTTAGTGTCACGTGTTAAAAATGCCACTAAAAACATCATCGTTGGCACTTGTTTGCAAGGAATTCAGAATGGGATTTGTTGGAGATGAATGTGTGAGGCATGTTACACATTTTTTAAAGAATATTTTGTCATTGGGGTAAGAATGTTTAATACTGTATATTATTTTATAACATATCATTTTTCCTATTAATGTTTTAGTTAGAGTCAGTAAGCTGGGAATAGAGAATTTCAATTTGAGGTTTGCCAGGTTTTTTTTAAAAAAAGGAACCAAAATATTTTTATTAATATTGAATAAGTGATATAGCTGTCTACATAAAAGTCCAAGAGGATCTAGAGACAAACTATTAGAATTAACGAGTTCTTCAGCAAGACTGAGGTTTGCCAGTTTTTTTTTTTTCTTTGCATGCTATTCTTACCCAGCTTTCAGTTTTCTTGTGTATAAAATTACGCCAGAAGTTGAGCCATCGTTAGATGAGCAGATTTTAAGAAATTGGCCAGTCAACAACACTGACTACTGATGAGATGCGTTAAATACCACATCGCTTCTCAGCCTTGCATGTGAGTTGATCTTGGCTTGCCACAGTGAAGAACCTTTGCTGAATTTTCCTCTTTTCCTGTCCTGTGCCTCGCGTTCATGTGAAAGCCAGACCCTTCGGCTCTCTAGAAGATGCGTTAAGAAATAGACCAGGGCTTAGGTGGATGAATGCACACTGTTAGTTATCCTCTGCTGCACTGTCCGCGGGGCTGCGGCCTTGCCCGGTGACTGCTCCAGTTCATTTAGCAGGAGGTACTGACTGTCGAATTGCCCTTTTGTGAGAGCCAGTCCTCGAAAGCATCCTAACTACCTCATGACAAAACCTCCAGCAGGCAATAGACATCTGTAAGTTTCATTACAGCTTCAGATGCTACTCGGGGTAGTAGGTGCTTATCTTGAACTGCCCTCTGCAGACCACGTATGTGGGTCCATGGGCTGATCCTATGGCTGTAGTTCCTGGAGGCTGTTTAGTGTTGGTGAGTGCACGCAGAGGAGTCTGCAAGCTAGAGGAGCCCAATTAGGAAGTCCTTTCCTGAGACTTTAAGGATCTGAATGCAGAATAGGACACCTTGATGGATCTAAAGTTTTAAAACCCAGCCCTGAGAGAACTGATTATGGTCCTTAGAGGTTTTTTAAAATAGGACATAATAAATTGCTATAATGCTATTGGAAAACAATGTCACGCAGCATAAGAGCATAGGTTCTTGAGGCAAACTTCCCGAGTCTGAATGCAAACCTGCCCCTAACTAGCTCTGTCATGTTTACCAAGTTACTTAACCTTCTTGGGTCTTGGTTCATCCATCCATGGACTAGGAGAAATTAAGCAGCATCTATCACTTGTGAGAATGAAATGAAAAGTTAAAGCTGTAACAAAATGTTAGCTGTTATTGTCCTGCCAGGCTTCGTTGGTGGCTCAGTGGTACAGAATCTGCTTGCCAATGCAGGAGATGCGGGTTCGATCCTTGCGTGGGGAACATCTCCTGGAGAAGGAAATGGCAACCCTCTTCAGTCTTCTTGCCTGGAGAATTCCATGGACAGAGTGGCCTGGAGGGCTACAGTCCATGGGGTCACAAAGAGTTGGAGATGACTTAGTGACTCAACAACAATGTTATCATGTTACTGTCATGGTATTCAGTTGGACTGGTCCTCATTTGGTAATCAAACTTTTCCAACCTTTGCCTTCCTTCAAACTGAGTTTATGAATTTACAGTCAGTTATGGAGGGGGAAACTATGAGTGAGTTCAGTTAGGGAAGGTGAGGAAATGCTGTGAGAAAACAGAGAAGTGAGAGGCTTGGTCTCCTTGCTGGCGGTGACGATCTGGAGAAGGCGTTCTGAGCCCAGCATGGAAACAAGCTAGGATCCCACGTGGCAGAGGTGAGAAGGGATGGGCATTGGGTGCCGAAGGAACCCCAGGGACTGGTTTGGGTCCAGGGTAAGGTGTGTGAGGTGGAATAATGAGAGCTTGGGAGGAAGGAGACTGATTTAATAACGATGATGATGATACTAATTAATGTGAATTACTGATTGCATAGCCACCTTACACCAGCCTGTGCAATTGGTGCTTTATATAAATTAGCTCTGATTGCAATTCCCTGCAACGTAGGTATCCCCATTTTACAGACGAACTATTGAATTACTCTCATATTAAGGTCAGAATATTTTCTGAAGTGGTGGAGAGCCACTGAAGGTTTGGGGATGGGAGAGGGTTGTGATCAGACTTAGCCGAGATTTACTTATCTGCTGTTAGACTCGAATTTTCTCAAAATTAAAGACATAATTTACATCTCCCTGTGTTGCTTGTGAGCAATAGCACTAACACTTTAAAATGGTGGATATTCCATAAATACTGGTTGACTCTCTTTAAAAGCTTCCTCAGCAAAACCTGGGAGACATATTTTGTACATTTTCCCCTTTAAGGAGAAAATTAATTTAAGAATACTTTATATATCAATTTCTTTGTGTGTGTACCTATTTCATCTCATCTGATCCTCACACACACACACACACACACACACACAATGAAGGACAATGGTGTGACTTTTACATTCAAATGATATGTTATTATAAAGGATGAGGTTATTGGTGTTGAAGGGTATCACATGGGCTTATAGGAATAAAGCTAGGATTCCAACCCTGGTCTCTCCCCAAACCCCTGCCTGTACCCTGCCATCACCCCCTACCTCTTTCGAACACTTCTGATTTCCAATCTCCACTCGGGTGGTTTCTTCCACTGGTTTAAGGGCACTTGGCTTGCACTCTGCTGCTTTGAGAGAAACTAGAGCACTCCAAGGACCTAATCTACTTGGTTGGAGTTGATGAGAAAGGGATTATTTTCAACTGTCTTCAGGACCAGCATCCTTTTTCAACGATACTGCTGGCAGGTGGCCATTTCTGGGAGGTCATCAAATTAGCCACTTGTGTAAGGGCCTTGTGCCCTGTGCTGGGCGGTCATGTAGACAGAACTTGCTCTCCATTGTAAAATAGAGTTTGAGAGTGAGTACATTGCAGGAACGCTAAATGCTTTGTTTCTTCTGCCTGATTGAAACCAAATTTATGATACTAAAAAACACTTAGTAATGGGCACAGAGCGGCATTCGCTTCCAAATCTGTCTGAAACTTGGAGTGACATTTAGTGAAAGGGGAAGTTCAATTCTGATCATCAAAGGTCACGGCCAGTGAACCTACAAGCGCATATTGTGCAAATTCAACCCAAATCCGTATTTATTAACTTGACAAATTTTGGAGTGCTTTTCTGCTCTATGAAATTGAGTAAGAGCCTGCAAAAGATCAGATCTGCTTAATGCACTTAAATCAGGACTTCTGAATGCTTAGCTTCCGTGCCGGTGCCGATGTTCAGAGGCTTAGCTCAGCTGTGGCTGTCCCCTTCTTTGCAGGAGTGGACGTTTCTCCGTTTCCTGGTGAGTATCCACACTGGCCTCATCCCTTCCCTTGCCTGTCCTGCCCTCATCCACGTGAGAGAGTCAGGGAACCAACAGCACTGTCTCCTGGGAGCCCAGCCATCAATCCCGCATGTGTCCTGAATTTTATGTTTAAATATACTATATATAGATATAGATATAGATATAAGGGGCTTCCCGGGTGGCAGTCATGGTAAAGAACCCATCTGCCATGCAAGAGAGAGTTAAGAAAGGTGGGTTTGATTCCTGGGTTGGGAAGATCCCTGGAGGAGGGCATGGCAACCCATTCCAGTATTCATGCCTGCAGAATCCTGTGGACAGAGGAGCCTGGCTACAGTCCATAGCGTTGCACAGAGTTGGACACGACTGAAGCAGCTTAGTGCACACACACACACACACACATATATACATTTAATTGCAGTAAGTATATGTAACATAAAATTGGCCACTTTAACCAATTTTAAGTGTAACAATGCAGTGGTATTAAGTACATTCACAATATTGTGCAGCCATCAGCACTGTTCATTTCCAGAGCTCTTTCATCTTCCCAAAAGAAACTCTGTACCTATTAACCACGAACTCCCTGTTCCTTCCTCTCCCAGCTCCTAGTGCCCTCTACTCTACATTCTGCCTCTGAGTTGGCCGACTTTGGGTACCACTTCTACCTGGAATCATATGATATTTGTCCTTTTGTGTCTGGCCCTTAGGTTAATTTTTAACACAATATTTCAAGCATACTTTTCTGTGTATTTGTTTTCACTATTATATTGTATCAATAATCATCCACAAGATATAATTCTAATTCTGATTTCACAAACTAGGTCCTATGAGAATATGGGTAAAAGAAGATACGGGAAACTGTTTTTCTCATTAGTTCAGTTCAGTTCATTTGCTCAGTCGTGTCCGACTCTTTACGACCCCATGAATCGCAGCACGCCAGGCCTCCCTGTCCATCACCAACTCCCGGACTTCACTCAAACTCACGTCCATCAAGTTGGTGATGCCATCCAGCCATCTCATCCTCTGTTCTCATTCTCCTCCTGCCCCCAATCCCTCCCAGCATCAGAGTCTTTTCCAATGAATCAACTCTTCGGATAAGGTGGCCAAAGTACTGGAGTTTCAGCTTTAGCATCATTCCTTCCAGTGAATACCCAGGACTGATCTCCTTTAGAATGGACTGGTTGGATCTCCTTGCAGTCCAAGGGACTCTCAAGAGTCTTCTCCAACACCACAGTTCAAAAGCATCAATTCTTCAGCACTCAGCTTTCTTCACAGTCCAACTCTCACATCCATACATGACCACTGGAAAAACCATAGCCTTGACTAGATGGACCATTGAAGGCAAAGTAATGCCTCTGCTTTTTAATATGCTATCTATGTTGATCATAACATTCCTTCCAAGGAGTAAGCATCTTTTAATTTCATGGCTGCAATCACCATCTACAGTGATTTTGGAGTCCCCCAAAATAAAGTCTGACACTGTTTCCACTGTTTCCCCATCTATTTCCCATGAAGTGATGGGACCGGATGCCATGATCTTAGTTTTCTGAATGTTGAGTTTTAAGCCAACTTTTTCACTCTCCTCTTTCACTTTCATCAAGAGGCTTTTGAGTTCCTCTTCACTTTCTGCCATAAGGGTGGTGTCATCTGCATATCGGAGGTTATTGATATTTCTCCTGGCAATCTTGATTCCAGCTTGTGCTTCTTCCAGCCCAGCATTTCTCATGTACTCTGCATAGAAGTTAAATAAGCAGGGTGACAATATACAGCCTTGATGTACTCCTTTTCCTATTTGGAACCAGTCTGTTGTTCCATGTCCAGTTCTAACTGTTGCTTCCTGACCTGCATACAAATTTCTCAAGAGGCAGATCAGGTGGTCTGGTATTCCCATCTCTTTCAGAATTTTCCACAGTTTATTGTGATCCACACAGTCAAAGGCTTTGGCATAGTCAATAAAGCAGAAATAGATGCTCTTCTGGAACTCTCTTGCTTTTTCCATGATCCAGTGGATGTTGGCAATTTGATCTCTGGTTCCTCTGCCTTTCCTAAGACCAGCTTGAACATCTGGAAGTTCACAGTCCACGTATTGCTGAAGCCTGGCTTGGAGAATGTTGAGCATTACTTTACTAGCATGTGAGATGAGTGCAATTGTGTGGTAGTTTGAGCATTCTTTGGCATTGCCTTTCTTTGGGATTGGAATGAAAATGGACCTTTTCCAGTCCTGTGGCCACTGCTGAGTTTTCCAAATTTGCTGGCATATTGCATGCAACACTTTCACAGCATCATCTTCCAGGATTTGAAAGAGCTCAACCGGAATTCTATCACCTCCACTAGCTTTGTTCGTAGTGATGCTTTCTAAGGCCCACTTGACTTCACATTCCAGGATGTCTGGCTCTAGGTGAGTGATTACACCATCATGATTATCTTGGTCCTAAAGATGTTTTTTGTACAGTTCTTCAGTGTATTCTTGCCACCTCTTCTTAATATCTTCTGCTTCTGTTAGGTCCATACCATTTCTGTCCTTTATTGAACCCATCTTTGCATGAAATGTTCCCTTGGTATCTCTAATTTTCTTGAAGAGATCTCTAGTCTTTACCATTCTGTTGTTTCCCTCTATTTCTTTGCATTGATCACTGAGGAAGGCTTTCTTATCTCTTCTTGCTATTCTTTGGAACTCTGGATTCAGATGCTTATATCTTTCCTTTTCTCCTTTGCTTTTCGCTTCTCTTCTTCTCACAGCTATTTGTAAGGCCTCCCCACACAGCCATTTTGCTTTTTTGCATTTCTTTTCCATGGGGATGGTCTTGATCCCTGTCTCCTGTACATTGTCACTAACCTCAGTCCATAGTTCATCAGGCGCTCTATCTATCAGATCTAGTCCCTTAAATCTATTTCTCACTTCCACTGTATAATCATAAGGGATTTGATTTAGGTCGTACCTGAATGGTCTCGTGGTTTTCCCTACTTTCTTCAATTTAAGTCTGAATTTGGCAATAAGGAGTTCATGATCTGAGCCACAGCAGAAAATAACATTTCTAAGACAGAATTCTGATTCCTGTTGGGTAGTTAGTTTCACATTCCCTCTTGATTCTTCCTCGCTTTGGTTTTAGCCCCCTTTTGGCTTAAATTCTTTGCAGAATTTCCTCAAGCAGGCTTGCATTTCTGTAGTACCTACTAAGAAGAGTTCAGAATCTTTTAGATTCCATCTTTTGACGGACGTGCCTTTTCTTCTTCTTTTGGGCGATTTTTAAATGAATCATTCTGTCTACCTGCCTCTGTCAAACAACAAGCAGAAACATGTGAATCACACTGCTGTTGGAAAATTGGTGAATCATTGCCTTCCACTTGCGGTGATAATTACGCAAAGTAGAAGCATTCCTTTTTGCATAGAGGCAGAAGCAGTGTCATTTTACTGCAGCGATGAGATTATAGTAGAGGTGAACATAATTCTTCTTCTATTTACATCTTTAATGAGCCGCAATTAAAAGTAGTGAGTTGGCGTGGCGGAGCGATTGTGTTATTTTCAGATTTCTATTCTAGCCACCACTGCTGATCTCAGCGACACTCCACTGGCACCCTGGAGCTCTGAGAGCCTGAATAAAGAAAGCCCGGAAGGGGCTAATCTACTTCCTGAAAGTTAATGGAACAGGAATGACCTTCTGCTGGCCTAAGGTGGACATTTGCCTCAAATCCCAGAAGCCTGTGATTCTCGAATCTTCTTTCAGGGTACATGTTTTTCTTATGGTGAAAAAGAGCTCTATGGATTGATTTCATGTTGAGGTGCTCAGAGTTTTTCTCTGTTCTCATTTTCTCCAGCCATAAATAAGATGCAATAGAGGACTCTCCCTGCCCTGGGTTCCCAGTGCGGGGCGGTGGCAAACACCATGTATTGTAAACTGTCCTTTTCCCAGCTTCGCTTGAGCCCCAACCTAAGCTCGTTGACTTCAGGGGCGCCGTTCCAACCCACGTTGTCCACATGTAATTGTAACCTCTGTGTTTAGCTACACGGTGACTCTGGTCCAAGGTGCTCTCTCAGGTACCTTTAGGTGAGTTTCCAGACTGTAGGCATGGCTGCCTAATCCATTACTGTGGACGGCAGGTTTTCCTGCCACGGTAGTAAAGCTGCATACTGGAATTCACTTAGCAGCTTGTCTAAAACACACTGTGTAAACATTTTTCCCGTGGCCACCTGAACTCAGCAAAAATGTGTGCTAAAGTATTTACGATACACTTGATGCTCAAGAGGGCTGTAGTGAACTATGTAGATCTTGGCCTCTGACAGGCATCCCCACCCTGAGTTGCTCAAATACACGTGAGTGTGTTACAGACCAGGCACAGCCATCTGCAGGCTAATGCCACTTCAACTTCATAGCCTCTCACTTGTACAGATCCCTTCTAAGGCCCAGTGTCGAATTTTATGCAGATAATTTTGTGAACTCTTTGTTTAAGGACCCACTCCTGTCCCTATTCACTGCTCTGTCCCTTATCTAACTTTATCAGCTTCAGACCCCAAACACTGGATCCACCTCTGATTAGGAATATGTATACACGTGCCTGTCTATGTGCATGTGATCAGTTGTATCAGACTCTTTGCGACCC
This sequence comes from Bos javanicus, assembly GCF_032452875.1. Taxonomy (NCBI): domain Eukaryota; kingdom Metazoa; phylum Chordata; class Mammalia; order Artiodactyla; family Bovidae; genus Bos; species Bos javanicus. The sequence goes on from NC_083890.1 coordinate 40,907,135, forward strand.
CAGAAACTGCAGCCAGCCAGGCTTCTCTGTCCATGGAACTTTCCAGACAAGAATACTGGAGTTGGTTTCCATTTCCTGCTCCAGGGGATCTTCCCAACCCAGCAAGATCAAAGCCACATCTCCTGCATTGGCAGGTGGATCCTTCACCAGTGATCCACCGGGGAAGCCCAGAGTTCTGTGTGCATGAGTGTGCCTGTGTGTATATTAATTACATATATTCACTTCTCCTTCATACTAGGATATGAAATTACCCTGAATCTGCCAGGCCACACAGTAGGACATTGAAGAGGCCAGGCATAGCCTGTAGTGTCTTCACCAATTGTTTCCAGGGAAATTTATATCTTGGGCACTTAGCAAATAATAATGCACTTAACTGATAGGAGCTGGTTCCTAAGTTTCCCGAACGATGACTAACTGTTATGATTCACAGATTCCTGGGAATCTCCCTCCCCGCAGCTTGCCATTTGCCTGGAGCATGTACAGTATATCAGAGTTTCTTAGGAGTTTAGTAAAACTGAACTATATCCCTTCTTCTCTTATCCCCAAGCCACCTAAAGAAAAATTAATTTAATGGCTATTTTGCAAGTTGTTTTTTTTCCTAGCTTGACATGGTTAGTTGAAGGTAAATTATTCTCCCTACTAAGCAGTTTCTTTTTCCAGGTAACTTTGATTTGAGAAGCAGCTGTTGATTTCTAGTGTGCTAAATGCGTTTCTTTCTTTGAATTCTTTTATTGTTCCCAGTCGGTTGTTAGGAGTAAAAAAGCTAATTTAGTTTAGATTATTTTTTTAGTGCCTCTGGCATTCAAAGTATGACATTTCCTGCTGAACTAGCATTGTGATGGCCTTAGAGAAAAAGACCCCAACAAAATATAACCCATTTAAAAAAAAAAAAAAAGAAAGAATTAAGTATTGTGTTGGCCAAAAAAATTCTTTGGATTTTTTTAATGGAGAAACCCAAATGAACTTTTTGGCCAACCCAAATCTGTCTGTAAAAAAGGTTTTAAATCAGTTCATGATATTATTGATTAGCCATTTAACTTGCTTATTAGTCAGAAATCTTAGGGAGATGTGATGTCATGGACTGCTACGAGTGAACGGCAGTTGGTGTGATGCAGAGCAGGGTGACCATGGAGTAGAAACAGCCAAATATATTTAGTCCTCCCAGAGCAAGGAGGCCTGTTTCAGTGGCCTGCTTGACAACACAGTTTATCTTCATGACTTAGCAATCTCTGAGTCTGGGAAGGGCTGGGAATGGAAGCAGTGAGCAGGCAGGGTGCTGCAGAGTTGGAAACTAGATTGCTTTGGGAGGAGGGGACTGGTCACAGAGTCCAGGTCTCGGTTCTGGCTCAGTTCTTGCCCCTACTTTTGTGACTTTTGGAAAATGACTAACCTCTCCAAAACAGTCTCCTCCTCTATAGGGTGCAGGTCAGTAGGAGCCTGGATAGTTTTGGGAGGTTGCCTTGGCCTGGGACATTCTGTATCAGAAGATTAAGAGAGACATGAGATGTCACAGAGGAAGTCTCTGTGAAGCAGGTGGAAGCGAAGCAGGTGGCGGGCAGGCAGAAACGAAGAGGGCGGTCTAGCACATGGAGTGGAAATACTCTCTGTGTAAATTCAGGTGGATGTCTCTCTGCACAGGCAGGACAACTGAATACTGCTGGGGTTAGGGATGAGACCTGGGGTAACTTACACCTGGGAAACGCCTCTCAAGGAATGGTATTTCTCTTGCACAGGAGGTGCCCCTTCCCCTTCCCCCAGCACGAGGGGCTGGGCTTTGTCCTGTGCGCAGTGCTGGGCTGGCTTCCATGCCACCTTCTCCCTTTTTCTTCAGTCTTTATCTTCAGGATGCTTCTGGAGATGTTTGGGGGCCCTCGTAGATCCTTTTTCTTATTCCAAAGCCTTCTTACAATTCCTTTCTCTGGAGATTCAGGAGTATTTATTTATCTTACCACTGTCCTCCTTAAATAGTCAGATACTATTGTACTTGTTTTCGCCCAAACTCACACATGGGAATGAGCTTTTGTAATCAGCAGTGTAGGTTGAGTCTGAAATACCTGAATCCTTGCCAAGCTGCTGCTTAGTTGTTCAGTTAACACTTACTGAGCTTCTGTCACGTCCTCATTTTCTGGGCTGTGTGTAAGAATAGCTCCTTTTCTCAAGAGTTTAGTAATCAAGTGGTGGAGACCAATGCAAATGGGCGCACGAGCGACAGAGTAACAGTAATAACAGTCATGCTGTTGAAAGCGTAGACACTTTCTGAGTGCTTACCATGTACCCAAAGTACTGTGCTAAGCACGTTGCATGCCCTAAGTCTGTATGTCTGCATACATACACACATTAAAGATAAATGTTTAATTCTTACAACGACTCTCTGATATAGGTATTGCTGTTATCTGCCTTCTGCTGGTGAAAAAACTGTGGCCGGGAAAGGAGAAGTAAATTGCCCAAAGTTATACATTAAGCATGAGTTGGATGATTGTGTTGTTTTGTTTGTGTTTATAATTTTATTTATTGATTTTGGCTGTGCTGGCTCTTCATTGCTGAGCAGTCTTTCTCTAGTTGCGGCTGTTTTCTAGTTGCGGTGTGCACACTTCTCCTTGCAGTGACTTCTTTGGGGCTGTAGAACACGCGGGCTCAGCAGTTGTGGTATGTGGGCTTAGCTGCCCTGCAGCATCTGGTATCTTAGTTCCTGGACTAGGCACCAAACCCATGTCCCCTGCATTGGCAAGTGGATTCTTCACCAGTGGATCACCAGGGAAGTCCCTGGATTAATGTTTTCGCTATAGAAACATCTATGTCAGTGGGAAGTAAGAGCTAAGTCTATTGCTTGTGTGGATGCGAGTGCTAGAGAGGGTTCCTTTAGATGGGATTAAGGGAGAGGGTGGTTTAAACTGTGTTTTATAGGAGGAAAGAGTCCTGATGGTGTGATGTGGAGGACAAAGGGGCCTTTGATGCTGGAGATGATTGCTTGTGAGGATCGGAGATCCAGAAGCTGGACAACAAATCGGTTTGTTTAGTTGGACTGAAGGACCTCCCTCCCTATGACGACAGCTGGGTGATCCGAATTCAGTGAGCAAAGAGTTACTTTGTGGGCTGTGGTGCAGGCATTGCCGGAATCAGTAGCAGGTCAGCACCTTATGAAGTCTCTCCAGGGTGTAAAGACATGTTTTCAACAGAAATGTGTTAGGTCTACAAAGCAAATCAAGTGCAAGCCTTAATGCCCTGCCCTTAGGAGATTTCACCTTGGGTTCTCTCCACCAGATGACATGAGCTTCACACTCTAGCTCTGAGCTGTCACCATCTTCACTTCAGTTTCCATTAATTAGCTTCGAGTCTTAGGTCTGTAATCACTTGGAGCTGTTCAGGAGCCTTGCTCCAGCCCCTCCTGGACAGCGGGAGATATTTGCCTTTTCCGACATATCTGTCTTGCCCTGGCAGCCACTGTGACACTCTGGTCAGGCAGGTGCCTCTGGGGGAGGGGTGTGTAGCAGCATCTGTGGGCAAACGCAGGACACAGTGGCAACCCCCGAGGGCTCCAGATGGTCGGCACTGGGTAAGAGATTTAAACTTGGGCAAGACCTGGAAGCAAATGGGCGACCTGGATTTGTGGGTGCTTGGGGAAAAAAATAAAATGAGGAACTGTAGCTGTAGTAGGTCATGTTTGTTTCCCAGGTTTTCCCCTCCTAAACTGGAAAAAGGAAAAAAAAAAAAAAGCAGTGGAAGGAATTTCCCTAGGCTTGTCAATGGCTGGTTTGTTTGTCTAATTAATTAATGAACTAATTACTTTGCTTATAATCCTCCTTGTTTGGAAAAGATTTATGGCTGTGCCTTAAATCTCTTAAATCTATCAAACAAGAAAATCTTATGAAGTGGCCAGGTTAGCAAGCTATCTATGCCTCTTGTTAAGTGTGTCTTCATAACAAAAACATTTAATAAGAAATTCAATGTCAATGTGCGTGCTTGCTAAATAGCTTCAACCGTGTCTGACTCTTGCAACCCCATGGACTGCAGCCCGCCAGGCTCCTCTGTCTATGGGATTCTCCAGGCAGGAATACTGGAGTGGATTGTCATGCCCTCCTCCAGGGGATCTTCCCAACCCAGGGATCGAACCCAGGTGTCTTGCCTTGGCAGGTGGATTCTTTACCACTAGCGCCACCTGGGAAGATATTCTAAAACTGAGTGCCCTAGGTATTGGCAGTTCTCATCTATTTTCCATTTTTAAAAAATAGGCTTTTCCTTTAAACTTCAGATTGTCTAGCAGTTTCCCATTTTCTGGTTTCTGTTGAGGCTGGTGTTTGTGAAACTGTAGTGCTGACATGGTAACTCTTGGGTTTTGTTTTCCTGAAAGCCCCTCTTGCCTTTTGGAGCGCTGTGAATGGGACCCTTAACTGCCTCCTCCACCCCCGCTACCCGGGTTTTATTATCTGCTCTTGCTGTGTTTTGTTGCTTGGCTTCTTGGAAGCTTAAGCAGTTCTGGGTCATTGACAAAAATCTTGCCTGTAGGAATTCAGCTCAGAAGAAATTCAAGAGAGCAAAGACTCAGTGTCTTCCCCCTAATCTCATGGAAATAAGAGTGTAAACTAGCATTTACCTTCTGCCTTTTCAGGCATGTTGCCACATGTGTCCTTGTCACAGCCATATGTGTGCCTGTGGCTGTATTGACAGAGGAGCAGATTTTGCCGGCCACGCTGGCTGGGTGACGAGACGCTCACTCCCTCTCTCGCTGTCCCAGGATGCTTCCAGCCTGCAGGGCACAGGCCAGGGGCTGGGCGTTCCTTAAGGAGACAGTGAGGGGGGCTGAGTGAATGAGGCAAAGCTACTCCTTGTCGAAGGCTTCCCTGGTGGCTCAGATGGTAAAGAATCTGCCTGCGATGCAGGAGACCCGAGTTCGATCCCTGGAGAAGGAAATGGCAACCCACTCCAGTATTCTTGCCTGGGAAATCCCATGGATGGAGGAGCCTGGCAGGCTACAGTCCATGGAGTTGCACAGAGTCGGACACGACTGAGCAGCCAACACTTACTTATTCCTTTTCGACCAAAGAAAACAGAAGAGGAAGGAACTTTATCCTTTGCTGGGTACAACCCTAGGAGCATGACCTACAACCTCTATTTAAACCCAAACCCCACCCCCACCCCACCCCAGGAGGTGAGCTTTACTGCTTGTTTCACAGATGATAGAAGACCATTCATCACGCTCATGCTCAGTTGCTTCAGTCGTGTCCGACTCTTTGTGACCCCATGGACTGCAGCCCACCACGCTCCTCTGTCCATGGGATTCTCCAGGCAAGAATACTGGAGTGGGTTGCCACGCCCTCCTCCAGGGGATCTTCCCAACCAGGGCTCGAGCTGGTGTCTCCTATATCTGCTGCATTGATGGGCGAGTTCTTTACCGCTGGAGACACCTGAGAAGACCGGGGTTAGGGAATCAGATTAATAGCTGCCCCCTGAGATATAGAATAAGGACTCGAAACCAGCGCTGTCTGAGGTTAAACTCACACTCTTCTTTCAAGCATTAGAGCTTCTCCTCTCTTCCTCTTTCCTTCTGATGTCCTGTGTGCTCAGTCATGTCAGCCTGCAACCCCAGGGACTATATATAGCCCACCAGGCTCCTCTGTCCATGCAATTCTCCAGGAAGGAATACTGGAGTGGGTTTCCATTTGTTTTTACTTATTTGATGGAGAACTGAAGAATTGTTCAGGAGACAGATAGGGAAAATAAGTCAAGGTAGCTGAAACGAAACTGTTGTTGACTGACCTTTCTAACGCAAGTCTGTGGCTGAGAAGAGAGGTATACAGTCAATCACCTTGGGATTTCAGAGCGCTGATTTTAATCATAATAATAATTGAGAACTAAGGAGAGGAGGGTCCTATGAAATGTGGATCATGAAACCAAGAGTCTGACTGAGGAGTGGTGAGGTAGAAATCCAGTTAAGATGTTAATGGAAAGTCCAGCGAGACCCCCAGAGATGTGGGACAGATGATTTTAACTCTGGACTGATGTGAGATGTGGACTTGTGAGCCCTATGTGATCTGAGTAATTTGAATCATTTCCAGAGCTGACCAGAGTATGGCACCAATTATCCAGGGGTCTCAAGTGGCAAATACGGGTGCCACCGAGTGGGACAGGTAGCGAGATGTGCACCCAGGACTGACCAGCTGTAGCCATCTTTCTGTATACCTTCTGAAGTGTTATGGTCATGATACCGGCAGAGTTTGCACCATTGGATATGCAGGGCACTGGAAAGAAGCCTGGCTTGGGGGTCCATGAGCGAGACGGGAATTCAAATCCAGCCTGCATTTGTTAGTGACCACGAGACCCTGGGCACACCGCTTCCATCTCTCAGCAGTGAACCTGGGATAATAATCGTGTTTCATATGACTGCTTCTGCCGCACTGAGCAGTGTCCAGCACAGAAGTTATTATCATCATCCAGGAGCATATGTTATCATCTAAGAGCAACTAAGAGCACAGTGGTCTTTTTTTTTTTTTTTTTTTTGCCGTCATAAAGGCTATGGGCTTCCTTGGTGGCTCAGACAGTGAGGAATCTGCCTTCAGTGCAGGAGATGTGGGTTCGATCCCTGGGTTGGGAAGTTCCCCTGGAGAAGGGAGTGGCTACACGCTCCAGTATTCTTGCCTAGAAAATTCAATAGACAGAGGAGCCTGAGGGTTGCAAAGTCCATGGGGTTGCAAAGAGTCAGACACAACTGAACTAACGCTAACTAACTAAAGGCTATGGTATACCAATGAAAGGCTCCCTCAGAAGTCAGCAAGAGAAATCCTTGACATTTCTGCGACAACAAAAATGCAGATTAGCAAAGATGCAAATTACCTCTTCATGCACTTTGGGCGGACATATAAGCCATTTACATAATGAAACCTCTCTATTGTTATTTCTGTGAAAAGCCATATTTCTGAGTATCAATCTGACCATTTTGTATTTAGAATCATTCTGTGAACAGACCCCTTTTATTGACTTGTCTTCTTAATATCTTCTGACAAGTATCATTATCTTCTTACTTCCTATTCTAGTGTTTCTAATTTCGTGAACTCCTTGAATGTTAGTTTACTACCTAAGCAGCTCATTTTAAATAATGCATTATTTTAATGTCAGCGTTTAGGAGGTAAGATCACTGCTTGTTTTCTCCGGTGCAGATTTACAGATGAGCATAAAATGCTCTGGTCAGCATGGTGCTTGGAGAGAGAGGCTCTCTACCTTTATGTATTGAAGTGACTGCTTCTCTCAGCTTTTTTCTAATGAATCCCTTGTGAGTCACCCTACTCCGCACTTCAGCACATGTTTGTGTGCACATTTGGCCCACACGGTCCTGTACTCACTTGGGCCCTTGAGTTTCTTTATCTGTATGTGAGATATGGGCTTCCTTGGTGGCTCAGTGGTAAAGAATCTGCCTGCAATGCAAGAGATGTGAGTTCGATATCTGAGTTGGGAAGATCTGGAGGAGGAAATGGCAACCCACTTCAGTATTCTTGCCTGGAAAATTCCATGGACAGAGGATCCTGGTGGGCTACAGTCCATGGGATGGCAAATACTTGGACACTGAGTCTTTGCTCAGCTGTGACGTAGCAACTGAGCACATACACATACACGTGAGGTATACTGTTACGTGATAAGACTGCTTCTTTAAGTCAGCCTCACCACTTTAACTCAACAACAGAGTGACTTGTGTCCTTTCCTGGGGAGAACTCCCCCTGGGGGCATATGATTGTCTCCTGTTTGGCTCTGACGCCCAGCAAGCCCGTCACAAAATACAGAGGGGCCCAAATGCTTACTGAAGGAATGAATGAGTGAGAAAGACCTGGTGAAACACCCAGAGCCTCTTGATGAAGGTGAAAGAGGAGAGTGAAAAAGTTGGCTTAAAACTCAACATTCAGAAAACTAAGATCATGGCATCTGGTGCCATCACTTCATGGCAAATAGATGGGGAAATAGTGGAAACAGTGACAGACTTTATTTTTTGGGGCTCCAAAATCACTGCAGATGGTGACTGCAGCCATGAAATTAAAAGACGCTTGCTCCTTGGAAGAAAAGTTATTGACCAACCTAGACAGCATATTAAAAAGCACAGACAGTACTTTGCCAACAAAGGTCCATCTAGTCAAAGCTATGTTTTTTCCAGTAGTCATGTATGGATGTGAGAGTTGGACTATAAAGAAGGCTGGCTGAGCACTGAAGAATTGATGCTTTTGAACTGTGGTGTTGGAGAAGACTCTTAGAGTCCCTTGGCCTGCAAGGAGATCCAACTAGTCCATCCTAAAGGAAATCAGTCCTGAATATTCATTGGAAGGACTGATGCTGAAGCTGAAACTCCAATACTTTGGCCACCTGATATGAAGAACTGACTCATTGGTAAAGACCCTGATGCTGGGAAAAGATTGAAGGCGGGAGGAGAAGGGGATGACAGAGGATGAGATGGTTGGAGGCATCACCAACTCAATGGACATGAGTTTGAGTTAACTCCGGGAGTTGGTGATGGACAGGGAGGCCTGGCGTGCTGCAGTCCATGAGGTTGCAAAGAATCGGCCACGTCTGAGTGACTGAACTGAACTGAACTGCAACACCCATAGTTGGAAGGAAGTTGCCCCAGTAAGAGGAGTGCTAAGATCCAGTCTAGGTCTGTGATTCTGTCCACAGACCCATGGCTTATTGGACGGGAAAAACATGGCAGACAGCCTCCCAGAAGCTTTCTCATTGTCACCTTAAAAATATCTAATAAATGGTCAGGACTTAAAAAAATGAATTCCTCTTTCCACTAGAGGGTTATAGAGGTTCTAAGCAGGCAATGTTGATCAACTTTTCAAAAAATTGGGTTTTTATTTTTAAGAAATTTGTCCTGCTTTTCTGTTTGTTTTTGAAATCTGGTTTTACTAATTAGTTCTCTTTTTATTGCCTCATTAGAGGCAGCTTCAGAGAAACGAAGGATTTTGATAAGAACACAAGGATGTCTCGTGGACTTTAGTAAAGGGTGTGGCAGATGGGCCTTCAGTGCTGGAAAACAAAACAAACAAACAAAACCACCAAATTACCCACCCACAGTGTGTCTGGGGTTTGAATCATATAGTATGAACAGGACTGCTCCCACCTGTGTGTTTAGGCAGTTTTCAGAAAAACAGATACTGAACAGTCCTGTGTGTGTGTCTGTACTGCAGTTGTACCAAAAGTGTGTGTTTGTGTCTCTGTCTTCGCTTGTACTGCTGTTGAAGACTTTGTGATCATTAGTGCTAATATTGCTGGAGGAGAAGAATTAATTAAGATGTCTATGGTTCTGTTGTGGTAATTTCTGTTTGCAGGGCTCATTAACATCTTTGCTCAGAATGATCAGTTCTTTTCTGGTTGGAATATGCTAAAATCACCCAAAATGTAGAGTCATTCATCAGCCTGTTCTTGTTTCTTCTTCACCTTCCTTCAAGGAGTTGATCTTCCCCAGATGCTGTGTGGTCCAGAGGAGCTGAGTGGTGGCATCTGTCCCTTTTGAGTTAGAAGATTTGTTGGGAGAGGATCTTGGACTTAGATGTTGGGTGATGTTGATTCAGTGGTTCAAGAAGCAGATGAAACAGATGACACATATACACTCTTGAGCATGTGTGCATGCTGAGTTGTGCATTCAGTCGTGTCTGACTCTTTGCGACCCCATGGACTATAGCCTGCCAGGCTCCTCTGTCCATGGGATTCTCCAGGCAAGAGTATTGAAATGGGTAGCATTTCCTTCTCCAGCTAATGTCATAAATGTTTTTAATTGCTCACTCTGTATCACGCATCCTGCTAGCTGCTGGGGAAAATGCACACAGGACTCACTTTCTGCCTTCTTTGAGGTTAGAGCCTTGCAGAGAAGACAGAAAAAATGGGATTTGTGAAGACTGTTAGGAAAGAGGAAGTCCGTGTGCCAACCCAAATTCCTGTCCTTCCATGGGGTCAAGTTTGCATCAGGGGCGGCTGGTCATTTGCCTCTCAGTGATTATTGGAGCATTTGTGTGCCTGGAATGCTGGTTCTAAAGAGGAAAGCATCAGAAGGCATCCCTGTTGTTTTTCAGTCACTCGATCGTGTTCAACTCTTTGCGACCCCATGGACTGCAGCATGCCAGGCTTCCCTGTCCTTCACCATCTCCCGCAGTTTGTTCCAACTGATATCCATTGAGTTGGTGATGCCATTCAACCATCTCACCCTCTGTCACCCCCTTCTCCTCCTGCCCTCAAATCTTTCCCAGCATTTGGGTCTTTTCCAATGAGTCGGCTCTTCACATCAGGTGGTCAGAATATTCAAGCTTCAGCATCACTATGTTCATTCCAAATCTGTTCTTTCATGGCCAGAATGCTCACTCAGTCAGTGACTGGATTACTTAAGTGCTCAGTGGTTTTTTTTTTTTTTTTTGGAGAGAGGGAAGCTGCTAATTTTACCACCTACTAGTGTTCTGATGGCTCCATGATAAAACGGTTCTACACTGAACCCCATCTGTCTCTCTCCTGGGCCCACGTCTTAGTCATATTTTTGTCCCAAACGTCTGGCGGGATGCCTGGCATTTAGTAGGTCTTCAGTAAATATTTGCTGAATAAGTGTGTGTAAATTGAAAAATCGCCTACTATTACTAACTCTCTGCATGTGATGCCTGCCTTGCCTTCCCAGAAAGATTGTGGGCTTCTGAGCAGGAACACTGTGAGTCACACACTGTGTTTTTGACTCAGTGCCTTGTAAGTGACAGGCCATGCTAAATCCTCAGGGCCCTCAAGAATGCCCGGTTGTTGGGGATCTTGGAAGATTCTGAGAGCAAAGATGGAAAAAACAGATATAGGTTATTGCCCAGCCATACACTAAAAAGGGCTTCACAGGTAGCCCTAGTGGTAAGGAGCCCAGCTGCCAGTGCAGAAGGCGTAAGAGACATGGGTTTGATCTCCACGTCGGGCAGGTCCCCTGGAGGAGGGCATGGCAACCCACTCCGATATTATTGCTTGGAGAATCTCATGGACAGAGGAGCCTGGTGGGTTGCAGTCCACAGCATCATAGAGTTGAACACGACTGAAGCGACAGCACACACGTACGCACATTAAAAATGTAATCTGTGAGAAATAGACACAGAAAACAAACTTAGGGTTACCAAAGCGGAAAGTGTGGGGAGCGATAAATTTGGAATTTGGAGTTGACAGATACAGGCTACTATATATAAAAGCGATAAACAACGGGGACCTACGTATAGCACAGGAAACTGTACTCAATATCTTGTAATAACCTATATTGGAAACAAATCTGGAAAAGAATATATATAGCATATGATATATAACGGAGTCACTTTGCTGTACACCTGAAAGATCGTATATCAACTATACTTCAATAAAAAATGTAATTACAAAAATCATCTCAAGGTAAAAAAATGTGATCTGCGCCGTTTACCCCTTTTAGACTTATGGACAGAAATTAGTACTCATTTCTTTCCCCCTCAGGGGTGGATAGGATTCTCTTCTCCGCGTCTGCTGTAATCACAGCTGCCTTCATTATAGAACCCCAGAGAAGTGAATTAAGGTGAACTTTGCAAGAAGGAAGAGATACAGCTCACTTGATGGATGTGGGGGTGAGAGTGGGAAGGTTGTTCTAGGCATAAAGATGGCATCGAAAAAAGGCTGGGCTGTTTTTCCACTTCCAGTCATCGTTGACAGTTTTTATTGTTTAACATTTCTCATGGTGTCCTCTGAACCTCAGGGCTGTTCAAAAACAAGCATGGCATGGTAGAGATTATGTCAAATGATAAGAGGGGCATCGTATGATCAGTGACAGAAACAAAGGTTGAAGCTGCGGTGTGATGAGAATTTAAACATACAGAAAGTCAGAAAATTCAGGAGTTAGAGTTAAACTGCAGGCGTGACTCAGTCCCCTCGGGCATATGGTAGTAGCGTTTTCTGAATCGTGGCATATTCTGTTAAATTTAAGCCCTTGTTTTTGCAAAATTGTCGTGTCAAGGTTGCAATGTGAGCAGTAACTTTAGACTCTCACGATTTTTTTTTTAAACCTTCTTCTCACCCACAGTATATGCTGTTGTAACATTTGTGCACTGGAATTCGGTATTGTTTATGAAAATTAAAGAAAGGGATGCAGTGCCCAATCTATGGTGCACAATCCCTATGACTTTATGCAAAAAGAACTCCTATCTTTGCTTGAATATGACCTGATCCTGAAACAAAACACAGCCACCTTCACTTCTCATGGGTAGTAAAATACTCACAAGATAAAATTTGCCATCGTAACCATTTTGGAGCGTAAGGGTCATTGACATTAAGTGCATTCATAGTGTTCTGCCACCATCACCATCGTCCATCTCTGGAACTCTTTTCGTTTTGCAAAACTGAAATTCTGTACCCGTTAAACCGTAACTCCACATTTGCGCCTCCCTCCGCCCCTGGCAACTGCCGTTCTACTTTTGTCTCTATGAATCTGACTGCTCTAGGTATCTAATATATGTGGAATCATACAGTATTCATCCTTTGGTGACTGGCTTATTTCGCTTAGTTGATATACTTTTTAACCACAGCTTTAAGATATGACTCACATACCATAAGTGCATCCCTATAAAGTATACAACTCTATAGTTTTTAGTATATTCATAACTGATAAATTTCTGAAGAGAGTAAATTCAGTACTTTTTTCCTTATTGCACACTTTTTCTTTTTTAAATCTGGTCAGTCCAGTTATAAAAATGCCATGGAATAAAGGCAACTTTATTTAATAAAGGGTTAGGGACAAATATCTAGATGACGCTTAGTTTGGTTCAGATTAATTCACATAACCAAAATATTTTTGTAAGCATGTTTGTTTTCCTTGAAACATCTTCATTTTGCATCCTGGCATCAGCAATATGTGATTATTTATTATTGTTTCTGAGGGGATATTATTTGCTTGCAAAGTTGATTATAATGAGTGAGCCAGAAATTCAACAGAACTGAAATTTCTTGAAGTCTAGATTTGTTCAAAGACCAGTTTTGAACTGACTGAGGCTGAAGATGGAACAGGCACTTGAGTTATTTGAGGTCTGGAATCCCCTGTGGCAAAGAGGATATTTTGGTCTAAGTTAGAAAAATGGCATTTCATACTTATCTACTTCTGGTGGGAGTGTTAATTGGTGCAAACATTTAGGAAAACAGTTAAGCATTATCCAGTGAAGATGGGTGTGTGTGTGTGTGTGTGTGTGTGTGTGTGTGTGTATATATATATATACATATACATATCTAGTGATGAGGCAGTTTTCCTTTTAAGTCTCTTCCCAAGGAAATCTTTGGTACACATGAATCAGAAAACATGTATGCTGTCCACTACAGCTCTTCAGATATTAATAATGGTTTACAAAATAAATGCAAACCACCCAAATGTTTATCAAAGCAGAACAGCAAATTATAATAAGATCAAATAATAGAATATGCAGCAGTGAAAATGAAATGATTTAAAATGAGACAGAGTGATACAAATAAATCTCGACAACCTGATATTAAGCAAAAAAAAAAAATGGTTGCAGAAAAATTCTTACAGCATCAATGAATCTGTTTATAAAGTTTCAAAAATATCCATAACTTACATAAAGTAGAATTTCACCCAGAGACGGTTCAGAAAAGACTAAAAGCCTCAAAGGACGTATATTAAAATTCTTCTGTGGGAGAGTATATATGTGGAAATGAAAACTACCAGCTCTTTTTGCCATTTAAATGCTCCTATGAAATTTCCAAGTACCCTGCATAATAACTCTTTGAAACACCACATACACGCCACACTAGCAGACAAAAAGCCAACAGAACGATGGCTGAGTAAAAAACAAATCATGCATAAAGAATATTGTTATTTAAAAATTTTTGCATTCCTGAAATAGAATGTTCAGAGAGAAGCTTTTCTTGAATGAAGTCAGATTAAAGGATATAACTAAAAATAGAGCTGCAATTTTTAATAAATGAAAATTAGTCCAGATCCTAATCAGTACTTCCTGCGTTCAATACTAATTTTGTCACTGTGGTACTTTAGTGAACGTGGGCTGTGTCTATTCTCACAGCCTTTGAACTCTGTTGTCTGCTTATTGCTGTGAACATCACCATCATCATCACGGCATCATGGCCATCAGCAGCAGCACCACCATCACCATCACCATCCTCACCCTCACCATCTGGACCACATGCTCTTTTGAACCCTGAGCTCACACGCTTCTTACAAACATCCCATTGAATGCAAACTTCTTCCTGCCTCAGGGTCTCTACCTTACTGGTCCCGCTACTTGATTTCTTCCCCCTTCTGATGACTCACTCTCTCTCTCTCCATCCAGCTGTCTGCTCAAATGTCGCTTTAACTGAAATAACACCCCCATCACTTTCCATCCCTGTAACTGGTTTAATTTTTCCTCATTGCCCTCACATACATTGCTTTGACTCTCTTCTTCCACTCAAATCTAAGAAAGACGTAGAGTCCATGTAAGTGGAGGCCCTGCCTGTTTCTCTCTGTCTTGTCACTCCAGCATTTGGGCCCAGCCCATATAGAAGCTTAGTAATTATACACTGAGTGAGTGAATGACTGTGAATCATTTCAGTAACTCTGAGATAGATAGTGCTACAACCATTCTGTTGGTTTAAAAAATGAAGGTCCAGAGATGAGTGGTGGCGACTGGAATTTAAAGCCAGGTTGTCTGACACCAAAGCCTGTTCTAAACGCTCCAGTTTGCTGCCTGGTATCATCTGTCACTGATGTGACTTTTTTTTCCCCTTCCTTTGCATAGAGCATCTTTCCTTCTTTTCAGATGAATGCACCTGAATGCACCTTTATAACAAATCATTAATGTCCCATTTTAGGACTATTTTTGTTTTGCATGTGCAAAGATTCCCCCCTCCCACCCCATTTATTTTCTTTGGATTGCCTTGCCTTCTCCAGCTGACATTGCATGTCCCGTTTAATGCCACTGTCTAGGCACGGAGAAGGCAATGGCACCCCACTCCAGTACTCTTGCCTGGAAAATCCCATGGATGGAGGAGCCTGGTAGGCTGCAGTCCCTGGAGTCGCTAAGAGTCAGACACGACTGAGTGACTTCACTTTCACTTTTCACTTTCATGCATTGGAGAAGGAAATGGCAACCCACTCCAGTGTTCTTGCCTGGAGAATCCCAGGGCTGGAGCCTGGTGGGCTGCCGTCTATGGGGTCGCACAGAGTCAGACACGACTGAAGCGACTTAGCAGCAGCAGGCTTGGAGACCACAGTGGGTTTGTAAGTGCAACAGACGAGACTCTGAGTGGGAAGGGTTTGTAGATAACCCACGGAGCTGTGTTATCTCTCAAATGCATGTGTCATTACACCGTTTCTGATGGCATCTAATGACCTTGCCCCGAACATGTGCTGCCTTGTAATCTGTACTCATTTGTCACTTTTCCACCCCTGCTCGATTTAGGGAAGTAACACAGATGGGGAAAGCGGAATAAAAATTGCAGATGCCTGGGCTGCTTTGTTTATTCTTTTACTTTTCTTTGGCATGTTTTGGGATACAGGAGCCAGATTTGAAGTTACTGATAAAACAACTAATGTTCTAAACTGAGGTTGTCATCCTTTTTAATAGAACCCAGATCTTGATGGAAGCCCAGAGCGTTTTCATTTGGCCAGTGAGAATGTGTGGCTGGTGAGGGTCCTAGAACCTGGGTATTCTGACTCCTTGTCTGGGGCTCCTTCCCCCATGCTTTGCTCGTTCAGCTATAAAGCCCAATGTGCTGCAGAACAGTAAAAGCCTTTTCTTGGATCACATGTTGGCCAATTGGTTATCAGCAGCCTCTGTTCTCCTAGGTCATCTGGCTTCTTTATCAAAGCCATCTCTTTTTGACCTTGGTTGACCATGGTGGACAGTTGGCAGAGCTCAGATGGTCTCCATTAGGGCTGCATAATTAGCTGTGGCCCAAACTCCTCAGGATCCTAGGGCATGGAGACTATAATCTTGGGGGAGGGGTGTGTGTGTGTGTGTGTGTGAGGGAGAAAAAAAAAGACACAGAAAGAAGGAGAGAGAAAAAGAGACAGAAGGAGAGAGAAAGAGACAGAAAGAGAGGCAGGGACAGAGAAGGGGAAAGAGAGTAATTATTTGGATACTATATAACCTTTGAAGGCTTCTACTTTTCCTCTGGTGTAGAAATAAATTCAAGGCAAAGTTTCTTGTATTATAAAAGTTTGGAGGCAGGGGTGGTGTGTTCAGTTCAGTTGTGTCTGACTCTTTGTGACCCCATGGACTACAGCACCCAAGGCTTCCCTGTCCATCACCAACTCCCGGAGCCTACTCAAACTCATGTGCATCGCATCGGTGATGCCATCCAACCACCTCATCTTCTGTCGTCCCTTTCTCCTCCCGCCTTCAATTTTTCCCAGCATCAGGGTCTTTTCCAGTGAGTCAGTTCTTTCCATCAGGTGGCCAAAATATTGGAGTTGCAGCTTCAACATCAGTCCTTCCAATGAATATTCAGGACTGATTTCCTTTAGGATGGACTGGTTGGATCTCCTTGCAGTCCAAGAGACTCTCAAGAGTCTTCTCCAACACCACAGTTCAAAAGCATCGATTCTTCGGTGCTCAGCCTTCTTTATAGTCCAACTTTCGCATCCATACATGACTACTGGAAAAACCATAGCTTTGACTAGACGAACCTTTGTTGGCAAAGTACTGTCTCTGCTTTTTAATATGCTGTCTAGGTTGGTCACAACTTTTCTTCCAAGGAGCAAGCATCTTTTAATTTCATGGCTACAGTCACCATCTGCAGTGATTTTGGAGCCCCCCAAAATACAGTCTGTCACTATTTCCATTGTTTCCCCATCTATTTGCCATGAAGTGAAGGGACTAGATGCCATGATCTTAGTTTTCTGAATGTTGGGTTTTCTGAATGTTGAGGGGTGTGTGTGTGTGTAATTGTTGTTTTAAAACCAAAATAATACTAATATTCATTGAGCACTATTATTTCCAGATACTGTACTCAGTGCACTGTGTACACTGTAAAATTCGATGGTCACAGCAGCCCAACCTGGTAGCTACTGATACTAGTCCCATCGAGAGATGAGGAAGTTGAGGCTCAGAGAGGGGAAGTAGTTTGCCCAGGGTTGCAGAGCTTACATGACAGAGCTGTGATCTGAGTCGAAGCAGTCTGACTGAAAAGCCTGTTCCATCTCTTGTTCCTCTGATTGCAGAAGTGATATATATTCAGTTAGTGAAAAATGAGAAGAAAATGAAGGGCAAATCACCCACAAGATAACTGCAACCATTTTTAGCGTTTCTAGGCATACACAGCTTATAACTAAGGGATCACGCTGATTGGATTGTCTGTGAACTGCCTTTATCAGTGGTCTATATATTACAAACATGTTGTCATGTCTTTTCAATCCCACATAGCATGACTTTATTGCTATAGAGTTCCACGTCTCTTATGGATACTGCAATTTACATAAGCAGTCTAATGTGCTGAACATTTAATTCTCCAGATTTTTTGCTATTGTTAGTATGGCTGTGCTGAATTTTCTTGGACGTCTATCTTTTTTGGACATTTCTGATTGTTTCCTTGGGATTCATTTCTAGAACTAGAACTGTCGGCTCAAATAGTAAGTCTTTATGGGATTTTTGATATATAGCATTCAAGTACTGTATTTTATCCTTTACCAACCAGGATAAAGAGTGTCCATGTGTCTGCACTCTTGGACAACACCAAGTACTATAATTAAACAACAAAAAGAAGGAAAAACCTTGCCAATTTGATAAATTAAAAATTGCATTTTGTTTTAATTTGCTTTTAGGCTTTTTTTTTTTTTGATGTGGTTTCGAATTAAGTTGGACATTTATTCTTTTTTTTATTTCTTTTTAAATTGACTATGTTCTTTGCTTGTTTTTGTGTTAGGACATATATCTTGAACTCATTTACTCATTATATATATAAGTATACATATATAAGATGTCTGTGTATAGACACACATTTTATATTAAGGATATTAACTCTCAGTGGTGTTACAAGTATTTTCTCACTTTGATATTTTCCTTTGGATTTTATTTATGGTGGTTTTGATGTAACAAATATTAAAAGTGTTTGTGTAGTGAAATATATTAGTGATTTTGTTTTGTTTTTTTAACCTAGAAAAGCATTCCATTCACTGAAATCGGACAAATAATAGCCTATAAGTTTCTTGTAGTTTTTTACTACCCCATAGTTTATATTTAGATTTTTTGATGTGTGATCTCAGACGTGAGAATCAAATGAACTTTTGCTAAATAGTTTATCAGTTCTTCTCGTGTCATTTATTTCATACTCTTTTCCCCATGGGTAGGAAACACTACCTTTATCGTGTAATAAATACTTTTGTGACTTGAGTTTATTTCTGAGCATTATATTTTGTTCTCTTGATCTTTGTGATTTTGCACATTCGTGGGTCTATAGTTTTAATATTTTTAGCATAAGTAGTCTTAGATTCTTCCATATAATTTTTTCCCCAAATTTTCCCAAAGAGCTATTTTAAGCCTATTCATTTATTCTTCCATGTGAACATAAGACTAATTTGGTCAGATTTGACTAGCACCACATGCTAACAAATTGAACGAACTGGCCCTTACATTCAGATTTTAAAACTTTTTTTTCGGAATAATTTTAGTTGTCATAGATTACATATTAAACTGGAGAGTGTTTAAGTCTTTACATGCTTGGAACTTTTGATCCCCGTATATAGTCTTATTCAAGACTTTTATTGTCCCTTAGTTTACATTCCTGTTTTCATAGGATTTGAGTTTTTAATAAGTTTTCCTTGGGGATTTTACAGTATTGGTTATAATTGTGTATTTGATCTTTGTTTCAATTATATTTTTATATATTTTATATGTTTTTATATTTTAAAATATAAAATATTTATATTTTATAAATATATGTTTATATTCTCTATTTCCCTTATTGCTAGTTTATAGAAAAACTGTATGTATGTGCGTGTATACACACACACATGTCTCTGTGCACACATGTACATACACTTGTGAATCTTCTAATAACTGGCCATCTTATCAGCCTTTCTAAATTCTGGTAATCTTCCAGCTAACTCCTTTAGATGTTCTAGTAGCTCAGATGGTAAAGAATTCACCTGCAATGCAGGAGACCTGAGTTTGATCCCCGGGTTGGGAAGATCCCCTGAGGAGGGCATGGCAACCCACTCTAGTATTCTTGCCTGGAGAATTCCATGGACAGAGGAGCCTGGCGGGCTACAGTCCATAGGATCACCAAGAGTCAGACGTGACTGAGCGACTAAGCATAGCACAGCGTTTCTACTAATAAGATATTGTCTCCCACATTTTAATGTTTTAACTTTCATTTCTCCTAGAACATCCCAATGCCATGTTAAATTACAATGGTAGACGAGGTATACTTGACTTCCTGAATTTAATGATTAACTCTTTATTGACTCTTCTTTTTAATTTCTAATGAGATGTTGGTTATTGGTTTGTGGCAAGCATCCTATATTGTGGCAAATAAATAGTATTCTATTTGAATTTTCAATAGCACTTCCTACAGAAATTTTTTATAAAATGTCTTTAAACATCTTTAATACGAGAATTTTTTTTTTCTTTTAACCTTGCAATGCTGTGAATTGCATAATGTAATTTACATATCATGTCCATCCTGGAAAGCTTTGAAATTATTTGTCCTCCAAATTATTTGACACAGGTCCTTTTTTTAAAAAAAAGTTAATGCAAGACCACCTACAATTTTTTTCTACAGTAAGTTTTCTGATCAAGATTTTTACTTCTGAAATTAATATTAAAGATTTCAATTTGTCTAGAAAACCTGCCATTTCTATATTTAAAATTTTATTAACATAGAAACATATTACACGTTCTTAAAATTATGAATATCCTCAATATTTTTAGTTTTATCCTACTTCTCATTTGCAATTTGATTTAATTGCTCATTCTTTGGAGCATCCATTTAGCTAGCAGTAAATCTATTTTTTTAGGGGTTTTAAGGACTGCCTTTTGAAATTTTGAATGCCTTTCATTATTTTTGTGTTTTTTGGCCTTCATTTTGCTTTCCCTAGGTTCATTTCCCTTTTCTAATTTCTTGAGTTAATTATTCTTTAGTTTTGGATTTTCCTTAATGTTGAAAATATTTCAGGTCTTTGCCTCAGAGTTCTGGTTACATTATGTTCTCTTTATCCTTATTGTCTCAAGCTGCAGTTACATAATTTAGTGTTTCTCAGACTCTAAATCTCTTTAGAAGGGTATTTTTTAAGTGTATACAAATTTATTTGAATTGTTTATGCTTTCATTTATTATTGTGGAGTTTTTCTGCATTGGGATCACAGAATATCAAGAGGTAGTAAAGTTTCCTCGGTGTCCTGACATGTGCTTAGTTTTTGTTAACATTCCATGAGTCCCTGTACAGACGATGCATGCTCAGATAATCAAGTTTATCTAATCATCAGATCAGCCTTATATTATTTTACCTTGCTTCTCTGTATCTGCTGCCTTTGAAGTCCATCATCAATCTCAATATCAATAACAAAAGACTGTAAATATAGGGGGAAATATGCATCAGTGCCGGAAAACAGAGAGAGCAACAGACATAGGCCATCATCATTCATAAGACTCTAGAGGGCCGATGCAGCCATGTGATTTGTGACTCTCCTTGAAACGGTAGCATCATGAGAAGAAAACAAGAGCCACACTTGTATCCTATATCTTTTTAAAAAATATTTATTTATGTGTATGGCTGCGTTGTGAGATGAGATGGTTGGATGGCATCTCCAGCTCAATGGACATGAGTTTGAGCAAGCTCCAGGAGTTGGGAATGGACAGGGAAGCCTGGCGTGCTGTAGTCCTTGGGGTTGCAAAGAGTCGGACATGACTGAGCAACTGAACTGAACCTATGGCTGCGTTGTGGCATGTAGGATCTGGTTCCATGACCAGAGAGTGAACCCAGGCCCCTGTGCACAGTCTTAGCCACTGGACCACCAGGGAAGCCCCCCGTATCCTGTATCTCATGATGGTCCCCACGAGGCTCAGGCTGTGCGATCCAGTCCGACGCAGCGCATCTGAGTAGCACCAGTCACCTCGCCTTCACCGATGCTGATGACTTTGAGGGATGCTGGTTTTACCCTGTGCACTTTTCCTGGTGGCGAGTGGCAGCTGGGTTCTGGTTTTGCAGCCCAGCAGATAATTGCTTCACCCCAGAAGCTTCAGAGACCCTTGCAGTCCCTCTCCTAGAAGGAAGAGCAAGAATGCCAACGTGTTTTAAGGAAACAAAGAGCAATAATGTCCCATGTCTTTGAATAAGAGTGAAAGAAAATAGTTCTTTCCACATCTGAACACAGTGTAGTCAGAAGCAACAAAATAGAGGCGAAGGGCACACAAGGCAGAAGGTGGGCCGGGGCTTCATGGATCCGGAGGAGTCTCATTTATTGGCTTGCGTTTTCTTCCTTTCACTGGCCGAGCTTCAATTATTGACAACAAAGGTGATTCAGGAAAGGAAGACCTTGGTGACTGTGTGTGTGCGCGTGTGTGTGCGTATGTGTGTGTGTAAATCACTCTGTGAAAGAGCGAGAAGACGGAGGTAGAGCTGGTTTGCTTGCTTGCTTGCCAGAACATCCAGGTCCACGTCTGTCTTCTCTCTGTCTCACCTAGCTGTGCTCGGTGCTCTTTTTTTTAAATGTTTTGTCTTATTTTATTATTATTATTTTGGACTGCACCGCAGCATACAAGGCCTTATTAGTTCCCCGACCAGGGACTGAACCCATGCTTCCTGCAGCGGAAGCACAGAGTCCTAACCGCTGGACCACCAGGGAATTCCCTAGGTGTTCTTAATTTATAATTTCGTTTACTCTTATAACTCTTTGAATAAATGACCGTTTTTGCCCATTTTATGGTTAAAGACTTGAAAAGTTATGGCTATAGGCTTGAAAAAGAGACTATTACTATCCTAGGCCACGTAGCTAGTGAGCTTTGAGCCTCATACTGTGGTATTTGACTGGCTAACCTATATTGTTCCTACTGACTCATGCTACTCTCCTATTGATTTTCTTAACAGAGACTGTAAATTCTTCCAAAGATCGTATCATACAAAAGTCGCTTAACTGAAAGCTCCCAACATCTCTTTCTGAGCTTACCCCATCCCTCCAAGCATCATGCCTCTTTCTCAAGGTCCTTGAATTAACTCTGAATTGCAAGCAAATGGTCTTGCAGAATGAAAGGTAAGGGACTATGACCTTGCTGTGTTGTCCAAGCACACAGCATTTTTAGGATTGCCAGATGGCTCAGCGGGTAACGAATCTGCCTGCAATGCGGGAAACACAGGCTTGATCCCTGGGTTGGGAAGATCCCCTGGAGAGGGGAATGGCAACTCACTCCAGTATTCTTGCCTGGAAAATCCCACGAACAGAGGAGCCTGGCAGGCTACAGTTCATGGGGTTGTAAAGACATGATTTACCAACTAAGCATGCAGCACGCACTGTAGCAGGGTGGGGATCGAGAGCACCTCATATATCCCCTGCTCTAAACAAACTCCTGCAGCCTTGAGAAAGCCAGACCCTCTGTTAGCCCTGACTTCTTCACCTCACCTCTGTTTCATCTCAAACGAAAGGGTTAAAGTGAAGGCAATCCCTAAGGTCCATGACTCTGCAGACTCCCGGACTCTGCAGTTATACACATTGCAACACCAGAAGCCTGAACACATAAAACAGAATTTAGTGTTGTCATAAAATGTAACTTACACAAGTGAGTTGATCGCACACGCAGTTCATGATACCTTTCATTGGTACTGTGCTGCATGGTCTTGGGGCATTAGTGGAAGCAGTTCTGTAAATGACTCTAATCTGTACTACTCTTACACCATTAAAGTAATTTGGATAATTTTTCACTCCTTGATTTGCTTCCTAATGTCTATAATTAGTGTGGTTTTCTTTCTCCCAATGCAGTACATTGTATGACACATACACGTGTGTGGATGTAGGATCACGTGTGCCCGACCTGAGTCCCACCTGGAACAGCTGGGCTTCCCCAAATCCACCTCTTCCAAAATCCCAAGAGTGAAGCATTTTTGTGATCCTACTCTTCTTTCTCTATTGAGGGAAATGCCTGCAGCTGTTCCCCATGGTCCACGTGCTGTGTTTAGACCTGGTCAAAGGCCCTTAACTGATCTCCCGTCCACAAGGTCTTCTTCCAGGACAGCACCAGACAAGGAGCCGCCTGGTTTGTGGATTTGGCTTCTGTGGCCCTTCCCACCAGGTCCTGACGCTTCCAGGGAAGTGCCTCCAGATGCTGAGCTGCATAATCCTGGCAGAGACGACGGGCCTGTTAGGGTCCCAGCCTGCATCTCTGATGCCACCTGAGAGCTCCCGGGGTATTGCCCGCAAGTGTCCCCTGCATTGCCTTCCATGAATCTCACCTCGGGGTGCCCTCCCCTTCCCCTGTCCCCTGCCTCAGTCTGCTTGTTTCTTTCCTTCTCTGCAGCTTTGTCTCTGTTTTGTTAGCCCTACTCAGCATCCATGCCTCCCGTTTCTGGTTGAAGCCTCCCTGTCCTGTTGTGGTTTTGTCCTCTC
The DNA here is from genome assembly GCF_032452875.1 of Bos javanicus. Lineage (NCBI taxonomy): Eukaryota > Metazoa > Chordata > Mammalia > Artiodactyla > Bovidae > Bos > Bos javanicus. Next base: position 40,930,680 of record NC_083890.1, read on the forward strand.
CTACCTCTCCAAACCTTGCAGAATGGTGATATTTGATCTGTATGATCCAGCTCAGGGATTTCCCTGGTGGTCCAGTGGTTAAGATGGATTTCCAGTGCAGAGGGACATGGGTTTGATCCCTGGTTGGGGAACTAAGATTGCCTTATGTGGCATGGTCAAAAAAGGGGAAAAAAAAAAAAATCAAGCTCAGACCGCCTCAAGAAGCCTGAGTCTAGACCTGGGTTCGATCCCTGGGTTGGGAAGATCCCCTGGAAAAGGAAATGGCAACCCACTCCAGTATATTCTTGCCTGGAGAATTCCATGGAGGGAGGAGCCTGGTGGGCTACAGTCCACCAAGTCGCAAAGCGTCGGACACGACTGAGCAACTTCACTTTTACTTTCCTGCCCCATTTACGGTGGGGTGGGGCCCTCTCTGTCTCTCCTGTGTCCTCTTTGCCCTTCTCACAATGTGCCTTTCCTTGTGGGAAATTTGTTTTAAATGAGGCCCTTGGCTGCCAGGGCTCAAACTGTGTAAACTCAAATGCGGGGGCTGTTGGAGGTTTCCCCATGAAAAATCCATTACAGGCCAACCTCAGAGGTTCTGCGGATTCGGTCTGTAAGCGAATATTGTAGTAAAGCCAGTCACACGGGCTTTTGGGTTTCCCACCCGGGGCATGTTGAATTTGTGTCTACTCTCCTCCAGGAGGGAGGGTGGAGACTGGGAGGTGGGGCGCGGGGAGGAACGGCGCGGTATCTCTGGGATTCTTGGACCAGGGGGTGGGGAGGAGAGGAGAGGAGTGAGGAAGGGCTGAGATGCTGTCAGGCAGGCTAAGGGCCAGAGAAAAAGAGTAACAGAGAAGGACTAATCCCAAGCCTGCCTTTAGGGGGCGCCTGGCTCCATGGCCGGAGGCCACCAGCTTGGAGAAACCGGTAAGAATCAGGCTCTTAGGTTCTCAGTGATTCTGGCCCTTAGCAAATGTGTCTGGATCAGCCCTGGGCTGCGTTTAGCTACACTTGGGAACCACTGTGTCCTTTCTAGGTGTTGTTTAGCCTTTAAGATAACAATGTGCCAACCACTTTATGATCATAATTATTGTTATATTCTGTGATAAGAATTCCTACTTCATACACAGGTAACTGAGACTCAGTTACAGGGTTTTTGCGCACAGTCATAGTGGAGTATGAACCCGGCCTGCGATTTCAGCGATTTTTATGGCAGGCCTGCACATGAAACAAAATAAGCTTTTAAAAATAAGGGAGTTACCTTATCTTGTCTCCCAGATCAGAAGGTTGGCTGCTAGCTGATGCTGGAATTTAAAGGCAAGTACAGCTTTTGACTTCTCCATTTAAAAATGAAAAGGTTTAAACGAAAACTTTTTAGGAGGCAAAACAGTGATGAATATTCATTTTGAAACAATATGATGTCTCACTGGTGTTAATGTCCACAGGGTAGGGGTGGAAAAGCCAGAGCAGAAACACCCGGGGCCTAAGGGGAGGCACCTTAGGAAAGGATCCTGTGACAGACAACTTGGGTCTGGGCAGCTCTGTTTCACCTTCCTCTGAGATCAGAAAAATAGATATTGGGGCACATGCTTTGTTGCTTATGCTTAGCTCACCAAGGATAGTTTAGCGTGGGGGTAATATTCATTCCGTTGGCATGAATTTTGAAAACTTCAAGATTTACGACTTGAGAACCCTCGCTCTTGAAATGCATGAGAATTTTCTCATAGAAACAGATTCCTCTTGCCAAATAGATTCCACTTGCAAAAAATCTTCTAGTTACATTTTTCATCTGAGTTACTGAAACAAATAGATTTTAAGTGTCTGGCTGGCTCAGGGATTGCATCCTGTTAGAAGGTCAGAACGGAAAAAAGATGGGTGTTAGCAGTGTTCCTGGAAGAAACTCGAAAGTGCCTGGGGAGACTCTGGGTTCCACTTCTTATCCGATATCCTGCAGTCTCATTTTTTTTTTTTTCCCTCACTCTCAGTATAGTATCAATTCTGGCACTGAGAAATTCTCTCTAGGTGTCTCATTAGAGTGAAGACGTCAATATTAAGAATTTCATTTTTAATTTTAGCATTTTGATGGAGCTTTTGCCTTTTTTTTCCCTGCTTGATTTTTTTTTTTTTTTTGGTGACTACCTGTAATAATTTCCAGAACAAGGCTGGCTTTGTTATGTTTTCCTTCATCTTACCTCACCTGGCCTAGATAACATGCATTCCAAATTGTATTGAGAGTTTGCAGTGAGGCCGCTAAGCAACGGGCCCTAACAGCTGGGTCATTTTCTAAGAATCAAAGGACATGACTTCAGTTTCCAGGTTTGGCTTTGGCTGGCTTGGTGAGTGCTGACATTTAACCCGTTTCAGCCTGTGCGCTTGGAGATGATTAAAGTTCCTGCCTGATTCATAACTTAGAGGTGACTGAACTTGTAAACTATTTTGAGGCCTTTTTTTTTCCATTCATTTATTCAAACAAACATTTATCGTTGAATGAATGGTGACTTTGATTTAAAAACACTCTACCGACATAAAACACTGGCAGTTTGTAGATAGCAGGTTTTTTTTTTTTTTAAATTTGCTCTCCTAAAGGAATTTCATTACCAAATCCTCGTGAATCTTGAACCTCAAGAAGAATAATCTTGCCTTTGTTGGAGTTTTAAATTTAGACTAATCAGACAATCGTGAAGCATTCTGTTCAAAGCATTCCTTTTAGGCAACCCACTTATTATACTCTGCTCTTAAGAAGAGATGAATTTGATTAGCGTTGAACAATTCAGTTGGTGTTTTTGCATAGCTAAAATCAGGGAGAAATTTTCAAAAAATTGTACCTGCTGTTTAATATTATTCTATAGTCAACTTTTAATTATCTGTACTGATGGAATATAATCAGTGATGTGTATATTCCAAAATCATTTCCTTTGGCTTTAGGAATCATTGTATGATGTTTTCATTCACTTTCCATAATGGTTCTGCTCAACTAGTATTAAGATGATGCCAAATTCTTTATGTGCACAACTCATCAAAGGAAGGAAGGAAGGAATGGGCCAAAAGTATACTAAGGGTTAGGGAAAGGTCAACTGGAATTTTTTCATTTGTTACTGATAATACACAGAAGGAATCAACCCAAGGTTATTCATCTTGATTATTAGATAGAAAGTAATGGCCAGTAATTCACTTCAGTTGCATAAGGAAAAAGGCACAATAAGCCACTAACCAGATTTCCATGCTCGTGTATTTTTGTTTCCCAGTTCTGCATTGTGAAATTTTCTAAAAGTGAATCTGCTGAAGTCACACTCCAGTAACTACTACAGCAGTAAACACTCAGTTTCGTGATCTCCAGAATGTGCTCTGCACATTAGCAGTGCTCCACGGAGGCCTTTTGGGGAAACAGAAGGGCTGGTATCCTGACCTATTAATGTTTCTAAATAATGTCCCTGTTAACTTGCATTAGCTATTTCTGTTTATTATTAAAAATCCCTCTTTCCTTCCTACTTGTACAGGTTAAGCTTATTTTTATGGGCAGCAATTATAGGAGGAAATTTGGGGAAAGTTTATGTTCTGCATAGTGGCCTTTTGTGTGTGTGTGTTAATTATTTTTAACTGCTCTGGTCTTCACTGCTGCGTGCAGGCTTTCGCTAGTCGTGGAGAGCAGGTCTACTCTCCAGTTGCAGTGCTCGGGCTACTCACTGCAGTGGCTTCTTTTGTTGCGGAGCACAGGCTCTAGAGCGCGGGCTCAGTACTTGCAGTGCTTGGGCTTAGCTGCCCAGAGGCATGTGTGCAAGGAGATCCAACCAATCCATCCTAAGGGAAATCAGTCCTGAATAGTCATTGGAAGGACTGATGCAGAAGCTGAAACTCCAATACTCTGGCCACCTGATGTGAAGAACTGACTCTTTGGAAAAGACCCTGATGCTGGGAAAGATTGAAGGTAGGAGGTGAAGGGGACAACAGAGGACGAGATGCCTGGGTGGCATCCCTGACTCGATGGACATGAGTTTGAGTGAGCTCAGGGAGTTGGTGATGGACAGGCCTGGTGTACTGCAGTCCATGGGATCGCAAAGAGTCGGACACGACTGAGCGACCGAACCAAACTGATGTGGTATCTTCCCGGACCAGGGATCCAACCCGTGTCCCCTGCATTGGTAGGTGGATTCTTAACCTCTGGACCACCAGGGAAGTCCCATAGCGGCCTTTTGGATTTCTAAAGTCTTCTCAGCCTAAAAATATATTTCAGCATCAGCCTGCTCTAGAGCCCCTCACCTCCTGCCATTTTTAAAGCCCTCTGATTGGTCCATTCACCTGAGAAATTGGTGAGATGGCTTGGGTCATGCCTTGGAAGTCAAGGATGGCTGGCTCTCCAGGGTGAGTAAGGGGCAGTCCCTAAGTGTGGAGGTGCTGATGTCTAGGAAAAGAGAACCATCTCTGGATGTCCACCTTGGTGTGGGGCCTGTCCTCAGTAAGTTCGCAGAAAGTCTCTAGCCTCACTGATCTGGCCTGTGGGTCAGTGGGGTCTGATTGGCATCATTGGGCTTCAGCAAGTCGGAAGCTACATTTAATTTCTTCTACTCTTTTGCCTGCCTGCCACCTGCTCATGGCTTCACCTAATCTATACCTTTGCAGGTGATCCTATAGAATGGCTGTTCATATGTACCCAGATACTTCGTCTCCCCAGCCAGACACCAAGCAATGGAGAGCCTTGGGAGGGGCTAGGTGTGGCTTTTGGTGAAGGCCCATTTCTAAGTTCACAGTCTTGTCAGCCAGTCTACATTGCAAATGAATGTCAGTCTGTAGCCACCATGTGCCCTGAGCAGAGCTGACCCCAGCACATTTGTGAAACAGGTCCTGTCCTGGGTCCCAGGTGGCCCTTTCTCCTGCCACTTCCTTCTCCATCTGTGCTGACCTCCTTGTTATTTCCACATCCGGAAGCTAGTATCCTCATTCATCCTCAGTTGTTCCCCTATTATGACCTGCTCTGTTAAAAAAAAAAGCAGAGGAAAACTAATGTCCAAATGTCTGCTATGTGTGTGGTCTGGGCCATGGACTTTTATGTACTTTTAATGGAACTTCATCTTCGCACTAACCTTCTGAGACAGGTGTTTGTCTCATTTCACAGCTGAAAAACTTGAGAGTCAAGCCAATAAGTAACTTCCCCGAAGTTACAGAGCTGGAAAGTGGTAAAGCTGGGATTTAAAACTCAGCTTTAATTCAAAACTTGCTCTCTTTCCACATATGTTTGTGTGTGTGTTTCTTTTTCTGGATGTCTGGATAGTCTATTTCCAAGACAGCATATTATCCTGAAATTTGAAGAGAGAGAGGGAGGGGATCTATAAACCAAAGGAAAGACTCTAATGATGGAATTTCAGGTATCCTTGAGTTTTGGGGAGGCTGTCATCTTAAAGCCACACCCTAGTGGCAACCAGCCTCTGCAGGGTGTGACCAGCTATGTAACACGCATCAAAGCATCGTTCTTAACTGTTGCTTTTACTTAATCCTAGACTGCCCACTGCTGCTATTTCCAGCATAGTTTAGAACTCACCAGCTTCACTTGGCTGTCCCTTGGCCAGGATGTGTGCTTTCCTGGTTTTCTAATAAAGCTTTAACCCATGGTGGGAACTGAATATTTTAGTTCCAGCTACCTCTTTCTGATGCTGGGAAAGACTGAAGACAAAAGGAAAAGAGGGCCACAGAGGATGAGATGGTTGAATGGTATCACTGACTCAGTGGATATGAGCTTGAGTAAACTGGAGAAGATGGCGAAACACAGGGACCCTGGTGTGCTGCAGTCCAGGGGGTTGCAAGGAGTCGGACACAACTTAGCAACTGAACCAACATCATCTCTTTCAGGATGAATTTGGCAACACCACTGTTTAGGAATATGCTGTACCTTACATTGAAAATAGATTTATGTTGCTTATCTGGGTCCGCAGTGACCTTGAACATGAAAGACATTCTTCTCAAGGAAAACGTTTTCCTGCCCTGCTCCCTTGGTTGTAACCAACAAAAGGGGGTGGTCCACCCATTTCGGCAGGGCTCAGGGGCGTGGGTGAACACATCCGTCTTCCACCTTGGAGACACTGCTGACGAAGTTCCCTTACAAAGCCCAAAGGAATTTTCCTCCTTCCACCGGAGGTGCTTATAACCTCTAATTTGCTCACCATGCCTCTTGTAGAAGGGAGTAGGAGCTCAAACCACTGGCAGGCTGCCACCGAGCCACCTCGGGATGGTGTCTTAGAGCTGAGGGGCTCGCTGGAGGATGCTGGTATGCAGATGGGAAGGAGGAGGGATGCAGGTTGAAACAGCAGCCCACAGCCCCGCCTTCTGCCCTGCTCCCTGGAGGTGTGCGTCTGGGCCCAGGGGACAGCCAACCAGGGAGCGGGAAGGGGCCACGCGGCAGTAAGTGAAGGAGAGGAGGAGCTAAGATCAATGAACCTTGGTACAGCGCTGCAGCAGTGCTTTCCCAAGAGCTAATAATAAATACCTAGCTTTTTTTTGTACTCTGTGCCTGATAGTGGAGAACAGAGCGCTTGTGGGAGACTTGACCTCGTACCTGTTTTGCCTTGGGAAAGGGCTGCCCTTTGTGCTGCTGTAGTAGTTGATGGCACCTCCACCTGGTGCTTTGGGCACGACCTCATTTCCCATAGGAGCTTAAAGGGATGGAGCGGGGAGGACTAATTAGTCCCTCATTAAGCACTTACAAGTGAAGTACAGGAATTCTCCTGAAAAGATGGTCTAGTCGTTGAAGAGAAAGCCAGACCCACTTTTATCATAACATCAGAATACAAAGTCATTTGAAATAAAAGCTTTTTGTCATTGTGGCAAATGACGATGTTTTAATAGAATTTTTACATATCAGTGTAACAAAGGGATCCTATAAAATGTGATGATTTTAGTGTTTTTGCAGATCTTGAGAGCTATTTCATAATCTGGAATTTCACCTGCGGTTACAGACACATTTTTTCTCCATCCTATTTGTGGGCATCCAGTACCATGTTCTTAGTAGAAAAATCAATGGGAGAGGTTTTTTGACCAAGAAGGAAAGACTGTTCTCTTAACACTGCCTGGCTAAGTTCCAGCTCTCTGGCCTAAAAAGAGGCAGCATCACTAGTGTGATTAATGTAAGGCCCCTTGGCCCTGCTTAATTTAAACAGTTTAAGAACCTAGTAAGAAGCAGAAGACCTCACCAACAGACAACAAATATTCTCCAATAGGTGGCTTGGGCACTACTAACATTAACTTCTTTGTTTGACTTTTAATCACATATAGACATTCAGAGACACTCATTGTATAGGTGAGGAGTCCCTGACCTCTGGGATCTAATGCCTGATGATCTGAGGTGGAGATGATCTAATCATAATGGAAATAAAGTGCACAATAAGTGTAACGCACTTGAGTCATCCGGAAACCATCCCCCCTCCCCCCCAGTCTGTGGAAAAATTGTCTTCCATGAAACCGATCCCTGTTGCCAAAGAATCTGGGGACCACTGGCGTAGCCGAACGTGCGCAGTTCCTCCTCCTTCCCTCACTGTCTGCTTTTCATACATCTCGCTGCTTGTTGGGGTTGTGTGCATGTGTGTTAAGTCACCTCAGTTGTGTCTGACTCTTTGTGACCCTATGGACTGTAGCCCATCACGCTCCTCTGTCCATGGGATTCTCCAGGCAAGAATACTGGGGTAGGGTGCCATGGCCTCTTCCCGGGGATCTTCCCGACCCAGGGATCGAACCCGCCTCTCAAGTCTTTACCAGGCGGGTTCTTTACCTCTGGTGCCACCTGGGAAGCCCTTGTTGGGGCTAACCAGTAAGAAAGAGACGAGAATGGAGAAGGGATGCAAAAACATGGTCAAGATGATTTAAAATTCAGAGAGGGGATACTACCAATAGTAAAAGGCCATGGGGAAGAAACTTGAAACAGTTGGCAACGATATTGGCCGAAGCTGGCTAGGTTTCACTGACCATTCCCTGGTCTCTGTTCCTGTTACTCAAAGAAGGTAGACTAGTTACCCTTCCAATTAATTTCTGGGGCTGCTGTAGTGTGGTCCTGCCGTTGTTGCTGTTGTACCAGAAAGAGGCTCTGTTCATTGTACTCTTTGCCCCTCCTCTTGCCCTCTATTTGCTAAGTCGACCCTCAGACCCAGCAGGTCTGTAGATACACATCGGGGAAAGATTAGAACTGGATGATCTGGACCTCAGACCTAGAGTTCAGTAGACTCCAGCTTTGACCTTGGTCTTTGGGAGAGGGAAGAAGCCTTTTACTCTAAGCCTAAGCCTGGCAAAACCTAATTACAGGGATTTTTTAAAAAATTGCTATTCTAACATAAAAGCTCATGAGGTTTTAATGGCTATTTAAAAAAATATTTATTTTGTCAGTTGTTTCACTGGCTATTATTTTCTCCCATTCTGAGGGTTGTCTTTTCTCCAAAGTATACAAGCAGCTCATGCAGCTCAATACCAGAAAAATAAACAACCCAATCAAAAAGTGGGCAAAAGACCTAAACAGACATTTCTCCATAGAAAACATACAGATGGCTAATAAACACATGAAAAGATGCTCAGCATCGCTCATGATTCAGTTCATTTCAGTTCAGTTGCTCAGTCGTGTCTGACTCTTTGCGACCCCATGAATCACAGCACGCCAGGCCTCCCTGTCCATCACCAACTCCCGGAGTTCACTCAAACTCATGTCCATTGAGTCAGTGATGCCATCCAGCCATCTCATCCTCTGTCGTCCCCTTCTCCTCCTGCCCCCAATCCCCCTCAGCATCAGAGTCTTTTCCAATGAGTCAGCTCTTCGCATGAGGTGGCCAAAGTACTGGAGTTTCAGCTTCAGCATCAGTCCTTCCAATGAACACCCAGGACTGATCTCCTTTAGGATGGACTGGTTGGATCTCCTTGCAGTCCAAGGGACTCTCAAGAGTCTTCTCCAACACCACAGTTCAAAAGCATCAATTCTTCGGTGCTCAGCTTTCTTCACAGTCCAACTCTCACATCCATACATGACCACTGGAAAAACCATAGCCTTGACAAGACGGACCTTTGTTGCAAAGTAATATCTCTGCTTTTCAATATGCTATCTAGGTTGGTCATAACTTTTCTTCCAAGGAGTAAGCATCTTTTAATTTCATGGCTGCAATCACCATCTGCAGTGATTTTGGAGCCCCAAAAATAAAGTCTGACACTGTTTCCCCATCTATTTCCCATGATGTGATGGGACCAGGTGCCATGATCTTTGTTTTCTGAATGTTGAGCTTTAAGCCAACTTTTTCACTCTCCTCTTTCACTTTCATCAAGAGGCTTTTTAGTTCCTCTTCACTTTCTGCCATAAGGGTGGTGTCATCTGCATATCGGAGGTTATTGATATTTTTCCCGGCAATCTTGGTTCCAGCTTGTGCTTCTTCCAGTCCAGCATTTCTCATGATGTACTCTGCATAGAAGTTAAATAGCAGGGTGACAATATACAGCCTTGACGTATTCCTTTTCCTATTTGGAACCAGTCTGTTGTTCCATGTCCAGTTCTAATTGTTGCTTCCTGACCGGCATACAGATTTCTCAAGAGGCAGGTCAGGTGGTCTGGTATTCCCATGTCTTTCAGAATTTCCCACAGTTTACTGTGATCCACACAGTCAAAGGCTTTGGCATAGTCAATAAAGCAGAAATAGATTTTTTTTCTGGAACTCTCTTGCTTTTTCCATGATCCAGCGGATGTTGGCAATTTGATCTCTGGTTCCTCTGCCTTTTCTAAAACCAGCTTGAACATCTGGAAGTTCATGGTTCATGTATTACTGAAGCCTGGCTTAGGGAATTTTGAGCATTACTTTACTAGCGTGTGAGATGAGTGCAATTGTGTGGTAGTTTGAGCATTCTTTGGCATTGCCTTTCTTTGGGATTGGAATGAAAACTGACCTTTTCCAGTCCTGTGGCCACTGGTGAGTTTTCCAAATTTGCTGGCATATTGCATGCAACACTTTCACAGCATCATCTTTCAGGATTTGAAAGAGCTCAACTGGAATTCCATCACCTCCACTAGCTTTGTTCGTAGTGATGCTTTCTAAGGCCCACTTGACTTCATATTCCAGGATGTCTGGCTCTAGGTCAGTGATCACACCATTGTGATTATCTTGGTCGTGAAGATCTTTTTTGTACAGCTCTTCTGTGTATTCTTGCAACTTCTTCTTAATATATTCTGCTTCTGTTAGGTCCATACCATTTCTGTCCTTTATCAAGCCCATCTTTGCATGAAATGTTCCCTTGGTATCTCTAATTTTCTTGAAGAGATCTCTAGTCTTTCCTGTTCTGTTGTTTTCCTCTTATTTCTTTGCAGTGGTCGCTGAGGAAGGCTTTCTTATCTCTTCTTGCTATTCTTTGGAACTCTGCCTTCAGATGCTTATCTCTTTCCTTTTCTCCTTTGCTTTTCACTTCTCTTCTTCTCACAGCTATTTGTAAGGCCTCCTCAGACAGCCATTTTGCTTTTTTGCATTTCTTTTCCATGGGGATGGTCTTGTTCCCTGTCTCCTGTACGATGTCATGAACCTCCATCCATAGTTCATCAGGCACTCTATCAGATCTAGTCCCTTAAATCTATTTCTCACTTCCACTGTATAATCATAAGGGATTTGATTTAGGTCATACCTGAATGATTTAGTGGTTTTCCCTACTTTCTTCAATTTAAGTCTGAATTTGGCAATAAGGAGTTCATGATCTGAGCCACAGTCAGCTCCCAGTCTTGTTTTTGCTGACTGTATAGAGCTTCTCCATCTTTGGCTGCAAAGAATATAATCAATCTGATTTCGGTTTGCCCATCTGGTGATATCCACGTGTAGAGTCTTCTCTTGTGTTGTTGGAAGAGGGTGTTTGCTATGACCAGTGCGTTTTCTTGGCAAAACTCTATTAGTCTTTGCCCTGCTTCATTCCGTACTCCAAGGCCAAATTTGCCAGTTACTCCAGGTGTTTCTTGACTTCCTAGTTTTGCATTCCAGTCCCCTATAATGAAAAGGACATCTTTTTTGGGTGTTAGTTCTCAAAGGTCTTATAGGTCTTCATAGAACTGTTCAACTTCAGCTTCTTCAGCGTTACTGGTTGGGGCATAGGCTTGGATTACTGTGATATTGAATGGTTTGCCTTGGAAACGAACAGAGATCATTCTGTCGTTTTTGAGATTGCATCCAAGTACTGCATTTCGGACTGTTTTGTTGACCATGATGGCTACTCCATTTCTTCTAAGGGATTCCTGCCCACAGTAGTAGATATAATGGTCATCTGAGTTAAATTCACCCATTCCAGTCCATTTTAGTTCACTGATTCCTAGAATGTCGACGTGATTAGAGAACTGACATGTCGCTCATGATTAGAGAACTGCAAATCAAAAGTACAATGAGGTATCACCTCACACTGGTCAGAAACAGCCATGATCAAAAATTCTACAAACAATAAATGCTGGAGAGAGTGTGGAGAAAAGGGAGCCCTCTTGCATTGTGGTGGGAATGTAAATTGATATGGCTACTGTGGAGAACACTATGGAGATTCCTTAAAAAGCTATAAATGAAGCTCCCTTGAAGTGAAAGGGAAAGTGTTAGTCACTCAGTCGTGGCTGACTCTTTGCAGCCCCGTGGACTGTAGCCCGACAGGCTCCCCTGTCCTTGGAATTCTCTAGGCAAGAATACTGGAATGAGTAGTCATTCCCTTCTCTGGGGGAATCTTCCCAACTCAGGGATCAAGCCCAGGTCTCTTGCATTGCAGGTGGATTGTTTACATTATGAGCCACCAGGGAAGCCCAAGATTATCATATGACCCAACAATCCCACTACTGGGCTTATTATACCCTGAGGAAACCATAATTGAAAACTACACATGTACCCAATATTCTGTGCAGCAGTGTTTATAATAGCCAGGACATGGAAGCAACCTAGGCATCCATTAACAGATGAAGGAGTGAAGAAGCTATAGCACATGTATACACAGTGGAATATTAGTCACACAAAGAACTGTATTTGAGTCGGTTCTAATGGGTGGATGAACCTAGAGCTTGTTATACAGAGTGAAGTAAGTGAGAAAGAGAAAAACACGTATCTATGAAATCTAGAACAGCGTGTTTTCAGGGCAGCAGTGGAGACGTTGACACAGAGAACTGACTTGTGGACATGGTGCGGGAAGGACGGGGCGGGGTGAATGGGGAGAGTAGCATGGAAACGTTCGTTACCATATGTCAAATAGAGAGCTAATAGGGATTTGCTGTATCGCTCAGGGAGTTCAGGCTGGTGCAGTGTGACAACCTAGAGGGTTGGAATGGGATGGGAGGTGGGAGGGAGGTTCAAGAGGGAGGGGACATAGGTACACCTGTGGCTGATTCATACTGACATATGGCAGAAAGTGACACAACGTTGTAAAGCCAAAAAAAAGAAAGTAAAAATTATTTATCTGACTTTGCTGGTCTTAGCTGGCGTACTCAGGATCTTCCATCTTCTTTGTGGTATGTGAGATCTTTAGCTGCAGCATGGGGGATCCAGTTCCCTAACCAGGTGCGTTCCACTGTTTGCATAATACAAAAGATAGGGGGGATTAAACAGTGTTTTCCAGCTTTTTTGAGGTATAGTTGACTTTCAGCAGTGTGTATGTTTAGGGTATATAGCATAATGGTTTGACTGTACATGTATTGTGGAATGATTACCACGGTGTTTAGTTAACAATCATCATCTCATATAGACACAAAAACGAAAAAGAGAAAAAAAAATTTTTTACCTAGTGATGAGAACTCTGAGGATTTACTCTCAATTTTCATCTATGTCATACAGTAGTGTGAACTTCAGTCATCCTGTTGCACATTATTACCTTTGGAAAATACAAATTTTTTAAGTTGATAACATAGTGAGAAATCTGTTACTCCCATATTTTACCCTTTTCATATCATAGTCCCTTTTCATCATCCACAGTGTTTTGACATCACACGGGGTGCTTAAAAGATGTGGTCCGACAGGGAAATCCCTGGGGTTGTTTTGGCTGGCTGAGGATATAAGATGAGGCTGACAGAAGCCTTCTGCTCCTCTTCCTGCGTAATGCCTAGAAAATCTTGGGCCATGGAGAAAAGAGAACCCATTAAGGGAGGTTTGGCGTGACCTCCTGGAAAATCCTTAGTTATTGTCCCAACGGTGACGAATGGTTCCGAATGTGGACGATCAGCCCGGATCCTTGTTAGGAGGAACTTGTTCTTTTGCTGCCCACTGTGCTTTTCAGAGCAGAACTAGCCTTGAGTGAGGTGGGGCTTTGGCATGTGTACGATGATGGCTTAGGTAATGCAGCCAGGCAGATATTTGCAAAGGCTCAGTCTTGAAAAATTATAAGGGGATATGTGAGAAATTGATCCATGCGGGAGAAGAATGACCATGAAAGTGGAAAATGTCCATCAGGCCGGGTGTGGTGCTTCTCTGAGCGCCTAAGTTCTCTCCTGCTCGGATGCATCATCGCTGAAGCGCTGGCTGGTCTTGGGAGGGGAGGACAGACGTCTCCGGGGAACCTCTCTCTCCCCGCCCCCGCCCCCGCCTTACTCTCCAGCGGCTGCATAGGGGAATAGTGCGTGACGGGCAGGCCTGGTAGATGTTGAGTCTTCCTCTGGATTTCCATTAAGCGAGTGTGTGGAATCAATACCCAGCTGAACATTTGTCCTGAGAACACCCAGAGGCCCCCTGTGTAGCTTGGTATTTTTCAGACCGATTCTCAGACGGGAAAATGTGCAGAATGTCTATTTTCTAAAATAGTTCCAACATCTTTTATGTGATGCTGATGCATCTGGAAGTGAAAATGCTTAAGAGTTTCATTTCACTAAAAGTGAATTTTTTTTCTTTTTACTTTAACCTCTAACTTCAGATCACAATTTAAGGACATTTTCACCATAGTCTTAAGAGTATCCGGATGTGTGTGTTCATTGACACATTGAACCAGTCTTTTCTGAGAATTTTTATGTGCAGAGGACTGTGCAGGCTGTTATGAAAAATTCGAGCCCTGATCAGTGACTCTAAGCATCTCAGAGTCTAGAGAGGGACACAGATCATTCATTACATGGTAGGACAAATACAGTATATGTGGAAGCGTTTCACCAAGGAGGTGATATCTGAGCTGAATCTTAAAGGAAGAGTAACATTTGAATGAATAAGAAGGGCATTCCCAATTAAAGGACCAGCATAAGTAAAAAGAAATTTTGCCTTGTAAATTCCTAAGCTTTCACTAGATTTTATGACACTAACACAAGCATCACAATAATGAAATTATTCAGAAATTCAGAGAAAAATTATCTAAGTAGATTTAAGACTTTTTTTTTGCTAAATTTATCTGTCCTACTTTTTCATCTTAATTATGTTGCCAGGTACACTAGTTTTGCATCATATTAAACTGGTTGATAGTTGTAGCCAATGAGTAGAATTATAACTCAGTTTAAAATCCTACTGGTAAAACAATTAGGAACTTAGCATTTAAGTAAATGTAGGTAGTTTAGTGTTTAGATAAATTTACATAAATTAGAGTTTGGGGTTAACAGATACATGCTCCTATATAGAAAATGGATAATGAAGATCTACTGTATAGCAATGGGAACTATATTCATTATTGTGTAATAACCAGTGATGGAAAAGAATCTGAAAAATATATGTATATGTATATGTGTAAATGAATCACTTTGTTGTACATCTGAAACTAACACAACATTATAAATTCACTGTATTTCAATAAAAAAGGAAGTTAGCATTTTTATAACATTTCCCGTCTGTAACTCTATTACTTCTCAGAAGATGGGTAAGTCACAATTAGAAATCTGACTTGCTTTGAGTTTTATTATTTATCACGGAGATAAAAATGAATTGAAAATAGAAATCTCAAAATACAGTGATAGTACTTTATATTTCAGTAGCACACAGTATATATAAAATAGTATTTATTATTTAAATTCAGCCTGTATGCAACAGAAAGAGCAATATAAAACTAAATTATAAGTTTGCTTTGTAGAATAAACTATTACCAGTACATTCTGCTCAACTGTGTACTGGTAGCATTTGTAAATAGTTCATTCTTATGTTATTTCCCCCCTCAAAGAAAACAGTTGCAAAATTTTCTTGCTTCTTTTCCCTTCTTTGCATAATCTGTTAAATTTTAGCAATTCTAAACCAGAATAGCATGAACATTTATGGTGTATTCATTAGACAAATACATAATATTTATAAAGTCTGTTTAGTAATTAAAAGAAATAGATGAATATGTATCACTTTCTTGTTTTTTTAGCAAAAGAAATAATTCACAGTAAGTGTTTCTAATTATTTCAGCTAAATATTTATAGTACTTGAATGATAATATTTGTTGTTTCTGTCATTTAGATTTTATAGATAACTTTTGGACAGACATACTTCTTTTCTGTTGGAGTGTCTGTACCTCTGCAGATACATTGCAGATTACTGAAACAATACTGGCCCTTCAGCTGCAGACAGTAAAACTCTCCTTTATCTTTAGTTTACTGAGGGCCTCTCTGATAATCTCTCTATGGCCTTATGGAGATGCTAATGCTAATTAATGTTTTAATAGGAAAAAAATGTTAGCAAGTAAAACTGTTAAATTTGAAGCATGAATTGTAAATTCAACTTGGTTGCCCTAATGATAATGTCCATAAAGTGCTTCCAGTATTCTGAACTCAGTGCCAAATATTTTACTTATATGTATGTAATATATGCTGCTTAGTCACTTCAGTCCTGTCCGACTCTATGGAATGTAGCCTGCCAGGATGCCAGGTTCCTCTGTCCATGGGATTTTCCAAGCAAGATTACTGGAATGAGTTGCCATTTCCTTCCCCCTCTCTATGTATATATATAAAATGTATGATAATATTTAAAATGTATAACTCTGGAGCTTTACACATATTATATATATATAGATAGATAGATAGATATAAAATTTTTACTTACACATATTTTTTCCCAACTACTATGTGAGTGTTTTTATGCCCATTTTACAGATGAATTTGTAACCATTATTCATCACAACATATAATAATACTTTAAATATACTATATCAATAGTGTATTTAAAATATGCAAGTCTGCAGCTTCACACATATTTCATATATATGTATATACATATGCACATGTATGTGTGTATATATATATATATATGGAGCTTCCAGGTGGCCCTAGTGGTAAAGAACCCTCCTGCCAATGCAGGGCACATGAGACTGGGTTGGGAAGATTCCCTGGAGGAGGGCATGGCAACCTACTCCAGTATTCTTGCTTGGAGAATCTCATGGACAGAGGAGCCTGGCAGGCTATAGTCCATAGTTTCAAAGAGTCAGACATGACTGAACACACACACATACACGCACATTTTCTTTTGTTCATTCAACAGATGCTCATTTATTGAATATCTATGTGCCAGGCTGCTGTGCTAAACTCATGGGGAGAGTGGAACGAGGCAATACCTACCCCTTCTTGCCTTTAAGGGACACAACAGTGTCCTGGGAGGGATGAACTTGCCTAAGAAACAACCTAAGAAACAAGTACAAGAAAATATGATAATTGCTTTAACAAGAGTTGGTACAAGGTATTATTGGGCATGAATTTGAGCAAACTCTGGGAGACAGTGGAGGACAGAAGATTCAGCAGATTTTTAGTAAATGCCTATAATGCACATAGCATCGTGTTGAAATAGGATAAAAGCATGGGCAAGAACTTATACAGTTGTGCCTTCCTGGAACTTACTAATTGGTGAGGGAAACAACCATTCATCAATGAATTTAACAACTTACTAAATTAGTAAAAATTAATTTTATTTAAATTAAATTAATTTTAAAAAATTAATTAAAAGTTTCAAAAGTAAAATTACAAATGTGATCAGCATAACCAAGGAGAGAGTGATTCTGTAAAGTATATAGTAAGGGCTACTGGTACTGATCCCTGATGCTGGGAAAGATTGAAGGCAAAAGGAGAAGCGGGCGGCAGAGGATGAGGTGGTCAGATGGCATCACCGACTCAATGGACATGAATCTGAGCAAATTCTGGGAGATAGTGGAGGACAGAGGAGCCTGGTGTGCTGCAGTGCCTGGGGTCTCAAAGAGCCCGGACGACTTAGCAACTGAACAACAAGGAGGTAGTGAGCTAGCTGAGGAGGTGAGGAAAGGCACCTCTGAGGAGAAAAGGACTGAGCCAGACGAGGGAACAGTACATGGTTATTTGGTGAAGAATATGCGCGATTTGAGGGGAAGTCTCAGCAAGGAAGAGGACATGTGCAAAGACCCTGAGGTCTAGGAGAGCAAGGTACTTCCCAGGAATTAAAAGTAAGCCAGGAGAGCTGCATGCAGGCTAGAAAATAATGCAAGGGCTGGACCACCCTGGGCCCTGGGGCCCATGGTCAGAATCCAAGCTCAGTAGAAAGCCATTGCCATGCTTTAGGCAGGCTCTGAGGATGGGCTGTAGGGTCGCAGGGTGGGAGCAGGGAGACCACTTGGTAGGCCACTGAATAGTCCAGATGAATCGTGATGGTGGGCAGCCTGGAGCAGAGGTGGTGGTCAGGGGAGAAGGGGAGGGTGGCAGATTCAGTGACTGGATGGTTGGATAACTCCTTCGTCAACGACATTTTTGAGCGCATCGCTGGCGAGGCATTGCGCCTGGTGCATTACAACAAGCGCTCGACTATCACATCCAGGGAGATCCAGACCGCCGTGCGCTTGCTGCTGCCTGGGGAGCTGGCCAAGCACGCCGTGTCTGTGGGCACTAAGGCTGTCACTGAGCATACCAGCTCCAAGTAAATATAATATGCCTAGCCGCTGTTAACGGAGAAGGCAATGGCACCCCACTCCAGTACTCTTGCCTGGAAAATCCCATGGACGGAGGGCCTGGTGGGCTGTAGTCCATGGGGTCGCTAAGAGTCAGACACGACTGAGCGACTTCACTTTCACTTTGAAAAAGGAAGATGTTAAGGTTCCGCCGGTACCATTGTTAAGGTACACAGGAGAGGGCAGAATCTGCTCTGCTTGGATCTCCGCCAGACGTCAGAGAAGAACGGATAAGTCATCAAAAGGGATTGAGATTGGAGATTGGCCTTGAAGAATGAGTAGGCATTTTCTAGTTGGCAAGAGGGGAAAGGTATGATAATCAGAGGGCAGGGCATGTGCAAAGGCACAGGGGCATAACCAGAAGAGCACGAGCAAGTAGCTGCAAACGTCCATAGGTACGAAAGGGAAATTAACACGTGACCCGTAAATAACAATGTTGGTTTCTTGATACGCTCATCTCTATTTTGTGCACAGTCATCGTAAGACCTATAGTAGGTAGAATTTGTAAATAGGTTAGAATGTGTAAATGTTTTATTTTTATTTCATAGGCATAATGTATAGAAATTTCTGTCTTTACTTCCATATTTTAAATGAGGAATTCACATATGGCTCTTGATTTTATTATCTGCCTTCTTTCTAAAAAAATTTAGTCATTTGGGTAGGGCTTAGAGTTTAGGTTTTTCCTTAGTGTTTCGGCATCTGGATTTGGGATTGATTGACATTTTAAATTTATTGAAATAACTATGAATTTACTCCTGATGGAAATAGGAACATGTTGATTTCGATTTTGCTTGGAAACGAATATCAAAGGACAATCCAATCCAAAAAGCGTTAGTAATGCTAAAACTTAGGTGACATGTCAACTCTGGGGAAAAATAAGGTGATGTGTTTATAGTAAGTACAAGAGTGTTGATAGATCAGTCTTGGAAAAATCTCTAGCACTGAGATTATTAGCATGGCTTTGTGTGAAAGATAGTGGCGTAAAATACTGCCTTTAACATCTGTTAGCCGTGCAAATGCCCAGTTTTCTTGTCAATAACAGGTAATAATGATTTTTCACTACTTCACAGGTTGTGGTGGAGCGGGGTGCCAGGAATATAGTCGGTGTTCAATACATGTCCATGATGACTTTGACGATCAGTGATTCCAGGCTTCACCTGAGTCATCAACAGAGAGGCACTGTTCCATTTCGAAAGTGAAAGTCAGGCTTCTATGTAAATACATGTATCGAACTTGCTTACCTCTGTGGTTAGGAAAAAAATCTCAGAGAGCATCAGATTCAGTAATGTTTATGACATTTTCTGCAGAAGAATTGTTTCTCATTTCTCTGAAGTCTTGAGATCAATAGGCAGAGAAGGAGGGGAAAGAAAAGAGTGTTTTGACGGTGTTATTCCTAAGGTCAGGAGATGTGGTGGGAAGCAATCCCTCAGCAGAACCCGAGGACCTACCATGGGTCTGCTCGCTGAGTTTTTGGCATTCTGAATTAAGAACTGTGGTGTGTGTGTGTGTGTGTGTGTGAAAGAGGGCGAGAGAGATTATGCAAATATGTTTCTCTTTTCTGAGAATTCAGCTCATGTGAATGAAGACTGCAGAAAACAGCCTAACTCAGTGGGAATGTTGTTTTTATAATTACAGGTCTACGCTTTTCACATTGACCTTCTCTGCTGCCTCCCCTTCTGCTCAAGCAAAATCTGTCTGAGAAGATCTGATGGGAAGGAACTAACTGCTTAGGACTCTCCCTTGTGATGAAAGCACATGTACAGGTAAATATCTCTGGCATCTTTAACCAAAAATAGCTCTCATTTCATTGTACAAGATCCAAGGTGGTCGTGGGGATGCTTACATACCTGTTCACGTGCACACTCACACACACACGTGCAAAACAAGCATACATCTGCAGATTCACGTGTTCTCCACCTCTGTATTCTTTCCATCTCTTTATAAAAATGGACCTCTTGCTTTTTGGGAAAGAAATCAACTGCTACTTATTTTCAGATCATCGACTAGGATGGTGACAAGGCATTAATAAGAAAGGGGATACCTGGCGATTGTGTTTATCAGTTCAGCTACAGAGACCATGTCCCATCAGATGGTCTAAGGGAGCAATGCAATATATGCTGTTATATAATCTTTTTGTTCCTCTTCACAGTGCAGTGATACACATCTTTTCATAGCAAGTCCTTTATCTACAATATGATTTTAGTGATTACATAGTATACCATTGAATACATATCCTAAGGTAATTTAATTGATCCCTTCTAGTTGGACATTTAAGTTATTTCTATTTTTTTTTTTTTTTGGCCTTTATGCTACCAAGAATGTTCTTATGGCTTTATGTTAGTTGCTATTATTGATGGTTTCCTTGGGATAGTTCCTTAGCAGTAAATTTCTGAATTTAAGTGTTTTCAAGTTTTAAGACTCTTGACACTTGTTGCCAAATTACTTTCCAATAAAGTCATACCAGTTTATATTTCCAGAGGTGCAGTGTAGGAGAGACCTACTTCCATAAAATTTTGCCACTGCCCAGAATTTTGAAAAAAGGAAGAATATCTGCCAGTTGATTATGAGAACCAGTGTCTTTCCACATGTTGGGTTATTTTTTTAAGGGGTGGGGCAGTGCATTATTTGTAAATCATACCATTTTGAAGGACCTTTCCTCTGTAGATAGTAGCATGCTTGAAACTTAACCAATAGTTGACATTTGAGAAATAAGACTAAATCAAGAAGCATGAAATCATTTGAGTCCTATTCCAAAAGAGTAATGCTATGAGAAAATGGTCATGATCAAAGTAAAAAAAAAAGCAAAGTATGACAGTAACCGTAGCGTAATCCCATTCCTGTAAAATTGTTTTTTTTTTTTTCCTTCTTCCTCTCTTGTTTCATCCTCCTCTGGGATACAGAAAGGGTATAGTATATTAGTAATCCTAGGTCTGGAGAAACTGGCTGACTGAAGTCTTCACTTCAGACCACCATTTCCCACAAAGCTCTGAAGTCTCAGAACTGCTACGACACCTGGCCAGTGGGTCCCTGGAGCAGCCCTGGTGTGAGAGCAGAGCCTCAAATCCCCCTCCAGCTCCCTGGGCCACCTTGCTCCTGAGATACAGCGAGGACCTTGGATCAGGCCGCCTTTCTGGCCTCTTGGAGCTGCACTGAATTCCCAACCATTCAGCTCCACATATGCAAGCTGCCGTGCTAGGCTCATCTTATTCCCTCAGTGGTATTAAATAAGCTTCCTTTCACTTAAAAAAAAAATGCAAGAGAAGGTAGAATCAGAGACCTTCTTAGGAAGGAAGAAGGTCTTAGGAAATGTATACTTCTTAGGAAATATATACTTTATCCTTCATAAGCACACAAGAGAAAACTGTGGAGGTGCGAGTCCCTCAGCCCCTGAGCCACATCACAAGGCTGAAACGTAGAAGGGAAAAAGAGGCAGAGTGAGATTTGGCATTAAGGAGACAAACCCAGGGGGACTGGTCTGGCTTCAGGAAAGCTAATGCTTTTCACCGGAGACTCTGCAAGTCCTGTGTATGTACATTTGTTTTGGCCCAGGTTTCCAGTCTCATTTGCACAGCTCTGTATTTTTCAGTAAAGAGAGGAACATCTGAATTCCTAATTAAGACCGTTTAGCTTAAGAACTCCTCTTTAGTGGGCCATAAATTATTCTCCTCCAAATGATTATGAGGACACCTAAGAAAATGAAACTTGTATTTATGCACGTACATATGTTATCCCAACAATATTAATAAGTTCATAAAGGGAGAGAGGACAGCAAATGTGTCAGCAAATATAGGTCGGGAAAGGAGTGCATCGTGTTCTGCCAGACTCCAGCGAGCGGAGGTAGCACGGCCATGCATCTCGGCAGCAAGGACGTGGTAAAGCTGCCATATGGGAGGTTTGGTATTTGGATAGCGTTCAATTCCTCCCCAATTACAGAAGCAACAGGGACTCAGACAGAGAGGAAGAAAGGATGCTCTTGCTGTGCCTTGCTGGCTGCTGTGCAGAAATGCAGACATGTTGATTATTAGGGGCTTACAGATGAATTTCTCTAGGGAGACAGAAGAGTGGGAATATTTAACCATGTTTCACAGCAGCTGGGGTTGCCTCCATAACCAAACTGTTTTTGCAGTCATGTGAGACTGCAAGGCCAGGCCAAATCATTGTTGAAAACTCAATTCACAGAGTCCCATAGGGCCTTTGGGGGTGCCTTCAGACTTTGCCAGTGCAGAGCGAGAGCACAGGTTTTGAATTGAAAGAAATTTGAGATGATGTCTTTCAATCCTGGTCTCATTTAGTCATTCATCCCTCATGTATTCATTCAAATACCTCTTGGGGGCTACTGGGTGGTGGCGCTAGTGGGAAAGAACCCTCCTGCCAGTGCAGGAGATGCAAGAGAAGCGGATTCCATCCCTGGGTTGGGAAGATCCCCTGGGGGAGGAAATGGCACCCGACTCCAGTATTCCTGCCTGGAAATCTCCATGTGCAGAGGAACTTAGTGGGCTATTATAGTCCATGGGGCCGCAAAGAGTTGGACATGACTGAGTGACTGAGCACACGCATGCACACACACACAGGTACTAGCAGAGTTCTAAGCACTGGAGATATGGAATGGAAGAATGTGGGCGTGGGGCCTGCCCTGATGGAGCTTACATTTCTAAGGGAGATACTGTTGATGGCATCTGAACCTGGTTTGGGTGAAGAGGGGAGATGATCTGGACCATTCAAAAAGGAGGCTTGGACCAGTTGCTAGTTGCTAATACCAGTGAAATAATTTCTTCCAAAGGAGAATCATTTAAGAGTTCTTTGGACTTCGTCTTCAAAAGTAGCCAAAGAATTCAAGTGACAGGTTATGCCAGAAAACTTTTGCAGTTAGTGAAGTTAGGGTATAACTGAGAATATTGGGAACACCACACATACCATTTAGGTGATGTTGGTATAGTGGTGAGGCAGCAGTGATTGTAAAATGAAAGTAATTAACAGGTGCACACTCTGCTGGGGCAACAGGTGTTCAACCTAGAAAAATGTTTCTTAATGGATTTCTTATGACGTCACTGTGTCTTGGGTTTAACTTTGAAGCAAATGAAAAAATTGAAAAAATAAAAGGTTTAGAGTGCATCTGAAATGAGAGACTGGAGAAACCAGTGGAGAAAGACCTGTTGATCTGGAAGGCAGAGGTAAAAAGAGCCAGAGGATAGGGACCAGCAGGAGGCCGTGACTATTGACAGCAGGACCAGATTGGGAAATGCAGAGAGAAGAGTCAAACTTGGCTTGGATGTGCAATTGTCAGGGTCTATAGAAATCTTGCAGCCATTCATCTCTCAGTTTCAGTTCACTACAGTTGTTCAGTTGTGTCTGACTCTTTGTGACCCCATAGACTGCAGCACACCAGGCTTCCCTGTCCAACTCCCAGAGCTTACTCAAACTCATGTCCATTGAGTTGGTGATGCCATCCAACCATCTCATCCTCTGTTGTCCCCTTCTCCTCCTGCCTTCAATCTTTCCCAGCATCAGGGTCTTTTCAGATGAGTCAGTTCTTTGCATCAAGTGGCCAAATATTGAAGCTTTAGCATCAGTCCTTCCAATGAATATTCAGGACTGATTTCCTTTAGGATGGACTGGTTGGATCTCCTTGCAGTCCAAGGGACTCTCAAGTGTCTTTTCCAACACCACAGTTCAAAAGCATCAATTTTTCAGCACTCAGCTTTCTTTATAGTCCAACTCTCACATCCATACATGAATACTGGAAAAACCATAGCTTTGACTAGATGGACTTTTGTTGGCAAAAAAGTCTCTCCGTTTAGGTAACAGAAATAGTTGTTTAGTCACCTAGTTATGTCTGATTCTTTGTGATCCCATGGACTGCAACACACCGGCCTCCTTGACCCTCACCATCTCCCGGAGTTTCAAGTTCATGTTCATTGCATCAGTGATGCCGTCCACCCATCTCATCCTCTGATGCCCTCTTCTCCTTCTGCCCTCAATCTTTCCCAGTATCAGGGACTTTTCCAATGAGTCATCTGTTCATATCAGGTGACCAAAATACTGAAGCTTCAGCATCAGTCCTTCCAGTGAATATTCAGAGTTTATCTCCCTTAAAATTGATTGATCTCCTTGCTGTCAAAGGGACTTTCAGGAGTCTTCTCCAGCACCACAGTTCTAAGGCATCAAGTTCTTTGATGTGTTTCTGCCTTCTTTACAGTCCAGCTCTTACAATTGTAAGTGACCACTGGGAACACCATAGCCTTGATTATATGGATCTTTGTCTGCAGAGTAATGTCTCTCCTTTTCAACACACTGTTAGGTTTGTCATTGCTTTAGAAGTAGTACACACTGTCAATAATCTGTATTTTAACAAAGGGTGAAATGGGTACGTTTTACTCTGCTGCTGCTGCTAAGTCACTTCAGTCGTGTCCGACTCTGCAACCCCATAGATGGCAGCCCACCAGGCTCCCCGTCCCTGGGATTCTCCAGGCAAGAACACTGGAGTGGGTTGCCATTTCCTTCTCCAATGCATGAAAGTCAAAAGGGAAAGTGAAGTCGCTCAGTCGTGTCCGACTCTTAGTGACCCCATGGACTGCAGCCTACTAGGCTCCTCCATCCATGGGATTTTCCAGGCAAGAGTACTGGAGTGGGGTGCCATTGCCTTCTCCACGTTTTACTCTATGACTTTATAAACATGGGAGACAGAAGAGTCGATGGCTCACAGTGGAGAGTGGTATTGTCTTTTTTTCAACTGTCACTCAAATGAAGAACTGAGGTGGCATCATCCCCAGAACACACTGACCTTACTCTAACTTTGACTAATTACTTCCCTGTTCTTACCTTATCCACCATCTTTAGAGAGCGAGACGAATGATATAATTAATTTTCCCTTCTGTGGGCAAGAGCCATTAATTTTAGTTAACTTCACACAGGTTAAAGTTCTGGATCAAAAGAGTCTCCAGTTGTCACCTCTTGGCCTCTGATTTTTTGGTACCCTTCCCCTCAGCTTATTTGTGGGATTGTGGTTCTTCTTACCTTCCTCCCTCCATTCCTGGATGCTTTTAGTGGTCTCTTAAATAATAAAATCCACTCAGAGATTTATTTATTTTATCTCCTTTGACCTTCAACATGGGTTTGGTAAAGGCTACATTTTTGGCTTTGGATTTACTGTCATTGAGGGACACTTTTTCTCTGTATTCTTCCTTCCTAGTCACCTTATTCTGGTGCTCAAACTTCTACCATATATTTGACTCAAATACTATTCTTTTCTTTGACAAGCCCAGTTCATTTAGTTTAGTTGTCCGTCCCATTCCCTAACCCAACCCACCCAGACCCCCAACACACACACTGGGATTTGCAATGCCCATTTCCATGGTTAAGAAAACCCTACGGATATTTATTAAATCTTTAAAATAGAGATCTTCTCCTAAATTATCTTTTAGAATAAATATGTTCTTCCTTTCTCTATACTAGTTTCATCAATTTGAAGGTAGTCTCCATAACTCATAGCCAGTTTGGGGAAAGGTATTATTTTGAGACAGCCTTTCTTAATGGCTCAGTGGTAAAGAATCCCCCTGCCAGTGCAGGAGATGCCAGTTTGATCCCTGGGTTGAGAAGATCCCCTGGAGAAGGAACCTGCTCCAGTATTCTTACCTGGGAAATCCCATGGACAGAGGAGCCAGCCAGGGGTCTCAAAGAGTTAGACACAGCTTAGCAACTAAACAACAAAAAATTACTTTGAGACAATGATATTTTTCATGGCAAAATGAAAATCATAGAGACAAAGACTCCAGGGTATGTAGTGTTTTTTATGTAGGCATAGTTTTTCAAAACTATTTTGGAGTGTATTCGAGTATCTAAAGTAATTTACCAGACTTCTGTATAAAGCATTTTATTCTTTGAAAAGTCTCATAAATAATATAATTTACTGTGTCAGTATGCAAGCATTCACATAAGTCTTTTTACCTTTCCTGAAATGAGGTAGAATATTTTGTCATATGACAGTGAAACCCATGAGAAAATGTTTGATACCAAAGCCTACCATTTTTTTTTTTTTTTTTTTGCTTTCCATGTTGGGATGCTAAAGTAGAATGCTGCATAAATTTCTTTCCTTCTAATACACTAACACTGCTCTCAGTGTTGGCAAACTGTACTATCCAAAGTGTGAGTGATGACTAAATGTAAAAATATCGAAGTGTCAGTATTCAGTGGTACTTTTTGAATTACTCTCTTTTTTCCTTTTAGAGTTTATCAAATGAGATGAAGCATTTAAATATGTTTTCTAAATTCTAGAGTATTACCTACTGTAGCCTTTGGTGTTAGAGTATGTAGAGGTGGAAAGTGAAATATGAAAGTGAAAGTCATTCAGTTGTGTCCGACTCTTTGCGACCCCATGGGCTCTGCAGTCTCTGGAATTCTCCAGGCCAGGATACTGGAGTGGGTAGCCTTTCCCTTATCCAGGGGATCTTCTCAATCCCGGGGATCGAACCCAGGTCTCCCTCAGTGCAGGCGGATTCTTTACCAGCTGAGCCACAAGGGAAGCCCTTAGAGATGGAAGGGAACATGAAAATCATTTAGACCCCTTCCCCCGCTAACTCAGGACCCCCTCAAAACTCATTAGTGCTTCATTTCACCAAGGGTCAAATATTGAGTCATTGATTGTTCATTGATTGTTAAAAGAACCATTATCATTAGGAGATTTAGAAATATGCGATATATAGACATTCTTTGGAATAATGTACTTGCTTGAGTTAGCAAGAAATGGAAGACTCATGCCTCTAGAGGCCAAGCGGTATCAAGGATTATGATTATCTCTTTAGATTAAATGAGAACTACATCAGTGATATTTTTTTAGATTTTTACTGTCTGAATAAAATTTAGGAAGGTTTTTTCTAGGACTTGGCAATTTACTCTGCCTCCTGTTTTCTCTTTGGGAATACTCTTTCTTCTTTCTCATTTTTCTTTTCTTTAAAGTGAAGACAACAGGTCACTGTGAGGATTATATGCGTATAAACTTTTAGAACATTTTCTGTCCTGGCGCCTGGTTAAAGCATCTGCTACTGCTAATTCTACTCTGTTATTTCTCCCTCCTATTTCACATTCTGTTTTTTTTTCCTGGTAGAGAGTTTTCTTGAGTAGCTAAAATAAATAAATATAACCAAACAAAACGAGCAACTGAGTGCTGATATCATATGCTTTATAAGCTGGGGGTGTGTTTGGCTCCCCTGGCAGAGATGTGAGCTTCTGAGTGCATCTATGGCTGAACTCAAGTTCAAGTGGAACGCCCTGGGTCTGGGGATCAGGGGAGCTTTGAACAAAGTACTCGCTTTGCCTCCAAGTTTTCTATGAAATATCTGTTTCGTGAGTGGGCTACTCTCTGAGGCTTCTTCCACTTCTGAAAAAGATCGTCAGCTGACATCCTTGATGTTTTAAGGCTTTGAAGTCCCTGTAGAAAAGAACCTGTGAAAAGCCCCAGTCACCGTTTCTGTTCTCTCCGTGCGTTTCTTGTGTATGTGTTGAGTGTTTTCTGGTTTTTTTCCTCCTTCATATTCAGGTGGAGCTAAAGAATGATCTGCTCCTCCAGTGTGGTGATGGTGATACAAAATAAAGCCAAACAAATCACTGCTTTCCTGCATCAAGGCAACCCCCTCCAGATGCCGAACCTCTTAAACGGGTATTCAGATGGCACAGGACGAGCACTTCGCTTGCCACTGAAATACAGCCATCTCTGGAGTGAAATTTGGCAGCTGTGTAAGTCGAGCTGCAGCACTTATATGACAGTTTGGGGAAAGGAGGGAGACGGAAATAGCAGATTCCAAAATAATCCAATTAAAAGAGCCTGGAAAGTGCAGTTGGGCAACAGGAAGGGAGGATGGGATGCCCCGAAGGTGGATTATCTCTGGGGTTAGAAAGGATAGACTTCAGGTCCAGAAGCTCAATGGTGGCCACACTCAATAATCTCCTACACCCGCCGGAGAGGGGGCTTGTCTGCTAGGCCACTGGGCTATAATCTTGTGATTTTTCTCTCTCTGTTCCCAGTGGTCTAATTATTAGGCTGTGTTGGCACTTAAATAGATCTGTCTTTTAGAGCCACCTCCTCCTTTTGCCCCCTGCATAGGATAATATCATGGTGCAGTGTTTATGACACCAGAATGTACCATGCTGAACAGTTGTTATATTAAAGCACCTTTTAAATGGCTCAGGCAAAATGATCTTGCAGATCAGAAAGGACAGCCCCCTCCCCCTCCAAAAAAAGAAAGGACAGCCCTTCTATTTAATTCAAAGATCTTTGCAGTAACAAGAAATGGGCCTGGTAGATGAATGCAGTTGGATAAAAATGGCAACTTCTTCAGATTTTTCTAGGAGTACAAGTTAATGTCGTGATAAATATTAGAATAAGATCATGGAAGTCATAGTAAAATTGATAAAATTGAAAAACATTCAACAATGTGCACAAAACAATTTTTTTAAAGCCCAGAGGAAAGAATTGTCAATGTAGAAATAATCAGATCATCAGTTCATAGGACATCAGATCTCTCAAGAGGGAGATTCCAGGGAATAAAGGAAGCAGATACTAAAGGAACCAGGGCATTTTAATTTTACCAGAGAAGAGAGAACTTTTAAAATATATATATAGGGAAAATTTTAAAGTATGCAGTTTCATTTAGAAGCTCATAAAAATCTGAGATTTTTTTTTTTTTAATCTATGAAACAGAGATAATTATATCTAACAGGTATGCTGTGATCAAGTGTGGGAATGCTTAAAAACTGTATGGTGAGTTGTAAGGCCCTCTGCATATGTTATTTTGTAAACATGTGGCATTCTTATGCAGAAGCTGATAGGGAGAGTAATCCCCTGTGTGTGCAAGAATAACTTAGAGGACCAACCACTTGGAGGAAAAATCTATTGTGAATAATTTAAAAATATATGTGAATTTTTTTTCGTCTCCTCATTTTTCTGGCCCAGAAATTCTATGTTTATGGTATTTTTCTAAAAATTTTCCAGCTAGCTCTGTTAACAGAGTTGTCCATTCTCTGTTAAGTTAGAAACCACATGATTTTATAGTAAATATTGCTTCTGAGTAAACTTTGAATAACAGACTAAAAAAAAAAGAATGTCTTATTTTATTTAATAATCCTCATTTTAGGAGGTTTGGGCAGAACTAGGAGGGGGGTCTGTGAGAGGGACAAGAGTTAAATAAGTAGGGTGCTAAGTGATGAAGACTTTGCCACAGAAAAGGTGAAGCACAGTAAATTTATCCGCAGTGTGGGCTGGCATGCTGAAATTCCCTTTATGCAGCAGCCCATCTGTCTCATTAGCTTCTGTGTCTCTTAATCACAGACTCCATGAAGTGTCTACTTGGCTCTTTTAAAGCATTTTATCTTAATCTGCTACAAAAGTTAATGAAAGGAAATCAACTGGATTAGATGCTGTTTGTGTATATTCCCATGCAAGTTGGGGGTGTGGAACAAGCTCTATTTATAAGTGAATATTACCATAGGGACCAGTCTGTATGCATATGAGTGTATTTGTATATTGCACTCATGTACATGTGTGCATTTGTGTGGATATCCACAGACACGGCACATAGGTGCATCTGCTCTATACACCCTCTCGTGGAAAAGATACATTGACGTTAATTAGAAAGGATGATACCAAATAGTGAAAGTAGAATTCCTTTTAGCAGCCGTTACTATTAAAATTAAAGTGCTGGATACAACATTGTGTGTGCAGGAGAGTTTGCTTATTCATCCTTCAGAACAATAGTAGGAGTTAAATATTAACAGATTTAAGTGTCAATAAGGGTCTAAAAATAGGCATTCCCTATTGTGTGCAGGTCTTGCAATACAAACATGTCTGGTTGCTTGGAATTCAAAGTGCTTTGGATAAAGAATGTTGCAGAATGCAATTTGTGGCAGAAAATGTGTCCAGGATGTTTGTTTATTATTCCTGAGAATGTTTGCAGGACTGAACTATCACATATAGAAAAGAACAGCTTTGTTTGGAAAATGCAGTCGGAGCAGTACAAGAAAATTGAATTAAGTAAAGAAACTTAGGGAGACCGTCTTTGATTGATGATGCTTCTTATTTGCTCTTCATTATTCCCTGTGAAGGAGTAAAAACTATGAAATTGGATTTGAAAACTGGATTAAGACAAACGGCTTCTCAAATTTTTTTTTTTACCTTAACTGTTTGCAATTTTTTTAGTAAAGCACAGAGTCACTATATAAAGAGTCTATGTTTACTACATTAGATCTTCCTAAACAGTGTGTCCTTGAGGTTTGATTTTAGGAATTAGTTTAGAAGATGCAGAGGCAGAGTGTATCTAGTAACTGTGTGATGGTATTTGTCTCTATTTATTGCATATACCTACTTTTTTATAGAGTGAGCAGTGGAGTAAAAGGGAGGACAAAACACTGTTTTTCTTAAGTCTTTCCTGCCTACCTGTCACCCTACATTTTCTTCTCCAGGTAAAATTTACAGTCTTAGCATTTGACCCATCGCTATACAGGCTTTCCCCACTATCCGAAAGTAGAGAGTGCCTGTGAAAAATCTTATGTAAGCTGAAATGGCTTTAAAGTGAAGAAGCTATTACGTTAGGACACATCTCACTAACGGCTGCACAAAATGAATGGAGGGAAAGCACAGATGCTCGCAGATGCAGTTCAGATCTCTGGGGCTGGGATGCTAAGGTGCTGACTGTAGTTCCCAGGAAGGAGCTTGGCAGTGCCGCTGTTTTGCTGGGGGTGTTAACCGCTGCTGCAAAACCAGTGTTGCAACTGTGTTCACTTTTCACCTGTTTCTGTGAAAGCCAAAATCCTCTTCGGATTTCTTTCCATCAGCAAAAGTAGGTGCTAATGTAGGCCTTTCGTAAAAAGGAAGTATCATGAAGTGACCTTTTGAGAAGTGGGTGATACTTGCATTCTCCAAATACTTTTATCAGAGATGTATAGACAGTCACATGAATTTCTGTTAACTAAGCTATAAACATCTTGAAAAAAGGAACTGTTTTATTTGCTGTCCCACTAGCACCTAAGCCAAGGGCCTAAACATAATTTGTTTAATGAATGAATGAATGACTCAATTGATGTATCAAACACCTACTTTTCAAAAGTGCCAGGATTCTTTAAAGATCTGGAAGGACTGAGGAATGGCCACAGATTGGAAGAGAGCCACAGCAACTCAATGTAAGGGGAAACCTGAGACTGGATCCTGAAACAGGGAAAAGGTGTTGGTGGAAAACTGGTAGCATCTTAATGGATTCTGTAGTTTAGTTAGCGGAACTGTGTGTGCTCCGTTGCCCAGTTGGGTCTCTCTGCAGGCCCGTGGACTGTAGTCCACCAGGCTCCTCTGTCCGTGGGGTTATAGACCAAGGTTCATGTTTTGGTCTTGATCATTGTTCTGTGGTTATGTGAGATGTTGACTTAAAGAGAAGCTGGGTGATGGGTACAGGGGAACACTCCTGTTTTGGCAGCTCTCTGTGTATCTTGTTGTTGTTTTTCAGTTGCTAAGTCATGTCTGAATCTATGCAACCCCATGAACTGCAGCACCCCAGCTTCCTTCTCCTTCACTATCTCCCAGAGTGTGCTCAAATTCAAGTCCATTGAGTCAGTGATGCCATCCAATCATCTCCTCCTCTGTCGCCCCCTTTTGCTCCTGCCTCCATCTTTCCCAGTATCAGAGTCTTTTCCAGTGAGTCGGCCCTTTCCATCAGGTGGCCCTATATGTCTAAAATTATCTTTATGGAAATTTAGTTGACGGTGCAAAACCAACCCATAGGAAGCAAGTTAGAGAGTCACACATGACAGTATCTCGCTGACAACTTGGGATGGAGGTGGCCAGCTCTGGGCTGAGTCTGTGTTGAGGGGAACGAGAGTTGACTTGGGATTTGAGTGGCCAGCAAGAGCTTCATTAGAGAAGGAAAACTTGATCTGCACCTTGAGAGGAGGGGTAGACGTGACAGATGGTGCATGCTGGGAAGTTGTTCTAGTTGCAGGGACAGTGGGGGCAAAGGCACGAGAGGGGAATACTGGTGACCTGTGCGGCTGAGTGATGTGTGTGCTTTTGCTGGAGATCCGTGTGAAAGAGCACTGAGAAGCTTTGGGAAAGACAGAGCAGAGGATCCTTAAGATTGCGGAAGAGTTTGAAGTTGTTAGGGCAGTTGACGCAGAACTGCAAGTTCTTGTTAAAGGAAGTGACTCCGTAACATGACATATACATGCAGTTGGTGACAGGATATCCAGAGTGGCTGGAGTTGGGAACGATGGAGGTCGTAGGCTAGGAGTTAGAAATAGGTAATGAGAGCTTATACATCTGAGGCCTGGGTTGGGAAGGATGGGGGTGTCAGAAATTTTTTTTTTTTTAATATTTATTTGGCTGTGCTGGCTCTTAGTTGCTGCACTTGTAATCTTTCGTTGTGACATGTGGGATCTAGTTCCCTGTCCAGGGATGAGACCTGTGTCCCCTGCCTCAGGACTGCAGATTCTTAGCCACTGGGCCACCAGAGAAGTTCCCGCAGCGTGTAAACTTGACTTTCACATATGTTTTTTAACAATGAGAACTCTCCATGGAATGTGAGTTTGCCCACGGTGGATTCAAAACATGACTTAAATGGCAGTGTGTTGAATAATATGAATAGATGTTTTTTGGAGAATGTAAAAAGAAATGCCATCTTTTGGCAATGGCAGAACACTCTGGTAAGTGACTACTGGGTCCCCTTTATGGGCCTGCTGTGGGGGCACATATGTTCAAACTGGCAGGATAAAGAGTCTTTTATGTCCTTTTTAACTCCTGCACTGACTTCAGGACTTTTTCATAGGGAACTTATTTCAAAATTGTAATTGTAGTCAGTGGTTCTATGTAAAGATTTTATAGAAAAATACTTTGTGCAGTGGGTCTTTCTACAGTCCCATAGATGCCAGTCCATTTTCCTCCCTTCTCAGAGTGCCTTTACTGCAGTGGGTGTCTCATTTTCTTTTGGCAGCCGAAGTGGAAGTCGCATGCTGAGTGCGGGGAACCATTTTGAACTTGTTCTCAAAAAAGTTGCAAGGCGAAGGCAAGCGAGACCCCTGCTCTGTAATCCCCAGTGGAGTTCCATAGGATGGGGAAACCCATCAAGACATCCCCTGTCAATGAGGTGGTGCACACATATCATACAGGTTAATTCATTATTTCTTAAGATGCCACGTGGGTAGTGCATGACTGTTTAACCTCATGGGCCTTTCAGAGACACAACAAAGAAATGAGCGTGGAATGAGCCAGAAAATTGCTGCTGGAAGGAGCAAAGCTAGAAAGCCAATTTTTAGGATTAGACCAAATCTGTTTAAATTTATATTAGAGCTTTACTGTACCTTATAACAACTCAATAATGAAATATGGAGGATATTTACAGAGCAAGAGGTGGAGGGTAGTTAAAATTCTTTCCCTTTTTCACTCTCATCTTTCCTTCTTTAGTCTTTTTTCCCCCTTTCCCATTAAAAGTAAACTGAAGGAATGAATAAGAGGATGAAGTGAACAAGCTGCTTTTAACAAAATTTGAGTGATGCCACTTCTGTGAATTTTGTCTAAAAATTATATAATCCTCGTTTTCCCATCCAGCGCATACACTTCTGCAACCCTAATCCACTTGTAAAATCTGGAAATAATAGGGAAAAGCCTTCTCAGCAAAGAGAAAAATGAAAGACCAAAATCCTGCACTTGACCCTGTAGGTGAGGCCCTGAGATACTCAGAGCCCTGTTGGCTTAGCAGGACACTCAACGTAAGGTTAATGATTTACCAAGTTTGCTTATCCAGTTCCCCAAGTAAATTAAAAAGAGAAGACCTTCTAGTGTAAATATATAGACCACAGTGAAGGAAGAAGTAAAACTAGAAGCAATATAAATCTCAGCAGGGTGGGGCGTTTAGTTTGCAGGCAGACCAGCTCAGTGGATTATTCAGGGTATGCAAACGTAAAGGACTTTTCCTGAGATGCAACAAAAAGGTGATGATGCAGAGGGCAAGGCTGTTGCGGTAAGATACAACCCCAGGCCTCAAGGAGGAAAACAATAGGAGTTTCTTTCTCAGTCATTTTATAGTTAATTTGGGGCTCCCCTGGTGGCTCAGTGGTAAAGAATCCACGTGCAATGCAGGAGATGGGGGTTCGATCCCTGGGTTGGGAAGATCCCCTGCAGGAGGGGAAATGGAAACCCACCCTAGTATTCTTGCCTGGAGAATCCCATGGACAGAGAAGCCTGGTGGGCTACAGTCCTTGGGGTCTCAAAGAGTTGCATACGGCTGAAGCAACTGAACACACATGCATGTATAGTTAACTTGGGGAATTCCACAGGCTGTGGTAGAGATACACACATGGTGGTAATTCTCAGACCCTGAGTCCTTCCATCTCGTGGCTCAGCTGTTCCCTAGGGTCAATGGGAGACCTTAACCATCTTCTGCAGCTATTTGGCCAATAGCCAGGAGGAAAAGAGAGTGTGACTCTTCTCACTGGAGGTTTGTTAGTGGACATGTGGTTCTCTTTCACATTCCCTGGGTCAGGATTTAGTACCATGGACATACCTAACTGCAACTAAAACTGGGAAATGTCAAACTATATGCCAGGGAAGCTGGTTTGTTGAACACAAACCAGCCTCTGCTTCAATTGGATACCTTCACGAGCAGGATATCATCACAGGGTGTGGCTAGGATGGGGGCAGAGGATGATATCCTGCTCGTGAAGGTATCCAATTGAAGCATAGAGTCAACTTGCTTGAGAACTGTCCATACTAGAATTTGTCTACCGTATGGGCTTACTCGGAGAAGGAGATGGCACCCCACTCCAGTACTCTTGCCTGGAAAGTCCCATGGACGGAGGAGCCTGGTGGGCTGCAGTCCATGGGGTCGCGAAGAGTTGGACACAACTGAGTGACTTCCCTTTCACTTTTCACTTTAATACATTGGAGAAGGAAATGGCAACCCACTCCAGTGTTCTTGCCTGGAGAATCCCAGGGACAGGGGAGCCTGGTGGGCTGCCATCTATGGGGTCGCACAGAGTCGGACACAACTGATGCGACTTAGCAGCAGCAGCAGCAGCAGCAGCAGCGTGGGCTTACTAGATCTTGTTTGCCTTTCTACAAAATCAAGCCTTATTTATAACATCATTTCTCTGAGAAAATGAGTTTGGAATTGCAAACAACTGACTTAGAAGTGAACTTTCTGTACACAACTCATTCATAAGTTGAGGACTGCCTGTATGAGGCATGTAACCCAGAGATAACATTTATCTGTGCCTTATCCGTATGAGCTTGTCAAGTTAACTTATGTTTACTTTTCTCTGCCTTCATTTTGTTGATAGCCTCCCTCTTAAAATTTAATACTGTCTTTATGTGTTGAGAAATATTTTCTTTGGAGGAGCCTTAAATATTCTGTGTATTGGAATAGTGATTTTATCTCCCTATGTATCTTTAGTGGGATTCATGGCTATGAAAGTCTTTTGCTCAGGCAGTCTTTAAATTGTAGAAAAATTGAGAGCTATTAAAAGGAAGTGGGGGGCGGGGAAGGAATTCGCTTCTCATATTACCCTGGGCTGTCAAATATCTTGCAATGTAATTACTGCGTTGGTTTGTAAAGGTTAAAGAACTCTGAAGTTTGTAATTCTCTTTTGCATGTGTGTTTCACACATAAAGGGAGAAATCCGACAGATCGCTACAAAATGCCTTGTTAACATAAAAGTTCTGAGCAGTTTACAGTTTGTCAACACAGAGACATAATTCTTGGCTTTTACATTTGCTTTCACTAATATCTGATGAATCAGTTATTTGCTCCATGGAGCTCATTTGGAGATTACAAACCCATTTATTTCTAACCTGTAGCGTGTGTAACACGAGCACAGAAATATTCCTAATATCGTGGAACGCTGATCTTAGAAATGCTTCTTGGAGAACTTGCTATCCATATACAAGTAAAAATTTCTACTGTTAGCAGAGCAGCTGACAGAATATGATCACAAATGTTGGGGATGCTGTTCTGCTCTGAGGTAGAAAACTGAGGACTGTGTAAGCTTGTCATAGTTACAATTTTCCGGGTGAAGTGCTTCCATATTAAAAAGAATACTTTGTGTTCCTCCCACCCTTGAACATGTACGCACCCCAGCAGTGTTAAGAAACTGCTTCGGCTGTTACTCTGACTGGTACTCGCAGGCTCAGATTCTGATGCTAGCGTAGTTAATGTTTAGTGAATAGCAGTCACATGTAATGATCTCTCCCTTCTGTTTAAAACCATACTGCAGCCCATGCAAGAAACATTTTCTTTTAATTTTAAGTTTGCATACTTTATTGTATCTCTTGATGGTTTTTCTTTTCTGTTGAAACTATGAGAATAATTTTGATGTCATGATCTTTCTGCTATCCCCAGGTTGCAGTCACTGTCCCCCGAATTCTCCTCATAGATTCCAGGTTAACTTTATGTTAAATGTGGTTCCACGGTAAAGAACATGTGTGCAATGCAGGAGACAAAGGTTAGATCCCTGGGTTGGAAGATTACCTGGAGAAGGGAATGGCAGCCCTCTCCAGTATTCTTGCCTGGAGAATCCCATGGACAGAGGAGCCTGGCGGACTACAGTCCATGGGATCACAAGAGTCAGACACGATTTGGTACCTAAACCACCACCAAATATTCATTAATTAACTAATACTTTTGAAAGTATTTTATAGAAATTGAATGACAGAAAGCTGAGGTTTAGTACAAAGAAGCCCATATGACTGTGAAAGAAAGCACTTTATGAACAGTGGAGTACTATATAAAAGTGAGGCATTAAAATCAAATACTCTTAGGTTTTTACTGAACGTTGACTGTCAAAACATATAAAAGACATATATTTTCCTGTAAGTACGCTGCTGATAATGTTACAAGAGTAGCTAGAAGTTATTCCAATATTGAAGTGGGCGTTTAGGGGAATTGAAGAGTTCTAAAAGCCAACAGAGGGGAAACTCTTGGACCCACCTCTTTAAGACCCCACAGGAAACATGGTACCATCTGAATGTTTCAACCTTACCCAAGCAAAAGCAAAATAGAATGTTGTACTTTTTATATCTGGATACAGAAACATGAATGCTGAATGTAGAATATAAATCGTTAAATTTAATGGGTTTATGTTTTATGACCATCTCCAGTTTTACAGATTTCTAGATACCTAGAGATACATAGTAGATTTATTCTTATTAAATCTTATATAAAATTAAATCTTATATAAATTTCTCTTAGTTTCCAGTGTCATAAAAAATCCCTTTTGTCTCTTTCTAGACACCTATGCCCATCCCCTACCAGGTAGAATCCTGAAGTTTCCGGCTCCGATAGGAGTTGGATGCGTTTGTAAATTATATAGACATAATGCGGTTGGCACCTCTTCATGGAAATTGGGCTCAGTGGGCGACTTCACAGTTTCCTAATGTGCTTGCCTCGGTAGAAATTGATGTTTTACAACTGACATGCCATTGACCACAGTAACTTGTTATAAAACATGATGCTTTATCATTTGTTTTGCGTCTTCGGCCATGAACGTTAAAACCAAAACATGAAGAGACTTTAAAAAGGTGCTATCAAGCGTATGTTTTAAGACAGTTTACATGAGACTTCTTTGAGCAATGCTTCCATCTTTGATTCCTGGACCATTCAAATAATAAAGGCACTTCTCTGTGTGCGGACAAAAGCCAGTATTACCAGAGACCCTCAGAGTCATGTGGAAGTGTTAATAATAATAATAATAATCATTGTTATTGTTGTGATTATTATTGTTGCAAATGAGTAAATTAGCCTTCTGATTTTTTAACATCAGTGTTCCCTTAAAAACACTGTTGACGCTTATGAAAAAGCTTGGTTTCCTGGAACCAATAATATTATGAGGCCACTTTTTAGGCAGTTATTAGCATGTAAATCAAACCTCAGATGCACGGTGGGGAATGGTTTTTCAATACTTTCTCTTTGC
Source organism: Bos javanicus (assembly GCF_032452875.1). Taxonomy (NCBI): domain Eukaryota; kingdom Metazoa; phylum Chordata; class Mammalia; order Artiodactyla; family Bovidae; genus Bos; species Bos javanicus. The sequence goes on from NC_083890.1 coordinate 40,968,384, forward strand.
AATTTGTTCCCCAAAGAAAATGATGTTCAGTGGAGTCATTTGGAGGAAACGTTGCTTTTAAGGACCCTGTCCTCGTGGTGTGGAGAAACCAAAATCAGTGCTTCAGAGCACCCGCCTCGGTATTTTTCAGGAGCTTTAAACTCCTGTGTATAAAAGGCCCGTCCACCTTAAAGCTTTTGCCTGTGAAAGATCAAGCAGAGATTGATTTTTACCCACTGTGCGCCTGGGGAAACAGAAGGCACTAGCCAAGATTGAAAGAAGCAGAGAAAGGAGAAGAGAAATAACCTCCCTGGCACCCACCTGAGAACGTCTCCGGAGGAGGAGGAGGATCAATATCTCGTGATATTCATAAGGAAGGGAACTGCTGGAATGCAGCCTTTCCTACGCTCTGCCCATCAGGGCCTCTCACCCAGGGAAGACCAAGAGTCTTTATTCAGAGAGAGGAAGCGGGACGCTTTCAGAACCATGTAGCTAACGTTCTTCTTTTTAAAACTGTACAATCGGTGCTTTTTACTGCATTCACAGAACTGTGCATCTCTCTAACCGCAATACATTTTAGAACATTTGCATCAGCCCCAAAAGGAACCCTATATCCATTAGCAGTCAATTCCCATTTTCCTGCGACCCTTCGCCCCCAGCTCCTGGCAACCAGGAATCTGTTTTCTTTACATCTAGATTTGACTGTTGTAGATGTTTCCTATAAATGGAATCATGCGCTATGTGGACTTTCGTGCCTGGCTCCTTCTACTTAGCGTGTTGTTTTTAAGGTCCGTCCACGTTAAAAGCTTGTTATCAGTGTTCCGTGCTTATTGTGATAATGATACGCCATTGTGTGGAGAGGCCAGGTTTTGTCTATCCATTCGTGAGTTGGTGGTGCCTTGAGTTGTTTCTCCTTTTTGGCCGTCATGAATAATGCTGCTGTGAACATTCCTGAACAAGCTTTTGTGGGGCCATGTTTTCGTTTCTCTGGGTAGCTTGCTTTTAAACAGTTAGGAATTCAGAGAGTAAATGATTCTTTCCCCTTTCATACGTTTGTTTGCTTCACTTCTGTTTCTTCTCTTTTCTTGCCCATCTCGCTCTCCTAAAAATAATTTTCCTTGAGAACGTTGTTGTAGAGGAGTAAGAACATCAGTTACCTTTTGCTAATCACCAACCCCTAGCATCTCTTCTTTTTTGAAGCTGTTTTTTAAACATAATTGAAATATAGTTGATTTACAACATTGTGTTAATTTCTGGTATCTGTCGTCGTTGTTCACTCGCTAAGGCGTGCTGGACTCTCTGCCACTGCACGGACTGCAGCACTCCAGTCTCCTCTGTCCTCTGCTGTCTCCCAGAGTTTGCTCACATTCATGTCCATTGAGTCGCTGATGCTATCTAGCCATCTCATCCTCTGCCTCTTCGCTCTGCTTTTGCCTTCCATCTTTCCCAGAATCAGGATCTTTGCCAATGAATTGGCTCTTCTCACTAGGTGGCCAGCGTATCAGAGTTTCACCTTCAACATCCGTCCTTCCAATGAATAGTCAGGACTGATTTCCTTTAGGATTGACTAGTTTGATCTCCTTGCAGTCCAAGGGACTCTCAAGAGTCTTCTCCAACACCGCAGCTCAAAAGCATCAATTCTTCAGCGCTCAGCCTTCTTTATAGTCCAACATGACCACTGGAAAAACCATAGCTTTGACTCTGTGAACCTTTGTTGGCAAAGTGATATCTCTGCTTTTTAATACAGTGTCTAGATTTGTCATGGCTTCTGGTTTATAACAAAGTAATTCAGTTATAATTTTTCAGATTATTTTTCATTATAGTTTATTACAAGATGTTGAAGATAGTCCCCGTCACCAGCCTCTTATCTAAGCATCATGGAAATGTTGCAGAATTTCTTCTTTACCGATGTGATGTGCTGTGCTTATTTGCTCACTCATGTCTGACTCTTTTGTGACCTCAGGGACTGTAACCTGCCAGGCTCCTCTGTCCATGGGATTCTCCAGGCAGGAATACTGGAGTGGGTTGCCATGCCTTCCTCCAGGGGATCTTACCACCAGGGATCGAGCCAGGTCTCCCACATTGCAGGCAGATTCTTTACCGTCTGAGCTACCAGGGAAGCCCGCCGAGGTGATGGGTCAGGTTTAAAGAGGCTCCATGAAGCCTGAAGTGTCCAGCCAGTCAGTGTTGGGGAGCTGGAACTTGAACCGGCCACTGTTTTACTCTTAAATGCACTGCTCTCTGTTGCCTCCCTCAGGATAATATTAACCCAGGTCATGCACCTGTTCGTCTGACAGAGTTCTGTTTCTATGTACGGGCCTTTCTCTGATTTGATTGTGAAAAGTGAGGAACGTGGTTCCGAGACTCTTCATCACCTGCTCTTGGACCTGGGGCGGGCAGTTGTGTTCCCCTGACACAGTGGTTGTGGAGTATCCCCCTGTCTGTCTGGATGAGGGCGCGTCATGGAAGCCTGGTGCCGGCAGGGGTCAGGTGAGCCCGACTCTTCTGACCCTTTGCCCTCCCGTTGCTCCGTCTGTTCACCTTAGGATTTGATCTCTCCTTCACTCGAGCCACCTGCAGACACTGGCACACCTATGACCTGTGTATCACCTTGAACCAGTAGCCTTTGGACCTTTCTATGTCTTGAAATCTCAGACTCTGCAATTCCCCTCTCTGGTCACAGGGTCCCCTGTTTTCCCTCCCCTCCTCTTCATCCAGCCACCACGCTCACTGTTTCAGCTGCGTTCAGGTTCACTTTCTCCCTCCCCGGCCCATGGTTTAAAAGGTTCACTAAAAAGTTGGCTTAAAGCTCAACATTCAGAAAACTAAGATCATGGCATCCGGTCCCATCACTTCATGGCAAATAGATGGGGAAACAGTGGAAACAGTGGCTGACTTTATTTTGGGGGGCTCCAAAATCTCTGCAGATGGTGACTGCAGCCATGAAAATAAAAGATGCTTACTCCTTGGCAGAAAAGCTATGACCAACCTAGACAGCATATTTAAAAAGCAGAGACACTGTTCTCCATAGTGGCTGTACTAGTTTGCATTCCCACCAACAGTGTAAGAGGGTTCCCTTTTCTCCACACCCTCTCCAGCATTTATTACCTGTAGACTTTTGGATTGCAGCCATTGTGACTGGTGTGAAATGGTACCTCATAGTGGTTTTGATTTGCATTTCTCTGATAATGAGTGATGTTGAGCATCTTTTCATGTGTTTGTTAGCCATCTGTATGAAACGAGATGCCAGTCCAGGTTCGATGCACGATACTGGATGCTTGGGGCTAGTGCACTGGGACGACCCAGAGGGATGGTATGGCGGGGGGAGGAGGGAGGAGGGTTCAGGATGGGGAACACATGTATACCTGTGGTGGATTCATTTTGATATTTGGCAAAACTAATACAATTATGTAAAGTTTAAAAAAAAAAAAAAGCAGAGACATTACTTTGCCAACAAAGGTCTGTCTAGTCAAGGCTGTGGTTTCCCAGTAGTCATGTATGGATGTGAGAGTTGGACTATAAAGAAAGCTGAGCAGTGAAGAATTGATGCTTTTGAACTGTGGTGTTGGAGAAGACTCTTGGGAGTCCCTTGGACTGCAAGGAGATCCAACCAGTCCATCCTAAAGGAGATCAGTCCTGGGTGTTCATTGGAAGGACTGATGTTGAAGCTGAAACTCCAATACTTTGGCTACATGATGCGAAGAGCTGACTCGTTTGAAAAGACCCGGATGCTGGGAAAAATTTAAGGCAAGAGGAGAAGGAGACAACAGAGGATGAGATGGTTGGGTGGCATCACCGACTCAATGGACATGAGTTTGGGTAGACTCTGGGAGTTGGTGATGGACAGGGAGGCCTGGCATGCTGTGGTCCATGGGGTTGCAAAGAGTCGGAGACGACTGAGTGACTGAACTGAACTATAGTCTCCCAATAGTTGAGTGTCACACAGTCCTTTCCAAACACCAACCCTGGGTGATCCGCGCCACTCACACAGCTGCCCAGAGGTCCCCACACCCAGTGGATTGGGCCAGCTGTCGATCCTTGCTCTTCATTTGAGACAGGTCCCCATGGTTTCTTCTCCAGCATACACACTGTCACATTTCCCCATGCAACCTGTTCCTAACTTTTCTTATCTCTTCAAAACGTACCATGTCTCCCGCTTTCCATGAATGAGGGGCCCTGCAATGATTCCTCCACTTCTCCCCTTTTCCCTTGAGCTTTGTGCATCGTCCCGGCCCTGCTTATCTTAGATCCACAATTGAATCTGGCCTCTAGTATCAGATGTTACCACGTGCTACATAACCAAGACATCAAGAATTCAGAGAAATTTTTCTGAAGGCTAGCTAGCTGGGAAGCCTGCATTTTATAGAATGTTTCTCAAAATTCTTTTGACTATATTTCTTCAGCAGTTTCTCTAAGCTGTGTAGCTGCTGCTGCTGCTGCTAAGTCGCTGCAGTCATGTCCGACTCTGTGCGACCCCATAGACGGCCTCCCACCAGGCTCCCCCATCCCTGGGATTCTCCAGGCAAGAACACTGGAGTGGGTTGCCGTTTCCTTCTCCAATGCATGAAAGTGAAAGTGAAGTCGCTCAGTTGTGTCCGACTCTTAGCGACCCCATGGACTGCCGCCTACCAGGCTCCTCCATCCATGGGATTTTCCAGGCAAGAGTACTGGAGTGGGGTGCCATTGAGGCCACCCCAATCACTCACCCCCATTCTCTCCTCTCTGGACACAGGAGAAGGGAAGGAGAGGGGCTATGTTCTCATCTGTGAAAGACGACATTGACATTTTTGACTAAACTAAAGTTGGGGTTGGCCAGTCAGCGACGCTGCCCTCCATTCTATCCACCAGACAATGGAAAACGGCTGTAATGGCTTGGGAACGTTATAAGGGTGGATGGGGGTGCTGAGTAAGCCTTGCCATCTCTTTTGCCGTGATAGATGTGTGTCTTCAAGGGAATCCAAAAAGTTCTGCTTGACAGGTGAGGTTAAAAGTACACAGATGTGCTGTAATGCCTGTGAGAGGGTTAACATGAAAAGTTTTGTGTGAGCCCAGAATCCTGTCCTTTTGCTGACCCATCATCAGGGACCTGGCATGCTGCAGTCTGTGTGGTCGCCAAGAGTTTGACATGACTGAGCAACTGAACTGAACTGAACACCACGGACCACTCTGTCCCTCCCGGTCACTCAGGACCCCTTCAAAGGGGAGTTGGGGGGCTACATCTCCACTCTCTCCTCTTCACACCTCCTCCCCTCCACCCTTCTTAGAGCAAGCACCTAAGGGAACTTCTTATGAATTCACTGTAGTGTTTGTCAAGACGTTTTTACAGCTAGTTTTTTCTTAATTCAGCTGATGGCCAATGGAAGACCTAACAGTTCAGTGAGTAGAAATAGGCAAAATTGGTCTCTTTCTTTATGTCCTGAGGATAAATCCAAAGAAACCTGTTTAGTTGGCATGTCTCCAGCTGCAGCAGAGTTCAGGTTTAAGTGAATTATGAAGACTGAATTAGCTCCTTGGTCTTGGAGGGAGTCCTCCCACTCTGGAGAGGAGTGTGTTAGTAGGGTGGGGTCTCACCAATGGCCCACATATAGGAAGCTTAGTTGAATGCATCTGTTTTGCAGACGGGTGATCCCTTATGAGGGATTTTTTAAGTTATTAATTTCTTTCTTGAATATACCTATATTAAAAATAACCAACAGAGTTTTCTAGAATTAGACCACAATATTTTATTCATTTTGTATTTCAGTATCTGTCATATTTGTTTCTCTTTATTTTCTTTTAACTGAAAGAATTAACTAATTTGTTTTAAATCACTAAAAGTACAAAAGGATAAAATAAGAGGTAGAAGAAAAGTAAGTCTCTCAAGTCACCCAAATTCACTCCTAGTGGCAAGCTTCATTACCATTTTCTTGTGGGTTTGTTTAGGGATATTTTAAAAATATAAAACCTAAGTTATAACTATAAAATATAAAGAAAATAGAAAATCCAAATATACATAATATAAACACAATATAAATATAGGGATATTTTGCTGCTGCTGCTGCTAAGTCGCTTCAGTCGTGTCCGACTCTGTGCGACCCCATAGACGGCAGCCCACCAGGCTCCTCAGTCCGTGGGATTTTCCAGGCAAGAGTACTGGAGTGGGTTGCCATTGCCTTCTCCAAGGGATATTTTATAACTATGTAAACTATAGGAGAAAAAATATGGAGTTTTTTAATATGTATATATTTTTTTTGGCCAGGCTGTATGGCATGTGGGATCTTAGTTCCCTGACCAGGGATTGAACCTGTTCCCCCCTACCTTGGAAGCACAGAGTCTTATTAACCACTGGACCACCAGGAACGTTCTGGTACAGGTTTTTTTCAGCATAATATTTGCACCGTGCACACTGTTCTGTGTTTTTTTTTTCCTACCTTTTTTGACTTAAGCCTGTATCCTCAAAAACCTTTCTTGTCACAACATAGGGAGCAGTCTTATTCTTTTTAGTGTGTGCACGCTCAGTCTATTCTGTCCTGTCTGACTCTTTGCAGCTCTATGGACTGTAGCCCGACAGGCTCCCCTGTCCGTGAGATTCTCCAGGCAAGAATACTGGAGTGGGTTGTCATGCCCTCCTCCAGCGGATCTTCCCAACCCAGGAATCAAACCCACGCCTCCTGCATTGCAGATGGATTCTTTACCACTGAGCCATCAGGGAAACCCATTCCTTTTAATACCTAAATAGTATTCCATTGTAAGGGTTTTGCCTTAATTACTTCAGCCCCACATTGATGGACTTTTGCTTGTTTCCAATCATTTTATACTAGGCACGAAGCTGCAGTGAATTACTATCTATAAATAGCATTTTCTATGTCAGCGAGGCTCTCTGGAGGAGAAATTGCTACAGTGGAATTGTTGGATCAGAAGAATGTGCAGTTTTAATTTTGGTAAACCTTGCCAAATTGCCCTCAGATTTGGCATCTGTACTAATGCATGCTCCCACTAACACCATGGGCTTGTGCCTTTTCTCCACAGACAGTGTTACTAAACTGCATGATCTTTGCCAATCTAAGAGGTGCAAAGTACTATCTTTTAGTAGCTTTAATATAGAGTTTTGCTTGTTCTCACAAGCAAATGATCGAATATCTTTTCATATGTTTAACGAGCCAGTCCTATATTCTTTTCTGAGAAATGTGTATTGACTTTTATTGCCCATTTTCCCCTAGGTTTTTGGTCTTTTCCAGCTAATTCATTTTTAGGAGCACAAAGTAACTTAAAAAAACTAATCCTTTTGTCCTGAGTTTTTTAATTTTTCCATTTATTTTTGGACTTCTTAGGCTTTTTTCCCCGCAGGATTTGTCTTTAAAGTTATGTAGGCTTACTCATCAGACCTTTTTTTTTTTTTTTTTGACTTTTAACTTTTTGGCATACTTAGGGCTTCTCTGCTCAAACGTTATATTTTTTAAATTGTCTTATATTTTTTCTTAGCACTTTTAAAATCATAGCATTTTTGAGATGTAATTTACATACCATAAAATTCATCCTTTTCATGTGTACAGTTTAGTGGTTTTGGTCTGTTTACAGAATTGTACAACTATCACCACAATCTAATTTCAGAACGTTTTCATCACCCCAAAAAGAAACCCCATACCCATTAAGCAGTCACTCTCCATTCCCTCCACCCCAAAGCCCCTGGTAACCACTGATCTCTTTTACTTCTCTATGGATTCGCCTGTTCCGGACGTTTCGTTTAAATTGACTCATACGGTGCATAGCCCCTTGTGACTGGCTTCTTCCACTTAGCGTCATGTTATTGAGGTTTATCCTAGGGCTTTTACATTTGCATTTTTCACATTCAAATCTTTGGTTGCTCAAGAATTTATCTTAGTGTAGGATCTGAACCAGGGATCTGACTTTATTTCTGCCAGGGGGCCATCCACTTATTGAAAGACTTTCTTCTCCCAATAACAGGCACTGCCAACTTTGTCATACCCTGAATCGCAGTATGTGTTTGGGTCTATTCCTTTTCCATTGATCTTGCTTTCTATTTGTGTGCCATTGCATACTGATTTAATTTTTGGAGCTTTAAAATATTTTACATATCTGGTATGCTAGTCTTCCCTTATTTATTTTTTTCCTTCTTTCTTTTATTTTTGGTTGCACTGGGTCTTCGTTGCTGTGCTCGAACTTTCTCTGGTTGAGGAGAGTGGAGTCTACTCTCTAGTTGAGCTTTGCAGGCTTCTCACTGCAGTGGCTTCTCTTGTTGCTGAGCACAGGTTCTAGGTCTCTGGGCCTCAGTACTTGCAGCTTGTGGGCTCAGTAGTTGTGGTGCTAAGGCTTAGTTGCTCTGTGGCATGGGAATCTTCCGGAACCAGAGATTGAACTCATGTCCCCTGCATTGGCAGGTGGCTGTATCACCCTGGAAGTCCTCTTTCCTTATTTCTTGTTGTTTCATTTTTATGGCTATTCCTTCCTATGCATTTTTCCAGATAAACTTCAGAGTTAGCTTTCTCATGGTATTCTTGGATATCATATCATGTTTATCAGTTACTTTGGAAAGAATTAGTGATTTCCTCATCAAAGACCAGCAAGGTAAATGTACCTTCTCTGTCCTTCAATAATGTGAAATTTTCTTTCTTTATCTAGTTCTTGCGTATTTCTATTTAAGTTTATCTCTAGCCATTTTCATTTTTATTGCAATTTTAAAGACTGGGATGTCTTCTTAATGGTTGTTCCTTAGGAAGGCTACTGACTTTTGCATATTATTCTTGTTGGTAAAGAATCCAGGAGACCACCTGCAGTGCAGGAGACCAGGGTTTGATCCTTGGGTTGGGAAGATCCTCTGGAGAAGGAAATGGCAACCCACTCCAATATTCTTACCTGGGAAATCCTATGGACAGAGGAGCCTGGCAGGCTGTAGTCCATGGGGTCACAACAGTCGGACATGACTTAGCAATTAAACCAGCACTTGTGAATTACCTTACAGAATTCTCTAATTGTAACAGTTGTTCAGCTGACTTGCTCATGTGATTTTCAGCCACAATCTTTGCAAATAATGATCATTTTGCTGCTCTTTGCTAGTTTTTAGATTTCTTATCTCTCTTCCTTACATAATTTAATTGGCTACTTCCACCAGAATGGTGTTAACAGCTATAATGGTAGACAGCCTTGCGTGGGTTCTAAGTTTAATAGAACGCTTCTTATGTGTCACCACTCACAGTGAGGCTGCCTTTGGGGTTGGCATGTGTAATGTTCATTGGGCATTTATGGGGCTTTATCATGAGCAGAAAGCCTTTTGGAAATGCTGGAGCTGACTGAATGGTTTGCAGAGACAGCGGCCTGCTCTGCCAGTTCTCCTGCAGTGATAAAATAGCAGACTGATTTTCCTCACTGGCACTGACAGGCATGTGAGTGGGAAGTCCATGCTCTAGAGGAAAGAGGCAGCAGTTATACTTGAATCTCATGCTACGTTTATTTTGCCAGTCAAATGAAAAGTCTAAGAAGCTATAGGTAGCACCATGAGATGGGGCTTTCCAGGTGGCGCTAATGGTAAAAAAATCTTCCCTGAGTCAGGAAGATCCCTAGGAGAAGGAAATGGCAACCCACTCCAGTGTTCTTGCCTAGAGAATTCTATGGACAGAGGATCTTGGTGGGCTGCAGCCCATGGCTAAGGACACACAGCAGCCTATTAATGCCTCAAAGCTATGAACTTAGAACACCATGCATGCTAAGTCGCTTCAGTTGTGTCCGACTAAGAACAACTAATCAAATGGTTAACTAGGCTTTAAGCTATAGTCAATTAAATAATTTCCTTTTGGGCTTTCCAGTTGGTGCTAGTGGTAGAGAATTCACATGCCCATGCAGGAGACTAAGAGATGCAGATTCGATCCCTAAGTTGGGACGATTGCCTGGAAGAGGGAATGGCAACCCATTCTGGTATTCTTGCCTGGGAAATCACATGGACAGAGGATCCTGGTGGGTTACAGTCCATGGGGTGGCAAAGAGTTGGACACGACTGACTGATCACACAAAGGGGGAAAGACCTCATACTGGGAAAGATTGAAGGCAAAAGGAGAAGGGAGCATTAGAGGATAAGATGGTTAGAGAGCATCATTGACTCAGTGGACATGAATCTGAGCAAACTCTGGGGGACAGTGGAGGACAGGGAGGTCTGGCGTGCTGCAGTCCAGGAAGTGGCAGAGTCAGATATGACTTAGCAGCTGAACAACAACAAAGAGGAAAAGAAAGAAAGGAAGGGAGAATTAATGGAAAGAAAGAGGTAAAAATCTACACCCCTGTCCTCACTGTCCTCCCAGAGCAGGCTGTGTGATAAGCCAAAATATTTCCCAGGTAGTTTCCTCCCGCAAAATATTACCAAAAGAAGGGCACCCAACACTGATTGTCAGCAAATACAGTAGTCTCAGAAAAAGCTTAGAAGAAATAGTGAACTCTTCTACCATTTGTAAGCAAAGCAGGCTAATAAGGCCTTCCAAATATTGAGAAAACCACCAGAGGGAAAAAGAATGCCTGTTGAAACATGTTTACATGTTGATTCTTTTTGATGTTGCCATATAAAAAGAGTTTTGATCTTTTGCACAGAAATCAGAGAAACATCTATTGTATGTGCTAATCCTGAACCTGACATTATTCTGATAGTAATAAATACAAGGATAGGCCATCCCTTACATGAGCAGAACTAGAAACCAAAATGAAAGATGGTAACAATTGAGGCTTTGAGGCTCCTTGGAAACATCTACCATGCAGAGTTGGTGCAGTTGTGGTTATAAACAAAAGGCATTTAGACTGACTCCATAAAGTGGAGGGCTCACGGGTAGCGTTGGGGATTCTGTGCTATATCATCTCTATGACATGCAGAAAAGAGAAAGTTTGCGGAAGTACACAGATTGCGTGCGTGTGCCCATCCGGTTGGTTTTGGCCACGCACACCTTCGGCTTGTACCTGTCAAAACCACGTGTGTGATTTTGAAGCTTGCAAGAACCACTGGGGTCTGGGTGGGCGTCATGGGCGAGTCCCCAAGCCTTCTTGTGAGTTGACGTGTTGAGGAAAAAAGAGCTCGGGCTCGGAACAAAGGCATCCAGTGCAGCCGCCTGCTGACTGTGTGTACTTGACCGAGTTACTGAACCTTTCTGAGCTGTGTTTCTCATCTGCAAGTCATGTTTACAATTCGTGTGGCTTTATTAAGAGGTGTTGGGCCCAAAGCACCTAGCATAGCATGGGCCTGGTAGAGAGTAATTGCTAAGTAGGTGTTCCAGATGGATGGAGATGAACCAGAGGAAGCAAGGGTGGAGGGCAGGAAGGGAGAATTCCATGTATCGAGTTCCACAATCCTGATATATGGAGAGTCCTGGGGAAACTCTTAAAGAATATCACACCAGAGCCAGGGATAAGGGGTGTTTCTAGGAAAGACGTCTCAGAGAGGTGAGTCATGAAGCCGGGGCAGACAGGTTGTGCTAGGGTAGCGCTTCTAGGTGGAAAAGGACAACATTTTCAAAGGCACAGGCGTGACTGAGTCAAGAAGTCTTAAACCCAGGGAAGCGTGGGTAGTAAGAGAGTATGGCTGAGTCTCAGGTTATGGATGGGGGTTTGGGGGGGGGGGGAGTTGTGAATAAAAGTCAGGAGAGGTCTTCAACCCTGGGAGTGCTCCTGTTTGTCCTGTTGGATTAGGACTACGATGATGGTGGCTGTCACCCTGGGGACACCATTGCATCTGCATTTTGGAAAGATGGCAGCGGCATCAGTGGGGTGCCTTTAGAGACCACCAAGAGGAAGTGAACTCTGGGCCACGGCAGTGATTCGTGCCACGTCCCCCACACACCCTGCATAGTGCCGAGCACATAGTAGGTGGTCAGGAAAAGCTGCCTGACGGACTTGGACCAAAGCGCTTATTTGGCCAAGATTGTCTTCTCCATGATTCGTTTGTTTTAGCATTCATAGATGATTCTCCTGTGGATTTGATAATTTCCCCCCAATTATTTTTGACCCTCGATTAAATTATCTTATTAAACAACTGTGTGTTGTGGCATAAACTTACCCTAATCTATTTCTAATTTATTGTGCAAGCGTCTGTCTCATGTCTTCTTATTTAAAGGGCGCTGGCCTAGAACTGCATGAAAATCACCAGTCTCGCTGATGCTCCCTCCCCCCCACCACCCTGAAATGGTTTCTGTGCAGAGGAATAATTGTTTCCAGCCCTAAACACTTTAGGCTTTGCCCATAACTCTCTTTCAAAGCTTTCCCTGCTTTAAGATTCTTTCAAGCCTCCTGGTGCTCTTGAAGGGGAAAACTCTCAAAGCTTTTAGCTCCTGATTGACTTCAAACAGAGCAAGCTCATGGTCTTCCTTTGGAGTCATGATACCTTCTAATTAAGGTGGCCAAAGCAGTAACTGTGGCCGCGCCGCCAGCCTCTGAGGGCCGCAGATAGCACTGAATGGAGTGAGAGGTAAGTGTTCCTGTTGTGTACCGGATGAATGTGCACGCGTGCTAAGTTGCTTCCGTCATGTCTGACTCCGTGCGACTCCGTAGACTGCAGCCTCCCGGGCTCCTCTGTCCATGGGATTCTCCAGGCAAGACTACTGGAGTGGGCTGCCATGCCCTCCTCCAGGAGATCTTCCTGGCCCAGGGATTGAACCCGTGTCTCTTTGGCAGGTGGGTTCTTCACCACTAACGCCACCTGAATAAACAGTGATAAATAGCATTTATTCAGAGCTTGGATTCTGTTTTCCATCAGTCATTCAACTAACATTCTTTGAGATTCCACTGGGTACCACGTAGGGTTTTAAGTACTGAAATACTAAGGTAGTACAAAAGCAAAGGGTCCCTTCCCCATTGTGCTAGGTTATAGTTATTTTAGTGCTGTAGATGAAGAAAGAACTAGTCAGTTACAATCCACAGTGATAAGCAGGGTGCGAGGGAAATACAGGGTGTGGAGGAAGCATCTAGAAGGGGCACCTGAGCCCCACTTGGGAGGCCAGGGGAGACTGCCGTGAGGATCCAGAGAGTGAACAGGAAGCAGAGTAAAACAGATCTTAGAGAGTTTGGGGTCGGTAGTTTTTTATCTATAAGGAAACATTGGAGTATCATGGATTTTATTATGAATGTTTTACAAAAGTTGAGTAAGTCTATCAAAACAGCCTTTGAGCGGTACAGGGTTTGGAATATATGCTTGGCTACTGTCATGTAGGTCAGTTGGCTCAGATCTCTTATCAGACACACTTTTCTTTCCTGTGTGTCTCAGCACTGCCAGCTGGCCAAAAGCACAGATCCTAGATGTCAGGGACCTGAAAGAAAGTAGAATCTGAATAATATCTCTGGAGAGACTCTGGGTCAGGGTACACACGCACAGCTGCCCTCAACACCTTCTGAAGTTGAAGCCATTTTGCTGTCTGTGCTTTTAGTGACTTGGTATCCCATCCTCTGGGCTTCCCAGGTGGCTCAGGGGTAAAAAATCAGCCTACCAAGCAGGAGACAGATCCCTGGATCGATCCCATCGATCCCTGAATTGGGAAGATCTCCTGGAGAAGGAAATGGCAACCCACCCTAGTATTCTTGCCTAGAAAATCCCATGGACAGAGGAGCCTTGTGGGCTACAGTTCACGGGGTCACAAAAAGGCTGGACACGACTTTGCAGCTAAACAACAATGAATCACATCCTCTGGAATACATGGAGCAGCCCCACCCTCAGACAGAAGAGCCCAGTGACTCTCAGCGAGATTCAGTATATGATCGAGGTGCTCTGTTGAGTTGAATAGCCCTGATGGGGGCCAGCAGGTTACAGAGGCATCAGGGAGAACAGGGCCCAAGGAGACCTCATGCTGACTTAATCCTTTGGTCAAGACTGGCCAGTAGGTCACAGCCAAGCAGACTGTTAGATGTGGGCTTGTGAAAAGTGTATCTTTTCTAAATTCTGAGTATGGAGTAGTAGAGCTTCCCATGTGGTGCTATTGGTAAAGAACCTGCCTACCAACGCAGGAGACGGAAGAGACCCGGGTTCAATCCTTGGGTCGGGAAGATCCCCTGGAGAAGGGCACGGCAACCCACTCCAGTATTCTTACTTAGAGAATCCCCATGGACAGAGGAGCCTGGCCGGCTACATCCAGCCCATGGGGTTGCACAGAATCAGATGTGACTTAGCACGCACACACACCTGGGGTGGTAACCCACCTACACTCTTCATTTTTGCTTTCAGAACTTATGTCCAAAAAAGAGAAGCAAAGTGTCTCTACCTTATTAATTACACCTTATTCAAAACACACTGTGTGAATTACTGCTCTCTACTAAAGGAAGGGTTTTCACAATATTGTTTCTTTTGCAATGGCAGAGGGCAAGTTTAACAGGGAAACATATTTACTCCTCATAAAAGGGCAACTTGGAGGTTTTTCACCTGTCTCTGGGGAGACATGCCCTTCCACAGAGCCTCTTAGGAACTCAGGGGTGACTTAGAAATGGCCTGAGTTGGTTAGAGATGAGCATGAGTAGTTTTGGATCTAGAAGTGTGGAATGCTTAAAATATTTTGCAAAGCAGGATTCCTATTCTGTACTTTAGTTGTTGTTTCCAGAACCAACATTTCCGGGTGCAAGGGAGCAGCTTTGAAAGCCAGAAAGCCATTCTGGCTTGTCATCAAGAGCATGTGTCCTTGGAGAATGCTTTAGTTCTACCTTCTGGGTACCCCACCACGGATGCACACGGCTTGTTCACATACACTCTCAGATGTGTTACTTAGTTCTGAGAGCCTGGGCAGTCAGAGAGAGATGATTAAAAGATTTTTTTTTTCCTCCTTTCAACTGAAAGACACTGCTCTTTTTTGCTCTGCCTCTTGAATATGACTTCTCTGCTTTTTGTTTATTTTCAGTCTCTGCAAGGGAAATGTCAGTTTTAACTAGAATCACAGACTGTTAGGTCTGGAAGGGACTGTAGAGATCTAACGTGCCCAGTTGGAAATGCCAGCAGGACCCATCCAGAGATGGTCAGCGGGTGTTCTGGAAAACACATCTGGATCTTGGAAGAGAGGGCAGGACTGGACTTACGATTTCGGAGTTTTTCGTGTCGAGGCAACGGAGTACCTCTGATAGAGGCATTCCCCTGCTCCCAACCTTCTTAAGCCCCTTCTGATTTTACAGAATCATCTCAATTACTCAGAAAGGCCTTTGGGGTCCTTCATTATCTGGCCCCCACTCTTCTTTCCCAGCTCGTCATCCACCGCTGTGTCTCCACACACACAGCTCCAACCACAATGGTCCACTGGCCACACTGAGGCATGTATGCCTCTTACCTCTGTTTTCTAAAGCTGTTTATCCTTCTAGAATTAGCTAAGATTCCCTTCCTTCTGGAAGCCTTCTTTCATGCATTCAGGTGGTCAAAAATTAAAAGGACTCCCGAGGCCTGTGATGAATGAGAAAAATATTTCTCCTCCTTCATCACTAGTCACAAGTCTTGTGTGGCCCGCTTAGAATAGCCTTGTACTCGTTCTCAGGGACGTGAGTGGTTGTCTGGGCTGGCCAAGCTCAGGGCTCAGGGATCCATCCTGACATCCATGACACATACCTTGCTGCCTGCAAGAAAATAGGTATCTATACATTGGAAATGTATCCAGTTTTCTACGTGTTATCCTTCATTTACGTTATTTTCTTTTCAGATGTTTCCTTTCCAAGGAAGTTGTATTGAATTTTCCTCTTTGGAAAGGCCCATTTTTTACCTAGAATGCAGAGATTCTTACTGTAGCTGCATTCTCAGCTTATTGGTTCATTTAGGCAAGTTATATAACCTCTACCTTCATTTATCATCTGTGAAATGAGCCTAAGAATAACGCATCTGGTTTTTATAAGAATACATAAAACCTAGCATTGAAACATTTTGGAAAATGTTTTAAAACATGGAATGTAAACATAAGGCTTTATTTTTGCTACCATCCTGCTTCTAGTCAACAACAAAAAAAAACCCTTTAGTCCTTCTTGATGATTTCATATAGACCATGTCATATTATTTATTTTATAACTTTGCAGAACTTGACATCAGACGAGATGAATCCATGTTTTGGTTCTGGGTTATGAGCAGTGTGTCCATTACTGAATTACTTAACCTTTTTGAGCTTCATTTTCCTCCTCTGTATATTGGGAATAATGATGTCTCTGCTGTCTATTAGGGTTGTTGAATAATTATAGTCTGCCACTATCATGCTTGAAAAATACTTTTTAAATTGCCAAAGAACATACTCAACATAACCATCATGACTTCTCTTGTGGCCTAATAATTATGCCGGCTAGAAAGAGATCAAAAATATATTATGATTTTCTTTTATTAGATACCTCTCATGTCTACTAAGTCACTTCAGTCATGTCTGACTGTGTGTGACCCTATGGATTGTAGCCTGCCAGGTTCCTCTGTCTGTGGAATTTTCCAAGCAAGAATACTGGAGTGGGTTACCATTTCCTCCTCTAGGGCATCTTCCCAGCCAAGGGATCGAACCCCCAACTCTGATGTCTCCTGCATTGGCAGGAAGGTTCTTTACCACTAGTGCCAGCTGGGAAGCCTAAGATACCTCTCAACTTGTCCCAAAGGTGCAAGGGATAAAAGGAGGAGGAACAAAAGTGAGCTGAATATGTAGAAGAGGATGCAAAGTTGGCAGAAGACTCTGATGGATGTCCCTCCTACCCTGAAGTTGAAAGGGGCCAAGTTGATATGTGGATTGCATGGGAGCCACACGGCCAAAGCTGAAGATGGGTATGGGAGAGAAGGCAGTGGGAAGGGGCCATGATAGCATGTGAAAGCCAAGTGATGGTTTGCCAGGGGTGTCCATGGGCATGGCATGCCTGTTCTTGAGTGTTCCTTCCAAGCAGTGGTCGGGCACTGGTGGTGTATTCAGTGGGACCACAGGACACTCCATGGGAGGTGGCTCAGCTTCCCTCACGTACCTCTCTTAAGTTGGGTGGGGATGAGGTGATGTTATATGTTGAGCCATGTCCCTCCAAAAAGATACTGAAAGTACTCCCCCACAGTGTCTGTGACTGTGGCTTATCTAGAATAGGGTCTTTGCAGATGATCAAGTTGAGATGAGGTCACTGTGATGGGCGCCGATCCAGTATGACCTTATAAAAAGAAGACATTTGGACACCAAGACAGAGATGCAGGGAGAAAGCCGTATTAAGATTAGAGTTATGCTGTCACAAGCTTGAGATGCCTTACAGACCCGCCAGAAGCTAGGAGAGAGACACAGGGCAGAACCTTCCCTCAAGGCTCGTAGAAGGAGCCAGCCCTACTGAAACCTTGATCCTGGACTTCCAGCCTCCGGAACGTGAGGCCGTAGATACTGGCGGTGTAAGGCAGGCCCCCAGTCTATGGGCCTTCATCTTGGCAGCCCCAGGAAGCTAACAGAGGCGGGTGGGCCGTTTCCCCAGACCTGACTGCTTCTCTGTGACACTCGGTCCGCAGCCTGGGTTTTATGATGAGGCCACACATGGTGCACATTGGCTGCCAGTGTATATTCAAAATGACAAGATTTCCTGTGGTTTGGCTTTTAGCAGCAAGTATGTTTAGTGTCTAATCTCAAGGTTTGGAGTTGACTTAGAATGGAGTTTCTTTTCTTTTCTTTTTTTTAATATGTATTTATTTGGCCGTGCCAGGTCTTAGTTACGATGTGTGGACTTCCTGGTTGCTGTATGCATGTGGGATCTAGTTCCCTGACCAGGGATCGAACCTGGGTCCCCTGCTTTGGGAGTGTGGAGTTCTTAGCCACTGGACCACCAGGAAAGTCCCTAGACTGGGGCTTCTTAAGGGTTGTCATGACCTCACTTTCATTATCTCCTCAAATACAGTACCTCTATGTGTGTTGAGAAGGAAAAAAGGGTGCAATTGAGTTGTGTTTTACAGTCACTTACTTAAAGTCCTGTGTTCGGTTATTATTTTTCCAGCTTCGAGTGCTTTCTTGGGAGTATTTTGTGTTCTATTGTAAGTCTGCTTTGGTTAGAGTTTTGCCAAGTCCACAACAAAGAGGGAATGTTTGTTTTTTCTTTTCACTTTCCTTGGGCTTGTCTGTTCCTTCTCTGCTGCTGCTGCTGCTAAGTTGCTTCAGTCGTGTCCGACTCTGTGCGACCCCATAGACGGCAGCCCACCAGGCTCCCCCGTCCCTGGGATTCTCCAGGCAAGAACATTGGAGTGGGTTGCCATTTCCTTCTCCAATGCATGAAAGTCAAAAGGGAAAGTGAAGTCGCTCAGTCGTGTCCGACTCTTAGTGACCCCATGGACTGCAGCCCACCAGGCTCCTCCATCCATGGGATTTTCCAGGCAAGAGTACTGGAGTGGGGTGCCATTGCCTTCTCCAAAAGGATGCTAGAACTTCCCTCCCCTCCTCTGGGGGTGGGGAGGGGAAGGAAGCAGCTTCTTTCCTCTTTGGGAAATGTTGATGTATATTACATGAAACATTTGTTTTTCATAGAAGCTTCCATTTCAACATTTTGAAATAGTTGGTTCTAATTTATATGTGAAAAAGAAATGAACTTGTCATGGAAATGCTCCGAGGGTACAGTTACATAATAATTATGTATGCCCACCCCAACTCATTCATATAGTAGACCTCACCTCCCCGTATTAATAGTTTTCTAAGACTTCATGGATTCTAACAACTTTTCCCAAAGTTCCCTGAAAACACATTAAAACTAACTGTTATAAGTTGAAAATCCACTATCTTTAGAAGTATGTTGTATGTGCGTGCTATGTAGCTTCAGTCCTGTGCAACTCTTTGTGACCCCATGGACCCCACCAGGCTCCTCTGTCCATGTGACTTCCCAGGCAAGAATACTGGAGTGGGTTGCCATTTCCTACTCCAGGAGATCTTCCCCACCCAGGATTGAACCCACCTCTCTTAAGTCTCCTGCATTGGCAGGCTGGTTCTTTACCACTAACACCACTTGGGAAGCCCATTAGGATGTTGTGAGTAGCGGCAATTTGATATCCCTACTTAGTCCCTGGGGCAGTTAAGGTTCAGAGAAAATGGCAAAGCTGAGGTTAAAATTCAGGATTTCCTGATTTCCAACCAGTATAACGCTTGTTTTCCATGCTAATATTATTGCAGGCCAGGGTTCAGTTAACACAGATAGTGGGGGGTGTAAGGGCAAGAGAGCCAGAGGGCTTGCAACGGAAGCCCCTCGGCCTCCAGTGAGAAAAGGAGTTAGCCCTGCCTCTGCCACTGTCTGACTGCATGACCCTGGGGCCTTTGGCTTCTCAGAGATCTCAGGACAAAAGAGGGAGCTTATAAAGTCTATGCTTCATACTGAAATATCTAGGGATTAAATGATTTTTGGGGGATTTGCTTGAAGAAGTAAGATGAACTGTGAGTTGATGAGTATTGATGCTGGGTAGTGAATATCTCCAGTACTCTTGCCTGGAAAACCCCATGGACGGAGGAGCCTGGTAGGCTGCAGTCCATGGGGTCGCAAAGAGTCGGACACGACTGAGCGATTTCACTTTCACTTTTCACTTTCATGCACTGGAGAAGGAAATGGCAACCCACTCCAGTGTTCTTGCCTGGAGAATCCCAGGGACGGGGGAGCCTGGTGGGCTGCCGTCTCTGGGGTTGCACAGAGTCGGACACAACTGAAGCGATTTAGCAGCAGCAGCAGCAGCAGTGAATATCTGGCATTCTACTGAACGTCTTCTGTACATGTTTGACATTTTCTATAGAAAAACTTCAGAAAAAAATGTTATGCTTCTAAAATGTGTACCTTTTGGAATTCCCTGGTGGTCCAGTGGTTAAGACTGCATTTCCACTGTAGAGGACACATGTTCAATCCCGGGTTGGGGAACTACAAGATTCTACTTTATTTTTTATTATAGTAGCATAATATAGTAGTATATTTTTAATTATAGTAGTATAATGCTACTCAGCGTGGCCCAAAAGCAAAATAAATGTGTACCTTTGACTCTTCCCATCTCCTTTCCTACCAGACGCTATTGTTTAGCTCACTCATTTCTCCTGAACACAAAGTCCTTTGAAAGCAAGCAAGCCTTTCCCTTTGGTCGGGTGCTAATATGTTGTTCAGTCACTAAGTCATGTCCAGCTCTTTGCGACCCCATGGACTGCAGCAGGCCAGGCTTCCCTGTCCTTCACTATCTCCTGGAGTCAGCTCCAACTCATATCCATTAAGTCGGTGATATTATCTAACCATCTCATCCTCTGCTGCCCTCTTCTTCTTTTGACTAATATATGTATATTAATAAATGCTAATGTATATATTGGTCTTCCCTGTGGCTCAGATGGTAAAGAAGAATCCGCCCACAATGTGGGAGACCAGGGTTTGATCCCTGGGTCAGGAAGATTCCCTGGAGAAGGGAATGGCTACCCACTCTAGTATTCTTGCCTGGAGAAGCCCATGGACAGAGGAGCCTGGTGGGCTACAGTCCATGGGATCGCAGAGAGTCGGACACGACTGAGCCACTTACACTTACCCTAATGTATATGTTATTATATACATATATATTATGTAAACATATATATATTAATAAAGACTTTCTGATGCTTTCCTCATTTTTTATTTTGTAACTAGTAATACGATGGCTGAGCTTTCATAATAAATTCAAAATCTGCTTTCTGTTCCTCACCAGTTTGAATTGTAGAAAAGAGTACAAAGGATTAGCGTACTTTAAAATACATCTCATCTAATTATACATACAACTGCATTCACTAAATGCGAATATTTTCAGGCCTTTCTTTGCTACCAAGTGCCACCTGCTTGTGATTTAAATGGGCACAAATTTAGTTCCATTAAACAAAACACAGCAACTCTTCTCCTGTAGCACAGACTTCTTTAGGTCCTATTCTGGAAGTGGGGAACTAATTCTAGTGTTCCCTTGTTGTTAGCTCTGGGCTAGTGTCAGTCACGCCACAAGGGTGATTACTTGAATGTTTTGCAGTCTTGCTTTCAAAATTTCAGCAGGCAGATAGGTTGTGATGAAGTGGTTTGCGTCTTTTAAGGATTCTTATGAACTCTATGGCATTTGAACTTGTGGTGCTAGCAATTTACCAGGAGATCTGAATTGAGGAATGCATGACTTGATTTTTGCAGTTCTTTAAGGAGATATTTTACTATCTACAGGGTAGCTCAGATGGTAAAAAAAATCTGCCTGCAATTCAAGTGGCCTGGGTTCGATCCCCTGAAAGATCCCCTGGAGAATGGAATGGCAACCCATTCCAGTATTCATGCCTGGACACAGGAGCCTGGCAGCTATGGTCTATGTGGTCAAAAAGAGTCAGACAGGACTGAATGACTTCCACTTTACCACCTTACTATCTGTTGGGCGGGGGGCGGAAAGGTGGGGGAAAGAGAGAAGAAGAAAAAAGAAATCTCAAAATGGTGTGCTCTTGGGACTTCTCTGATGGTCCAGTGGCCTAGAGGCTATGCTCCCAATGCAGGGAGCCCAGCTTTGATTCCAGGTCAAGGAACTAGATCCCACATGCTGCAATGAAGGCTGAAAATCCCGTGTGTGCAACTGGAGACCTGGTGCAGCCAAATAAATAAACTAACAAAAAAAAAAGTAGTATGTTCTTGGCCTGTACCATGGTCTCCCCAGAAGCTGCTGGACTCTACCTTGCTATGTGTTAAAGTAACAAGGCCATTTAAGAGGAATTCATCTCCTTTTAATCTGGAACTTTCACGATCTCTGCAGATCCAAAGCCTGTGTTTCTTTGGGGCCTGTGAAAGTTAAAGCAGTGTTCAAATCCAACATGAATTTCCAAATTCTTTCCCAAGAAAGCTTCCACGAGTGGCCTCATTTCACATTTGGAAAGTGAAAAACCCCAGGGCATGAAGGGTACATTCACCACATTCATAGAAAAAAGTGATTTCCTTCCAACAGCCTCTTTGTCTCCAGCTATCTGGACCCAAAATCCTTGATGCTAGAGCCAGTCGGTTAAGAAACGAGGAGGAAGCTCCTTATCTCTCCTGAAAGTCCTGATTTTTCCTAATCTCTCCTCCTCCCTCCACCCTTGCCCTAAATTCCTTTCCATTTTGCCCTTTGAGAAACTCCTCCCTCCTTACAAAAGCTAAAAATAATGCCTATGCTTTCCAGTGACCCTCCCTTATTAGTATCGGAGATGCAGGCAAAAAGGAAACCCGTCACGGTCGGTCCCGCTCAGAAGTGCGTGTTTATAAGTCTTGGCTCACCCCGAGATTTTCAGATGAAAAATGTCATCTGAGATTTTCACTCTGACTTGAATCCCAGGATCTTTGCCTTAGTGTCAGACCATGCCAACAGGCTTGGAAAGTCCCGACTGATTCTAGGTGATGCCAACCCCAGAGCACCCCAGAGAGAGGTTCATGGACCCAGGAAGGTAAAGACATACCCAAATCGTCCAGCTGTGATTGGGGGAAGTCCCAAGTGCTGGTGGCGACACTCCAGTTTTTAAAAATCACATGTTACTTAATAAAGATCACAGACCCACTCTTGTGTTCCCAGGGGTGTACTGACCTGCAGACAAGGGCCCCGAGGAAGGTGGGGACTCTGGAGGCCCGGTCCTGCCAACAGAGTTCCAAGTTGTGTGCGATTCTGCACCCTAACTTGGCCGGCCGGCACGGACAGCTGGCTCTGGTTACTGTGGGAACAATGCAAGGAAGGCCGTTGTCACATTCCTCCCGGGTCAAAGGCACAACCTCCCCAACACGCTCAGTCCCTGCTGGTAAAGGGAGAGCTGGAGGAGCGTGGAAGCAGGGGCTGGGAGCACGCAAAGGGCTTTAGAAATCTGTTAACCCCCCTCGTTTTACTGACTGAGAAACTGAGACCCAGAGAAGTTCTGTGACTTCCCATTGTCAAGACGATGGCAGACCCAGGACTGGAAATTTCTAACTCAAGGTCCAATGCCCTGGGACTGCCCTGGCAGTCCCGTGGTTAAGACTTTGTCTTTCAATGCAGGGGGTGCCGGTTCGATCCCTGGTCAGGAAGTTAAAATCCCACTTGCTTTGAGCCAAAAAAAAAACCCAGAATATAAACAACAGAAGCAGTGTTGTAGCAATAAAGACTTTAAAAATGATTCATATATTTTAAAAAAAGGTCCAACGCCCTAACGTTTCTTTGCACATCTTGATTGTTTCAGACTCATGGTGAGAAGAGATTATTGGTAAAGGCATTATATTTTCTGTGTCTTTACATTCCGTAACTGACTGAGGTTCAGGAGTGACCATCTCTGTTACTTTTGGGCCAAGATGCTGAAGCACCGCTAGGCAGAGTCTCACCAGCAAGCATCGTCTTTGGTGACCCTCGGGGATGTCATTGGCTTCCAGCCCCAAGCCCAGAAGTGAGAGTTAATTTTTAAGTGCTCATCTTTAACTCAAGCATGAAGCTCTAAAAGCACTCAAGTAGTAATGCTTGAAAACAGCTCAATTCCTCTGAGTTCTGACCACACTTGAACTCTTTCTTTAGAAAATCGCTAAAAATGCAGTGGTTAGGACGCAGGAAAACAGAATGACTGGATAAAATTTGTCACATATACCCTGGTTGGAGGGGCATTGAGGAGTTGAATTTATAGGTAATCGAGCATTCTTTTTCTTTTACCATGTTTTCCTTCAAAGAGTCTCACAGGAACTTTCTTTAGCATAGGTGCAAGCTGATACAAGATTTTCATTTAATATTTTTGCTATTCTATAAACACACACAGAGGAGGGAGAAAAAGTGTCTGATCCTAAAGGGCAAAGAATTAGAAGCGGCTCGTTTGCATATAAACTTCTAGAACTTTCCTTTCACAGGAAAAGGCACCAGAAACTACTTTTCATCAGGAAAACTGGTGCTCAGGGGATAGGCTGCTTCCACGGCTGATGGAGGGGTGGCCGTGGTGGGGAGGAATGAGCGGAAACCTCTGTGGTCCTGTGTGCTTGGTGCAGCCCACGTGTTTGAACGTCATTCCCTGAAGATGGTGGACATGCCATAATTTGGTGCCTCACTTTCTGTTAAAAATTTTGCCTCTTGACTTCCAAGGAAACTTTTCCAGGTTCTTTTCTTTTTCTTTAGATTTTTTTTTATGTGGACCATTTTAAAAGTTACAATATTGTGTCTGTCTTATGCTTTGGTGTTTTGCAAGGCATGTGGTATCTTAGCTCCCTGACTAGGAATTGAACTCACACCCACTGCACTGGAAGATGAATTAACCACTGGACCCTAAGGAAGTCCCGACCTTTTCCAGGTTCTAATACCTGATTGTAGATTTTTTCCTCCTTGAGAATGACTGTATTTGACTGCTGTGAAGGTGCCAAGGCTCACCTAGATCAGGACTTGGCAAAGGCTCCCGAGGTATCTAGAACCCTGGACGGCTACCAGGTTTCCTGTCCGCCGAGAGCCCCAGTATGACACGCCTGAGACAGAGGCGTGTTTTCTGAGTCCCGGGATGAGCCGGGGCGGGTGTCGGCGAGGGGAGAAGACGAAGCGCGGCACATCCCTTGCTGTGATGGTTTCTTTCCCCTGACGGAGGCAAGAGTGCTCTCCGCTATTTGAAGAGAGCAATTTAGATTTATATTAAGGAATGAATAAATAGGATGCAGTGATGAAATCTCATCTGGAGTGAATGCAAATCAGATATGCTAATGATCGTGGGGCCGTTTCTCACATTGGAGCAGAAAAAGGGAGCCCAGCGGAAGCCTGGGTGCTTCTCCTGTCTCCCCCGTTAACCAACTGATGTTCCAGAACAACTGAGGCTGTGGGAAAGGGTTATCTTTTACTTGACAGTGGGCTTCCCTGATGGCCCAGTGGTAAAGAATCTGCTTGCAGTGCAGGAGACAAAGGTTCGATCCCTGGGTCGGGAAGATCCCCTGGAAAAGGAAATGGCAACTCACTCCAGTATTCTTGCCTGGAGAATCCCATGGACAGAGGAGCCTGGTGGGCTACAGTCCATGGGTCACAAAGAGTCAGATACAGCTTAGTAACTAGGCAACAACAAAGCACTTGACAAGTCCTCAAGTATTTCTGGGCAGAGTATTTTAAACATTTCCCAGAAGGTCTCAAGAGATGATTTATGCAGACCCCTACGTGAACTGGGGCTTCCCAAGTGGTGCTAGTGGTAAAGAACCCACCTGCCAATGCAGGAGATGCCTGAGATAAGAAGATCCCCTGGAGGAGGGCATGGCAAACCACTCCAGTATTCTTGCCTGGAGAATCCTATGGACAGAGGAGACTGGCAGGCTACAGTCCATAGGGTTGCAAAGAGTAAGACATGACTGAAATGACTTAGCACGTGCACACACATGAATTCAGTTCGATCCTAAGCGTTCAACTGTTTCTCATTTAGCTCAGTTGGTAAAGGATCTGCCTGCATTGCAGGAGACCCCGGTTCGATTCCTGGGTCCGGAAGATCCACTGGAGAAGGGAACGGCTACTCGCTCCAGTATTGTGGCCTGGAGAATTCTATGTACCGTATAGTCCATGGGATCGCAGAGTCAGACATGACTGAGTGCCTTTCGCTTCACTTCACCATTTGACATTGGGAGAAAATCTTTTTGGGTTCCATCTGCAAGTCACCTCCTACTGTCTCTCCTTAGAGTTTTGGGTGCATGGGGCAGGAGGTCAGAAGTCCCCTAGTTGAGCCATGCCAGTGTCTAGCTTTGGCCTAGTCACTTTTCATGAGTGAGAAGCGGGTTGCCTGTTTGTTAAATGGGAGGCTGGACCCAAGGCTTTCCAAGGTTCCCTCCAGCTCGGACGTCCTGCCTGCTGAGACTCAGCACCATGGGGTGCGACTGGACGCAGATCAGCCTTCAGCACCATCCTTGCAAAACTGCTGCCTCAGCCTGAGCAGTTTTCCCACCGCTGCGGAGCCAAGTCTGCCAGCAAAGGGCTCCAGGTCTGGTCGAAGGTGTCCAGCCCTCGGGAGCAGCTTATGAAACCCCTGTGTGTGCTTTGCTGTCTTCTGCTCTGGTTGGTGATGAAAACCTAAGTCACTAGGGGATTGCCTCCTTTCCAGTTATCAGTAGGGGATACCCCCAGGGCTAAAAAAGGAACAGATGCAGAGCAACTCCAGAGAAGGAAATAGCTAAAGAGGTGCCTGCAAAAGGTGAGCCTCACCCCGTTGAGGGGGAAAGCCTCACCCCGTTGAGGGGGGAAAGAACCGGGCCCTGAAGCTTTGGAAGGAGAAGGAATGCCATCCTGGGTCTCCTTCTGTGGGTCAGAAGCTCTGTGAAGTGTGAGGGGAAAGGTGGGTTGCCTTCTCTCAGAGTTTAGGGGGCTTCGGGCAGAGTGCCCTCTCCACCTGTGCTTTGTCCTGAATCACTAGAGAGGCCAGACCTGTGCACTGGATGTGGCCTCTCTCCTATATCTCTAAAGAGATGTATTTACAGTCTATAAATAGAATATTTATCTTGATTTCTTACAAACATCCCATGGGTTTTCAAATTTAAAAACCACTGTTGAGTTCTGCAAGAAACCATGTTCAAAGCAATATGGCCTTGGACAAGTCACTTGATTTCCCCGAACCTCACTTTCCTTATCTGAAAACAAGGTTAATTGGAAATCCTCAGCCTGTCTCACAGAATGAATGAAGAAGGATTGACTAGGGTCAGTGATTCATCCTTCATTCCACAGCCGTGCACGGAACACCTGCCCCGGGGAGGCTCTGCTGGGAGAGAAATCCATAAGCAAATGTACAGGACTGTTCTTCCAAGAAGAGGGAAGAAGCACCTGCAGAAAAAAGCACAAAGATAACTTCTTGGTGCTGGTGGTGTTGGTGTTAACTACCCAGTTTAATATAGTGACTCCAGAGTCTTAACTGCTTGGGCTTGAATCCCAACTCCCACCACTTAGGAGTGTGACTTCAATACCTCTACTTAACTTTATTGTGCTTCAGTGTTCCCATCTGTACAATGGGAATGATATTAGACCCTGGGGCACCAGGTTGTCAGAGAGCTAAAGTTAGAGCCAATACTTGTAAACTAATTCGAATAACGACTAATACATGGTAAGCCATTTCCCACGTATATCGTGGACACTGTTACTATTTCACCATGCCTTGTGAAATTGGTGCCGTAGAGCACATTCCTAATGGGTGTGCCAGGAGTGTTGCTGGTTCTCGGTCCTCAGCATCACAGGCCCTTGTAATCATACTCCCATTTTTGTCTCCCCTCCTGCCTCGTGAGCCCCTGGAAGATGCATCCTGCATCCGAGAGGCAAGGCAAGAGAAACATGTCAAAGATTCTCTCTTCTCTCTCTTCCTTCACCCCCACCCCTTGCCCTTTTTTGAGGTTGGATTGGTGCTCCTTTCACACTGAACAAAAGCTTTGCCTTGCAGAAAGAATCTTTCTGCATTCGTATGTCATCTGCCTTTAAGGGTGTAATTTGTTTCTGATGTATGCAGGGCGCTCCCTCGAGAAGGCTTTGTTGACAATGCGCAGAGGCCTCCTGTATCGATCGGTGATATAACGGTTCTATAGTGGGTGAATGAGGTCATTCTCATCGTGTTACTCAAGTCGGTGACCTTGAGGCCGATCGGATGACTAAGCCCCATAGGTGAATCCCTGGTTACAGAATGTCCTTGTTTAAAGGTAAAGCGGTATGATGGTGTTTTAAAGAAACGACTGCAAAACGAAATTACATGCCCCTTGGTGAGAGGCAGTCTATATTAATAAGCTCTGAGGCCACCCAGGCCTTCGTGGGACTGTTAGGGCTGATTTTCAAGAGTTCCTTTATCTGTACTTCTCTCTTATCTCTTCTCATTAAATTTCAATTCTCTGTTAAACTGCCATGACAGTGTAGAATACTGTCAGTGTGAAGTTCAGAGCAAAATACTTAGGGTTCTGAGCCTGTTGGCTGGTGTGCTTTTTCTTTCCTTTTTAAAAAATTCAACAGTGGGGTGGGACACAGCAGAAGATGAAAAGATTTTTTAATACAAGAAAAGAGAGGAAGTAAGCATGATGATAAAATCTGCATGCGAAAAACCCTAGTTTAAAAAAAAAAAAGGAGAAGTGAACTGTATAGTTAGCCATACATTTAATCTGGATAAATACATTAGCCATGCAAATAGGGGTTTCTATCTGCCAACATCCTGTGGTTGCAGACCAGGCCTTAATGGCTTTGGAATAGATACAGGTCTTAAATGAACAAACTTTGAGAGCAGGTGGGCAGGTGAAGGACAGTGAGTGGGTGAGGGGGAGGTAGGGGGAGAGGGTAGGTTATAATACTTATTTTGGAATCATTGGGCAGCAGTCAGCTGTTTTGTTGTCTATCCATAATGGCAACCCACTCCAGTATTCTTGCCTGGGAAATCCCATGGATAGAGGAGCCTGGCGGGCTACAGTCTATGGGGTTGCAAAGAGTCGGACACAACTGAGCGACTAAACAACAAATAGCAAAAGTAGTACTTAATAATGTGCCCCAAAATTCTGAGTGCTTTTTTATATATTAATCCTTTAATCCTTACAACCATTATTATGCAAATTGAGCATCCAAGAACAATGAGATTAAGTAATTAGTCCAAGGTCGTTTAAACCTAGACTTTGTCTTCAGAGTTGGTGCCCTGACCACTTATAGTCTCTCACTGGCTGGCAGGGTTTTGGGGGCGTAGAGAAGAAGGGAATACCTGTCCCCAGGGTAGATTTCTTATGCAGGTAGGAAGGAACTTAATTCTTTCAAAGGGTTTCATCAAATGTCCTAATCTGGCATGTTGCCATTAAACTCATTGTATCTGATTGGAAGAATGTAGTGATTATAGCATCACTTCTGGGAAGTAAGACTTTTTTTCCCTTCCTAGTCGAGCATCTGTTTTTTTGCCTGAATTGTATTTTATTCTGATTAGAAAGTCATTGCTAGTCTACAGATACTCGTGCACTGAGCCCTTTTCTGAGGGTAAGCAGAGAGCTGGCTTTCGCCCTTGGTCGCATCACGTGGCAGAAGAGAAACACTTTTTTTCTGGTGGCAGTTGGCAAGGCCATCGATTCACAGAGGAGGAGAACAGGGAAACCTTCTAGACAGCTTAAACATTTGCTGGCACTCATGAGTCTGTCAAGCACCTAAACTCAGGACAGCGCACACTTAAAGTGATCTGGAATAAACTTTAACTTTCGTAAAATATAATAACAATCCAGTATTCGAGTCAGAAGAGGCACATTTTCCCTAAATCATTTAATTAACTCCTATCTCTCAAGAAAAACTTCATATGAAACAAATACACAAAAAAGTCCTAAGGTAGGTAAGGTCAACTAAGAATTGAAGATCAGGTGAGTAAATAACCGAGTAAATGGAAATTATCAAAGAAGTAGATGTATTGTGAATGCACTGTTCAAGATGTTTATTGACCGGAGCAATAATGATGTGTTTTTAAACTGTGATAAGGGCAAGTATTGTAATCCATCCAAGCCACACGCATGATTTGGAGGGTCCGTGTGGAATATAAAACTCTGCAGAATCTAGAGCTCGTTATCCTATATGGCTTTTGGCTAATTAACAAACATTGGCCTTGTGTCTGTTACTTAATAGCCTAATTGCAGCTCATTGGCAAGAATGCAGTCTTTCACTGCTGATGGTGGGATTGGGGGTAAATTTTCTGTAAAAGAGGTTAAAGGGAGAAATCATGAAACTAACTTTCTAAAATGAGATGCTCCAGAATAATCAGATATGTTTACATTTGGGTAATAAACAATTCCTGAGAAACTTTTTTACTGTGAGCAACCTTAGCTGTGCAACCCTGAACAACTCACCCTGCCTCTCTGAGCTTCAGTTTCTACACCAGGAAAGGGAATAATCTTAGTCCTCCTTCTTTATTGTGCTGCTGTGAGGATTAATGAGTTAAAACTTCTAAATCTCTTAGAACAACTCAACATGAGTTTCAACTTGAATTCTACCAATTGCTAACTTTGTTTGCTTGGGCAAAAGAGTTATATCTTTTTTTTTTTTTCTCCTCATTGTCCTGTAAAATGAGAATGAAACCATTGAACAGCATTTGGGGTATTAAGTAAAACTATATATATATAGTAACTACAGTCCACAGTTTATTCAGATTTCCTTAGTTTTTACCCGATGTCCTTTTCCTGTTTCAGGGCCCCATCCAGAAGGCCGTGTTACATTTAGCTGTCATCTCTCCTGAGGCTCCTCTAGAACATGACAGTTTTTCAGACTTGACATGACCTTGACAGTTCTGAGGAGTGCTGATCATTGGGGATTTCTCCTAGGTTTCTGTTAGGATTAGAAAAACCCCAGCTGAAGGACGTTCAGCGAAAGAACTGATCAGTACTCCTCAAAATTGGTAAGTTGCCATTTTCATCACATCATGTATATCAGGGACACGCTATCAACGTGACTTATCCCTGTTGATGTTGACCTTGATCATCGGTCTGAGGTGGCGTTCATGCCCTTTCTCCACTCAGTTACTCTTGGCGTACACACCTCCACCCGCCCACCTTCCACGTTATACTCTTTGGGAAAAGCCACACCTAAGGAGCCGGGAGCTGCCTTCCCCCTCCTTGCGATTAGTGTGTCTTAATGAAGTCTTCTGCACAGCTTTGTGTAGTCTCCTCCATTTATTTATTGACTGTCATTTCTTTGCTGTTGTTCAGTCACTAAGTCGTGTCTGACTCTTTTTGACCCCACAGTCGCAGCATGCCAAGCTTCCCTGTCGTTCACTCTCTCCCAGAGTTTGCTCAAACTCATGTCCATTGAGTAGGTGATGCTATCCAGCCATCTCATTTCTTATATCAGTATAAACTAATGAGTGTTTTTATTCTTTAGGTTATAATCCAGTGTTAGTTATCTTGTTTCTTAAATTGTTCCAGTTTTGGCCATGGGGAATATTAGGAATGTTGATTCCTGTTTTGCTTTGATATGCCATCATCATTGTGTTTTTTTTTTTTTTTAAGCATTCCTTTCATATTAATCTTGAATGTTCCCTGCCCCAGTTCTAGAATTCGCTGTTTCTCCAAAGAACTCTGGTTCCTTTTGCTACAAAACGGTGTTAGAAACCAAGGTCTGGGCTCTAGGGCTTACAGAAATTTCCTGCTCAACAAATATTAGTTTCCTCCCTTCCTGCCAGGGAAGTTTGGCGTGTACAGTAGTGAGCGCCCTTGTGCCCATGGGTCCTAGCTGGTGAGCCTCACTCACTGGACAGCATCAGCCCAGATGGAAAAGTCAGCAGGATTGCCTTCAGTTCAATCCAGGTCACAGACTCGGCGGGGGCGAAGTGCTATGAGAACCTTCTGTGCCCTCATGGAACCCAACCCTCTAGAATCCAAGAGAAGTAATAGAGAAGTGCTGTCGAAAATCAGAACGGAGAAAAGCTAGTACAGTCAAAGAGCATTTGAAGAAGGCTTCTTATACACTATCAGGCTTGAGCTAATTTCATTCCAGGCGGGGAGATGGAAGAAAAGATATGATATCTTAAAAAAAATTGTTTTTGTTAATCTTTTTATTTTCCCATGCATGTAGCATGTAGGGGTCCTAGTTCCCCAACCAGGGATCAAACCCATGTCCTCTATATTGGAAGACAGAGTCCCAACCACTGAACCAGGGAAATCCCAACAGATCTCTTTTAGTAATTAAAGAGTCTCTTGATGAAAGTGAAAGAGGAGAGTGAAAAAGCTGGCTTGAAACTCAACAGTAAAAAAAAAACAAAAAAACAACTAAGATCATGGCATCTGATCCCATCACTTCATGGCAAATAGGAGAGGAAAAAGTGGAAGCAGTGACAGATTTTATTTTCTTGGGCTTCAAAATCACTGTGGATGGTGACTGAAGCTGTGAAATTAGAAGACACTTGCTCCGTGGAAGGAAAGCTATGACAAACCTATACAACGTATTAAAAAGCAGAGACATCACTTTCCCTACAAAGGTCCATATGGTCAAAGCTATGGTTTTTCTAGTAGTCCTGTACAGATGTGAGAGTTAGACCATAAAGAAGGCTGAGCACTGAAAAATTAATGCTTTTGAATTGTGGTGTTGGAAAAGACTCAAGTGTCTGTTGGACTGAAAGGAGATCAAACCAATCAATCCTAAAGGGAATGAACCCTGAATATTCATCAGAAGGACTGATGCTGAAGCTTCAGCTCCAATCCTTTGGCCACCTGACACCAAGAACCAACTCATTGGAAAAGACCCTGATGCTGGAAGAGATTGAGGGCAAGAGGAGAAGGGGACAACACAGGATGAGATGGTTGGATGGCATCACCGACTCAATGGACATGAGTTTGAGCAAACTCTGGGAGATAGTGGAGGACAGAGAAGCCTGGTGTGCTACAGTCCATGGGGTGGCCGAGTCAGACACGGCTTAGTGACTCAACAACAAGAACAACAAAGATAAGAAGAGGCCTGAAATTAAGAAAGGACTATAGCTTTGGGGGTTTATTTCAGATATGAAACAGGGCTAATTGATTTTGATGAGATAAGGGAAATGGGCTTCAGCCAGCGGTGTGTTGGAGCCAGCTTGCACTGGCTTTCACAAGTTAGTTGTTAAATTTTTAGGAAATTTTAGAACAAGTTGGTATCGTGTTGCTAGCCGGAAGTTGGTCATGGTGGGAGGGTTTATAGAAATCTGCAAACGCTACAAACCAGGGCTTCTTTCTTCCCTCCAGCTGGTTATTCAACATTACCCTGTTTACTAATGGCTTTTGCTATCTAAAAATCTTGTCTATACCCCTGCTCTGAGTTTATTTTTCTTCCTCCAGCGGTTTTTTCCCCCCATATACACATTTCCCTTCAGTGCTTTGAATTCTCTGACAAGAACTGGCAAAAAAAAAACAAAAACAAAAAAAAACAAGGTTACAACAGAGATGAGTGCTCTTGAAGAAAAATTGCATTTTCCATCATGTTGGCTAAAACTCTGATAGTTAGAAAATACTGTAGTTAGTGGGGATATTTGAGACCCTCGGATGGCCATTCTGGATAACTGAGTTGGAAGATAACCCAGTCTTCCTCCTTGTTTTGAGTGGGAGAAGATCCATCATCACTAGTATGTAGTTGTCCATGTCATATATAAGCAGTGTGGCTGTAGGATTTTTCTCCTTCCTTATACTTGGAAGAATCTTCCTGTTTCTTATCAAGAATACGGGAAGAAGTATCATTTTCCTTCACTTGAGAAACCATGACTCAGCATCACCCTGTTGGTCGTAGGTCATGTGGCCCTCCATTAGCTTGACTTTGCAAGAATGTAAGCAAACCCGAGTAACCCCTGGAAGAGTGATCTGCAAATACGGACAGTTCTCATAAGGTCACCTCCTGGGCATGGTTCTATGGTGTTGAGCATTGTTCAGAATTAGAGGAGCTTATGTTTCAAGAGCGTCAACTAAAAGCAGTCAGATGGATGTGACCAAGGAGAGCAGGGTTAGGGAGGGAAAGACTTTTCTTATTGTAGCTGGAGATTCTGAGTTATCACCTTCATCCTCAGGGAGTTCAGTTCAGTTCAGTCGCTCAGTAGTGTCCGACTTTTTGTGACCCCATGAACCGCAGCACGCCAGGCCTCCCTGTCCATCACCAACTCCCACAGTCTACCCAAACCCATGTCCATCGAATCGGTGATGCCATCTAACCATCTCATCCTCTGTCATCCCCTTCTCCTCCTGCCCTCAATCTTTCCTAGCCTCAGGGTCTTTTCAAATGAGTCAGCTCTTCACATTAGATGGACAAAGTATTGGAGTTTCAGCTTCAGCATCAGTCCTTCCAATGAACACCCAGGACTGATCTCCTTTAGAATGGACTGGCTGGATCTCCCTGCAGTCCAAGGGACTCTCAAGAATTTTCTCCAACACCACAGTTCAAAAGCATCAATTCTTTGGTGCTCAGCTTTCTTTATAGTCCAACTCTCACATCCATACATGACTACTGGAAAAACCGTAGCCATGACTAGACGGATCTTTGTTGGCGAAGTAATGTCTGTGCTTTTTAATGTACTGTCTAGGTTGATCATAACTTCCTTCCAAGGTGTAAGCGTCTTTTAATTTCATGGCTGCAATCACCATCTGCAGTGATTTTGGAGCCCAGAAGAATAAAGTCTGACACTGTTTCCACTGTTTCCCCATCTATTTGCCATGAAGTGATGGGACCACATGCCATGATCTTAGTTTTCTGAATGTTGAGCTTTAAGGCAACTTTTTCACTCTCCTCTTTTATTTTCATCAAGAGGCTCTTTAGTTCTTCACTTTCTGCCATAAGGGTGGTGTCATCTGCATTTTGGAGGTTATTGATATTTCTCCCAGCAATCTTGATTCCAGCTTGTGCTTCCTCCAGCCCAGCGTTTCTCATGATGTACTCCTCATATAAGTTAAATAAGCAGGGTGACAATATACAGCCTTGACGTACTCCTTTTCCTATTTGGAACCAGTCTGTTGTTCACCATGTCCAGTTCTAACTGTTGCTTCCTGATCTGCATACAGGTTTCTTAAGAGGCAGGTTAGGTGGTCTGGTATTCCCATCTCTTTCAGAATTTTCCACAGGGAGTTGCTTTGCCTTGATGACAGGGATTTCTTTTACCTCTCTGTTCTTTCTTATGTCCTTCCGTGAAGTAGATAGGTAAAGTTCCCTTTTCTTCTTAGCTGTCACTGACTGATTCACTGTCATATTGAGTCTCTGAGGCTGTAGCATTCAGAGAGCAGAGTGCTCGTCTTCTGGCCACATCACAGATCTTGGGTGCCCTGGTTCACTCTGAGTCTTAGCGTTGCTTAGAGTGGGGTCTGGCTGCTCACCGTTCAGAAGCCAATAAAGAGGCAAGGTTGGTGGAAAGGAAAGTTTGCTTTATTTTGGAGGACTGCAATGTGCAAATGGAGGAGGAGACAGACTTGTGCCCAAAGGCTGACTCTCTCCCATCTCCTGGCAGTCAGTGGGCAATAGCCTTTAATGGGGGTTTCAGGGATGTATCAACTAAGGAGGGAGCTAGGCCATGGGGTGGTCTGATCAGTGTCATCTTGACTGTTTTAAGTATAGTGAATCTTCAGTTCCAGGTCGGTTTGTTCGCATTTCCTTGAGTTCAGTTCTTGGAATTGTGGCGGCTTATGTCATGGCTACAGTCTGGTCATCATGTAGTTAGCTTCTTCCACCTGGTTGGGGTTTCAGTATCTACAAAACAGCTAACAGGATATTCTCACAGCTCAGAATATTATCTGCAGCCTTTGAAGAGGAACTAAAAGTCCTTGACTTTGCTAAATGATAGAACTATTATTATTTGACTATTTTCTTTTATTTCTGTATTTTCTCATTTCTCTGATTAAACATGTTTTTTGGTTAAAGTTTTTCTGCAGACAAAAAGCAGGTGGAGGACATGGGTGGGGTGGGCAGGGACCATAAGGTCCTATTCCATGTTAGTGGGAATGCTCGTATTTTCTTCTAGTCCAAATGATTCTAGATGTAGTGAAAGTGAAGTCACTGAAAGTGTCTGACTCTTTGCAACCCTATGGACTGTAGCCTACCAGGCTCCTCTGTCCATGGAATTTTCCAGGTAAGAGTACTGGAGTGGGTTGCTATTTCCTTCTCCAATGGATCTTCCCAACCCAGGGATCGAATCCAGGTCTCCCGCATTGCAGGCAGACACTTTACCATCTGAGCCACCTGGGAACAGGGGCTGTCAAATTTTCAAACCCCCAGTTGCAATTCCTCAGCTGCTTCCTGTAAACCAGCCCTCTCAAGCATGACAGACTTGGACCTCCTTGGGATAACCTGGTCTAAACAGATCACCTGAAAAATGTGATTTTTTTCAAAAATCTTTTTTTAAAAACTTGTGGTTAAGTATGCATAAAATGAAATTTATTATTTTTAAGTGTACACTTCACTAATATAAAGGACATTCACAGTGTTGTGCAGCTATCATCATCCATTCATCTGAAGAATGCCTTCTGTCTTCCCAGACTGAAACTCTGTACCCGTGAAGCAGACCCTCCATTACCCCTCCTTCCAGCCCCTGACAACCATTCTACTTTCTGTCTATGAGTTGGATGGCTCTCGGTACCTCATATAAGTGGAATCATATAGTGTATGTCCCTTTGTGACTTATTTCATGTAGCATAATGTCCTCGAGATTCCTCCATGTTGTAACATGTGTTAGAATGTCCTCCTTTTAAAAGGCTGTATAATATTCCCCTGCGTGTTTGATGACTACCATTTGCTCATTCACACTTGAGAGCATCCAGCTTTTGCTTTTAAAGAATAAGACTGCTATGAACATGCATGTACAGATGTGTGTTCAAGTCCTTCCTTCCTTTCTTGGGTATATATTCAGAAGTGGGATTGCTGGATCATATGGTATTCTGTGTTTAATTTTTTTTTAAGGAACAATCATACTGTTTTCCACAGTAGCTGTATCTGCACCCTTTTACATTCCCACCAGTAATGCATAAGCATTGCAGTTGCTCCACATTCTGGCCATTACATGGTATTTCTGTGGTTTTGTTTGTTGTTTTTGATAATCGCCACCATCCTAAGAAGTGCAAAGTGGTATCTCAGTATGTTTTTGATGTGCCTTTTCCTGATGGTTAGCGATGCTAAGCATTATTTTGTGTGCTTATTGGCCATTTGTGTATTTTCTTTGGAGAAATGTCAGTTCAAGTCCTTTGCCCATTTTTAATCAGGTGGTTTGTTTTTGGCCCTGGCACAGATGTCTCCCTGATTGCCTAGAAAGGTCACTGCTTCTTAAGGCTATTGGGCACTTACCCAGGGTTCTCTGGGGCAGCCTCTTCCCTGCTTCTTGAGGCTATTGGGCACTTACCCAGGGTTCTCTGGGGCAGCCCCTTCCCTGCTTCTCAAGGCTATTGGGCACTTACCCAAGGTTCTCTGGGGCAGCCTCTTCCCTGCTTCTTAAGGCTATTGGGCACTTACCCAGGGTTCTCTGGGGCAGCCTCTTCCCTGCTTCTCGAGGCTATTGGGCACTTACCCAGGGTTCTCTGGGCAGCCTCTTCCCTGCTTCTCAAGGCTATTGGGCACTTACCCAGGGTTCTCTGGGGCAGCCTCTTCCCTGCTTCTCAAGGCTATTGGGCACTTACCCAGGTTTCTCTGGGGCAGCCTCTTCCCTGCTTCTTGAGGCTATTGGGCACTTACCCAGGGTTCTCTGGGCAGCCTCTTCCCTTTACATGTATGTCATGCAGACATAAATGCAGAGACTTGCCCCTCTGGAAAATTCCACCTGACACTGAAAGATTTGCCCTTCCCGCTTATTGTAAAGGAAGTTCAGTGGTGAGTGCTGCAGAAATAAGCCAGTTACTGCTTTTGGATAGTGTGTGATATTGTCATCTGACTTTTTACTAAATTAAAATAAAATCTCTTTTGGGGAAAAGGAGGAAACAGAGATTCTGTTTTTCAGGTTCCCAATGTGATGATATTCTATACCAGGGGTTGACAGACTCTGGCCCATGGGCCATATCCCACCTCCTCTTGCTTTTACAAATAAAATTTTATTGGCACACAGCCATGCCCGTTTGTATAGTATTGTCTATGGCAGCCTTTGTGGGACAGTGGCAGAGCTGAGTGGTTGTGACAGATTGTCAGACCCACAAAACCTAAGACATTTCCTGTCTGGCTCTTTTTACTGAAAAAGTTTGCCAGCCCTTGACTATTCTAGACATTTAAGAAGTACCGTTAAACAATTGACACGATATAGTGGTGTTGACGGCTGACCATTCACTCTACACTCGAGTAGTTTGAAAGCTGTGAAGCTCATGGAGGTGTAAGAGAAAATGACTTTTGAGAATTTGCTGAACTCCAACGTTGTGTCCAGATGTGTTCTTTAATTAAGCCTTTTTTGTTTGATTGGGGCCATAACTTTTGCATCTAGCAGGACTCCTGCCCAGTGTGGCTGAAAGGTTTCTAACATAGGCAGCATTTTTTAAAGTTACAGTATCTAGAGGACTTCACTGGTGCTCCAGTGGTTGAAGACTCCAACGCTTCC
The DNA here is from genome assembly GCF_032452875.1 of Bos javanicus. Taxonomy (NCBI): domain Eukaryota; kingdom Metazoa; phylum Chordata; class Mammalia; order Artiodactyla; family Bovidae; genus Bos; species Bos javanicus. The sequence continues at coordinate 41,006,165 of NC_083890.1, forward strand.
AGTGCAAGGGGCGCAGGTTCAGCCCCTGGTCAGGGAACTAAGATATCCCACATGCCATAGCTAAAAAAAAAAGTCACAGTATTTGATGCTTGCCTTTGCCCTGTGAAAGTCCCTGTTTATACTAAACTTCAGTGAAGTAGCTCTGATCTTTACGTACAGTAAGAGGAGTTATACTGCAGGGACGTGGCTGGGAAACGTATAGCACAGAAAGCTTGTGGCTTTTTACTCTAAAAATAGCATCCTGCTTCTTTTACCACTCCCTCCAAGCCAGAGGTGCAGCCTTGCTAAGGTAGCAATGGGCAGTTTTGGAACTTTAAGATGCCGTTGGTTTGCTGATTTTGTCTTGCCCTCTGTTCAACCGTTTAGCCGTTCATGCAGTGATCTTATGCTAATTACCAGGAGAATTGTTAAGGTGTACGGGCATGGACTTTGAGGAGCTTATATAGTATGTTTTGGCAACTCAAGGATATTAAATATTCAATTTAAAAGGTTTTTATTTTAAGCATAGCAGTGTGTACATCTCAATCCCAAACTCCCAAACTATATCCCTCCTTTGCTGGATAACAACAAGGACCTACTGTATAGCACAGGGAACTCTGCTCAATATTGTGTAACAACCTAAAGGGAAAAGAATTTGAAAAAGAATAGATGCATGTGTATATATAACTGAATCACTTTGCTTTGCAGTTGAAACTAACAGAACGTTATTAATAAACTCCAATATAAAAGTTTTTAAAAAGATTATTTATAATATCCTTTGAGATCATTGGGAATTCTAGACCTGTGCACACACAACATACACTCATAATCACCCACAAACACAGGCTCCCAGGAAATCATGAAGCTAGGAGTAACGTCTACCTGAAAATGCCTTTTCACACAGAATGGCAGGTAACCATTCAGTACAATCCAAGTAGGATCTCAATAGTGGATGAATCTGGTGAGATGTCACATTTTGCTGTAGATATAATATTTATCTAAAGGCGAAATAGAGGCTTTATCCCATTTCATGAGGCTTACTGCCCCAACTCATAGTGAAAGCGTTAGTTTTCATTTCTTGTTGTTTAGTTGCTAAACGTCCAACTCTTGCGACTCCATGGACTGTAGCCCACCAGGCTCCTCTATCCATGGGATTTCCCAGGCAAGAATACTAGGGTGGGTTGCCATTTCCTTCTCCAGGGGATCTTCCTGACCCAGAGATCGAACCCAGGTCTCTTATGTCTCCTGCATTGGCAGGCAGGTTCTTTACCACTGAGTCACCAGGAAAGCCCATGGTTTAGTGCTGATCTATTGAAAGCTTTATAGCCTTTTTCCTTTACTTTTTGAGAAGAAAAGTTGAATTCTCCGGCCCCCCCCCCCCTTAATCTAACAATCAGTATTTCTCTTCCAGATGTGGTTCCTAACCTATAGTGATTTTAATTACTCTCCTCGGGAACCGCTCCCCAAATACTCTCTCCTCCATGAGTTTAAAGGCTTTAATGTTGAGCACAGTCTGGTGAGAATCCCCTTGCAAATGATTTTCTTCAGTTGGTATGAGGGCAGTATTTCCTTATTTTTGTATCTGTGTGTTTTTTCCCCCTAGGAACAGATTTTCATGATACATATTTCCCCAAATCTTTTCAATTTGTACCATCATCTTTTCAATTTGTAGACACATTTTGGAATTCAGATCTTGCCCTTAGAACAACTGGGGGGTCATCCATCCGCTCAGTAAGTGTGCCTTCTTATTTATGGCCCGATGAGACTTCATTCATTTCTGCATATTTTGTTGTCTACTGTTGATGTCAGACACTGGACTCGATGTTGGGAATACAGAAATAAATGATGTCAATTCCTTGCTCTCAGGGCTGGGCCACAATTGAGTGGGGGAAATGCAAACTCACAAAAATTTACAATGGAATATGATTGTAGAGATGTGTACCACATGCATTATTAAGTCTGGGGAATTTGTAAGCTTACTTAAGTCTTTCAATTGAGTTAGACTGTGGATAAGTGTATCAGATGAGAAACACGTAAATGGTGTTTATTTACTCTGAGGTAGTAAATGGAGAAGTTGAACGAAATAAAATGCATCTATTATGACCACTGGCGTCCAGCAAGGCCACTGCCCCCGTGCCCCTGTTCTGCCTGCACTTTCTTCGTATGTGGGTCATTAACATTGTGTTTAGGTCAGATGAGAGTCTGTTCCATCTGCTGTGATAGCTGAAGTAAAGTGCTGATGGAGATCATTTGAGATCGTCTCTGTGCTGCTGATTGCATGCTTGTGGCTCATAATCAGAATGATGCGAAGTAATTGTTCAAGCGACTTGCCACGGCTACGTTTTGTGTCGTTGCAACTGTCAGCAGTTTGGTCCTGCTCCTCTGCCTGAAGCGTGTTTGCCCAGCGCCTGTTGGATGGCGCGAGTCGCCCTTCACTGTTGTGGGTGACATCGGTTCTAGCATCCTCACTTGCTGCCCCCCATCTATTTTATAACCTGAAAAAGAAATGTCTGCTTATTTAGTGGGAGCAAGTGCTGGCTTTTGTGTTCAACAGAATGCTACGTACCAGGGCTTCCATACAGAAATCCACATGCTTGTTGCCACAGTGCTCCTCTCTTTTTCTCTTTGGCCAGAAAAGCCAGGCAGACCTGGCTTAGAATTCTTGCTTTGTCACCTACTGGTTATGTAACCTTGGGTAGGCCACGTGTCGTGAACCTTGTTTTCCTTATCTGCACATTGGGTCTAAGAGAACCTGTTTTACAGAGATTTTGTGAGAATTAAAGATAGTGGATAAAACTTGTTGGCATAAGTGTTGTTGTTCAGTCATGAAATCGTGTCCCACTCTTTTGCAACCTCATGGACTATAGCTTGCCAGGCTTCTCTGTCCATGGGATTTCCCAGGCAAGAACACTGGAGTGGTTCCCTTTTCCTTCTTCAGGGGATCTTCCTGACCCAGGGATTGAACCTGTATCTCCTGCATTGAAGGCATATTCTTTACTGCTGAGCCACCAGGGAAGCCCTTGTTGGCATAATTAGCCACCCAGTAAATGGGAATAGTTAATAATAAGGAATCCAGTGCTTACTCAGGATGACATTATACAATGGCAACACAGAACTTTCCTAAATCAGTAGTCCAAAAATATGTTGTAAGTGTGGAATAGAGAGTGTCAGTCCAGTTTTCCTAGCTACATCATATTTACCAGAGACACACAATTGGATGGGGGTGTCTTAGAATCTAAACCCTCATTTTCCATGGCTGGGTCTGCTCTACAGCCAGGTGGGCCAGCCCACCTACACCATCAAAGGATGTACTCCGGGCCAGCCTACCTACACCATCAAAGGATGCAAAGGTCCCTTTGAAAGCACATTTAAGAACATGTGTCATTTAGGTTCCACTGCATAAAAGAGACATTATACTGGATACTGCACACCACAGCCTGACCATCTGGTTTCTTCTCATGCAGAAAGCAGGGACCACGACAGAGAGAAGCAAAGCAGAAGCTCTGTCCCTTTAAGAAGTTCATGGTTAGATCTAGGAACTTCTCACAAGCTCCTAAACTGTACCATCAAAAGAGATCTGTTAAACGTAGCTCACTCCATATTCCTCCATACAGTAAAGTCCCTAGAGGGAGTTGTGGAAGCGATGCTTTCTCTGCTTCCATCCAGAGCTAAATTTTAAGATCTAAGTTCTTATCTCCAGGTGTTGATGCTGTTACTCATGGACAACATAGAACAGTAGAAATCTCTTCTACGAACATGCCCCCCACCACAAATTGTTACTTCCCCTAAAAGTCGCATAAGCTGGACAAAGCATGAACTTTTCTTAGAACGTAGCGTGTGAAGGGTTTATCACCTGTGCATTTGTGGGAACCCACAAGTCGAACTCTTGTGTTTCTCCACTTTTGGTCTCAGATACCAGAATTTTTCAGCTGGTATCTGATTTGGCATTTCTCTGCTGCCACAATGTGCCCTGTCTTCTTTCGCTGTGCTCCCTGGCAGTTCCCCACCTCCTGCCTGCTTGTAGGAGCAGGGTTGGCAATGCATTAAAGGGTTCCATTCATAATTGGAGGACGAGTTCACTCTACACTCTGCTGATCGCGGGCATACCTTCACTTTCCCGGTTACTAGTTTCTCAGCTGAGGACAAGCACGTGTCGTGCAACTCAGTTAAGCTGTATCACATACGTTTTTACCAGACCAACCATTCTCTTTGAGAAGGAAATTAGATTAGAAATATCGAGACCGCACAAACATTCCCATTCTTGATATCTTCTAAATATGGTAAATTCTGATTTTTTTTAAAAAAGTTTTCTAGTTTGTATAATGTGATTATAATTTTTAGGTTCACACAGGAGTCTACAATTTCCAGTTTACTTCTCTCTGTATCATGAAATCACTCCACCACAATCGGGCCGTAAACAGGGACACCTCTTGAACTTCAGACTTAACGATTTTCACACTTGAAAGAGGCATCTATATCCGCTGGTACTCCTGGTCTTTAAAATTTTGTCCCCTTTCAATGTATTGGAGACTCACTGAATATTGTGATTTGTGATATTATTCCCTGCAGTGTATGTACTAGTTTGTAGTCTTCTCAGCTACACCCACTCAAACCAAAACAATTTTTTGTTGTTAAGGCTTCTGATATTTATACATGCTGCCTTTCCCAATCTTGATGATGATGTAGAAGCAAAAGAATCACACGCTACCATAAATGTAGTCGTTTCTCATAAATGTGGGACACTGATAAATTCTGTAAATTCAACAAATACGGATTTAGTGGTTCGTTCTTTCATCGCAATACTCTTGTAGTCCTTAAACATTTATGATGGGTATGAATTTGTTGATGTTAAAAAAGTTTTACAATATAACAAGTAAAATATTAGACAAGAACAATATGAATGGTATCATAGAATGTTATAAATACACTGTATATATGTATATAATTTTATTTATATAAGTATGTGTATGTTATATTCTGTATATTTGAGCATAGCTGAGACCTTGCTGCTGTAGAAGTGAAAATGTTCAAAGTGTTATTAGTAGAACTTTTGCTGCTTTGTATTATCTGGGGTTTTTTCCTTCCTTATCTGTATTACCTAATTGTTCATGTGGGCATGTGCCTAGTTGCTTTGGTTGTGTCCGGCTTTTGTGACCCCGTGAACTGTAGCCCACCAGGCTCCTCTGTTCATGGGATTCTCCAGGCAAGAATACTGGAGTGGGTTGTCATTTCCTTTTCCAGGGAATCTTCCCCACCCAGGGATCAAACCTGAGTCTCTTAAGTCTCCTACATTGGCAGGTGGATTCCTTACCACTGAGCCACCTGACAAGCCCTGATTGTTCACAGTAAATGGTTTTACTTTGTTTTCATTTTTCTCATCTCATTTTTGGGGCGTGGAGAAAAAGAGAATACAATACAGATACCCACAGTTTTCTCTGCCGTGTCTTGTTGTCACAGATCTGTAAATGTGTTATGCTGCACGGCATTAGGGGATTTTCTTTTTATTAAGTCTCTTCTGCGTGCCAAGGACTGCACTGAGAACCTGAGACATGATGTGAAGTTGGTATTATGACCGCCATCAATGCAAATGAGGAAAGGGTTCCGAGAGTTTATGTCCCCGGCATCGCACAGGTGGTGGGTGACGCATCTGAGACTCAGATTCAGGTTTGACTCTGAAATCAGTGTGTGGGGTCCTGGTGAATCTCACTCTAAACCTCCTGTCTGCCTTGAGGAGGAAAAGGTTAATGTATGCGAGTGAATTATAAAGTGTTGCTTTCGAAAGACGGAGCTCAGAGATTTCACCAGTGGGGCCAGGACCATCTCTCGGGGATTGCAGTGTTTCCCTGCAGGGCTTTCAGTCAGCGTGTGAACTTCCCAAGAGGCAGGATCACGTGCTTTCAGTACCCCTCTCCTCTCCCCGCACAGGCTGGCGGTCGGGGAGTGGGGTTTCTCCCTGGGGCTGTGAAGACAGCCTAGAAGATTCTGAGGCACCGAGTCTGGGAATCTGTGGCCAGTGGACACCTCCCCGAGAGGAGACTGTCCATCCAGCCCTAGAGGTCGCAGTGCTCTTTTCCTTTTAGGGAAAAGGAAGGAAAAGCAGTGGCTGGAGACTGGATCCCTGGTACTCTGGGATCGTGTGAAAATTACCAGTCTGGGGAGCTAGGCTCGCCTTGCCTCCTCCCCTCCTGAACCTGCAAAGCCGTCTTGAAAACAGCCTGTGGAAATTTTTAAAAACTTGGATCTTGCGCCGAGTTCCTTGGGTGATGCAGATTAAACGGTCTGTGGCTGTCACCGCCTTATCTGCCTTTGTCTTCCAGGCTTCCTCTTCCAACACTCACATCATCTCGGTTCTTTCCCACACTTTATCTCAGACACCGTGGCTTCCTCATGGAATTACTCAGTCCGCCTGATATGTGGGCGCCTCTCTGCCAAGTCCCCCTTCCCGTAGGAGCTTAATTATGGATCCCTTTGGGGTCATGGACTTCAGTGGCGCCGGCCGGCGGGGAGGGATGGATGGAGTTGTGGGTACCCCATTTTGGGAGAAGGCAAAGTGACGTGATGGGATGCTCTGGTTACTATGAAGACATCTTCAGTTAGCCCCATTGTTGGGGTGCAGACGTGGCAGTTTTAAAGGTCTACCTAAAAATGATTTCCCAGGCACCACAATATATATGAACTATATATTGTATGGTCAGGCCAATCAAGATGGCAGTTCCCTTGGTCTCTGCATCGCCTGCCCGACCAGGCTCGGCTTCACTCACATGACTATCCAATCCCTTAATTACACGGCTTAATCAGTAACTGCCTACGTGCTTGCTCTGCCCTAACCTCTGGGTTTCCCTGGTAACTGGGGGAGCCCACCTGCCCTCTATTCCCCCTATAAATTGTAGCCTCCTCCCCCAATTAGTGAGGAGTGCGGCCATGTCCGTGTGTTGCTCATCGTCTGTTGCACACGGGGATTTGTCTCTCCAAGGCCTCGGTGGAGGACCCCCTGTCCAGATGTCTCTGTCGCTGTCTCTGGGCTCTTCCTCTCATCTCGAGCCTGGGCAACTACAAGCCTTGAAGACCCGCGGGGTGCGGCCCCACGACACTCCTTTTTCAAAGGTTCACTCCTCTGGAGATAAAGGAATCATGCACATGATTATTTTCTTCATATTAATTGTTCAGAGCTCCGTCTTTAAAATTCTCGTACTCAGCCAAGCAGTGGGAGGTCCACGGTCTTCAGAAATTAGCTGCGTGCCTAGTAAGTAATCAGGGGCCCGGTGCTAGGAGGGGTCTCATCTCCCTGGCCCGCGTCCCCAAGCCAATTTATAGGACGGGTTTAATGTTTTATTTTTAATCTTTTTCTCTTCCAGTTTTCCAAAGAAATTAGTCCGTTTTCTGGGTGGAGAGAGACCAGACTGCTATTTTCACAGGGTGAGTGATCCTTTGACTCCTTCACGGGTGTGTTTTACTCGCCTCTCTTGGTACGTGCTTATAATCCATAGGCCTTCTCCCACCTGGTACTGAGATACTCTTCCTACTCATTGCGTCTCCTCTTCCCTTCAGAGGGGAGGGTTCCCCCTGGTGTTTTTCTGCCATTTGTTTTGGCTGTTCACAGGTTTTGTCTCCTCTAAGTTGGTCTTCCTCATTGGTGTTACCTTGTTCATCTCGCAGAAGGGATGAGAGAGGAAATTTTTTTTTTCCTCCATTGGCTGATGCACAGAACCACGGCCGTGGGCAAGGGGAACCCATGCATTTTGTTCATGTGACATACTGTCTTAACACCACGACAGGGAATAATGGGATGTGAGCACTAGCTGGGACGTTAGAGCCCATCTGGCAAAGCCCCTGTGTACCGACGGGACAGCTGAGGTCCCGAGGGCTTCCATTCCCCCGCCACCCTCTTCTGAGCCTAGATTATGAGGGAGGCATTGGACTTTCAGCTGTGTGTGGTTATGGCCCCCCAATCCCACACACAGCTGTCTTTTGAATCCCAGTGACCTCTGAGGATACAGTCAACAGGTGGTTCAACTTGATGTTATCCCGATGGTAAAGAATCCACGGCCAATGCAGGAGAGGCTCGAGACCCAGGTTTGATCCCTGGGTTGCGAAGTTCCCCTGGAGGAGGAAATGGCAACCCACCCCAGTATTCTTGCCTGGGAAATTCCATGGACAGAGGAACATGGCAGGCTCCATTCATGGGGTCGCAGAGTCAGACACGGCTGAAGGCACCCTCACCACACCATACCTCCATCTGTCAAGACAAGTGGCAGGAGGAGCACTCTCCCCTATTTAACTTTCTCATACTTGACTACTACCTAGAGAAGCTGATGGCATGGAGGTACCCAGAACCATTTTTGTTTGGGACCTCATCTGAAAAGGCCTATTTTTTCTTTCCTTTGCGCCTTTCCCAAACCACCACATTTGCAACACCCCGTCACGTGCTGGGACTCCGTGGTCCACCTGTTTGCTGTTGGACTCCCAGGCGCACCTGCAGGTGGGTGCGGGCCAGCTGCAGAGCGGCACGCCCCCACCCGGGACCGCCGGCACCTGCAGAGCCAGCTTACCAGGGTTTCCGTGCTGTGCAAATTTGGCATGCAGTCGTAGACTCTCGGAGGAGCATTCCTTCTCTTAAAAAAAAAAAAAAAGGTATGCTTCCATGAAATTAAAAGACGCTTACTCCTTGGAAGGAAAGTTATGACCAACCTAGATAGCATATTCAAAAGCAGAGACATTACTTTGCCAACAAAGGTCCGTCTAGTCAAGGCTATGGTTTTTCCTGTGGTCATGTATGGATGTGAGAGTTGGACTTCAAAGAAAGCTGAGCGCCAAGGAATTGATGCTTTTGAACTGTGGTGTTGGAGAAGACTCTTGAGAGTCCCTTGGACTGCAAGGAGATCCAACCAGTCCATTCTGAAGGAGATCGGCCCTGGAATTTCTTTGGAAGGAATGATGCTAAAGCTGAAACTCCAGTACTTTGGCCACCTCATGGGAAGAGTTGACTCATTGGAAAAGACTCTGATGCTGGGAGGGATTGGGGGCAGGAGGAGAAGGGGATGACAGAGGATGAGATGGCTGGATGGCATCACTGACTCGATGGACATGAGTCTGAGTGAACTGCAGGAGTTAGTGATGGACAGGGAGGCCTGGCGTGCTGCGATTCATGGGGTTGCAAAGAATCGGACACGACTGAGTATCTGATCTGATCTGATCTGATCTGATGGAGACTGTACAAATGTGGGATCCCAGAAGGTGGACCTACCTGTGATTCTTTCAAGACACCTGTGCCACACCTGGCTCTGGATCACCTTCATTTAGGTTGACGATCTAAGTGCAGTTATTCCAAAATGTCTTATCACCTCTAGAGCTTGGTCTAAACCTAGTATTGAGAGCCCATGTCCCTCATTGTATCCCACTTCTCAGCTTAATCACTTTATCTTGACAGACAGAGGGCTTCTCTTCAGCCCTTCCTGGAGTCCTTGTAAAGGAACTTGATTTTTCTGCTCATCAGGTTACAGAGATAGTCTGCTTTCTACCAGCGTCCTGTATAGAATTTGGAACGTGGATTGCTGATTCACTAAGGGACTGCCTATCTCGCCTGCTTATTACTCTAGAATTGATGTCTCCTGGCCCCACGTACTCCCTGTGCATGAACTGTGCATCATTAGAAGTGTGAGGGTGTCCATTCCCTCATCTTACCCAAGAAAAGCCCCGAAGGTTTATCCCCCAGAGCACACCACTATAACATGGGACGCCGAGGCCTGCTGTTCCCCGGGGAAACTGGAGGGGCTCGGTGGAACCAAGAGATTGATCACGACTAAAGCAGGAGACAGTGAAGGGCCTTGGGAAAAGGTGCCGAATTCCTTGCCTGTTTTGTGCTGTTCTTTAAGTAAAAAAACTGGTAGAGATGGGTATGACCTGAGGAATGGTAAAGCAGTAAAATAAGGACCACCTGAACCCACGCTGAGCCACTTAACGACAACTTCGGTTTGCTGCTGGGTTGTAAGGAGTTGGAGGCATCAAATCATTGTCCCCAAAAACTACACACTGTTTGCTTTTACTGCTTGTGGGGAACCAAAAATACACCGAAGCTGTGAGTTTCTTAAAAAGCAACTCAGAGGCTGATCCCCACGCCTCGTGTTGGTGCCACACAGTTTCCTGTGCTGTGCAAGTGTCCACGTTGGGAAACAGGGGTCCACTGGGCTCCAGCTCATGCTATTTGGTGGGGCTGGACCCTGGAACAACGCTGCCGCCGTTTCCAAGCTCAAATAGCGCCCGGCCTCGATGGTATCCCTTTAAGGGAAATCCTCCTGCCAGCACTGCGATTTTATTTGCCAGAGGCCAAGAAGCAGTGGCATGTATTGGTTCCATAGCAACATGTCTGTGCAGCCAGAAAAAATATCATGGCCATGGCAGCCCGTGTGTCCTGAGCAGGATGAACACAGCCCTATGCCTCCCGCCTTTTTTTCCATGTTATCCCGCCCCGCCTTTCCTCTCCTGTAGAGAGTGCGGACTGGGTCATTGTTATCCGTCTCTGCTATCAACAGTTGCCTCCTGTCCCCACCGAGCTGGGGGCTCGATGAGGGGAAGGAGGTGTCTGTAGTAAAATTGTGCAGGTCCCCGAGTGTGCTGGCAGAGAACTGCCCAGCCCGAGGCGGTGAGAGCCTGTTCTTCTAATCAGCCCTCTGGGCAGGCAGCCCTGGCAGAGGGGCATGGTGGACAGAGTGCTTCCTGGACATGGCGCTCAACTGCTCCTGGCTGAAAGTGGACAGGGAAACAGGCCACATTTAACGTGGTCCACAGAGGGTTGAGGAGACCCCTCTCGGGGCAGTGCAAGGCCAGGCCCTATAGGGCTGCACCCAGCGATCCGTTGCACATGGCATATCTTCTAGGGGCTTCCACCAGAGGTGCAGTTTCTAAGTGCAGTCTCTCCAGCGTGTGTGGGTGGGGTTTTCACATTTCTTTGATGTTTTCTCGTCTCTAAAATCCTCCATGGGGACTTCCCTGACTGCCCAGTGGTTAAGACTCTGTACTTAAAATACAGGGGGTGTGGGTTTAATCCCTGGTCGGGGAACTAGGATCCCACATGCAATGTGTGTGGCCCCCCCCAAAAAAATCCTACGTGAAACCATTGTGATCACTTTGGGTATTAGCAGATGCTTCCCCCCCACCAAACTCCTGACTCATTTAAAAATCTTTACCATCCATTTGACATTTGATTTGTATTTCCTTTTTTGATATATAACACTTTGGGGGCCTGAGCAGTCTTTTTAGGTAAAGAACCTAGGAGCCATCCTTCTTACTCTTCATCTTTTTTAAATTATTATTTCTCTCTGAGTCTTATGGATAGTAACTATACCATTAATAATTTCTTCATGATAATGTTTTGGTCTCATCCAGTCTCATAAGGAAGCAATGAGGCAAGTCTGTAAATATTAAACGTCTTTCAATTTTTTAAAAGAGAAAAGATAGATTCAAAAATTTCGTTTGCTGGTGTGGTTTTAAAAAAACATGTAGATAGGAAATCATAAGGTAAGACTATCTGAAGATTTCACGTTTCCTCCTCTTCCTCTTTGTGGCTACGGACCATGAACTGTGTACCCTAGGGTTTCACAGTGGCACTGAAGTCATCTCCCTTCTCCCTCAATATTTGCTATTTCTGTTGAATTTGCCTTATTCCTCTTGAGCTAGACCTCTCGTGAAACCCCAACCGTGTCTTTGGAGCTATTAAGTAAGAGATTTGAAGGATTTTTCATTAAGATGACAGGTTTGATAGATTAGGATAGTGCTTCCTAATTTAGTTCTGAGGTCTGTTGAGGGAGGAAAGGTTTTTTATTGTATGAAAACCTTTATTTTCAAAGAGTACTCATTCCTTCCCAAGTCCTGAGCCAACTGAGAAATAAGACAAGTGTAATAAGGCAGATGGAGCCAGGGTGAACCTCTGGGACTGGCAACTGTTAACTGAGAAGTTGTATCTTAGGATGAGAATCTCAAAGAGCTTCTCTGGTCTGGGCTTGGTCACAGTCTACCTGCAGGAAAGTTTTGAGCCTGTGGGCCACTGTCTGTGTGAAGAAGGAAGGAAAAAGAGAACCTAATTCTCCCCCTCCCACCCCTGTGGTAGCGTAATTCTACCCAGTGAAGTTATGGGTTCCCAAGGAGAGGTGTGGTCCACCCTGGCTTTAGCCCCCAGCCAGGTACCTCGCTCCACATCCCTGGGAAAGAAAAAGGATGGAGTAGAAGGCCAGGAGGGTTAGGGGAAATTCTTCCCATGGAAAAAAAAAAAAAAGGGATGGAGTCTGGTGTCAGCCTCTGGCTCTGCTCTCACCTCTCTCTCTCTACACGTCTACAAATGGAGGGAGGGGGTCTGGTGTGTCCCCTGTTTCCCTCTGGCCGTCTCAACCCACTGGGTTTTCTTCCTAGCTCCTTGGTTTGCATATCTCTTAACTGGTTTATTGTTAGTCTCCTCTGTTAGAAGGTGGCGAAAGCAGAAGTCTTGTCAGTACCATTAACTGCTGTGTCCCAGGACTCAAAGCAATATACGCACAGAGGAGGCGTTTGATAAATCTTTGCTGGATGAATATGTGAATAAATGTTTTTTTGCCTCTTCTTACATTTAATTACTTGGATGTCTTTGTGCCTTATCTTGCCTGGCTTGTACCTTATTCATATCATAAACTCAGGTCAGCTGTCAGTTCTCCATGGAACCTTCCAGCTTCCTTTCTTCCAGGGGAAAGGATCACTTTCTTGTTTGTAAGCGGTTGCCAGGAGTTGTGTACACGTGAGTGTGTGTGGCTGTGTGTGCATGCAAGTCTGCCTTTTCTGTGTGTGTGTGCATGCACTTTCTGGATCTGGTTCTGTAACACTTGGATTCACTTGTTTAGGTATCAATATTTAATCACCTTTACTGGGTTGTAAACTCCTTAGAAACTGGGCAGCCCCTTATTCATCCCTGTTTCTCTAATACCTGCCATCCAGCAGGAGCTCAGGAAATGATTTTAGCGTTTACTGTGTGTGCTTGCTCAGTCGTGTCTGACTCTCTGCGACCCTGCAGGACTTTGTCCCCGCCAGACTCCTCTGTCCATTGAATTTTCCAGGCATTGTTATTTCCTCCTCCAGGGCATCTTTCCAACCCAGGGATCAAACCCACGTTTCTTGTGTCTTCTGCATTGGCAGGTGGGTTCTTGACCACTGCGTCACCTGGGAAACCCCTCCGCTGTGTCTCAGTACTTAACTTCCTAAGTACCTTACACGTATTAACATATGTAATTCTCACAACAACCTTACAAGATACATTTTTTTGCTCTCACTGTATAGATAAGGACACTGGGGCATAGAGAGATGAGGTGACTAGCCTACAGTCTCACAGCTAGTATGTTTCCATAGCTGTTATCATTGCTGGTCCTTAGGACTGTTTAAATATACAGATGAAGGAATAGGAAGCCCAGACACATATCATTAAACAGGACCACAGACACTGGGATCAACACAAATAAGAGATGGTCACCAGGCCAACCTACGATTAGTTGACAAAGAATCCTGAGGCCCATGCTGACATAGGTGAGACCCTAAAGTTTTACAGTAGCTATTGTGCTTAATTCCTAATCATCCATGCCAGTAGAATGGCATTAGTTACTGAAAGTAAATAATTGTCATTATATTAGGGGGATTATTTCTTAAGGGAAAATGTTAAATCATCAATTATGAGTTGAACAGTTGCTGTATGCAAGGCTCACTGCTAAGTTTAGGGGGACAGGGTGAAGAGGAGAGCCCTGTGAGTAGAAACAAAGGTCACCATGTTTAAGAGGCTCTTGTTAAAGAGGCATGATGACAAGTAAAGTCAAGGAAATTAAAAAAATAAAGGGCAGTGAGTATAAGGATGATCACAAGGCATTATTACACATGATTAATTGCCAAATGGTGATAGTGGAGGAAATGAAAGGCATCGTGTTAGTCAGGACAGGATGGGCTTGTGCTGCAGAGAGTATCCTGCACGCTCACTGGCTTAAAGCAGAAGTTCCCTCCTCCCTCATCGAGGGTGTAGTGGATCTGGTGTCTCTGCCTTTCTTCTAAGAAAAGACCCTATTCTTCACGCATAGCTCCCCAATGTGGGCTGCATGGATCTTTTCATCCTAGAGGCCTTCCCCATGATCACAGAGGAAAGAGAGAAAGCCTGCAGAATTGTAGCAGCGATGAAAGCCTTGCCCTGCAGGGGGCATGTGCCCCCTGCCATGTCCTAAACACGGTATTCAGTCTTTTATACATAAGCTCCCATCTTTCGAGTCTGCTTATTTTTGGTTCTCTTCCACCCAGCACACAGTAGGTGCCTCATGAATATCTGTAGGGTGAAGGAGTGGGTGAGCCTAGGGATGACATGTCACTCATTCCTGATCATGTTTGTAACAAGAATGCACGTGGCAGCCCCAAAACCCAGACTTGAAGAAGTTAAGCCTGCCTTGATGACATTGACTCAAAAGAGGATTAATAATAATAAAATAACAGAGCTAACATTAGTTCATCACAGTGCATGGAAAATCATGAAGACCTGGGCAGGTTAGATCCAAGTCAGCTGGGGGTTGAGCTCCCCTCCCCAGCCTTTCAGGCTTCAGCCCTGTCTCGGCCACGTCACTGTCTGTCTGCAACTTGACCTCTCGGTTCATGTGTTATCTGGCTGCCCTCCTAGCCTGGTTCCTCCTGAACAAGGTAGAGATCACTATCCTCCTTTAAAAATGAAGACACTGAATTAAGGAGAGGTTAGCTTGTCTGGGATGCTGCTGGGATTCCAGTCCAGGGGTATCTGACTGCACTCTGGCATCAGGCTGTCGAAGGTGTACCTGCTACCCCCCATCCTGGGGTTGGCAGGCTGCAGCATCCTGCTCCAGGTCAGTGGAGAAGGGACATCTGAAGGGAAGTCGCTCAGTCATGTCCGGCTCTTTGTGACCTCATGGACTATAGCCTACCAGGCTCCTCCGTCCATGGGATTTTCCAGGTAAGAGTACCGGAGTGGGTTGCTGTTTCCTTCTCCAGAAGGGACATCTGGACAAGGGCAAAACATAGCTGAGCAAGGCATAGCAGCCGAATGTGAACAGTGAGTTGGAAGCTCTGGGTGTGAATCCACATGGGCAGTGGTGCACTCATAGAAGTGGAAAGATGGTACTGGAAACATAGGGTGGGGTCATACCATGTGTGCCTTTCAACCACATCGCCGGATGTAGTATTTGATCCAGAGAAGCCTGAATGCTGGAGGACCCATGAATGCGGTTTCTCACAGATTCTTGAAAACGGTGCTTGTTTGTTTCTGGGTTGGGGGCAGGGACATGTCACGGAGGGGAGAGGGAGGGCTCTGAGTACATATGGTCTCAGCATGGACAGGGCAGTGCTTGTGGACACGGCCTTAAAGTGGAGGTTGGTAGTCACTGGACGTTTCTCAGCAAGCTGGTGATGGAACCACTCCTGTCTCAGTGAGATTAGCTTTATAACTGTGTTCACAGCGTAGGAGGTGGTGAGGAGAAAACCAGAGACGGGGGCCATGGTTGGGAGGTTATTACAGGAAAAGGAGATAAGATTTTGAAAACTTGGGAGCGTTATGAAGGGGCAGATGTGGTCAACTCTACAAGCAAAGAGTTGATGAGGACAGGGTGACTGTTTGCATGTAAGAAGCAATGGAAGGAGTCAGAGATAATGGACTTTTTGAGCCCAAGTAGCCATTGAAGCTATCCTATGTTATATATTTTTTTGAGCTTATTTTAATGACAATGTCATTCTGTGAGTTGAGGCTTCTTGGGTAGAATTGGAGGATCGCCTTAGATTAAGATAAGCCCCCTTTGAGTAACTGAGTGTTGTCTTGACCCCAGCTTTTTCACATCTCTCTTCCTTCGCTGCCCTGCCCTCCCCAAGGTCTTGGATCAGTTCTTACATCAGCAGCAAAGTCATCAGGTTACAATTTCATCTCCATTCTGGCCCTCTGGTGGAGATAAAATGGCTTAAACATGAGCGAGAAAGTAGAATTTAATGTTGGGGCATCTAGTTGCTGATGAAAGAGGCCTTGTGGTCCATGCTCAGAACCGTGTCTCTCTTTCCTGCTGGTTTGCCTCATTACCAGACATGAGCTCCCACGGCTCTGGGAGGTGCGTGGTAACATTTTGCTGGTCGGTCAAATTTTTGTAAGCTGACAATTCATCTGAGCTTCACCAGGTCACTGCACACCATTTTCTCTTTTTTGGTCTAACAGGAGAGTGCCAGTTTTGATTTGAAGGAGAGGAGAAAGGAGGCTGTTTGATGGAAGAGAGGAGGAACACTCTGCATTCCCCTTTTACTTCCTGGGACTTGTCCTGTCACATTTCACAGGCTCCTGTCTCTAATGGTAGAGGACAGTCTAATGAGAGGAGCAAAGTGCGTGAACTGCACACAATTTAAACTCAGCTCCCAAGAACCAGGCTGAGTGCCGGATTCCTGGGACTCAGGAATTCATCAGCCCCAGTCTCTTTTCCTTGAATGTAGCCTGGAGAGATGCTTGCAGGGGAGAAGAAAACTCCTAACTGCTTGCCCTTATTCTCTGCTTTCCGCGTGGCTCTTGGAAGCAGGCATCTCCAGCCAGGGATGCAGAAAGTGTGATAGAGGAGGAGGCCTTCAGGTTGCCATCCCTCTTCCTCGAAGGCCCTTGACCTTCCTGATGCTTCTCTTGCTAGGCAGACCCTCCTGCTTGCCCTCGTTGATATCTGTACTGCCTCTCTATGAAAGCTTTGCCCCTTCTTCAAACTTCAAGGGTCCCACTTGACGTGGAGATATCTGACATTCCTCCTCATTTCAAGCCCTCTTGCCAACCCATAAAATCACCAGAGTTTGTTAGATTGATTCTTAAGTGATACAGCAAGATGGTCGGAAGCCTAGAATATGTCTGGGATTGGGGACGGTGTACATTTAGACAGAAAGGCTGAACTACGTATAGATTATGACATATTGTGTTTCAGAGAGAAGGTGGAGGTAAGCTTTGCTCCCCATCTTGCAGAGTTTCACTCGTTACTAGAAGATTGTAAACGTCTCGAGTTTTCAGTGATATCTATGTTCTTTTGATGTACTTTGCAGGGAAACTCAAGCAGGAACAGGCTTCAGAGTAAGCTAACTAAAGCATCGCAGGCTTTTGATCACTTTCCATTAGCACGAACAATAATCTCTGTCCTGGCAGATTTTATTTGAAAGGGCGTTCACTGTTAAATGAAGATAAACATGTTGCTGGGTATTTAAGACATCTTCTCAATGCAGGGACTGAAAAATTCATACATGAGATTAGCTCTGTTGCCAGAGAGGGGATTCTCAACGGCCCAAACATTTCCCTAGCCATTGGCTGAACTTTGGAAATGTGCTTTGCTAAAAAGAACAGATACTGAACAGATATGTCACTTACAAAGCCTTCTGTTTCAGTGGTGAGTCCCAGGGGCCTCTTAACCACATCGTTGCTATGCAATATTTGGTCAAAGGAGATCTACGTTTAAGGAGGACATGTGATCACAGCCACTGACAAATTCCTAGAAAGTGATGCTGGCTGTTCGTTGTTCTTTAGGTGGTGGCAGTGGGGTGCGGGAGGACCTGAGCCGCTCTTCCAGTCACTGTTGTAAAGCATATTCTTCTGTTGCTACTGACTTGGGCTTTGACTCTCTGACTTGCAGGAGGGAGGCCATAACTGCTCTTCTTGGTGTCTGAAAACCTACAGGGAGAAGTTTGAGCAAGCAGATTACAGGCTCAGCGATAGACGGTGCTCAGCCCATTCTGTTGCTCTTTGCTTACTGACATATTGGGGAAAAAATAGGGCTTGCATTCTAAAGTTATTTCTATCATAAAAGAGAGTGCCTTTTAAATGTTTAGGACTTGGGAACCCTTTTTTTTTCTTTTTAATAAACTTAGTTTGTGCAAAATGGGTGTCCATGGAGTACAGGTTCCTAATTGAGGGGGAACAGTAAACAAAGCCATTGCCTCCCGTTTCATTTACAGTGCATTCCTTCCCGAGCAGTTGAGGGTGTGGGGACAGGATTGGAGATCATCCTTTCCTCACATCCAGCTGTCTCCTGGTTCTGTGATCATCGTAGATGCCACGGCTCCGCAGTATCAGAGGCACTGGCGTTTTTTGCAGGAGTTATTTAGGGACACGCAAACCAGTGGGCCTTTCTGAGGAAGGGAGGCTGTGGATGAAAACCCTGTGGGGAAACCTTTCCTATCAGCCCTGGGCGGCAGAGCTGCTGAGGAGCCGGCTTGGAGGGTGAGAGCATCCCTGTCTCTGTGAGGCCCCGGGAGCGGCGGGCCTGTGTGTTCTGCTGCCAGCTCACACCTGGCTGCCTCCGGGCGTCCCGTCCTGTAATTAGACCCACCCTGGAGTCTGCTCGCAGATGAGAGGGACCCGGTGAGGAGAAAGGTGGTGGGGCGAGGCCGCGGCCACTCTCTGAGCCGCGCAGGTGCAGGGGGCCGGCCGGCCGCCTGGGCCACCCCTCTGTCGGTGGGTTAATGGCTCGGGCAGCGCGGCGGCCTGAGACTGACCCTGTCACTTCCTGCTGCTGCTCCCCCTCAGAGGCGATCTTGTTCGCTCCAGGCCTCCCCGGCCTCACGTCTCGTATTCCCGCTCCTTGGAAACCACTTTTACAAGCGGGTCTATCAATTTGAACTTCCGAGATCACGAGACGGCAGTCTGGAGAAGAAAGGGCGTGGCCCAGGCTCTCTTTGTGGCTGGGATGGTTCTGCGAGAGAAAGGGAAGTTTGGAGATACCCCAACAACGGAGAGATGGGGCAGCCTGCAGGCAATAGCATCACGAGTCAGCCCCTAGTCCTGCAGCAGACGCCAGCTTATTCACACAGTATCTTTTGTGCTACAAGACAAAGGAAGTTAGGGATCGTTCGCGTCGTGGAAGTTGCTCTCTGCCCGTTTATGAGGGGGCGTGGAGGGTGGCTATGGTTGCCCTGTGAATTCTCCTGCAGGGTAGGTAGCTCCTGTTTGAAGTCTGAAGTCGGGCTGATTTGATTCGCATGCGGATGCCCCCTAGTGGCCAGCACCGTGCCCTTGAAGGCCCGTCCCCACGGCCACTGCCTCCCATCCCCCAGGAAACACCATCTTCCCAGCAGCTGAGTACATGTCACATCACGTCTGTATTTCCTTAGTATGCTGTGTCTACCAGGTAGGAAAAAATCCAAAGCTTTATTACAGAGCAGAGCAAACTTGCTGTTCCACCAAATGAGAAATCTTACATCTATAGCACACTTGTGTTATAATCTACTTGGAGGTGATGGAAAACTCTTTAAAGTTTTGATGTAAATATTTTCATAACTAATGTGTTACAGGAGAGTTATAATGTTGGCCAGTGAAGTTAGGCCAGTTAAAAGTCACTCAGTCATGTCTGACTCTCTGGGACCCCAGGGACTATATACAGTCCATGGAATTCTCCAGGCCAGAATACTGGAGTGGGTAGCTGTTCCCTTCTCCAGGGTATCTTCCCAACCCAGGGATTGAACCCAGGTCTCCCACACTGTGGGCATATTCTTTACCAGCTGAGCCACCAGGGAAGCATTTGGTCAAATCCTTGGCTGGCTTCCTATTCACAAGTGGACAAGCTTTATAAAATCACAAAATCTTCTCAGCTGTTGGCCAAGGCAAGATTTGTCTTTCTCACTCAGAAGGTTGATAGTTAACCTTCCACTGACTGTGGAGCGTTCATACAGTTTTATATAATGAAAGCCTTATTCATTCACAATTATCTTTGGATTGTGTAAGTTTTGTTCTGTTTTTGATCATTTTTTCCCCTAGTCAGTTAAGACACTCAGATATGAAATGAGTGGTTAGCATGAACTTGATCAAATGCATAGGAATCACTTGTTAAAATGCAGGTTCTGGATCCTAGGACTGAGGGTGGGGCACAAGATTCTGGATTTCTAAGAAACTCCTAGGTGATACCAATGCTGCTGGTCCAAGGACTGAACTCAGGGGAACAAAATAATAGTTGAGAGGAGAAGGAGACGACAGAGGATGAGATGGTTGAATGGCATCACTGACTTAATGGGCAGGAGCTCGAGCAAACTCGGGGAGACAGTGAAGGACAGGGAAACCTGGCATGCTGCAGTCCATGGGGGTCACAAAAAGTCAGACAAGACAGTGACTTTACAACAGTCAAGCTAGCAGGTGACACAGGCTGTGTCCTCCAGAGTCTTATAAGCTGAAAAGTGACAGGAAAAAGTATACAAGTAATTACAGCATAAAAGGCAATGTAATGAAATGTGTAATTAAGGTAAAGTGTCCTAGGGAGTCAGAGATGGAAGTGATCATTTCTGATTGGGAAGGTTGGAAATTTTTCATGGAGAAAGTGATTTTTGAAAGTGGACTTGGAGTTTAGGTTAGTCTGCAGCAGGGGTGGGTAGGATGGTGAAGGCCAATGAGTCAAAAAGCACAGATTCTAGGAAACAAAGAGTATGTCCGGGGAAGAAGCAGCCCATTTGCCTGGGATGGGGAAGATGTGAGATGCAGTTGGAAAGGTAAATAGAAGCGGTGCTATGGACTGTCAGGCAGAGACAGTCTGGACTTAAATCAGACAACAAGAGATTTTGCAACAAAAAAGTAAATTGATCGAGACTATAGTTTAAAGAGATTAATCTAGCATATGTGTAAAGGATGGAGTAGAGTGGGGAGGGACATCATTTTCCAGACAGGGAGTGATAAGAGAGATAATGTGATTAAAATCAGCAGCAGGGAGACTAGAGAATAGATTGGATAGAGAAGGGTAAGAAGTTAGACATCAGGGTTTTAATCCTGGATGATTAGAAACATAGTTGCATAATCACCATAAATAGGAAAGTCAAAAGGAGCTCTTACACATGTTTGAACAGGAAAATGACCTGGATGAATATGCAAAGGCCACTGGCAAGAGGCTGTCCTTGTGTTTTCTATCTAAAATATTAATAGCTCCTCAGGCTTCTTACCCTGCTTTGCTTCTTCTCATGATACTTTTTGCTACCTGACATGATTTGTTAAATTTGTGCTAAGTATTGAAAGCCTTGCCCTCAAGGAGCTTATGTGCTTATGAGATTACATTGAACTGAGCATAGGCAGAGCGAGTGGCATATGCAAAGGCCTTGAGGTGAGAACTGCTTGGCACTTTCAAAGAACCTGAACCCGAGTGACCGAAGGCCAGGGTGAGTGAGACGGAGATGAAGTTAGAGCTGGCAAGCCACAGGTAACGAAGAGCCTGGACTTGACAAGGTTTATTTCATTGTAAGTACCTGGAAAGTCACATGAGGGCCTCGGTAGACAGGTGGATTGGAGGATGGCAAGGAAACAGGGAATGGGGGGGTGGGGGGAACCTGAAGCTGACAAGAGAGGAAGTGATAGTGGTTTGGACTTGAATGGTGGCAGCAGTGTTACAAGTATATGAGTTCAAGATGCATGTCTTCTCAAGGCCAGCTGTGTAGGACTTGTAGGTTTCTGATGTGGATGAAGGATAGGGAGGTGGTCTCAGGATAATTCCCAGACTTCTGGCTTGAGCAAGAAAGGAAATGAATATGTTATTCATAGGGACGGGGAGGCACAGAACAGAGTTTTGAAAATGTTGAGTTTAAGGTATACATTCTTTTTTTTTTTTTAAATCATGGTAAAATACTCCTACAGTTTATCATCTTGATTATTTTTAGGTGTTCAGCTCAGTAGTATTAAGTATCAATGCACACGTGTTGTGCAACCAGTCTCTAGAATTCTTTCCATCTTGTAAAACTGAAACTCCACATTCATTAAACAACAACTTCCCACTCTTCTTCCCCCGGGGACCTGGCAAACACCATTCTACTTCCTGTCTCTATGAAGCTGATTACTATCAATACCTCGTGTAAGTGGATTCTAGATACCATACAAGTATTTGTCCTTGTGACTGATTTCTTTCACTTACCACAGTTTTCCTAAGGTTCATCCATATTGTGGCATATGTCAGAATTTCCTTCTTTTTAAGGCTGAATAATAGTCCACTGAATATATATACATTTTGTTTGTTCACATTTGAGTGACTTCCATCTTTTGGTTTTTGTGAATAATGCTGTTATGAACATGGGCATACAAATATCTGTTCAAGTTCCCGCTTTCAATTCTTCGGGTACACAGAAGTTCAGTTGCTGGATTGTGTGGTAATTCTATTTTTAATTTTTTGAGGAACCTCGATACTATTTTCTGCAGTGTCTGCATCATCTTAAATTCTCACCAGTGGTGCACAAGGATTCCAATTTCTCCACATCTTTGCTGGCACTTGTTATTTTCGGTTTTTATTCGGTTTTGTTTGTTAAGGTGGTGAAACTTATTTTTAGTAGATCTCTCAGATAGGATGTTGTGTCTTTTCAGATATACAGATCAAGAAGAGATTTGGATCTGAGATATAGGTTCAGATTTAAGCTATCTTCCATCCTTTGCCAACTTGACTTGTAAACATTTTAAGGGCTTAGAGATTCAGTTCAAAGAATTAGATTTGTACTTAAACTCAGAAGTATGTTTGGAGTCAGAGTAGATTAACTTAAAAACATTTCTTTCTCTTCTACTTTCATATTATGTAAAATAATTTACAACTTTACAGTATCATTATCTTTATCATCTTTTGAACCACTTTATAAGGCATCTGATAAATAATTTTGAGGGCAGATGATCTTGACTTCCATTTAAGTCATTTGAGAAACAACATGTTTTGAATCTGTGTGAGATGCTCTTGTCACCAGAAATTTTATCCCAGGTCACAAGTATTTGGGTCTATATGTATTGATTACATTTTAAATACCTTCCCAGCCAAAACAAACCACGTAACCAAGCTCAGTTAATGTGAACATAGATACAGGAAGGTATGATATATTGGGGACTAATGCTGTAACAGTATGAGTTCCAAACAATATGGAGAGTTTTTTCTATTCTTCCAGTGAGTATGTATTCACAAACTATACAACTTAACCTCTTACTGTGTTGCTTTAGAAAGCAATCTTTAAAATGCTTTTTAAAAATTATAATGACATATCCAATGTTTGCAGCTGTAAAGTCAGACTCCCAAGAATAATTACTAGCTAAATCTGTTTTCTTCCTTTAAAAGAAAAAACAATCTTTTTAGGTGACTTTTGTAAGTATTCAAAAACTAGCTTTGACGGAAGTGGTTTCAAGAGAGTATGTTTTCCATAGAGAGTACTTTGTTGAGTAAAATTTAAGAGAGCAGCAGTATGGTAAGCTTTCTGTGGACTCAGAAATTAAGGGAACTCGGTCTTTGGTGCATTGGGAAAAAGCCTTCCCCTTGTATTCAGGGCATACATAGTAAATTATAAACTTGGCTTTGGACTGTTCAGTGTAAAGAAGAGTTTCTACACAGTAGAAGTTCTTAAACACTAAAATCGTGATTGAGCCCATTTCTCATAAAGGTTTGTTAAGAAAAATACAACCTGGATAATATGGTAGTTCTATTTGTTTTTTTTTTTTTCTTTGAGGACCTTCCATACTGTTTTCTGCAACGGCTGCATCACTTTACATTCCCACCAACAGTGCACAAGGGTTCCAATTTCTCCACATCCTTGCCAGCACTTGTTATTTTCTGTATTTTTGATAGTAGCTGTCTTCAGTACATCTTCAGCCCTTCCTAGAGGCATGAGAAAGCTTTCAGGGTTCATTCTGACTCTGCAAAGCTGTGATTGGGTAATGCCTCTTATCCCTCACCCGTTTGTCCATCCACTTACTTATTCATTAATTTCAAGTACCTTCTATAGAGAATTTCTAAGAACAATGTAATAGAAAAGCTTTATTTATTTTTATCAGTTTAGGCAACAGAGGGAAGGATAGTAACAAATATTAAATCAAAAATATTTGTATTACCTCAAATACTGGACAAATCCATATTGAAAGTTTTTAACCAAATCTCATAGATTTGACTTAAGGAATTTCATTATATTTTAAGACTCAAAGCCCCATGATATGTTTCTGCAGTGCTAATTTGGGTGAGGAAGACAGGGCTCTAAAGAAGCAGCCTTCATGTGTAACCTGGAAGGAGTATATGTATTTAATTGCCAGCGGGTCATTTATCTACTCATCCACTCATCCTTTCATTTATTTTTACCCTCATCAACTTAATACAGCGTTATCAATACTCATGAGCATGCCCTTTACTCATAGCATAGCATATGCTTTGAGCATAGAAGAGAATTGGGTAAAAGTAAGTACTGCAAAAGACCTTCCTCTTACCTTTAAGTTTCAAGCTTTGTATGCTACTGAGGCCCACTGGACTGAGTCCATCGCCTTGACTCCACTACAACAAATACTGGTATACTCATTTCACAGCTCTGACCTGGGAATTGCAAGAGATTTACCAACATTAACTTATCAATCCTCCTAACACTTCTGAACAAGACATCAGGATTCTTGAACTCAGCATAAAAATGGGTTCTGTGGAATGGCCTAGCCACTACCATTAAATAAGGAGGGAGGAGGGGAATTAAAGCTAAAATCCTCCATTTCTAAACTACTTCTTGGTGGCCTGACCTGCACACACACACACACACAGTCTTATTTTCTGGAAATTAAAAAGGGGTGGGCAAACATTAACACTGCTCTTGTAAAAATATTCAACGAGACCATACTAGAAAAAAATCATTAGAACCCCAAATGACCATTTTCCTTAAAACACTTTCTCCACTGGATTTGGTTCTTTATAAAATGATGAACTTAAAAATGATACAGCCTGCTTGCTGTCACCCAAAAGATGAATCACAGCATGTGAACAAATGAAAACATCTCTAGCTAAAAGGCCCAACCTCTCTGTTACCCTGGAAATAATAGTTCTCATTTTTCCACGGCTTCTGATGGCCTTCCAGTCCTGTGCAACCAGTTTATAATAAACTCCGATGCCAAGATTTTTCAGTCATTTCCCTGCCAAAACCATGATGCTTTCAGCCTGGGAGTAGGCACTGTCCCACGGATGAAGGGAAAAGGAGAACCACAAAAAAAAGGATTATTTCTTCCAGGAGGAAATGGGATAGCATTCCTCCTTGGGACAGCATTCATCATGCCTGGGTCTGTGGAGGCTTTTATGAGAAAGCAGAGATTTTTTATAACTCACTTAGTCTGGCAAGTGAAGCAACACTGAAATTCCTTAAATGTCTAAAAGATAGGAGCATAACAGTTTGTTCTCCGTCATCTGAAGTTATCACCAAGACCCTAATTTGCTTTGCCCCTGACCATGCTTTTGGAATAAGGGCCTCATGATAACGCCCATGGATCGGTTATAATACAATATTTCAGGGAATTTAAGTACTTGGTAAGCAGTCAGCTGCAGTTTTGTTAAGGAATGAAGCCTGCTTTTTCAGCAAATCTGGCTCGTGTTCGTATTAAATGCCACCCTCCTCCCCCCGCCTTTTTTGGAAGGGGTACTCTCCAGACCTCATTCCTGACTGCAGCTTCCTATTTTAGAAGGCTGTAGATGCCCTTCTCCCTTCCAATGAAGCCCAAAGGCGTTCTTTACCTTATTGACTTTTATAAGATTGGGGATGCCCAGCCTAACCTAATGATAGAAACTCAAAAATAGGACTGATACCAGCACCCCAGGCACACCTGATAGAAGGACCTATTCCACGCTCTTTACTCAACTTCTTGGTGAAAAAAAAGTCTGGTGGCATTGGTGCTGGCTGGTTAAACTTGATACATGGTGGGCTTACTGATGAGTCAAGGTTGGCATCTGGGTTACTGATGTGTTTGCCGTGTTCGCTGTGAGGACTGGTGGCCCACCCTTGTGTGTTTCAAGGTATCCAGGCTGATCACAGCTGAGAGAGAGAACTATATAGATGGTATCTGGCTGGGTTTTGGCCCCTCGCTCAGTGGTCTAGGTATACATAGCTGATATGAAGTGGAAAGCAGTAACTGTGATCCAAGTTGGGAAATAGAACTAGAGCCACAAAAGCTACAGAAGTGGAAGTGAGGGAGGTGAACACAGGAAGAGGTGGGCTCTTGCCCTCATCTAGCACCTCAACCAGCCGTGCAAAGTGGTTCGTACTTGAACTCTTCCCCTAGAGGACTCTTGGCGAGGTCAGAGAGCTGTTGAATGCTGGTGCAGGAAAGAATTCAGAATTGGCTTAACACAGTTTGAATTTTAATTTGCCCTGTGTAATTCACACATGATGAACTGGAGGCCAAGCAGTGGAGACTTTTATGGGGTAGCAGTTAGCATGCGGTTCCAGCCTGGCGTCCAGGTCACCCGCTGGCTTCTGTCAGTCACTAAAATGACTTGTCACCCTTTTTAAGTCTTTTCTACTTTGCTTTGCTTTGTAGTCCTCTGACTGTAAGATCGGAGATATGACCATGTTCATGCAAGCATTTTAAACTAAAAGTCTCTGTTCAAAAGTAAAATATGTACCAGTTTTCTCTAATTTCTCTGATCCTCTGGTGATAAGATGCATGATAGATGTAATGATTAGTTTCCTAGGGGAATAAAAGAAATGCTATCACTTTTTTTATGAGCTCATGAGGTTATAAAACAAGTCCCAAGTTCAGAGGTGTTAAAATATGGGAAATAAAACTGCATGGGTATCACAGACAAGCTCGGTGATAGCCATAGGCTCTTGGGCCCAGATGCACCTGCTCCTTAAAGGTGTACTTTCCGTGGAGCCCCAGACAGTCCTGGGGTGCAGACGGACTCCTAACAGTTCATGTTAATAGGGATCAGTGAGGGATTAAGGGAAAAAAATCCAAAGTATTCATTTCTAGCAACCTAAACTGGTAGCTGGTAGCTAAGCTGGTAACTAGGAGTTTCACTGACCATATGTCTTAACCACATTGACCACATTTCTCACTAAAGAAGGTCCCAAGTGTGGATGAGAAGGAGTGAGAGATACAGCAGGTGGGGGGCAAAGGGGAAGTGAAGAAGCTGGGTATTCCACACCCTAGATCATTAAAGTACATTATCAAGAGGTTTTTAAAATAACATATTTATGTACAGAATTTCAGTTTTGCAAAATGAAGCATTCTGAAGATGGACGATGGTCGTGGTTCTATGCAGTGTGAATGTACCTCATGCTGCTGACAGGTTAGACTAAACGTGGGGAGCAAACAGCGTGGTGCATAATGTGTGCAGTGAACAGTCGGCATGATGACTTGAGGGCGTATCATGGGACTGGTGGGTAGTGAGGTCATAAGTCTGTGAAATAAAGGAGCAAAGTGTAGAGGGTTCATTATGCCCTGATAAGGAGCTCAGACCCCTCAGACCAGTGGCCTAAGATTTTCTCAAAGCCCCCCAGACCCCCATGGGGCTGCCTCCAGAAGTCCTTGGTGGTGATGAGGGGATGTGTAAGGAATGGAGAAACCAGTAGGTCACTATGAATAGTCTGAATTTAATTTGTTTTTTTTGTGTTAGATTTCTATATAAAATTTCATTTGAAGGTAGGGTTCTGATTAAAAAAAGAACACTTTTGAAAATCACTGATGGTGATGAGAAATACCCCAAAATGATAAAAGTTGGTGACAAAAATCAGTATTCAGAAATCAGAGTGATGAACATGTTTTCTCCATGTCTGAACCTCACCTGGCAGCACTTTGCACTTGATATTCAGTAAAATGTTCACTGGGACTGTTTTAGGGATGTGACTTGTATGCTGTGTCTAGAAGGGTGAATTTAAATAACATACTGCCCGGTAACTCAAAAGGAATTTGTAGAAATATAAATGCACTTTCCCCTTATTCTCTTTTTTCTTATGTAAAATTGTACTGGAGTAATTTCTTTTAGCTGAGTTTCCTGTCTGTTTTAGAGACATTAGCTTTTATAATTTGATGCCTTGGACCCAGCTGACAATCTGATTCTGTATGTGGGATTGAATTTAGTGGAAAATAATAGTTAATTGTATTTTTTTTAATGCTTACAATGATATTCCGGGCAAGTTTTGTTTCTTTATGGACGATAGCCAGATCCCTACTGTTTTTCAATTTGTTTAAACGCAACAGCTTATACAACATATGTACATGTTCAGTTGAAGATAAAGGATATCATTATTTTTAGCCGATTACAAAGAAAACCACATTTTCTCTTAAATCTCTTGATATAAAGTAATTTGAACACAATTTCTGCACAAATCATTTTCAAGAGATTGGCTGTCAAGTGTATTTTTTAAAGTAGCACTCTCCTAAGAGCCAATGAGACTTTGCAAATTTAGATATATTCTAAGCCTGGGATGTGGTTGAAAATGTCAGTTTTTAAACAGCGCTTTGAGAAGTAGTTAGCTTAAAAGTGTAGCAATTCAGAGCATACAAAGAATGATTTTGAAGAGTAAAGTCTTGATACACTGGAAAGAAACTTGACAGATTCACTACAATTAAGAGACAAGCAGCTACGACTCCCACTTGTGAAAAACTTTTTCTCATCTAGCCAACTTCTGACACTGGCCTAAGAAAACCTCCGGTAAATTCTTATTCCTTTCCAGCTCCAAGTTTGTTGTATAGAAACTCTCCCAATTTCCTTATGTAGTAATAACAGATACAGAATAATAACTTTGGAGCCCACTGCCCCTAGTCTGAAGGATGAATAAATTAGATCTATGAAAAATGATCAGACTGAAATGTGTTTTTCTACAGGCCTGTGTGTATGTGCACACACATTCACGCGTAGACCCACACATTTGTTTGAGTGCACCAGTTAGAAAAAGGAGGAAAAAGTAACTTGAAACTCACTTCTCAGCTTCTCCCTCCATAACCAATATGTTTTTATCAATTCTGACTTTTTTCTATTGTGGTGGAAAGGTTTGTGAATGTGCCCTGTGCTTTGATAGACAAGGCAAACTTATGTTGCTATTGTGTCTTCTCTGCTATAAGAATCTAAATATTTAAGTATTGGTGTTTTTGCCTGATATTCTTGACTCTTGTGGTTTTCAGCTGCTTGAGCTTTGTAATCATATGTAGGCATGAGATTAAATTCACAAGTGAACCAAGTGTTTCCTCCGTGCTTGTTATTTCTATACTGCATTAAAGGTGTTTCATGGCGTGTTGCCAGTCTTATCCTACACTGGGAAAAGAGCTGCTGTTCCCCCATCATCTCTGGAAACTTTACCCAGTTATTACAGTTCGGAAGTCATGTCACACCGTCCTGAAGTCAGACATACCCCTGAGGCCCACTTCCCTTGTGTGGACACACACACTCACACACCCACACATCCTCACACACCCATGTACATACAACAGAGAAAGAGAAGTAAATCACAGAGGCAGCGCCCACTGTTATTTTCAGTGAGTACATATATCCTGCAAGGTGAATACTGGATGCAAGATGTAAAGCTGCTGTTTCCCCTGTGGGCCCTGGTACCGAATGATGTGACCACATCCGTAACTTCCACCCCCTTGAAAATTACTGAGAGAGAGGACATAAAGGATACAGACTTTTGGTTGGAAAGAATTGCACTGAAATCCCTTCTCTGCCACTTCAGATATTGTGATCTGGGGCTGTTGCTTAATCTGTCGGCATGTGATTCCCCAACAATCATGGAGAATAATAATAACGGAAGCCCTCCTTGTCTGTGGCTTTTACAAAGATTAAATGAGAGCAAATACAGAGAACTGTTTTTGTTAGTTTTAATCTGCAACTATAAAACTTGAAAAAAAATAGATGAATGTATATCCCTAACTGCCTGCAAGCAGTGGGAAGTGGCTGGAAGAGCGGGCTCTGAGACCCAGAGGAGTACGTAGCAACCCCAGGTGCCTGACTGCAGGACACTGGCTTCCCCCTGGCTTGCACATCAGAATCCTGTTGCCTGGACTGCACCCCAGATCAGTTAAGTGAAGATCTCTGCTGGGGGTTCCCAGGCAGCGGTATTTTTAGAGCTTCCTAGGTGATCTCAATGTGCAGCCAAGCTTGAGAAACGATGTTTCAGAAGGATTTGAAAGTCTCCAGTTCCCCTACAGACTGAATGGACGATGTCCAGACTGCCACAACCTATATTTCATTCTTTTGGCTTAACAAAACAAGGACTTGAGCATCATGCAAAAAGAATATTATATCTGTCCCTGATGGCTCAGACAGTAAAGAATCCACCTGTAGTGCAGGAGACCCACGTTCAATCCCTGGGTCGGGATGGTCCCCTGGAGAAGGAAATGGCTACTCACTCCAGTATTCTCCATGGATAGAGGAGCCTGGCAGGCTACCGTTCATGGGGTTGCAAAGAGTCAGACATGACTGAGCGACTAACACACAACACAACAAAACAAGGACTTGAACATCATGTTGAAAGAATATTATATCTGACTCAGTGTGAATTCACTTAAGTTCTCTGCAAGGAGCCAATATTAATAGGCAGGTATTGGGGTGGTAATAGGAACAGAGATCTCTAGATCTCTGAATCTAGAGAAGACAGAAGCAGCTCACTAGAGCTGAAGAAACAGGTGACAAATGGAATAAAAATAATGGAAAACCCAGCAATTTCAAGCTACTTGTTGCTTTTGGAAATTGGTCCTTGCCAAAGCACCATCCAAGAACTGATTGACTTCCTGGAAAGCTCAGGATTATGGCCCTAGGGAGTCAAGTTTCTTGAAAACTTGCTATATCTTCAGAATGTGGGTTGGGGAAGACAAGTTTATTCACTTACCTTCTCTGTAACCAAAAGTCAGTTAAGGAAATTTGCAAAACGACTTATTTTTTAAAGAAAAAAAAAAACTTAAAAGAATGAACTAAAATCACTCCATATTCAAATCTCTGTGACCTTTATTCAACTAGGGGTGCTGGGAAAGCTGGAAAAACACATGGGATCCATGCAAAAGAATCAAGTTAGACTCAACACCATGTGCAAAAAATTAGTCCTATTTAAGTTGTTAATCCATTTATTTAAAGTATATAACTTAGAATAAAACATAGGGATAGATCTTCGTGACTTTGGATTTGATAATGGGTTCTTAGACTAAAAACACAAGTAAAATAAGAAAATAAATTGGACTTCATAAAAAGAAAGCAAACTCATGTGAATCAAAGGACACTATGAAGAAAGTCAAGAGACAACCCACAAATGGGAGAAAATACTTGCAAATCATGTATTTGATAACAAAGTCTAGTTTCCGGAATAGATCAAGACCTCTTAGAACTGCATAACCAAAACACAACTCAATTTTAAAATGGACAAAGGACTTGAATAGACATTTCTCCAAAAGCAAAAGTGTTAGTCACTCAGTCGTGTCTGACTCTTTGCGACCCCGTGGACTGGAGCCCACCAGGCTTCTCTGTCCATGGGGTTCTCAGGCAAGAATTCGAGAGTGGGTAGCCATTCCCTTCTCCAGGGTATCATCCCGACCCAGGGATCAAACTGGGATCTCCTACACTGCAGGCAGATTCTTTATTGTCTGAGCCATGAGGGCAGCCCCATTTCTCCAACGAAGAAATACAAATGATCAATAAGCATGTTCAAAAGATGCCCAACATCTTTAGTGGCTAGAGAAATGCAAATAAAAACCACAATGAGATACCGCTGTCCATCAAGATGGCCATGATAGAAAGTTAAGAAAATAACAAATATTGGCAAGGATATAGAGAAATTGGAACCCTCATCCACTGCTTTAAAACTGTGTAGACACTATGGAAAACAGTTTGGCAGTTTCTCAAAAGGTTGCAGAATGACCGTGGCCCGGGAGTGCCACTTCTAGGTATGTACCCAAGAGAACTGAAAACAGGCGTTCAAACAAAAACATGTACGGGAATGTTCATAGCAGCATTCTTCATAATGACCAGAAAGTGGAAACAACCCAAATGTCCATCAACTGATGAATGGGTAAACAAAATATGGTATATACATGCAGTGTAGCCAATATTTAGCCAAAAAAGGAATTTAGTGCTGATCCATGTAACAACATGGATGAATCCTCAAAATGTTACGCACAGTGAAAGAAGCCAGACACCAAAGGCCATGTATTGTCTGATTCTGTTTAGATGCGATATCCAGAACAGGCAAATCCGTAGACACAGAAAGCAAGTCAGTGGTTGCCAGGGGCTGGGAGGAGGAGGGAATGGGGAGTGACTGCCTTATGGCTATTGGAGGGTGATGAAAATCTTTCGGAATTAGATCATGGTGATGGTTGCACAACAGCATGAGTGTAGTAAAAAACCACTGAATTGTTCCCTTTAAAAATGATTAAAATTGCAAATATTATGTGAATTTTACCTCAGTTAAAAACTATCTCTCTGACCCCATCTGTTCTTCAATTTTGCACTTTTGATTGTAAACCAACACCTTGGTGGTGGTGATGGTTTAGTTGCTAGGTCATGGCCGACCTCATGAACTGAAGCCCGCCAGGCTCCTCTGTCCATGGAATTTCCCAGGCAACAGTACTGGAGTGGGTTGGCTTTTCCATCTCCAGGGGATCTTCCTGACTCAGGGATTGAACCCAGGTCTCTGCCTTACAGGCAGTTTCTTTACCAACTGAGCTACCTGGGAAGCCCAAATCTGGTAGCCCAAGCTTAGCTGTTACTGAAGGGTCTTTTTCCATCAGTTATCCTTTGTAATTCTGCTCTCATCCTATACTTTTCCCCCTCCAATGTCAGCTTCTGCAGGGACCAGAACACTGGTCTTCACTTCTTACCAGGATCTCATTCATCACTCCTCAAGCTCTGGTCCCCAGCAGAGCCAGTAGAAATACAGCAGCCATGTACAAGGTTCCTCTGCCGATTCCACACTCCACCTGGGAAGTTCTGCATCTGCTCACCCCCACCCGGCAGCTCGGGTGCCTCCTGCTTTGCCCATGAGGCCTTCCAGTTTCCAAAACTGGAAACTAGGTTTCAATGGACTCATCCCCCACAGCATCGCCACAGAATGTAAGCTCTTAGGGACAGATGGGAAAACCCTCATAACCTTTCCTGGCAGGCCCTTGGTGACTCCTGCAAGCTCAGTACAGTGAAAGTCACAGGTAGGAAAATGTAAATTTGTATGAGAAAATCTAAGGCTGTTACTCACAGAGCTTAAATCCTTTTCATTCTAGATAATAGCTCTGATAGCCTTGGAGGTTGATCTCAGAGCTTATAGAGTGGTCTAAAAGTGGAAGGAAGCTGTATTCAACATTCTCTTAATTTCTTTCTCCCCCTTTCCTCCCCTCCCCACATTCTTTTTCTGCTGGGGTCAGCAGAAATGGGAATCTTTCTTTTTTTTTTCCTTTCTAGATCAGTATTATTATGATTCTGATTATACTGAAAGACCTGTATGGGAGGAATGCTGCGATCTGAATTAAAAATAGCATTTTCTGTCCTCCCACACACAGCACTTGAGTGCTCTGAATGCCTTTTATAAATGCAGACTTTCTGCCTGGCTAGATAAAAGAAGCTGTCACTTCATTTCCATAACGAAGTCATTCCCAGGAGAATTCCATTGTTTTAGCAATAGAATTTTTGTAAAAGGCCTCTTATTTTGCCTGAAAAAGGTAACAAAAATGAACTTCGGAGAGCTCATTCGACAAAACAATTAAGGAGCGAGAGATTTTTCTCCTCTTTTGATATGTGAGGAGTTCTAAGTGTGAGAATCCCCTGAGCCATGGTATTAGGATAAACCCATAAACCTGGCAGATGAAGGTGGTGGGAGAATGTTACTTTTTCTTCTAGAAGGAGTGGAGGTGCACCACTCCCTAGCATGTGGGTTCCAGAGGCGTGTGTCCAAGTGTTGTTAATTCTTTATTTTTTAATATTTGTTATTTATTTTATCTGGCCGTGCCAGGTCTTAGTTATGACACGCGGGATCTTTAGTTGTGGCATGTGGGATCTAGTTCCCTGCTGCTGCTAAGTCGCTTCAGTCGTGTCCGACTCTGTGCGACCCCATAGATGGCAGCCTACCAGGCTCCCCGTCCCTGGGATTCTCCAGGCAAGAACACTGGAGTGGGGTGCCATTGCCTTCTCCGAGGCCAGGGATCAAACCCAGGACCCTCCCTGCACTGGGAGCCCAGAGTCTTAGCCACTGGACCACCAGGGATGTCCCCAGGTGTTGCTACTTCTAAAGAGTTTTAAGTATTTGTTTTTAAAGAGATGTAGGACACTTTGGAGAGGCAGTGGCAACCAACTCCAGTACTCCTGCCTGGAAAATCCCATGGATGGAGGAGCCTGGTGGGCTGCAGTCCATGGGGTCACGAAGAGTCAGACACGACTGAGCAACTTCACTTTCACTTTTCACTTTCATGCATTGGAGAAGGAAATGGCAACCCTCTCCAGTGTTCTTGCCTGGAGAATCCCAGGGACGGGGGAGCCTGGAGGGTTGCCGTCTATGGGGTCGCACAGAGTCGGACACGGCTGAAGCGACTTAGCAGCAGCAGCAGCAGGACACTTTTAAGATGCTCATTATATATGGAAATTCCTTGTAGTTTTTCATAAAATGTGGTCATCTGGTATAGGACTCTGAAAGCCAACTGTGGCTGTATCTTGCTGGGGTTGCTGGGGTCCTGTTGCTTAGAAAAGAATAGTTGATGTTGCCCTTTATTTGACATTGTAGCAAGTGGAATTGTCACTGAGTCCAAGCTCCTAGTGCTCCCTAGGCAACAGGCCAATAAATTCAGACATGAGTTGTTGGGGAAAGGAGTAGTTACTTTGATATTCAGAGAACTGGCAGATGGAGAGGATGGTGGACTCCTGTCCCAAAGAAGCATCTTGACTGAGTTAGAATTCAGACTTCTTTTACACTAAAAAGGGAGGAAGTAAAGTCAAACATTTCCTGGTTTAGGTCAGCCTCTGGAGGGGAGGTGTTAATTTTGTGCTTTCTGTAGTCATTCACAGGAGGACCTGGTCTGGCTGTTTCATGTAGCTAAACAAAAGTTATCTTAGCTAAATACTCATTACCTGGGAGGCAGGATTCTCTGGGGTGGCCCATTAGGTATATTTTAAGCTTATAGGCAACACATCTTTAGTGATTTACTTGTAGTAAAACATAAAGGTTCTTCCTGGATGGACCTAGAGATTGTCATTCTGATGGAAGTAAGTCAGACAGAGAAGGGGAAACATCATATGGCCTCAGTTATACGTGGACTCTAAAAAGACATGATACAAATGTACTTATTTACACAACAGAAACAGACTCATTTAGAGAATAAACTTATGGTTGGCAGGGAAGGGGGAAGGATGGAGGGAAGGGATAGTTAGGGAGTTTGGAATGGACCTATATACACTGCTGTATTTAAAATGGATAACCAACAAAGACCTCCTGTATAACACAGGGAACTCTGTTCCTTGTTATATGAAAACCTGGATGGGAGGGGAGTTTGGAAGAGAGTAGATACATATATATATATATATATGTGTGTGTGTGTATGTATGGCTGAATCCCTTTGCTGTCCACCTGAAACTATCACAACATTGCTAATCAGCTATACCCCAATACAAAATGAAAAGTGTTTTAAAAAAATACAAAGGTCCTTCCCAGTTACAGCATAGGAGGTACTTTGTTATACAACATTACTCGTAACTAGTTGAAGCAGGCATGTGTCTGTGTGTGCATGCTTTTTCCTACCCTCCACGCAACAAATCTTTCCTCCAAATCCCGTATCAAATCTTCAACTCCATGTTAATAAAAAGAAAAGGATAATTGTGTTTATTGGTACTTTCTTGGCACCAAGTAACCCACATCAAAGTCTACCAGCCTTTGGTGTTTCAACAGGTAATCCCCAGATTTAATGCCAAGTGGCATTTCTGTTCCATGGTGTCTCAGATGAAACCACTGAAATCTCAGTTTTAAGCTAGCATAGTTTAATTAAGCTTCCTCCCAAAGAAGAGGTTTTCAACAGTGTCTTTGTCAAGAAGTACCTCTGTTCTGATTGCATCAGAGACTTGTGAAAAAAAGAGGTTAATATATAGTCATTGTATCTCTTGGCTTTTAATTTAAGAAAATGGACAAAAAGTAGGCAAAGGAGGTTGATTTTAATGTAATTATGGAAATCCTATTGATCCAAACATTATGCAAAGTTGGATAGTTAAACTTGCTGATTTTGAATTTGGGGAAATAATTCTGTTTCACAAAAAAAGTCTTTAAATAGCCTTTAATCATGTAACAATACCACAACTTTTATTGGTTTATTTTTTACTTTTTATTCTATATTGAGGTATAGCCTATTAACAAATACAATGAAGGGACTCAGCCATATGTAGACGTGTATCCAAAGCATGGTTGGAGGTCCTAGTTGGAACTTTGCTTTTGCGTAAAAACATTTCATTAAATGAAATTAAATGAAAAGGAAGTCATGGCTTTGATAGGGTGCTTCTAAAATTTTAATACCTGTGGTGAATTCTGTTCCTTGTTTCTGTCCTAAAGGATGGGGCTGGAGAGTGTATGCAAATTCTGTCTTGTCATTTTACTATGACTTACCATTTGGTGTTTTTAGAAGTCAGGCCAGATAAAATAGTTGACGGTACTATCTTACTACTCTTAATGTTATGGTGAGAAGAGAATGAGAGCAACATCTTGGAATTTTTTTTCTTGAGATTTTTACTGATTTTGTTATTAAAAGGAGAGAATTTGTTATTAAATATTAATATTTATTAAATAATATTTGTTATTAAAATAGAGCAGAAACAGAAAGAAATGTAAAGCCAGGGGGAACTCTTCACAATAGCTACTCAGGGACCGTAACAGCTCATAGTTTCTGAAAAAAGTGAAGGTGAAAGTTGCTCAGTCGTGTCTGACTCTTTGCAACCCCATGGACTATACAGTCCAAGGAATTCTCCAGGCCAGAATACTGGAGTGGGTAGCCTTTCCCTTTTCCAGAGGATCTTCCCAACCCAGGGATCAAACCCAGGTCTCCCTTATTGCAGGCAGATTCTTTACCAGCTGAGCCACAAGGGAAGCCCAGGAATACTGGAGTGGGTAGCCTATTCCTTCTCCAGTGGATCTTCCTGACCCAGGAATCTAGCTGGGGTCTCCTGCGTTGCTTGCAGATTCTTTACCAGTTAAGCTACCAGGGAAGCCCATGGTTTATAAATGGTTATAAGTGATCAAGACATGAAACAGGTTCTGTCCCTGCCTTTGCCATTTTTATCAGGCACTTTTGCAGCATGCACCCAGACTTCTCACTGACCTTCTCCAGCAGGTGTGAATAGAACCCTCCTCCTGGGAGAAGGTGTGTGATGACTCTTGGCAGCCTGAAAGGGACCTGCAACCCAGGGGGTGCGGAGCCGTAGTATGGTCTTTAAGTGTCTTCATCTAGATTGTTCTGTCTCCTGGGCCACAGTGCCTTCTGTTGGGTCTTAGCAACCCCCTTTGAAAGCAGAGTATTAGACAAATAAGGTTGGGGAGGAATTGTCAATAAGGAGCACATGCCATCTTGATCTTTAAAATCCTAATTTCCTTGAGACATCATTCTATGGCTGTTCAGTGAAGATTATGTATTTCTCATATTTTTTTTGCCTTTACTTCTTGATATGCAGACATACGTTTCTCTGGATGCATAATTGTATTTCTCAATAAACTTTGCTTTATAACAGTACAGAGATATAACCAGCATACAAATACAGACACCTGCCAGGTCTGTATGTGTGTGGATAGAGCCTTACCTTTTGTGATAAGCTGTGCTAATCCTAGGAAACAGTGGCATGGATCAAGATGAGTTTTTTGGCTCTTTTCTAAGTTTCATCGTGGGTTTTTTCCCAGCATGTTTCTCTCTCTGATTATGTGTCCTTTCGGCGGATGCTAATTTTAGTTTTCATTACCTAAGCACCAGCCAGATAATATCAGGGAGATTGTCCACAAGATATTGCCTGCTAGATATTCATGGACTGCCAGTTTGGAAAAGGATTTTACAATGGATAAGTCAAACAAATTATTGATTGGTTGATTGAAAAGGATGGCATGATGTGATGAATGAGTCATATTCTTCAGAATACCCTAGGTTTGAGCTACAATCAGCTCCCTGTAGTTCTACTTGAAATCTGACTGGACGCCTATACTCTCGGGGAAGTTCTGTTGCTGTCCCTGGGGAAGGGGAGCATTGGGGGTCCCCCACGACCGCCATAGATGCTCCTTTGTGAGCAGGGTGCAGACAGAAGCTCTGGACCTGCTAGTCTGAGCTTACCCAGAAGAGGCATTTCTGAACTCTGTAGTCAGTAGCTGTTCCTCTTCTTCCCTCAGGATGAAAATACCAAGAGAGTCCGCCTTTAGTCCTGAGTTGGAAAAAGAGGCTCTGTGGTTGATTGACAGAGCAGTTTCCATATTGGTTCATGTCGTGACTTTTCTCCAAGTCAACCAGAAAGGAGCTCACAGATTGAGGAGACTTGAGGACATGTCAGAGGAAAAGAAAAATGCCACATTCTCAGTTAAGTCACCCAGTATGTGTCAAAGGCTTACCATTGGCAAAGGCATTAGCCTACCCACCTTCTTAGAGTTCACTACAATCTGTCTAGAGAAATGGTGCCTGTTTGAGGATAAAGAATAAAATGGCTAGTATCCTCAGGAAAAGAAATCAAAACCATAGGAGTTCTCCTCCAAAACCAAACAAAAAATACTTCTGATGGAGAAAGTTGTAGCACAGGAGGATGTAAAGGAAAAAGTGATGGAAGAAGTAGGACTTGAGTGGGTCTTGGTAGGTATGCCTTGGATTCTCACTTGCAGGTTGTAAGACTGAGACCCTCACTCTAATGCTGGTGATGGGATGAGCATCACACTTGGCTCCTGGTGTCCATCTCGAGTTTCTTGCCACACGAAGTTTCCCCCTCTCCCTCAGTGTGATCTTTCGTGGTTTGAATCTCATTGCTGGAAGAGCCTGTTCTTTTGAAGGGCTCTCCTGATTAGGTCAGGCCCACCAAGGACGGGCTTTCTGTTTTAAGGTCAGTTGATTTAGGGCCTTAATTTTATTTGCAAAATCCTTCACAGCAGCACCACCCAGATTGTGTTTGATTAAATAACTAGGAGAGGGTACATGTGCACTAGGGGGCCAGGCAGTCTTGAGGGCTACTTCTGAATTTTGTCTGTCACAGCACAACTAAAACATCCAGGGATGGATCTGACTTTTGGCGTGGCCACATCCAAGGTAACTCACTATCACCAGGACTCAACCTCGTTCCATACTGCAGAGCTTCATCCTCATGTGGGCTTCACTGGTGGTAAAAACAGCTCTGTGAGTAGACCATGTTTCCTGATTCCTCTTAGTTCCAGTCAGTCGGAGAGGGCCTTTGGTTCATGCCCATCCCTACCTAGATCCAGTCGTCATCACAAGAGGGATATGTATTCTGATTCTCCAAGCCTAGATCACATGCCTGTCTTTTTATTTATTTAAAATTTATTAAAGTATAGTTGATTCACAGTGTTAATTTTCTGCTGTATGGCAAAGTGACTCAGTTGTACATATATGTACATTCTTTTTATACACATATTCCAGGCCAGAATACTGGAGTGAGCAGCCTTTCCCTTCTCCAGGGGATCTTCCCAACCTAGGAATTGAACCCAGGTCTCCTGCATTGCAGGTGGATTCTTTACCAACTGAGCTATCAGAGAAGCCCAAGAATACTGGAGTGGGTAGCCTATCCCTTCTCCAGCAGATCTTCTCAACCCAGGAATCGAACTGGGGTCTCCTGCATTGCAGGTGGATTCTTAACTGAGCTATCAGGGATGCCCATAGTTGAGTCACAGTGTTGTAATTTTCTGCTGTATGGCAAAGTGACTCAGTTGTACATATATGTATATTCTTTTTAATATTCTTTCCCATTATGATTTATCACAGGATATTGAATATAGTTCCCTGTGCTATACAATAGAACCTTGTTGTTTATCCTGTATATGATAGTTTGCATATGCCCATCTCTGGACCCCGGAGAAGGCAATGGCACCCCGCTCCAGTACTCTTGCCTGGAAAATCCCACGGATGGAGGAGCCTGGTGGGCTGCAGTCCATGGGGTCGCTAAGAGTCGGACATGACTGAGCAACTTCACTTTCACTTTTCATTTTCATGCATTGGAGGAGGAAATGGCAACCCACTCCAGTGTTCTTGCCTAGAGAATCTCAAGGACAGGGGAGCCTGGTGGGCTGCCCTCTATGGGGTCGCACAGAGTCGGACACGACTGAAGTGACTTAGCATAGCATAGCATAGCATCTCTGGACCCAAGGCATGACGTTGACCAAGCCCAAATAACAAAGAAAGTGAGGTAAAGGTCGTATTCTAGAAAGATTGCTGTTTAGGAAAAGTTCTAGTCCTAAATAAAATGAAATTTTACGGAACTCCTTTATCAAGCATTATAAGAAAGTCAATCAGGAAAAGGCCACTACATTTAGAAGACAGGAAAACATTCCTGACCTTTAAAAGAGAAGTTTACTTTTTAAAGTGTTGAAATCAAACTCTACGGGTTTAAGAGGTACCTGATGAAATACAGTGTGGAATTTATACTACACTTTAACATGTTTTATGGTGAATAGGGGAGAAGTGACAGCCATTTGGAAATGTATCAAAGTCTGGGGATGATTGAGTGTGTTTGTAAGCTGTGAAGAAGTTTTTGGTAGAGAGAAGACTGAAGGAGAGACAGAGGGCAAAATTGACCCCAACAGGACCTGAGCCAGTAGGAGACAAAGAGCCCCCAAAATTTTCCCAGATTTTAAAGTGGTATGGGATTTTGGGGTGGTTTGGTCATTTGTCACTTCTGTGGAATAAACAGGTATCATTCCTTCCAACGTAATCATCTT
The DNA here is from genome assembly GCF_032452875.1 of Bos javanicus. Lineage (NCBI taxonomy): Eukaryota > Metazoa > Chordata > Mammalia > Artiodactyla > Bovidae > Bos > Bos javanicus. The sequence continues at coordinate 41,046,737 of NC_083890.1, forward strand.
ATAGTGATACTAAACCAATCCTTAGTCTCTGTCCGGCTATGTAATTGACAGAAAGACTTAGGCTTAGAGTAGTGATTCTCAAAGCCTGGTCCTTGGACCAGCAGCATTAACATTACCTGGGAACTTGGTAAACATGCAGGTTCTCTGGCCTCACCCCAGACCTACTGGATCAGAAATTTGGAGAGTGGGACCCAGAGACACAGTTTCACAAGCTCTCCGGGTGTTTCTGATAGCACTTCAAGTCTGAGAACCACTGCCTCAGAGCGTGCTCATCTCTCCTTCATATACCACGAGGGTTTCCATAACGATGGCTTTTGAGAAGCTAGGAAAATCGAGGATAAAGGCTCCTGGTGGTGGGGGAGGGGACTGCACGTCTTGAAAGGCGATGGCAACTGTTCAAAAGCCATTAGTGACTAAAAATAGAATAGACTTGAATAGAAGAGAGAAGGGTACGTTATAATTTAATTGTTCTCAGGTTCACGCAGTGCTTTCATTTTGATGACAGGCACAGAGGACCTCCCAAGTCCCTCCCTGGAGGACAGAGTGAGAAGGGTTGACATTATAGCTGAGAGTGGTGCTTCCTTTGGCGTAAGGATGAAGTCGTAGAACCGGTTTTGGATATGGATTGTTTAATTTAAATTCAGGCTCTTCTCGACACTCCTAGGAGGCTGCAGAAGAAGGGCATGGCAAGGTTTCTTTCATCGAGGAGCTTATAAACTTTCTGAGCCTTTCAAGACTTAAATCAATCCACTGGACTATAAAAAGACAATATACCAAAGTGCTGAATTGAAGAGAACCCGCGGTAGAGGCTGTAAGTGCTGTGGGCAGTCAGGAGAAGGAGAAATTGACATTGTGTCATTTTCATCTCTGGACAGAGGATGAAACTGTCAGCCTGGCGTAATTTCCCAGGTCTCATGGCAGAGTTTTAGACAACTTGGCAACTTTTTCTTCTTGCTCATTGTTTTCTTCCCGAATCTGTGAAAGCTTGTCAGAACTACTGAGTCAAAGTAAAGGTTTATATTTCATGACTTTGAACTTGAGAGAATGTTGATATTTGGGTTTATAGGAAAAACCAAATGTGTAGGAGATACTACATTTTCTCTGGTGTCTTTAGTGAAAAGAGACTCAAACAGAAGTTTGACTTACTCGTTTCAAACAGACTTTCAAACTCACTCCATTCATGGAAGAACATGAATGAGCCTGTCTGAGGATACCTTCATTGTGTAGATGAAGAAAGCAAATTACTGATTTTCCTTAGTGAAAAAATTAAGCAGTACCAGTTCTGCGATGGTAGGGAACAAGAAAACAGTTCAGATAAACACAATATTTCTGAGGCTTTTTGTTTTTATACACCATGCAGTTCTGGGATGGTAGGGAACAAGAAGACAGTTCAGACGGACACAGTATTTCCAAGGCTTTTTATTTCTATAAACCATGCTGCTTACCTGGGTAAATAAACAGATACCAAACCGAGAACCAAAAGAGAAGGCACTCAGACACTCTAGAAAGTGGGCAAAAATGCCATTTCAGTCCAGGAAAGAAATAATAAAGACGTTGTAATAGTCAAGAGGAAGCCAGCCAGTTTGGAACCTAATAGAAGGTAGTCAGAAGTGTTTTGTTTTGTTTTAAGAAGTTCACATGTAATGTGATCTGATTTTAGCCCTTTGCGGGGTAGTTTCTTAACTCCAGCTGTGGCATGTGGGTATGAAGAGGGAGCTTCACTTTACTTCATTGTGATAATGGGGTTATTTATGATGCCTTAGGAATCCACATTAAGTATGATATCTGTACTGAATGATGTTCCCCTAGCAAAAATTGCTAGCGTTTGTTGCTCTGATGGCCCAATAGTTGAAAAGAAGAATCGTTTCCTGTTTCAAGGTATTGAGAACGGTTCTGTTGATCATCTTTTGATCAAGGAGACTCATTTGAAATAGCCTGGGGGGAAAAGGATGAAATAACAGAACCTAATAGTACAGGTCTAGTGAGATCGCATAATGCAGAGGCTGTTTCCTCTGCCTAGAAATGTGATGCCGGGTAATTCTTGCTCATCTTTTTCTTCCCTGTTTAAATGTTGTTTTTGTAAGACAGATCCTCCTTCTAAGTGACATAACCCGTTATAGGGTGATTGCAAATTGCAGTGTTTATTTGTCCTTCTTGATGTCTATCTGATTTTAAAATTTTATGCATATGTTAAAAATAACATACTCTGATTTTTTAACATCTGTTCCGCTTGAGGCAATGAGGTCCTTAAAGGCCTGGTCCTTTGTCTGTTTTGTTCACTGTTGTGAACAAAGAACCTGTTGGGTATAGTAAGCTCCAAGTAAAAAATGTGTCCCGTGAATGAATGAATAAGAAAGCACTTTGTACACGTGAAACTAATTCAATGTTTTATGTCAATTACAACCTCTATTTTAGAAGAAAGAAAGCACTTTGTAAACTGAATTCACTATAAAAGTCATGGTTAAGTATTTTCATAGAAGACACCTCCTTTCTCTCTTTAATCCTCACTTTTTTCTCTCCAATTTTTTACTTCTTTAAAGGTGTGCTTGTCAGTGTTTTGCCAGTTCCAAACCTAAGATTTGGTATTATTCGTTCTTGCCTTTTTTTTTAAAGATAAGAGATCACATTTTTCCCTCAAAAATATTCTTTACCAACCACGCTAATGCTGGGATTCCAATTTTTGTTCAGTGTGCACTTATGACTTTGAAAGGAAAACATGGCTGGTACTTGTGAATGATTTATTTGGGAAGCAAACAAGATTCTAGAGTAGTATTTAACTTCTATTTCTTGTCATCCCCAAAGCCACTCTCATACGTCACTCTCTGCAAAAGTACACACGTCAAAATACCTTGAATAATATTGGCCTAGGAGAAGTTGCTCCTGGCCCTGTCTTACAGAAGGGCGGTTGAGGTGAGGGTGGGGGGGGGGTGGGAGGGGGAGGCAAGAAATCTAGATTCAAGAAATAATTAATGAGATACTGAGAGTAAACTCAGGTCTTTTCTTTAAAAGCAGCAAACAAACAAAAATCACCCAGCCCTTTCCCAGAAGGGCCTCCACGTGCCACTTCTTTTTTTTCTTTTTTAGATCCTCATTTCTTTTCTTATTTTTTATTTAAGGATAATTGCTTTACAGAATTTTGTTGTTTTCTGTCAAACCTCAACATGAATCAGCCATAGGTATACATATGTCCCCTCCCTTTTGAACCTCCCTCCCATCTCCCGCCCCATGGCACCCCTCTAGATTGATACAATGCCCCTTTTTGAGTTTCTTGAACCATACAGCAAATCCCCATTGTCTGTCTGTTTTACATATGGCAATTTAAGTTTCCATGTTCCTCTTGCCATACATCTGACCCTCTCCTCCCCTCTCCCCATGTCCATAAAGTCTATCCTCTGTCTTTTTCTCCATTGCTGCCCTGAAAATAAATTCTTGAGTACATTTTTCTAGATTCCATATATATGTGTTAGAATATGATATTTATCTTTCTTTCTGACTCACTTCACTTTGTATAATAGGTTCTAGGTTCATCCACCTCATCAGAACTGACTCAAATGTGTTCCTTTTATGGCCGAGTAACATTACATTGTGTATATGTACCACAGCTTCTTTATCCATTCATCTGTCGATGGACATCTAGGTTGCTTCCATGTTCTAGCTATTGTAAATTGTGCTGCAATGAACAATGGGATACACCTGTCTTTTCAATTTTGGTTTCCTCAGGGTATATGCCTAGGAGTGGGATTGCTGGGTAATATGGTAGTTTTATTCCTAGTTTTTTAAGGAATCTCCATACTGTCGTCCACAGTGGCTGTGTCAATTTGCATTCCCATCAACAGTGCAAGAGTGTTCCCTTTTCTTCTCACCGTCTCCAGCATTTATTGTTTGTAGACTTTTTGATGATGGCCATTCTGACTGGTGTGTGGTGATATCTCATTGTAGTTTTGATTTGCATTTCTCTAATAATGAGCGATGTTGAGCATCTTTTCATGTGTTTGTTAACCACCTGTATGTCTTCTTTGGAGAAATGTCTGTTTTGGTCTTTTTCCCACTTTTTGATTGGGTTGTTTGTTTTTCTGGTATTGAGTTATATGAGATGCTTGTATATTTTGGAGATTAATCCTTTGTCAGTTGTTTCATTTGATATTATTTTCTCCCATTCTGAGGGTTGTCTTTTCAGCTTGCTGATAGTTTCCTTTGCTGTGCAAAAGCTTTTAAGTGTAATCACGTCCCGTTTGTTTACTTTTGTTTTTATTTCCGTTACTCCAGGAGGTGGGTCATAGAGGATCTTGCTTTGATTTATGTCATCGAGTGTTCTGCCTATTTTTTCCTCTAAGAGTTTTATAGTTTCTGGTCTTACGTTTAGGACTTTAATCCATTTTGAGTTTATCTTTGTGTGTGGTGTTAGGAAGTATTCTAATTTCATTCTTTTACATGTGGCTGCCCAGTGTTCCCAGCACCATTTATTGAAGAGGCTTCAATATTGAAGAGGTTTAATTTTGTACAGCTTTTGCACAGCAAAGGAAACTATAAGCAAGGTAAAAAGACAACCCTCAGAATAGGAGAAAATAATAGCAAGTGAAACAACTGACAAAGGATTAATTTCCAAAATTAATTGTATATTCTTTCCTCCTTTGTGCCTGGGTTTATTTCTGGGCTTTCTGTCTTGTTCCATTGGTCTATATTTCTGTTTTTGTGCCAGTACCATACTGTCTTGATGACTGTAGCTTTGTAGTATAATCTGAAGTCAGAAAGGTTGATTCCTCCAGCTCCATTCTTCTTTCTCAAGACTGCTTTGGCTATTCAGAGTCTTCTGTGTTTCCATATGAACTGTGAAATTTTTTGTTGTAGTTCTGTGAAAAATGTCATTGGTAATTTGATAGAGGTTGCATTGAATCTGTAGATAGCATTTGGTAGTATAGTCATTTTCACAATATTGATTCTTCCTACCCAAGAACATGGATATCTCTCCATCTGTTTTATGTCATCATTGATTTCTTTCATTAGTGTCTTACAATTTTCTGTGTACAGGTCTTTGGTCTCTTTAGGTAAGTTTATTCCTAGATATTTAATTCTTTTTGTTGCAATGGTGAATGGGATTTATTCCTTAATTTCTCTTTCTGATTTTTCATTGTTAGTATATAGAAATGTAAGTGATTTCTGTGTATTAGTTTTGTATCCTGCAACCTTGCTAAATTCACTGATTAGCTCTAGTAATTTTCTGATTCTATCTTTAGAGTTTTCTATGTACAGTATCATATCATCTACCAACAGTGAGAGCTTTACTTCTTCTTTTCCAATCTGGATTCCTTTTATTTCTTTTTCTTCTCTGATTGCTGTAGCTAGGACTTCCAAAACTATGTTGAATAATAGTGGTGAGAGTGGACACCCTTGTCTTGTTCCTGATCTTAGAGGGAGTGCTTTCAGTTTTTCACCATTGAGAATAATGTTTGCTGTAGGCTTATCATATGTGGCCTTTACTATGTTGAGGTAGGTTCCTTCTATGCCCATTTTTTTTTAAGAGATTTTGTTGTAAATGGGTGCTGAATTTTGTCAAAGGCTTTTTCTGCATCTATTGAGATGATCATATGGTTTCTATCTTTCAGCTTCTTAATATGGTGTATCCCATTGACTGGTTTGCATATATTGAAGAATCCTTGCATTCCTGGAATAAACCCAACTTGATCATGGTGTATGTGCTTTTTGATGTGTTGCTAAATTCTGTTTGCTAAAATTCTGTTGAGGATTTTTGCATCTATGTTCATCAGTGATATTGGCCTGTAGTTTTCTTTTTTTGTGTTGTCTTTGGTTTTGGTATCAGGATGATGGTGGCCTTGTAGAATGAGTTTGGAAGTGTTTCCTTCCTCTGCAATTTTTTGAAAGAGTTTTAGAAGGATATGCGTTAGCTCTTCTCTAAATGTTTGATAAAATTCTCCTGTGAAGCCATCTGGTTCTGGGCTCTTTTTGGGGGGAGATTTTTGATCACAGCTTCAATTTCAATGCTTGTAATTGGGGTCATAATTTCTATTTCTTCCTGGTGCAGTCTTGGAAGATTGAACTTTTCCTAGAATCTGTCCATTTCTTCCAGGTTATCCATTATATTGCCATATAGTTGTTCGTAATAGTCTCTTATAATCCTTTGTATTTTTGCATTGTCTCTTGTAACCTCTCATTTTTCATTTCTAATCTTGTTGATTTGATTCTTCTCTTTTTTCTTGATGCATCTGGCTAAAGGCTTGTCAATTTTGTTTGTCTTCTCTAAGAACCAGTTTTTAGTTTTGTTAATCTTTTCTATTGTTTGTTCCTTTCATTTGTTTTTCATTTATTTCTACTCGGATCTTTATGATTTCTTTCCTTCTACTAATTTTGGGGGGTTTTTGTTCTTTTTCTAGTTGTTCTAGGTGTAAAGTTATACTGTCTATTCGATATTGTTTCTTGAGGTAGGATTATATTGCTATAAACTCTTTTTTTTTTTTTGACTGCTTTTGCTGCGTCTCATAGGTTTTGAGTTGTCATGTTTTCATTGTCATTTGTTTCTAGAAATTTTTTTATCTCTCTTTTGATTTCTTCAGTAACCTGTTGGTTATTTAGAAACGTGTTGTTTAATCTCCGTGTGTTTGTGTTTCTGACAGTTTTTTTTCTTATAATTGATATCTAGTCTCATAGCATTGTGGTCAGAGAAGATGCTTGATACAATTTCAATTTTCTTAAATTCACTGAGGTTTGATTTGTGACCCAAGATGTGGTCTATCCTGGAGAATGTCCTATGTGCACTTAAGAAGATGTTTTCTTCTGCATTTGGATGGAATGTCCTGAAGATATCAATGAGATCCATCTCATCTAATGTATCATTTAAGACGTGTTTCCTTTTTTTTTTCCTCTTTTTTTAAATTTCATTTTATTTTTAAACTTTACATAATTGTATTAGTTTTGCCAAATATCAAAATGAATCTGCCACAGGTATACATGTGTTCCCCATCCTGAACCCTCCTCCCTCCTCCCTCCCCATACCGTCCCTCTGGGTCGTCCCAGTGCACTAGCCCCAAGCATCCAGTATCGTGCATCGAACCTGGACTGGCAACTCACTTCATACATGATATTTTACATGTTTCAATGCCATTCTCCCAAATCTTCCCACCCTCTCCCTCTCCCACAGAGTCCATACGACTGTTCTATACATCAGTGTCTATTTTGCTATCTCCTATACAGGGTTATTGTTACCATCTTTCTAAATTCCATATATATGCGTTAGTATACTGTATTGGTGTTTTTTTTTTTCTGGCTTACTTCACTCTGTATAATAGGCTGCAGTTTCATCCACCTCATTAGAACTGATTCAAATGTATTCTTTTTAATGGCTGAGTAATACTCCATTGTGTATATGTACCATAGCTTTCTTATCCATTCATCTGCTGATGGACATCTAGGTTGCTTCCATGTCCTGGCTATTATAAACAGTGCTGCGATGAACATTGGGGTACACATGTCTCTTTCCCTTCTGGTTTCCTCAGTGTGTATGCCCATCAGTGGGATTGCTGGATCATAAGGCAGTTCTATTTCCAGTTTTTTAAGGAATCTCTACACTGTTCTCCATAGTGGCTGTACTAGTTTGCATTCCCACCAACAGTGTAAGAGGGTTCCCTTTTCTCCACACCCTCTCCAGCATTTATTATTTGTAGACTTTTGGATTGCAGCCATTCTGACTGGCGTGAAATGGTACCTCATAGTGGTTTTGATTTGCATTTCTCTGATAATGAGTGATGTTGAGCATCTTTTCATGTGTTTGTTAGCCATCTGTATGTCTTCTTTGGAGAATGTCTGTTTAGTTCTTTGGCCCATTTTTTGATTGGGTCATTTATTTTTCTGGAGTTGAGCTGTAGGAGTTGCTTGTATATTTTTGAGATTAGTTGTTTGTCAGTTGCTTCATTTGCTGTTATTTTCTCCCATTCTGAAGGCTGTAAGACGTGTTTCCTTACTAATTTTCTGTTTTGATGATCTGTCCACTGGTGTGAGTGGGGTGTGAAAGTCTCCTACTATTATTGTTTTACTGTCAATTTCTCCTTTTATGTCTGTTAGTGTTTGTCTTATATATTGAGGTGCTCCTATGTTGGGTGCACAGATATTTGCAATTGTTATGTCTTCCTTTTGGATTGATCCCTCAGTCATTATGTAGTGTCCTTCCTTATCTCTTGTAATCTTTATTTCAAGGTCTATTTTGTCTGATATGAAGATTGCTACTTCAGCTTTCTTTTGCTTCCCATTTGCATGGAATACATTTTTCCATCCTCTCACTTTCAATCTATATGTGTCTTTAGGTCTGAAGTAGGTTTCTTTTAGACAGCATATATATTGGTCTTGTTTTTGTATTCAACCAGTCTGTCTTTTGTTTGGAGCATTTAATCCATTTACATTTAAAGTAATTATTGATATATATGTTCCTATTGCCATTTTAAAAAATTGTTTGGGGTTGATTTTGTAGATCTTTTTGCTTCTCTTGTATTTCTTGTATAAGTCCCTTTAACATTTGTTGTAAAGTTGGTTTGGTACTGAATTCTCTTAACTTTTGCTTGTCTGAAAAGCTTTTTATTTCTCCATTAAGTTTGAATAAGATTATTGCTGGGTACTATAATCTTTGTTTTCTATTTTTCCCTTTCAATACTTTAAATATATCCTGCCATTCCCTTCTGGCCTGCAGAGTTTCTGCTGAAAGATAGCTGTTAAGCATATGGGATTTCCCTTGTATGTTACTTGTTGCTTCTCCCTTGCTGCTTTTAATATTCTTTCTTTGTGTTTAGTCTTTGTTAGTTTGATTAGTATGTGTCTTGGCGTGTTTCTCCTTGGGTTTATGCTGTATGGGACTGTGTGACTCTTGGATTTGATTAACTATTTTGTTTTCCATGTTGGGGAAATTTTCAGCTATAATCTCTTCAAAAATTTTCTCAAACCCTTTGTTTTTCTCTTCTTCTTCTGGGACCCCTATAATTTGAATGTTGGTGCATTTGATATTGTTCCAGAGGTCTATGAGTCTATCCTTGGTTCTTTTCATTCTTTTTTACTTTATTCTGCTCTTCAAATATTATTTTCACCATTTTATCTTCCAGCTCACTGATTCGTTTTTCTGCTTCAGATATTCTGCTATTGATTCCTTCTAGAGTATCTTTAATTTCAGTAATTGTGTTGTTTGTCTCTATATGTTTATTCTTTAATTCTTCTAAGTCTTTGTTAATTGATTCTTGCATTTTCTCCATTTTGTTTTCAAGGTTTTTGATCATCTTTACTCTCATTACTCTGAATTCTTTTTCAGGTAGTTCGCCTATTTCCTCTGCATTTCTTTGGACTTCTGTGTTTCTAGTTTGTTCCTTCATTTGTGTAATATTTCTCTGTCTTTTCATTATTGTTTTTTTAACTTATTGTGTTTGAGGTCTCCTTTTCCCAGTCTTCAAGGTTGAATTCTTTCTTCCTTTTGGTTTCTGCCCTCCTAAGGCTGGTCCATTGGTTTGTGTAAGCTTTGTATAGGGTGAAATTTGTGCTGAGTTTCTGTCTGTTTTTCCTCTGATGGGCAAGGCTGAGTGAGGTGGTGATCCTGTCTGCTGGTGATTGGGTTTGTATTTTTGTTTTGCTTGTTGTTTAGATGAGGCGTCCTGCACAGGGTGCTGCTGTGGTTGGGTGATGCCCGTCTTGTATTCAGATGGTTTCCTTTGTGTGAGTTCTCACTATCCGATACTCCCTAGGGTTAGTTCTCTGGTTGTCTAGTGTCTTGGAGTCAGTGCTCGCACTCCAAAGTTCAGGGCTTGATCTCTCTCCAAAGACCAGCCTAGGTCCAGTCTACCAAGAGGAATTTCACCTGAAATGAAAGGACCTTTACTTGAGCTCCAAAAACCAGTGCACAAGAACACAATGGAGATCTCTGATGCAGCAGATACTGGGTATTGCCTGCCACGTGGCCAGGCCTCCTTGGATTGCAGCAGATGACCAGACGGTCTGTCCTTGGCAGTGGTCAGCAGAACTCCACATACCACTTCTATCATGTTATCCTTGGTGGCTGGAAATGGCAGATGGCCAAGTGGAAAATTTCATAGCCCTGCAAACATCAGCACACTAAACACTGCAGACCAGCAGTGCGAGCGAGCTGGGTGGTGTGGACCAAATAATCATGTCCCCGGCACATGCCTTCCTTATTAGTTTTGGTCTCCTCTTTCTCTTCCCTTCCTGTTCCAAGGCTTTACTTTCTTTCTCCCTGAGATTCCAGACAGCTCTGTTTCCTGCCCTGTGAACCCCTTGACCACTAGGTGGAAGGAGAAACATTTGGACGCTTGGGTGCACCGGCGATGGTTGATTGTGGGTGCCTTGCCAAAGCTGACTTTTATATTCTGGCTCAGAGCTAAGCTACAGACTTCTGACGGTGAATAATCCTTTGTGTTTACGGGGCGCCTTTCTTCTTGGGAACTTGGAGTGCCTTGCCAAAGTGTTCTTATTGATCTTCCCAACAATTTGGTGAGGTATGAATACGGCAAAAGGTCATAGTCCGGGCACCCGCCCTTTTGCAAGAGCGTCAACTCGGGTGGCTTATTTTGAGGCCATGTTGCAAGTTTGCATCTCAGCTGGGATTGCGTCTGAAGTCTCCCAAAATTGGCTTCAACTTTGGGGTGGGGGTGGGGGAAACGCTTGGCTGCACCATGCCGTCTCCTGGGGCAAGAGCAAAAATATCGCATTTCCTTTTTAAGCAAAGTGTACTGGAAAATGGTCTTTGGTGAATTACCCATCAGTCTAATTGATCTTCGTTTGTTGCGATAACAAGGGATTTGACGGAGTGTTCAGCTTTTTATTTTCTCTTCTGTTCCCACGCTAGGTACTTCTCCCTTCTCTGTGAAAGGAAGAAAGAACACACCTAGGCCCAGGAGCACTCCAGCTTCTTGTGGGAAGTCTCCATGGTGACGTACAAGCTGGGGCTACCTGTGAACCGCGCATAGTGAATGTTGTAAGTTAACAAGAGTCGAATCTGCACTGGCTTGCCTTGCAACGGTTTGTGAATCACTGGATGCTCGAGCCAGGGTGCTGAAGACGTGTTAGCATTAGCTCTAGGTGATCCTCCAATTAATTTCTTCTTCTTCTTTTTTTTTAAAGGGGAGAGGTTCTGTAGTTATTTGCTGTGAAGTTGACTTTCTCAGCTTCTGTTGGGAACTGCTGATTCTCTCCTTCTGGAATAAAAGGGTGGAAGACAGTGATTATTTCAGCCTAGAGCCAAGTTTATAGCAGCCTCTTTAAACCCTGCTCTGCAGTTCTTTTAGGTTAGTAGATATGGGGTAAAACCTTACAGGCTAATGATTCCCAATCAGGGAATCACACTCTGTCATTATTTTCTTTACATGGGGTTTTTGATTGGAAGGAAATGTTTCTGGCGTTGAAAAATCTGAGGTATGCAAGCTAGTACGGTCAGCTCTTCAGGGTGCTTTTCTTGCTTAAAATTGGCTGATTTACTGGTTTTTGTCAGGCTGCTGGGTTGGGATTTTGAGATGAGTGGTTTCTGCATTCAGCTGCTGGTCACCTTTCATGAGGAGGTATAGGATCCAGTAATTGAAGAGAAAGCACACTGTGGGCTTCCAGAAGCTTTAGTTTACCACAGAACTTAAGGGTTCACTCAGCTCTGCTGCTTTCTGGAGATTTTACCTCATTGCTAGACTGTGTCATAAGAAAAAAATGCTTAGAGCTTTGTCCAGGAAAGAATAAAACTACAGGAAATCCAGGCTAGCCTATGAACATATTACCTTCAAATTTTAGAACATGAAGCGCCATCTTTGACTAGGTTTTTTTGTGTGTGTGGAAATATCTATCATATATATTTGTGCACACACATCTTTACATATTTGTGTGTATGTGTATTAAATATAAACATGTATATACACATATGTGTGTGTGTGTATATATATATAACTGTGCATTAAGTTTTCAGTTTCTTAATAATTTGGTCAGGAAAGTTTTCCAGGCATTTATTACCTATTTTTTTTCCAGTTGCATAAACAATTTTGAGAGAGCAAGGAGCAGTGATATGAGGGCATGTGTCTAGGAGAAAAAGCATTTACCGTTGAAAAGATAAATTTCCACTGAAATTTTATTTCTTGGTTTTCTAAAAATTTGTATTAAATATGCATGTTTATCCATATTTCCTGAGGGTTAAATAGCCATATTAAAATAAGCTTATTGAACTCGAGCGCTCCCAGTGCCTCAGGGTAAGTGGGTGATGGGGGGTGCTGGTGTTTTCATGGATTCTCATTTTGTACATATGATCACATTGGTTCTGGTGGAAAGTACAGGGCTCCTAGAATTATTGACCTCAATTCTATTTCTGGTCCTAAGGTCAAGGTCAAGGTCAAAGTTTGCAACCTTGGGCAAGTCACCGACTCCTGCAAAGTGTTGGTTTATAATCTGTGTTGCTCTATGCTGCTTGTTTATTGATGAGTCTCCATCTTAGTTTGGGGTTCCCACAAGCAGCAGAATCTTATTTAAAAAAATTCTTATTCTAAAAGCTTCTATCACTATTAAGGAATACTTTGGGGGCCCTGTTAGATCTGGGTGCTACTATAGCTGTATGTTTTTCTAGAAAGTATTTCCCAATCAGGTAGCCAACAGAATGCACGTCTGATGATGTTTTTTTAAGCATCTTTTAACCTAGGAAACAAGTATCTTATGGAAAAGTGCTGTAGATTTCAGGCTACATTTAAAAAGAACAGTGCAGGAACTATAATCAATATAGCTTTTGTTTCGAATCTGGTGGTGTGTGTTTTTGTTTTAAACCATTGCTTTGAACTGCTCATGTGATACCCTGTCAGACCTCAAACATTAAGTGAGGTTTTCAAAGACATTCTAGAGTGTAAACCTTAAGATGCCACAACTTAAAGTCATTTAAAAATCCTTCTGTAAATGGAATGGGTTGAGCAAGAGGAAGAAAATGCTAAATTCTTTTGAACTCCAAAGGACTTTTTCTTCCAAATTACATTCGCTTGGGGAGGCGGGGGAAGTCCCAGTTTTCTTAGTAAATTTGGAAGTTAGTAACCTTTTGCAGTCGTGCTATATTTTTACAGCACTGAGTTAGTTCAGTTCAGTTCAGTCACTCAGTCATGTCCGACTCTTTGCGACCCCATGAATCACAGCACGCCAGGCCTCCCTGTCCATCACCAAATCCCGGAGTTCACTCAGACTCACGTCCATCAAGTCTGTGATGCCATCCAGCCATCTCATCCTCTGTCGTCCCCTTCTCCTGCCCCCAATCCCTCCCAGCATCAGAGTCTTTTCCAGTGAGTCAACTCTTCGCATGAGGTGGCCAAAGTACTGGAGTTTCAGCTTCAGCATCATTCCTTCCAAAGAAATCCCAGGGCCGATCTCCTTCAGAATGGACTGGTTGGATCTCCTTGCAGTCCAAGGGACTCTCAAGAGTCTTCTCCAACACCACAGTTCAAAAGCATCAATTCCTTGGCACTCAGCTTTCTTCGAAGTCCAACTCTCACATCCATACATGACCACAGGAAAAACCATAGCCTTGACTAGACGGACCTTTGTTGGCAAAGTAATGTCTCTGCTTTTGAATATGCTATCTAGGTTGGTCATAACTTTCCTTCCAAGGAGTAAGCGTCTTTTAATTTGATGGCTGCAGTCACCATCTGCAGTGATATTTTCTCCTTATTTTGGTATCCTGGTGTCCCAAAGCCATGCCATTATAATAGAGGAGGCAGGAGATTTTTCGAAGGACTTGAGCTTGCATGTAGATGGGGTATGGTGGAGGGTAGATGAACGTGTTAGTAATAATCATGGCAGCTGCTGGAATTAGTGGTGTCCATCTTCGGCAGCTTGTTGCCCCAGACTCACTACCTTTGTTGTTCTCTGTTTGTCCCCATCGTCCACCTGTCAAATGCCACTGTGGCTCTTGCAGATGGACTTTGCTCCTCAAAGTGTCTCAAACTGGCTCTAAGGTGTGGTATCTTGTACAGAGAGAAGAGGCAAGAAAACTGACCTAGGAGTTGGAAGACCTGGATTTTACCCATGGTGCTGCAATTAACCCTACAGCCTTGAGGACCCGTTTTATCTTGAGTAATATGAGAAAGTTGAGTGTAGAGAGCTCTGATGATTCTTCTAAAGACTCTAACATTGCTTCGAATATCAACTTTGGATGAGGCTGGCTGGATGGTCACTTTCCCCTGTTTGGCCTCTTAGAGTCAGTGATCTGGCACAACTTCAGTTTATTGATACAAGAGCATTTAAAACATTGAGCACAGTCTTGTGGTTAAAAAACCAAAAAAAAAAAGAATTATTGTGTGTGTCACAACAACACTACCCTTTGCAGAGGACCTTCCCAGGGAACATGTGACAGTAGAAAGGTGTTCACTTGAGCACTTTTTCTAAGAATGCAGTTTTAGTCATTTGAATTTAGGATCCATACTCATCGGTCTTTTTGAAAATTAAATATGAGCCACTTTTGAAATTTAACTTTTGAAAAATAATCCACCTCTGTTCTCAAATATTACTTAGTATATAAACCGGGAGGCCGTGATCTGTAATTCTCTTCTGAGCTGCTCTGCTTTCTTGAGTAGCTCTTCTCCAGCTGCCTCTTTTAAGCAGCCTTCCCCGACCTATATAAAGCAGCACCTTGTCCCTGTATCCTCTAGCCCAGGGGTCCCCAAACTCCAGGATCGAATGCCTGATGATCTCAGGTGGAACTGAGGTAATAATAATATGAATAAAGTGCACAGTAAATATTGGAGAAGGAAATGGCAACCCACTCCAGTGTTCTTGCCTGGAGAATCCTAGGGACAGGGGAGCCTTGTGGGCTGCCGTCTATGGGGTCGCACAGAGTCGGACACGGCTGAAGCGACTTAGCAGCAGCAGCAGTAAGTGCAATGTGCTTGAATCATCCCCAAACCATCTCCCATCCCCTCCCCGGTCTGTGGAAAAATTTTTTTCCCACAAACTGGTCCCTGATGCCACCAAGGTTGGGGACCGCTTCTCTAGCCTACTTTTTTTTTTCTTTTAAGCACCGTACATTTTATACATGCATTTATTAATTGCCCTATCTCCTCAACTAGACTGTAGGATCCACAAAAACAGGGATGTTGTTCTTATTATTTTCCTGGTGAATCTATAACGCCTAAAATGCGGCTTGTCCTAAAGTGGGCACTCAGTAAATATTTGTCAAGCAACTAAGGACAGAGTGAGCCTGTGCCTGGGTTTCTCCTGTGGGAGCCTAAGCCATTCAGAAAAGAGCCCAAAACATGGTTCTTATGCAAACGGCTTCAATCTGATAGTAGTTTGGTCAGGTAGAGGGTGACATGCAAAGACTAGTTCACTGTCTTTTCCTTAGAAGTAGACGTCAAATGTTGACAATGTATATAAGTCAATGTGGGAAAGGAAGCTGTTTGTTTAAAAAAAAAAAAAAAGGCTTCATGGAACTATCAATAGTGTTTGGGGATTTTCTGATACTTAAATTCTGCCTGATGTGTGTTTCCTCTCCTCTTCCATTTGAGTGGTTTGCTTTATGGGTTGTTTGTGAGCAGCCTGCCCTGGCATTCTGTGAAAGGCAGGGTGTTGTGTTTTATAATCCCATTATTTTATCATCTTTCATGTTTTCCATTTCCAAAGTGAGAGATAGACTTGGCGTCGTCGGTTTACCTAGAAATTCACCATTTACTGAATAGCATCATTTTCATTTTCTTTCCTTTTGAGAGATGTGTACTTTGGAATGAAGGAATAGTGAACTGATACAAATTGGGTCCATCGAATGTCTCTCTGGTGGGAAGGGAGAAACCAACAATCACTTTCTTAGGGAGGCATTGTCTTCTGTGGCTTTTGAGGATAGCAGGTATCAAGGTTTCTTGAAGTTTTTGTTTATCAACCCCCTTTTCAGAGTGCAGGAGTTACATTATTCCTGGGAAGAAATGGAAAGACTGAAATAAACACCTTTGTGCCTATTTAGACAGCATTATGCTGTCTTTATAAGCTTTGAAAAATGGGAACTGAATTTCCAGTCTCCAGAGTGAGAGAATTACATATACACACTCTAATCAGAGCGATTTGGGAATTTCCCTATGTGTCTGTCAATTTGTACCTTTTAGATTTGCCATCTGTGATACCAATTTTTTTTTATGATCTCTAGTGCTATCATAGAAAAAAAACTGAAGTCGATAAAAGGGATCACAAGGGAAGAGATTTTACTATTAGATAAATGAGGGGAAAGTCTCTTTTTAAAAAATTCTTTGCTTATAATGACCCTACCAGTTGGTCTGCATGTTATAAAGGCAAAGAGGCTCTCATATTTCATGCAAGCACTCTGGGTGTTCTTTATGTAGCCTCAAGTCTTCTAGAGTTTTCTCTTTCACCCATTTCTTTCTCTTTCCCAAACTTCCTCCAGTTGCTTCTTCTAGATGGCCTCACTCATTCCTGGCCATTGCTGCCTTGCGGCTGGTGGTAGTGCTGGGGGCTCTGCATGAGCTGCTGAGAACTGAGAATTGATGTCAGCCCTACTTCTGAGTTGCTTGGCCGAGGGCAGCCCATCCCAGGCACACCTGTTTTCCTCGACATCGTCTTCCCCACCTGCTCAGCCCACTTGCCTTAGCATCTCAGAGAGGAAGAGAGAAATACCCAAAGTGCTGAGCAGTTGTGGCAGGAAAAACATTCGTGTATCTTCTGCAGTGTTTTGTCCTGTAAAGGAACGTGTCCACAGCCTGGTCAGACCGCTTTCTAACAGAGTAGTGCTGAAGTAAAAAGGTTTTATGTTCTGTTTACTGTTTTGAATTCACTGACTGGATCCTGTTTATGAAAAGACTGGTGTGCTCAGGTCTGTGAGGGAGGCAGGGGTGAGTCATCTGTATTCAGTGCCCTCTGGGATTTTCCCTCCACTGTGCTGGTCAATACTGGTCAGCACAGAGTCAGTGTTCCGAAGCGGGTGTGAGTACGATTCCTGAGACTTGGGTTTTCAGAGAAGGAAGGATTCACAGACAACTGAGCATCTGAATTCGGCCTTGAAACGGGGGTTGGATTTCCACCCCATATATGTGTGTGTTTTGAGAAGGCGGCAGAGCGACAGAAGATAACTCAAGTCTTTTTGTTTAACTGCTTCTTCACCTGGGCATGTGAGACCTCAGAATCCGTGAGGACTGAGGTGCCATGACCACTGATCCAGACGTGGAGTAGGGGCTTGGGCACGTGGGACCCATTCCTCTTCGGAGTCATTTTATGTGTTTATGAGCAATAGCTAAAGCAAGAATTTGGGTCACTTAGAGAAGCGGCATCTCCCCAACCTGTGTAAAATGTAGTGTTTTCAACTGAACTTCAGGCTGAAACCGCACCCAGGACTAAAAATGTGTTTCTCAAGTGGAGTGCCTTTGACACGCTCGCTGTGGGAGAATCTGTGTACACCGAAGGCAGGGCGAGGATGCCTGGATGGGGGTGATGCCCAGGACGGGGAGTCTTAAGCCACTGCAAATTCTTCCAGACAGAGATCAAATCTTTTTCCTACTTGGTAACTTGGAGACTGATCAGCTCTACCACCTTTGTTATAAATATGTATGAATATGATGGTCATGTATAAATATGAGTGATGTATGTCTTTCTTTCCAAGTATATCATCATAGTAGTATTTTCATTCTTCGTCTAAAAGACTGTTGTTTCTCTTTTGTTTTCTTAGAGGAAAGAGTGAGACACAGATAGGGACTAAATGACATCGTTTTGTCATAAAGCCAAAACAAAACCTGATGGTTCTTACCAGCAAACGTATCAATTTTGGGGACAGATGTATAAAGACAAATGAATAATTTCACTCTTTTAATTTCCCACATTTTTTAACTTTTGTGAAACAGTCTTTTTTTTTTTTTTTTTTAAGAAAATCATTCATCCCTCCCTCCCTCAACATTTCATACTAAATTTCCAGTGCTAGCTATGTCATAAATGATGGTAGGTGGACTTGCAGAGTGAAAGAATGGATCCATCTTCTCTATGTCCTGAGGATTTTGTTAACCTTTTGCAGACCCCTGAATAAGAATGTTATATAATTCAAAAAAAAAAAAACTCTTTTGCAACAAGTATAAGCTGCTTTTAAGGTGAGATAGTAAAATTAGCTGTTTGACATCTGTGTTGGAGGATGTTAGTGTCTTGGTGTCAGCTCCTCTACTTTTTAAGGTATTTATTTGGCTTTGCTGGGTCTTAGTTGCATCCAGCGTGATCTTTAGTTGCAGCGTGTGGGATCTAGTTCCCTGACCAGGGCTTGAACCTGAGCCCCCTGCACTGGGAGCGCAGTCTTAGCCAACGGACCACCAGGGAAGGCCCCAGTTCTCTATTTGTGCTTCTGTCCTGAAACTACTTCCTTAAGTAGACTCCCCCGAAGTAGAAACCTTAATGGGATGCAAATGGCAACGTCCTTCAGAATCTTTTTATTTCCAAAATTCAATTAAGTTCTCGTCATGCTCTTTGGACTCCTCAGCATCTTATTCCACCTCTAACTCGCACATCTTTCTCAATACCTTTATCACGCATGTCTTATGACCTTCTGGCCACAAGTGTCCAGCATTAGGACTTGTCCACAGCGCCAACAGAATTCACTGCTTGAGACCCCTGCACAGGTAGGCGCTGGACTGTGCTACATCTTTCATTCTGGACATAAGCCATCCTCACGTCGGGACGTCGATGTTTTGCATATTTGGAAATGAAAATGCTCTTGCTAAAATTATTTTCTAAAAATTTTGTATTAGGTGGCTCTTCACTTCATTTTTCTTTCTTTCCCCCGCAGCCTTTGCAGCTCGCGTACAACTGAAAAATTGTCATTTCTCCAGGGCTAACATCCAAGACTTTGATAGGCAGTCGCAATGCCTGGGGCTCCTATGAGTTGCTGCCCATTCTAAGCATCGTAAGACTTACCTTGCAGAACAAAGAGAACTGGACCCAAAGATCGTCCCCTTCTTCTGACCTGGCAAGCTCTTCTTTCCCAGTGTCCTTTGTCTTTCTCTCTTTGTTCTCCAAGAAAAGGGGGGGATGAGATTAGGATGCTATTGTTCAGAACGGGGACAGCTATTGCCTGTGCAAACAGAGTTTTCCTTTCCCTTTCTTTGGCAGCTTCAGTTGTTCTACCTGTTTCTGGCTCTCCTCCTTCCGCAGTGAACCTTTCTGCCCCGCCCCACTTTCAGGAGACTAATAAATTAAAGATACAAGTGCCAGTTGGCTCCTGTGAATCTACCAGCTCACATAATTCCGAACGTCATTCAGCCTCTATCTTTAGTGAGGTTTTAGCCCTTTCTGTGTCACCACCGCATCAAGCTCATGTGTACATTAAGGGTAGTACGTCAAGGTGAGAGCTCTCTGCTGGGTTATGTTAGGCCGTCACTCCTTTAGTGGCGCAGACAAGCTGCCAATTGGTATCTTGTTGCTGTCATTGGAGTTTGCAGTCCAGGTCCCCAGCTCTGCTGGCGATCTATTTCTGAGTCCCAGCAATGACGCCAGTTGTCCTGGCAACCTGCTGGCTGGCGCATCCATAAAGGCCAGCAGAGGGATGGCAGTGGACGAGGGTGGCCTCCAGAGGGCTGGAAGGGAGTTGGCAGTCACCTTGCTCAAAGAGGATTTTCCATTTCCTGCATCTGGGCTGGCCTCCAGGAAGAAGATGTCCATATCATGGGAGTGCCGCTTGGGACTGTGAACCACATGGTCTTTCTCGTCCAGATAGCATCCCGTGGAGAATAACACACTGATTAGTGGCTGATCCAGGCAGAGTGTGGGGACTGCCAGACCAGGGTGCTGGCTGATCTCAGGACGTTAGATGGTGTCAGCTTTTCTTGTGAATCGGGTCAACGTTCCTGTTGTTCATCAGCACTGGTGTTCGGAGTTGGGGACATGGGGTAGATGTTTGGGAAGAGTCAGAGGTCGAGAGAGGAGGGTAGAAGGGAAACACCACAGTGGATCTTGACTCCTTGTCCTGTTGACAGGTCTGGCCTAAAAGCAGTTGAGTGTAACTAGAGCTCTCTGACTGGGCTCCAGTAATTATCTGTGTTCGCAGCATTGCACAGGAGCACCCCTTGTCCTCTTCTCTTTAATTCCTCTCCTCCTCCCTTGATGTCAAGTTGAATTGGCACTAAATGACTTGCCCCTCCCTCCTGATTTGGATCCAAAAGAACACAGAAGCTTTCTATCTTAAAGTCCCTCACTTAGTTGGCCTTGCCTTGATTGAGCCTAAAACTGGGCAGTCAGTTGGCAGTGAATGTCTTAGGGATTGCATGCTATAACCATTTCATCAGAGAAGCCCCTAGCCAGTGCCTGTGGCTGACATTTTTTCCTCGGGAATGCATCTGTTTCTGTTGGCATGGAGATGTCAGGATATGTTTCTCACACACACACAAAGCAAAGGTGGGTCTACCAGCAAAATTTGGGTGCTGGGGAGCAAGGGAATCTGGTGAAAGAGATATCTCCAAAACAGTTGAAACCCACAAATGACATAAAAATTATTAGTACCTTTCATTACTTAAAGAATTTTTTTGTATTCACAGAGACCTTTTAGTATTTGCTGAGATAATAGCACGTACCTGTGTCTTCAGGATGAGGAAGCCAGTTAGGGTGTAACCAGGTATTTCTAGCACATTTTATTGTTTGCTGTTTGCATGCTTAGTTTCATCCAGCTCTTTGCAACCCCATGGGGTATAGCCCTCCAGGCTCCTCTGTCCATGGGATTTTCCAGGCAAGAAGACTTGTGTGGGTTGCCATTTCCTTCTCCAAGGAATCTTCCTGGCTCAGGGATCGAACCTGGGTCTGCTGCATTGGCAGGCAGATTCTTTACCACTGAGCCACCTGGGAAGCCGAGCACATTTATACTCAACATATATAAATGCCCCCTTTCATAGCTAGAATAAGGATAAATGTTGAAGATCTGGAATTGAAATTAACAGAAATACTATTTGGAGGAAAAAAGAAACTCCACGGGAGTTGATTGTACTTTCAGAGTATCCTATGTTTCCAAGATGTTTCTTGAATAAATCAGTTTTGTTTAACAAGCATGTGGTATGCTCAACCAGGTCATTATTTTAAGTTGTTGAAAGGGTTTAAGTTCTCGAAGACATTGTGTGTTTCTCAAACAATAAATACCTCTTAAGTGCATTTTGATACAGTGGAGAAACAAGGTTGATTTTTTTTTTTTTTTTAAGGATCATTATGTAACTCTTAATTCAGTATCTGATGCTAAATAGTCATCATTCTTCATGGTACACAGGCAATGAAATCAGCTCTCTCATATTGATATGAATAATAGATACAGACTGTGAATCACATTAAAGTTGGAAGATTAAAATCCTTCTCTAGGTTGGTTGCTTTTTTAAAAGAAATCTGGAGAAGCAGATGAGAGCCCAATTAGGACTCATGAGCTTCATGCTCCTTTTTCTTTTTCACAACCTCTCTAGATATACAGTAATTGGAAGCATACCTAGTACAGAAAGACTGGGGTCTCCCTCCCTCTTGAATCTGAGTCACAGAGGTAGGTGTGAATCTAAATATTCATAACGCAAGGAGAAGATGGGGATGCCCGGGGCTTGGTGCAGAAGCATCAGACTAAGGATGGACCCCTGGGTCTTTCCCCTCCGCCCCTGTGAGACCCAGGGCAAGCCACTTTCTTTCTCTCTGCGCCTATTCCCATGTCTTCCAAAGGAAGGTAGTTCTTTATTCCATTGGACAGCATCAATCAGATTTAAAGGTGTTCATCCAACTAAGGACTTTTGGACTCATAGGTATAGTGTTAGTCACTCAGTTCTGTCTTACTCTTTGTGATCCCATGGACTGTACCCTGCCAGGCTCCTCTGTCCATGGAGTTCTCCAGGCTTGAATACTGAAGTGGGTTGCCATTCCCTTCTCCAGGGGATCCTCCTGACCCATAGATCGAACCCAGGTCTCCTGCATTGCAGGCGGATTCATTGCCATCTGAGCTACAGGGACTCATACCTGGATTCAAATCCTAGATCTGCTGCTCAGTAGCTGTGTGTGTCCCTGAGGAAACTGCCCAACTTCTCTGAGTCTTACTTACCTCATCTGTAAAATAGGGATGGTCATACCTATGCTGCAGAATTGTTGAGAGAACTGAATGAGATAATGTGTGCTAAATATTAGCCCAGAGATTGCTCCCTAGTAACCATGGCAGCTATAATGCTGTTATGATAATAAATTGCACAAAACAAAGTTTATCGTGATGTGTTGCTGAAACAAACAGGTGAACAGAACAGGTGAACAGTTGAAACTTGCTAGTCTCTTTGTTGTGGAGATGTCTCCTCTGTAATGGGCATTGTCATTAACTGTCAGTGTCTGCATTGCCAGTGAAGTCGGTTATGTCTTGTCAAAGTCTTCTGCTTCTTTGACATGTGTAGTAGAGTCATTATGATGGTGAAGGTGGCATCGTTTGTCAGAATTATCCATGTGCATAGTCTAAGGGACCTTGGTATTTTAGGTAAATTTTTTAGCATTAGTCAAACTGAAAGGCACAGCGAGTTTGGAAGAGACACTAGTCTTGTCTCAAAAAGAGTAGGGAGATTCCCAAAACCTACTGATATGAGTGGGACTCTGAGAAAGAAAAACTACAGTATTTTGATGTAGTCACCATGTCTAGGTGGAGATAGGTGAAAATTACCTGGGCTAATTCTTTGACATTAAAGACAGAATAAGTCAGAAGATGGAGGTATACATTCCTGTATCTTCTTCCAGCAAATATGTACCTGGTGTGTGCGCTAAGGAAAGCTTCCATAACAGCTAAAAAAGCTTCCAGTCACTGGAAAGAGAGGTGAGAAGATAGGCAATTCCTGTCTTTTAGTGGTACCCAGAGGATGCTATGGATGCAGGCCAATGTGGCATCTTCTGGGCTCAGAGAAGCCTTCACCCCTAGACCTGACGAACTGACAGGTGTTAACTCGGAAACGAAGTGGGTGTACCATTTGGCATACATATGTAACAAGCCACCCCAACGTTTAATGACTTGAGACACCAAACATGTATTGTGAGCCAGAGCTATTCTAGGCTGGGTAGCTTGACTAGGACTGGTTGGTCCATGATGACCTCACTCTTATGTCCAACTGTTGTAAGGCTGGTTTGGGGGCAGGACCATCCACTGGGACAGCTGGTTCCTGCTTCACATGGTCACTCATCCTCCAGGCGGCTCGTCTGAGCTTTCTTATTGTGGTCTCAGGGAGCAGCAAGAGAGGACAAAGTCCAGCACGCAAGTGCTTTTAAACCTCTCCTTGGAAAATCTTTGCTAATCTCCCTGTGGCTAAAGCAAGTCATCTAATAAGTTCAGATTCAAGGGATGGGGGAAGCATGGGCATTAACTTTGGTTGATTGCCTGGGGGATGCTGTGTGCCAAGCTCAGAGATGAGAGAGAATGTGCCATCTTGGAAAAGTGTACAGAGTCCAGAGTGTCTAGAGCAAAGCAGGGGAGAAGTGGCAAGGCCAGATCACCAAGAGCTTCTTTTCAGGAAGCTCTGCGGAGAAGTTTGAAATCTATCTTAAAGACAGGAGAGGAGTCCTTGAAAGATTTGTACTAGGATGTGGACATAATCAATTCCATATGTAAAAACATGGGTGATGGCAAATGCCTAAAAGCATTTGTCCACCTGGACAGTTTGGGGAAGTTTCTAAACTTTCTAATCCCGACCTCGACGTCCCAGGAATTGCTGGAGAAGACAGAAACACTGCAGCTGAGAGGTGCTTCCAAGTTGACATGTGCTTTCTAAACAGAGACCAGAAAGAGGATGCAGAGCCTCCTGGCGTGTCAGGAAGGTCAGAGGCTCAGGTCATGGGCAGTGTCTCGGTGAAGTCTTCCGGGAGGGGTGAAGGGGGTTGGACTTTGCGGGCAGTGTTCGTCACATCTCTTCCTGATGGGATCCTGCCTGGCTTCTGATGGGTTACTGATGGGTTGATTGAAAGACTCATTAAAAAAAATGTGTCTTTGCCTGGTAGGTAGTGTTACAGCGTCACCCCAGCTGAAGACTCTTCTTGCCAACTGGTTTCCCTGTTAACCTCAAAATAGGCAGTGTGTTCCAGGGGCTCTCGGACCCCCTAAAAAATCCGTCTCTATCCTTGGATGGGACCAGGGCTCACTCATTAATTTCAAGAACTGACCTTTTAACTATGCTATTCAGCGTCACTCTTTAAAAATACTAAAATAGAAGTGACTGTTTCATTTCACTAAATTCAAGTCACTGAGACCGAGAACTTGTGGTTTTCACCGGGCCGTTTGGGACCCAGTTTGTTGTCACCGAAACTGTGTGATATCGGGTAGGAGTTGGCACGATCCTGTTCAGGCCTGGAGGTTATAGCCCCGATGTGGAAAGTACTATCTTTTATAGATTAAAAAAAAAGAGAGAGAGAGGCAGGGGACACCTAAATATGCATTAAGCAGATGATAATTTGCCATGTTTTCTTTTTAATTTTCCAGTAAAAAAAATGGGAAGTACAGAAGAGCGTGGATAGGGTGGTGCAGGCTGCAGTTGGGGTGGCCTCTGAGTTCTACTCTTTGCCTTGAGGGACACCTTCCCTGCCCGTCACACTGACAGCGAGTGAAAATCAAGGGAAGAGAGGAGGACGAGACAAGGAGGACTGAAAACCCAGAGCCTGGTCCTCCAGGAGCAGGCGGGCCGCTGTTGTAGCTCAGAGTCCTATATTTTCTCTACTTAGAGAGTTTCAAAACCAACCTCTGGTGAGGATACTTAATGGTATTAGCTCTTTATTTTGTGCTCACTGATACAAGTGTTGGGTAACCACCGAAGTCAACTGAGGGGACAGGTTTGCCCCTTTGTGACTGGAGACTTTGCTCCTGTACTGGGCAGCCCTAATCTCCAGGCACTGCCACTTGAATGGGACGCATTTTCAAACAGGAGAGGGTTTCAGAAACTCCGATGCTGGGTCAGAGGCAATAGAGGCATTTGTTTGCTCCTGAGAAACAGCTAGCATTTTAGACGTTTTTAGCAGAATGTCTCAAACAATTATTTAAAGGAAGGGAACCTCAGAATTTAAAATGTCCCAATGGGGTGAGCTTCACTGTTCTGTGAAATGGAAATGAAAATGTGGTGTGCTGGGGAATTCTTTATATGTAATCTATATATATATATATATATATATATATATATATAATCTATTTATTTGGCTGTGCCAGATCTTTGTTGTGGCATGCGAACTCTTAGCTGTGGCCTGTGGGATCCCTGACTAGGGACTGAACCCAGGCCCCCTGCATTGGGAGTGTGGAGTCCTGGCCCCCGGACCACCAGGAAAGCCCCATTGGGGAATTCTCGATTCTACCTACTTGCTTTACTGGAGGATCACAGGACAAACACTGACTGACTGTATCTGATCCTGAGAGGAAGATATAATTACTGTGCTCAGCCTGGTGACGTCACAGAGTCCAGAACGATGCCAGGTGAGGGAGGAAGCCCAGCCGTGTGGATCAAGGAAGGTCCAACTCCTGTATTCTTTCAGTACAAGCAGGACCTTCTAGGAGGTTTTGTTTTGTTTTGTTTTGTTTCCAGAGTGAGGAAGGTTCTAGGAGGTTTATCATGAAATATTAATCAAAATAATATGTATCTCTTTACAGATACCTATTCAGTCTGTCCGAGCACGCGCAGCGTATGCAGGAGGAAAATAGAATCTTATTTTTAAAGTGGGGTGAAGATGGCAGGGTGTGTTTGCTACCACCTGTATGTTATTTCACAGGTTTCGTCAGCTTATTTCCTCACCCACCTGTGCTTTCTCCAGTACTTAAGCAATGTAACGAGGCCAGGAATCCACCAGGGACATGGGCACACAATTAAAATGAACGCTGATCAAAACCACCTCCTGTTATAGACTTTTTGAGAAGTTTTAATAATATTGCTGAAGTCTGAACAGGTGGAACTTTCTCTGAAGCTCCTTGATGAATATCCAGAGGTAGTCACTGTCAGCTAAGGTCTGACAGCAGGTGTGGAGACTGGGACGCCTGGTAAGTATTCTGAGTGTCTTACGATGGGAGACAGGCTATCCCGTTCAGAATATGGTTGCTTCTCCCCATTTTAGGTACACTCTCTGTAATCACAGTAGATTCTCTCTCTCTGTCTCTCGCTCTCTCGAACACAAACATACATAGACACCTATTCCCCTGGTGTGCTCCACTGAAGGCAGACCAGCTGCAGAGGGGTGGCATGACTCCAGAGAGCATGGCAGCCTTGCATACAGCTAACTTTCTGGGCCCAGATTCTAGGATAACGGGCATAAGGTTAAAGCCCTTCTGATCCAGCCTCTTATCTCTTATGCCGTTCACAGATTTGGTTGAATCTAACCTCTTCGTTGCAGCCGACTCAGAAATGCAGAGCTCTGAAGCCCATGTATTTACTTACTCCATCTCAATCTTAGATTTGCTGGCCGTACTTCAGTTCACGAAACTGAAAACTCCAAATTAGTTTCCATGATGAAATATGGGGCCAGAGTTGAAAACTGTTTAGCAGAAGCCACGTTTGGTCTTTGGATAGAACTCCATCCAGGTTCTGCCTTGGGACGTTTTGCATTGCTGGGAGCCTTTTCAGACAGAAGGGAGAGAGACAGGATGAGAAAGCAGGTATGTGAGCACCTGTGTCAAAAGGTCATAGGTCGTGTGGGGAGAATTTCCAAGTAGCACAACTGGATTTCAGCGGTTCCTGCGGACCCGTGGCTTTCACTGTCTGGACTCCCTCTTCTGTGTTGGACCTGATCTTTCTCTCTCCCAGATGCCTCCAATCAGTTCATGTACCTTGACTGAGCTGGGGAGAAACAGTCTGGTAACAGCATATTAACCTGATAGGGACCTCAGCCAGAATAGTCACACTGTACAAAAGCTCGGGGATTCAGGATTGAAATTTCTGAATGGTGGAATTTAGCTGATTGTGGAGGAGACCCTTTAGGTGTCATTTTTTTCAAACATATTAGGAAGCAAGCACCTGCCCATCCAGTCAATACATGCTATCCATTCTGGTCTTCTGTGCTATAAATTTTCATGTATAATAACTGATGGCAATCTTTATAATACTCTTAAGAACTTTGCATATAAATTTCAAAGCTATGGTATGCTTCACCAACTTTCTTTTGTTCCCAGTTTTTAAAATTGTGATTAAAATACACACAATTTACCATCTTAACCATTTTTGGGTTTTTTGTTGTTCAGTTCAGTTCAGCCACTCAGTTGTGTCTCTTTGTAACCCCATGAATTGCAGCACGCCAGGCCTCCCTGTCCATCACCACTTAAATTTTTTTTTAATGTTTTGTATTGGGATATACCTGACTAACAATGTTGTGGTAATCGCAGGTGAACAGTGAAGGGACCCGGCCATGTGTATCGTCTTAACCATTTTTAAGTGTAAGTGCAGTGGTGTTAAGTACATTAGCATTGTCGTGAAACCATCACCACCAGCCCAGAATGCTTTTCACCTTGCAAAATGGAAACTCTTTACCATCAAACACTAACTCTCCATTCTCCCTCCTCCCCACCCCTGGCAAGCACCATTCTGTCTTCTGTGTACCTCACACAAGTGGAATCCTACAGTGCATGTCTTTTTATGACCAATTTACTTCATCTTGCATAATGTCCTCAAGGTTCATCCATGCTGGGGGCATGTGTCAGAATCTTTTTCCTTTTTAAGGATGGATAACATTCTACTGAACATATAGAATATATAGTCTACTGAATATATATTAAATTTATTCACCCATTGATGGACCCTTGGGTTGCTTCCAACCTCTTGGCTGATTTGCATAATGCTCCTTTGAACATGGGTGTGCAAATATCTGTTCAGGACACTTCACCAGCTTTCTTGTATGTGCTTGCTGGACATAGTTGCTTGAAGAAGACATGCATCTACCCTCGATGACTCTTTTTCACTGAATAGAAAAAGATGCCCAGGAGTGTTATCTGAATTATCTTTTTCATGCCCAGGTGTGTTGCCTGAAGTATCTTCTCTGCTAAATCTCACCTGATATGCCATGAATAGCAGTTCAACGCTGGGGCCTCATATAATAAAGAATCTGCTTGCAGTGCAGGAGACCTGGGTTCGATCACTGGGTGAGGAATCTCCCCTGGAGAAGGGAATGGCACCCCACTCCAGTCTTCTTGCTGGAGAATCCCATGAACTGAGGAGCCTGGTGGCCTATAGTCCATGGGGTTGCAAGGAGTTAGACACAACTGCACAACTAACACATTCACGCATTTGTTCCTCCAGAATTGAGCAAAGCCGTCTACTTGTTTTACTTTAAAATGCAAATATCCCTGGGACAGAAGCTACAGATAAGATTTTTAGCACTTGGTGTGAATTAATCAGATCTCATCTTAGAAGCCTTATCTGTCCCTCTCCCTAGTTCTTAACTGTTGGTTCCCTATTGTGTGTGCTTGCTAAATCCCTTCAGTTGTGTCCCACTCTTTGTGACCTCATGGATGGTAGCCTGTCAGGCTTCTCTGTCCATGGGATTTCCCAGGCAAGAACACTGAAATGGGTTGCCATGCCCTTCTCCAGGGGATCTTCCCGACCCAGGGATCAAACCTGTGACTCTTATTTCTCCTGCGTTGGCAGGCAGGTTCTTTACCACTGGCACCCACCTGAGAAGCCCAATAAATATATTTATTGCCTTGCCTTATTACCGCATTTATTATAGCCTTGCCTTATTACTACAAGTATCACACTGTATTAAAATTACTCAATGATATTATTTTGCTTCTCCTGATAGAAGCTTCTTAAGGACAAGATCCTTGTACAATTTACGTTGGTTTTTCAGGCCCTAGTAAATGTTGCCCACAGACACCTCTAAATAAAAATTCATCCATTTATTCACCAGGCATTTATTGAGTACCCACTCTATGTCTTCAAATGAATCTTAAAATTCTGACTTTCTGGTTTTGGGTGGCTGAAGATCAATTCTGTCCACCGTACAGTGTTGGAAGATTTTAGAAACCTTCAGATCTGCCTTTTACCCTTTTTGGTGCCGAACCTTGAACCAGATGAGTCACTCAACCTGTCAGTTTTCCATCACAAATCTCCCCAGTTTCTTGTGCTCCTGTTCAGAAGCAGCCTCTATGCAAGTAGGTTTACATTCTTCTGTTCAAAATTAAGACAGTGAGACGAGGAGACTGTGTCCCTGTCTCCAACCAACATCAAGCATGGACATTTTATAAATGCATGCATTCACTTAGCCCATTGTTAATAGTAATCTCCTGAGAATGGGGGCCAGGGTTCGAGTCCTTGGGTTAGTATGCTCTGTGTTGACTTATAACTGTATACCTCACTGTATACTAGCAACTCACAGCCCAGGGATAACAGGCACTCCCTTAAGGGATGTCCCCCTTCATCAGGTGATGGTTATTACCTTGTAAATGAATCTATCCTGAACTAAATTATGACTTTAGGCTCCAGCCTCAGAGTCTGTTAGTTCTCAGCGATGTTACTATCAAAGCTAATAGATTATCATTTGGGTTTATACTGTTGTCGTCACTGTTATTCTAACAGTGACATTAAAGGTTAAAGGTGTTTCCCGTAAGAGATTTCAAGATGAAACTGTGATTATTGGTACAGTTCCCTATTTGGTAGGTAAACAGAGTTAAAGATTCGTTGGTCACTAGATCGAAACAAATTGGAAATCTTTACCAAGAACATATTTATAGGATTCATAGGATTCATTTTACAAGGAACAGAAAAAAACAGGAATAAGTGGAATCCTCAGACAATCTTTTAGTCTTCTTTTTAGACCATAGTTTGGCTTCTTCCTCTATTAAACATTTGGACAGAGTTATTAGCAGGTAATAAAGTTTAAAGTCAACTGGTTTTAAGACATTTCCCCTTCTGGCGCTCTCGTATTCCTACTTTAATGCAGTCGAAATGAAAGTTACAGAAAAGGTAATAGCAATATGCCTAAATACTGAACTACAGTAAATAGCTATAGGGAATTTATGCCCATAGAAAGGAAGAATTTGAAACAGATGGCTTTTGGTTAAAGGTATTTCCTGTAACAGATTTCAAGATGAAATTGTTAGTTTAGCAAAGACGATAAGTCTTTAGAAACACTGTTGCTGGAGTACCCCTTTTTTAAAAGATCCCTCCCCACCCTAAGCACCACCACCACCACCACTCCCTCCTCTGTATGTAAAAACAGCTTTGAAGGATAAGAACAAACACCGAATCTGATGTTGCTGATTGGCTCGTGTGTCCCTCTGGTTTGTGGATGGGGAACCCAGCTCAGTTGTAAAACAACTCAGTCATGCTAATTTCTGGTCGTGTTGCTACATTATCTTCATAAATAATTTGCATCGTGGGGTGTTTCTGCATATCTTGTGCATTTTAATGTTATTTTTAGCCAGAAATTTTTATTTTACAATAAGTTTTTTGAATAGACTAATCAAGAAGCCTCCTCCAGAGTCAAGGAAACAAGTGCTGAGAATATGTCAGGGGGGTCTGTCTCCTTTCCTCCTCAGACACTTCCCTCTGCTGCTGTTCTTGCTGCTTTTGCCATTACTTTTTGTAACTTTAGTTCTTTGGAATTTCCATTTCTTTTTTTTTTTTTTCTTTAGACATCAGAACGTGGCTGTTGAAGTAATTTATGTCACGAGAGGCTGCACTACAGTGATCTGAAGCCAGCGTGGCTTTTGTGTAAGGCACTAGCTTTTCTGCCCTTAACAAGGAGAACGTTACTGGAAACTTGAATTATGAGATGGAGTGTTACCTCTTTCCTTTGAAACAACTGTCTCTTACAAGTAATCTCTGCAATAGCTTGAAGAGGAGTTAAACTAGAGTAGCAACATAAAACAGAGAAGGAAATGGCAACCCACTCCAGTGTTCTTGCCTGGAGAATACCAGGGACGGGGGAGCCTGGTGGGCTGCCGTCTGTGGGGTCGCACAGAGTCGGACACGACTGAAGCGACTTAGCAGCAGCAGCAGCAACATAAAAAACCTGCCATGTTGTCATTCAGCCACTCAGTCATGTCCAACTCTTTGTGACCCCATGAACTGCAGCACGCCAGGCTTCCCTGTCCTTCACGATTTCCTGGAGCATCTCAAACTCAGGTCCGTTGACTCAGTGATGTCATCCAACCATCTCATCCTCTGTCATCCCCTTCTTCTCCTGCCCTCAATCTTTCTCGGCGTCAGGGTCTTTTCCCGTGAGTCAGCTCTTCGCATCAGGTGGCCCAAGTATTGGAACTTCAGCTTCAGCATCAGTCCTTCCAATGAATATTCATGGTTGATTTCCTGCAGGTTGTCACCTGTAGATGTTGGCATTTGAGTGTTTTCTTCCAGAATCTTTTCTATGGATATGTGTACAAATAAACAGAGGCGGTTTTACAAAAATGGAATTGTAATTGATAGACTTTTCTGAACCTTCTTTTCTCACTCTGTCTTCTGTTGGGAACATCTTTCCTTGTTGATAAATATAGGTCTTTAAAATGTTTATGGCTTCTGAGCTTTCTGGTGCACGGATGTAAGAGTGAAGATTCTCTGACTTCACCAATTGTATGTGCCCTTTTTGTTCCTCTGTTTTTTCTCTTTTCTGCTAGGATCCATCACATGCCTCTTGCTCTGCTCTTGACTATGGTCAGGTGAAAAACCCGAATGAAGACAAGATCTAGGACCTCTATTTGATAGAGAGCTGTGCTCTTGAGTTCTCTGAATCCAGACTTCTGAGAGAGTATTACTCTTCCGTCTTGGCCTCCTCGACATACTCAGCATGTCTTTTCTTGGGAATTTTACTTTCCCTTAGATTCCCAGTATCTTCTGTTGACTTTCCCTCAAGTCTGATGACTCATTACCTTACCTGCAGTGGGGTTCCCTTTCTCTTGGGTCTCTTCCTTTGGCCTGAATCAAGCAGAGACACTTCTTTTTGACTCCATCACATCCCTTTCCAGTTGTCTGGAGTGAGCTCGCTCACCTTTCAGACCCCATTTTGAATCTCTAGGCCAACTCCAGCACCTTCAGTCTGATCTGCAGTTCCTTGTCGACTTGTGGCCTTGTCTCGTGGTCCAGTGCAGTGCTCTGTTGGCCGATCTTCCCAACTGCTCTACCTCTAAGCCTTGCCTGTGCCATCACCTCCATCAGAAACACCATGTCCTCCCAGTTCTTGACCCGCAAACCAGTCCCTGCTGGGATTTCAAAACCTGGACAGGAGTCGTCTTGATGGCGTCTTCTCTGGTGCCTTCCATAGGGCTCCAATCAAATCTGGAAAGTCATCTAGAAGGAAAAACCTCAAACCAGTTTTGTTTTTTTAAATTAACAGACTTTAATTTTTTTCCAGCAGTTTTAGGTTTACAGAAAGTGGATGGGAAAGTACAGTGTGTTCCCACATTCCCCACCTCGCTCCTGCCCCAAGCCAGTGGCCTCTGTTATTAACCAATAATGATATATTGGTCGTAACTGAAGTCCAAGATTTACAGTCGAGTTCATTCTTTCTGTTGTATTGGCTTGACCATGAAAGTTATTTGGATTTTTCCATAGTTCTGATACAGTCTATGGGTTTTGACAAATGTAAAATGATGTGGGCTTTGCTGGTGGCTTGGTGGTAAAGAATCTACCAGCCAATGCAGGAAATGGGGGCTCAACCCCTGGGTCAGGAAGATTCCCCTGAAGGAAGGCATGGCAACCCACTCCGGTATTCTTGCCTAGAGAATCCCATGCCTGGTGGGCCTGGTGGGCTACAGTCCATGGAGTCGCAAAGAGTTGGACATGACTTAGCGACTAAAAGAACAAAACAGCATAATGATATGTATCCACCAGTACAGTATCACACGGAATAGTTTCCACCCTAAAAATTCTCTGTTCTCCATCAATTTATCTCCCTCCCAACCCCCAAACCCTTTTCACTATCCTCATAGTGGCCTTTTCCATAATGTCAGATAGTTGGACCAATACAGAACGTAGTCTTTTTCACTGGCTCCTTTCGCTCAGTAGCATATATTTAAAGATCCTCCATATCTTTTCATGGCTCAATTACTTACTTCTTTTGATCACTGAAAAATATTCCATTGCACAGATTACTGCAATTTATCCATTCACCTACTGAACGAGGTCTAGGTTTCTGCCAAGTTTTGGCAGTTCATAAAGCTGCTATAAATGTTCACGGTCAAGGTTTTATATGGACCTAAGTTTTCACCTCCTTTGGGTAAATACCATGGAGTGTGATTGCTGAATCATATGGTAAGACTATGCTTCATTTCGTAAGAAACTGCCAAACTCTCCACAGTGATTGTACCATTTTGTGTTCCCTCCAGCAATGAGTGAGAGTCCCCATTGCTTCACGCCCTCACAAACATTTGGTATTCTGGATTTTGGTCATTCTGGCTGGTGTGTTTAGTGCTATTTTGTTGTTTTGACTTGAAATTCCCTGAAGACATGATTTGGAGCATCTTTTCATAACTTATTTGCTCTCTAAAGATCTTTTGTAGGAAGGTGTGTATTTAGGTCTTTTATGTATTTTTTTTTTAATTGGATTGTTTGTTTTCTAATAGCGTCGTTTTTCCTGTAGCTCTATTTTTGCTGTTATTTCTCTTTTAACTCAAGCTGGTTCTTACTGCTCATTAGATTGCTTACTACTGGAAGGCACACTCTCCTTCCTTGATGAACCCATGTATCTCTCAGAGTGGTGTTCACTCTGAGTCCTCCTGATGTGAGCTTATCTACCTCCTTTTGTACCCAGGCTGCTGCTTTGTTAGAATATCCAAGACAAGAGCAAGAATCAAGAAATGTAGCTTGCATAACGTAGATCACAGTATTTAGGTCGATTTCTGAAGCTGGTGTTAAATTCCAGAAATTCCTTGGCTCCTTTACATTAATTCCTAAATTTTACTCTTTGCCGTAATGATTTAATAGCGTATTTTTAAAATGTTATTTCGGGTGCCTGTGTAGTTTTCCCTGCAGACTATAGAAGTCATTTTAACTTCATCTTTCTCACCTGCTAAAAGCAGTAAATTGACAGCAATAAGTGAGAGAAACAAGCTGCTGTGTATCTAATACGAGGAATTGCATGTTCTATGTGTGCAGTAATAGTTAATGTGGGAGGAAGTCAATATTAATTAATTTCTGAGTCGCTGACTACATTATAGATAATGCAGAGCTTCCCAGCCCATGTGTTACAATGGGCTACAGATACGTCAGCCTTTGGGCATCCTTAAACCCTGAGGTTATAAAGCCCTGGTGGGGGCGGGAGGCCGGGGCTTGACCACTCATGCTGGTATGTTGCTGGCCAGGTGTTAGTTTCTCTGTAAGTTGTGCCGAGAGAGAGGGAAGGGGGAGAAAGAAAACACGCGGAGGAGAGAGCCCCAACACTCACTGGCATAATATGAAGTGGGGAAGATAGCGATCTACAATCCGCAAGCATCAGTTCATTGTCAGCTCTCCAATAGCAGAGACTGTGTCTGTTTAGCTCACTGCTCTGTCCTCACACCTAAAACAGAGCTTGTTATATAATAAATGCTCAATAAACATTTATCAATTTAATTCATGAAACATACCTGAATAATAAATTCATCACACGTTGCTTCACCCTCTCTGTTCTTCAATTTCTAGAGCCAGAACCAATTTATGTCTATATAACAAGTAGAAATTTACATGTAGATAGTATGGCTCTTTTTGTGACCTAAAGTGGCACAGCCAACAGCATGGTGCTGGTTAAGGAGGTTGAGGAGCCATTGATTCTTTCTTACCCTCTCTTATCTGAATTATTTTTAAGTCTGGACAATGGTGGGGATGATAATTACGTAATTTGCATACAGCTCTTAAAGTTTATTGCTTTACATCGATGTAATCCTCAGAGCGGCTCTTAGAGAAGTATTTCTTTCTATTCCCATTTTCATAAATGATGAAACTGGTACTCAGCAAAGTTAAATGATTGTGGAAGATGGCATAAACGGAACTTGAGCCCAGACATTTTAACTGTTTACTTCAAATCTCAAGGACTTTTCATCTGTACCAAACATTATAAGGTTTCCTCTAGACTCACTTTTAGGGCTTTCCTGGTGGCTCAGACAGTAAAGGACCCGCCTGCATTGAGGGAGAAGGGAGAGGTTCGATCCCTGGGTTGGGAAGATCCCCTGGAGGAGGGCATGGCAGCCCATTCCAGCATTCTTGCCTGGAGAATCCCCATGGACAGAGGAGCCTGGTGGGCTACAGACCATGGGGTCAAAAAGAGTTGGAATGACTGAGTGACTAAGCACAGCACAGAGACTCACTTTAAAGCCTAGATGTTATTTGATACAAATTGATGGTGATAAAGTAAACTTAGGAATGCTTAAATGAGGTAAACACTTCTAAACTTTTTTTGAAAAATGTAGGCTTAAGCTAGATGCTAGTGAGACTTTTTCAGGTCTAACTAACTCTTAAAGGTCTGAATTAGTGGAGTTTTAATGTGGATTAATGGTCGCATTTTCAAAGAATAAAGTGATTAAAGCATAAACCTACCTGCTGTTGTAGAACTAGGTGAGGTGAAATGAGATGAGACTAGACGGTGCTCTATGAGAACAAGAAGGCTGTGAAGAGGCAGGCTTATGTGGACCCTTTAAATACACTTGATACCTTTGGACAGGAAGAAAGGCCTTTAAAATCTCACGCTGGCAAGAGGAAAAGAAAATCGGCAATCTCTCTTCTTTTTTTACCCTTTCATTTGAATATTTAGTCACTTTGGTCTACTTCGGTTTTGATTCACAAATGAGTTTTCAGAAACTGCCCTCCTGGTTTTTTTTTTTTTATGAAATGTTTAATTTTTCCTCTGAAAACAGACACAATCACTGGGACATGAGATGGATACTCCTACATCTTCTCGTTTTGTCAGCTGAATTTAATCTTACACTATCTACAAAATCGGGAAAGGTTTTCTCATACAATTCATGAGCAGTTCTGGACATCCCATACTCATTCCTGCATTTAAGTAATTCTCCAAATATTTATTGAATGCCAGCCACAGAATCTTTGGCCTAAAGAAGCTCACAGTCTTGACTCTGGTTCTCGACTCACCGAACACCTTGTTTCTCTTCCACCAAATTCCAGACTTTCTCTGTCTCTGGATACAACTGAATGCTGTTTGCAGAGTTCATCCTGCTTGTAGTGAGCAGCCATCTAGCTCAGTAGGCACTTTATAAAGCTCGAGAGTTTGAGGGAAAAAGGCAAAGGAATCAGTGAGTAGCTTGCTGTTTGGTTTCCAGGAAAGAGGACTGCCCCGGTGATCCTGGAAGAGCTTTGCCATGCAGCTCCCTGTGCGCGCGCATATTCTATACATCGGGGCAACATCTTCTGTGTCTTACACAAAGAAAGCAAGGCTAAAGATAGAATCCAGGGGCATGAAAACCTTTTAACCTTTCCAACAACCATGTTTCAGTTCAGTTTGTTCCCGTGTTGGCTTTCAGAAGGGGGAAGAAGAGAGAGAGAACTCTTAATTACAAAGGCCACGTTTCTTTCAGCTATACTATTTTCAATGCTATATAATTTGAAAGCTGAAGTGGCAAGTGCTTGCTTTTAAATATGGAGAGAAGGTGCCCCCTCATTTTAGGCTTCTCTGATAACTCAGTTGGTAAAGAATCCACCTGCAATGCAGAAGACCCCAGTTCAATTCCTGGGTTGGAAAGATCCACTGGAAAAGAGATAGGCTACCCACTCCAGTATTCTTGGCTTCCCTTGTGGATCAGCTGGTAAAGAATCCACCTGGGTTTGATCCCTGGGTTGGGAAGATCCCCTGGAGAAGGCAAAGGCTACCCACTCCAGTATTCTGGCCAGGAGAATTCCATGGATTGTATAGTCCATGGGGTCGCAAAGAGTCACAACTGAGCCACTTTCACTTTCGGTTTTCATGTAAGGCTTAGAAAATATTGACTTTGATTTAAACAAAAGGAAAGGTCTCCAGAGCCTCGTAATGGGGATTGGTATTGTCAAGAGGCAGACTTTTTGTTCTCCTGGTGTTGGCCTTTGGTGGAGTCTGCTCCTCTTTCCCTCCCCTTTTTTTATTCCTCTTCTCTGGATCAGGTGTGTTCACAGATGACCACTAAAGTGGGGCTCAGGGAGGCTAGGATGAGACCCAAGGCTGGATTTCTGGCAGAGCTTCTCCATAACTCACAGGAACAAGATAAGCTGCATCTGTGGCCTGGAAAGTCCATTTCCAAGACAGAACATTGATCCCTGTTGCTCAAATAGGCTGGTCAGCGTTCCTGCAAGGTCCCGAGAACAGAGTGGAAGCTATTTACTGAACACTGAGTCTGGGTCTAGGTGGATTTTATATGTTATTTCTTGGAAGATATACAGACATCTTGACAAGGTGGATATTGCTATCTCTATGTTGCAGATAAGAGAGCCCACGCAAAACGGAAGTGAGTCAGCTCAAAGCTAGCCTGCTAATAATAAACATGCTGGTTTTGACCCTAAGTCAGTCTGAGTAATAAAACCCATGCCCTCTCCACCACATCACATTCCTTCCCTTGAATCAGAAAGTACCCGGCGGGACAGGTGATGGCAGGGACCATGATACCACAGGTAGATGAAATGCTTTCTGCCTCCTTCCTCCTGTTCTCTGAAACCCCATTCACGTATGCAAATGTGTTGCGTACATGATGGTTCCAGCCCTTTGCCTGCATAACTCTACACGTGAAAAAGATTCAAGAGACCACGGAGACACTACTGGCATCCAAGTATTTGCTGTCACGTGGGAGAAAGTTATACAAGAACTCCATTTTTTTCCTTTTCCTTTTCTTTCCTGTATTTAGGCATTGTAGAGTTACAGCACTAATCACCCACAGGTACAAATATCATCCTCTACCTTTATTTGATGATTTACAAATATTTTTATTATCTTTTTTTCTTTTCTCTTCTTTTTTGCAGTTGAATCCAAAATATGTATTTTATGACATTGATTTGATATTTTCTGTGGTAAAAGTATTCAATAAGGCCTCCCTCATAGCTTAGTAAAGAATCCTCCTGCAATGCAAGAGACTCTGGTTCAATTCCTGGGTCAGGAAGATCCCCCTGGAGAAGGGATAGGCTTCCCACTCCAGTATTCTTGGGCTTCCCTTGTGGCTCAGCTGGTAAAGAATCCGCCTGCAATGCCAGAGACTCTGGTTCAATTCCTGGGTCAGGAAGATCCCCCTGGAGAAGGGATAGGCTTCCCACTCCAGTATTCTTGGGCTTCCCTTGTGGCTCAGCTGGTAAAGAATCCGCCTGCAATGCCAGAGACCTGAGTTCAATTCCTTGGGTTGGGAACATCCCCTGGAGAAGGGAAAGGCTACCCATATAATGTATAGTATTCAATACATTGATGCAATGATGAATCATTTAAAAAGACAAGTATAGAATTTAATACAGTAATAAACAGATCAGCAAACATTATTCTCTTCACTTTCCAAATTCTAAGATTTCCCCCACCCCACGCCCACCGACACCCAGGACCCTCTTTACTTTGTCGATTTTTAGTATCAACTCCTTTTTCAAACACAATCTGGTGTGAAACCTCAATATATAAAACTGATAAAGGAAAAATTTGTTAGTATAATGTTTGTTAAAATTCAATGTATAATGCTGACATAAAACCCAGAAAAAAGAACAATGAGGCTTTGTGGATGAATGCAGAAATTTAAAATCAGTGTTACGGATGACAGCTGCAGGCTTTTCTAACTTCAGTTTTCAATTTATTCCCTTTTGTTGTTGTTGATTTTTTTTTTAATATTGTTGCACAGTCTTGAGAAAATAATCTTGGCTCCCTAAAAAAGTGAGTTGCAAGTAATGATAGGGTATTGTATTTTTTTTTTTTTAAGAGCTACCTTGCAATCTCAGGGTATTTTTACATTTAAACTTATCCACTTAGAACTTATTCACTTAAAACAAAAGGAAGAGTAGAAACGGCTTCTTTCAAAGTTGAAATCATTAACTATATGAAACAATTTGCAGTTTTTAATTGGAAAGGCTGCAATTTGGGGAACCAATGGTCGTTTCCTCAGCTAGTCCAAATCTTCCATTAGAAGCAGAAAATACTTTTCAAATTATAACATTAATAAGATGCTCACTGATATCTTTAAAAAAAAAGAAAGAAAAGGAAACCTACAAGACAACCTCTGTCTATTCAATTCCAGAAGGTACAATTTACCTTGTTTGGCATAGTGAGTCCAATCTTGGAATTTCATGCTGGCATTTTGCTATCATACATGGTAACCTAGGTCACTGCAATGCCAATACATCAATTTTGTTCCACCATTTTCTGCCACACACTTATTATGCCAGAATTCAGAGTTTACTCGAATCAGAGTATAAATAGTCTATTTATGTCCCTTAAACTTCTTATAAGCTACTGGTGCCACATCTTACCCTTTTTTTTTTTTATGTTAAATAGTTTTTTTTCTGTAGAAGAAACCAGATCATTTGTGCAGTAGAATGTCCACCGTCTGGCTTTCGCTGGTGGCTTTCGGTGTGTTCCCTTGTTGTCTGTCTTCCTCGGGAACTGCTAGGAAGCCCTAGAGGCAGTGTTTGGTTGTTTTGTTTTGCCTGACAGCTTCACAGTTGGTCTTGTGTTAGGAGGTCATTGGTTAGTAGTGTATCTTTTCGCAATGAGATCTTTGTTTAAATTCCTAAATTTACAGGCAATTGCGAAATGATGCTAGTCTAATTCTGTTATTCTTTGTTCGTTTATTACCAGGAACCATTGTTCGAGACGAGAAACTTCCCCTCACCTACTGTTTGTTTACTCACTGCTTCCAGTTCTGTATAAAAAGCAGGATGAATACTTGACTCTAATTTACCGGTCTTGAACATAAAATTTGTTCATAATTTTCTCCTTAGTCACCATTTTTAGAAATATTACTGTAAACTCTTGAACTTAAATGATATATATCTGG
This sequence comes from Bos javanicus, assembly GCF_032452875.1. NCBI lineage: Eukaryota > Metazoa > Chordata > Mammalia > Artiodactyla > Bovidae > Bos > Bos javanicus. The sequence goes on from NC_083890.1 coordinate 41,086,560, forward strand.
TGTGTTTCAATCAGTTATAGTTTTTACCATTAACTAATACGCAAATGGCCTCATTTTGACTATTGCCTGCAAACTATTCAGTTTGGTTCTTGAGTCCTTTCCATGTAATACTAGTTTTCTGTTTTTTTGGATTTATATATATATATATATATATATATATATATATATAGTTGTCTTACTTTCTAATATGACAGTAAGTTCTAGACTCCTGTACATTTCCTACCTCAGACCTGGGATCACCTTTTTTGCAAGAAAACCTGCTTCCTATTAGTGAGCAATGGCATTTGGAGACCACAGTCTGGGCTCAGGTGTTCTCATTATGACTGGGTTTGTCATTGTTTCTCAGCCTTTTCAGTGGGCACAGCCAGAGTTAGGAAATGAATCAATTTCTCTTTCTCTCTCTCTATAGATATATATAAATATATAAATTTAAATATTTATATATTTATGAATTTAAATGTATATATATATTTTTTTATATTTTTAGGTGAAATACATCATGAGTTTATACTGGTGTGCACTGGTGTGCCAACTCTTCTTGATCTCTTTCGTCTTACTCCAGTATTTTCTATTTTCAAGCGGAAAATAGTTCTCATTCGCACCAACACAATTTACTCATTTTACCCACACTACACTCACCATAATTTCTGAATAAAAATACCAGTGACACCCCAATAATATGTTTACCAAAAACTTTTCACTTTTGTTTTGGATTTTAGTCCTTTGGGCTAAGGACGTACAGTTACTTCATAAAGTGCTGGGGTCACTTGGAACAGTTCCTGTCTGAATGTTTATGCCAGTAACTAGATAGATCTTCCTTAATATAATACCCTTAATGCACCCCTGTCTCTCTCTTGGAGCCCCAAGTTCTGGCCTTCTTATAGCACTTTCACCTGTTTGACATCATCCTATACCTTTCTCTGAGAGCTGTTTTCACATATAGGCATATGTATTTGTGTGATAATATCATTAATGTCTTTTCTCCCCAAAGAGAAGGCAAGCTCTCCAAGAGTAGGGACCATGCTTGTTTTAGCTCCTAGTAGCACAGTGCCTGGCGTATGGGAGAGACTGCATAAGATTTGGTTTGTTGAATGAAAAAATAGCTGAGATGTATCACATGATAGACTGAGATCAGAGAAGAAAGAATGTTCAAGAGCAGATATAAAATTAGGCTGTGAAGTACAGCATCATAATATGTGGATGGTTATTGATGATACTGAGTCATCAAAGAAAGGTTAAAATTTATTATTCTTTATTTTAAAGGCAGTTACCGGGACTTCTCTGGTGGTCCAGTGGTCAGCAGGATTCTGAGCTCCCAGTACAGAGGGCCCAGGTTCGATACCTGGTCAGGGGAGATCCCATATGCTGCAACATCCCATATCCCACATGTTATAACCAAGACCTGGCGCAGCCAAATAAATATTTTTTAAAAAATAAATAAAAGATACCTAAATATAGCACTGTGAAAGAAGCAGATCTTAGAAAAATTTCAATTTGGTAAGTGAAGTTTTAGAAAGTGAAGAGCAGTTAATTTTTGTAAATACTTCATTTCCCAATTACGCAGATAAATGTTTTCATCCCACTGTGAGCACAAATAGTGTCCTGTCCCTTATTTCCGCCAGTGGAGGCTGAGGGGACACAGAGCATTGAAGTGACAGTGAATAAGGAAAGGATTTATTGATTTCCATGCCATCTCTTTTCCTTGATCATATAAGAACTGCCAGAAAGGCTAAAAAATGGGCATCAAGGGAAAAGAAGAAACAGTAAGATTCTTGGATAATCCTCCACCAGATAATTACGATTTAACTGGGTCTGTTTTGATGTGTGCACATGTTTCTGTACACGGAAAAGGATGAACCCACAAATATTATAAATGCCAATTTTTGAAGGCTGTTGGAAAATGCAACCCATAGCATATGGTATCAAATTAATTTGGGGTTTCACTTGTCTCGGTCTGATGTGGGCACATTGAATTATGAGATAATAGTTTGGCATCCGTGATTGCAGTGCTTTTTGTAAGCTTCTCAATTTCACAAAAATTCCTTGAGGTCAAAGGATGTGTGGTGACCCTTGTTTAGCAGATGAGGACAGAGGCGTGGGGCTTGCCTGAGCTTTGGGAATAACTCATCAGTAGAGCCAATGAGAGGTAGGTCTGTGGACTGTGGCTGAAGCCTCACCATTTCTGCCTTTACTTTCAGTGTTTTCTTTGCCTCCCTTCTCTTTCACGCCGTTGAATGCAACCTGTTTCACCCTGCTGCCATCACTGTTAGAGGGAGAAAGGAATTTACAACAGGATGGATTGTGTGTGAGAGTAAGGAGCTGCACAGCTGAATTCCATCAAGACATAAAAGTACCTGTAGCCCTGGCAGTATTAAAACATTCCAGTGATGTTTTACCATGGCTCTACCAGGGCTCCACGTGACAAGGAGGGGCCCAACCTGGAAAGACCCCTCTCTCTCTGTGTAGTGATAGATTGCTCTTGTCTGCCCACCTCCAGAACCTCCTAAGAGTGTTTGGCTTTTCGTAAACCCAATCATAAAATTTAATTTGAGGTGGAATAGTTGTTTCTCCTGTAGCCTATGTGAAATTTGGGGTGTCAGCTAATTGCGTTAAAGTTGCCAGTAAAGAAGTGCTTTGAAAGTGTGAATCACCAGTTACCTCTCGGAGGAGCTACTGAACTAAGGTAGGTATGACCTCAGCCGCTGCATTCAAAGTACAAAAGATTCTACACTTGATTTCACAAAGTGTGTCTGAATGATACTGCCTCCTATTTAGGTGATTACTTTAAAGAATATTTATAGACTTTAAGGAATATTTATAGACTTTGCCAAGGTTTCTCCAAACCTTCACCCAGTTCCTAAATCTGACACCCAAACAGGAAAATAATTTGGTACAGAACCCATCATGTACTTGTTGAACTGATGCTGTCAATTAAATGCTATGTGGGAAAGGACTTTGCACTTCTTTAGAGCACAGTATTACTGCTATATATTCACTCCGTACTGAGAGGTGAGGACTGAGTTCTGTGGTGCCTCAGAAAAGATCAGAACTTTAAGTTCTAAAACATAGCTTTGAGGGATCAGGATACACAGAAACTCAGAATATTTGAATGTCAGCCCAGATGCTGGCAGACTTCCATTCAGATTTTGTCGTGAGTAAAATGTGTACTCAGTGACTAGGTTCAAGCCCTTGGTCGTTTATAAGCAAATCTTTCTACTTTTCCTAAATCATTGCCAAAAAAAAAAAAATAGGTTAAGCAAATTTTGTGGTGGTGCTTATGCGTGCACAGACATGCATGAGGCCCCTACAGCTTCCAAACTTGGAAAGCATATTTTAACAGCCGAAGTAGATCTCTGCGTTTGATCTATATCAGAACCTCTTTTTTTCCCCCTCTTCTTCATGCTTTTTAATTATATAGCTGAAATGTTTTACCTATTAAATCTGTTTGGTCTTCAAGCTGTAAACATCACAAGCAGCTAATAAGCTTTAGGAAAGAAAAGGAAATTGACATTTAGTATAGAGGTTCCACAAAACCAATGAAAGGCAATGCAAATGAGCTAGAGCAGACAGATTTGCATATCCTTGTTGGTTTCATGATGATATTCTCAGCGTGAGCCTGGCTGACTTGCCTTTTTACCTCTTGGGATGTGGCATGTCCCAGTGGCAGAGCGCCCTGCAGGGTCAATTTAACAAGTGTAACATTGTAATTTTCCATGAGGTTTCTCAGAACCACGGAGCAAAATGCGGCAGTAAATAGTGGCAGAGGAAACCGATTTTTGAAGTAAAGGCTTTGGCAGCCAGGGCAGGGAGGGACATTCTATCAGTCTTTAATGTTGCCAGGGTAGGATGAGCAAGTTTTGGTATTGGTGCCATTGCATTTTGAAATAAATATATACCCACCAATTCCTCTGCTCTTTTGTTTTAGTCGCTAAGTCGTATCTGACTCCTTTGTGACCCCATGGACTGTAGCCCGCCAGGAACCTCTGTCTATGGGAGTTCTCAGGCAAGAATACTGTGGTTTGCCATTTCCTTCTTCAGGGGATTTTCCTGAACCAGGAATCGAACCCTCGTCTCCCACGTTGCAGGCAGATTCGTAACCACTGAGCTACCTGGGAAGCCTTCCTCTGTTCTTTTGAGAGTACTACATGCCCAGCACCAAAACTTTTGCTCAGAGACTGGAGAGATTTTGCAAGCCTCTGTTGGCTGTATCAACACCAGAAAAGCAGGCTAAGGAATCTGCTTTTGCCACCATCCTGTTAGAATAAGAGATAGTAGCCTACTGGCCAAGTTGTGTATTTATTTGATTAATTGTATGTCTTGCCTGACATTGACATGTGGAAGCATAATTGCATGGTGACCAAGAAGGATTTGCTATTGTCAAGACTGTGATTTGAACTATACGCTCTGGCATCCCTTCCCACCTTGGTTTCTCACCCGTATGTGAGAGCTGTGAACATTAAATGAGAGAGAAGGCAAATTCTTACTGTGCCTGGCTCATAGTAAATGCCTAATAGATACTATCAGAATTTTGAAATGCTTTCCAAATTATAATCAGGTTTTCCTTTGTAATATAAAAATTTTAAAACCGTCAAGGTAACTTTCCGAAGGAGAGAAAGGAAATGAAATCCGCCCCTGAAATGGACTTGGAGGAATTTAGAGGGTCTTTTCCAAGTTGTTATAAAACACCTCTGAAGTAAATTTGCCCATTTCTGCCCACACCAATCCTATAACATTCCAGGAATAAAATCTGCACTTGAGTTTAAAAATAAAATGGTGGAACAAACTGAATTAGAAGTCCTTGGCAGACATCCCCCCCTCCCCACCCAGCAGAATGTTCTCTCAATTGGTGGTATCGCAATAAAAAAGAAGATGTATCTTTTTAAATCTGCCTTTCTTCCTCTTCTCTTCAACCAGTTGTATTTCTTTATCTTAAAAACCCAGTTTGCTTGGATTTGACCTCATCCCTCTGATATCTGCACTCCCACCCCCCACCTCAAATAAACCACATCCGCACAGACCTTCCTTCCCAAGAAAGCATGGAGCAGGGCCGTTCTCTGATGCCGTATATGTGCATACTGGCCACGCTGAGCAAGGCCAGAGAGACATGGGAGGGCTCTGATGTTCTCAGTTGCAAAGACTGCCAAGAAAGAAAGAAAAAAAAAAAAAACCACCTCAAATGTATTTGCATCTCTCCCGCCTCTTTTTTTCTTCTGTAAATATTCAAACCCTTTTTAGAGAGGCTTTTGATAATGTCTTATCCCAGCAAATGCCATGAACCCTGGATGGACTGAGTACTCCCAAATCCCATTGCGATGACTCAGTAAAAGAGAGATAAAGTGTGGTTGGCAGGATTGGGTAGAGAATCTTGTTATTATATACACAGATACACACACAGGCGCGCACATGTACGCCCCAGCCACCCCCACCCCTATCATCACCACGAAAGTTCTGTAAAAACTAGTCATCCTCCTCTCCCTCACACAGGCGGGCGCATCTTTGCATCTTTCCCAAAAAGGGAAGGGGGGAAAGCTTTCTTTGGCTGAGCCATATGCAAAAAATTATGGAACATCTGTGTAAGTAACAACATACAACAAGACAAATTATTGGTGGTAAAAGGCAGAGCCCTTGTTTTAAAAACATGTCTGGAGATAGTGTGTATATACAGAATCTTGCTTTGTGCTAATTATGCATAATAGCTGTCAGCTTTGGGGACCACAGACTGGGCTCCTCGATACCTCGTGGCCTCCGCAGGGTATGCCTTTTCTTGTTCTTCTCTTTTTTTTTTTTTGTTCTGTCTTCCTTCCCTCCTTCCTTTATTCTTTGTGGCTCTTGTCGAACAAACCATATAGCTTTATTACAGTAGTTGCTGTGATTTGGAAAGCTACATCAAAAACGTGGGTGACTTGGGGACTCAACGTCTTGAAATGTACCAGCCCCCTCCCCGCACCATAACCCCTGATTGGATCGTTCCCATCTAGTGCTGGTCCCAGGAGTGTGGCAGTGTGGGTCCAAGCCACTCAGTTTCAGGAATTCTTTTCCTTTTCAGCATTTAACTGTTCTCAATCTCAGCACCCACCATGAAAATAATGTCGTTCCAGGCGAATTCAGTTGCTTTCCTTCTTCTGAGACTCATGATTTTGCCGGAATGGCAAGCCTGTCGGGCACATGTACTTTAGAATGTGAGAAACTTGGGGAGTCCCTGGTCAACAGAGCAAAAGGTGTTTGGAAGAAGGAGGGGTGGACATCTCTTTATGGGGAAGAAGTATTAGGCAGACTCTGGTTTCTTGGGAAGAGAGACAGTTCAGAAGGTGCTGCTCCTCTTCTCAGAAACCCCTAAGGTCTCAGCAATATGGTGAGGAGGGGACAGGGCCAAGGTGACCGCTGTGCCCCCTCCCTAGCCCTCCCTCCCTCTCTTTTCCCCATTGGTAGCCCACGTTCCGGCCAACCCTGACTCCCATCGTAGTTCCAACATTCCCTGCGTATTCACTTCCACGTTCCCTTTATTCTGACCCCAGCCCATCACAGAATCCTCCCCAGGCTTCCAGACCCAGCTTACACTCCGTCTCCTCCAGGAACACTTCCAACTGCAAAGCCAGCTAGTCTGCCTCTTTGTTGGGCTCCCAGATCCCTTTATTATTTGTACTTCTTTGCTATTTATAATACTTAGCACAGCCTGCCTGCCTCGTGTAGTTCTGTATAACTGCTGTAGCAGAAAAGATAGTGCAGAATGCTGGCTAGTGTGCAGGCGCTGGTATGAGCCTGCCTGAGTTCAAATGCCCCTTTACCAGGCCATCTCCTAGTGCTGTAACTGGGCTAAGTACTTAACCTCTATGTCTAGTTTCCTCGTTTGCAGACGTGGCTTACTAATGTGTGTGCTAAGTCGCTTCAGTCATGTCCGACTCTTTGCAACCCTATGGACTGTAGCCCACCAGGCTCCCCTGTCCGTGGGATTCTCCAGGCAAGAATACTGGAGTGGGTTGCCATTTCCCCTCCAGGGGATCTTCCCGACCTGGGGATCAAACCCGCGTCTCTTATGTCTCCTGCATTGGCAGGTGGGTTTTTTGCCACTCGCACCACCATAGCTCCTTCACAAAGGCATTGTGGGGGTTAAATGCATGTACTGTTCTTACAGCACTGTGTAAGCACTTCAATACTAGCAGCAGTAGACCTGATGCCTTCTACTTGCCTTTAGCCCTTGTAACTGGACTTTACATGTAGCAAAGACCCAATCCATACATATCACATTGGTTCAGGTACATCTGACCACATGCGAATCTGTTCCATTGAGTCAGCTAAGTAATTCAGAGTGCAGCAAGCCTCCCCTCCCACAGCCCCATCCTTCCAGTCACTGAAAAATCTGTGCAGAGTCAGAGTATCTCAAGTGCCAAGCCCTATGGGGAACATCTCCAGTCATCTTTAGGCATCTGCTTTCTCTTTTGGGTGCAGACACTCAGCAGAGCCTGATGATAAGGCAAGCGTCTGTGTGCAGCCTTATTTTGCAGAAGCCGAATGAAAGAATGGGAGTTCATCCTGGCTGAATGTTTCCCTCCCAGTTTCTAAGGCTCAGGGCTGTAAACACTGGCGGGCACTTTGAAAATGGAGCCCTGGAAGTTCTTCTCCAGTTTTGGAAGCATTTACAGCAAATCAGGTGGATAAAAGTATGAAAAAAATCAGCAGTGAGAACCACCTGTCCTTAGAGTCTTTGTATATAATATTGTGTGAGGGTGTGCTTATGCATGTGTGTGTGTGTGTTTAACCTTCATGCACAGAGCAAGGTGGTATCTCCACTTGGAACCAGCCAAACCTATGTAACATTTACCTTGTGGTTCTGATCTCGCCCCGCCCCAGGAGGCAGGTGGCAATATCTGGAGACATTTTTGATTGTCACAACTTGATTGCTATCAGCGTCTAGTGAGTAGAAACTGGCGATGTTGTTCAGCATCCGTAAAGTACAGGACAGCCCCTTACAGAGAAGTATCTGACACAAGAAGTCAATACATCTGAGGTTGAGAAGCCTAGTTTACTTTTTTTTTTTTTTTTTTTTGCCGTATGGCTTGTGGGATATTAGTTCCCCAGTTAAGGATTGAACCCAGGCCCTGGCAATGAAAGCTCTGAGTCCATCAAAGAATTTCTTGAGCAGCCTGGTTTACTTTTTAGCCTCAAAAGAACCATAGGAATTATTGGCAAGGAATGCCTATTGGATCTGCCCAGAAGAGAGCCACAGACCTCACTGCAGGCCACGTAGGGCTCACCTCTGGACCCACACTGAGCACTTCCACACAGGCCCCTTCCTGGTCTTCCTCCTCAGGAAATCCTAGTCCATGAGGACGGGCTGGTTCTGACTCTATTCTTGGCTGGCAGATCATTTCTGGTCCCCTCATTTCAGTTCCTGCCTTGTATTTGAGTTACTTCTAGTTTCTTAGTTTTATATTGAATAGCGCCATGAGATACGAGACACATCTAGAAGTTAGAGAAGAGTTAAAATGGCAGGAGGGTGCTGGGTGAGTGGGGCTGCTGGGAAGAGAGGAGGGGAGGGGGCAAGAGAGGAAGAGAAATGTACAAATGGAGACTCGCTTGGTTGAGTGGTCCTGGAGTTCTCAGCTAGAGCTTTGGCTGCCAGCGTCTCCATCCTTCTCGCGCGCACACACGCACGCACGCACGCACACCCCACCACATGCGGGCCAGGTGGCTCCTGCTTACATACATGGCTTGGCGCTTTTACTCCTCGGCTGAGACCGTTTCACACATGAACAACACAGCCTCCTCCCAGAGACTTGTCATCCATCTGCTTGCAGAAGGGCTGTCTGTTTCCCTCAGAAAACTGGTCCAATCAACATTTTCCTTTGGCCGGAGTAGCTTACCAGCAGCTCCTCCATAAGGTCCGTAATTGCAATTTCTCATTCTCGTTTGCCTGGCTGGCTTCACCCTTCTGTCCTCTCTCTCTGTGTCGCCCCTGCCCGGCCCCCACCCTCAGCCCTCTCCGTGCCCGTTAAGAAGCCCTGTCAGAATGAAAGACAGAATCAACTTCCTTCCCCCGCCCCCAGCGGCTCACGACTCCCAGCTTTCAGGCAGTGTTGCCTTGGTCCTCACGAGGTTTGCAGATCGCTCTCCGCACGCATGATCCCCCTTCCAGGGTGACGCAGCGGGTGGGTGCCCGCCTCTCACTCTCTCCAAACTCTGCCACCATAGCAGTATTGTGGGCAAATATGCCACTGCGTCTTTTCTTTGGGATCTGCTCCAGCCTGTCTATCCCCATATGCTTGCAGCAGACCGTGGTTAATATCAGTCTGTGAGCATCTTGAGGCTAGCTCTGAAGTCTGACTCCAGTGTCATCATGCCGAAACAGTGCACACGCCTCACTCTAACACGCAGGGTCATCTCTCACTGGCCAACAAGGTATGGGACATGGACCACTAACTCTGCTATCGCAGGCGTGTTTGTGGTTGAGCAAGGGAATGTGTGATGGGCATGGGAGAGACCTTCTCCCAAACGACTTCTCATTCCTAAATTTTGAAAAAACGAGTAGCACAAGTAGGGAGGGATATCGCAAGAACCAAGAAGTAAATCTAATGATAAACTCTTTGATGTTTAGAAGATAAATGTTCAAGCCAGAAGCCTTATGGACCCAGATTATAATGGAAAGGCTTTGTTAAAAACAAAACAAAACAAAACAAAAAACAGCTGAAAACTGCTGCTTTGAAGGAAAGGGGGAAAAATCTGAAGGATGATTAAGAAGGTAGGAAAAATCTGAAGAACCCAGGGGGTGAGAATGATGCTTTTCTGTGACCTGTAACTAGACTTTGTTTTCCAGTATAATATATTCAGACCATTTCTAGATAATAAGGGATAATTACTCTTAAAATGCTGCTGTACAAAAAGACATTTTAAACTAATACACTTGAGTGAGGACTGCAAGTGCGTGATGGGTCACTTTGGGTGAACAGCTTGGCACAGTGACGTGGGGGTCCTTCTTTTCCTAAATGTGAAGTTTGTGAGTTCAGAGAGGTCCTGAGACAGCACCCATAGGTATTTGTTCTATTCTGCTCCGTGAGACCCTGAAATCAACCGTATCTGTGTGTTTAAAATAGGAAAGAATTAAGGAGAGCTAGTACCTGGAAGCATTTTAGAGGGAAGAGAAACAGTAGCTAGAATATTGCTCTGCTTTGGTTGTTCACTTTTATTCATGGGCACATGGTGAAATTGTCTGCATAGGCACCAGAAATGGCCATTCATAGAAGACCTCAGGCCCACAATGAAGTGGAGAGTCCCTGCCCAGATCCAGCACCATCAGAAGATTCTGGAAGGTCCTCAGAGGAGACACGGCACCAGGGCTTGGGTGTTTCCAGCCCAACCTGAGCTGCTCTGAGTCTTCCCAATGGTTAGTCACAGAGCACCCACACTTCCTAGTCCCTAGGACAGTTTTCTCAACCCCTTGACTCCTAACCCCTTCAGCAATCCCAGGCGAACCTGTCAAAGCCACACACAGCAAGATCTTTGAGAGGCTTCCATAAACATCCCTCAAACCAGCATTCGAAGTGGGGAGGGAGCAAGAACAATGAGGAGAATTCTGGTTTATTCTCCAAGAAATGGCCTCTTTTTGGGGAGCATGAGCTGATGTGTGCTTGTGCTTAGAAAACAGGGCAGACCCTGGAAATAAGTCAACTCCATACCGATGTTAAATCACCAGGATTTGCTGACGCAACTGCTACAGGTTGTAGAGGGAGGTACAGTCAGCAGTCAGGCTCCCAACAGGGTTCAAAAATCACCTTTCTGCCACAGTGATTTTCCACGTGAGTCATGTGGACAGTTCTCAGCCCACTCCCACACACTTGCACACACACACTTATATGCCTCTTTCCTGCCTTTGTTTGAATGCATACCTCTGCTTTGGCTTCTAGGAGCAATTATATTGTAGCAACAATTACAGATGGAACTGAAGGTCAGAACCCCCGAGTTCCAGGCTGAGCTCACCACCAACTTTCAGGACTGTTGAGCTCATTCTTGAAAAGATAATAGATCAGAAGCATCCCTACAACTCTCAGACTTGTGAATTAACAAAGGAAATATATGCAGAGATGGGTGTGTGATTATAAGAATCCTACCCTGCCCCAGCTTTGTCACTAGTTGCCCCTTCCTTAAAAATGAATTTGAGTTCCCTCTCCAAAATTTGTTACCTAAATCGGATGTCCTGTGACAGTGTTATTCTTTTTATTGAGATATAATTGGCATGTAACAGTAAGTTTAACTCACACATGTTGATTTGATGGGCTTCCCTGGTTGTTCAGTCAGTAATGAATCTGCCTACAGTGCAGAAGACCTGGGTTCAGTCCCTGGGTAGGGAAGTTCCCCAGGAAAATGGAATGGCTACCCACTCCAGTATTCTTGCCTGGAGAATTCCATGGACAGAGGAGCCTGGTGGGCTATAGTCCATGGGGTCACAAACAGTTGGATAGGACTGAGTGACTAACACTTCACTTTGTTGATTTGATACATTTATATATTGCAGTCTGATTGCCACCATAATGTTAGCTAACACTTCTGTCTCATCACATAATTATCATTTCTTCTTCATGGTAAGAACAGTTAAGATATACAGAGAGTAGAGTGGTGGTTAACAGGGTCTTGGTGGGGGTGGAACTGGGGAGATTTTGTTTAAGATACAAACCTATAACTAGAAGATAAATAAATCCTGAAGATCTAATACCCAGCATAGTGATTATAGTCAACAGTACTGTGTTACAAACTTCAAAAATGCTAAGGCAATTTTTGAAGCACTTTACTAAATATAAAGTATTTTTCAGTAGTAAAACTTTAGCATTCCTGGTTTCCCTCTGCCTTAGAAAAATATGAAAAAATGAAAATAAGACCTCATTGGCCCAAGTTCAACAACAGAGAGTGCAGAAATAATACAGATCGAAGAAACATCTCTCTGTGAATAATGGAGCCCCCACCCCCTGCCAACCCCTACTATTGCCCTGCATTTGTTTGGGTAGCATGTCCACACCTAAGGAGACTTTTGTGGAAGGAAAGAATTCACAACTGGGTCTTTATAATGAGAGATAGGGTGTGCCTGGTTGAGTGAATTCCATATTTGATTTGGCAACTTGTAGGACCTCTTATTATTACTGTCCCTCATTTAAAAAAAAAAATACATAAATCCAAATATTTATTTTAGTATTTGAAAGCCTAATTTTATTAAGTAGCTTTTAAAAATTGAAGTATAGTTGATTTGCAGTATTGTGTTAGTTTCAGGTGTACAGCATTGTGATTAATTTGTGCGTTTTTTTTTTATAGATTATGTTCAATTAAAAGTTGTTCAGTCGCTCAGTCGTGTCCGACTCTTTGCGACCCATGGACTGCAGCACGCCAGGCTTCCCTGTCCATCACCAACTCCCAGAGCCTACTCAAACTCGTGCATCGTGTCAGTGATGCCATCCAATCACCTCATCTTCTGTTGTCCCCTTCTCCTCCCGCCTTCAATTTTTCCCAGCATCAGGGTCTTTTCAAGTGAGTCAGTTCTTTGCATCAGGTGGCCAAAGTATTGGAGTTTCAGCTTCAGCATCAGTCCTTCCAATGAATATTCAGGACTGATTTCCTTTAGGATGGACTGGTTTGATCTCCTTGCAGTCCAAGGGACTCTCAAGAGTCTTCTCCAGCACCACACTTTGACTAGATGGACCTTTGTTGGCAAAGTACTGTCTCTGCTTTTTAATATGAAGTCTAGATTGGCCATAGCTTTTCTTCCAAGGAGCAAGCGTCTTTTAATTTCATGGCTGCAGTCACCATCTGCAGTGAATTTGAAGCCCAAAAAAGTAAAGTCTGTCACTATTTCCATTGTTTCCCCATCTATTTGCCATGAAGTGATGGGACCAGATGCCATGATCTTAGTTTTCTAAATGTTGAGATTTAAGCCAACTTTTTCACTCTCCTCTTTCACTTTCATCAAGAGGCTCTTTAGTTCTTCTTCGCTTTCTGCCATAAGGGTGGTGTCATCTGAATATCTGAGGTTATTGATCTTTCTCCCAGCAATCTTGATTCCAGCTTGTGCTTCATCCAGCCTGGCATTTTGCATGATGTATTCTGCATATAAGTTAAATAAACAGGGTGTTACTTATAATCAAATGGGCTTCCCTGGTGGCTCAGCTGGTAAAGAATCTGCCTGAAATGTGGGAGACCTGGGTTTAATCCCTGGGTTGGGAAGATGCCCTGGAGAAGAGAATGGCTACCCACTCCAGTATTCTGGCCTGGAGAATTCCATGGACTGTATAGTCTGTGGGGTTGCAAAGACTCAGACATGACTGAACAACTTTCACTTTCATAAGTTATTGCAAGACACTGGGGACAATTCGTGTGCTATGTAGTAAATCCTTGTTGGTTATCCATTTAATGTGTAGTATTAATAGTTTGTATCTGTTACTCCCATACTCCTGATTTATCTCTCCCCCACTTCCTCTCCCCTTCGTTAACCTTAAGTTTGCTTACAGTATCTGTGAGTCTGTTTCCGTTTTGTATATAGATTCATTTGCATTATTTTTAGATTTCCACCAACAAGTACTGTCATAGTTTTTGTCTTCCTCTGCCTGACGTACTTCACGCAGTATGACAGTCTCTGGGTCCAATCTATGTTGCTGCAATGGCAGCGTTTCATTCTTTTCTATTGTTGCCCCTCAATTTCTTGGGGAGATTTCACTGTAGAATTAGGAATATGATTCACTGATGCAGAATTGCCACCCAGGACTGGAGGGACTTGGAACCCCTCTCTGCTAAGTCTCACTCCAAGAATGGGGAGTCTTTTCAAGTCAAAGAGTAAGAATCTCACCCAACAAGGTTATAGCTGTCTCAGACCTTCCATTCATTGAAGGCAAAGGTTTTGAAGGTATCAGAAGACGAGAGATGAACGTATTGTAAGTGGAAGAGAGTGGTGTGATCTGGATTTCTCCTGGCCCCAATTACTATGCACAACCCACTCTCCTCACCCGTGTGGTGAGCCCACTGAAGCCTCCCTGTTGGCAGAAACAGTTGTTCAGTGCATTGCCAAAGGACTGACTGACTGATATATCTTGATGCGTATATCAGACTAGAGTCTAGTCCCCGCCCATCTCCAGTTTTGTGGCCTCTCTAAGGAGAAGCATGGGCAGCAAACCCAGGCGGCTCTGCTCCAACTGAGTACAGGCAGGAATATGACTTTGCCATTCATTTTGCACACAGCGGCAAAAAGCAAGCCCTCATGTCCTTCAGAAAATGAATACCCTGCGTAAGCACTGCCTTTGCAACAGGTGCTGAGATTCAAATATTAGAAGAAATACATGTGCCATAGCCATGAAATGGGCTTAAAAGTCAATCTTGGCTAAACTTTGTTCTCCCTGTTAATTTCCATAGAAAATGATCAGTTTGGGACATAATTGTGCTTGATTTGAATTTGTCATAGTGTGGTTGTCCTAATCCCTACCTTGGTATGCAAGTGTGTGTGTGTGTGTGTGCGTGTGCATGTGCGTGCGTGCAAGCAAGCTCATGCCCCTGCCCAGCGCATGCGTGACGCTTTGCACGTGTCTGCTTTGGCCTCCCCCTGGGCCTGCGTATAACTTGATAAAGTAGGAGGCAGCCCAGTATTTAACTCTATGGGCTTTTCACGTTCAAAATGTTTTTGAAAAATGCTTGTTCGGAGGAAAAGGAAAGACTCCAGTGCTCACAAGTCTGAGCATTGGTACATTACTTTCCATCCCCTTGATCTCAGAGCTGTACTCATCCATTATTTAAAAATTACTGATTTTAGTCATTGTTTCTCCAAGGAGAGGCGGGCAAATGTAACTGTTAGTGCAGTAAATGATTTTGCTTCTTTTCTCTTCTATGTCCTTGCCACTGTTAAAATGACACTGCTGATTGATATGTGGGAGCCGTGTGCTGTGTTCTGTTTTGTTTGAATAATCGCACCCTTAGATGCCTGTGAACTTCTGTCTTCTCACACTGTAGTAGAGAAAATCCTAAAACAGCAAGGCCAGAAACAGCAGTTGTTAAAAAGCGCATGCTCCCTTGGCAACTTGCGTTGAACAAGCTTAATCCAAAACTGTCCCCTCTCCTAATGTGCTTCTACTCAATTCCAGCTGGGAACCTGATGGTTTCGTGTGTGAATCAAAAAGAGGACGCTGATTCCCATCCAGAGCATTTTTTAATGCCAGCAGCTCATAAATGTGTGTGTATCACACATAAATCAGGGTCACACAGGGTGACAATCCGCTCTGCAACTAATGAGAGATTATGCGAAATTAGATGGGTTATGTACACGTTTTCAGTTTCTGTGTCTTTGAAATCTTTAATTAAAACACACAGGAGAAAGGCACACTGTCTGTAACTGTTAGATATTATAAGTTCTGGTTGTAAGGTAATAGCCTTCCAAGTTATTTTTATGGGTCATTCTATTTAGTGCCAACTTAGAGCAGAAAGCCATCTCCCAGCTTCCCAAAAGGAAAGTCTGTTTTCTCACTTTCTGATAATTACTTCAGGTCTGACAGTAAGGACTTGTCACAGTGAATACAGATTAGTCAACTGTGGATTGTTTGGGTCTGCGTTTCAACCACTTAGGGCAGAATAACAAGATCATTTGGGGCTTCCCTTGTGGCTCAGTGGTAAAAGAACCTGCCTGCCAATGCAGGAGACTCGGGTTCAATCCCTGGCTTGGGAAGATCCCCTGGAGAAGAAAATGGCAACCCACTCCAGTATTCTTGCCTAGGAAATCCCATGGACAGAGGAGCCTGGCAGGTTACAGTCCATGGGGTCACAAAAGAATCAGATACAACTTCACAACTAAACAACAACAACAAGATCATTTATATCTGTAAATGATCTTCCAGTCCGGGCATGCTGTGACGATACCCTCAGAACACCAGCATAACTCTGAGACTGTCTTCCTAATTATCTTGGTTGTCTAATAGCTGAGCTGTTGTTAAATAAAACCATGCGAGTCTTTCAATGCATGCCCCCCTCATCCTCAGCCTCTTAAGTGATGCAGACAGTAAATACATTTTAATATTTATTTAGAAAACTGGCATCCTGGGACTGTTTCACCAGACAGCTCATTTGTTTGAAAGTCCCTGGGGACAGTGACAGTCATACCACCACATCTCTAGCCACCTTCACACCACAGAGGCAAAATGCAGCATAGAATACTCCAGCTGAACGTTTATAGAGGATCTTGGTGTGGTTGTAATTTCCATTTGATTCAAGTTACTTAGTGAGGATTTACATAATTTGCATTAATGTGCGACTTTCTATCATTATAAGAGTACATTTATGTTGCGACAGAGTACTTGCCGGTTGTATCCTCCAAGGCAGCTCTGTGTGTGTGTGTGTGTTATATAAAAAGTAACTGGTCTCCCAGACCATCCCCCATCCTTGCATCTTTGTACCACGTGTGCTCTGATTATGGCCAAGTGGACCAAAGACTGAGGGCTCACCCTTTAGAAGCTCATGGATAATAGAACCAGCACCACCCCCCACACATTCCCTCCGCTGGAGTAGGAGAGTGGACTTTGCCAAATGCTGGCAGAAAGCCTTGAGATTCCTTCAGTTGTATTACCATCTCTTCCCCTCCCAGCCTCACCTCGCCTGCCCTTAGCACCTCAGTGACAGCCTTGGGAATCCGCTCACCGCACACATCCAGCTGTTTCCCTTGTGTGCTTTCCCCCTCAAAGCTCCCCATGCACCTTTGATCATCGTATTTGCTGATCTCTCCAAAGAATGTGGTCCAGCTCGGATCTCACTCCTCTGAAAATGGTACTCCCAAGGCTCAGATCCTCTACCATGGAGGAAAATATTCCTTCTTATTGCAAAGCATTTGGACATGGTGATTCGTTCATTCATTGATTCTAAATGTTTTAAAATTTAGAGTGGGAATCATTTTGTAAAGTAATAATGAGTATAATAACATTTACTGGCACATTTACTTGGCACATTTCTTATGTGCCAAGCACTGTGCTAAAATACCTATGAGCATCAGCTCATCAGAAGCTCATGACGTCCTCTTAGCCTCATTCAGTAGAAATGAGGCTTTGAGGCTGGTTAGGGGCTTAGGGTGGGTAGTAAATGGAGGAGCCGATTCAGGAGAACTAACTAGACCACCTTCTGTGGACGTGTCCCAGGCTGGGGACAGCATGTGATTCCCACATAGATGATGTGTGATATGTACTCTACTCGGATACATCTTGAAATGGAATGTCCTGGTCAAGTTCCAGACCATGCCTGATGTCCACATCAAATACCTGGGAAACACTAGTGTTCGGAGGGCTGCTTGCTCAAACTGTTGCAGTCTCATGAGTGACTCCTGCTTCTCTGTTTCCTCTTTGATTGGACATATACCGTGCCCTGTATTGCAGTGGATTTCTACTTTATTCCAAAGACCAAACATTTCTGGAAGTGCTCTATTGGAGGCAGTCGAGGGGGAAGTTAATGTGTTACGGAGAGGGGTACCACTTAGTATGAGTGCCGCCCCAACAATTCCATTTTTGTATGACTATAAGAACTTTTAACAGGGAACCAGGGATTCAAAGATTAGAGGAAGAAAATAATAGCACAGGGAACAATATCTACTTTGATAATGACAATAATTTGAGAAAGTGCATCTTCTGCACATAACCAGTTCAACAGAGAATTATTCATTAGTTTTTTTCAGTTAATGAACATTTTAAGCATCTGTTATGTGCTTTTGATAGCTTTAGGACAGTGTTCACTTCTCAATCTTCTGCTGTACCACAGTAAATGGATACACATTCCCATTAATCACTTTAGCTCATTACTCTTTCTTTTCAATTATTCATTCATTCATTCATTCACACAGTTTTTAATCTCAAGAGTCCTGAGGTTAAAGATGAGGTTCATATGGCGGGCTTCTGAGAAGTTGACTTTTGAACCAAGTCTTTAAAGGAAGAATTATATTCTAAACTGGAGAATTGTATTCTAAGCATGGAAGTCCCATGTTCCTCCAATTTGTCTCTTCCTGATAAAAAGCTAAAACTTAGAAATCCCACATCAGTGGCAGCCAATCATCCTATGCTAGACTTATGTAGTCCTGCCCTTCTACAAGAGCCTGTAAATTGTCAAAAAGTACACATTTATGTAAGTTGTTATTACTGAATATAATTCTACCTGAATTGATCATCATTGCTGGTGTACTTCTCAATTACATTGTATAGAGTTTGATTATATTGTTCTACTGAACATATACTTATTTGGCTCAGATCTCAATGTACAGAGTACTATTGCATGAATGGCAATATCCTTAAAGTATGAGATGCTGATAATTTATGATTAGCCTTCTTAGGGACAGAGGCATGGGTTTGTTCTTTGAACCCAAAGGGCATCAATTGTTCGATAGCTAGATACAGTATTCATAAACTGAAAAGCAGGGTGGGCCATTAAAAAACAAACTGTAACTCCCTCTGTTGATTAAAGTAGGCATATAATCAAATGCTTTCTTATTCTGATTTCCCTTAGGAACTATGGCTTAGAAATTATTGTTGGTGTTTGCCCTGCCTTCATGACAAAAATCCTTCCCCAAATCCCAGCAGTGTTGTCTAAGAACCAGACTGGGGTGGGATTAGTACATTGGGTACAAAAGTTAATCCAGATGGGATGGACCTTCTCCTTTTTACAGGCAACCTTTTTTTTTTTTTTTCCTGTTGAAGGTATATCCTAGAGAATTAACAATTTGGGGTGTGTGAAAGGAACACTAAATGTTCATTTTAGAGGAAGTTGACAAAAATGTAAAATATCAGTGGGGTAGTTGCCTGTTGGACCCTAGGATTTATGTCATCACATATTTATTTATTCACTCATTCATTCATTTATTCATTCAATAAATACTAAACACCTATACTGTACATGGTACTAAGCCATATTCTACTGAGTATATGATGATAAGTAGGGTTTCTGCTTTCTAGAAACTAAAGCTCTGATAGAGGAGTTCAGATACGTACATGTCATAATACAAGGAGAACAAAATAGGAACTAAGAAAGCAGTACTTGGGAAATAGGATGGGATTCGGGGGGTCCGAGCTATTATATGTAGAGAAACTCTTTTAAAATTTAGGTGTGCAAGATAACTTGGAGGTTTCTTTAGAAGATAGCTCTCTATAGAAGTTTATACACTGAGAGGAATAATAATTATAGTTGACATTTATGGAATATTTAATATGTACCAGGCATTACACTAAGTGCTTTTTGTGAATTGTCTCATTAAATCCCCACAACAACCCTGTAAGATAGACATTATTCTTTCTGATATTTTACAGATTGCTCTATTGTATGCTCCATGGTTATAGCAAAAGCTTTGTCTCTATTAAAAGGCCACACAGGTAAAGGATACAAAAGAAAGTCATTGTATGTGATGCAGTATTAATTATTGGGCCAGGAAAATCTCTCTAATTTAGGTTTGGGGGGAGAAAAATCATTCTATATTCATTTAATCTAAATTATGGGATCCTTCTGGAGAAGGAAATGGCAACCCACTCCAGTGTTCTTGCCTGGAGAATCCCATGGACGGAGAAACCTGGTGGGCTGCAGTCCATGGGGTCGCACAGAGTCGGACACGACTGAAGCGACTCAGCAGCAGTAGCAGCAGCATGGGATCCTTCTAAAAAAATAAGTTGTGTTACTTCGTGTACACCCCAGACATATAAATTATTGGTTAAAGGTTTTTTTTTCAATTCATAAACACTGCTTTATAGAAATTAGATAGTGGCCGTTTGTTATCAGCACACTGGCTGCAAAAATGGATGCGAAAGAAAGTCTGGTATTTTCCCCATGAATAAATTAAACATTTATCTACAATCCTATTTACATTATTGACTTAGGTACTGGTCCTATTTCTCCTCACTGTGTAGAATTCCCCTCACTTATTTGAGAGGAGGGGGAAAAAAAAAATTAAAAATATCCTCACTTTCTTTTTCCTGCCTTGAGATAACTCTTGCTTCCAAAAGAGATATGGGAAGAGGGGCTCTCAGAACCCCATTTTGTTCCACACTTAAGGCAGGAAGGCTCTAGATAAGAGCAGAACAAATGAGATTCAAGTATTTATTCTGGCTATAACTAAGGGATTTTTTTCTTCCCCAGGAATAAAAATGTTTAGTGGTTACCAGTGGGAGAGGGAAGTGGAAAGAGGCAAGATAGAGATGGGGGGTTTAAAAGGTACAAACTACTAGTAATATGAAACAAGTAAGCCACAGGGATATACTGTACAGAACAGGGAATATAGCCAATATTTTGTGATAAGTATAAATGGAGAATAACCCTTAAGATTTGTGAATTACTACGCTGTACACCTGAAACTTACATAATATTGTCAATCAACTCTACCTCAATTAAAAACTACATAAAATTAAAAAAAAAACAGTAAGCTGGGGATAAAAAAAAAAACAAAAAAGTTACCTTGACTTTGACGGGCAAAGGGTAAATTTCGGTTCTCACAGGTGGCCTCAGTCGTCCCTGGCGCTGGAGTAGAGGGAGTCACAAACTGGGCAGAATTCACTCCTGGATGCTTTTCTCAGTTGCTTCCGCTTTTTGCTTCCTAAGGAGTCCTATTTCCCACCTACCTAGGGAAAACCAGGACTTAGATGTTGAGATAACTCCTATGGAATCTACAATTGTACAATAAAACTATGTGCCAAAGTGATAGGTCATACAATTGACTTCTCACTTTTCTTAGCAGATTTTATTTCTGTGCATAATGAGAGGTAAATGTTAAAGCCCCAGTGTGAATGAGTACATTCCATTGGGGTGCACATCAGTGAGGCCTTCTACATTAATACCTAATCTCTGTCAAAGTGATCTCCAAAATTCGAATCCAGTTTTTACGTTTATTAGAAATTGTTCTAAGAGGTGCCTTGACAAAGGCATAAAAGAAAAATGAATTACTTATGTTAATACAGAATGAAGTAAGACAGAAAGAGAAAAATATCATATATTAACACATATATGTGGATTCTAGAAGGAAGGTACAGATGAAACTATTTGCAGAGAAGGAATAGAGATGCAGAGACAGAGAACACATGTGTGGATGGAGAGGGGCAAGAGAAGGGTGGGACGGCTGGGAGATTAGGATTGACACATATACACTCTCTCTCTAGTCGCCAAGTCGTGTCCCACTCTTGTGAGCCCGTGGACTGTAGCCCACCAGGCTCCTCCGTCCATGGGATTCTCCAGGCAAGAATACTGGAGTGGGGTGCCTTTTCTGCTCCAATGTATACACTACCATGTGTAGAATAGATAGCTAGTGGGAACCTGTGCTGAAAGCTCAAAAAAAAAAATTACTTATGTTAAAATTATATATTATATATGCCTATATACCAACTGTTTTGCGGTTTAATATGAATTGGGCATCCTTTTATTCCACGTAATCCTTCCAAATCAAAGCATAAGGTAATTTGCCAGAGGACACGATTGATATCCTAGGTAGGAAATTGGGTCCCTGGGAGAGTTATAATAGGAATGAAATGAGGCTCCTGGTAAAATGCCTGAGATATATTAACATTATTCTAGAACCCAGAGAGCCATACTTTCAGTCCATTGTACTGAACACAAACCCACAGACCTTTAAATGGTACAATTTTGTTAACTTGATGGAGCCAGAAAAACAGACTTACCAGGGAATATTCCCATCCACCAATATGTTTAGTAAAAGTCTGGACGAAAGTCATCATCCTTAAACTGTATATTACTTTCAATAAGTGGCTATTGGTTTAAGAAGGTGTTCCTGTGTTTGGATAGATAAACACAGACTGAATGAAATCACTAAAATGACTAAAATCACTGACTAAAACCTCTTCACTGAAGAGGTTCTACAGGATTTAGCTCCTTGTTGTTTAGCTGTGTGTCTTTAAACCAGTTGACGCCTCACACGCTGATAAAGCCTGGAATAGGAGTTTGAACTCTGAGAAGCAGGTTTGAATAAGTCTAGACATTTTGTTATCTTCTGTCTAGCGTTCATTCGTGTCGTGGGCGTCACACTCCTGGATTAGCGTTTCATTATGCAGAAGCTGTTTTATCTTTGGCTTCCTTATAATAGCTTCGCGTGAATTCCGAGTGGAGAGAGAATAAAGGCCAGGGCTTCGGGAACTTCGGGGATCATACCTAAATGAGCTGGTTGGATAAGCATTATAACCTCGCTCTCTGATAGTTGTTAGATGTAGTGTCTCGCCACCTCATTTCATGTACAACATGCCAAGGAATTGACCAGGATTCCCTAAACAGTGAGATGAGACGGTAGAAATCCATTTCTGTATCAAGTATCCGACACCTGGTATAAATAAATGATGGTCGCGAGTGAGATTATCTGAGCTGTGGAAATCTAAGGGCCCGTGGGACACCTCTGAGTATATAATCACTGCCTGGTCCCATTTTAATTAGCTCCTCGAGGCCCCAGAAAGCAGTTCAATTTTTATCCCCTGAATTAAGCATCTCTTCTATAAACAGCATTTTATTTTCAGAACTCAAAATGAAACAATGTTTGGTTTTCCTGACTCACTGACTTTTTGAGAATGTGTTTCACTCTTAGAATGTAGAGAGGAATTTGAATTAACTCGTTTGCCCAGATAGCCACCTCTTTAATATCTATTTCCTCAGGCTCTATCCTTCCAAAGGACATCATGGCTTCAGGCTAAGTTCAATGTCTTGTAGAAATCAGCATTGTGTCAGGCAGGCTGCTGTGTCAATGAAAAAGCCCAGACCAGTATCACACTTCCAGGCTTTCTCTATAGACACCGAAATGTCATGTCATGTGGATTAAAAAAAAAAAAAAAAAGTGATTAAGAAGCACTAAAGACCAAGATTGCTGATTCAGTCCCCTTATGGACTTGTCAGATTCATTCATTCTTTCTTTCAACCACTGACTCACATTCATTCATCCATTCATTAAACATTTGTTGCATAAGATAAAAGGGCAAGATTGGCCTCCATTACTGGGTTCCTATTTCATGGGCAAGAGCTCACAGTACAAGAGGGTCAGACTAAGAATAAGTGGATCTGATAACCCAAGTCTATAACAAAAAGGATGAATTCAGAGTATCACCTTCTATCAAATGAACAAATTCTATTTTGCACCTAAAAGCCAGGTTTTCCTTTGGAAAGGCAGCGTGCTATGAGATAAGAACAGGGCTTAAAGACCTAGACAGGCCTGGGTTTGAATCCTGCATCTGTAAATTACTAGCTGTGTCATTTTGAGGATGTTCTTTTGAGCTTCAGATCATCTTTAAATGGAGTAATGGTTCCTACTTTGTAGGGTCATATGAGGAGGATGAAACACGTGGCATGATCATTGGCGCATTTAAGCCATTTCAGCAAGTGCTGTTTCCCTTCTCTCTCCTTTGTTTTCAAGCTTCCCAAGGTAGGAGTTGGGAGAACCCTTTTCCTCTTGTGAATAGACACCTCCTCACCCCAGTACTTGAGAGCTGGGTAGGAGGACTTTTGGCAGCTCCCCAGGGGACAGCACCTAATCCCGAAGATCTGGTTTGCTGCACCCCCCACTGGGTGCAGGTACCGAGTTTTCCACCATCACCCCCAGAGACTGTCTCCCGCTGTGCCCAGCGTTCACCCACTTGGATGACGCCTGTAGCTCCCAAGAGAGACAGCAGGCCCGCGGAGTGGCCTGGAGAAAAGTACACTCACTAACACGCTCCCTCTCAGGACGCTGTTGTTCCATTGCCAAGCGCATGACCTTTCGGGAATTTGGAAATTTACTACTCTGTGGGGGGAGAGAGACAAAGAAATTCAAGCTGAAGCTTTATATCAAGTAAAGGGCTTTTATTATAAGAGCGTTGAATTGGGTTGGGATTTTGCACACCCTTCAAATTTCTTAGGGTGTGGGTGAGGGCATCCTAGGAGATTTAATTAGTTCCTTGAGAGGTGCAGAAGTTTGCGAGACTGAGGCCCATTTTCTTCTATTGTCCGTGGAGGTGGGGGATGCTGGCAATTAAATTTCTGGAAGACGGAGACTGTTGCCATAGATAGAATTGTATGGATATTTGAATACAGTTAAGTACTTGGTGGAGTTTGATTTTGTTGTTTTGTTTTCTGGAAAGGGACAATTAAACTGGGGTAAGTCAGGGCAGAGAGGAATGTGGGCAATGGAGTTAGAATGATCTGATGGTCTCCTACGATAAGGAAGACTGGGTAACAGTGTTAGTAAACCCTTCAGAGATAAAGACTCACAGGCTGCCCAAGGCTGTGTTTTCATCTTAATAGGCTCTCCCAATGAAGACCTGGCTTACTTCAAGCTACGTTTTTCTTACCTTAGAGTGTTTGGAGGCAGGGTCTGGACTGGATGCCAGGGAGCAAGCACAGCAAGAGGGAAGGCTTTTAGAAAGTTCTCTGCTATTTGGCAGAGTTTGTATTCTGTAGCTTACAATTCCAGAAGTCAACATTTACATTAACTTAGGTGATGACATCTCAGAGTAAAGAACCCGCCTGCAATGCAGGAGATCACCTGCAATGCCGGAGACCCGGGTTCAGTCCCCAGGTCAGGAAGGTCCCCTGGAGAAGGAAATGGCCATCCACTCCAGTATGCTTGTCTGGAAAATTCCATGGACAGAGGAGACCCGGTAAGCTACAGTCCATGGAGTCACAGACGAGTCGGACTCAACTTAGTGTCTAAACTACCATCGCTGCCTTGATTGAGCAAACCTGTATTTCATACATTTAGTTATGTGTTCAACTAATACTTAATATTTCCATATATTAAACTTCGAGAGAAATGAATGAAAACATATAAGCTGACTTCAACAAGGCTTACAGCCTACATAGGGAGGGAAGACTCTTATATGAACAGTTTAAACACAGGGACGATATGCAATCCTATTATGAATGAAGAGAGACTGGATTCTAGTGGCTGGAGAAATTACTTCCCTCCGAGGAAATCAGAGAAAGGAGGTATTTCTGAGTCGGGACTCTGACTCACTAGAAACCGGGTCCCCTCTCTCCACACTGTGGACCAGCAACCTCCACACTGTGAAGACATTCATTTCTCTCCCAGGTCAATAACAGGCAGGAGTTTCCTCATCCTTGAACCTCATCATTGATCTGCATCCCTCCTCCCATTCCCTCCTGGCCTTACCTCACCCCCTCCCTAGTGTGTGCTCAGATGCTCCGTCGTGTCCGACCCTTTGCGACCCAATGCACTGTATCCCTCCAGGCTCCTTCGTTTCTTAAATCCTGATGCAGTCAGCAAGGGCTCTTTTGTATTTTACCTTCAAGAAGAATCTGGGTGAGGGCTCCTGGATTCCTGCTTGTCTTCATGGGAAAATACCAGGTCCACGTTGCTACGATCGGGTGTGCTAGCTCCAGGTCTCAGCAGTGACCACGCTGTCAAGGGCTTTCACTGAGCGTTACCCATACGCAGGTGTCTCGGTCTCCCATTTTCCTGTGTGCCTATTAATTTATTACAGATCTACTCTTGACTTTAATTCGGTATCGGTAACGTGATATTAGTAAGATGAATACAGACAGCCAGACCTAGAGTCAATAAGACATGAAAACTAGTGATATGTAACTATTATTGATTATGCTTGATTTAAGTATTATTGATTATGCCTGATAGAAGTCATTTTCAAGAACATAGACTGTGGGTAATATCAGCACGCATCCTTTAGACTTTATTTTCTAAATACGTCCCATCTTTTAGCGTTGGTCATTCTCATTCAAAACAACCACTGTTACACTTCAGAGAATACTTCAATTCATTCTGTTCCACAGATGTCGTGTATGACCTGAATATATGTGATTCCGATACACTTGTCGTTCTTCGGAGGTTCCCAATTTAAAGGAAGCTCATGATGAAGGCTTTAGAAAATAAAGAAAAATTTAGCAAAGCAAAGGATTGCACCATTCTAAATCTCTGAATTTTGTGCATGTCAGCTTCTCTGAAAGCAAGGGGCCATATGTTAGAAGGCATCCCCTTACTTGGGTTTAGACAAACCACTATTTCAACTGTCATCTCCCAAATGTTGCTACATGACCAAAAAAAAAAGCCAGGCAGAGCCTGTGAAGTTAGTCTCAGCTGGAAATCCCAATGCAAGATCAGCAAGGCATGGCTTCCCGCTCCCCACCTTCGTAAATCAGATGCATTATTCAGAGATCATCTCAGGTTCTCCTCTTCCCTGAAAGGCCTTTCATCACTTGTTTGGTTCTCTAATTGGCTTATGATAGTAGGTCTTAAATCATCTGCTGGATTATAAATTCCTTCAGGGAAGAGACCTCAATTAAGCACACAGTGGATGCATAGTGTTTCAAAACAGAAAGTAATCATCAGGAGAGAGGAAGGTGGCCTGGGACTGTCACTCGCCCAGGGTCACAGAAGATATGAGACGGAAGCAGCATAAGAACCCTTTCGTGTCAAGGTCATCATAGGTTTTTGATAATTTGACACACATCCCCCCTCCAGCCAAAGAGCGTGAACCTAAGCTTAGTTCTGGGAGGGCTCCTTGTAAAGCATCCTTGTAGAGCCAGTTTCAACCTGCTCTTTGCTTTCTTTACCTTTGTCATTCAGCATGTCAGTCCAGGGAGCACTTCCACAAAAGACCAGCAGGGGGAGTCCACTTGCGTGGAACGTCTACAAAACCAACTGTTCTTTTAAAAAAAACACGAAACCAAACCACAGACCACGCTATGTGAGGTGAAGGGGCCAAGAAGGGCCTGGCTTCTGCATGTCTGAGAGCTTTTTAAAATGGTCTTTAAACAACCCTAGACCTCCATCAACCGGATTTTTAAATTATACAAACTGCAAGTCAGATTCTTAACTAGGTTTAACAAGTAGGTACACAATAACAACAATTACCATGTTTGTTTCTTTTTTAAAATTTGCCTTTATTATTGTTGTGCTTTGCATAGAGAAGACAAAAGCGAAGGCAATTCTGGAGAACAGGCAACCTCTCGGGTACCCATCTCCTGCTGATTTGTAAATGTCGGGGCAAAGCGGAGTTCGTTTTTTGGGAAATAAATGTCAAAAGCAAGTCAGAGTCATTTATCCCTTGGCAGGAAATATTGATCTGGTGACATTGTTCGATTATAATAACTGTTTCTATTGTGTTAAGTGACTGGGGTATATTTAACCAATTTCAATGAAGAATGAAGGGCACTGTACCATTTGATCGGCTAAACGTTAGAAGCTGCGTTTTGTTCTAACCAGTTCATTTGTTCTGTCACCAATATTTATTAAGCACCTACTGTGTGCCGAACATTCTGCTAAGGGCCAGGGTAAGAAGTAGGTTTTGGAATTGGATACCCTCGGGTTCAAATTATTCTACTGCCACTACCAATTAACTGTGAGAAGTTGAACAAGTTCACTTAACCATACTGTCCTCGTTTTCCTTACATTGAAGCCACAGAGGTTATTCTGAAAATTAAATGAAAAAATGCATGTCTGCCTGTCAGAATGCAAGGCCTAAGTTATCATTAACTTTCATTACCATCATCATCATCATCATCATCTTCTTTTTTTCTCATCATACTCTTCATTTTTATCTTCAGGGTACCAATTTGGTGAAAGAAATGTTTAACTCAGCAGCTTAACATTAACACATTTAACAGCGAACTGGATTTAGAAGTGGGAAGGGGGAGCAAATGTGAAAGCCAGCTTTGGTAAAGCCATTATTTAAAATTAACTACAGTTTATTTAAAAATCTAGAACAGACAGTAACTCACATTTCACAAGGCTACACCATCCTAAGGATACATTCGAGGAGTACGCGTTTAAGGTACTTGTAAGTCAATACCTTCTTCCTCAAATTCCCACCCACCCCCTAGTCTACTTGTCCTCCTCCCTGTTCCAGGGATGTCACCAAGATTCTCCCAAGCACCTTCCTCCAGCCCTGCTCCTGGCAGGCTTGCAGTGATCCCCTCCTCCCTCCATCCTGCCCTATATGTTCATGGTGTGGCCCCCAGACACCCTTCTGGAATATTTCATCAGCTCCTGTTTCTGCCCTTTGATGTCAAAAGGGTTGGTGATTGGCCATTCTTCTGTTCTCTTGCCAAGCAGAGACCAGGAAATGTGTCCCCTCCCTCCTGAGTGTCATAATTTATCTTTATAGACCCTGAAACACAGCACTATGACCCCACTGCCCTTCCTACAGCCTTTCCAAGAGGCTGGGTTGGTGGTCCTCCCGCCGTGACTTCCCTTTTTATCAGCGTCATTCTACCCTCCCCCAGCATCCCTCGCAGATACACCTCACCCTGTGCTCAGAGTCAGTTCCTTCCTTAGACACTCAGCCCTGAGAACATCCAGGAAATGCTGACCTTCAGATACTGTGTGTTGGTCACTGTTGGTTTTCTGCCATGAGCCTCATCAGACAGGCTGCTATACAGATGCAAAGTCTTTCTACTTATGTCACAGACCACCCAGACTCGCCCAGATTCATGGTGGGTGTGCAGCAGCTCATACCCTCCAGCTGGGCTTCTCGCTACAGGAGCCAATGGTGAGAAGCTACTGAGCTGGGATTTAGAGCGTAGGTTTCTAGCTAATTCTTCGACTTGCTAACAGTATAGTGCCCTCTGGCATTTTAGTCACCTCCTTGCTTCTCCACTTCTTTAAAACGTGGCTTTTACTAAAGACCTTGCAATATACAGTTGAAAGTGACATATAAGTAAATAAGACGTTGTAAATGAAACCATCTTCAGTATCCAAAGGGTGATGCAGACACTTTTGAGGAGCATGTATCAACGTATTCTTAGGACAGACTGACCTAGACGTTGGTTTGCATGCAATATCACATTCCAGTCATTCCATCCGTATTATTTTGCATCATTAAAACATAATCTTAGAATTAAAAAGAAAAACATTTTAATAATGTGTTTTTGTCCTTAACCTGAAATTAAAACTTTCAGATAAGGATGTACCTTTGGAATGTTTTCTTTTAAACTTGAGCCAAGTTAACAGTCATCATTGCTACTACTTCTGTGACCTTGGCCACGTCTCATCTTCTCTCCGAGCCACAGCTCCCCGTGAACGACCTCTAACCTCATGCTGTGAACTTGCACCAACCTGATTCCATGTGGCAGATAACAGGACACCTAGTCATGCCTTCAAAGGTTATGAACGCAGTACACGTGTTAAGTTCAAGCTCCATCTTCCCAGTACCTTGAATATAGAAATGGCTCCATTAGAAATGGACTAGGAATGAATCATAGTAGGGTGTGCTCGAAGTTTCCTATAGATTCTTGAAAAGCTATTTCACTTGGGTTCTTTAGCGTATGATTAATTTAGAGAGAAAACGGATCCAAAAAATTCTAGCCACCTCACCATTCCTCCAGGGGTTCCACTTCTTCGGTGTCTTGTCATTCTAATTGAAAGAAGGAAACCTCTGGAGGATGAAAAGAAAGAGAAGATGAGCTGTGGACCATCAGCTTCGTATGCATTTAAAGTAGAAGAAAACATCCCAAACACGCTTAGTCTTTCCCTTCCCAAAACGGACGGCATGGGGTAAATGCTCCTTCCTGCGCTGGCTGATGCTCTGTCATTTCACGGAGTAGCAGGTAGCAGGGTTTAGGCTCCCAAGCCCAGATTGCCTTCTCAGCCCCCTGACGCCAGTGCCTTTCCCCATTTGCTGTCTCTTCTTTCACCTCCAGTAA
This sequence comes from Bos javanicus, assembly GCF_032452875.1. NCBI lineage: Eukaryota > Metazoa > Chordata > Mammalia > Artiodactyla > Bovidae > Bos > Bos javanicus. Next base: position 41,116,164 of record NC_083890.1, read on the forward strand.
ACTAAACACTGCCATTCAAGCGCCGCTTTTATGAATGTTCTGTAAAGGACATCAGCAGACTTTGCACATGAAATGCATGAAAATTAGCCAAGACAGAGGGACAGGATGTGCTGTCCGTGGTCTGCGGGAGGGGTGGAGGGCAGGAGTTGTGGTTGAAGACTGGGTCTCCTCCAGTCCACCATGGCGGCCAGGAGCCTGGCTTCAGCCGCCAAGAGGAGCACTTGGCGGGGTTCACCTCTGAGATCGCTTCTCAGCTGGTTTTATGAAACCCAGGCTTTATTAAACCAGATTGTTTTATTGCTTCCTGCATGACCAGTCTGTTGGATTTCTGTACTCAGCTCCCTGAGAGTGCTTTGAATTATAGCTTGGGTGATTTCCATCTACAAGGTTCATGACATCATAGTGGACATTGGCGAAATGGTGTCAAACCGGCATTAACTGAAATTGAGAGGAGATAGGCTGGGAAATTCAAATAAAGGTGTTTCCAGATTAAAATACAAAATATCATGTGGGTCCAAACTCTCACTGTATAGTCATTCATAGCCCAAGCAAGGACTTTTGGCTTTTATCAGTATGATATAAATAGATGACTCCTTAAGAATAGAGACTGTCTTGAGTCAAAAGTTGACTAGTAAGTTTTGTGTGCCTGTGATGTACTTATTATGGAGCAGATTTATCTTCTGATATGTGTGTAGGGGAATGCTGATGCAAATGCAATTCACATGTGGATCCGACTCTTATTCCAGGGCAGGGTGGGGCAGTAGGTTGGAGTGTGGCTTTCTGTGTCCAGGTGGCAATTGGTATTCCACAAGATCCAAATGTGAAAGGCTTTCTTTGGAGAAATTAGACAAATCCCAGGACATCTTCCAAGCCTAGCACAGTGGATGAATGTCTCAGATGTTCAATAAATATTGTTAAATGAAGGAAGAAATTTTCCTAGACTCAGAGACGGGGACTGGAAAAGTGATCATCATGCATATAAGATAGAGCCTGTGTTTCTTGGCTAGACAGACGTTCCGACCTGCACCGGCAGCCCTTTGTAGTCACACTCATAGGGCTGAAAGATGAACAGCTTGAGAGGGTGCACTGGCATTTCACAGGGTGTGGATCAGAAAACAGCCCACTTGGAACGTGTGTATACAAGCATGCGTACGGGTGGGGGGCTGGTGACACAGCTTAGTGACGACCCAGGGACTAGACTGCACTAGGCGGCCTCTGCCCTCCTCCTGTGAGCTTGGACATTAAGGTCAAGTAGGTGACTGCGTGTGAGACACCAGCATGTCGAAAGGGCCCCTTGCCCGGTATCTCACATGGCCTGCCGGTTCAGAACTTGTGGTATCTGGGTAGGTTCTGGCCCCCAGGGCAGATGTGGGCCACATGACCTTCATCACTGGAGGCTTTGGGAGGGCATAGGTGAGGCGAGAGGGCACATTCCTCCCAAAACATCTTTTGGAAAGCGGAGAAGCCAAAACGTGCCCAGTTTCAACAAGTTTCACTTTCCCTGATCTTTTTGTTGTTGTTATTTTCCTCTGTCTCTTAAATACTCTTGCTTAAAAGAACTCTCCAAGAAAAGATTTCCAGGGAATGCTTTTTAGAGGTCCTGTGGAAGCCAAGAATAATTGGCCTCCTTTTTTGGCCAAGGACTGAAGTCAAGGCAAGTTTTAGTTGCTCCCCCAACCCCCGTGCACACATGGATATTCATATTACTAACAGTCAGCTGCTCTGAGTCCATATCAAGGATGGACACATTGACCAGCAAAAGCCAGAATTCAGCACAGTATCAATCCCCTAAATGTAAACATCTCTTTAAAATTTTAAGAGTACATAATTTCAGTATTTTTTCCTATCACTAGATGTTTAGAGCTCCCTCCAGTGTCACTGTGTTGTCATATTAGTTTTAAGCTTTTTTTTCCCTAAGATCAATATTTCTTTAACAATATCAGGGAGAGCATTTTTGTTTTCTTTATACTCATGTTAAGAGCTGCACACGATGCCTGGAAATGTCTTGTGCATCCCTAGCGTAACCAAAAGTGGGGTCTGACTGCTCGCTGCTCAAAAGTCATTAAAGAGCCCAGGTTGGTGGAAAGGAAAGTCTGTGTTGTTTGGGACGCCTGCACCCAGGGAGGAGGGTGGCCACTTGTCCAGAGGCCAACTCCCCCAACACTGACCATCAGTGGACCAGAGCTTTTATAGGCGGAGGGAGGGGTCTACATGCAGAAACAGCATACAGTCATCTTGAAATCGGTCATCGGTGGTCTGACCAGCATCATCTTAATTGTTTTAAGTACGGTTAGTCTTCAGTTCCAGCACTGGTTTATTTCTATTTCTTTGTGGCCAATTCTCAGAATTGTGGCAGCTTATATCATGGCTACAGTCTGGTCATCATGTAGTTAACTTGTTCTACCTGGTAGGGGTTTCAGTATCTGCCAAACGGTTCACAAGATATGGCTCAGAATACTGTCTGTAGCCCTTGAGAAGGAACTGGAAGTCCTCGACTATGCTTAATGACTAAAGTATTATTATTTGGTTTCCTTTTGACTGTTTTCCTTTGTTTCTGCATGTTCTCACTTCTCTGATTACATTTGTTCTTTTAATCAGAAAAACTGAAGTTTTTCTGCAGACAGAAGGCAGGCAGAGGGCATGGGAGGCAAGGATCACAGGGTCCTGCTGTGCTTCCCCAACACCAGAGACCAGCTGTTCCTGCTGTCTGTACTTCTCTCAGGATTAGGCAAGTTTGAGGGGAGGAGCAGAGGGGGATGAAGTGGTCAGACAAGGGTGATGAGAAGGAACTCATGAGATATGTGCTATACAAGTGGCTTAGCTTAAAGAGCCTAGCAGCTCTCCCCGCCTTAGGGAACGGCAGAAGCCCGATCTTTGAGCTGACGAGCCAGGGCCCTGGGCTTCCATCTGCTTGCCTGGCATCATATGAAGCCACATGAAGTGTCTCACGTGTTCAGCTCTACTGTGAAGGCAGCAATGCCTGTCCACAGCTGGATGTCTTCTAGGTTTGGGATTGCCAAAGCTCTGCTTCGCACTAGAGTCCCAGTCTTTGAGTGTTGTACTTGCATATGTGTGAGTATATATATGTTTATATACACTCACCATGCACCTATGTATGCATATGCATGCATATCCAACAAGATATTCAAAATCCAAAACGTTGTTTTAACAGTTATTAAAAATTCTTCATCAGCAAATCTGAATTCAGCCCAGGATCAAACCACCTCCTTCATTTGGCTGGCAGCGAAAGGTTCTGGGTATTGTAAAATCTTTCAAGATACCGTTTGATGTGGGGTGGAGGGAAGGTCGTTCTCCTTCAAAGCTTAGTGACTCTGAGGCCATGACCTCCTTGGATACCGGCATCCCCTCCGCTTTCTGCAGTGTGGAGACTCTAGCCTTGGGTGGGCAGGAGCCAGCTCTGATATCAGGGATGATGTCTGCTCCTGCTTCACGTCAGTGAGAGCTGGAAGTTGGATTAATGAGAACAGGAGAGGCTTGGGCCCATGGAAATCGTTCTCACTCGAAAGGAGACCCAGCTCTCCAAATGTGTTCCAGCCAAGCCTTGCATGCATTATAGTCCTGATCCCGGGTGGCAAGGGTCTCAGAAGTAGTGTGTTCTGTCTCCCTCTTCTGTCGTTCTTAGCTCATGAAGCTGTGTGTCTGTTGTCACCCAGAACATTGCTATAAGCCAGTTATCTCTAATTTTTTTTTCTTTCTTTTTTTTTCTTTAATAGAAAATTATTTAATTAGTATACATGTGTTCCCCATCCTGAACCCTCCTCCCTCCTCCCTCCCCACACCATCCCTCTGGGTCATCCCAGTGCACCAGCCCCAAGCATCCAGCATCGTGCATTGAACCTGGACTGGCATCTCGTTTCATACATGACGTTTCACATGTTTCAATGCCATTCTCCCAAATCTTCCCACCCTCTCCCTCTCCCACAGAGTCCATAAGACTGTTCTATACATCAGTGTCTCTTTTGCTGTCTTGTATACAGGGTTATCGTTACCATCTTTCTAAATTCCATATGTATGCGTTAGTATACTGTATTGGTGTTTTTCCTTCTGGCTTACTTCACTCTGTATAATAGGCTCCAGTTTCATCCACCTCATTAGAACTGATTCAAATGTATTCTTTTTAATGGCTGAGTAATACTCCATTGTGTATATGTACCACAGCTTTCTTTATCCATTCATCTGCTGATGGACATCTAGGTTGCTTCCATGTCCTGGCTATTATAAACAGTGCTGTGATGAACATTGGGGTACACGTGTCTCTTTCCCTTCTGGTTTCCTCAGTGTGTATGCCCAGCAGTGGGATTGCTGGATCATAAGGCAGTTCTATTTCCAGTTTTTTAAGGAATCTCCACACTGTTCTCCATAGTGGCTGTACTAGTTTGCATTCCCACCAACAGTGTAAGAGGGTTCCCTTTTCTCCACACCCTCTCCAGCATTTACTATTTGTAGACTTTTGGATCGCAGCCATTCTGACTGGTGTGAAATGGTACCTCATAGTGGTTTTGATTTGCATTTCTCTGATAATGAGTGATGTTGAGCATCTTTTCATGTGTTTGTTAGCCATCTGTATGTCTTCTTTGGAGAAATGTCTATTTAGATCTTTTTTGATTGGGTCATTTACTTTTCTGGAGTTGAGCTGTAGGAGTTGCTTGTATATTTTTGAGATTAGTTGTTTGTCGGTTGCTTCATTTGCTATTATTTTCTCCCATTCTGAAGGCTGTCTTAATCAAAAATCTTCCAGCAAACAAAAGCCCAGGTCCAGACGGCTTCACAGCTGAATTCTACCAAAAATTTAGAGAAGAGCGAACACCTATCCTGCTCAAACTCTTCCAGAAAATTGCAGAGGAAGGTAAACTTCCAAACTCATTCTATGAGGCCACCATCACCCTAATACCAAAACCTGACAAAGATCCCACAAAAAAAGAAAACTACAGGCCAATATCACTGATGAACATAGATGCAAAAATCCTAAACAAAATTCTAGCAATCAGAATCCAACAACACATTAAAAAGATCATACACCATGACCAAGTGGGCTTTATCCCAGGGATGCGAGGATTCTTCAATATCCGCAAATCAATCAATGTAATACACCACATTAACAAATTGAAAAACAAAAACCATATGATTATCTCAATAGATGCAGAGAAAGCCTTTGACAAAATTCAACACCCATTTATGATAAAAACTCTCCAGAAAGCAGGAATAGAAGGAACATACCTCAACATAATAAAAGCTATATATGACAAACCCACAGCAAACATTATCCTCAATGGTGAAAAATTGAAAGCATTTCCTCTAAAGTCAGGAACAAGACAAGGGTGCCCACTTTCACCATTACTATTCAACGTAGTTTTGGAAGTTTTGGCCACAGCAATCAGAGCAGAAAAAGAAATAAAAGGAATCCAAATTGGAAAAGAAGAAGTAAAACTCTCACTATTTGCAGATGACATGATCCTCTACATAGAAAACCCTAAAGACTCCACCAGAAAATTACTAGAACTAATCAATGATTATAGTAAAGTTGCAGGATATAAAATCAACACACAGAAATCCCTTGCATTCCTATACACTAATAATGAGAAAACAGAAAGAGAAATTAAGGAAACAATTCCATTCACCATTGCAACGAAAAGAATAAAATACTTAGGAATATATCTACCTAAAGAAACTAAAGACCTATATATAGAAAACTATAAAACACTGGTGAAAGAAATCAAAGAGGACACTAATAGATGGAGAAATATACCATGTTCATGGATTGGAAGAATCAATATAGTGAAAATGAGTATACTACCCAAAGCAATTTATAGATTCAGTGCAATCCCTATCAAGCTACCAACAGTATTCTTCACAGAGCTAGAACAAATAATTTCACAATTTGTATGGAAATACAAAAAACCTCGAATAGCCAAAGCGATCTTGAGAAAGAAAAATGGAACTGGAGGAATCAACCTACCTGACTTCAGGCTCTACTACAAAGCCACAGTTATCTCTAATTTTTAAAAACCATTTGGGGATTAACAGATATACACTCCCATGTATGCAATAGATAAACAAGGACGTGTGTATAGTGAAGTGAAGTCGCTCAGTCACGTCCGACTCTTTGCGACCCCATGGACTGTAACCTACCAGGCTCCTCTGTCCATAGGATTTCCAGGCAAGAATACTGGAGTTGGCTGCCATTTCCCACTCCAGGGGATTTTGCGACCCAGGGATTAAACCCACATCTCCCTCGTTGCAGGCAGATTCTTGATGGCTGAGTGCTGTACAGCAGGTTTGGAGAAGGAAATGGCAACCTATTGGCACCCTTACCTGGAGAATCCCGTGGACTGAGGAGTCTGGCAGGCTACAGTCCATGGGGTCGCAAAGAGTCGGATGTGGGTTAGTGACTAAACAGCAGCAACTGTATGGCACAGGGAGCTATAGTCAGTATCTCGTAACAGCCTATATTAATGGAAAAGAAACTGAGAAAGGATATAGTTTATATAACCGAATCCCTGTACTATACAACTGAAACGCTATAAATCAGCTATACTCCAATTTTTAAAAAGTTAGAAAACCCATAGAAACTCCCTGAGCAGTATACACTGTCCCTGTTTTATGAAACTACACTAAAAGGGCAAATGAAAAGAAAGAGAGGCAGTCAGAAGCGTGCACACAAAATAAGTTCTAGGGAAATACGCGAGTGGCAAGTAATGGGCCCAGAAACAAACGATGGACAATACAGAAGAGCTTGTTTTCTTCAACCACATGGATCAACCGGTGATTGAGAAAGTGTAGCAGCCTGAGATTTCAGAATCACGCGAGGCCTGGGGCAGAGCTGCTGGCCCTACAGGGGGAAAAGTACTCCGTTACACTCAAGAGATTTACACACCGCACTGTCAACCCTGCGTATCCAAGGAGGATTGGTTCCATTGGTTCCGCCATGAATAACAACCTCCAGGAATGCTCAAGTCCTGTGGTCCACCCCCCATTATCCACAGGTTCATCCAGATAGCATATAGGTTAGTTGAATGTGAGAACCCAAAGAGCTGTCTGCATATTTGTTGAAAAAAAATGTGCATAGAAGTGGAACCATGCATTCGAACCCATGCAGTTCAAGGGTCAGTTGTACTTCAGTTGCAACCACTGAAAGTTGAACAGTTAAAAGTCAATATTGATTATTTTCCTCTTTAACTAGAGACTGAAAGGGTTTCTACCAGTGGGCACTTCTCCTGTGCTGTGCTTAGTCGCTCAGTTGTGTCTGACTCTTTGTGACCCCCATGGACTATAGCCGGCCAGGCTTCTCTGTCCATGGGGATTATCCAGGCCAGAACTCTAGAGTGGGTTGCCACGTCCTTCTCCAGGGGATCTCCCTAACCCAGGGATCGAACCCAGGTCTCCTGCATTGCAGGTGGATTCTTCACCATCTGAGCTACCAGGGGAGCCCAAAAATACTGGAGTGGGTAGCCTATCCCTTCTCCAGGGAATCTTCCCAACTCAGGAATCGAACCGGGGTCTCCTGAATACCAGGCGGATTCTTTACCAGGTGAGTCACCAGGGAAGCCCGGGCACACCTCCTACTGAAGGCAAACTCTGTAGAGGTTTTTTTGTTGGTGATATAACCTTTCTTGACACCGTCTCATCTGCTCCAACTAAGATAAAATTCTCAGCCACAGCTCTCTCTGTTTCCACTCTTTACAGCTTTGCAACCATACCAGTGTCATATCCTAAAAAACAGTCTTACTGGTGGATAAGTAGTTTATACCGACATGTAAAGTGTTAAACTCTTGTCAGGGTGAGTCCCACATCCTCGCCAGCTGCTTGACGTTCGGGAGACATAACTGTCCAAATTATGACAACATGTATCACATGCCTTGTAAAAGAGAAACTGACCCCCTGTTCACAAAAGTATGGTATTAATGAAATAAGCTTCCTGTTTAGCTAACTAGACTTATTGTTGTCTTGATAACTTAGCAGTTATTTCCCAGTCCTTTTTAGACCAATTTTTATGCTTTTACAACCTGGCAAAGGTAGCCGAGGAAGAGCACGCAGAAGTTGACCTCGTTCTCAGTGCTACAGCCAGGAATTCTCTTTCCTTTTTCCTTTCTCTGTTTGATACCTTGCTTCTGATGAGACTCAAGGATGAGCTTCTACATTAGATTCTAGTTAGAAAATCAAATTTCTATAAAGTGTGCATCCAGAGAAGAAAATGCATTCATGTATCCAACATGGTTATTGTTTAGCTGCTAAGTCCTGTCCAAGTCTTTTGTGACCCTGTGGACTGTAGCCCTCCAGGCTCCTCTGTCCATGGGATTTCCCAGGCAAGAATACTGGAGTGGGTTGCCATTCCCTTCTCCAGCGGATCTTCCTACCCAAGAATTGAACCCGCATCTCCTGCATTGGCAGGTGGATTCTTTACCACTGAGCCACCTGGGAAGCCTTGTATCCAACATTAGACAGATAAATAGATGAATATAGATATTGAACACCTTGACTTTTCAGATGTTTTTCAAAAGTTCTCTTTGGGCTTTTACAAGATTTCTTTTTAAATTTAATGATTTTGCCTTCTGATGTTTTTCTCCACATGGCATGCTCCTTGACTAGCCAAAGGCACTGTGGGAGATGAGCTGCCTTCTCCTAAAAGGGCTATAGAATGAACTGGTGTTGCAGGGAGCCAGGGAGAGCCTCTGCTGGAGGGGAGTTTTCGGAAAAAAGTGTTGGAGAGGAGAGCTGCTTTTTACTAGATCTGCTTCCTTGGAAGGCAGAGTGCAGAGTTAATGATGAGTGAACAGGAGAAAGACAGACAGCCCTGTGGGGAAGGACTGAAGGAGAAGGGAAAGGGCACTTGCACAGTGCCTCTCACACTGGAAAATGTCTAGGAGTCCCCTGGAGCTCTTACTGAAATGCACATACTAGTCCCGTTGACCTGCTGGGGCCTGAGGTCCTACATCTGTAGGAAGCTCAGTGGCGGTGCTGATGCTGCTGGTCTGTGGACCACACTGTGAGTAACATCTCTGTAGGTTGTGGGAGAGAAGGGTGTTGTGGGGGCCCGGGAAGCCCAGGAACCAATTCGAAAGATGGAAGATTCTGTCGCAGCTGATCATTTCTGCTTCCTGTTAGAGCAGGGAATAGCAGCAGTAGCACTCTGGACATTTGAGGCCTGATAAGTGTTTGTTGGAGTGCGAGGTTGGAGGCAAGGGGCTGTCCTCTGCTTTGTAAGATGTTTGCAGCACCCCTGGCCTCTGCCCACTGAATGCTTGGTAGCCCCATCTCACCTTCCACCCCCATGTCTGTGACAACAGAAACATTTCCAGACATTGCCAAGGGTCCCTTGTTGTTCAACTGTGTCCAGCTCTTTGCAACCCCATGGACTGCAGCATGCCAGACTCCTTTGTGCTCCACTATCTCTTGGAGTTTGCTCATGTCTGTTGAGTCAGTAATGCTACCTAACCATCTCTTCCTCCGCTGCCCTCTTCTCCTTTTGCCTTCAGTCTTTCCCAGCCCCAGGGTCTTTTCCAATGAGTAGGCTCTTAGCATCAGGTGGCCAAAGTATTGGAGCTTCAGCTTCAATATTCTAATGAATATTCAGGGTTGATTTCCTTCAGGATTGACTAGTCTGATCTCCTTGCTGTCCAAGGGACTCTCAAGAGTCCTCTCCTTTGGGGGACAGAATTTTCCCTGGTTGAGATTCAGTGAGTTAGAAGGAGAATTAGGGGCCTTCCCGTACTTGCACACCTCCTGTCTTCCAGAACCACAAGGCAGAAATGACTTAACTCTGATATACTTAGAAGGCAATGCACTTTTCACTATTTCAGTCTTCAGAAATGCTGAGAAAGTGTTTGCTTTTAATTTGACAGCCTGATTACTTTAAAGTGTCCTCAGCTCAGACCCACACCTCGGCCCCATTTACTTACAGTTTGAGTAAAACAGTAGGGAAATTTCTTTCCAAGAATATGTTGGCTCAGTAACCTAACATCATTTTAAGTCATCACCACACACCCACCAAAATTGTGAGATAAAATGGAAACTCCATCATCTGTTCTCAGGATCTCAGTGCTCATGATTCACTTGTGACCTCTAAGAATTTCTCTGTATCCATCTCCGGCCACATTGAACTTTTCTTCCACCGCCTGGAAAATGCTTTCCAGCTCCAAGGTCAGTCAATTGACAATCTCGAAATTCCTGACAAGCAGACAGATGGGTTTGCTTTTTTTCCCCATTGTTAGAGTTTATTTCTGCTTAATGTGTTGAGAAAACATCTCAAGGTTTTAACCCTGGCTCGGTCTTGGGAGAGAGGCACTTTAACAGGCTAGCACTTCATCTGGCCTCGGGGGGCAGTTGTAGGGGGGCGGGGAGGGGGCAAGCAATGAACATCCCCTGGAGAGCCCAAGGGCACGTCTTGTACAATCAGTTAAACTTTCTCTTAAAGCCAAAGAAAACTTAGATCCAAACAGGATTTAGTCTCAAGCTAAAACAAAAATGTACATCATGTCGAAAAGGCTTTTCCAAACGCTACAGTTAATAAGCAATGCTGTGTTTTTACTGGAAAAGCATGCATCTAGCCAGGCATTCTTCACATTTTTCCCAGGATTTAGTCATAAAATCATTTTAAACATTTTGCAAGGATAAAATGTGTACATATCTGATAAAGGCAGTGATTTTTTTTTTCTTTTCTGCTCTATAGCTCCATAAGGATGGGAAAAAACGAACTATAGGGAAAAGCATGTATGTGTATATATATGGTGCTTGCCAGGAGTCACTAGTGGTAAAGAACCTGCCCGCCAACGCAGGAGACATAAGAAATGTGTGTTCGATCCCTGGGTGGGGAAGATCCCCTGGAGGGGAGGGCATGGCAATCTGCTCCAATATTCTCGCCTGGAAAATCCCATGGACAGAGGAACCTGGTAGGCTACAGTCCATAGAGTTGTGAAAAGTCGGACACGACTGAAGCAACTTAGCATATATATATATATATATATATATGTATACACACACATGTGTACACATACTTCTGTATATGTATGCGCATGGAGTATGTATGTGTGTGCATAAATAAAATATATAAAACAAACTATACTTGTACACATACATATGCATCCATTTTTACCACTGTGAGAATCTGGCTTTTTAATTCACTGTTATGATTTTACTTTAAGTAGATACTGCAGATCTTTCCCCTGGATTGGAATAAGTCAGATCCAAAGCATAGAACCCTTCCTTATCATGCCCACCTGCCTACAGCATCTTTAGGAATTCAAGCTGAAGTGCATTTGGGTCTGATTTATGTGGGGCATGGCAGGGTGGACATCATTTCTGTGTGTGGTCAAGAAGCGAGCTGGGCTGTGGGGGGTTGTTATCCATCCATGGAGACATGGGTGCGCTGTCCCAGCTGACTGCGTTGGTAATCAAAGGCAGGAGGAAAGTGAATCCAGATGTTGATCATTTGAAAAGGAAAATTCCTATTTTCAAAACAAACTGACAGAAAAGCAGTAATCTGTGGTAGAGACTAAGTAACACTGACTAGACACGGGTTTCTGGGTTTGAGTGCTGCCTGTGCAACATACTAGATCGCGACCTTGGGTGGGCCACCTGACCTCTTATTTATTTCTCGTCTTTAAACAGGGATAGTGAAAGCCAACCTAAGAGTGGTTATGGGGACTTAATGAGCTGATCCATCAAATGCTGTGAGCATGGAGAAAGACTGTACAAATGTCAAGTGGCCTTTTTTTTCTTGCAGATATTATTCTTGAGTGAGTTCTTGGTGATGCACACACAGCTACCATGCTTTTGTTGCAGATCATGGAAATAGTAAATCAGCCGTAGCTTAATTGGAAGCTCTGGACCCGTAATGATCTGGTGGTAGCTGGTTTGCTGGCACGTGCCTGGGCCTGTCATGATGGAAAGTCCACTGGCCCGTCTCTTCTCACGTTCAGAATTCTAACTCTAGTCCCATTAAGAAAAAACTAGAGTGAATGCCATTAGTTGCTTAACAGGAATTCCAAGCTTGGCTCCTGGCTTGGAGATGACAGAGATTCTGATTGGTAGCATTTTGGTAATTTATGTGATGGAAATGTTAATACTCCCACAGTGAACAGTTCCACATCATCAGGAGGACATCCCCCAGTGAGAGTTCAGGGAAAGGGACATAGTGACTCACCCACTATGTAGTGTTTCCACTATGCAGGTTGATGGAACTAGCCTCAGTCATAGAGACAATAGTCAAACAGGGTGAAATAGTGAGGAGTGATGAGTTTTGAATGTAACTCGTTAAGTTGTAAGTTATATGTAATTTAATGTTTAATCATGGTGGTGTTTGACTGTTTGACACTCACAAGTTTAGCAACTGGCTGGTGTGAGCTTGGTTACCTTAAAGCACAGTCTTGTGCCGTGAGTCAGCAAGTGCAGGGCCGTCTTGGAAAACTGGCGTGGAAAGTGCAGCCATAAATGGACTTTAATTTCTGTGGACTTTGGATGAGCCGTCTACTCTAGGTCTCACAGTTTTATACCGTATTTCCCTTCGGCTGACAGAGTGAGTATTGGTTTATGAGAATGATCTATGGGTCTAGTTATTGCGGTTAGTATTTGAAAGTTTCAGCTTTTTAATTATTTGAAAGACTAGTGAAGACTTAGAGCAGGATCTTTTTGTTGGTCATTGAAAGAATCTGGAAACTATTCCCAAGGAGAAAGGGTAATTTTTTTTTCTTCTTCTTTTAAGCTATCCCAAAAGGTTCAGGAGGAAATCACCATTGGGGAACAAAGGGTTAAAATTTTTGCCCATCCATGATGTACATGTTCATCATGAAAAGAGACTTTCAGATGACTTGTACCTCCTTCTTTAATCAGTAGGTGATTTGATGGAGGCCTCATGTTTGACCAGCCATGTTGTGACTCTGGAGGATTTGAGAAGCCCGGCTAACACAGAGAAAAGGTAGCTTTACAGTTAACATCAAAAGACCTAAAAGCCTCGGGCTTCCCAGGTGACACAGTGGTAAAGAATCAGCCTGCTAATGCAGGAGACATGGGTTTGGTTCTCTAGACCAGAATACTGGAGTGGGTAGACTTTCCCTTCTCCAGGAGATCTTCCCAACCTAGGGATCCAACCCAGGGCTCCTGCATTGCAGGTGGATTCTTTACCAGCTGAGTCACAAGGGAAGCCCAAGAAAATGCAGTATTTCAGAGGGGACTGAATTTTAAAATACACTTTTTTTTTTGCAATTAACCTACAATAAAGTATATACATTATTGTAGGTTAAATGCAAAAAAAGCATATTTTGAAATTCAGTCCCTTCTGAAATACAGCATTTTGTTTTCCTGAACAGGACTTAAAACATTAATGCCATAGGCCCATGATTTTTAAACACATGGATCACCTATCATGAATTTGGTAGAGCTGTTTGCAGGCAAATAAAGTGGTCAAGTCATGCATTTTAGAATGAAACAACTCATCATAATTCTATCTGAGAATTTGTAAATCATAGACTCTTTTTGTGTTGGGGAAATATGTGCTCTTTTAATCATTCTTTAAAAAAAATAGCCTTCATCAAGCAAAAATGTCAGACTATTATTGTTTTGCTTATGAATTCACTTAGATCAAGTAAGATTTTGAAGTTTCTTGAAAGAAAATGATTCTTACTTCATTTTGGTGCATTTACATTAAGGTATTTCAATGGTAATGGCTGTCAAATTTCTAGTGGTTCAGCACACCTGACCTGGAGGACGTTAACTCAGTCTGCTGGACCCCAGCCCTGCACTTCATGCCATCTGTCCAAATGAAATCTGAGAATTGGGATTTCTGATGTTTCCAGGTGATGGTGGTCTTCCTGATCCTGAGGACCACACGTGGAGAACCACTGACGAGTGATTTTAGAGATAATGGATGGATTGGGGAAGTGTCAAGCAAATCAGTAAGCATAAAATGACCATCACTAGCTCATCAGGCATTCAGAATTCTGAGGAGGAAGGGAAGATATTAGGCTATTTTGCTGTTGCTGCTGCTGCTAAGTCGCTTCAGTCATATCCAGCTCTATTCGATCCCATAGACGGCAGCCCACCAGGCTCCCCCGCCCCTGGGATTCTCCAGGCAAGAACACTGGAGTGGGTTGCCATTTCCTTCTCCCATGCGTGAAAGTGAAAAGTGAAAGCGAAGTCGCTCAGTCGTGTCCGACTCTTAGCGATCCCATGGACTGCAGCCTACCAGGCTCCTCCATCTATGGGGTTTTCCAGGCAAGAGTACTAGAGTGAGGTTCCATTGCCTTCTCCAGAAACGCTATATTTATTATACCTGGCAGCTTTCCAGTTCACAACTGCTGCTAAGCTCACTTCTAGGGGACTTCTAAGACTGCCCGTTTCTGCATCCTTGGGTGTCAGCTGGGAAGCCCAGGTTTCTGTCTATGCTCTTAGCTGCCCCCTCCACATGGCGTGCCTCTGTTGGTGGCATTGGAATTTCCCCCAAACTGAGCAGACGGACAGAACAGCCATCTGAAAAGGAGAAGGGAGCAGGTTACTGATGACTGCTAGCGAGCGTCGTTTCCACTGCCAGCCAGGCAGTCAGAGCTTCCCGGCACGCACTTGATCACCTTTGGAAAGAGTCGCATGTTCCCGTTGGGGGATCGGAGAGTTCTCTGCCACTGAGCTCAGCTTCTCCCCCTTCTGACTTCTTCTAAAGCCGTCTCTCCGATGTCACTGATCCTGGTAACTGGCTACCAAGTGTTCACTGCAAGAATCGATCCCTAGACTGCTAGGTGGAGGAGGCCACGGGGCCACCCTGGGGCGGGCAGAAGCATCAGGAAGGGATCAAGGATGCTGACTTCTCTCTGGGCCACTGGGCCTGGACCGCAGAGAAGGAAGGAGACCTGAAAGGGATGCGAGGCTTGGAGGCCGCAGCAAAGCCCCTGGGGTCATCGGCTGCCATGTACACGCTCCTCCCACCATACCTGTGGGTCAAGGTTTGGTACACAGGACACACTGGTTTTCCAGCACCTTCCAGAGCCAGCGTACTTCCTGAAAACTCTTTAACCAGGGAAGTTGGTCAATTCCAGAGTTCCACTGAGAAAACCTATACTTAAACAGATAGCCTCTGCAGGAAGGAACAAATTCATGAATCATAGTTATACTAATTTTTTCTGTTACAGAGAAACTTATTGTTTTAATTGCTTTTAATTAATTTATTTGACTGTGTTGGGTCTTAGTTGCAGGCTTCTCTGTGTCGTGTGGGCTCCAGAGTGGGTGGGCTTGGTTGACCTGCCGCCTGTGGGATCTTAGTTCCCTGACCCAGGATCAAAGCTGGGTCCCCTGCATCGGAAGGCGGATTCTTAACCTCTGGATCACCCGAGAAGTCCTGAGGAACTTATTTTTAAAACTGGGACCCCAAACCTAGTTGATCAGAATCCTTTGGGGAATTTCAAAAAATTCCTTTGCACCAAGCCAGAAAATTCAAGTTCCACAGGTCCTTGGGGCTGTCTGAGCATCTGTGTTCCCTGTAAGGCGTGGCCCTGATCCTGAAGGGCCGTCATGGGTGAGAACTCTGAGCAGAGCTCAGGTTTGATGGTGATGGTGACGCTGCCTTATGGGAAATTCAAAGGAAAAAAGCTTCTTTCTTTAGGAAGGGCCAAAATCCATAACTCTGATCGTTTTGATTTGAATAGTATTCTCTTGTTTTTGAAAAGCCTTTATAATGATTGTTTTATTGTTCCTTCCAATGCTCCTGGGAGCGGGAGGACAGGACATGTATTACTGGCACCATTGTACGTCTGCGATGCCTCTGCAGAGGGGAGCTTAAGTGAGGCAGGGACCCTGCTGCTCCCTGTCTCGTGCGCTTTCCACGACTCCAGCTTTGTTGCTTACTCTTGTGGGTATTTGTTTTTGATACCTCGAGTCTGTCGTCTTGCTTTCCACGAGTGGATGACTACCATTAACACGGACCATCAGGGAGATGATCAAAGTGGAGAAGCCAAATTGAACATAGCTGGAGGCGACACCCAAGCGTCTTACAGCCCAGGTTCTAAACTAGGGAGCAAGGCCAGGCTTCGTCTATTGCACAGCCGGGCTATTGTGGGTATAGGAGAGAAGCAAGCATCAAAAAAGCAGATCGGTCCAGGAGAGGAGATTATTTGCATGCATACCATACAGAGAAATGTACAAGAAAAATGTATGCATGTGTGGGGTCCAGTGAGGTCCAAGATCCAGGCCATGGAGGTTAATGGAGCTTAGTTAGGAAGGTGATCGAGCAACAGATACTGATGACATGGTAATGAGAACACCAGAGTTCAGAGATAAGGATTTCCATTACCAGCACTTGGGAAGTAAAACCAGAGTTTTGGGGGTTACGGGTCAAGGATCTCATACTTAGAGGACTAGCACGAGGGTGGTCCTGAGTCTGCAGGTTGGCACCACCCCCTCTTTGAAGTCCAGGAAGCTCAGGTTAGCCAAGATGTTGCATATACTTTGTTAAATCACCTTGAACAAGCCTTGCTTTCCCCAGCTGCAAAATAAAGAGTTGGCAAATTGATAGCCTGTATACATGCCTCACAGGGAAGAAATCTACCTTTGGTAAATGAATAGCAAGAATGTGGCTTTGGGCAGTGAGTGGGTGACGGGGGTTGGCAGAAGGTGACCCCTATTCAGGGCTTTTCAGCACTGATCCCGGGACACTGGCCTTATTGCAAGGGGCACCTCCTTTCATGCTTGGGGAACAGCTTGAACAGTTAGTTGCAGCCCAGTGAATGCACTGCCAGCCCGTAAGCCCCGTGGACTGGTCCCACTTATCTGGAAGAGAGCGATGCCATGCCTGTGATGGTCATGACCCCACTGACCCTCTTTGGTGCCACCATTTTCTTTTTCACGAGAAAGAAAGTGAACAGAAGGTACATAACACACTTTCATATTATCGGCTGTGTAGTTTTAGGGACAGGATTTCCAATAAACCCAGAAACCATGATTGCTGCCTCCTTTTCATTCATTCACTAGTTTTACAGCCTCAAGGTGACAAGAAAATGAAGGGCTGTCAAGACAGAAGGAAGTCCAGTGAGCCTGGGAAGCGGCTTTTCAGTCAATGCTGTGTAGAGTGCCTGCCACTTAGAGTTCCTTCTGCAGTCTCTGCTGGCAATGAAAGTCTTTGTGGAGGTTTTCCATATAGTTGCCACCGAGGGATGCTAAGGTCTTTTTAATCTGGCCACACTGGACTCAGGAAGAGAGAAGAATGATAAATCGTAATTACATAAATGAAGGTGTTGCTGTTGTTTAGTTGCTCAGTCGTGTCTGATTCTTTGTGACCCCATGGACTGTAGCCCACCAGGCTCCTCTGTCCATGGGATTTCCCAGGCAAGAATACTGAAGTGGGTTGCCATTTCCACCCGCAAGAGATTTTCCCAATCCAGGGAGCAAACCCATTTCCTATTTTTCCTGCATTGACACTTTGCAGGGAGAAAACGCTTCCTGCATTTTCTTTACCACTGTGTCACCTGCAAGGCCCAGATATTATCTCAGTTCAGTGCAGTCACTCAGTCATGTCCGACTCCTTGCAACCCCATGGACTGCAGCTTCCCTGTCCATCACCAACTCCCGGAGCTTGCTCAAACTCACGTCCATTGAGTGGGTTGATGCCATCCAACCATCTCTTCCTCTGTCGTCCCCTTCTCCTCCTGCCTTCAATCTTTCCCAGCATTGGGGTCTTTGCTGCTGCTGCTGCTAAGTCGCTTCAGTCGTGTTCAACTCTGTGCGACCCCATAGACGGCAGCCCACCAGGCTCCGCCGTCCCTGGGATTCTCCAGGCAAGAACACTGGAGTGGGTTGCCATTTCCTTCTCCAATGTATAAAAGTGAAAAGTGAAAGTGAAGTCGCTCAGTCGTTTCCGATTCCTAGCGACCCCATGGACTGCAGCCTACCAGGCTTCTCCATCCATGGGATTTTCCAGGCAAGAGTACTGGAGTGGGGTGCCATTGCCTTCTCCATTCTAGCGCTCCTCAAAAGAAAAATCTGTGGATCCTCCGTTGTTTCCAGGAATTTCATGTGTTATTTTATGTGAAGAATTGCTTTCAGGCAAGTTCTATGTTTTGGTAGCGGAGACCTCAGCAAGAAGTGAGTCAAATACACGTGATGAGTAGAGCACCCGTGCTGCTGACCGGATTCCCCGCAGGACTCCAGAGGTCAGCACTGTCCGGGGACCTTCGGTCCCTTTCACCTTGCTGCGGGTTCTTTGCTTAGGAGACTTCTTCAGTGGTTCCGGCTCAGCCCCAGCTCCTGGGCGTCTTCACAAGCCTTGTGTGTACCCTGATGCTGGGGAAGATTGAAGGCAGGAGGAGAAGGGGACGACAGGATGAGATAGCTGGATGGCATCCCCAACTCAATGGACATGAGTTTGGGTAAACTCCAGGAGTTGGTGATGGACAGGGAGGCCTGGTGTGCTGTGGTTCATGGGGTCGCAAAGAGCTGGACACGACTGAGCAACTGAACTGTGTGTACCAGGCTTTGGGTTCTTGCGTGAACTGAGAACCAGGATGGTTGTTGGATGGTTAAGTATGTGTACTTGGGGACCTGAGGAACCTGGGTTCACATCTTGGGCTTCTCCGCTTACTGGTAAGTTGCATTTTTCTCTCAGAATGAGTTTACTCATCTGGGAATTAAAAACCAGTGTCCACCAAATCTGTTGCTGTGAAGGTTCAGTTGTGTGTGAGATAGCCACCACCAGCATGCAGTGATGCTCAATAAGCGTTGGCTATCAACATTACTATTACACGGTTCAGTTGCTCAGTCGTGTCCGACTCTGTGACCTCATGGACTGCAGCAGGCCAGGCTTCCTAGATATCCTCAGACAGAAGACTTGGACGGAGGATGTTGGATAACCTGATTCAGTATTCCATGCAGAGAGAATTAAATACACAAGTACCCTAGGACAGTGCCATCTATTCTAGAGAATGTTTAAACTGTCAGCGTTTCACAAGGGAGGCAGGCAGGCAGTCCTCAGCGATGAACACCCTCTCGCTCATTATAACGGTGTTAGTACCCCTGATCTAGGCTTGATATTCTAGTCCTGTCCCCAAGTTACTGTAGCAATCTAGAATGCCCCCGTTCCTCTTCAGATGTCCCTCCTTGGTTGAGAATCACTGGCAAAGCACAGTCTGAGCTTAACTCTGAACTAAAGCAACAAGGCCATCACCCCCACCCAGCGGCCAGGGCAGAGGTCTTCCATTCTGAGCTTACAAGGGAGGACCTTCTGGTCTCTCTGACTTGTCTTTTCTGTTCTGTACCTCCGGAGGGTCTGGGGCTAAGCTTTCTGATAACCCTGCAGAGAACAGAGGCAGTTTAGTGCAGTGGAGGGGCGGGAGGGCTGACCTTCCTTCTGCTTCATCTGTACACACACTTTGAGCAGGATTCTTGGTTCATTTAAGTGCTAGTCCTTGACCACCATCGAGCCATTAAGCTTCCTAATCAATCTGGAATTCAGGGATTTGCTTGATCCCTTGTTCCAAAGGCACTTTACTATGCATCTATTATATGTCAGGTGCTGTTAAACACTGCGTACTTAAAATGACTAAGATGTGACCCTTGTCCTTAAATAATAGGAAAGTGGAAGTGATACGGGGGGAGGGTGTTCCGTTCCTGTTTAGAGGCATTCAGTCTGTCAGCCTAACGGGTTACGCTAATTGCTCTATGCATACCTCCTTTAGTCGTGATGGATGTTTCTTTATATTTCTTTTATTTCGTCTCCCGCTGTGCTCCTTCACCAGGGAGCTGATATCCAGGTGGCCTGAGGCAGCAGGTCAGGGAGTTCTCCCATTTGTTCTCTGGACTTTCTAGAAGATCACAGCATCTCTGCCCATGTGTTGCTTTATCATCCATGTCTCCTTCTTTTATGAAAAAGTTTTAAGCTGGGGGCTCGGTAGGATCTGAAAGGGAACGTTAACATTCTCAGCCACTTCCAGTCCCGAACTCACATTTTTTGTAGCAAGCGATCTCTCACCCCTCCCCAGCAGTCTACAGAGCAGCTGCAGATGCAAGGCAGAAACCTTGCTGCAGACATCCACTCGAGTGACTGAGCTGACGTGTTGTCATCCCAGGAGGGGCAGGATCAGGGGGAGGAGTGACGGATGGGGCCTTTGAGGAGCAGCCTTTACTTAATGATTTTTGCATAGATTCCTGAATTGTGGCTTCTTTGCCAGAAAAAAAAAAAAAAAATCCAGTAATGCAGACTGCTGTAAGAGCCTGGGATGTGTCATTGTGTCTGGGGATGATGGCTTTTTCTCTGAGACCCAGCATTTGTTTCTACCTGGATAAAGGAAACCCTTTTATCTTGTGGAAGATGAATAGCCTTCAGGGTGAAGGAGAGGACAGAGACCCTACCCAAGAAAAAGATTGGAGGGGTTGTTGGTGATAATCAGATGAATGGACTGGAATATTTGCATTTATTCTTTGAATAAGTTGCACACTGTCTCTCTTCTTTCATGGAGGCAGAGTAATTCAGGAAAGGCGGATGTGTTGTCAGGTGGAGCAAATGATTCTTGTATGTCTGTTCACGTCTCCAGTGAGTGCTCAACTGATGTGTCTTGAGTACTCACCGTGTGTAAAGGACTGGAGAGAGCCTTTGATGCAAAGTTAACATCTTTTAACTTTATCCTAGAGTCAAAATGGGAAATTAGAGCTCTGGGAGTAGAAAGAAGCTGTTGCATCATTTCTCCTGTATCCCTTGTGTGAGTGGCAGTAGCCAAGCCAACACCGCCCCCCACCCCTCCCCGCCTGCTCCTGCGTGTGTGCACATCTGGCTGTCCAGTGACTGGTGTGCACTCCCCCTGCACAGCCTCTCTCCCCCGGCCCCTCTTCACCACCCTCACTGCCCAGCACCTGGCTGGACCTCATGATATTCCAGCAACACTGGAGCAAGATCCTCCCAACCATTCCCCTGCCTGCGGAACATGCTCTCTTCCCACCATCCTCTGCACTGTGACCAGAGTGACCCTTTTTTCTTTGTTTGTCTTGACTTTTTGTATGTTTTTTAATGCTTATCATAGTATAGTCACTTTACAATGTTGTGTTAGTTTCTGCCACGCAGCAAAGTGAATCAGCTATACATTTGTATATATCCCCTCTTTGTCACCACAGAGCCTCGAGTAGGGTTCCCTCTGCTGATCAGTAGGTTCTCCTTAGTTATCTATTTTATATGTAGTAGTATATGTATGGGCTTCCCTGGTAGCTCAGCTGGTAAAGAATCCGCCTGCAATGCAGGAGACCCTGGTTCGATTCCTGGGTTGGGAAGATCCCCTGGAGAAGGGATGGGCTACCCACTCCAGTATTCTTGGGCTCCCCTGGTGGCTCAGATGGTGAAGAATCCACCTGCAAAGCGGGAGACCTGGGTTCAATCCCTGGGTTGGGAAGATCCCCTGGAGGAGGACATGGCAACCCACTCTAGTATTCTTGTCTGGAGAATTGCCATGGACTGAGGAGCCTGGCAGGCTGTACAGTCTGTGGGGTCCCAAAGAGTTGGACGTGACTAGGCGTGCACACACACACAGAGTGTACATATGGGACCTTTTTAATATGAAAATGGCCCTTCTTAGTCTCTGGAAGATTTTTCATGGCCTCCAGGAGACACCTTGTGTAGGGAGGGGCCCTGCTCTCTTCCTTCCTCCCCTCCTGACACTATGTTCTCCTACCGCCCTCCGTGTGCCATGATCCCTCGTGTGACACCGTGTGCCTTTGCACACGCTCCGTCCTCTGTCTAGAGCTGTTCTCCTTGGTTTCATATACGATAGATAATTCCTGTGTGTTCTTCAAACTCAAGGTTTCTGTCTCCTCCAAGGAGTCTAGCCTCACTGCCCCCTCGTGGTCTTACTGAGCCAGGCTGTGTGTGCTTCCTGCCCACGTAGGATTTCTGCTGTCTGTCCTCTTGAGAGTGTTTGCATAGTAGGTACCGTGGACTTGAGAGTAAGAACGATATCTTTTAGATCTTCTGTTTCATGTGCCTGGAACAGAGGAGGCAGTCCGCGAGCACTCACTACTTCAGTGAGCGGATGAGGTCTTGGGTCTGAATGCAAGTGGCGTTGACTATGAAGAGACATCACACGTTTGTGTTCCTGGGCACCTGGACCATTTGTTCTCCTATCTCATAGTCACTTCATCCCAAGGAAGGTTGTACACTGTATTTAGAGAACCTTCGGGGGATTCACTCATGTTCAGTTTTTTTTTTAATCACAATTCTCTTTATATGGGGTCCGTGTCCCAAATAGTCAATGAGAGGATTTTTGAAAGCTTCGCTTGTCTTGGATACATGGAGAAAATAAGAAAAGGCAGGTGTATCTGAAGCAACCTAGATACAACTTTCTGATAGTGAAAGAGATGGAGTCATCTTGCCATTCAAACAGTGGTATCGTTTGTATTGCTATTAAATAATAAAAATATTGTTATATAAACAGTAAAAGTGTGACATAAATTGCAGTAGGGTCCATGAGTTCCTTGAATTACCTGGAAGTACAAAATAAAATTTAAGACAGAGTACAGAGAGAATCCAGTCCATGTATAACCTTGGCATGACCACTTGACCACTGGTATGAAGTGGTGTTGGCTAATTTTCTGCTCACAGATTAGCAAAGTTGCCCCAGGTTTTCCTTTTATGCTTTTCATTTCAGTTCAGTTCAGTTGCTCAGTCATGTCCAACTCTTTGCGACCCATGACCCACAGCACACCAGGCCTCCCTATCCATCACCAACTCCTAGAGTCTGTCCAAACCCATGTCCATCGACTTGGTGATACCATCCAGCCATCTTATCCTCTGTCGTCCCCTTCTCCTGCCCTCAATCCTTCCCAGCATCAGGGTCATTTCAAATGAGTCAGCTCTTCACATCAGGTGGCCAAAGTATTGGAGTTTCAGCTTCAACATCAGTCCTTCCAACGAACACCCAGGACTGATCTCCTAAAGGATGGACTGGTTGGATCTCCTTGCAGTCCAAGGGACTCTCAAGAGTCTTCTCCAACACCACAGTTCAAAAGCATCAATTCTTCGGCACTCAGCTTTCTTTATAGTCCAACTCTCACATCCATACATGACCACTGGAAAAACCATAGCCTTGACCAGATGGACCTTTGTTGGCAAAGGAATGTCTCTGCTTTTGAATATGCCATCTAGGTTGGTCATAACTTTCCTTCCAAGGAGTAAGTGTCTTTTAATTTCATGGCTGCAATCACCATCTGCAGTGATTTCGGAGCCCAGAAAAATAAAGTCTGACACTGTTTCCACTGTTTCCCCATCTATTTCCCATGAAGCAATGGGACCAGATGCCGTGATCTTAGTTTTCTGAATGTTGAGTTTTCAGCCAATTTTTTCACTCTCCTCTTTCACTTTCATCAAGAGGCTTTTTAGTTCTTCTTCACTTTCTGCCATAAGGGTGGTGTCATCTGCATATCTGAGGTTATTGAGATTTCTCCCAGCAATCTTGATTCCAGCTTGTGCTTCTTCCAGCCCAGCGTTTCTCATGATGTACTCTGCATATAAGTTAAATAAGCAGGGTGACAATATACAGCCTTGACGTACTCCTTTTCCTATTTGGAACCAGTCTGTTGTTCCATGTCCAGTTCCAACTGTTGCTTCCTGACCTGCATAAAGGTTTCTCAAGTCGCTGGTCAGGTGGTCTGGTATTCCCATCTCTTTTAGAATTTTCCACAGTTTATTGTGATCCACACGGTCAAAGCTTTGGCATAGTCAGTAAAGCAGAAATAGATGTTTTTCTGGAACTGTCTTGCTTTTTCCATGATCCAGCAGATGTTGGCAGTTTGATCTCTGGTTCCTCTGCCTTTTTTTTTTTTTTTTTAATTTATTCAGGGTTTCCCTTTAAATGAAGAATTCCTTTATAGACTCAAGTTCATGATAGTAAACTGAAGTATCCTGTAGTTGTTATTGCATTCATAAGCTTTTCAAAGGCAGCTTACTCTTTTTTTTTTTTTTTGTATACTAGCACACTGCCCTTTACCTCATTGGCCAAAAGACAGTCGACCCAAGTCAAACTAATTTCCTTGTGTATGAAGCCCATCATCCCTGTGGGGCAGGAATAATGGGATCTTAACCATCTCTGCCTCCAGGTTACTAGCTGAATGCCTGGCACTTCAATGTTAAAAGAATATATTGTTCAGGCAAAGCTGTTAGTGGAATGATCTAATGACCATAAATAAGAAAGTGTGTGGGGGCAACTTATATTTCAAGAATTATGTTTTAATAAGTGGTGAATTATTGGGGTGTAAATCCAGTATTAATTATCAACAATAATGGATGAAATATATTGAGCATTTACTGTGCATACTAAGCTTTACTGCCTCTCTCATTAAGTGAAAGACTAAATTTTATAGTTTAGAGAAAGAAAAGGACATATAATTTAAAAGTGCATTTAGTAGCGAAAGAGCTCGAGTGGAATAAGTTTGGTATGACAGAGTCTTCCCAAGTAGACGCCCTCCCGGTTCTGCTTGCATTAATATGGGGTGTGCCGCGTGCAAAAGAAGAAAAATGACAAATCATAAACATTCACAGTCCTCCTCTCCATCCCACACCATCTGAGGACTAGTTCCCTGCTTGTCTACCGTGCTCTTTGCTGTGAGCTCAGAAAGTTTTGAATGGCTGAACTGAGAGTAGGCCAGACTGCTCCTTGAGCGAAATCCCGTGACCATTGAGGGAGGGGTATGAGAACAGCTAGTGTGGGGGCCACTGAGAGACAGTCAGGGGAGGTGAGAGGCAAGATGAGGAGCAGCTACCACGTGAGCTGACACTCGGGGAGGAGAGGTGTAAAAAGGGTTTCCAGGAAGTCTTTCTGCACATGGCGCCCTAGAGTGGTTCCACCCTACTCCCCACCCTTCCATCCACTCCTGCTTTCTCCACGCTTCCTCGGAAGACAGGGCCCAGACCTACCTAACAGCCTGAAACCAGCGCTTCCTGGTGTCAGATTTATGTTTCCTTTACATGTGACACTCCAACAGTAAAGAATCTGCCTGTAATGGGAGAGACCTGAGTTCAATCCCTGGGTCAGGAGGATCCCCTAGAGAAGGGAGTGGCAATCCTCTCCAGTACTCTTGCTTGGAGAATCCCACAGACAGAGGAGCCTGGTGGGCTACAGTCCATGGGGTCGCTAAGGGTCGGACATGACAGAGCAACTAAAGAAAAACTACATGTAACACAGGCTGTGGAAGGCCAGCCTTCGTCTCTACCTGGGCTAAGTCACAGACGTTGGAAGTCAGCACTTTCACGGCCATGGATGAATGGGAAATGGGGAGACAGCTTTAAAAGAGTTTTGCATTTTAAAAAATATATGGGTAAATAATAGTCTAAACATTCCTGTCCTCTTAGCCTACCCTATCCCTAGCTTCTTTGCATTATTCACTTTCTTAGTCAATCCTATTTCCAGAAAAAGCACAAACTTCTGAGCGAATGCTTAGTTCCTCATTGGGTAAAATTACTAATAATACTCAATTACCGATAGTGGAGTCTCAATTCAGGCTGTTTGGTCTATTTTGAATAAGCCTCCATTCAGTATGACTCAGTGTTGTAAAGCTGTAAGTGTAGAAGTGTAATCAACATAGAAATGTCAGCAGCTCTTAGACTGAATACATTAATAATGATACTCCATATCGGTCTGACCGCCGGGAACTTCTGCGGGAGGTTTGGTCCCTACCCAGAGACATCGTGTGCTACATTGTGATATCCAGCGTGGATAAACCTGGCCGATTGAGTTGTCCATTCTGGAAGGGCGACAGCTCAGGTTACTGTATTATTTAATTCACCTGTCTTTAGTGTTCGGTAGGAATTCTGTGGTTTGGGTGCGTGGGCACAATATAAGCTGAGAGAACTTCAATGACATTAAATATTATCACATGAAAACTGAATTTCAGTCACTCCATGATTCAAGTCCTTCCTTCACACACACAGAGCTTCACGCCCCTATCTATATTAGTTTGCCAGGGATGTTCTCACAAAGCCCCACAGACTGAGTGGCTTCAATGACAGAAATGTTTTCTTTCACAGCTCTGGAGACTAGAAATCCAAAATCAAGGTGGTGTCAGGGCCATGCTCCCTCTGAAGGTGCTGGGGAAGAATCGGTCTCAGGCCTCTGTGATCCCTTGACTTGTGGGAGCCTGACTCTAGACTTCCCTGTTTGTAAGGACACCAGCTGCTCTGCATCAGGGGCCCACCCTACTCTGGTCCGGCCCCATTTTAGCTAATTCCATCTATGACGACCTTGATTCTAGATACAGTCCCCTTCTGAGATGCTGGGGGTCAGGACTTCAACATGCGCACTTAAGGGGTCACAGTTCAGCCCCTAACGATGCTCCCAAGTGATGGTTTAGAGGGCTCAGATTGAGTCTAGCGGCCCTTCGTTGAACAGAGTCCCCTCAGGGAGACGAGTGTCAGGCGTTCGTTGATTTCAGGTGCCGAGGCCCTCTCGAGCCTGTGATGCGTTCTCACCCTCCCCTGAGAGCTATTTATGGCCCACAAGTCTGCGAGCACCGGAATGCGCGTGTGCGGGAAAGACAATCAGCCAGACAGGCTTCTACTCCCACTTAAGAGCCCTCACATGGATCAGTCACCCACCCCGAGCATCGCATTAGATTTGACATCTGAAATGTGTCTGGCATTTTCAGGTAGAGAAGCCTTTAAAAAAAAAAAATCATGTGGATGCCAGTTCCTTACTCTCTCCCTGCAAGAGCCCAAACACAGAGATCCAGACACCAGGACCTGCTGGGCTATCAGACCGTGATCAAGCCTCTGAATAAGCCTAGAACGAGGGCGCAGTGTCTGCTGCCTTCTAATATTTAAGGACCATTAAGCTTAGTTTCTCGTACTGTTAGCCCACCTGGCATGCAGGAGACACCCATCGGAAGTTTATGAACAGATGACAGCCGGGGTCTCTGTCCCCTGGGCTTGGATGGTAAAGGTCCCTGCATTTGTCCCCTCCTCTGACCCCTCTTCTAAGGAGGGGGCAGCCTGATGCCCCGTTCCCAGGGTCGCATCACCCTGTGCTGACAATCCGGGCATGCGGGTGCTCATGAGTCAGTGATGGAAGCCTGGATTGCATCCTGAGTGCAGTCAGAGACATCCACAGCCTGACTTGGCAGAGATCCTGCAGCACAGCTGAGGCCAGTCTGAGGAAAGCAGAACCATTCATTCCTTCTTTCTTGTTTTCCCTTCCTCTCTTTCCTTACTTCCTAAGCCAGTTTTTACGTATATCCTTTCAAGCCCCATCTTGAAGGGGTCTTCAGAAATGACCCGTCTTTGCCCATATACTTGGGGGCAGTCAGTTGCTGCTGCCTCCTGTCCTACCAGCATCTCGTGGAGGCCTCTGTTATCAGCCTGCACTAGAGTGACCTCTACACACACCTGTCTCCCAGTAGAAGTAAGAGTCTCAACTGCATTTCTGGTGGGGGCAGGGGAGGGAGTCTTTGTTTTCCTAATACCTAGAATAGTGCGTGGCTAGCACAAAGTAGGTGTTCCGTACGTGGTCATTGATAAACTGACCAAACGAATGAATGAATTTGGCTGTGTGCTCGCATCTCATTGTGTCGTGGAGGACTCAAAGAAATGTAATTTGCGGGAGGGCATTCTTCCAAACTGCTTACACTGTGAAAGATAAAACATAGACTTATTGCAAGCAAGTAGCATTCTAGTACTTTAATAGGTTGGTAGGCAGGCCCAGTAGTATAATGGAAAGAGCACTGCATATAGGCTTCAGAGATTCAGAGCCCAGTTTTGGCTCCACAAGTTATGTTTTCTACGGCCATGCAATGTAACCTAGCTGACCCTCAGTTTACTGGTCTGGAAAATGGGTCTGGTGCCACTCTTAAAGGATTACTGTGTGGGTATTAAAGGGAATGATGTATGGGAGCTTTGTGAGTGATGAAATGATGTGTAACTATAAGGTGTATTGTTATTACGACACAAGGCGTCATCTGGGTTAGCACCAACCAGCAGAGAGGTATGGGCAGTAAATGGTCTGAGCTTCAAGTAATGCAGAGGGAGAGGAATTTGACCTGACCTTCCTAAACTAAGGCCATTTTGGACGTGCAGGGGGAGGGGAGTGGCTTTGCAACCCCCATGGACTGTATAGCCCACCAGGCTTCTCTGTCCATGGAATTCTCCAGACAAGAATGCTGGAGTGGGTAGCCATTCCCTTCTCCAGGGGATCTTCCTAACCAAGGAATCAAACCTGGATCTCCTGCATTGCAGGCAAATTCTTTACTATCTGAGCCACCAAGGAAGCAGATGACATATTTTGGGGCTTTTGGCAGAAATAGTGATCAGGTTGCTTTTTTTATTTGCATTTATAAATACGGTCCATTTTTATTTAAATATGTGGAGTTTTATGGTATAATTCTTGAGGATACTGGAAATAAATTGATAAAAGCACTTGTGTAAGTGAATGAATGAATGAAACCATTTTGAAACTAGCTGACCAGGTCCCTAGCCTAGATGTCAGGTATCTTTTCCACCTTTCAGGAAAAACTATTCCTTTTGCACAGTGACTTCTTTGAGTGAGTGTAAGTACCGAATGACAATGCTTTTGAATTGAACAGTTCCAAAGACGGGTTATTTTGAGACCAAAAGTAGAACTTGGTGTCAACATCTGGTTTTTAAAAAGGAGGGAATTTAGAGTTTGCCATCTATTATTCGAGCGGTAGAAAACATAATATAAGTGGCATTCTTAAGAAATGTATTTTTGTATCCTTGGTTTTTAAGAAATGAAGGGAAACTGCCTGAAAAGCTGTTGTTTTTTAAATGAAAATGAAAGTAACTCACTGGTGTGGCTTACTTGTTTACCTTTGAAGAAGCTCGGTGCCTGGGGGTCTCCCTTCCAGTCCTGCCTCACCTCCTCAGGCCCCACGTTGGCTGCCCCCTCCCTGTCATTGCTCTGTGTGTGTGTGTGTGTGTGTGTGTGTGTGTGGTCTTTTTGGAAGGGGGCACTGTGGTCGGTTTAACCTACAGTCTATTCAGATTCATGAAAAAACTGGCCGATCGATAATGAGTTCTGCCAGATGAAGTGAAATCCTGTGGGTTGACATACTAGTCCAAAGACAATCCCCGCAGACCCCGAGTGAATATTCCTTTTCATTTCCACTATGCTGTGGGCACGAAGGAAGGATTTAGTCCAAAGTGCCTTGGGGTTTTGTTCAGTCCAGGGTGTAATTTTTTTTCCTTTTTTTTTTTTTTTCGCCTATAGCCATTTCCTTGACATTACTGAAAGGACTTCCCACCCCCAACCCCGCCAATGAAGCATGAAAATTGATTGTATCTTGCCAGGAGAGTTCTTCCTAAGTCTTAAGATATTAAAGATTTCATGAGAACCACATGAAGAATATCTTCCTGAATCATTTACATTTTCCCCTTTTGTAGGCTTATGTAACCATGCAGAAAATCTAATAATAAGTGTGCTATTAGTGTTCCATATACCATCCTGCAGGCAGCCGTGCTGTGGGGGTTAGGAACACCCATGCCCAGGGTTTGTGCAGATATTTAACTCACACAGTGTCTGAAGCAAAACCCTGCTGGAAACTCTACAGCTAATTGGACGGAGAGCCCATTTTTGTCCGGCTTTTTTTTCTTTCCTTTTCCTGTTCAGTCTTTCTTTTTTTTTTTCTTATAGCAGAAGGAAACATAGAGGCCATGGAATATATTCACAAGGGAGTATATTTTCCAAAGCGAGTAGCTTGAACTGTTTGGATTCTCGAATCAGTGTTGACCTAACACGGGTGGTGCCCGACCCATATCTGAACAGGGCACAGATGGCTAAATTGGAGTTAGAGGGAGCCCTTAAATTTGTAACCATCATAGGACGGCAAGAAACAGGAAAAGAAACGTAGCTACAAACATTATCGGGAATTTTCACAGCATTTATTTACAAATCACAAGGAGTTTGTACTGCCAAGCCTTTTCTCAGGATCCAAAATTAAATAAAGGGTTCCATCCAGGTTCCCCCAGAAACTGCCGCGATCTTCAGGATGAGAGAATGAGGATGAAAAAAGAATTTTTAAATTCTCCTATTTTCGTAACCAGACACAGAGGGACATTTGGTGGGCTGGGGGTAGCATCTGTAGTAGATAAAAGAATTGCAGAATCGTTGACAGCTGTGTCCTCAGAGACACTTTTCCTGCAGATATTTGCTTTGGACCCTAAGCAACAGGGCTGTAGATCTTCAAGTTTAACTATTTGTGCTTGGGGTCAGTGGGGAGAGTAGTCTGTTGAAGATGGCTTAGTCGTGGGAATCAGAGAAGTGGAGCCTGGGCGATAATGTATCGTTTCCAAATCCTCATGCCTTCCTGCTAATCCCAGAGCTTTCCTTAGTACGCCTTTCTCCTTGGAGTTCTTCTGATGTGGTTTTGGGGTCTGGGCACATCTGGTCTCTGTTTGCAGGGAGCAGGGAGCCGTCCTGCCCTGATCCAGCCTTTCTCATCCTCTGTCCTCCACAGCACTTCTGCCAAGTCACCAGGTTGGCGGGGGGGGAGTGGGTGCCTTCTCTCTGCCTGTCTAAGAAGTGTTCTCCGGAAGCAGAGTTAAGCAGGGCTCACTGCTGCCACAAAGGCTTTTTGCATTTCTGCAAAAATCGACATTTTTCAGGGACTCCGGCTAATGCCACGCTCTGCACTTTGCCTTGGAAAAATAGAAGAAAACACGCAGGTTTCATCAAAGGTATTCTGTGTTGAACCGATGTATTTCTCTTCTTTCAGAGTTTCTCCTTCCATAGTATTCCCATACTATGTATGTCCTGGGGTTTCCTCCTTTTACCCCATGGCCCAGCTTATGTCCACCTCAGGCAGAGCTGGGAGTGGCTGATCTCTGGGGCATGTTTACCCTCTGACCTCACAGCATCCTTTCAACACTGCTAACCTGGAGCAACGTGCCACTGTTGATGCGTCACCGTTTATACCTTTGGAGATGATTTCTCTTTAATTGATGCTCAGTTGGACCTGTGATATTTCATTAAGGTCCAGAGGTGCTCATTAAAACAAGCATTGGATAACCTGTTAGAGTTGCCTCGTCTCTATGAATCCAAGGAAGGGCTCTATGGAACTTATTAGAGACTGCATTTATAGATTGTTAAATTAAAGGATTAGTGTTTTGCTAAACCATTTTCAGGCTAATCAGTTGTGGGAAACCAGATTTGATGTTTAAGCCAACTTGCACTATGGCTTTATAGTAAGAAAAGTTGTTAAGCTACTGTTTCTTCTAATAAACCTTCTAGCTTGCTAATTGACTGTACTCTGCAATTTTGCACTTAACCGAATATGATTTTGTCCTCTAGTTTTGTTATGGGTGAGCATTATTTTTTTCCAGCTGGGTCATAAATTCTTTTTTAGCAGGGACACTGTCTTCTTTTTTTCCTGCTCCCATCCTAACAGGTTCCGGTGCCTTTCTAGGTGCTGAGCAGCTGCTTAGGAATTTGTTTATTGAGTGATCGCTACATCGTTTGAAAGTCACCACAGTGTTATCACATGATTTATGTCATCGTGATGCATGTGAGCGTTATGTGTGTTTTTAAAAATAACACTGAAAGCGCATGTTGATGTGCACCTAGGTTGTTATCCGCAGTAGGGAAAGTGCTACAAAGTTCATAGGGAGGTGGAGGGGATAAACAGATCTAACCTGGGTGTGATGTCATTAACCTGATAAACAAGTGGCTTCCAGACTGCCTCCCAGAATGAGCTGGATTGCTCTACCAGAAATAAGGGTGGAACCCATCAAAAGGTCTATTTGTCATTAATGTTTCTCTAGCTAATGATTGCCTTTCGCTGGTACACATCAATGTGCCCAGGAGGCAGATAGAAAAGAAATTAACAGTTGTATAAATGGAAAAACTAAGGCACAAATAAGAAATGTTAGTTTCTTTTTAAGTGATGGCCGGATCATCTGTAAGTAGAACCATACTGTCAAGCCAGAGTGGAGATACTGATTACAAGCAATGGTTGTAGACTTCCAGGACTAGTTGGTGTTCAGTTGCTAAGTCATGTCCAACTGTTTGTGGCCCCACGGACTGTAGCCCACCGGGCTTCTCTGTCCTGCATTGAGTGAGCCTTAAACAGAGGCAACTCAGGTGGCAAGATCAGGACTTTCACTTGGGCCTCTTGTCCAGCATCGTATCACACGCTGCCTTCCTGCCATAGAAAGCCCTCCTCTCTACCTTCTCCACTCCATCCTAGCCACATGTTCAGGGTCTTAGATGTTAATAAGACTACGATGAAGGAGTCAGTGAATTGCATACATGGGCCCTCAATGCCTCAGAAATAACCATTTCCATCACCAGTTGGAGTTCACCCTCTCCAGATGGACAGGCTTGGAGCTAAATGTGTGGTGGATGGAGAGGGGTTACTGCATTTCGGTGCTGGGGGGCCTTCCCTCTTTATGGTATCTTCCTGGCTTACCCATCTGTCCCTCTTGTGAGTTTTTCTCCTGATCTCTCTCAGCTTCTTTCCTTCTCTTCTCTCTCTCCATATCCTCTGCTGCTTTTACTTGCCATTTTCTTCATTCTCACTGGTCTGGCCCTGGATCTGAGGAGGCCAGGGACGTGGGAGGATTCAGGCTCCATGCCAACCTTTCTTCCAAAGCATAGTCGTCGTCTTGGCATTCACTGAGATGCTCGACTTTCTGTTTTTCTAATATCCCTTCCGGTTTTATAAAAGAGAAGTAGGTCAGATTTGCAAAATGCCTTGACTGGTTGATGTTAAGAAAATGTGATTTAAGTAAATGTGTATCAACAACATAATGGAGAGATAACTGGCTATTGACTCTAGCCTGCCCAGGGTTTAATCAGTCATTTAATTAAAGAAATTTTGAAAAATCACTTGGTCCAGTAGAGAAGGGAGTCAAAGAAATGTGTACATTTCTAGGACATCTTTAGACACCTGAGGTTAAACCAAATTAAAACATTTCTGTCAATTCAGTTTAAATATTGGTGTTTTGAAGACTAGATCAGCGTATTGCATATCTTTTGCTATCAAGTTTTCTTTTACTTGACCAGCTAAAACTGGGACTAGTGTTAATTAGAAATACTAACATCTTCAAAAATCATAAGTTTTCTTGGTACAGTAAATCCCCACTTGTTCACATGTGCTTAGAAAAAGTCAAAAACATAAAAAGAATATAACTACTTCATTTTTGGTTCCTGTATTAGCTCATATTTAGCATATATAGATGTTTGTGGTGGCAGTTTTGTCGCTAAGTCGTGTCTGACTCTTGCAACCCCATGGACTGTAGCCTGCCAGGTTCCTCTGTCCATGGGATTCTCCAGGCAAGAATATTGGAGTGGGTTGCCATGCCCTCCTCCAATAGATGCTTGAGTGGTGCTCATTTTTAATTAATAAAATATTTGTATGCAGTTGGATATTTTTAAAGTGATTATGGTTCCTTCTTGTAAGTAAATTAGGTGTTTAATCTTAGAGCATGATTTACATCATTAATTTGCTTTGCAAAACCATTCTTTCTAGGGAATGTGAAGGCAAATTGAGCCCAGGTCAC
The DNA here is from genome assembly GCF_032452875.1 of Bos javanicus. Taxonomy (NCBI): domain Eukaryota; kingdom Metazoa; phylum Chordata; class Mammalia; order Artiodactyla; family Bovidae; genus Bos; species Bos javanicus. The sequence continues at coordinate 41,149,636 of NC_083890.1, forward strand.
TCAAATTTACTGTAATTCTCTGATTTCTGAGGCTCTAGAATGTAAGCTCCGAACATCAGGAACTCTGTCTTACCCATCACATCCCCAAGCCTGCCTCCCACAAGGATTCCAGCTGCTTAGGACTCAGTCACTATTTGCTGATTGATTAAGATTTAGCTCCATTAAATTATATGCCAAAATCACTTACCAAGTGCTTTTCACAATTAGTTGCAATCTGAACTGTAAGGTTTTTCTAATTTTATTTTGTCTTTAACTAGTTTTAAAAAATAGTTGATTCCATCCTATAATTTTTGAATTACAATACAGTGTTAAGTGAAGGTCGAATTTTAAACTATATATTCGGGTTTATTCTAATTTTTTAAATATACATGGGTAAATGTGAGCTTTAAATATACAAAGTATGTATATTTATTACATATATACATTATATGTTTTACATATATATACATGCCAAAAATAATTGGAATATAAATATATCAGATTGGGGTTATGAACAATTTTTATATTTTTAAAGTTTCTATATTTCTAAAATCAGCCCATTTTGTATTTATATCAGAAAAGCAAAAATATTTCAGTCCTACATTACAAATATTCGTTTTGGTGATAATCTAAGTATCTGAAAAAAATTGTGATTTCTTTTCTCATGGCTGTCTCAACTTTTCTTAAGACCATCTTTGTGTGCTTGCTCTCTTTAGATGTTACTCAGTTTTTAGTGTTTGCTCTTGAAACTTTATAAAACCAATGGGAAAGCAGTTTGAGTAACTTCTGTTCTTTCATAGAGCTGTACCTTTCAGAGCTTTGATGGTTATTAGTGAAGAGAAGAATGGACCCAAATGAAAAACAGTTGCATTTAAAAAGTATGTCTGGCGGGGAGATGGGGGAGGGGGGGAATAGTTAATGTGGAAAGAACCGCTCCTCCTGAACTTGACGGCGGAAGCAGAAGCCCTGCTGTTTTCCATCTGGGTTGCCTGGAGCGTATCATTTAACCTTCTGCATCCGTTCTCTCTTCTGGACATTATAGTATTCGTAATACCCGTCTCACGCAGGATTCCTGTGAGGAGCAAGTCAGATAATAATGCACGTGGAAGTGCTCTGAATGACAATCATGACATTCTTATCACCACTGGCATTATTTCCCCATCTGAAAGGGTAGAAGACGTGAGATGCTGAGGTTTTCTTTATCTCGGCATAGAAACTAGGGAAACCCAAGATTTTTTTCTGCTTTGCCCTCCAGCATGACGAGTCAGAAGGTAAATATCAATATTGCTCTTCATAACTGAAGAGCCTCATAGTTCATGACAGGTGATTTCTTGGTTTCAGTTAGCATTTCAGAGACCATTATACACAGTAGTCATCCTGCATGGAGGTAAGGAAAACTCATTTTCCAAGGCATATAGTCTCCAGTGAAGGAGTCGGTCTTGGTGGAATGAACTCAAGAAAGGCAGTTTATCTTAAAGGTAAGCTAGCATTTAAGCAGATGCTGGAGATTACCAGACATGCTTGTGGAAGGCGGGGCGGTGCGGATTGTAGACTCTGAGCTTCTGTATGTCTTTAAATGTCTGTAATTGCTCAGAAGCCAGGAGTGAAACAATGGATGCACTCAAGTGTTACAGGTTAACCCCACCTGCAGGCATTCATCAAGGAAGTGAAATAGATCACCCAGTACAAGATTCTGACTCGTCTACTCCATGGCTCATGCTTCTAATTTGCAAGGATGCGCCTTGTAAGGCAGTAACTAGGGGGCAGAAGAACTCTGCTGGATACTGGGTTTGTTTGTCCTTGGGGACTGGGCAGAGATGTTACTGGAGATGGAGCAGAATAGGGGGAACTGCATATTGCCTGTCCCTCTGTTACCATTTTCATTTTGAATATTAAAGAGTTTTAGAAGACTGGGCAGACAATCTGAAGTTACTGTAATGTAAAGGGGGAAAGCTTCTTTCTGTTTGTCATAACCATAGAGTGATTTCTGGAAGTGAAGATTGTGGGATGAGGGATGGGGCTGCCCCAGGTGGAGGCATTTGGCTTATCTTTTCTCACTATCTGAATTTAGAGAGTTTAGTCATATCCATTACTTTCAGAGGGTTATTCTGTAAATGCATCTAGGAGTGTGTTTTAGAGCTATGGTATATTGATTATCTTGCATACATATTGAAATGTACTTTTTAACATTCCAGATTCTGACTCATCCCCCAAATTTGAAAATCTTCATTTAGCCCTCTCTAAAATATCAGTGCAAATTAATAGAGTTTTATCAATTTAAGTACTGAGATGCAGATTAAGACATGTGCCAGCTAGTGAATATAACAGGAAAGAAAAATTTCTCAAGTCTATTCATTCCTATGCCTTGTTACATTTTTTATTGTTTAATATCTCATTCCTTGAGTATGTGTGATTTGGGATTAGATGTGCCAATTGGAAAACCTTGGAGGTTCAGAAATTCAAAGACGTGAAATATAAAATGATATTCATTTGACAGATACTGATGGGCATATATAATAGAACCTCCATCATCTATCTTTAGAAGTAGAAGATTAAACAGAAGTGTAATTAATTTGCTGACTCTGCTTCCCTGATTGAGACATTTATCAATGTTGATCTTTAATTATTCGTTTCCTTATGTATAAAATGAAATCTATTATGACCACTTAGGCCTGTTTGCAATAGGATTAGGTGCAGTTCCACGCCACCACCACCCCTACACACACACACACAGGCTAAGAAAATTAGACATTTATTTTTCTCTCACAGAAAAAGAGATTGGGAGGTAGGATTCCAGGGCAGATATGGCAGCTTGCCAGGAGTGGGGACCCAATCCTATCTTGCTGTTTGGCCACCCTTAGTGTGTCTCTTATGTACAAAATGGCTGCTTAAGCTCCAGCCATTACATTTGCATTCCAGGAAGAAGGAAAAGAAAGGCCTAGCCACCTTTTCAAAGATGTCTGCAAGAGGTATCATAACATTTTTGTTTACTTCATGTCAGCCAGAATTTACTCTCAGTACACTTAGCAGCAAGGGATGATGAAGATAAGCCTTTCAGGTGGGCAGAAATGTGTGCAGTTCAAAAATCAAGGTTTCTACTTCCTTTTTTAAAACTTTTTATTTTGTGTTGGGAGTATAGCCAGTTAGCAATGTTGTGATCGTTTCAGGTGAACAGCAAAGAGACTCAGTCATACATATACATGTATCCATTCTCCCCCAAACTCCCCTCCCATCCAGGTTGCCACATAACATTGAGCAGAGTGCCACAGGCAGCACAGTAGGCCTCAATGTTTCTACTTCTGAGAAAAGTGGGGAGAATGGATATTGGGAGAAACAATGAGTAGCCACAAATTTCAAGCTCAGAATGTTGTGATGTCATATTTCAGGGAAAATCTGACCTGTTCAGTCAAGGTGAATATATACCAAGTGTATACAAATCAGGCAACTTGCACTATTACCTTCATTAGCTCTGCCCCTTTTTTAGACCTGAGGTTGTATTTTTAGCCCTAGTTCAGAATCCTTTGGTTGACTCTTTGGCTGTATGTGTGTGTGTATGAGAGAGAGAGAAATGAAATCCTTTTTTTTCATTCATTCTGGTTTAGATTCTGTTCCCACAGAAGTCATTGTGCAGCACTGAGTCGAGTTCCCTGTGCTATACAGCGGTCCCCATTAGATATCTATTTTATAGTAGTGTGTACATGTCAATCCCAATCTCCCAGTTTATCCCTTCCCTCTGTCCCCTTGGTAACTGTAATTTCGTTTTCCACATCTGTGACTGTTTTGTAAATGGGTTCATTTGAACCATTTTTTTTTTTTTAGATTCCACATATAAGTGATATCAAGGATATTTGTCTTTCTATGTCTGACTCACTTCAATATGACAATCTCTAGGTTCATCCATGTTGTTGCAAATGGCGTTTTTTTCATTCATTTTATGGCTGTGTAATATTCCACTGTATATATACACCACATCTTCTTTATTCATCTGTCGATGGCCATTTAGGTTGCTTCCATGTCTTGGCTATTGTAGGATAGTGCTGCAGCGAACACTGGGGTACATGTATCTTTTCAAATTGTGGTTTTCTCCAGATATATACCCAGGAATGGGATTGCTGGATCATATGGTAGCTCTAATTTTAGTTTTTTTAAGGAAAGTCCCTACTGTTCTCCACAGTGGCTGTACCAGATTACATTCCCACCAACAGTATAGGAGGGAGAAACAAAATCTGTCCTGCAAGGTGTGATGTGTGTGTACACCATTATCCAGCAGTCTAGAGCTTCCCTACCTCCCTCTCCAGGGTTAGAACACATGATGTTCACCCCACATTGTCAGCACTTCACATGATTAATAGTGACCAGGAAATGTATGCTTTCCGTGAGAGTTGCATGCATCTGCTTAGGTTACTAGTAATTACAGCACTCTTGTATTATGCTCCGTGCCTTGTCTGTTAAAACAGGCATGGTGGCCGAGGAGGAAGAGAAGATTCCCCTGGGATAACCAAGGGAGAAAGTCAACAAGAGTTACAACTCTGGTTTGGGCTCTATGCGTAAGATCATTCTTGCAAGTCAAAGAGAAAAAAAAGAAATCACACATTTGTACTTTTTGTAAAATCAGTCCCCCATTTTAATAGCTAATTAAAACCAGGACTCTTCTATTCTGTGACGGAATCTCCACGGGACGTTTGTGAATATGTCATATTTGAGTTGCTTGGAGGTTTGGGTCTGTTTTATTGAATCGTTCATATTTTTAAGTGTCTCAGATTCTTGATCAACCCACAACATCCTGGAGTCTCTTTTGTTAAGTCTGTTTCTGCTCCTGATGGTAGCAAAGAGGTCAGCTCATAGGATGCTAGAGCCTGAGTTTAGCTAAGTGGCAGGTTCTGAATTAATGTGGTGTTGCTGTGTGGTATAATGTCATTTCCTAGGAAACTGCCAGTATCTGGCTAACTTCCAGGAGCACAAGTGGTCAAGCCAGTGGAGGTGGTATTAGAACTGTTATTATTGTTGTCTCTAACAGACAGACATGTTATGAAAACTCACCACAAAGGTCCCCTTTCCATATATCAACAAGGCTTTATAGGTAATAAAAGGCAGACAGCTGAGTTGTTTTTGTTTTTTTTTTAATGTCACTATTGGTCTGACCAAGATTTGGCAACAAAAATAAATTGAATCCCTGATGTTGAAACGAGGTCAGAATAAGTTGAAAGTCAGGGGAACAAATAAGTAAGCAGAAAATTATTGTTTTTTCCATTTTGGTGTAGATGGGGATGGTACATATGGGGGACTCTGAATGGACCCACCAGAGGCAGGTGTATCAGTGGAGATGATTAGTAGCTAGACAACGACGGAAGGAATTCTAGTGCAGTATGGAGAAGCAGCAGGAGGAAGGGAAGGAAAAGAAAAGGGAATAGTTCAATATGAGGTCATTACAGGTTGTTTGGACATGGTAGGATTCCCATTGTTTTACCTAAACACTGCTTGTAAACAGTTTGCAAGTTTGAATGTACTCTTTGACTGTAGAGTGTGCTATGAATTGATTTGAATTGAAAAAAAAATGAGAAAGAAGATACTTTTTCAAGGGATTTTCTGTTTGATTATGTTGAGCTTTTCTTTCACTAACGGATCTGGGGAGGTTAAGCCCCTGCAGTGTCGTTAGCCGTTTCTCTGGTACCAAGCAGAAGGACAACACGGCACTTTGAAAACCAGCAGTGCAGAGTTAGTCCTCCTTGTTCCTCCTGTTTTTAAAAAACTCAGCGCTGGTTTACGACACACCTCTGTGTTTTTGATCCACAACGTGCACAGCCCTAGCTTCACACCATCGTCCTGAGAAGATTCAGGCAGTAATTGGCAGTCACGCCCTCTGTCCCCGCTTCTGGATGGGAACCTCTTTGCAGGAGACAAGGCACCAGGTCCTCCTCCACCTCATTTCCCATGACCCTATTCTTCCTGGTCCCTCCCCTGGTTATCGAATAATCTCAGTGAATGGATCACTTTCTAATGCACGGAGGTGGTGGTCTAGTTGCTAAGTTGTGTCCGACTCTTTGCAACCCCATGGACTGTAGCCCACTAGGCTCCTCTGTCCATGGGATTTCCCAGGTAAGAATACTGGAGTGGGCTGCCATTTTCTTCTCCAAGGGATCTTCCTGACTCAGTGATTGAACCCACATCTCCTGCACTGCAGGCAGTCTCTTGTATTGCAGGCGGATTCTCTACCACCTGAGCCACCAGGGAAGCCCTACTTATAGTGGGGTGTAAGTAGAAGGCTACGTTCATAAACAGTGTGGTTCATGCAGTACCACACTTTCTATTGATTGGGCTGTTGTGGGGGGAAACCATGCTTGTGTCTTACAACCTAAAAATATCCAGAACATTGTCATGAAGTCAATTTAAAAACGGTGCACCCCTCCACCCCACACCTCCACCCCCCTCAAATACAATAAGTTTGACTTGGGGAGTTATTTTTTGTAAAGAAGGTACTTCTGATAGTCTCACTTCAGTTTTATCAGCTGCCCAAGTGCCAATGTTGAGAGGAATTAAAATGCCAAGAGGTCTTAGGTCATTATTAGAGATCTACCTTTAATAGACTCTATGGTGGATTTAGTAAACTGGACACTCTTCAGCTCTAAGCTTGGAAATTAAAGCTAGCCCCTGCTGCCAGAATGCATTGTCCCATAATCAAAATGATTTCTAGGGCCTACTTGACAGCAGATACCCCGAGAAACTCCCACTGACATGGCCGGATCGTGTTGTAACTGTATTTCACAGTCACTTAATAGAAAGATCTCACCAGATGTCATGACTGCAATATTTACCCATTAACTCTTGTTCTGGTAGTTATCTCAGCAGGCCCACAAATTATATCATGTCCCCCTTACCTGGGGTGAAATGAAAAGCTTACAAACTCAAATCATGCCTTCACTCCCCACATCAATCCAAGAAATAAACTAGACTGGAAAGAGGAGTGGCTAAGGGAAAGGGGAATGGGGAAATTTTGAGAATGCAGTGAAGACTAGTTTTACGTGGTGGAGGTGGAAACGTGGCCCTGCCTCCAGTTTTGTTCCATGTTAAAAAATCTCAGTAGGAACTCAGTTCTCTGTGTTGAGGAAAAAAATGTGCCTTCTTTTATGATTAGACTGACCATCCTGAAGAGATCCACTTCTATCAGAGAGCATCAGGTTTTTGCTTATTTAAACCTTGGCTTAAGCCCCAATTCATACCTGATTTACTCTTGGTGGAACCTTGAATTGATCTAAAACTTTTGTATCTTTCAGTGGCACATAGGGCAGCAGAAAAGCCCAGTCAGCAAATACTATGAAACGCTCAGGATTATTTACCAAATACTATGAAACGCTCAGGATTATTTACAAGACATGACACAGCACATCGGGGGAACTGATTTGTGTAACAAATATTCAGCATGCATATATCAAGTATGTGTTGGGCACTATGCCAGGGCCTTCAGGTTGGGAAAAAGAAAAACATTTGCTTGCCCTCGAGGATCTTAGAGTCTAGAGGTTTTCTGTGTCTTTCCACTTCTAATTCTGAAGCTGAACAGCCAACTGACATCCAGTAAGCATCCATTTTTCCAGAAGAACTCTGTTAGGGATGAAATAATGTAGTAAGAGAGATGAGAAAAAATAGGCAGGGGTGGGCAGGCTGGAAATGGGGGAGATACCGTTACAAAGAAACTGTTGTTTAAAGATTTATTTGTCTGTCTTTGGCTGTGCTGGGTCTTCACTGCTTTGTGGACTTTGCTCTAGTTGTGGTGTCCGGGCTTCTCACTGCAGTAACTTGTCTTGTTGCAGAGCACAGGCTCTAGGGTGCGTGGGCTTTGGCAGTTGTAGCATTTGGGCTTAGTTGCTTCACGGCATGTGGGATCTTCCTGGATCAGGGATTGAACCTGTGTCTCCTGCATTGGCAGGCGAATTCTTTACCACTGAGCCACCAGGGAAGCCCTGTTGTTGTTCAGTCACTAAGTCGTGTTGGACTCTTTGCAGCCCCATGGACAGTAGCCCACCAGATTCCTCTGTCCATGGGATTTTCCAGGCAAGAATACTGGAGTGAATGGCTATTTCCTTCTCCAGGGAATCTTGCCAACCCAGGGATCAAAACTGCATCTCCTGCATTGACAGGCGGATTCTTGACCACTGAGCCACCAAGGAAGCCCAATCCTACAAAGGAACTACACACATTTATATGATATAGGTCTGTACTTGTACCCGTGAATCATCTCACTTAATCAGATATTATAATGGCAACTAGGCAAGTGCTTACTTAAATGAGACACTCCATATAAAATGCTAGCATGTACTAAGTGCTTCATACATATTAGCTATTATTCCTACTTCTTGTTAATACATTGTAGAGACTCAATAAAACTTGTCAAATGAGTGACTAGGAGATGAAATTAAGCACTGGAATTTAAAACTGTACATAAACTGAGTATGATATCTATATGAGTAGAGAACCTTGTATAGCATGAGTGAGATTTTCACATTCTATCCTGACAAAGATGATCAGAAATCTTCATATAACTGCACAGGCTTCAAACATGTTTCTCTGTCCAACATCAGCTTTCATTTAAAAAAAAAAAAAAATGACAGCAGCATCTCCAAGGTGCTGCTGGCAGGAAGAGGCATGGGAAAGTGTCCTTCTGTTTCACTCTGGAGAGGAAAGGTGATAATGGGAGAGGAAGCAGGCAGGAATGAAGTGATGACAGTGGTGATGGAGGCCGAGGCGGTAAGGGGGAGGGTGCGGACCAGGAGAGTGTGAACCAGCAGACAGGGCTGACAGGTAGGCACTTGAATGACTTCCCTGGAATATCTCCCAATGCCAGCACCATCCTTTATCCAAAGTGCCCAGACTAGAGCTAGCTTCTTGCTTTAGAAGCATAATGCTCCAGATGATTACAAACACTGGGTTGGCCAAAAGCTTCATTTGGGTTTTTCCGTAACATTGTACAGAAAACCCAAGCTCTTTGGCCAACCCAAGAGCTTTGTGAGCCAGCCTCCAATGCTATCTGCTCAGGAGATTTAATTGTCCTGTTTCTCTATCGTTATGAGCTGATTAATGTTGGGGGGATGAGGGGTGAATAGACAAGAATAGCCTCTGTTGTCTCCAATTTGTGCGTTGGTCTGAAGCAAGCTTTAGCAGTTCGGTAGGGCATGAGGAACTAGCGGTCTGCAGGTATGACCAGACACTTGGCCAGCTTATTAGAAGGAACGAAGGGCATCCATAGGTCAGATCAGGCAATTCAGGTAAAGCAATCCGTGGATTTTCTAGAGTTGCCCAAATTCACCAGCTCCTTATGCAGTGTTAATACTGCCTTCTTACCCCTGCGTGCACACAGCCTCAGTAAGGTGAAACACTCTAAGTGAATGATTCCTAGGACTCCAGAAACATCAGTCATTTAGGATCAGAAGATCCTCACTCGAGATTGGCCTCACAGGAAAATCTAATATAAGAATTCATGCAATGAGTTCAAATTGGACAATGGAACTGTGAGTCTGACATTAAGACAACGGAAGGAATGGAGGAGGAGAACTTTGGGAAGAGAGAGGTCAGTGGAATGTTCAGGGAGTAAAATTTATTATGGAACATTAAAAAAAACTGCAAATTACCTTTGAGAGTCATTTTGTTTATATCTTAAATGCTGCAATATCCTTTTACTTAATTTGTTTATACGCATTTAGGGGCCAGTTACATGTTTTAGTCTACAATCCACACTTACTCCCAGAGTGCTGCCCTTGAGACAGTCCATCAGAAATTTCCTCAAGGCTCTGGAAAAGGGGATAAAAGGCATATTTTAAGAGGTGGGTGTGTATGTGCAAACTATGTTTGTTTTAAAGAGATCTTAGATGCTGTAGAAATAATTAGCCATGTGCACGAACCAAAATAATTAATACCAAATGGTACAATATCCTTTCTGAATCCTGTTTCAAAACAGAACTTGAATGAAACATTAAGTTCTCTCTCCTTGTTTTTCCCCCATGTTACTCCAGATTTTATAATCATCGCTAGTACCTTCTTGGCTATGAAGTTAATGTCCTTGTATAGAGCCATCTTCCTCACTTTTCTTGCCTTTCAGAATGCTTCATGGTTTTGGGTATTACACAATTTGCTTTCCAGAGAAATATTAACTGTCGAGTATTTTAATTACCCAAAACAAATGCCTGTTATAAATGTACAACGGCATTGGAGAAGCTTCTATCTCCATGCATCCTGATCCCTGGGAGGCATTTATTACCTATGCTGAATAGGTAAAGACCTTCTCACTTGTTGGATTCAAACCTCTTACCTTGGCGTGTTGGTCCATCACAGATTGACAGGGCTATTCTAGAATCCAGTTTTCTACTTTAAGGAAGGACTCTAGTGATGTGTTGGGATAATGGAGATAGGATTTTGTGTGTGTGTGCGGTCTCCACTGTCTTTCTTCAAAGGTAAACCTGCGAGATCATGTTACTCATAATTTGCATTACCTCTCACCAAGTTTACCATCAGAGGAGTTGAGATTGGCTAAGGGTCTCCCACGATTGAGCCCTGGGCTTAAAACTCAGTTGAAGAGGGAGCAAACCACAAGAACAGTATTTTCCAAGAGGTTTACTTCCCTTGAACTGAAGCATAATCATGTTCCCTAGCTCTCGGGGCACTTGTACAAAGCCCATCTGTTTATTCAAGCACTTGCTTGATGATGTGGGAGGCTCAGCCAGAATAATCCCAGGCATGAGGTTTCCAAATGCTGGATGTGTTATTCAAGGACATTATTTCCCATTGACATACCTAAATTTAAACTAAGATAATCAATAATGCCAATGTCGCCATTGAACCTAAGGACTAGAGAACACACTTAAGATGTCACTTAGTACATATATCCATTCCCCTCCTTTTAAGGAGGACTATAAAGTATTCTCTTTGAAGTCATCTGCAGTCACACAGTTTAATCCAATGGTCATTAACCCAGATCCTGAGTCAATATCTTTTGGAAGCTTACCAGTGCTTCTAATGTTCAGCATGGACTCAGCCACTGGGGTAATCAGTGGCCTTCCTTAATTCATGTCTTACTCAGTTTCTCGGCTCCATTTAATATAGTTGATGTCTTAGTTTTCTTCCACTTCCTTGACCACTTTTCCTCTCTTGAGCCAAAATTGGGTGCTTTGGCCCCTCCTCTTTTTTTAAACTGTCCTTCTTGGGTATCTCTCTCAGCCTCAACTTCCTTCCTGGGATGTTAATCGTTCTGCTTCCTGAAATCTCTGCTCCCCTCACCTGCTCTCTGTCCTTCCAGGCGAGTGACAGATATCTGTCCTGGGGCCAGAGGTGCCTGTGGGCAGCAAAGCAGACTGGATTCTGCTCTCAGACACCTGGAGCAAGCCTGCATCAGGCCAAGGGAAAAAAGGCTGTGGACCTGCCTTCTCTTTTATGCAGCCCAGTACAGGCCATTAGACGCTATACACAATCGAGGTCTTCTCTGAAGGAAGGGAGGAGGAGATGCGTGCGCACAGGGTACCCGGAGACTCGAGGTGTGCTGAAGTCAGACGTGTTACAGCACAGAGGGGCATGCGGCTGGCAGGGCCTGGTGGCTGAGGCTGGCTGTGGTCCTGATTGTAAGATGTGAGCTATCAGACGTGTTACAGCACAGAGGAGCTTGCAGTCAGCATGGCCGTGGCCGTACAGGGTACCCGGAGACTCGAGGTGTGCTGACGTCAGACGTGTTACAGCACAGAGGAGCATGCGGCTGGCAGGGCCTGGTGGCTGAGGCTGGCTGTGGTCCTGATTGTAAGATGTGAGCTATCAGACATGTTACAGCACAGAGGAGCATGTGGCTGGCAGGGCCTGGTGGCTGAGGCTGGCTGTGGTCCTGATCGTAAGATGTGAGCTAAACAGCATGGCCGTGGCCACACGGAGCTTCCTGATTATCAGAGAACTGGGGGCCTGATATCCATGAGGAGTATTTGTTGTCCCTATCACAGTCCAAATGACATCAGGCTCCAGCCAGTCTTTCCTCTTGACCTCGAGGCTGGCCCTTGAGCAACTCGGCACTTCTTGTGGGGCTCTGCACCCCCAAAGTCACAGGAAATGATCTCTAAACATCTCAAAAAAAAATCTGCAAACAAAAACCTAGGTTTTGTCTTCTAGGGAAAGCATGGTTCAATAAAAGCAAATTTCACATGGGCTGATAAATAAAGTCGGAGCTCAGTACCTTCATAGATTGTTGGGGAACTTGGCATTTCATTTATGTTTTTCTGAAGCTGGGACATTTGCAGGCTTTAGGAGGGCCTGCTGTATGTCAGCCACAGTCCTAGGTACTGGAGTGGCTGGTACTTAAATGAACATGAACTTAGGCTCTGAGTGATGGTTCTCAACCTGAGCTGAAATTCTGGATTCCTGGTCCAGGCTTTATGACATGATGGGCTGGGGGTGTAGCCTTACCAGAAGGATTTTTATAAAGCTCCCCACACATTCCTAACCTGCTGCCAGTGGGTCTGGTGTAGTAAGTTCCCAAACTGAGCTGCTGATCAGAATCGCCAGAGTTTTTTAAAATGCAGATTCTTGGGTCACGGCGCAGATCTGCTGAATCTTGGGAATCTACAGGGAATGTGTACTTTTAGAGTCACCAGTGTTTCTGATAACCAGCTTGGGGAGCCCGCCCCCCTGCGATGTACTCATGCGTGGTTGTGATCTAGAAACATAATGCTTATAACAGTTTTGATTCCTTTATTCTCATAGACAAAGCCATTTTTACTCCTTTGGATAATGGCCAAGTGTTTGTAGTGGTTCTTAATGAGAATTTCACAATTCTAAAGCTACCAGTCCACCAACAGCTCTCCCCATTCTCTGAGCTCTTTTCTCTGCCATGTGTCTGTCAGGGAACTTGTTTTCTGCCTTGTTAAAATAATCCCTTTTAAGTGCTGTGTTTTCTTGTGTGCGCGCATGCTCAGTGACTTCAGTTGTGTCCACCTCTTTGCGATCCTATGAACTATAGCCCACCAGGCTCCTCTGTCCCCATCTTGATGCATCTACAGCCCTCCTCTGTTACTGAATCTGTAACTTTACCGTCTCATGAACCACAAAGCCAGTCGTCACGATGTGTCTGCTGCTGCTGCTAAGTCGCTTCAGTCGTGTCTGACTCTGTGCAACCCCATAGACGGCAGCCCACCAGGCTCCCCCGTCCCTGGCGTTCTCCAGGCAAGAGTACTGGAGTGGGTTGCCGTTTCCTTCTCTGTGCGATGTGTCTAGCTTTGGTCATTTTCTCTGAAGATCTCCCACCGTCCTGAGATTCACTGACCACACAGTGGTCCTGGCAGTCAGCGTGGGGGAGCTTGTAAATCCATTTAATTAAACGTCTTCCACACTGACCTTGAGGAGAGTTCCAAGACAGCTGTGAAATAGAAAACAAGACCCACCCGTCTGAAGTGTTATTCCTACCTGGCTGCTTGGAGCTCGTGTCAGCCTCCCAGGCCGGTCCCTTTCTGATCACCCGTTGAGAGCTCTCTGTGAAGTTCTCTGGAGCTAACACTTTGTATGTTTTACCACATACGTTTAGGATGGGTTCATTTTTATCATTTAATTCGGAAACATTATCAATCACCTCGGTCACTGCTTTCCTGTTGGTCTTCACCAGGCTACCCACCCCTCATGATGTAACCCCAGCAAAATGGAAGCTAACTGTATATTTTTCAAACCTACAAAGGGGAGAAAGATCCCAATTTTTGAAATGTGCTCTTATGGGGGAGTGGGGAAAGTGTGCCAGACAAGGAGATCATATGTCTCAAAATGGAAGGGGCACATTTTTCTACTTAATACTGAGACATTTTTCTAATGGAAGGCTCCTTTATTTATATTTTTGTTTATTTTAGGAAAAGCCTAACTTATTGTAAGAAATTATCTCTTAGTGAAATAAAGGCCTTTTCCCCCCACTTCCCAGTCTAAAGTACACTCTGGAAGAGATCAGGAGCGATAGTCGTCCTCTGCACACATCCGGGACTGTGGCTAGCCCACACCTTGAAGTCAGGGCACGCTGACGGATAGGAGCTGAAAACACTGAAATGAGGCACGGTTTCCCTTCGCTGTGCTGGAATTTCATTGTAAGGAAAGCGCATCGACCCTACATTCTCCAGACTGAAGGCAGAACTTAAAAAAAAATCAATTGGGAAAAATAATAGATTTCCTAGAAAAGAACACAAGCAAAAAAACTCAAAATGAAAATCCTTTGTGGCAAATGAGGCAACCACTAAATATACTGAAGGAATTTTCAAGAGTTCTGACCATTTCCATCATCTCCTCATAGAAGGAAAGAAGTTACTGTGGGTGTTATTGGTGGTGGTGTTTATTCGCTCAGTCACGTCCAGCTCTTTGCAACCCCACAGACTGTAGCCCGCCAGGCTCCTCTGTCCATGGGATTTCCCAGGCAAGAACACTGGAGTGGGTTGCCATTTGCTTCTCCGGGGGATCTTCCTGACCCAGGGATCAAACCTGCATCTCCTGCATTGGCAGGCAGGTTCTCTACCACTGAGCCACAAAGGAAACCCTACTATGCCTGTAGTTCCTATTGAAGATAAGGAGCATTTCTTAGCTAACATACTGCATCATACCCTGTGCTTGGACACTGCACTGAATGCTTAATATACATGATCTCACCCCTGATGGCTCAGACGGTAAAGAATCCACCTGCCAATGCAGGAGACCAGGATTCAATTCCTGGGTCGGTAAAGTCCCCCTGGAGGAGGAAATGGCAACCCACTCCAGTATTCGTGCCTAGAGAATCCCATGGACAGAGGAGCCTGGTAGGCTACAGTCTGTGGGGTTACAAAGAGTCAGACACGACTGAGCATTTAACACTTTTACTTAATCCTGCAGAGTAGATATTTTAAGATACGGAAGCAGAGCCCTGGGTTAAGTAACCTGCTGTGACTCAAGGCACCTACCCTATAGCTATCAGGTATAACATAGATTATCTCTCAGAAGCCTAAGGCAAAGCCTAGTCCATTTAGGGAGGAACAAGGCTAAATTCCTTTCTCCATGGTGAGATGGAAAAAAGGGATAGATGGGGGGGCTTCTTTCCATGATGGTTGAGATGTTTTGAAGAAAGATTGACCCTTCTCGGGGAGTAGCTGGATAGAGGGGTTAAGTGGCAAGAAGGCTTCAAAATCAGTGCTTCTAGACTTGGGGAAAGGGTACAGAACTGTGGCACCAGCATGGACACAGAGGGGATGCTGGCTTGAGAGGGATGATAAAGGGAAGTTGGAGCAGTTACATGGAGGTATCTGACCCACAGGTAATTGGAGCTGAAAGCAATGTTCAGCAAAGAGAACATATTTGGATTTTTTCTTATAGACATTGCACTTTCTTCCATGAAGGGCTTCCCTTTGGCTCAGACAGTAGAGAATCCTCCTGCAACACAGGAGACCCAAGTTCGATGCCTGGGTTGGGAAGATCCCCTGGAGAAGGGAATGGCCACCCACTCCAGTATTCCGGCCTGAAGAATCCCATGGACAGAGGAGCCTGGTGGGCTACGGTCCATGGGGTCACAGAGTCAGACACAAAGTTGAAGTATTTACATGAAGGTTCCCAAGAGGCAGATGGAGCTGAAAGCAACATTCAGGAAAGAGAACGTACTTGCATTTCTTGTGATAGACGTTGCACTTTCTCCCGTCTGTCATCTTATTTCATCTCATAGCAATCTTTTGGAAATGTTATCATCATCATTCCCATATTATAGATGAGGGAAATGGAGGTTCAGAGAGGTGAACTGTCTTTCAGTTCAGAGATTTCAGTTCAGGTTCAGAGAGGTCACAGAACTAGTGAAGAAAATGAGCTTTGTTGTCAACAGGGCGCTGACTGACTTTTTTGCATTTCTGCTTGTCCAGTAAACATTGTATTGCCTCTTTAGATTATACTCATTCGATGTCTGCAGCTTCCAGCAGCCTCGCTTGTTGTCTTTCATTTGCTACGAGGGTCTTAAATAAAATAGCTGGCCAATTTTTGTGCATTTATAATGTGGAGATTTTCAGTGGGGCCTGGGTATTCTAAAGAGGTTAAATAGGAAAGGGGTTGATTTCATTTGTAATGAGTAATTGTGAGTAAAATAGGTACCGTGCTCCACATTCAAAGAAGCCAGAAAGCTTCTATTGATAACTGTGGGGAGAAAGCAGATAATACAAACAACTCCACATTTTAAACATGAGCGTATTTGAATTTTATTTTTGAATGCAGATGTGATTGATCATTTGTTCTGCAGGCAAGACTTTAGTCCAGTTAGGGGGGAAAATACCAGTGCACTTGTATCGATTATTTTCTAGAAGAAGTTTTAGAGACTTACTAATAGTAAACTTTCTAAGCAGCTGAGACTTGAAATTCCTCATTAGTGGAGGTGAGGCAAGGAGTCAGAGACTGTTGCACACATCATCTTTGCTGCAGTTGACTGGCACCTGTGTTGCCTGAAGTAATCCAGGAAAGAAGTCAAGGGAAGAAAGTATGCGTTTTTAATACAGAAGAAAATACCACCTCTGTGAAGGAAGTGGGGAGGAGGGTCCTTCTCAAGAGAGAATCATCACTTCAGCCTCCAGTATTTATTGGTCACGCAGTGGGTCAGGCCCTGGTCTGAGTTCTTTGAATGTGTGAACTCCCAACAAGTCTATAAGGGCCGATTTGTTGTTTATTCACCAAGTGGTGTCCAACTCTTTGCGACCCCATGGGCTGCAGCCCACCAGGCTCCTCTGTCCAGGGGATTTCCCAGGCAAGAACACTGGAGTGGGAGTGGGTAGCCATTCCCTTCTCCAGGGGATCTTCCCGATCCAGGGATGGAACGCAGGTAGGTTCTTTACCACTGTGTCGCCTGGGAAGCCCATGTGAGCGGAGGACTGGTATTCTCACTGTAGAGATGGGGAAACTGAGGCACAGCTGGTGGGTGAAGGAGCCAGGATTCCCACTCCACCAGCTGGGATCCCAAGCCTGTGCCCTCAGCATCCACAAGGGGAGGTCATTTGATGCCTGGAAGTGGTTCATGGCTGGGGATGACTTTCTTTGGCCTGCTTCAGCCTGCTTGCGGGGCACTGCCTGATCCCGTGCCATTTCCCTAACGGCCCCATGAAATAGAGTTCATTATTATCTCCATTTTCTTAAAGAGGAAACCAAAGCTTAGAAAGTTGAATATCTTCCTTAAAGTCACCGGTCACCAAATGCCAGAAGTCTCTCCCGGGTCTCTGCAACATCAAAGTCAATCATCGGTTGACTGCCCAGCAGTCAGAGCTGTAGTCTAAAGTGCTGGATGGGATGTCTCTAAATACAGAGAAATAAGCAAAGCCTGTCCTCTCTTCCGTCTTTGACCGGCTTTTTATCAGAGCCTTCCCTTCATGGCATATCCAAGAAGTCCTGCCTAGAGGGGGGTAATTCCCTTCTTCCCAGACCCTAAATTGAATAAAAGAATCTAAAACCCGTCCCTGACATCCCTGCTGAAAGCTGTCGACTTGACCGTGTGCCTCGTTCGGAGGGCGGCGGCATTCTTCCAGGGCGAGTGTAAACTGTTCTCATTGAATGAATACCTGATTAAGTTAATGGTGCTGAGCCAGGGCGAGGAGGAGCGATTTGGCAGCCGAATTCCTGGCAGCTCATTCAACGTCCTTAATGTTCCACCGGCTTCGTGCTGGGCCGCCTGTGAGCCCCTGGGAGGGGCCGCCGGTAATTACTCAGCGTTTTGATTGAAAACAGCTGCAGGTAGCGCGTCATCCCATTGTCCGTTTCGCTGGTGATTGGAAATGACTGGGGGCATCTTGGTCTCCACTGCGCAGCCTCACTCCGGGGAGCGGGGGATGGGGATGCGGGGAACAAGGTAGAGAGTAGGGTTCCCACTTGCTCCGCTTTTCAAAATGAACCATTCATCTTTTGAGGGTCAGAACTCAGCCACCCATTCAGTGACTGTGAGTCAGAGCCCTAATTTTAAAACAAACGTTTATTTCAGGGAGAATTCTTATCTTGGCTGATCCTTACTAGCTCCTCTCCCTGTTCTTTCTATGCTTGATTTAAGCTGGTTTCAATAAGATCACTGTCCTTGTAAGCACGTATTCCTTCCAGTAAATCCAAAGAGGATCCTCGGCATTCCCCTGGGATAAATGGGGGACAATCTGGACATAGTTTTGGATCATGGGATGTGGATTTTTAGGGGTTAAAGAGGCTGCAGCCTAGCTCCGGGAAGTATGCGGGGTTCATAATCTTACATGAGAATCTGAGCTTAGAAATGGAATCTCTCAGGCCAGATGCTTTTTAGTTACCCAGTATTTTATGTCCCTCTGTCATGAGATTCACTTTCGATCCAACACTGCATGATCATGTCCAGAAATTTAGAAGATCCAGAAACACTTTGCCTTTTAGAAGCCAGCTTCTAAGGGAGACCGAACAGCAATAGACAGACACAGGATGAGAACAGTCAGCCAATGAAGAAAGGACAGCAGCCCGAGCGTCCCACAGGGTTATGAAATTCAATCTGCCTCCAGCACAGGGAGCTGACCGTCTAGTGAGAAAGATGCATGGAAGTAGGTAAAGAATGCAGTGAACATGTTACATAAGTGATGGTCAAGCCTCAGAAGAAGGGCTGTGCAACGCTGCAGTGCCTCAAGTGGCTTTGTCATGATTTTAGAGGATGATTCCAGTAGATGGTGGGCTTCCCTAGTGGCTCAGATGGTAAAGAATCCACCTGCAATGCAGGAGGCCCGGGTTCGATCCCTGGGTCGGGAAGATCCCCTGGAGAAGGGAATGGCAACCCACTCCAGTATTCTTGCCTGGAGGATTCCATGGACAGAGGAGCCTGGTGGGCTACAGTCCACAGGGTGGCAAAGAGTTGGACACGACTGAGCAACTAACACACACACAGTAAATGGTAGAGATCAGGGGCAGGAGTAGGGATGGGGTTTAGGGAGAGAGAGGGAGAATGGGGACTTAGTGTTTGATGGGGACAGCGTTTCAGTTTAGGAAAGGGAAGATTAGGGAGATGTCTGACGTCCAGAGTTGCACAATAATGTGAACATACTTAGTGTCACTGAAATGTACAGTTAAATATGATTAAAATAGTATATTTTATATTAGGGGACTTTCACCACACACACACACACACACACACACACAAAAGGAAGAGGCATATAGGGCAGAGGTCTGGAGGGGGTCCAAACCTGGGGCTTCCAGACGTCCTCTCCTCGGGTGGGGCGGGTCGTGGAGGGTGTCACCTTCTCCCACCCCTTCAGTGTGACAGCTCACTCACAGTACAGCCACCCAGCAAGGCTTCCCCTAGCCCCGGTGTCTGGAGAGTCATTGCAGCTCAGTTGCAAACCAAGCACATGGCTGGTCTTTACTCCCAGCTCCTCCCGGAGGTTACCTCCTCCAGAGGCTGGCACTGTTACCGCCTATGGCCCAAAGCCCCCATCATAAATGATATTTTAGACTGTCCAGTGGTCAAAGCCCCCAGGCAAACACAGTCCCATAGGCAGGACATTCCAGAGGCCTAAAGGTCACCTCCCAGTCGCCAAAGACAATGATGAGAAGTCTGTTTGGGTGAGATTAATCCTGTACTATATACCCGCAGCTCACTGCATAATCTGAGCACTGGGACCCAGATGTTTGTATCAGATGAACCAAGATTTTCATCTTATTTCTGTCATTTATGAGCCATGTAACCTTAGATTCGTGTGTGGATGCTCAGTCGCCTCTGACTCTCTGTGACCCCATGGACTGTAGCCCATCAGGCTCCTCCGTCCATGGGTTTCTCCAGCCAAGAATACTGGAGTGCCATTTCCTCCTCCAGGGCACCTTCCCAACCCAAGGATCAAACCCAGGTCTCCTGCCTTGGCAGGCAAGTTCTTTACTAACTGTACCACCTGGGAAGCCCTTCATGGAACCTTAGGGGACTTGTTTAACATGCTAAGCCTCAGTGTCCTGGTCTTTACAATGGGATGGTCACACACTGGTGTAGCTTGCAGGAAAAGTGTTGCTCTGTTTTCCTCACACACACAAAAACAGCCTCAGTGGCTTCTGTCATAACCCGCTTTGCTTGGGGACGCTGGGTCCCAGGAGGTCTCAGGGCCTTTGTCACTAAGAAGAGGGCAGAGTGGTATAGCATCCTAGAGACTAGAGGACAACCAGAGAGGGGACGCTGCCATGGCACTCCCAGGGGGAATGACTTGTTAGTTCATGGTTATCTAGAACGTCCCACTGTCCTTCGACTCAGCCACATCCCAGGGCAGCGGATGCCTCAAGACCCTCTCAGGATGCCTCAGTTCCAGAAAGGCATTTTTCTGACCCAATAGGGATTTTCGTGTTCTCCGATTGTCAGCGTGAGAGCCCCCGGCACCCTGGTCACTGGTGGGATCTGACCAAGCCTCCTCCAGCTCCCGCTGGCCCTTTGCTGTGCGGTGCGTAGCAGAGCTGCTGAGCGCATGTGTCAGAAGACAGCTGGCAGCCATCCCTGTGGGGTAGGGAGAGAAGGTTCCGCCTTTCCCCACCAGGCCTTTGGGGAATTACTCATCTTCGTGTTGTGGAAAAGCGGACCACGTGGAACCAGGAAGCATCACCAGGAAGCTTAACCCTCGCAGAGACACACCAGGCTCCAGTTTTCCCAGCTCACCCTTCTGTGGACTCCATTTGTATAGGCTGAGCGGCTTTTGTGCTTTGGGGTATAAACTGGGGGCCTGTGCACTGGGAGCTGTTACCAATACAATCTCTTCTGTCAGCTGAAGAAAGAGAATACATGCTCAAACATCCATGACTTTTTCTTGTGTGAGTTACAGGTGTGAGAAAAAAAAAAGTCCCAGATGCTGGGAAGGATTGAGAGTCTGAGGGTATCGTGTTGATCTGATCATGGAACCAGTGACAATCAGCGTGGGTGAAAACAAGGGATTCCGCAGGAAGCGTGTGCTGAAGTACAGTTAGGATGGCGACCGTGTATTGAGTGTGTACATTATGCCAGGCACCGGGCGTGTTAATTCCTCCCCATTTTATAGGCAGAGATACTCATTACAAGGTCACACAGTATTGAGAATCTCTCTAAACTGGACATCTGCATAATTTGGAGTAAAATAAGGATGACATTAAAAGAAGGGAGACGGGCAGTAGGCGTGAATCCAGGGTGTTTTTGTCATTATTTTTTTCAATTTGAGGGTCTTTTTAAAAAAAAAATTTTTTTTTAATAAAATTTTTAACAGTTACTTTCCATTTAGTTATTATACTGGCTATATTCCCCATGTTGTACAGTAAATCCTTGAGCCTGTCTTTATACCCACCAGCTGTACCTCCCCTCCCACCACCCCTATGTTGCCCTTCCTTCCTTCCCACCACTAACCACCAGTTTGTTCTCCCTGTGAGTCTGCTTCTTTTATGTGGTATTTATCAGTTGGTTGTATTTTTTAGATTCCACATATAATAAGTATCACTCTGAATTTATCTTCCCCGACTTAGTTCTCGTAGCATAATGCCCTCCAAGTTCATCCATGTTGCTGCCGATGGCAAAATTTCATTCTTTTTCATGGCTGAGTAATATTCCACAACCACATCTTCTTTATCCATTCATCTGTTAATGGATACTTAGGTTGCGTCCACATCTTAGTGATTGTAAATAGTACTGGTGTGAATATTAGGGTGCGTGTATCTTTCCAAGTTAGTGTTTTTGCTTTTGCATATATTGCCCGCAATATATGCCCAGGAGTGCGACGGCTGGATCATATGGTAGTTCTATTTTTAGTTCGTTGAGGAACCTCCATACTGTTCGTTATAATTCGTGTGAGTGCTCAGCCTCTCCGTCGTGTCTGACTCTTTGCAACCGTGGACTCTAGCCTGCCAGGCTCCTCTGTCTATGGGATTTCCCGGCAAGAACACTGGAGCGGGTTGCTGTTTCCTTCTCTAGGGGTTTGTCGTGATGGCTGCACCAATTTACATTCCCACCACACTGCACGAGGGTTTCCTTTTCCCTGCACTGTCGCCAGCATTTGTTACTCATGGATGAAGCCAGGCTTTGACCTTGTCCTTCACCTCCACCCCAGGAGTAGGCTATTCTTCCTACTACTCTCTGTGTTCTCCTCCTTATTAGTACTAGTAAGACTATGCATGTTACCTTCCTATCAGTAATAATATTTTATCCTGATACTCCAAAGATGCCAGTGGAAGTGAGTGCAGAATGACTTCCATAGTGAGATTTTTCACTGCCGTGCTAATAAGCACATTCAGTTGAGAGTCAAAAATAACTTGTCTTCTAACCCCAGTTCTCACCGTGTTACTATGGCCGGTTCTTTGCACCTTGTCGCCACAGTCCCTCTGTCCTTAAAGCAGTTCACCCTGGAGCGGGGTGAAAACTGCTGCGGGGTTGTGGAAAGCACCCAGGGAACTGTTTGCAGCCTTCGGTGGGTAAATGGAGATTTGGGTGTCACTCCCGGGGTAGCTTACGTGCCACACAGGACACGTGAGAGCAGAAAGGTATTTGCTCACGTATGGAACCAGGGAAGGTCTTGACAGAAAGGCATTTCCAGCTTTTCTTAAAAACGTCTTTTGGACAGCTCACTTGGGACCGCTTTCAATCCACATGGTGATCCCTCCAAGTGATTATTTTTCCATCTTCAGCCTTTCCAGGAATTCCAGTACGGGCAGGCTGCCAGGGGACACTGGCTGCCCAGATGCTGCAGCGACATCCCATGTGAGCCAGGGACAGGCCAGCCCAGCTGTGGGCCTGGGCCCTCCTCTCTCGGCCTGGCCTCCTGCAGACAGAGACGTGGACCATATCCCCATACTGTGGGCCCCACCCATGGGACAGACCTCGCTGTTTTCCAGAGGTGGCAGGACCCGCTAGAAACCATCCCAGTGTCACACTGTTATCACGTGGATGCGATACGGGTAGGGCAGAAGCCAGGAGCCGAGGAAAGCTTCTCCTGGGCCTGATGAATCCTGTTGCTCTGTGATGCAGACAGTAGAAGCAGATGCTGGAGCCTGACGTAGGGAGGAGGGAGATGGGGGTTAGCTCCATGCCAAGCAGAAGAGTTCAGGGGAAGGAGGACAGCAGAGCAGCCGTGCGTCTGGAGCAGTCCCCTCCACATCTCCATCATGGAGGTGGATTTTAATCAGAACAAAGACTCTGAGTCCATTTATTGCCCTCAGAGCTTCCCTGAGCCCAGGGAGCCCCCAAATGCAGCTGTGTTCTTGTGGGTAGACTTAAATTTTTGAATTAACATATGACACTGAGTGATTGTATTCATTGCCCCCAAGTCCCCACAGAGTCTAGCCCTCCAGACTCTGTCCATGGGATTCTCCACGCAAGAATCCTAGAGAGGGTTGCTATTATTTCCTCCAGGGGATCTTCCTGACCCAGGAATCAAATCTGGGTCTCCTGCATTGCAGGCAGATTCTTTACCATCTGAGCCACCAGAGAAGCCCCTATAGATAAACAGGCCACCCCAAAACTATTATTTTTGGTTCTAATAGAAAGAAGGGGACAGTTTTCTCCTGCCAATCCTCATTCCCCTGAAATCCCAGTGTGGATGGTAATGGCAGACCAGGGCCTCCCCGGCCCTGTGTGGCATACATCACTGCTCTGACTGAAGGGTCCTGCATCCTGATACAGACTCTGGTACCAAACTTGCTTTTGGTGACCCTAGAGGGAGAGACCCACTCCAGTACTCTTGCCTGGAAAATCCCATGGATGGGGGAGCCTGGTAGGCTGTAGTCCATGGGGTCGCTAAGAGTTGGACACGACTGAGCGACTTCCCTTTCACTTTTCACTTTCATGCATTGGAGAAGGAAATGGCAACCCACGCCAGAGTTCTTGCCTGGAGAATCCCAGGGACGGGGGAGCCTGGTGGGCTTCCGTCTATGGGATCGCACAGAGTCGGACACGACTGAAGCGACTTAGCAGCAGCAGCAGAGGGAGAGAGCGAGCTTGTTAACCGCAAGATGGTATTCATGGTTCTCCATGCCTGATCTGTACGACTTGCCCTCTGGGGGGTTTCAGCACTGCTGTGCCCTGGATCACCACTAGGTGGGAGTGCTGAGCTTGGTGCTGGGTGAGGCTGAGGGTCCCTGGCTCCCTTGCCTGGGAAGTCTGAAGATCGGGCTCACCTCCTTATTCAATTCAGCCTCTACCCTGGAATGCCACACCCACTGCAGCCCATGATCAGAGCTAGGAGGGATGCCGCAGTGCCCTTGACATCATCTTCCCCTCTGATCCCTTTGCATTCTCTTTTCCACATGGGACCATCCGCAAGTGTCTCTAAACTCTGCCTCAATGCTTAAGATGACACGGGTTTTCCCTACCTCATGAGGCAGCCCAGCCCATTTGACCAGTTCTGATTAGTTTCTAATTTCTACTGTATACAGTCGTCCATCAGTACCTTCGGGGTTTGGTTCCAGGAGCCCCCGATGCTCAAGTCCCATGGTCAGCCCTCCATAGAAGTGGTTCTGCACTCTGGAATTCAGCCAACCACAGATTATGTCGTGCTGTGATACAGGAGACGTGGCAACCCTCTCCAGTATTCTTGCCTGGAGAATCCCAGGGACAGAGGAGACTGGCGGGCTACAGTCCATGGGGTCGCAAAGAGTCAGACAGGACTGAAGTGACTGAGCACAGCACACAGCAGGTCTTTATTGAAAAAAAATCCCCATATAAATGGACCTGTGCAATTCAAACTCGCATTGTTCAAGGGCAAAGTGTATATCAATGTAATTTGGAGCTCAGTTCTGTTCTGCTGTCTTTCACTGATGGTCCTTCGTAGAGCTGAGCATCACATCTCTGCTCTGGCTTTTTCTGTCCTTCCCCAGGCCATACATCTTCAGTTTCTGCTGCTGTTACTTACCTGTCTTGGGTCCAGACCTCCTGCTAACCCCATCACTCCATCCTGGGCATGCCCGCCAGTATCCCCTTGCCTCAGGACTTTGTGACCTTACCAATGCTGTATGCTATTGCAGTATTTATCCTGTTACTGAGAATACTGTGCTTTTTAAATGAAGCTATACCAACTTTTAGGCACCAAACCCAACTGTTGGTTCATATTGAATAGATAGTCAAACAGAAAATTCCTGGGCTGTTTGAAATGAACTATTCTTCAACCAGATCTCTCTAACCCTGCTATTAATTGAGCTATTGAAACCAAGGGTAGGACATTTATTTATTCTTGTTCATTTTAGTATTTCTGGCTTTGTGCCATCACTTCCAGCTTCTTAGGATATATTTGAATATTAATTGCAGGTAATATATTAAGCCAGCTTTCCGATAGCTCAGTTGAGAAAGAATCCACCTGCAATGCAGGAGACCCTGGTTCAATTCTTGGGTCAGGAAGATCTGCTGGAGAAGGAATAGGCTATCCACTCCAGTATTCAGTATAATATAGTAAGCACCCCTTCCAGCCTTCTGTTGCCTCTAAATATGATAACCAAACCACTTAATAAGATGTTGAACAGAATAGAACTGAAAATAGAGTTCTTGCGTACCAGAAGGCAATGGCACCCCACTCCAGTACTCTTGCCTGGAAAATCCCATGAACGGAGGAGCCTGGTGGGCTGCAGTCCATGGGGTCACTAAGAGTCAGACACGACTGAGCGACTTCACTTTCACTTTTCACTTTCATGCATTGGAGGAGGAAATGGCAACCCACTCCAGTGTTCTTGCCCGGAGAATCCCAGGGACGGGGAAGCCTGGTGGGCTGCCGTCCATGGGGTCGCACAGAGTTGGACACGACTGAAGTGACTTAGCAAAGCATAGCGTAGCATTTGCCCCACACTGACATTGAACAGTTAAGGTCCACGATACAGAAACTAAGTGTCTGATGAATGACTATGTGATACACCTCCTTTGAGGTATGCTTATTCAGTCAGCCATGAAGATATCTAATTATGCTATCACCTAGCATACCTTTCTCCATTTTGGAAATTTCAAACATGTCAGAGTTGGGCCTACTTTTAACATTTAACCTAAACAAAGTGCGTTCTGCCTTTGCACTACACAGATCAACCTGTTTAATAATTCAGTAAAACAAGAGATTTGTATGCCAGGACTTCAGGAATCCTTGCCAAGTCCTACTGACCCCTCCCATCGGGTCCAGGTGTTCTGTCTTTTAAATGGTCGCATGGTTTTTCCAGAGCTGACACAAGCTCACCAGGCTCTATTTCCTCCTCTTTAAAACGAAAACTGTGTATCTGTTGTGCATGGACATTATATGCCAGTCATGGGTTTCACTCAAACTGAGAAACTCACAGGATGGTGGGTGCTGGGCAGAGCAACCCAGTGTATCGCCCTGACCTTGGAATGCATGTTTAGGACTGTATGTATCAGATTCTAGGCGTGTTTTCCATTCAGAGCAGTTAGTTTGTATTTATGGGACTTGGAATCAGTAGGGACCATCTCATTTTCCTGTCACTTCTGGAACAAGCTGAATCCATGGTAATGGGTAGGGGGTTCCAGGGATTTTTGAATGATAGCAAAGATAGAAGTGTCTTCCTTTATTAAAGTTTGCTTTTCCTCCCAGAGATGACTGAATCATATGTATAATTTACAATAATAGTCTTTTTAAAGTGTGTTTCCTTAGAGTTTTCAAAGACAGAAAGAACCAGAAGAAAAGGAGCATCTGTTATTTAGAACTGTATCAGGTTTAGGTGACCCCAAAGGAAACAGCTGAGTTCTCCCTAAATATTCCTGTACGTGCTTAGTCAATGAGTCGTTTCCGACTCTTTTGCAACCCCGTGGACTATAGCCCGCCAAGCTCCTCTGTCCATGGGATTTCCCCTGCAAGAATACTGGAGTGGGTTGCCATTCCCTTCTCCAGGGGATCTTTCCAACTCAGGGATTGAACCCAGGTCTCCTGCATTGCAGGCGGATTCTTCACTGTCTGAGCCACCAGGGGAATAACCCTAAATATTAGCTGCTGGTCTCCAAGGCGCCATCAGTTCTGTTTGCTCACAGCGCCTAGTTTGGTTTCCCAGCACCTACTCCATTAGGAAGAGGCTGAGGTGTTTACTTAGGAGCTTAGGTGTACAGGCTGAGGTTCTCACACCTTGCTGTGCATATGAATCATCTGGGGATTTTGTTAAAATGCACTCTGAATCAGGAGATTTGGATAGGACCTGAGTCTCTGCATTTCTAAAGCTGCTGGGGGAGCTGGTCTGAGGACCACACTTGGAATAGTAAGGCCCTATGCCACTGAGCTAAATTTTAAGATACTGATGGAGAGAGAGATACAAATGTAGATGTGAAGATGCTTAAGATGACTCTATTCAGAACAGTGATTAACAGGCAAATCATACGTAGTAAACCCTATGTAAATTTGCCTTGATCCATCTATTGACCCCTGTCCACTTCCCCTTTCCTAATAATAATGTTTAAACATGATCTGCATGTGTGGCTCTTTGGTACCTTTGCAGTTATATAATCGTGCTCAGCCCCATGTTTCTGTTGCGGCAGGTGCATCCGGAGGCACACGCCTCCACTGGGGGACTCAGGTGAACGAACCATTGGTGTGTTTCAGCACTGAAAAGGCAATTAGGGACATGAAGGCCATTTGTCTGCAGCTAGAAAGAAACCCTAAAAGCAGACATCCACTCTCCTTTCTTATTCTCTTCTTCCTAGTCTCTTTCTCTCTCCCTTTTCCCTCCTGCACTTTCTACCTTCATAGATTTTACCTCTCCGTTTTTTTTCATCCCGTGAACCATCATCCAGTGTACCAGGGACATGGCGGCATCCTGTGGTGCCCTCTTGTGGTTCACTGAAAATATAGCTAGACACAGTCCCTACTCTCACAATGACTTCCCCTGCTGAGAGATACAGACAGCACGGAGAGCCATTGAAGCGCAGAACAGGGACAGGTGCCCCAGAATTACAGCAACCCAAGTCGGTAGCTGCATTGGTAAATAGGAAATATGGTCCTTCTAAATGTAGGAGGGGGAGTTGAAATTTGTATCCGTCTGGCCCCAGGGTTGCTCCAGTTAATCTTTGTATCCTTGACTTATTGTCAGTATTATCTGGAAAAGATGTTTATCAATGGACCACTTTTCAGAAGAGTGCATTTGAAGTTGTGTGTTAAGGCCGATGTGTTTTAGTGGTCCATTAGCAGAAAAAGCAGCCATGGAATCTATAATGAGATCTTTAAGACCAACAAAGCCACCCAGTGTCTCTCAAAACAAACAAAAAAAACTGTAAATAAACCAGGGCACTGCTAAGAACCAAGTCGGCATTGTTTTTTCAAATTCTCTAAAGCTGAGTTCTGTTTTAAAAAGTACCTTCAGAGGAGTTTTCTAGCTTTGTGTATGGTGCATTCCATCGTGCAGCAATTTCACATTTGCATTGCTAATGGACCTCTCTGCAAACGTGTTTGACATTTTGCTTGGCTTTGAAAGGACTTTTATGCTGCTATTTTTTCCTTCCCTAGAGCTGCCTTGGGCTAATTAACCTATTCCCTTACTGGCTGGGCCTACTATATGCAAATACTCCCATTCTGGATTCTGACACACTACTCTTACATGAACATCCCTAATGAAATCCTGTGGGGTTTTATTGGAGCAGTGTTACTGTGGGGCCAGCAGGGGGCGCATGGAGCAGTTCACGTTCAGTCCATCCCCTAAATTACTTTCCTTTGCTAGTCCCAGTGGGAATGCCAGTTTATGCAGTTCTCTTTCTTAGAGTAACTTGAAACCTAGAGATAAAAGATCAGTATCAGCACTTTTTAAGCAGTCAAAAGCGTCAACTGTTTTCAGTTTTGGTAGTTTAATTTTATTCTGTCGTTTTGAAAACAGCACTGTCATCTCAGTAGATTTGTATAATATTAGGTGTAAATTACATGCCATGAACTTCCTAAGAGAAGGCTATATATATACCTGCGGCTTAATAAAGCCGGAGGTTGGGAGGGTAATGCTGAAAACTGCTGCCTTATTGTGTCTATTTTAACATCATACTATAGAAAGTGGGTCTGGGTAGGAAAATGCTAAAACCCAGGTCCTGGAATTCCCAGATTCAGCAACTGTCCAGGATCACAGAACAAGACTGCTCACAGCCTGTAGGCAACCCTCACATCTGCCTCCTGTTAGCCTAGTTCCTGTTGGTTCCACTGATGATCTGCCTCTTGCCAGGTGGACATCTGTCTGCCTACACAGTCCTGGAAACAGAGTTCAGTGGTTCCTGAAAGACTGAGATAGGTGTCCTATCTCAGATTAAAACTGGCTCGCTACTTGTATGTCCAGGCTGAAACACACAGCCCTGATTGGTCTGGCAGAGGCTGCATCTCTAGGGTTCATGGTGGACTGGCCCTTTCCAAGCAGAGGGTGGAGAGGATGGAGAGAGAATTCAAAGAGCTTGGATAGGAAGTATGAGGCAGAGACGAAGCAAGCATGTTGCCCTCATGAAGGACACCCTCAATGCCTGAATATTGCATTTTTAAAAACCAAACCATGTTCCTGTTTTAACTGTCTCATAGATTGCTTTTGGCTGTTACCATATGAGTAGCTGTACTGGGAGCTGTTTGGAAATGTGTAGAGAACATAATTATTTGGGGCTGCCTCTGCTCAGTTGGCCTGTATGTAGTGTGTGTGTTTATGTCTGTGTGTGTGTGTTAGGCAAGAGAGAATTGTTGTAAATCCAGTATGGACCCAGAATCACTAGAATCTTTGAGTAGCGCCTATGGCAGAGCTTCCCTGATAGCTCAGCTGGTAAAGAATCTGCCTGCAATGCAGGAGACCCGGGTTCAATTCCTGGGTTGGGAAGATACCCTGGTGAAGGGAAAGGATACCCACTCCAGTATTCTGGTCTGGAGAATTAAGGCATGGAGCAAGTCAAACCGAGAATTCCATGGAGTCGCAAAGAGTCATGACTGAGCCACTTCCACTTTCACTATGGCAGAGGAGGACTCAGATAACCTATGAAATCCACTGGGGACTTCCGTTCCTAACCTGGTCCTCGCAGTGCTTGGCTGAGGACCGCTGATCGTCACTGGTGCCGTCCTCCTTGTAGGCTTCATTTGATCCTCCAGAGACTGGGTAAAGCTAGAGCTGAAGAGTGGGAGGGCCATTTCTGGGAGGGAAACTAAGAAATGCATTGTTTGCCCTCCAAAAAGGAAAGGGTGGGGGTAGGAGAAGAGGGTATTGAGAGAGAGATCTTAGAAGACTGACTAAATCCATAAAAAAGGTTTGACTTGCTCCGTGGCTTAATGATCTTCCTGATGTCCTACCCAGCACGGCCAGCGTTTTACCTGCTCTAATAGTGGGGCTGGCGGCAGGATTTTGGGGGATTCACATGAATCTCGCGGGAGGGGGTTCTTTTCCGGTGTTGATGTTCTGACGCCCTGTTCCCCCACCCCTTTCTCCCCCTTGGTCCCGACCCTCTGCCTTTTCCCAGATTCCAGAGTAGCTGCTGGAGGATCGCACCCACGGGGAGATGATTCCTCATGAAGAGCCTGGATCCCCTACAGAAATCAAATGTGACTTTCCGTTTATCAGACTAAAACCAGAGCCAGTCCGACAGTGAGACGGTCACCGTGGAGGGGGGACGGCGAAAAATGAAATCCAACCAAGAGCGCAGCAACGAATGCCTGCCTCCCAAGAAGCGCGAGATCCCCGCCACCAGCCGGCCGTCCTCGGAGGACAAGGCGGTGCCCAGCGACAACCACCGCGCGGAGAACGCGGCATGGCTCCCCGGCGCCCGGGGCCACGTGGGCGGGCGGCTGGGGCCAGCGGGGCCCCCGGCGGAGCTCGCAGCGGAGCTCGGTTTACAGCAGGGAATAGGTTTACACAAAGCGCTGTCCACGGGGCTGGACTACTCCCCGCCCAGCGCGCCCCGGTCCGTCCCGGCGGTGACGTCCACCACGACGATGCCCGCGGCGTACCCGCCGCCCCCTCCGTCCGGGGCCCCAGTATCCCCGGTGCAGTACGCCCACCTGCCGCACACGTTACAGTTCATCGGGTCTTCCCAGTACAGTGGGCCCTACGCCGGCTTCATCCCTTCCCAGCTGATCTCGCCCACGGCCAGCCCGGTCACCAGCGCGGTGGCCTCGGCGGTGGGCGCCGCCACGCCCGCCCAGCGCTCCCAGCTGGAGGCCTATAGCAGCCTGCTGGCCGACATGGGCGGGCTGAGCCGAGCCTCCGGACACAAGGCTGAGCCACCGCCACCGCCGCCACCGCCGCAGCACCTAGGCCGGACAGCAGGGCTCCTCCCCCCGGGGTCCCCACCGCACCCCCAGCAGAGCCAGTACGTGCGCATCTCCAGCTCGCCGCAGAACGCCGCACGCCCGGCCTCGCCGCCGACCCTCCCCGTCCACCTGCACACGCACCCGACCATGATCCCACACACGCTCACCCTGGGGCCCTCCCCGCAGGTGGTCGTGCAGTACACCGACTCCGGCAGCCACTTTGTCACCCGTGAGGCCACCAAGAAGGCCGAGAGCAGCCGGCTGCAGCAGGCCATGCAGGCCAAGGAGATGCTGAACGGGGAGGTGGAGAAGGGCCGCCGGTACGGGGCGCCCCCCGCGGCCGACCTGGGCTTGGTGAAGGCGGCCAGCAAGGCGGTGCCCCACCCGTACGAGTCCAGGCACGTGGTGGTCCACCCCGGCCCCGCTGACTACAGCGTCCGCGACGCGTCGGGGGTGCGGGCCTCCGTGATGGTCCTGCCCAACAGCAGCACCCCCGCCGCCGACCTCGAGGGGCAGCAGGTCACCCACCGGGAGAACTCGCCATCCGCCCTCAACGACAAGAGTGGCCTGCACTTGGGGAAGCCCGGGCACCGCTCCTATGCACTGTCCCCGCAGCAGGTGCTGGGCCCCGAAGGTGTGAAGGCCGTCGCCACGCTGTCCCCGCACACGGTCATCCAGACCACACACAGCGCCTCTGAGGCCCTCCCCGTCGGGCTGCCGGCCACGGCCTTCTACGCGGGCACGCAGCCGCCGGTCATCGGCTACCTGAGCGGCCAGCAGCAAGCGATCACCTACGCCGGCGGCCTGCCCCCGCACCTGGTCATCCCGGGCACCCAGCCCCTGCTCATCCCCGTGGGCAGCGCTGACCTGGAGGGGTCGGGCGCCACCTCGGCCATCGTCACATCGTCGCCCCAGTTTGCTGCAGTGCCTCACACGTTCGTCACCACCGCCCTGCCCAAGAGCGAGAACTTCGGCCCCGAGGCCCTGGTCACCCAGGCCGCCTACCCGGCCATGGTGCAGGCCCAGATCCACTTGCCCGTGGCGCAGTCCGTGGCCTCCCCCGCTGCCGCCGCGCCCCCTACGCTGCCGCCCTACTTCATGAAAGGCTCCATCATCCAGTTGGCCAACGGGGAGCTGAAGAAAGTGGAGGACCTGAAGACGGAGGACTTCATCCAGAGCGCGGAGATCAGCACTGACCTGAAGATCGACTCCAGCACGGTGGAGAGGATCGCAGACAGCCACAGCCCCGGCGTCGCCGTGATCCAGTTTGCCGTCGGGGATCACCGAGCGCAGGTAATGTTGCCTCCGCATCACGCAGGTAGGGGGGACACCGCGCCATGCCGCTTCCCTTACCTCCTGGCCACCGTGACTTTCTTCCAAGCAGCAGACCTGTCTGCCTTTCTGCGGCTGTGGGGGTGATTGAGGGTTTTCTTTCACTTTCACTTTGTACCTAAAGGTTAGACTTCTCACGTTCCCCCAACCACCGTTCTCTAAGAGAATTAAGCCCTAATGCACCCCGAAGCATCCAATATTTGTTATGAATTAATTTCTCTGCTTCTCCAATGGGGGCTGGTCAGGTACCATGCTTGGGACAGTTAAGAAAATCACCACTCGGGTTATTTTGCTGATGATGTTCTTTGGTTTACATGAGTAACCCTGATTCAGTTCAGTTCAGTTCAGTCGCTCAGTCATGTCCGACTCTTTGCGACCCCATGAATTGCAGCACGCCAGGCCTCCCTGTTGATTACCAACTCCTGGAGTTCACTCAGACTCACGTCCATCGAGTCAGTGATGCCATCCAGCCGTCTCATCCTCTGTCGTCCCCTTCTCCTCCTGCCCCCAATCCCTCCCAGCATCAGAGTCTTTTCCAATGAGTCAACTCTTCGCATGAGGTGGCCAAAGTACTGGAGTTTCAGCTTTAGCATCATTCCTTCCAAAGAAATCCCAGGGCTGATCTCCTTCAGAATGGACTGGTTGGATCTCCTTGCAGTCCAAGGGACTCTCAAGAGTCTTCTCCAACACCACAGTTCAAAAGCATCAATTCTTCGGCCCTCAGCCTTCTTCACAGTCCAACTCTCACATCCACATGTGACCACAGGAAAAACCATAGCCTTGACTAGACGAACCTTTGTTGGCAAAGTAATGTCTCTGCTTTTGAATATGCTATCTAGGTTGGTCATAACTTTCCTTCCAAGGAGTAAGCGTCTTTTAATTTCATGGCTGCAGTCACCATCTGCAGTGATTTTGGAGCCCAAAAAAATAAAGTCTGCCACTGTTTCCACTGTTTCCCCATCTATTTCCCATGAAGTGATGGGACCGGATGCCATGATCTTAGTTTTCTGAATGTTGAGCTTTAAGCCAACTTTTTCACTCTCCACTTTCACTTTCATCAAGAGGCTTTTGAGTTCCTCTTCACTTTCTGCCATAAGGGTGGTGTCATCTGCATATCTGAGGTTATTGATATTTCTCCCAGCAATCTTGATTCCAGCTTGTGTTTCTTCCAGTCCAGCATTTCTCATGATGTACTCTGCATAGAAGTTAAATAAGCAGGGTGACAATATACAGCCTTTACGTACTCCTTTTCCTATTTGGAACCAGTCTGTTGTTCCATGTCCAGTTCTAACTGTTGCTTCCTGACCTGCATATAGATTTCTCAAAAGGCAGATCAGGTGGTCTGGTATTCCCATCTCTTTTAGAATTTTCCACAGTTTATTGTGATCCACACAGTCAAAGGCTTTGGCATAGTCAATAAAGAAGAGATAGATGTTTTTCTGGAACTCTCTTGCTTTTTCCATGATCCAGCGGATGTTGGCAATTTGATCTCTGGTTCCTCTGCCTTTTTTAAAACCAGCTTGAACATCAGGAAGTTCACGGTTCACTTATTGCTGAAGCCTGGCTTGGAGAATTTTGAGCATTACTTTACTAGCGTGTGAGATGAGTGCAATTGTGTGGTAGTTTGAGCATTCTTTGGCATTGCCTTTCTTTGGGATTGGAATGAAAACGGACCTTTTCCAGTCCTGTGGTCACTGCTGAGTTTTCCAAATTTGCTGGCATATTGAGTGCAGCATATTTCACAGCATCATCTTTCAGGATTTGAAAGAGCTCAAGTGGACTTCCATCACCTCCACTAGCTCTGTTCGTAGTGATGCCTTCAAAGGCCCACTTGACTTCACATTCCAGGGTGTCTGGCTCTAGGTCAGTGGTTACAGCATCGTGATTATCTTGGTTGTGAAGATCTTTTTTGTACAGTTCTTCTGTGTATTCTTGCCACCTCTTCTTAATATCTTCTGCTTATGTTAGGTCCATACCATTTCTGTCCTTTATCAAGCCCATCTTTGCATGAAATGTTCCTTTGGTATCTCTCATTTTCTTGAAGAGATCTCTAGTCTTTCCCATTCTGTTGGTTTCCTCTATTTCTTTTCATTGATTGCTGAGGAAGGCTTTCTTATCTCTTCTTGCTATTCTTTGGAACTCTGCATTCAGAGGCTTATATCTTTCCTTTTCTCCTTTGCTTTTCACTTCTCTTCTTTTCACAGCTATTTGTAAGGCCTCCCCAGACAGCCATTTTGCTTTTTTGCATTTCTTTTCCATGGGGATGGTCTTTATCCCTGTCTCCTGTACAATTTCACGAACCTCATTCCGTAGTTCATCAGGCACTCTATCTATCAGATTTAGTTCCTTAAATCTATTTCTCACTTCCACTGTATAATCATAAGGGATTTGATTTAGGTCATACCTGTATGGTCTAGTGATTTCCCCTACTTTCTTCAATTTAACCCTGATTAAGAAAAGCCATTTTCCACCCCCACCCCCCTTTTTTTTTTCTGGTCAGGGAAAGACAATGCTGCTTCAGGGGAGGGTGTTAGGTGCCCAGAGTTGCCATATCCCATTACAACATCAGTGTTTTGTTGTTGTTGTTATTTATTCATTTTTTTAATTTGGCTGTGCCAGGTCTTGGTTGCAGCGCTTGGAATCTGATCTTTAGTTGTGGTGTGTGAACTCGTAGTTGCAGTGTGTGGGATCTAGCTCCCTGACCTCGGGGTCGACCCGAGGCCCCCTGTATCAGGAGCTTGGAGTCTTAGGCGCTGGACCACCAGGGAAGTCCCAACATCCATGTTTTAACATGTAGGTTTTGTTATCATTTAGGTATGGTGAGGCCAACAGAGGAGAATACATCTGCCATTGAAAAGGTGGTGTGTTATACTCAGATCCCAAGAAGAGGGGATATGCCCGGCCATATGGGCTGACATGCAGAAGAAGCCCAGGGTCTGTTACAAGGCACTGGGACCCAGGAGAAAACATGGACAAGAGCCTTTGTTGTTGTTTCAGTGGGAAGGAGTGGGTGAGGCAGGGTAGCAAGCGTAGGTAGGCTGCTGCTGCTGCTGCTGCTGCTGCTAAGTCGCTTCAGTCGTGTCCGACTCAGTGCGACCCCATAGGTGGCAGCCCACCAGGCTCTGCCGTCCCTGGGATTCTCCAGGCAAGAACACTGGAGTGGGTTTCCATTGTGTGAAAGTGAAAAGTGAAAGTGAAGTCGTTCAGTCCTGTCCGATTCGTAGCGACCCCATGGACTGCAGCCTACCAGGCTCCTCCATCCATGGGATTTTCCAGGCAAGAGTACTGGAGTGGCTTGCCATTGCCTTCTCTGGTAGGTAGGCTAGTTGGAATCATTTCAGCAGGCTCTGGGTACAGGAGCTGTCCCTAGGTGTCTGATAGTGGCCCAGAGAGTGCAAGTCCCATTCACTGAGGAGGAAGCTGGGGTGTGGGTGTTTTCTTTACACGTGAAGAACATTATCCCCGGTAGGGGAGCTGTTAGCTGTGTCTAGGAATTACCTAACGGAGGGAGGAACAGTCCCTCCAGTGTCAGCAAGACCCCAAGATGTCAAAGCATCAGATAAAATAAAAAGCATGGTTCATATAATCTGGAAGGTGGAAGGTCAAGGTTGTCCCAGGTGATCTCCTGGACTCCTGATAAATAGGAACCCCAAGGGCCAGATGCAGCCAAGCTGAGTCATGTTAAAACTAGAACCGAGATCAGCTCTTAATTTCCATGAGTTCCTTCAGTCCACTCTTTTCCAGCTTCTTAAATCACTTGAATGCATTTATTCCGCCCATGTGTATGGAAACAACCATACAACAACTGACCAGCTTGCTTGAAGTCAGGTTTGGCCCCAAGGCGGGGAACTTCCCAGGCTATAGAGCCTCAGTGCCTCTGGGAATGGGATATGACAGCACCTCCTTCAGTTTGAAATGAGTTGAAAAATGGTCATGGCGTAGCTGGTATTTGGGACAGTCAAAGATAAACTAGTTAATGGTTTGAATTGTTTTTAGAATATTTTTAAAAAGATCAAGTGAGGTGGGGGAGTCTGATTTTCCAAAGCGTTTTCCAGGACTGCTTGTGAATGTCCGGATGTGGGATCTTGCTCAATATCAGAGGGCCTGCGTTGCCAGGGGCTTTTAGCCCTGAAGACTTTTCTTTTTAATGGTGAGATGTCGCTGTAAACTTTGGTGAGGCCCAAGAAAATTTCTCAGGGTTCTGATGCAAAAAAAAAAACTGCAAAAATCAGGATATTTGGAAAAGGGCAACATTATGTAGAACTCCCTACCCATGTCTAAGTTTCTGCTCCCTCTCCGCATCCTACGTGGATTAGGAGTGGGTGGATCCTCACTGAAAAAAGAATGAGCTGATTTACTAGCAAAGTTGTCTTTTAACAGAACCCAAGTGAAGCCTGGGAAATAAACAAGAAGGAAAAGTAAATGTGTTTTTTTTTTTTTTTAATGATCCCTTTAATCCTTAAAGCACTACTGTGAACAGAGGTAAGGAGAGGAAGAGGGGTTATTTTGAAATGCAACTATCTCCCGCCCAGCACCTCTTTTCAGCTTTCAGTAAAGAAGCGCTCTGAGCTGCAGGCTCATCTCCAAGGCCGTAGGAGCCCCCATAGACCAGAGCCTCACAGACCTCTAAGTTCCAGATTGACCGGCAGTGCTGAGAGGTAGCATCTCTGCATGCACCTCCCGCCCGATCCTCCGCAGAGCGAATGCTTAAATGATCGAGAAATTGGCTTCCGAGTGTGAAGTCTCATTTCCTTCCCGTCGCCAGGCCACCGGTCTCTTTGCTGACGGCCAAGGTGCAAATTAGAAGGTAGAGGGTTTGTCGGGGCCTGTTTGCAGGCCTGTGAGGCCGCCCCTGTGTGGCCCGGCCGCCTGCTGGGAAGGACTCAAAAGGGTGCCTGGGGTTCCAAGCTGCAGAAACACAAGTGCAGGGCCCGGCACGCCAGTGATGTGTCTCTTTACCCAGAAGCCTATCAGAAACAGGCTGACATCATCCCAGCTAAAATACTCCACCAGCTGTGTTTGCCACAAGTGACGGGGGCAGAGTCAGCCGAGAATCAGAGAAAGCGAGAGGGGGAGAGGGGCGGCAAGGGAGAAGGAAGGTCCGGATTTAATTTATACTCTAAGGGCTGAGGGCTTCCCTTCCTCCTCAGGGGGCTCTCTGAGGGGTTTTCTCCCCAGGCTTGGAGATCCAGTCTCGGTCTTTTCAACTGATTAGAAATCTCTTAACACTTGCACCCATTAGGAAGGTTGAGAGATGTGCAGAGCGTTTTCACTTAATTAGCCAAATCACAGATTTGATTGGGGAAGTTGTGGGAGGAAGGGGGTGGTTTTCTAAAGGACGGATGGCTTTGTGACCCCAGGCGTAAATCCTGCATGGAGGCAGGACCACAGGGACACTTGACTTCATGACCTACCACGTCCCCAGTGGATGCGGTGTGGCTGGTGGGAGAAGCCCCGAGCTTGGGGTCTGGACAATAGCAGAACAAAAATGGTCTCACTTCTCTCTGAGCTAGGGTTTTTCTCATCACTAAAATGGGCAAATGATTCCTTATACAAGATCATATCTTCAGCATCCTCTTTGTTTTTGTATTCCTTTGCTTTCCTGCCGTGCAGAACAGCCCTTGTAAAATTTACTAGCATCCACTAAACAAAAAAAAGGAGTGGGGGGAGGGATATATACAGGGAAAGTTACCTGACTTTATGCTAATAATCAGCATGTAGATCCAGGGAGAAGGAAAGCCACCCTCTATAGAAACAAGGGAATTTTCACTGAGGGATTATTTTCAGGAGCCGAATTCCTAATTATTATTGTGAAAAGAGACCTCCAGGGTGGTGGATCTGAAGCTCCCTGTGAGGCAGTGTAGCAGAAGAATGCTTTCGCATATCCATCCCCATCTCTGTGGTTTTGTCCTTCCCAGAGCAGTATTTCTTGGCCCAGGCAAAGTATCCTTGCATCCCAGTTACCCCAGGCTGGTTCTCCTCCAGGAGAATTGAAGGATCTCAGGCACCGTCTGTCAGCCCGTGTGCACCACATGAAGCCTCTCGGTAGCCACCCATGGTCTCCAGAGTCTATGGTGAGCCCAGAAGGGATCCTGAGATGATAATAACATCCACATGGGAGCCCGTGTGATTCAACTGGAGGGCAGAGCATCGTCTGCTTGGGTGGGAAGCAGATTAAGAGGTCAGAAAATGCAAGACCTGGAGCCGAAAAGACCCGAGGCTGAATCTGTCCTCCACCCCCGGAGCTTTGGGACTTGGTGCAAATCACAAACAGACTAGTGCACACATGCTTGATGGTGCAAATGACACATGTGCCTTCCATCCGGCTCGTGTTGTAGTGTGAAGAATGAAAGTGATGTAAGAATGAAAGTGAAGTGAAGCCAGAGTGTTAGCCACTCAGTGGTGTTACTCTTTGCAATAGCCCGCCAGGCTCCTCTGTCCATGGAATTCTCCAGGCAAGCATACTGGAGTGGGTTGCCATTTCCTTCTCCAGGGGATCTTCTCAACCCAGGGATTGAACCTGGGTCTCCTGCATTGCAGGCGGATTCTTTACCAGCTGAGCCACCAGGGAAGAAAGGAAATTCGCTCAAAAGAACCAGTTCAGTCAGTAGTGGATAGGAGGTCCTCAGCAGTGTTAGTTTCCCTTCCTTGCTTCTGCTTGGGTGGGACTTTGACCCTAAGAAGAGAAAGGTTAGGTCCTGAAAAGTGAATGAGTAAAAGGCTTCATGCTCTTACAAGAGCTTTTGGAAGGAGGGACAGTTTAGAAAAGTCTGGAAGGAAGGCTGAACTTTTCTGGTGAGTCTCTGCCATTTCACTCTGCCTGTGTTCTTGCGGCATATTCCCAGGAGAGGTCCAGGAGCATCCCTCGCCATCGTGTTTCTGTGAAGAAGTACCATGACCTCACAACGGCCTGTGTGCACACAACACTGTCTGGTTTTCCTGAGTGTGAGCTGGACTGGAGGGGTCATCTAATGGTTGAGCCCTGCACATCAGTGACCAATGCAGAAACGGGCTCACACACCTCTCCTTCGCAGAAAGGATCTGGGCACCATGCCCACTGAGGAACCCCCGGCCTGGGACAGCCCCACTGGGGGAGCCCTGGATTCCATCTTTGAGCAGCCTCTGCAGCCCTCCGTCTCATGTTCCCCAGGCTTGACTTTTCTGAAGAGTACACAACATTTTGTCAGTACAATTTATCTGTGATGAGGCTGCCTTTTTTCCGTTAGTGCTGGGCTCTGTCTCTCATTAGGGCTGTCTGTCGCTCCCCCAGAGTCAGGAGCTGCCTGCTTCCTTTTACCTTCTTGGTGGCTGCTTAATATTCCATGTCATTCTCTTCTCCCAACTCGTGTGTGTGTGTGCGTGCGTGTGCATGCACACACACGCCCATACAGCATGTTACAATGACATGCTTACTGTACATCTACTGTTGGCTTTTCTTCCATTTCACTATTTTTTCATTTGACCGCTGTGTTCTGTGAGCCACCAGTGTCTGCATTATGCATTTAATGGGTTAGCTGGTGCCTAAAAATAGCCAGAGCCCTCCTGCAGGCAGCACAGACGCCTGTATAGTCCCTAAGCAGCCAAGGCAGACCGACTTGCCAAACATTTTACACATGGGGCTTGGTGGATGTGAACCCTGATGAATCAGAAAATGGGTAGTGGCTGCCCTCGATGCAAAGCTCATTACGGCCCTGGGTCCAGTGATTGGTGATAAACCTCCTAGCTCTAATGCCAGAAAGGCTCTAGCAGAGAAGCAATATCAAACACATTTTTGTTTGTCTGTGTTCCCTCCCACTCCCCCCAAAAGAAGAAAAATGCTCTGCTTTAGCATGTGTGTGATATAAGTGCCCCCAGCTTGGGGATCTTACATGTGTTATTGAAGCAGATTATCTGGGACCATTGTAGCTTATATCTTTTTTTTTTTTTTTTTAAGTAGACTTTATTGTTGAAAGTAGTTTTAGCGGAAAGTACAAAGTTCCCAGACACCTCGAGTTTCCCGTTATTAAAATCTTGCATTTTAATGGAACATGTGTGACTTGTAATTGATGAGCTAATGTTGATGCATTATTATTAACTAAAGTCCATACTTTATATTAGGGTTTACTCTGTGCTGTACATGCTGTAGGTTTTGAGAAATGTGTAATATCACATATCCAGCCTTCCAAGCGTCTTAGAAGATAGCTTCCCCACCCTAAAAAGATCCTTCATGCTTTACCTATGAGTACTCCCCACCCCACCCCCAACCCTGGCAATCACTGATCTGTTTCCATCTCTGTAATTCTCCCTTTTCTAGAACGGCATGCAGTTGGACTCCTACAGTGTGTCGCCTTTCAGACTTCTATCACTCGGGAACATAAATTTACAGTGCCTTCATGTTGTTCTGTGGTTTTGAAAGCTCGTTTCCTTATAGCACTGAATAGTGCACGTTTGTTCTTTAAGGCACGCATTTTCAGACCCTGGTAGGGAGGGAAGGCAAGTGGGACAGACCCGTGTGCCCCAGAGCTGCCCTGGCACCTGCCAACTGGGTCTCTGGGAGCCAAGCGACATTGCGAGAAGAACTCAGCTCATCCATCATGTGGGGCTTGTGTTTGGAGGCGTCTCTGTGCTGGGATGTGGGTTTAATGAAACAGCTTCCACCAAAGACTGAGTCAGGCTTAGCGTGAACGTGATGAAGTGTTTTAAATAGAACACTCACAGACGCTCTTACACTCGACTGAAGAGGTGTGACTGTTTTTATTAATGATTTTTCAACATTGAAGTAAATTGGGCCTCCGTCAGCCCCTCCGTCTTTGCTCCAGTGTTTTCAATTTTTTTTTTTTTTTTGACATGGAGAATGTGGTCATGCAAACTAGCCTTCGAGGAGAGCAGACAGACTTTTGTCTATGGGTGAAACAGGACCCAGAACTTCACTTGCAGACAAAGTTAGGGATTCCCAGTGTAAGCATGTCACCGAAAGTGAGAGGTCCTCACCGACACCCACTTCTGAGTCATGTCCTCACTCCTGGATGCAGGCAAAATGTGTATATTTGCCATAGGCTCGAGAAAAAAATGCTTCGTAAAACAGAAGCCCTTCACATTTGTGAAAACAGGGATTCTCATGAAGGAAAAGGGAGACAAATTTAAACAACAGGCATTTTGTTTTCTTTATATCCTGCTCTCGGTGATACGTACATATGTGTGTGTCTAGACAGAGCACCAATCTACTGTTGAAAAATACAGCCAAACAGCATAGATGTGCGTATATGCATGCACAGTTTAGATATGGCGGTCTTTGAGTAGCTAGAGGTATTTTACTGAACTTAAACAAGAGCTAAGAATGATCATAAAAGGTGGTCAGTCGCCAGATCAGGAGGCGACACTAAATAATTATCAGCCCAAAGTGAGGATGGCATCTCCCTGTCTTGGTTTCTTCATCTTGAATAGAAGTTGGAGGCGATCGTTTTAGAGGAGCTGGTTTAGCGGGGCTGGAGAGGTGGGGGCAGGTTCCTCTTTGGAGCCGTGGGGAGCAGTGGGTGTGTCTGGAGCCACGGGAGGAGGGCGGGAAAGGGCACAGGAGGCTGGAAGGTGACCACCCCTGAAAAAGAGAGGTGCTGGATGCAAGGCATCCAGGGATGAAAGGCAGAGGGGGCCTCAAGCTGACACCAGAACAAAGGCTATTCATGCTCCCATTTCATCCTCCAGTTTGCTTCAAGTGTTTGGAAAAGGATGTATTTATGTGATGAAAAAAGAGAAACTGGCTGTGTCGAGCTGCCAGGAGTTATATAACAGGTTTTGGTCTTGTATGGTCCTGCCCTCATGAATATATTTTCGTTGGGGTTTAATCGGAGCCCATTTGAACCTCGACAAGGTCATAAAACGAAATCGTGGTTATTAGCGCAGCTGAAAGCACAGAAAGGAACCTCACGCTTGGGGAGAAAGTAACTGAAGTATGACTCAGTGAGCTCAGGGTGAGCACTGCGTCTGACAGGGGACCGTGGGGTGAGGCAGCTGTGGCTCGGCCTGGAACGGCGCCTGTGAAGAGCTGAGCGAGACCCAGGGAAGGTGCAGCTCCTCTCTGGGCCAGGAGCATGTGTCCCGCGGAGTCCCGGCTGGCAGTCGCAGGCCCAGGCAGTCTCTCTGTAGCATCTAAACACTGGCCGCTATTGGCCAGTGGTACGTTGCGGTGTTTTCACTCATGGAGGGCAAACACAGAACCAGTCTTTCAGATTTGTCCTGAGCACCCATTACAAGCCAGGAGGTGTCCTGCACCCTGGGGATAAATCAGTGAGCAAACCAGGTGGGACCTCAGCACAGCACCCCCCACCCAGAACATACCGTCTCTTGGGAGTTCATGGGCCGAGGTGAAATGGAGAAATATGGAAGTAAAGAAAATGACACATCAAAAGATAACATGTGCTGTGGGAAAAAATAAAGCAGACTAAAGAGGATGGGGAAAAGAAGGATGCAGAATAGTTCAACAGAGTGTTTGGTGAC
This sequence comes from Bos javanicus, assembly GCF_032452875.1. NCBI lineage: Eukaryota > Metazoa > Chordata > Mammalia > Artiodactyla > Bovidae > Bos > Bos javanicus. Next base: position 41,192,544 of record NC_083890.1, read on the forward strand.
ACTCTGAGAAGGGGAACAAGAGGCGACAGGACACAGAGCAAAAAGGCTTTCAAGTGGAGGGAATAGCGGATGCACAGACCCAGAGGCACAAGCATCTTTTGAAGTGAAAGACCAACGAGAAGACCAGCATTACTGCGGTGCAGGATTGAAGGGGTGGGATGCAGACCATGCCAGGCTTGTTCACAGGGCTTTTTCTCCCAGTGAGAAGCTGGCTTGGCCAGGACTGTGACCGAGGAGGCAGTGAGAAATAGGCTCATCCTAGCTGTATTTGGAAGAGAGAACCCCTTGGACTTGCTTGTGATTTGGATGCGTGCGGTCTGGGAGGAGGAGCCCAGGAACGTACGATGCCCAGGCTGTTGACCTGAACACTGGAAGTGTGAGGACGCGGCTCTTGGAGGTGCCAGGAGGAACCCAGGAGGGGCGTATCAGGGGTCTGTTTGGGACATGTTCAGTTAGAGTTGCCAGTATATAGCCAAGTGGACATCGCCAGGTAACATGGTTGCCAGTATCCAAACAGGCCTTGGTGAAATTACTGGTTTTGTATGCGTGTTCTGGCTCCTCACTGAAGGCAGGAACTAGGTCTTAAACAGTAAGTCTCACACTCTCAGTGTTACGTTTTGAACTTGATTCAAACTGCAAAACCTGGAATGTGAAGCACTTAATAATATTTCTCAGCACCAGAGGGAGCCCCACACGGGCCTCAAGTTCAAGGAATTCAGACTCATTTCTGGTTTAAAGCGACATCATGTCCCAGAATCCCACCATGTCTGTTTCATATCCACAGTCGTACCTGTTGGCCTTGACAGCATGTTTTGAGGCAGATAATGCTCCTCTGTAAGGGAATTTCAAGCAGCAGACCCAGCCATATACATTCTCACTGGAAAATCTGTCAGTATGATTTCTTCATTAATTGTTAATAATTAGTTAACCTTTGAGAATGTTTATGACCTTCTGAGAAACCTAGTTGCAAAATGAAAATACTTTTGTTATGACTACTTCAGTGTGCTTATTTGAGATATGTGTAAATGAGAGTTTAACCTTCACCTGAGGAAGGGCAAAACCTTACTTTAGTTCACATATATCCAGCCCCCCCCAAAAAAAGTGCATTACCTAGATAATTCAGGCTACAGCATTAGGAAGGGAAGAATATTCATGAGGATAAATATTAGCGAGGATAAATAACTAGGAGAAAGATAACATGGGGCCTGAGCCATGCAGGTAAGCCATGCTTACCACAATCAGATGACCTGAATCTTTTGCTCCTAATTTGTATGGACCCAGCTGAAGGGGTGGCATCTTTTCCTGGGATGGCAGAGCTCTCTGGGGAGAAGACAAAGCAAGCTTTTAGGAGGAAGGGACCAAAGGCAAGCTTTTGAAATGACAGAGATTTCCCCAAAGCTCTCTAGGTTAAAATAACCCATTATCATTGCCCTTTTCAGCATACCTCTCAAATATTCTCCTCTCTCCTCATCACTTTTCTTTCATGCATTATTAGGTAGGCTGTTCAAGCTATCAGGCACATCACAGAATTTCATTCTAAGACCTGCTTTTGGAGTTTTGAGATGATAGAACAATGAAGGGCTTTTAAAATGCCCCCAAATATGGTGTATGTAACGGGGGAGCAGGTACATCTGTATCATTCCTTATGGAGTCATCAGTAACATTACTTGTCACAAAGGCTTTGAAGCCATCTTCTTAATGAGTCTGTCGCACTTGGCAACATGTAAAAGTCTTCAGGTAGATTTGTACACAGAAGTTATTTTCAGAATGTGAACACCGGCTGCTCCGAGGGATGTGTGTAATATGGCTGACACAGCAAGAACCCCTTGGTTGGTAGTTGTTGGGCTGACTGTCAGCACAGCTCTACCCAGGAGCAGGGCTCACCTAGGAAATGCAGCCAACAGTCCCCACTTGAAGTAGGATTTGTTCCTCTGCTCTGTGTATGATGATAATGGCTTTAAGCGGTTTGGGACAGGATTCATGGAGCTAGCTCCAGGTTGGTCCTCCCAATTGGAACTCAGTGGGTATCCCCATCTGATACTGTAACGCGTAGGTATGTTTGTATACGTCTGCATGATGTGAACATAGCTCTGTAATTGAATATCAGCCTCGTATATAGGGAGATACTTGATTCACATAGCAGATGTAAGGCTGATGCTATTTCACAATTTTTTGTCTCATGGAACAAATCCATAACCTCGGGTCATTGGATTCTATTTATTCCAAGTAACATTCACCACTTTGGGGGTAGTGTAAATGTTAAGTTCATCTCTTCTGGTGATACTATAATATCTTTGTTCACAGGGGCAGAGATCATAACATAAGAAAAAAGAAAACGGGTTTGGGGGCTACAGAGACTGGGATTAAATCCCAACTCCATCAGGGTATAGTCATGACATTAGGTCACTGATTCAATCTCTTTGACACTTAGAGATCCTTAGTTGTAAAATCGGAACAACAGCATTTTTCTCACTAGTTTATGTGAGTGTCAAACGAAATACTTTTTGTGAAGTGTGTACCTAAATGTTTAACAGATAGTAGGAACTCAAAAATTTTTTTAATTCTCTTTTCGTTATTCAGATAGTCCATAACAATGAAATTTTCCCCAGATAATATGAACATTTATATGGGCTCATGCCCACACACTGGAGAAGGAAATGGCATCCCACTCCAGTATTCTTGCCTGGAGAATCCCATGGACAGAGGAGCCGGGCAGGCTACAGTCCATGGGGTCGCAAGAGTCGGTCACAACTTAGCGATTAAACCACCACCATGCCCACACACATACTGTAGTCATAGGCTTTCATATAAATTCATTCTAGTTGTTTTTTCTAAAAACACTTAGGTCTTCTATGGAGCAAATAAAATATATCATTCAAGAAGTGCATCTAAAACAGGATTAATCACAGTTATCAAAAAAAATAGGTTAAGTAGCAAAGCCACAATCCATGTAAATTACATGAAATTATACTACTTTTAAAGTGAGATATCTTAATTATTTATGTGTTTCTGGATGTGTGCCTGTGCATGAAATTCAACAACATTTTCAATATTATTGTATTTAGTCAATACAGCCATCTTTCTATATCTGTGGGTTCCACACCTGTGGAGTCAACCAATCACAGATGGAAAATATTTATGGAGAAAAAAAATTCTAGAAAGTTCCAAACAGCAAAACTTGAGTAGTTCCTAGGCAACAACTTACATAGCATTTACATTATGAGTAATGTAGATGAGTTAATGTATGCAGACAATGTGTGTAGGTTATATGCAAATACCGTGCCCTTTTATATGGACTTGAGTATCCTTTCAGTCATTTCAATGTATCGAAATTTATGGTAATACATGGCACACGTGTGCGTGCTCCAGTCGTGTCTGACTCTTTGAGATGCTATGGACTGTAGACCGCTAGGCTCCTCTGTCCATGGGATTTTCCAGGCAAGAATACTGGAGTGGGTTGCGATGCCCTCCTCCAGGGGATCTTCCTGACCCAGGGATTGAACCTGCGTCTCCTGCAGTTCCTGCATTGGCAGGCAGTTTCTCTATCACTAGCGCCACCTGGGAAGCCTGCAGCCTAGAGAAAACAACAGCTACTGAAAGCATGCTGGGCTTCCCCTGCTTTCAGTATTTGTCTTTCAGACAAAAGAGAGACTGACTGGAGTGCCTGGGCCTGACCGTGTGGCTGGGCCAAGCCCGTGAACTGTTTTGTATTCACTGCACCCTCAAACCCCTGCAGTGTTGCCCGGTTTCAGGTCCTGGGGAAGCCCTCCCTGTTTTCTCCAGCTCTCTTTGGTTCTCCTTCTCCTAAATTCCTAGAATATGCATTCATTTGTCCAACAAATACTTATTTTCAACTACGTGCCAGGTACTCTTTTCGGGGCCAGGGACACAGTGATGAACACGTAAGTGCCTGCCTCATGAAGCTAAAATACAGTCTTAACTCTGATGCCTGTTCAGCGCTGCCATCGGTGAGGATAGCATCTGTCCAGTGATTAATAAAGCACAGGAACATACTTTGGGCTTGAGTCACATGCAGTGCTCAGCGCCTGAACACTAAGTATGTGTTCCATCATCCTTAGAGGGGGTCCATTGACTTGTTTTAACAGAGACCAGCTACAGAGCAGATACACAGTAAAACTATATTTTGAATACTGAATTTAACTTTGACTGGCTTCGCTATACGGTAAACACAGGTACAGCAGAAAATTAAGAGGCTTATTTACATGTGTTGGTAGAGGCAGATTGGGGAACTGAGTCTGTCTTTTCTTCCCATCAGCTTATGTGCAAATGTATGTTTGTGTACACGTGTATATGCAATAAAACAAGGATGAAACATCTTCATCTTTTCCTTCTTTCTCTTCTCCCTCTCTCTCCCTGTTCCCACAGGTCAGCGTGGAAGTTTTGGTAGAGTATCCTTTTTTTGTGTTTGGACAGGGCTGGTCATCCTGTTGCCCGGAGAGGACCAGCCAGCTCTTTGATTTGCCGTGTTCCAAACTCTCCGTCGGGGACGTCTGTATCTCGCTCACCCTCAAGAACCTGAAGAACGGCTCTGTTAAAAAGGGCCAGCCCGTGGATCCGGCCAGCGTCCTGCTGAAGCACTCAAAGGCCGACGGCCTCGCGGGCAGTAGACACAGGTATGCCGAGCAGGAAAACGGGATCAGTCAGGGAAGCGCCCAGATGCTCTCTGAGAATGGCGAACTGAAGTTTCCCGAAAAAATAGGATTGCCGGCCACGCCCTTGCTCACCAAAATAGAACCCAGCAAGCCCGCGGCCACGAGGAAGAGGAGGTGGTCAGCGCCCGAGACCCGCAAACTGGAGAAGTCGGAAGACGAGCCACCTTTGACTCTTCCCAAGCCTTCTCTCATTTCTCAGGAGGTTAAGATTTGCATCGAAGGCCGCTCTAACGTAGGCAAGTAGAAGCCGCGTGGGGAAGGGAAAGCTGGCCCTCCTTTATCATTTGTATCCAGATTACAGATGTACTGTAGGTTAAATAACTCAGTATTTACATGTTATCCTCTTACTTTAGGGTTCTGTTATAACCTTGTCATTAGAGTTACAGCGGGCGTTGGGCAGGCGATCGGTGCATATGCTTTTTCCAGGCGTGTCTCTCGGCAGGTGGGGTGCCAGGGTAGGTCCAGCCCAGACTCCAGGCAGGTGGTGGGCATCCTGGTTGAGATGAAGGTGGCCCCATGGCACCCGCCTTTTCTGGCATCGTGGATGCACCCACGGGGGCACCGACTTCCACCGGCTTCAGAGGGATGGTCTACGGGAAGGGAGCTGCGTCAGGGGGGTGTGCGTGTGCCTGGGTGACACTTCTGTGAGGGTGTCTTTCTCTCTGCCTCCCTCTCTCTTGCTCTCAGCACCAGATTGGAGGTCTGGGGGAATGTCCTCAGGAGGTTCTCCCGTGCAGAGTCAGCATCGGGGCCTCCGAGAGAGGTACCAGACAGCAGATGGAAAGCTAACCGTGTAAAGGAACATTCCCCGCCCCCCCCCCCAACTTATTTTACAATAAAAGCAACTTTTAATCATAGAGATAAATATATATATATATATACTTCCCCCTATGGGGCCTGACTGCACTGATATTTTTTTAAAGAGCAACTGCCACCCATGGGATTTCGTTTCTGCTTTACTAGTGCAGTAGTGATGTCTCCAGGGCATCGTGGTGGGCAGGCGGCCCTTGCTGGCATCGCTCCGCACTGGTTGGGGGGGGGCGCTGGGCAGCAGGGGTGGGGGAAAGTGAACACCCCCTCCAGTCTCTGTGCAGTGTTAGGAAAACCAATCAGGTTAATTGCATTGACTTCGCTCCCAAGAGACAGACAAACTGCCCTTCAAAAGAGCTGCAGAAGCTCTTTGCTTTGGGTTTGCAAATCTTTTGTCTTTTAACTCTAGTACTGTTTATAGTTCATGACAATGGACAACTCGGGTGCCACTTTTTTCAGATTCCAGTGTGACGTGAGGAAATAAGATTTTGAAGATAAGCATATATATTACTATCTCTAAGTACTTAAAATGCCGTTCACACTTTATTACCAAGCATCTTGGTCTCTCATTCAACAAGTACTGTATCTCACTTTAAACTCTTTGGGAAGAAAAACAGAAAAGAAAAAAAAAAAAACTAAGTTGCTTTCTTTTTTTTTTTTTTTAACACTGTAACTACATTTCAGCTCTGCAGAGTTTCTCACGGAGCAAGATGCTGAAAGTTTCAAAGTGGTTTCAAGGGATGAATGTGAATTATGAACTTGTATGTGACAATGAATGACCACCAAGTACAGCCTGACAGGAGGCACTCTTCACTTTGATGTCTCTGAAAGGATTTAAAAAGCATATGCAGAGCTGGCAGAGGAACTGAGAGGGAAGGGATGGGGAAAAAAAAAAAAAGAATACTCACTTTTGTCCAGTGTTTTTCTTTTTAAGATGAACTTTTAAAGAACCTTGCGATTTGCACATCTTGAGTTTATAAATTTGTGTGATATTCCTGCAGTTTTTATCAAATAACATTGTGGGAAAGGCTTGGGGGACTGAACGAGCATAAATAAATGTAGCAAAATTACTTTCTAACCTGCCTAAACTCTAGGCCTTTTATAAGGTTATGTTCCTTTCAAGATTCATTTTTGGTCTTCTTACCGTATCTGTCACATAAAACCAGGTCTTAGCAGGACAACTCTGAGAATTTTCTTCAGATTCATTGAGAGAGTTTTCCATGAAGACATTTATATATGTGAGCAAGTTTGTTTTTTTTTTTTTTAAGAAAACAATTATTGTTGTTATTAATGTTATTTTCAAAATGACTTTCTTTTTCCATCTGAAATCAAGATTTAATGTTTGGTACAAACCCAGATAGGGTCTTTCACAGTTGAGACCTTTTATCCCCAGAGATCTGAAAAATTGTTTGTGGGTTTTGAGTGTGCGTTTTAAGTGCTTAAAAGTTTTATAAGGAGAGAGAAATTTTTAAATATTCTTACTTGGAATGGCTGCAAAGAATCTGAACAAATACCTGATTTTTCTTTTACCATTGAAAATAGTACTTTTTCCATTTCACAGATTAAAAAAAAATTCTCGTCAGCCCACATTCTGGCTTTCCAGTATTCCTTCACATTTAGCTCTCAGCAGAACTGATGATTTTTAGAAACCATTTCTGGGGTGTACCAAAAACATTGGAGTAGGTTTTGAACTGCTAGATCAGTCCTTGACTTTCTTCGGTGTTCATTACCCTCTCAGCATGCTAGCAGAGAGCTGGGTGAGTCCGTTCTTGCAGTCATATTGCTTATTTAGTGCTGTATTTTTTTAAACGTCTCTGTTCAGAGAACTTGCTTAATCTTCCATATATTCTGCTCAGGGCACTTGCAATTACTAGGTTTTGTTTTTCTTTTTTTGTTTTGACGGTAAGAGGAATAAGGGGCTGCCATACAGACTTTGTCCTCCTCAGTCCCATTCACGTGGACTCAGAGAAACACCCACCACCTTTTGGCTTCTTTTGAGTATTGAACTAACCGGATCCACACCTCCAACACTAAAACGGGAAAACATGCGTGGTTTGGAGCAATAGGAACATCATCATTGTTTTCGTGCTTTTGTTTCAGGTATAGGAATTATCAAAGAGCCGGTTCTTTCTAAACATTGTCCCGTTTCACCTTCCTGCTTCTTTAGTGTGGGCAATACTTTCCGTGCCAATAGAGTCTGATCAGTGTGCTCTAGAGAAAGTGTAGGTAGGCCCCTCTTGGCTTTTTCCTTATTCTCTCCATCCTTTTCCTGTGCCGGCCGGAGAAGGGCTGGAAGGAAGGAGCCAGGAAGGGGAGAGCCTCCTGCTGGGCGATTGCCCTGCTCGGGGAAGCCGAGGCCCCGGGGCAGGGAACTTTCGGAGGAGCCCCGCGTTTCCCTTGCCCTGGTGCAGAAAAGAGCAAACAAAGGAGATCGTCCCCTCCTCTCCGCGAGGAATAGTGGCGCGCAGACAGGAAGCAGGCAGACTCATTTCTAAGGCGCACTCTGGGGCAATCGAGCCAGGATCAGCCCCTGTTCCACCGTCCTTTCCTCAAGTAGGTGGGCCCCCACCCGCTCAGGTCTGTATCCTGGAGACTTGGAGCCCTGCCTCCTCCGAGCGTGGGCAGGAAGCGTGGTCCACCGCGTGCGCGCCTTCCGAGCCTCGGGCGCAGGCGGCTGCGGAGGGGCCGGGCCTCCTGCGGACAATGGCCACCGCTCCTCTGTGGCAGCTCTCGCCTCCAAATAGGAAGGCCATCCGGAGGACAGGGGCCCTCCTCTCGTTGGCACACGTGGGCGAGTGCCGAGGCCCCCAGAGCAGCCCGGTCACTGCACCCGCGTAGCCCACCTAACAGTGCCGGGCGTAGAAACTCTCCGGCGCCGCGCAGCTTGCGAGGAGCAGCCATGTGCCTCTGTGCCATGCCCACTTTGCAATATTTACCTAACCCATCTTTTGTTCTTCTTACCCGTTTTCCATTTTTAAAGTAGTAACAGCAAGCCTTTTGCGTTTACAGTGGAACACAATCACAAAGAAATTAGTCAGGGAGAAAAGAAAAAAAAATTCACCAACAAACAAGGACCTCTCTTTCTAGGGATTTCTAAATCTATAAAACGACTGTTCCTTAGGATGTTTCAACTTCAGAATTATTTCAGTTCGGGCCACATTGGGGGCGGGGCGGGACGGCTAGAGAGATGGATACCACTTACCTCAAATCTTTTCAAGTGGAAATCCAAAATTGCTTTTTCATTTGGACGTTCAGGATGATTTTCTATGTCGGTCAATTTTGTGTCTTTTCCAACTCACCCCCATTTGTTTTGGGAGGATTTTCTTCTTTTTTTTCCCATTGCTGTCCTCAATCCCATCTCACCCTGAATCATGACCCTCTGTGTGTTCGGTTAGGTGAGCGCTTCGGGTTTTCTCGCCCACCGGGAAATGGCAGCACCCCCTCCTCCTTCCCCCCAAGGAACTCTGCAGAACCTTTCACACCTCTAACTCAGGGACGGGGCTGGCGTGTGTGTGGTACACTGACGTGTCCAGAAGCAGCACTTTGACTGTTCTGGGAGTAGGGTTGTACAACTTCAAGGAATGTTTGGATTTCCTGCATCTTGTGGATTTCTCCTTAGATACCGCATAGATTGCAATATAATGCTGCATGTTCAAGACGAACAGTAGCTCCTAGAAATCATAAAATCCACTCTTTGCACATAGTTCGATCTTTACTGAAATACATTGCCAAAATTTACTTTTGTTGTATAGCTTTGGAATTTTTTTTTTTTAAGGAAACAATTGACAATACCGTTTAACATCTGTGACTACTAAGGAAGCCTGTTTGTTTCATAGAGGAAAAAAAAAGTCTCAAATGCTTTTGAAGACACTAAATGCCATGCTATTTCAGATCTGGGTGAAGAAGCAGAGCTCTGGGGATGGAAGGCCGGGCTTTTTGAGCTGTGTTGGTTGTCATGGCTACTGTTTGATGAACTGTAAGCAGCTCGACAAACCGTGGTCCGTTTCCTCCTAAAACCCTTTGCACATCCTATCTCCTAGTCACCCATGATAATCCCAGGTGAAAAAAGGGCCAGCAGTCTCCGTGGTCCAATCCCGCTTCTTCAGGGTGATGTGAAAGCAAAGGAAATGACGCTGTGTGGGCTTTTCAAGCGAAGCGGAAGTCTCTGCTTCCACCTTTGTTTTCAACCCAGAATTTCTGAAATAGAAAATTTAAGAACACATCTAGTAATAACTATACAGAGAACATACTTGGCTATAAAGCACATGCCTATCTATGCCATTGTGTTAGGTTGGTTTCCTCTTTTTTTCCTCCACGGACAGTGTTGTGTTTCTGTTGATAGGGAAACTCCAAACTGTTTGCACACCTCTACTCCGGAGCTAAGATTTCTTTTACATAGATGACCTCGCTTCAAATAAGTTACCTTACTGATAGATCTTTTCTTGTAGCACTATACCTTGTGGGAAATTTTTTTTTTTAATGTACACCTAATTTGAGAAGCTGAAGAAAAAAAAAACTTTGAAGCACTCACTTTGAGGAGTACAGGTAATGTTTTACAAAATTGCACAAAAGAAAAATGAATGTCAAAATGATTCATTCAGTGTTTGAAAGATATGGATCTGTTGAAACAATGAGTTTCATACCTTGTTTGTAAAAAAAAAAAAAAAAGCATAAAGGTTGAAAGTTACATGTTTTTTTGTATATAGAAATATGTCATGTCTAAATGATCAGATTTGTATGGTTATGGCCTGAAAGAATTACTACTTAAAAGGCTCTTCAACTATACCTATGCTTCCTCTAGGTTTTTGTTACATAGAACCCTCTTTTGAGGGAGACTAATTCTGTATTTTGCAATTAGAGAATACTGTTCATTCCTATGCCGAAAGTACTTCTCCGAGCTCCCTTCTTAGTTTAAACTCTTAAGCCATTGCAACTCCTTTTTCTCCAGAGATGATGTTTGACATTTTCAGCACTTCCTGTTCCAGTAAACCCAAAGAATATAATTCTGAACAAGAAGTGTTTGTAACAAGGGATCCTGGCTACCAAGAAAACGGGGCTCATCACGAGGACACACACACACACAAATGTTCAGCCTTCTCTGCCCCCCGACACCTCATTTCAATGGCGGGGGGTGGGGGGTTAAACAAGAATTTTAGTTGAGATGCCTCATTTCACTTTGGTTTGTTTTTTTTTCTTTCTTTACCATTAAGAGGCCAAAATTAACGTGGAGCAACTTCTCAGAAGTCATATTCTGTCCAGAAATCAAGCCAGCAGAAACTGGACAGCTGGCAGGGGAGGGGCAGGATGTTGGGCAGATCCCCCCTCCAGTTCTTAAAATTCAGAATCTGAGCCCCTCCCTACATTACACGCAATGTTTCCGGTAGCTGACATTCACCTGTACGAAGGCGGGAGGGAACAGCGGCTTCAGTTCTCGCGTCCTCACGACTTGCATACAAATGGTTCAGCTGTATTAAAATTAAGTGCTTTTGGCCAATAGGTGGTAGCTCTCCAGTAACCGTCTCTTAAGAATTTCCGTCACTTTTCTCAGCTGAAAGGACTCCAGTCTTCCACTGCAGATAATTGGAGACTTCACCCAAGTTTTCTTTCCCTTTAGTTTGTTCGTTTGCTGTCTGGGACGGCCGATGAGCCAGTCTCCTTTTCCATGGCCAGTCTGAAGGCCCCCTTTGGAAGTGCTGTTTGCAGTCATCCTTGCCGAGGTAACAGGAACTGTCCTCTGGAATAAATGGCAAGTCTGAACAGTTACCAAGCTGGGTGTGTAGGTTTCCTCTGGTTCCTAACACGAACCGCCTACTCTTCAATTAATCCAGTTCAGGAGTGGGGTGAATTTCTTTATTGTCAGTGAACATTAAACTTGATACCTGTGTACATCAGTTCTGTGAATTTGGCCTTTTAGGGGAGGTTTTTTTTTTTCCTCCTCAGCCTTCACTGCTCCCTGTACACCCAAATTAGTGTCAGCTGAAAGGCTCCAGCAGAGCCCTGCCAGCATTTTCTGGTGGCCTTTGGTTAAGACAAGAGTCCTAATTTCTAGCCAGTGGGGTCCTGGCCCCAGGGCCATCTCTGAGAATCACACCGAATGTGTTTTTCTAATATCAGCTCACGACCTACCAACCTTCCAATCGTACGCCTCCCACCGGCCAAGGAAAAAGAGACACCAGAACTTTGAGGGCACTATCAGACTGACATGGCCAGTACAGAGGAGAACTAGGGAAGGGATGATGATTTGCACCTTATTGAAAAGAAAAACTTAAGTGCATACATAGTTAAGAGCTTTTATTGTGACAGGAGAACTTTTTTCCATATGCGTGCATACTCTCTGTAATTCCAGTGTAAAATATTGTACTTGCACTAGCTTTTTTAAAACAAATATTAAAAAAAAAAATGGAAGAATTCCTATTCTATTTTCTAATCGTGGTGTGTCTATTTGTAGGATACACTCGAGTCTGTTTATTGAATTTTATGGTCCCTTTCTTTGATGGTGCTTGCAGGTTTTCTAGGTAGAAATTATTTCATTATTATAATAAAACAATGTTTGATTCAAAATTTGAACAAAATTGTTTTAAATAAATTGTCTGTAAACCAGTACAAGTTTATTGTTTCAGTATACTCGTACTAATAAAATAACCGTGCCAATTGCAAACGTGTCTGTGCCTTGTGTCAGGTCCTTGGAAACCAGGGAGGCTGAGGAAGTGGTGGGCCTTCTTCTTGATCCGCTGTGATCGCTGGGTAGGTTTGTGGTGGCAAAGGTGACATAAGGCTTTGCCTTTCTTACTAATTTTGGGGAGTGGTAAGTGGGTCGGTTGTGCTTGAGATGAGAATCAGATAAAAGTCAGGTTTCAACATCTGATGTTTCAGCTCATTCCATTTGTTTCTCCTCTCTGCACACTGCTGTTTTTACAAGAGATTTTTCTTCTCAACAGAATTTGGCATCTTTGTGGGCTTGTAGCATTATCGATATGTTTCTGTAAGCTTTGCTGCACACTGGTTAATGGTGTGAAGGTGGAAAGTTCATTTGTGTTTCTTGGAGTTCATACCTGTTAGAAACTCAGAGGTTTGCACGGTGTCCGCTCTCAGATGGAGGAGACTTGGCAGTTGCCCCAGAAAGGAATTCCTCCAGGACCCAGTCAGGTAAGGCCCTCTACCTGCATCTGCACGCGTGGCTGACCAATCCTTCCAGGCTCCAGCTTCTGCAGTGCTGGAAGAGAACTCTTGGCATCCAATTCAGCGTTGTTGCTCACCCCAGGCAGGGACGGGTATCTCTTTTCCTGTTAGTCGTCTTGTTTCGGTGTATAGGGACATCTCACCAGGACTCTGCTGTTAGGCCTGCGGCATCGAAGTCCTGTTGTACTAAGAATGCTAGTGTGAACGAATGTTGGTGTGTAAATTAGCAGTGATGCACTGAGCCTTGAAACCCAGACAACGAGGCTGTTCAAGCCCTCATCCTCCAGAACAGTCTGGGCAGATGTGGACCGCTCTGATGCAGCAGTCTGGACTACCACCTGCTCTGCTGTTGTAATAGTAGCTGCTAATGGTCCTGACAAGTCTGGGTTCCAAGAGCTGCGAGTCTTACCTGAGCCAGTCTGGTTGATGAGAGGAAAGCCTTTGCTTCACAGGCGGCAACAAGGTCGACCTTGAAACCACCAGGAGCCTACAGTGCACAGGAAGCCCTGTACAATCAGCAGGTCGGAGGGCATCCAGGGCAGGCTCCCCCACGCCCACTGCTACTGGAGGCAGCGATGAACCCGCAGAGGGTCAGGGAGCCTTAGAAGTGAAACCTCTGCTTCAACATGTTCCTGATGAGGTTCTGGCTTCTGTGATCTGTTTTCACTTCCCTAAAAACCAGGTGAGTGAGGAACTGCCTCACTCCCCTTGGTGGAAACAGAGCGGGTAGTCTGGAAAGTCTTTGCACAAGATGGATAAAGCAGGCACACGTCCTCATGGATAGGACTGGACAGCCCCAAGCCAAGACAGGAGTATGAAGGATGCTGTTCTGGAAGTTTCCTGACTACTTACTGGCAGTCCCTTTTTAAGAGCTTTAAGACTTCTCCACTTCTTTCCCTTCTTTTGCCATGAAGGATCTCTTAAAACTAATGAACTCAAGGGCTCGAGTGTGACACACATTTAGCACAGGTACAGGGGTTCACACCTCAGACAACCAGACAGAAAAGGTGGGGTACCTCCAGCAGCAACGCACATCCTGCCAGAGGTTCAGTATCCTTCAAACCCTTGAGTGTGTGGGCGTTCGTGTTCCTACAAGAATTACTCTGGGTGGATTTAGGAGGAAAAAGTATTACCATGGAGCTCAAGTTGCTGGATTTTTGAATGTATTCTTCTAAGACTGGACCATGAAGAAGGCTGAGCACTGAAGAATTGATGCCTTTGAGTCATGATGCTGGAGAAGACTCCTGAGAGTCCCTTGGACAGCAAGGAGCTCAAACTGGTCAATCCCAAAGGAAAACCACCCTGAGTATTCATTGGAAGGACTGATGCTGAAGCTGAAGTTTTTCCAATACTTTGGCCACCTTATGCAAAGAGCTGACTCATTGGAAAAGACCCTGATGCTGGGAAAGATTGAGGACAGGAGAAGGGGGCGACAGAGGATGAAATAGTTGGATGGCATCACCAACTCAACAGACATGAATCTGAACAAACTCCGGGACATAGTGAAAGGGAAGCCTGATGTGCTGCAGTCCATGGGGTCACAAAGAGTCGAACACAACTGAGCAACTGCACGAACAACAAAGACTATAAACTCAGGCCTGTGAGTCCCTGGAGTGTGGTGGTTTGTTCGGATTCCTCATAGTGTCAGTCACCAGGAGCATCAGGCTGTTAATTCGCTCTCATGCAGCAGGAATGAGTGGCTCCTCTCTCCTCTAGGGCTGTCACTTGCCTCGTCAAAGAAAAATTAACTCCTGTATCTGCTGCTTTAGCCCCATTTAAAAGGAAATGAAGCAAAACATCCTGGGCTGCATACACTTCCCAGTCCTAATACTCAAGTAATGCTTCAAAAGAAGTGGCCAGTCATTAATGCACGCGGGTTCACCGTTTAGACAAGTGTCACCGTGCACTGGGGTGGGACTCCCACCAAGGCCATGAGTCTTTTCTCCAAGAAAGTACGAATGTCACCAATGAATGAATGGACCCTTAGCAGCACCCAGGGTCCCTCCTGGGGAGTATTCATCGCTGTGACGAGGGGTCGCTAGCTCCGATTCTAAACCAATGTCAAGGCTTCAGCTGCTTTTTTTCACTGGGACTCTACCTGCCAACTTTTTAGTGGATAACCTTGCAATGGAAAAATCCCCTGGAACTTCTTCAAAATAATGTTCTGTTTTTGAGAGAGAGGACAGCCTGGAACTGAGGGGGAGAGGGGAGAGATGGAGGGAAATGAACCTAACGAAAACCCAGGACAAGACTAAAAGCAGCGTGAGCACAGTGACAGAGGACCTGTTCCCCAATGGGTAAGAGATGTGGCGACAGTGTGTCCCCGCACCTTGGGGACACCTAGAGGAAACCAACTTCAGCTGTCCGGTTGATTGCTCTCATTCTTCTGCAGCATCTGTGAGCTGGATGGAGCGGGGGGCTGGCTCCCCTGGCCGCGGCCCCACCCTTCCCACCCAGGTACCTTGACCACCAACAGCCAATCATGGGAAGGAAGCAGAAAACCCCCAGCTCCCCCAACCATGTGGTCCTGTAAATGCAAACTCCAGCACGCAAGCAAGTCTTCATAGCATTATATTAAAGTGAAACTTTTCTTTAAAAAAAAAAAAAAAGGCATGAGTACTCGTTTTAACAATGAGGTTACACATTTCGGGCAGGTAAGCTCTAACCGCTGACCCACTGAGTGCCTGACTTCTGGGCCCCTCGACCTAGGGGAGCCCCGCAGCCTCCAGGTGACGGGAGAAGAGGGGGCAGCCCCCACACCCCAGGACCTGCTGGAACCTCTGCCCTAACACGAGGAGGGAGATGGAAAAGCAGGCGTGTGTGGATGCCTCCGCTGGCCGGAGGTGGCCTCGTCCTCAGGGTTAGCTGAACACGGTGTTGTGTTGCTGGGTCACTCGGATGAACGTCGCCCTCCTGCTGAGCTCTTTGAGTTTGGCGGCCCCCACGTAGGTGCAGGTAGACCTCAGTCCCCCGAGAATATCCAGAATCGTGTTCTCGACATCCCCTTTGTAAGGCACTTCCACAGTCTTGCCCTCAGGGGCTCTGGAAGAAAAAGGAAGCGTTTCTTTCAGTCTGGTTCTTTTCCCTGAACTACGCAGCCAGGATCCCCAGCTTTGGCACTTGAACCCACCCCAAGGCACTCGGGCAGCTGCATGCCACTCTCTGATCCAACCCACCCTGGGAGGACCTCAGCCTTGCTGCACACGCCACGTGGGTCAGGCCAGCATCGCGGGTGAACGCACTCCTCCCACCCAAGATGCACAACCTGGCTGCTGACTGCCCAGAGTGCTGGGAACACAAAGTCTCCATCAGCAACTCCTGGAAGAGTTGCAGACCTGGCCCGCACCCCACCACCTCCTTCAGGTACGCCACACCTTCCATCGGAAACCAGCCCCCTCTTTCCATCCTCTGCTAATCTGTACACGGGCCTCCAGCTGACCCAGAGTCCAGAACACTGATGGGGTGGGGGAACAGACCTCACGGCCACCTCCCACCAAGGCCTCTCCTGCTGGCCCACCCTAACCAATAACAGAACAAGCCCAGAGTGTGCCCTTCCCCCGTACCCCTGCCAGCCCTCCAAATGGCATCAGACAGAGCATCTTCACAGGAGACGATCAAGAGAGGAAGAAGGGACAGAGAAAATGGACAAGTGGGCACTGTGAGGTTGCATGGAGACCTCCGCGAGTGAGGTAAGTGATTCCACTCACACGGCCTCTGTTGGGCACCCCTCAGCTTACCTCCCTGCATCTGCACAAATCACCATGCCTGGACGTGGTGTGGGGCCTCTGCAAGGTGGACCCAGAGCAGAACTAAGGACCTCCTCGACACCCAAGGCTTTGGTAAGCATCCTTCATGTTTTCTGGGTGACACTTAGAAATTCAGGTCTGGCTCATGGCACAAACGTTAAACCACATCTGACTGTCCTGCTGAGTGCCTGTCCCACTCTTCCCAAGGCCACCAAGCAACACTGCCAGATTCCGCGTCACACCCCTTACTGCAGGTTCTGGAGATACCATCTAGACTTGTGTTAGAAGGGACATTACAAGAAGGGAATCTCCAGTCCACACAAAACTAGCCCCCATCCAAGGGTCAGGAAATCTGGAAATTCTAACAATTTACCAAATACCGGAACTTTAGCTGGTCTCTTCACATGAAAAAACAGCATCTCTTGATCAAAAAGTCATTACCTAGAATTTCAAAAGGGTATTAACTCTTGTGCATTGAAATCTACACATGTAAGACTACCCTCAGGTAAGATCTAGTAGTTTAAACCATTGACCAGAACAAGACAAGGATGTCCATTCTCACCACTGTTATTCAACATAGTTTTTGAAGTCCTAGCCTCTGCAATCAGAGAAGAAATAAAAGGAATCCAAACTGGAAAAGAAGTAAAACTGTTTGCAGATGATGAGACTATACACAGAAAATCCTAAAGAGGCCACCAGAAAACTACTGGTGCTAATCAAGGAATTTGGTAGAGCTGCAGGATACAAAGTTAATGCACAGAAATCTCTTGCATTCCTATACACTAACAATGAAAGATCAGAAAGAGAAATTAAGGAAATACCATTTTACCATTGCAACAAAAAATAAAAATACCTTGGAATAAGCCTACCTGAAGCAAAGACCTTTCCTTGGTTAAAGGAGAACAGTATGGAGGTTCCTTAAAAAACTAAAAATAGAGCTACCCTATGACCCAGCAATCCCACTCCTGGGCATATACCAGAGAAAACCCTGAATTCAAAAAAGATACAGGCACCTCAATGTTTACTGCAGCACTGTTTACAATAGCCCAGACGTGGAAGCAACCTAAATGTCCATCAACAGGAATGGCTACTGATGTGGTACACATACAGAATGGACTACTACTCAGCCATAAAAAGGAATGAAACTGTACCATATGCAAAAACATGGATAGACCTAGAGACAGTCATACAGAGTGAAGTCAAGTCAGAGAAAAACAAATATGTAATAACACGTATATGTGGAATCTAGAAAAATGGTAGAAAGGAACTTATCCACAAAGCAGAAATGGGAGGGAAATGCAAATAAAGAGGGGGTATAGGTATACATAAGGCTGATTTACTTTGCTGTAAAGCAGAAACTAACACAACATTGTAAACAACCAACTAGAGTCCAATAAAAATTAAGGAAAAACAAAAACACAACCATTGACCAGACCAAGGGCTGGCCTAGTGGCTAGTTTACAGCAAGTTCATGAAGCCGGTCACTGGTCACACCCAAGATGACTGGTATTGCTGTATTCTCTGACCACAGACCAACAAGTGCCAGAAATGATAACCATTTCATTTTTTAACAAACATTTCCATGGCCTCCCCAGGCTTACAGACACCCTCCAGATCCTCAGCATCACTTCTTCTCTAAGTGGCGATGGTACCTTTTGCAAGTCATTTATCATCGATGCCCAAGTCTTCTCATCTGTAAAATGAAGGGCTTTGATGTGTCTCCCAAGGACAGTGTGAGAACTAAATGGGTAATGACTGGGAAGGAACTAGCAAAGCATAAATAACTCTGCCTTAATTAAATACAACGTCAAAGTAAGAGAACCAGTCTTAGGAGGAGATTAGATGATGGGGGGGCGGGGGTGGTGCAGAGACAGAACACGGATGCAGCCTAGAGGGCTCACGCTGCCTCTGGATTACGCTTCTCACTCCTTCAGCACTTTCCTTCCGTGTCTAAGATTTGATTGAATCCACTTCCGGAACTGAGTCTTGGTACTCCCAAATCTTCTATTTTCTGTTTTGTCTAAACCCTGCTAGAATCACAGAAGATGGTTTGTTGTTCAGCTCCTTGGTTTCTGTTCGTGCTCTAGCCTGGTCCGGCCTTCCCTACCTGCTTTTCTTAGAAACCCAAAACAGATGCAGTGGCTAGAGGGCAAAAAAAGTCCTCCAGGCAAAGCATCTGGCTGTCATGCAATCACCATGGCTCCTCTCCCAGACCAGCACAGGCCCTTGAACAGTGGTACTGGTAAAGCATTAAGCTGCTTGGCAGAGGTTCAGGTCAAAGGGGAGGCAGTAAACCCCTTTCTCTCTCTCCCCCGACACTGTCCAGCCTCCTCCACCAGTCATCACACAGGAGAAAGAGGCCTTTGGAGGCTGCATGGGACGGGGGTGTCCCTCTTGTCCTAAACTGTCTGCAGCTTCCAGGATGAAGGTATGAATGTAGCCCCCAGCTCCTTGTTCCCACCCCGCTGTCCCCATAACTACAACATCTTTTTCTTATTGAGATTCCCCCCAAGAGAGAAAAAGACTGCAGAGAAAGAGGAGTGAAGTTAGACTACCAGTACCGAGGAACAGAGCTCTGGGGGGGGACCCCACCCCTCCCACCAGCCTGCTCACCTGAAATATCTCAGTGACTGAACTGTGTACCTTGAGCTTGGCTCAGACCTTACATAATGCATCCAAATCCCACGTCCTCATGGTAAGCTTTTGGGTGTGGAATAAGTGGTAGGAAATGGAGGGTATCGGCCCATGGCAGGGGGCCAGAATTCCCGAGCTCCTGTCCCATCCACATGGTGCAGCCTGTCATCACTGCCAACTCTGATGAGATGCAATGGCAGGCTCTACAGAGCAGGGCGAGGTGGTGAGTAAATTCTGCCACAGCGTTTTTCAAACACACGTACACACAATTAAAATGGAAGTGGAGCAGATAAGCAGACGTGAGCATCCCTTCCACAGACTGATAGGATTAGATGCCTACAAATGCTGCCTGTGTCAGCTGTCTAAACTTGCAGGCGGGGCGAGTCCGGTGGGAGCTGCTGCAGGTGACACCGGGCATTCTTCCCAAAGGTCTGACCTCCGGGAGGGGGTCTCACCCACCCCATCTCACATGCAGTGGGAGACCCTTCAGCCTGACTCACGCCAGGCTCCACAGGGGCTCTCTCAGGACGAGGCTGGGATATTCTGGCCCTGCCCCCTGGAAGCCTAGTGGGTCCCCTCCAGGGCTGGCAACAAAAGTCATAACTACTCACGCATACCCCTAATTCCATTTCCAACTCGACCCCAAACACTGCCAGTGCTAGTTGGATAAAAATTATGGCTGTTTTGAAAGAGGCCAGGATGGGTTTTCTAATCAAAGATGACATAAATAGATGGAAAGAAACCGTGTTCTTGGATTGGAGGAATCAATATTGTCAACTTGCTCATACTACCCAATGCAATCTGCACATTCAATGCAATCTCTATCAAATTAGCAATGACATTTTTCACAGAAAAACAACAAAAAATTCTTACAATTTGTATGGAGACACAAAAGACCCCAAATAGCCAAAGTGATCTTGAGAAAGAAAAATGAAGCTAGAGGAATCAGGCCCCCCTGACTTCAGACTATACTATATACAAAACTACAGTTATCTAAAGAATATGGTACTGGCACAAAAACAGATGTAGGTAAATGGAACAGGACAGCAAGCTCAGAAATAAATCCACTCACCTATGGTCAATTACATAACGTCATACACAAAAAGAAACTCCAAATGGATTTAAGACCTAAATGTAAGACCTGATACTATGAAACTCAGAGGAAGACAGAAGTAAAACTCTTTGACATAAATCACAACAATATCTTTTGACCCATTTCCTAGAGTAACAGGAATAAAAATAAACTGCTGGATGGCATCACTGACTCGACGGACCTGAGTCTGAGTGAACTCCGGGAGTTGGTGATGGACAGGGAGGCCTGGCATGGTGCGATTTATGGGGTCACAAAGAGTCGGACATGACTGAGTGACTGAACTGAACTGAATTAAACTCAAAAAAGTTTCTGCACAGCAAAGGAAACCATAATCAAAATGAAAAGACAACCCACAGAATGGAAGAAAATATTTGCAAATGATGGCAACTAGCAAGGGATTACTTTCCAAAATTTACAAATAGCTCATGTGGCTCATTATTAGAGATCACCTCTCACACCAGTCATAATGGCCATGATCACAAAGTCTACAAAGAGTAAATGCTAGAAAGGGTGTGGAGAAAAGAGAACCCTCCTACACCGTTGGTGGGAATGCAAACTGGTACGCCCACTATGGAAACAGTATGGAGACTCCTTAGGAGACTAAAAGCGGAGCTGCCATATGATCCAGCCCCACTCCTGGACATGTATCTGGGGAAAACATGGTTCTAAAGGATACATGTACCCCAGCATTCACTGCAGCTCTGTCTACAATAGACGGGACATGGAAGCATCCTAAATGTCCATCGACAGATAAATGGATAAAGAACATGTGGTACATATAACATGTACACGATGGAATATTACTCAGCCATTAAAAATGAAATAATGCCATTTGCAGCAACATGAATAGACCTACTAAGAAGTCAGAAAAAGACAAATATCATATGACACGGCTTCTATGCACAATCTGAAAAGAATGATACAAATGAATTTATGAATAAACTTACGGTTACCAGGAAGGAAGATGGGGGACAGACTCAGAGTCTGGCACTGACATGTACACACTGCTGTGTTTACAGTAGATAACCCACAAGGACCTACTGTATAGCACAGGGAACTCTATTCAATATTTTGCAGTAACCTATAAGGAAAAAGAATCTGAAAAAAAAATGTATACGTATGTACAACTGAATCACTTTGCCACACACCTGAAACTAACAATGCTGTAAATCAACTATACTTCAATTAAAAAAAGGTAAGCCATACAGTTATTTAAATATCTTAATTTTAAAAGTGTTTCCCAGGTCTTTCCCCTGGTACCATAATATAGAGAGACTCGTATTCTTTGAGACCTACTTCCATCCCCCAGGTCTCCCACATTGCAGGTGGATTCTTTTACCAGCTGAGCCACCAGGGAAGCCCAAGAATCCTGGGGGATCTTCCCAACCCAGGGATTGAACCAGGGTCTCCTGCATTGCAGGCGGACTCTTTACCAGCTGAGCTACAAGGGAAGCCACCATAATATAAACTTGTACTCTCTGAGACCTATTTCCATCCCATTCCTGTAAGAAGCAAGGGAATGTAACCTCACCAGTGATGGCGCTGTGCCCACTCCCCTTCCCACCCCTACATACCTATACTCCGCGACCCCTCCGGAGTGTTTCTTCATCGCCGTCTCTGAGCTCATCCCATAGAAGAGCTTGAGCTTCTGTCCGTTCCTCTCGATCACCTCTCCGGCACACTCAGTATGGCCCGAAAACATTCCTCCCAGCATGACAAAATCTGCTCCAGCCCCTGTACCCCAAAGTGGGGACAAAAAGAAGCAGCAGAGAAAAGAGTCAGGGAAAAATCAGCTCCAGAAAGATGCAAGGACTACCAACTCCCACTCCCTCTCCTGGCTATAGTGAGAAAAAGCTCGACTTCCCTACTCGGGGGAAAAAAGTTAAGGGCAGACGGGCACCAGACAGTCCGAGCAACACAGCCTACTGAAGCTTGGTGACTGGTACACGTGGCAATCCTCAATGGTTATTGTTGACTTCCTATGACCATCTTCCACAGGTCTCTCTTAAAATCAGAGCAGCTTTAGAAGTGAGCAGCATCTCAGCATGTTGTCCAATCTCATACTTAATACAATAAATCCTCTGCCATGTCCCCATTGGGCATCTGGTCAACCTAAAAGTCTCTGCACTCTCACACTCTGTAGAGATGGGAAGGGACCTCAGAACAGACAGAACTTCCTGCCCTAGAGCTTGGGCATGAAGGAGAGATATCTGTACATATGTATATAGGTGTGTGTTTGTGTGTACACATGTGTATGTCTGTGTACATCAAACATATACACACATCTGTCTAAAGATATCTCCTGTAAAACTCGACTCACACCTCTGTTGTGATAAACATTTGACTTCCAGTGTAAACAACACCCCATATAAACCACCGAATGACATGAAACTTCCAGGACAGGTACAGAGGAGACTGGATTGTTGCAGTGGCCTTTGGAGGTTATGTTGGATCCGAACCAGGAGTGGTAGGACCAGGGCCGGCTCACTGCTCTGTCCTCAGTGTTTATCACAGCACATGGCAGAGGTGGTGTGACTAGCTGTCAGGAAAGTAGAAGGCATACACGGAAGAAATAGAAACAGTCACCGTTCACCATCCTGACCATCCTACTGAGGGTTTACGTTCAGAATCGGGGGATACCAGGGTACAGAAGTGTTACACAGTCAGGATGAAGGGTCAGAAGGAGCAAGCACAGACTCCCCTAAAAACTGGCCTTGACCACTTCCAGCTGGTCGCTTAAATATCTGTAAGAGGACTTCGAGGTGTGCCTCGGGTGTCCCAGGCCCTTCTGTCCAGCATCACAGAAGGCTGGCTCTGCAGGGCTGGACCCTGGGCCTGGGAATCAGGCAAGCGAGGGCCTCCTGACTTGCAGCAAGCTTTGACGACTTCCCCGCAGGGTCCCCAACACAAATGCCAGCTCCTCGGTCCCCCTGCCATGATGATAAGGGGGCAGGGACAACTGGTGTCCGGTCAGGCCTCCTGAAGACCACAACTAAGGAAGCAGTGCTTTTAAGAGGCTTCCAATCACTTCCCTTTCTGAATGCTCTTGTGTCCTTTCCCAACCAGCATTTTTTCCCAAAGTGGTTCCTCTCCGTCCGAAGGCATGGCTACACTTCCTGGAATGGGGGTGGAGACAAGCCTTCAGAGCCCGAGTCCAGAGACCACTCTGCACAGGGTGCCCGTGTGCCCTATTAGAGGGGAGCCCGAGACAGACACCCCTCAGCGTTCAGTACTTCCAGCTGAAAACCCCACAGTGTTCAGTACATCCAGCTGAAAACCCCACAGGAGAAACGTCCCTGGCGGCTGATCGTTATTATAAGAGGTGAGTGAAAGACCAGTGGAGCAGGAATCCCGACTCTGCCCTCGAGTGCGGGACCCTTACCTTGTCACTCGCCTCTGGGGGCCTCTGTCCCCTGCACGTTCTCCAGGGTTGCTACGAAACCTAGCTGCTAAGAACACTGCCCTGCGTAAGGAACCTAAGACGATTTACGGACTGAACCAGAACAGTGATAAAGAAGGACAAGAGGGGGTATCACCTCTTACAGGTGAGAGGAGGGGCCAGCGGCATCTCTGAGGGGTGCCCAAGGCAGAAAATTCCCTCCAGCGAAAAAGAAAAAAATAAACCAGCAGCAAACCCGGTCCTGGCATCAGGAAAGGAGGGAAGGGCTGCCTCCGGCTGGTACACCTCACAGCTGTGGACTGCAGTTGGCAAAGGTTCAGTGGCGGGCACGGGGCACAGCCTGCAGAGATGCTGCACGGCCCAGTGCCTTCCCAAGGAAACACCTGGCCAGCCGGCCCGTGGTCCAGCCCCACCAGACCACAGCCGGACGCTGCTGCCCCCAGTGGGAAACAGGCTCCTCAGCATCTGGTAAGTGAAACTGCGGCTGGGATCTCAGTCCCTCCCTGGGGATATTAACCCCAGGTTAGGCTCCAAACACCCCCTCGCTGAAGTTTCGGGGGGCATCAGACCTGGTACAGTCCCCTTCCAACGGGTCCCCTGAGCCCTCTCAGTGGTGACTTCTGGACTCTGCCCACTATCTATCCCTGGGCACTGGGCTAGAACCAAAGGATGCCAGGATGTGGCCCAATCAGAGGCTGAGATCCAGGGAGAGGAAACTCAGGATTGGCCCCGATCCTCTCCGAACGTGTCTGCCCCCCTCCCTCCGGCACCCCAACACGGAGCTCACCCTTCCCCCTTCAACCCCTGCACGCTCCCGCCCCTCCACAGCCTCTTACCAAAGGCTTTGGCGACATCTCCTGGACACGTGCAGCCTCCGTCCTTCAAAAAGGGGAAGAGCAGAGAGAGGAGGTCAGTGGGAGCTGGGCCAGGCCATTGCCCGCCCCCTCCATCTCCCCGCGGGGGAATGAGATGGTATCTGCTGGCCTGGCCCCCTCCGGCCACACCCAGCAGAGTCCAGGCCCAGCACTCCCCTTGTGACCAAGCCGGACCGTGTGGGTAGCTCTGTCAAGTTTACGATTAACCTCCTTCTCTGAACTTTTATTCCTTTTCTTGTTCAAAACCTTGTTCTCCTCAAGACTGAGGAGTATCAGGAAAAAAGAGAGGAACTGCAACCCAGCAGGACCCCATGGGGCCCTTCCTGGGAGACAGGCCAGCCCCCGTATTGTCTGCTCAAGCTCCTCTCTGAAGTACCTAGATAATAGTATTTGATGCACAGTTCCTGAGTTGCTTTGCAGATATGAAAGTGAAAAGTGAAAGTGTTAGTTGCTCAGTCGTGTCCAACTCTTTGTGACCCTGTGGACTGTAGCCTGCCAGGCTCCTCTTGGCCATGGAATTCTCCAGGCAAGAATACTGGAGTGGGCTGCCATTCCCTTCTTCAGGGGATCTTCCTGACCCAGGGATTGACCCCAGGTCCCTTGCATTGCAGGCAGATTCTTTACCATCTGAGCCACCAGAGAAGCCCCTATTTGATGCACAGTTCTTGAGTCGCTTTGCAGGTATGAAAACCCACCACCAAACAGAAGATGTTAACTACTCTACTAATATTTGATGACCATGAGCACATAGCCCCAGGCCTCCTGGAACCTAAGGACCAATAACATGAACCCCTGTGACATCACCCTGTTCCCTCACCGTCAACCAATCAGATAATTGTGCACAAGCTGATCACGTGACCCTGCAATCTGCCCCCCACACTCCAACCTGGCTTTTAAAAGTGCTTTGCCAAAACCCTTCCAGGAGCTTAGGGTTTTTTTAGGGCACGAGCCACTGTCTCTTGCATGGCCCTGCATTAACCTTTCTCTGCTCCAAACTCCAATGTTTCCGTTTGTTTGGCCTCGCTGCATCGGGCACTCCAACTTGTGCTAACACCCTCCCTCACCACTGCACCTGCTATTCCCAGGCCCCGTCAGTCATGTTTCAGGCCAGTACACGCCCCGCCCCCCAACCCCGCCGCCCCCACCACCCGCCCACGCTCCCCCACTGGGCATCAGTACTCCACTTAGGATGCAGGAACCACTGAGCAGGCAGGATCGGGGGGCTGGACCTCATCTCCACCAGCCCTCGTACAACATGCCTGGCCACTGGCCATCCCCACGTAACTAGCATTCAGTCATCCCCTCTCCCCGCTGCCCGACATGAAGTGAAACTTATTTAGCACAAGAGCACTAGTATTTTATGAGCCTCAAAGGACACTGAGTTTGCTCCTTTGTATTTCAAGCCTTGTGTCTCCTTGTCACTGTCTTGTAAGGTCCCCAGTTTCCTTCAAGTCAAACACAGGCTCCCGGCACCCCCTTGACCCACAGAGCGCCCTGCACTGGTTCACTGCCCATCACTGTGGGCTGCTGGCACAGTTTGTCCACGGGGATTATGTTTCAACACCAGAGACCCAGTACAAAACCACAGGACACACCTACTGGGTTTTCTTACAAGCACGAGAGGCACAAAAGAACCAGGCTGCTACCTGCTGTTGGCAGTGTGGCCTGTGTGAGGTCCGAGGAGGAAAAGGCCAGCCATGTGGCCTGGGGTAGCTGCCCACCCAACAGAGAAAAGCAAGGAAGCAGAGGCCCTGGGAAGCCAGGTCAGTGCTCAGGTGCAACGTAACAGAGCCAGAGCTGGTCTTGGAGGGAAGTGCCTGTCCCCAGGAGAGGGGACACACTTTGGGAAGGATGCAGAAGACCCAGGCCACCCGAGCTACCCATGTGGTGATGGCAGGAAGGTGGAGGGCATCTCCGTGGAACTGAGAGGAACCACCTTACAAACAGCATCTCTGACTGAGGACGTGGGTCCCTACGACTCAATCCTCCTTTTCTGGTCTGCTTTTAAGCCTGTCCTTCCAGGAGCTAGACCTCAAACACTCAGTTCAGTTGCTCAGTCGTGTCCAGCTCTTTGCAACCCCATGGACTGCAGCACGCCAGGCCTCCCTGTTCATCACCAACTCCCAGAGCCTACTCAAACTCATGTCCATCATGTCAGTGATGCCATCCAACCATCTCATCCTCTGTCATCCACTTCTCCTCCCGCCTTCCATCTTTCCCAGCATCAGGGTTTTTTCCAATGAGTCAGTTACACATCAGATGGCCAAAGTATTGAAGTTTCAGCTTCAGCATCAGTCCTTCCAATGAATATTCAGGACTGATTTTCTTTAGGATTGGCTGGTTGAATCTCAAACACTGCTTCATTGCAATTCTGATCAAAAGGCAGGGGTGGGGGTTCAATTTCTTGTTTTTATGAATATTTACTGACTGCAATTACCTCCTCCATCAAGTGCATCATTCATGTCTGGCTTTCCTGACCCGGGAGGACCATGGGGTCACAGGCAAGGATTTATTTCAGAAGCAGGCTCTCCATAAAGGGCACGTGGCCAAAGCTCTTCATGTGAATACAGTCACACACATGGCCGTGTGTCTTGTTGGTGCTTCAAATTTGCCGCATATTTTTACTTTCTCTTTCAAAGGTGCAACCCCTCTATGCCCTTCACTTGACTTGCCAATTATTTTTAAATTGCTTTATCTTTTTATCAAAACCAGTTCTCCACAATAGGGTTTCAAACTTATAACCTCAAAAGAATAAATAGGGACTGGCCCTGGCAGTCTGTGGTTAAGACGCCCAAGCATCCACTGCAGGGAGCATGGGTTCGATCCCTGGGCGGGGAACTAATATCCCATACGCCATGCAGTATGGCCAGAAACAAAGAAGATTAAATACACTCATGCTCCCAATAAGAAGGTCCCTAGCATGGTCTGACTTAAAATATGTGTGCACACCTACACACACACACACACAAGCGTGTTCTTAAGTCTTTATCTCACTTGTGAATAGTTCGTGACTGTTCGTGTGGGCTTCTGCAAATGTCACACCTGTGTGGTCAGTGATGAGGCCTGACTCAGAAAGCCTGCGCTCTAGGGACCCCCAGAAAACAAGCTCTTCTCCTCCCAGGATGTCCACAGATGTCAAGATGTCCACAGTTAACAGGACTTCATGATGTGCTTGGGAGAGGAAACCATACATAGCACCTCATCTACTCACTGTGCCAGGGTGGGATTTATGAAACAGACAACGCATGGCCAGCAGGCAGGGCTACAGTGTAACCAGTGCAACCCAACGTCACACAACACCTTAGGGCAAAGGAGTCTGCCCCCGACTACATTTACAGGTAATCTCCAAAGGAGGTTCAAAGCATCCTTTCATGTTCTCAGGAGGCAGAGACATGCATGTAACTTTCATTCATGAACAGGCACAGCTGCAGGGGGTTTTTTTTTTTTTTAAACATGCAAATATTTCAAGGGTTACTTGTTTTGTTTTCCAAGAGTGTTGAAGTCTTTTAGTAGAAAAGGTATCACATGACATGAGTGATGATTCGATCTGTGAACTGTCAGCATGACCTCTTCTTAAAAACAGCTGCCCAGCCCTAAAGGAAGGGGCAGTGAAAACAAGCATGTAGTGGACAGAGGGGACTAATCAAGCACCAACTATGAACAAGGGGTTCTTACAAATTTCATTTTTCTATTCAAGCACCACAAGTACCAGAAGTTGATACGTTGTAGGTGGGGAAAAACAAAGAGGGAGGCTCAGAAAGGTGGAATGACTTGTTCAAGGTCACACAGCTGTAATAATGGATGAATGAGATTAGAACCCTAGTTAAGAGTCAACTCTAAAAATGTCTAGAAGCATACATATCAAAACATTAGCAGTGGTTATCTTAAGATGGCATTTCTATAGAAGCAAAAACAGAAATGGGACCTAATCAAGCTTCTAAGCTTTTGCTCAGCAAAGGAAACATAATCATAACAAAAAGACAACCTATGGACTGGGAGAAACTATTTGCAAATGATACAACTGACAAGAGCTTAATTTTCTAAATATACAAACAGTTCATATGACTCAAAAACAAATAAACAACCCCATCAAAAAATAGGCCAAAGGCCTAAATAGACATTTCTCCAAAGAAGACATACTGATAGTCAATAGGGACATGAAAAGATGCTCATCATCCCTAGTTATTAGAGAAATGCAATCAAAATTACAATGAGGTACCCCTCACACCAGTCAGAATGGACATCATTAAAAAGTCTACAAATGACAAATGATAGGGTGTGAAGAAAAGAACTCTCCCACACTGTTGGTGAGAATCTAATTGGTGCAGCCACTATGGAAGAGGATGGGGTATGGAGGTTCCTCAAAAAACTAAAACTAGAGTTGCCATGTGATCCAGCTATCCCACTCCTGGGCATACATCCAGACCAAACTCTAATTTAAAGAGAAACACGCACCCCTCTGTTCATAGTGGCACTATTCACAACACCCAAGACACGGAGAGAACCTAGCCTGTCCATTGACATGTGAATGGATAAAGCTCTCTCCACACACACAGAGCAACAGTACACAGCCTTAAGAAGAAGGAAATCATGCCATCTCAGCAACATGGACGGACCTACAGATTATCATACCAAACGAAGCAAGTCAAAACGAGAAAGACAGGGGCTCCCCTGGTGGCTCAGTGGTAAAGAAGCCACTTGCCACTGCAGGGGCGTGGGGTCAATCCCGGATCCAGGAAGATCCCACGTACTGTGGAGCAACTAAGCCCGTGCACCACAAGTATTGCGCCTGTGTGCCAGAGCCCAGGAGCCACAACCACTGAGTCTGCGCACCCTGGAGCCCACGCTCGGCAGCAAGAGAAGTCACTGCAATGAGAAGCCTGCGCACCGCAGCTGGAGACTAGCCCCTGCTCGCCACAACCAGAGAAAAGCCCGCGCAGCACCAAAGACCCAGCACAGCCAAAAATAGATTATTTTTTTCAAAGACAAATACAGTACCACTTATGTATGGAATCTAAAATATGACACAAACGACCTTATCTACAAAACAGAGACAGACCCACAGACACAGAGAACCAGGCGTCTTGTGCCTGCCAAGAGGGAGGGGTTGGAGGGAGGCTAGACTGGGAGTTTGGGATTAGCAGATGCTAACTATTACACATAAAATGGGTAAACAACAGTGTCCTACTATATGGCACAGGGAACTATATTCAATATTCTGCAACACATCATAATGGAAAAGTATATATATGTGTGTGTAACTGAATCACTTTGCAGCGCAGCAGAAATTAACACACTGTAAATCACCATGCTTTAATAATTTTTTTAAAAGATGGCATTTCTTGTAATCTTTATTTCCTCTATATTTCTACCTTTTACTAGGCTAAATGTATTTGGTGGAGGGATTTTTCAAGCCTCAAAAAAATGCAATTTTTTGAATGACTTTGTTTAGATCTTTTCAAATAATGGTCTGACCATTCCTAAACTAACCATTCCTAAGCTAATGCATTAAAGCAACAAAATAAATCTGTGGATCAATGGATCCCTCTTTGCGGAGGGTCAGTGAAGTGGATGAGAGCTCTACTGACTGGGTGGAGACAAGCAGGGGGTTGGGGGTTACTCTGAATCAGCCCCACCTCTATCATTCTCTCCTCAAACTGCAGAAGTATGCTCTCTCAGCCTTTATCAATTACAACGGTTAAAACTTTGGCCCTGAGTAAAGAGATAACAGTGATTCCAGCCAACCTCACCACAGGACTTTTTTGTTTTTAGGTCCTGCCTGGGAAGCACTACAGAGTCCAGACTATTTTGGGTATGGACAGTGAACTCATCTGGTTCTTCAAATCCCTCCCCTTCCTCAGGGTTCATCAGGTACTGACTCTGATCTCTTCACTGGAACACAAGCTTGGGAGCCCTGAGGGAAAGGCCAAGCTATAAGCACAGATTAAGCTGAAGCTCCCCCCAAAGCACTGGGGTGGGAAAGGGGCGGACCAGGAATGCTGGGCCAACCCTGCATTCTTGGTGACTTCAGCGAGCCCTCACCCTCTGAGTCTCCACATTTTCTAAATGAGGGTGATCAAGGGAAGGCGTGGAACACAGGAGGTCAACAGGCCTCGGTTTCAGAGCTGGCTTTGCCCGCCACCAGCAGTGTGATGCTGAGCAAATCACTAAGGTCTCAAAGCTTCAGTCTCCTCACCAGGTGTGATAATGTTATATGTCAACTTGACTGGGCTGTGGAGTGGCCTTTGGTCAAAAATTGTCCTGCGTGTTTCTGAGAGGGTGTTTTGGTTATAAGAGTGTGTGTGTGTTAAATCACTTCAGACGTGTCCAACTCTAGGCAATCCTATGGACTGTAGCCCACCAGGCTCCTCTGTCCATGGGGTTCTCCAGGTAAGAATACTAGAGTGGGTTGCCATACCCTCCTCCAGGGGAGCTTCCCAATCCAGGGACTGAACCCATGTCTCTTAAACTGGCAGGCAGATTCTTTACCACTGGTACTACCTGGGAAGCCCTTTGTGGATGAGATTAATATGCAAATCAGAGTAAAGCAGATTGCTCTCCCACATGTGGGTGGGCCTCACCTAATCACTTGAAGGCTTGAGTAGCACAAAAAGGCTGAGACTTCCCCAAGGGAGAGGATTCTTCCTCAGTGACTGCCTTAGAACTGTGATACTGACTGCAACTGAAACACTGGCTCTCCCTGGCTCTCAGGTCTTCGAACTCAAGCCTGGAACCACACAATCAGCTCTCCTAGGCCTCCAGCTTGCCAATTCACCCGACAGATCTTGCAATTTTTTTCAGTCCCATCATCACATGAACCAATTTATTTCCTTATAATAAATCTGCTGCTGCTGCTAAGTCGCTTCAGACGTGTCCGACTGTGTGTGACCCCATAGACAGCAGCCCACCAGGCTCCCCCGTCCTTGGGATTCTCCAGGCAAGAACACTGGAGTGGGTTGCCATTTCCCTCTCCAATGCATGAAAGTGAAAAGTGAAAGTGAAGTCGCTCAGTCATGTCTGACTCCTAGCGACCCATGGACTGCTGCCTACCAGGCTCCTCCGTCCATGGGATTTGCCAGGCAAGAGTACTGGAGTGGGTGCCATTGCCTTCTC
This sequence comes from Bos javanicus, assembly GCF_032452875.1. Taxonomy (NCBI): domain Eukaryota; kingdom Metazoa; phylum Chordata; class Mammalia; order Artiodactyla; family Bovidae; genus Bos; species Bos javanicus. The sequence goes on from NC_083890.1 coordinate 41,224,067, forward strand.
CGTATAATAAATCTACTTCTATCTAAACGCACATGTGCACACACACACACACACCCCCTACTGGTTCTGTTTCTCTGGAGAATTCTGACTAACACACCTGTCCAAAGAAGATAACAGCTACTTAATACCTAGACCATTCCAGGGATTAGACATTACAGATATACCATGCCCAGAAGATAAATGTTCAATACCTGACAGCCTCTAAAGCTGTTTCTACCTTTAAAATGCTTTGTGTCACGTCCCCAGCATATGACAAGACAAAATGAACTGGTCACACCTTACTCTTCACCTATCCCAGGGAATGTCTTGGATTTCTCAGCCCTCTGCCTCTCGGAAGCCCACATGGATCACAATAAATAGAAACCCAGCTCAAGTCCAGCCTCTTGGCGGTGGCCAACCCCCTGCTGTGGCTTCTTTCCGAACTTCAGTAGCAAAGATGTGCAAATTCAGCAATTAAACCGTAAAATGAGGCAGCTGGAAGGAAACCAGACAAAGTGGCAGGATCCAAACAACTGACAGGTTTCCACTGGGTTTAGGACTCTAGGCAAGCGGGAAAAACCTGTTTGTGAAACTCCATTAGACAGATAGCAAAGAAAACAGCTGCTCTGAACCACAAGATGCTTAGGTGATCAGAGGAATGAGCTGAAGTCAGGGGTGCAGAACCTATGTAAGTCTGTGAACTTCATGGGGTCTCTGCTGGCTATAAATTGAATTTCTAGCCTTACCTACAAAAGCTCTGGCCATCAATGGAAAAATAAGAACCTCAGAGCATCAGGACCACCAGCCTGGGCTGTCACTGTCCCTGACAAACTCAGAGAAGCTGTTTTGTGGGTGTCAAAAGATGGCTCTGGCACGTGGACCCAGCCTGTGTGTGCTGAGCCTCGACTCTAGAAGCCAGTGCCTCTCAAGCTTGAGAACAGACCCAGGTTACTCGGAGGGCTTGTTAATTTCACCTTCAGGGCTTCCCATTCACTAGGTCCGAGATGAGGCCTGAGAACTTCTCACAAGTTCTCAGCTGATACTGGCACTGCTGGTCTGGACACACACTTAGAGAATGGCTGACAGAAGCTATACATTAGAGGGTGCTGGGTAAGGAGATCCCAGGTTGATGTTCAGAGTGACTTGTGGTGCAAGTCACCACAAGCCTACCACCCCTACTCCCCCCAAAGTCCTATAAACTAAGCAAGTATGAAATTTCCAGAAAGACACAAATATGCAATCTCAGAGTAAGTCCACAGTAAAATGTCATTAATTTGAAGTTTAGAAATGGTAGCCATTGAAGGAATATATATAAGGTCTAAATTGTTATTAAGACTCCTGATGGTGAATGGAGACTTATGACTAATTACATATGGTGCTCTAGGGGCCAAACTGTGAAGAGTCTAATTCGACAGGATTGTGAGAATGTAAATTGATACATGCATTATGGAGAACAGTATGGGAATTCCTCAAAAATCTAAAAATAGAACTACCATATGACCCAGCAATCCCATTCCGGACATATAACCAGAGAAAACCGTAATTCAAAAAGATACATGCACCCCAGTGTTCATTTCAGCACTATTTACAATACCAGGACATGGAAGCAACCTAAATGTCCATTGACACATGAACGGATAAAGAAGACGTGGTACACACGCACAATCACACACAATGGAATATTACTCGGCCATAAAATGGACTGAAACTGAGCCATTTGCAGAGACACAGATGGACCTGTGTCAGAAGGGAAAATCAAATATCATATCTTAACACATATACGTGGAATCGAGAAAAATGGTACGGACGAACTTATTTGCAAAGCAGAAATAGTCACAGACATAGAGAACAAATGTAGGGATACCAAGGGGGAAAGGAGAGGGTGGAATGGATTGGGAGATTGGGATTGACGTTTATACACTATTATGCATAAAACAGATAACTAGTGAGAACCGACTGCATAGCACAGGAACCCCACTCAATGCTCTGTGTGACCTATGTGGGAAGGAAGGGGGATATGTGTATCCATGTGGCTATGCTGTACAATAGAAACACAGCACTGTAAAGCAACTATACTTCAATAAAAACTTTTTCTTAATTAAACAGAATGGGGGCCAGGAATGTGTATGGTGAAAAGCTTCCCTGCTGTCATACAACCAGCCCAAGAGGCGGCTATGGTGAGCATTCAAGAACCACCCTGGAGGACAGCCCTGTTTGGTAACTCCAATGATGTCACTCCATAAATCAACTCACTCCGTAAATGTAGGCTGATGGCTCTATGTCAGCCTTTTATGCACAAATTGTTCAACAAATGGGTCTTAATTTGTTCACTGAGGCAAAAGATAAAAGAATGATATTGAGTGGAAGAACTTAGAACTGTCGTGCACACACGTTAAGTCACTTCAGTCATGTCTGACTCTGCGTGACCCTGTGGACGATAGCCCACCAGGCAAGAATACTGGAGTGGGTTGCCACGCCCTTCTCCAAGGGATCTTCCCAACCGAGGGATCGAAGCTGCATCTCATGCCTCCTGCACTGGCAGGCAGGTTCTTTACCACTAGCACCACCTGGGAAAGGACTCTATCAGCACCCGATAAATCTTCGGTCATTTATTCCAGCCCCGAGCACACAGTAGATGCTCAATGAGTACGAACTAACTGAATGGATGGATGGACGGAAAGCCTGGATGAGAAACCAGAAGGAGCACAGGAAGTGAGCGTGGGACCACGAATCAAAGACCTAGATCTTCATTTCGGTTTATCAAGTCATGTGGGGGAAGCACTGGCGGCAAGGCTCAGATGCTGTAGTAAAATCTGAAAGAGACTGTGTGCTCGTAGGGATTTTTAAAGTATATTATATACCCTCAATACTGAAATCAGGTTGATTATATTCTTTGCAGCCGAAAATGGAGAGGCTCTATACAGTCAGCAAAAACAAGACTGGGAGCTGACTGTGGCTCATATCACAAATTTCCTATTGCAAAATTCAGACTTAAATTGAAGACAGTAGAGAAAACCACTATTCTGGTATGACGTAAATCAAATCCCTTATGATTATACAGTGGAAGTGACAAAGAGATTCAAGGGATTAGATCTGATAGAGTGCCTGAAGAACTACGGATGGAAGTTCCTAACACTGTATGGGAGGCGGTGATCAAAAACATCCCTAAGAAAAAGAAATGCAAAAAGGCAAAATGGTTGTCTGAGGAGGCCTTACAAATAGCTGAGAAAAGAAGAGAAGGGAAAGGCAAAGGAGAAAAGGGAAGATACACCCATTTGAATGAAGAGTTCCAAAGAATAGCAAGGAGAGATAAGAAAGCCTTAAGTGAACAATGCAAAGAAATAGAGGGAAACAACAGAATGGGAAAGACTAGAGATCTCTTCAGGAAAATTAGAGATACCAAGGGAACATTCCATGCAAAGATGGGCTCAATAAAGGACAAAAACAGAATGGACCTAACAGAAGCAGAAGATATTAAGAAGAGGTGGCAAGAATACACAGAAGAACTATACAAAAAAGGTCTTCATGACACAGATAACCATGGTGGTGTGATCACTCACCTAGAGCCAGACATCCTGGAGTGCGAAGTCAAGTGGGTCTTTGGGGGCATTACTATGAACAAAGCTAACAGAGATGACGGAATTCCAGCTGAACTATTTCAAAGCCTAAAAGACGATGCTGTGAAAGGGCTTCACTCAATATGCCAGCAAATTTGGAAAACTCAGCAGTGGCCACAGGACTGGAAAAGGTCAGTTTTCATTCCAATCCCAAAGAAAGGCAATGCCAAAGAATGCTCAAACTTCCACACAATTGCATTCATCTCACACTCTAGCAAAGTAATGCTCAAAATTCTCCAAGCTAGGCTCCTTCAACAGTCTGTGAATTGAGAACTTCCAGATGTGCAAGCTGGATTTAGAAAAGGCAGAGGAACCAGAAATCAAATTGCTAACATCCGCTGGACCATGGAAAAACCAAGAGAATTACAGAAAAACACCTGCTTCATTGACTACACTAAAGTCTTTGACTGTGTGGATCACAACAAACTGTAGAAAATTCTTCAAGAGATGGGACTACCAGGTCACCTTACCTACCTCCTGAGAAATCTGTATGCAGGTCAAGAAGCAACAGTTAGAACCAGACATGCAACAACAGACTGTTCCAAATGGGGAAAGGAGTACGTCAAGAGTGTACATTGTCACCCTGCTTATTTAACTTATATGTAGAGTAAGTCATGCAAAATGCCAGGCTGGATGAAGCACTAGCTTGAATCAAGATTGCTGACAGAGATATCAATAACCTCAGATATGCAGATGACACCACTCATACGGCAGAAATCGAAGAGGGACTCAAGAACCTCTTGTTGAAAGTGAAAGAGGAGAGTAAAAAAGCTGGTTTAAAAATCAACATTCAAAAGACAAAGATTATGGCATCCAGTCCCATCACTTCATGGCAAATAGTTGGGGAAACAATGGAAACAGTGACAGACTTTATTTTTGGGGCTCCAAAATCACTGCAGATGGTGATTCCAGCCATGAAATTAAAAGACACTTGCTCCTTGGAAGAAAAGTTATGACCAACCTAGACAGTGTATTAAAAAGCAGAGACATTACTTTGCCAACAAAGGTCCATCTAGTCAAAGCTACAGTTTTTCCAGTAGTCATGTGTGGATGTGAGAGTTGGACTATAAAGAAAGCTGAGTGCCAAAGAATTGATGCTTTTGAACTGTGGTGTTGGAGAAGACTCTTGAAAATCTCTTGGACTGCAAGGAGATCCAACCAGTCCATCCTAAAGGAAATCAGTCCTGAATATTCACTGGAAGGACTGAAGCTGAGACTCCAATACTTTGGCCACCTGATGCAAAGAGCCAACTCACTGGAAAAGTCCCTGATGCTGGGAAAGATTGAGGGCAGGAAGAGAAAGAGGCAACAGAGGATGAGATGAATGGATGGCATCATTGGCTCAATGAACATGAGTTTCTGCAATGCCAGGGGACAGTGAAGGACAGAGAAGCCTGGCGTGCTGTAGCCCATGGGGTAGCAAAGAGTCGGACACGACTAAGCGATTGAACAACAACAAATTATGTCCTCAAAGCAGGTCCAGAAATCAAATCTCACTAGTTTCAATGCTGAACCAAAACCAATAACAGATCATTCCACCAGAATATGTTAATTTACTATACCCACCTTTTTTTTTAACCAAAATATCCTGTCAATTATTTAATGTGAGAGCTTGGCTTAGCAACTGAACAAGTGAAAAGGACTGAAGATTTAATTTACTATATTTAATATGAGTCCATTGTTATAGCACTGCTAAAAACATGCCAAAAGTTCAGAATTTAGATATATATTATTAAATATATATAATTCAAATGTTTATAGGATATATATACGGGCTTCCTTTATGGCTCAGCTGGTAAAGAATCTGCCTGCAATGTGGGAGACCTGGGTTCAATCCCTGAGTTGGGAAGATACCCTGGAGAAGGCAAAGGCTACCCACTCCACTATTCTGGCCTGGAGAATTCCATGGACTGTACAGACCATGGGGTTGCGAAGAGTAGGACATGACTGAGAGACTTTCACTTTCAGGATATACATGTATAACTCACATAAACTGAAGCCATAGCTCTGTCCAAGTCCATCCAACTGTATCTGACAAGTTCTGCCCTGTTCTGAGCATCTCACCTAGAAGGAGACAGATGTGATGACTACTTGAATGATGGACATGTCAATAAAGGTAGAGGAGAATGACGGATAAAATGAGGGTTAAATTGACACAGATTCAATCTGTAACATGTAGTCGCTGAGTACTGGGGTGTTTTCCCTCGAGGAGCTCCATAACAGTGTTGTTAGATCACTGACTCTCTTCACCTCCATCCATATACCCCTCCACCTGCATAATCTAACTTATGCCCCCAGCATCGCACCGAATCGCGCTCACTACAGAAACCGGTGACCGGCCGGAGCACTGACAGCACTGCAGATGTGAATAGCTAAGATGAGGTCACCTTGGAGGAAGGTGGGCTCTAGTCTGATGTTCTTATAAAAAGGAGAAATCTGGACACAAAGGCAGCCGTGCATGCGGGGAGGATGCCCTGTGAAAACCAGAGCTCTGGTGCCCTTAGCTGAGCAACTACGAGAAACTCTGGAGGCTGGAACGGGGGTTTCCCTGGAGGCTTCGTGGCCCTGCTGACACCTTGATCTTGGACCTCTGACCTCCAGAAGAGTGAGACAATATACTTCTCTTATTTGTTCAGTTCAGTCACTCAGTCATGTCCAACTCTTTGCGACCCCCTGGACTGCAGCACACCAGGCCTCCCTGTCCATCAGCAACTCCCAGAGTTTACTCAAACTCATGTCCATTGCGTCGGTGATGCCATCCAACCATCTCATCCTCTGCCTTCTCCTTCTCCTCCCGCCTTCAGTCCTTCCCAGCATCAGGGTTTTGTCCAATGAGTCAGTTCTTTGCATCAGGTGGCCAAACTATTGGAGTTTCAGCTTCAGCAACAGTCCTTCCAATGAATATTCAGGACTGATTTCCTTTAGGATGGACTGATTGGATCTCCTTGCAGTCCAAGGGACTCTCAGGAGTCTTCTCCAACACCACAGTTCAAAAGCATCAATTCTTCAGTGCTCAGCTTTCTTTATAGTCCAACTCTCACATCCATACATGACTACTAGAAAAACCATAGCTTTGACTAGACAGACCTTTGTTGGCAAATAAGTCTCTGCTTTTTAATATGCCGTCTAGGTTTGTCATAACTCTTCTTCCAAGGAGCAAGCATCTTTTAATTTATGGCTACAGTCACCATCTGTAGTGATTTTGGAGCCCAAAAAATAAAGTCTGTCACTGTTTCCCCATCTATTTGCCATGAAGTGATGGAACCAGATGCCATGATCTCTTGTTTTCTGAATGTTGAGTTTTAAGCCAACTTTTTCACTCTTCTCTTTCACCTTCATCAAGAGGCTCTTTGGTTCTTCTTCACTTCCGGCCATAAGGGTGGTGTCATCTGCATATCTGAGGTTATTGATACTTCCACCAGCAGTCTTGATTCCAGCTTGTGCTTCCTCTGGTAAGGGGCACTTTGTTACATCGAGCCCTAGCAAACAAATACGTGACCCTCTCATTTTCTCAAAGCTCCCCATGTATCCCGTCATGATACGCACCACCTCCAGCTATTACTGACTACAGAGTAGTTGCTGACCAAGGAGCCGCCCCCGTCTCTGCAGTCCCTAGGCAGTAGGGCCTGTATCTCTGTTGAGTGTCACCATCACCGAACACTGCGAGCATGGTCCCCAGCTGGCTCCCGAGACTGCAGGGTCACCAACGAGGTGAAGGGTGGCCGGGGAGCAAGGGCCTCCCGGAAACGTCCCCTCCCAGCCCTGTCGGGACACTTACCGAGATGATGTGCCCCTTCAGGCCGTGGGCCGAGTCTGCACACTCGATCACAGCGCTCAGCTGGGGGTAGCCTACCCCTGTCTTGGTGCGGGTGGTGCACACGGAACCTGGATGGAGGAGGAGGGGGACCCCAGAGAGAGATGGTTAGGGCTGAGCAGGACTCGAGACAATGAGCCTCCTCTCCCATCACACAGCCCTACCCCCATTTCCTGGGGGCGGAGCAGGGGGGAGGTGGGGCGCGGGGCAGAGCAGCCCCCCGCAGCTCAGCAGAGGTGGGTATAACCGCTGTCCTGGCCACTCATCCCTTCTGGGCCATATCACCCTCATCTGCTCAAGTCCAGGACACACCCCACTACACCGGTCACCATCACTCTCCACGACATCAGCTCCCTCTTACTGACTTCTCAGCCTCCAACTCCACTCCTTCCCACCTTCCCTCACTTCCCACACAACCACAAGGGACCTTCAGATGCCTCCCATGGCCTTGAGCCTCCTTGACCTTCAACTTCTGTCAAATGACTCACTTCTCTAAGCCTCAGTGTGTCGCTTAAAAGGTTGAAATGAAAGCATTGACCTCATGGGGCTGTGATGGAGATGAAATGGCATGAGGGATGAAGACTGCCCAGCCTCCAGTAATCCACTGAGCAAAGGAGGCCAGTGCTCAGGGCATGCTAGCAGCCACCTTCTGCCTCGGCTCTGGCCTCTACACACGCCAGCATCCCGGTCCAGCCTCCCTCTGACCTGGCTCTGGCCTCTACACATGCCAGCCTCCCGGTCCAGCCTCCCTCTGCCTCGGCTCTGGCCTCTACACATGCCAGCCTCCCGGTCCAGCCTCCCTCTGACCCGGCTCTGGCCTCTACACACGCCAGCCTCCCGGTCCTCACCCTCTCCTGGTCCATCTCTCACCCTGTCCAGCCCAGCCTCTGAGGTGAGCTTCCACTGCAGAACTCAAACCAGCCACCTTGATGCCTTCATCCCCCCAGACCTCTGCCCTCCCCATGGTCAACTCCAGTTCTAGTTCACTGTCTGCAGTGCATTAGCCCAGTTAGGTCCAGGCCAAATTAGACGGGCCTCTCCAGCACATCTCCGTGCTCAAACCTCCCCTTCCCTCCCAGCAGACCAGCGCCCGCTCCGAGGCCGCCCAGTTCACACTCTGTACTGTCTACCCGCCTGTCCCCTCTTCTCTCTGCCCGCCCCACTCGGCACCCCCCAGCCTCGCTGACCTTTCCATTCCTCCCACCTCAGGGATCCCCTGTACGTGATGTTCTGTTCCCCGAGCGCTCCCCTCTGCACCAACCCCCTGGTCTGGCCAACCCTTTCTCATCTTCCAGGCTTCAACTTCAATGTCACTGCCTCAGGCACGTTGTTCGTCACAGCCTCATTTCAAAAAGAGCATTTAAGTCATTATTTGTGTAAGAACTGAGGATCTGTTTTCTCTGCTGGAGGGTAAGCTCCGTGGATATTCATTGTTGTGGATCCAGCACTGAGAACATAGCTTTGTGTATAATAAGGCCTCTATAAATAGTCACTGAAAGAATGCGTGAACTCAAGAATGAATGAGTCACGTCCCTGTCTCCACCGCTTCACCACTCACTCACTCACTCCGTCCCTCCTGCCTGTCTGGGGGTGTTGCCTATGGGCCCGTGTAAAAGCTGGGCATGAACTCCTCCACTCCCACCAGACTCGTGCAAAGCCTCTGCCTCCTCTCCTTTTCCCCCACCATCACCAGTGGCTTCCCAGCTGCCCACAAACCTCTCCCGACAGGTCAAGAGCCAAGGCTATATATATACTCTGAGGCCTGGCTCCGGCAGAGACACCGGGACCAGGGGAGCTGCCTTCCCCCACATCCAGTTGCAGGGAGGAGCCGTCTCCTTCTGTCCATCCTTATAACACAGCCACTCGCTCCCTGGGGGCTGTGGCACTTCCCTCCCGACCAAGGCACCCCTGCCCCAGACACGCACTGTGCGAGGCACAACTGGAGCTTTACAACCTCTGGTTCTGGTTCAGAATCGGCCTTTCTCCTTTCCCACTCCACTGCGAGATCCTGGCAGGCAGGGACTCAGCTGCAGTGGCCTGGAGCTCTGCATGGGTGGGGGACAAGGCGGGGGAGTGGTCCTGATGAACCCCCAGGTTAAAAGGAGAAACTGGGTGCCCACTTCCTCCCAGCCCCGGTGGCCGTGGGGCACATTTTTAATGCTTTTCTCCCCCAGGTCCCAGGAGTTGTTCTATGATGAACCTTATTTAACGCTGTCACATGCGCTTCCCTGGTGGAGCTCAGTAGTAAGGAGCTGAGCCAAGGCAGGAGACACAAGTTTGACCCCTGGTCCAGGAAGATCCCACGTGCCGGGGAGCAACTAGGCCCATGTGGCACAACTACTGAGCCTGTGCTCTATAGCCCGGGAGCCCTTACTACTGAGCCCACGTGCCTGGAGCCTGCGCTCCGAAACAAAAGCCCCCACAATGAGAAGCCCCTGCAGCACGACTAGAGAGAAGCCTCCGTCTACCAAAACTTGAGAAGAGCCTGCACAGCAACAAACACCCAGCACAGCCAAAAATAAAGATAAAATTATTTAAAGAAAAAAAAAATGCTTAGGGCCTTTTACAAGCCTACAGGGCTCTCCTTCCCGAAGAGTCTCTTCCTGCCCATCCAGGTCCCTCAAGGCTGACGACTGTGCCAGGTCACAACACAACCAAGTTTTCTGCCTCCCTCGCAGATTATGGTTTGCTTCCTTTTTTGGTAGTGTCTTCTGAGAGCATGGTATTTGTTAAAAAAAAAAAAAAAAAAAAACTTTGCTGTTTTTTTTTATTCCCAAGTGAAAATGTATATCTCTTTTCCTTCTCTCCCATTTTAGTGTTTGGTTAGTCATGGATGTGCGAGGAGGAATTTTTATTATGAAGAAATTAAAAATAAGGAAGTTCATGCACCTGTCTGGCCAAAAGGGAAGGTCAGCATCAAGTGGCCCTGAGAGAAACAGATCTACCCAGAAGAGGGTAGAAAGGCGTCACCTTACTCCTCCACTCAGAATGCCACTGCTGGCCCTGGGAGAGAAGGCCTGGGAGGATGCAGCAAAATCTGAGCTGGATATGTATCAGCTGAAGAGCCAAAGGTGACAACTGCCTGGGCCATGAGTCAAGTTCAAATGTGGCCTCAGCTGCATGCTTATTTGTAATGTTTGGGGTCCCTCAAACATTCACATAAACTGGAGTCATTCACATCCATTAACTGTCCCTGTGAGCTCTTCATCCCTCACCTTCCTCTTCAAGGTGAATGGGATCATTCATGACTCTCATTCTTTTCTTCCACAGGAATGTTCTGAAACCAAGACCTTATTTGAATCGAACCACATTCAAGTTCATCCAGAAATTCCCAGAGGCATCAGAAAGCAGCTCAGTGATATTTCTATTCAGGAGCCTCTTCTGATCAGAAGCTCAACAACACTTCCAAAAGAAATGTGCTTTAAACCTGTGGCTGGATCATTCCTGAGGTCCCTTCTGGGCATCTCCCAGTGTTAGACCCCAATCCTCCCAGCAAGTCTTACCTGGTCCAACTCCCACTTTGATGATATCTGCTCCAGAAAGAATAAGCTCCTCTACCATCTCTCCCGTCACCACGTTCCCTGCCTGGGATAGAAAGAATATAGCTCATGATCATGAACTACTCCAGAAGGAACAAAGGTGAGTGATGGAGGAGCCCCACACCTGAACACGAGGAGGAGCCGGTTCTGAGGCCACCAGGCAGCCAAGGGGACAAAAGTAAAAAACAGGAGAAGACAAGGGCCCAACCCCTGAATCAACTTTCAGCCAGTTGGTGGCTTAGGGTTTTCTCCAGGTTTCCTTTCTTCTTAATTAACTGTGATGGTGTGATCACTCACAGAGAGCCAGACGTCCTGGACTGTGACGTCAGCTGGGCCTTAGGAAGCATCACTACCAACCAAGCAAGTGGAGGTGATGGAATTCCAGCTGAGCTATTTTAAATCCTAAAAGATGCTGCTGCTAAAGTGCTGTACTCAGTATACCAGCAAATTTGGAAACAACCCTAAATAACAACAATTATCAAGAACACAGAATTGGACACCCCAGGCTACCTCTGGGTGAGCTGACAGCATGAGGAATTTACAGAACTACATGACTTTGGAACTCCAAGAGACCTTGGTCTTTCCAGGTCAGGCAAGACAAACTCTTACGGAGAACCCAAACATATAAAATAAGCAATGAAACGCTCTCTCAGCTGATTAAAATGTTAATTGTGGTTCACAGTTTGTAAAACCCCTGAAGAACTTCTATGGAACCAATAGAACCCAGAATTAGGGACTACTGGTCACCTCACAGTTGGGAAAATGCCTAGGTATCCCAACCTAAAGGAAATCAGTCCTGAATATTCATTGGAAGGACTGATGCTGAAGCTGAAACTCCAATACTTTGGCTACCTGATGCCAAGAACTGACTCTTTCGAAAAAACCCTGATGCTGGGAAAGACTGAAGGCAGGAGAAGAAGGGACAACAGAGGATGAGATGCTTGGATGGCATCACTGACTTGATGGACATGAGTCTGAGCAAGCTCCAGGAGTTGGTGATGGACAGGGAAGCCTGGCATGCTGCAGTCCACGGGGTTGCAAAGAGTCGGACACGACTGAGCAACTGGGGTGAACTAAACCCATCCTAGGGTCAGTGGTTCCCACTGAGATATGAAAAGGCAGATGAACCCCAAACCCCAAAGGCACCTTGGGGACTGGTACATACTTCATTTTCAGAACAACATGAAACTGTGGTCCTAAGAATAAACCCATAAGCCAGGAAGTGGTAGAAACTAAAAACCAGACGGATGCATCTGGTTTGAAAACAGTGCATGTTCTTTCACTGCAGGAGCCTGGGAACATGAAAATAGCCCTTTTTATTACAACTCACTGGCCTGTGGATTCTTCAGTTGGTGCATAGAATACTTGGCAGGATGCCTGTCTGAATGTTCACAACTGTGCACAGTCTTATTTTGGGCAGTGCATCCCTAACTCATACAACTTGTTTTTTGTCACTGAAGCCCCAAAAGTGTCTTTTCACTGAATTGATTCCAAGGGGAATTTTTCTTTCTCCACCTGGAAAACATGACTTTTAACTTTGTATAGAAGCATCTTCAAAAGGGGTGATGAGGATGGCTCAAAGTTACTTTAATCCCAACAGCATTTGACAATGGAAAATGCTAGCCCAGAGAAAGGATAGGAACATATGAGAATACAGTATATGATAAAGACGGCATTTCATGTCACAGAGGAAAGGAACAATATTTCAATAGAAATATTGAAATTTGGGGGGAAAGGGATCTTTTGGAAACAGATATGGATTATCACTCATACCTTGCACCAAAATAAGCTTCAGATAAATTAAAAGTTGTCTCCTCCCAGATTTAGAGGAAAACTGAATACTCGTAATACACATACAAGTGAAAAAACATAAAGACAGATCTGTCTACATGAAAGTTAAAAACCTGCATAAACACACACTCATACATATAATCAACAAAATTAATAACCTGCTGGAGAAAAAGATTTACAATTACGAAGACGACTAACATTATGAGAGCTTTTCCAAACCTACAAGAAAAATGCAAGCACCACACAGAATAACTTCCGAAGGACATGAACTAACGAGAGAAATAACAGTGGCCAATAAACACAGGGAACATGTTTAACCTTCACAGCAATCAAATCTCAATGAAGACATCAGCAAGCTACCACTTTTCATTTAACAAATTGTCAGTGATTATAAAAACTAAATGCTGAAAACAGACACTCATTCTCTGCCAGTGGAATGCCTACTCCAGTACAAGTTTTCCTAGAAAATAATTTGCCCATATACAGAAATGAAAAGTATGTATATCCTTTGATCCAATAACTTCCAGGATTTTCTCTCCAGGCAATCATTATGGATGAGGTCAAAGATTTAACTACAAACATGTATTACTGTTAACAGTGCAAAACTGCAAATATATTCCCCCAAAGGGGAATGGTTCAACAATCTCTGGCCAACCCGTGTGATGTTTATAAGATTGGTTTGATGCCATGGGAAAATGCTTAAATGCTTTCAGTATAATGTTAGGAGAAACAGAAGGAAATAGTAAGATCTCAGTTTTGTTAAACAAGTATACGTATGCTGCTGCTGCTGCTGCTAAGTCGCTTCAGTCGTGTCCGACTCTGTGCGACCCCAGAGACGGCAGCCCACCAGGCTCCTCCGTCCATGGGATTCTCCAGGCAAGAGTACTGGAGTGGGGTGCCATTGCCTTCTCCAAAGTATACGTATAGATGGAAATATACACCAAAATGCTGATAAAACATGTTCTGGTGAGGGAATATTCTGACTTTTATCAATAATTCCTTACAATTTCTTGGGTTTGACAGTAGAAACTGCATTACTTTTACAATTGAAAGTTATAGTTTCTGTTTTCTTAGGGTTTTTTTTTTTCTCCTAAGCATACAACTCTGAACCTGGAAAAAAACTTAGTAGGAATCCAAGAAGGGCTTCCCTGGTGGCTCAGCATAAAGAATCTGCCTGCAGTGAAGGAGCTGCAGAAGACACAGGTTTGATCCCTCGGTTGGGAAGACTGCCCTGGAAGAGGGCAGAGGAACCCATTGCAGTACTCTTCCCTGGAGAATCCCATGGACAAAGGAGCCTGGCAGATACAGTGCATAGGGTCGCAGAGAGTCAGACACAACTGAAGTGACTTAGCACGCACACAGGAACCCAAGAAACAGCAGGCCAAGCTCTCATTCTTCCTCCCTGGTTGACTTGCTAAAAATTCAAAATAAATTTTACAAATAAAAATCAATTAGAAGTTAAAAATAAAACACCTAAAGAAGCTACTCGAAGCTCCCTACAAGGTTTCACTTTCACTGTGGATTTCTCTCTCCATTCTGGTACTGCCTACAGACCAGTTTAAAAGGGTTCACTTTATACCAAAGAAGTCAACTCAAATCACCTCAGATGGACATAGCAAGCATAACCATGTGAGGTCAAGGTAGGTTTAAAAGTGTGGAGGGAGCTGATGCCATTAAGAGCCCAGGGGCTTCTCAAGGTGTCCCCATGTCCCCTGAGCTGCCTTCGGGGCTCCTGAACCAGAGGCGGGCACCACAAAGAGGACTGAGCATGGAAAAACCCAGAGTGATGACGAAAAGCCTCCAGCCCAAGGACCACACAACAAGAATGCTGATGACCAGGAGAGGACGGTGAGTGTCCCCTTGCAGAACAAAAACCTATCCAAGTTTGAAACCAAGACGGGCAAACACAAAAGCTGAAAGGAGAAGTCACGTTCAGAAACACGAGAGGCCCCGGGAGTGTGGTTAGGCTCTGGGGGAAGCCCAGCCCACAGCACAGGCAGCCGGCGGGCTCGGGGTGGGATGCGCTGGGGTGGGGGTGGGTAGTTGGCCGGGGGTGATTAGCGAGCAGTCGGCTTATCTTGGCCAGAAACAGCTTCTGTGGGGAGTGGATACCAGAGGCTCAGAAGGTAGCAGCACGTCCAGCTCGGTCATGACAGGGGCAGCCAGGACAAATAGAAGCCGCAGACCCTAGCTGGGTCCCAGTGCAGACAGGCGGAGATTTCTGTTAGGGCCCCTCTCCCCAGGGAGGCCAAGCACTGTCCGGACACCACCTCCTGCGCCTGTGTCCAGGGCAGGTGGGAGGGCCCACAGAACACATAAAAGGAACAAAACGAACATTTCACGTACTTCTGTACCATTTAAAAAAGGCCTCTAGGGGCCTCCCTGGTGGCTCAGCGTTAAGAATCCCCCTGCCAAGGCAGGAGACGTGGCTTCCAATCCTGGTCCAGGAAGATCCCACAGGCCGAGAAGTGACTAAGGCTCTGTGCCCAAGTACTGAAGCCTGAGCACCCTAGAGCTCAGCTCTGCAACGAGAGAAGCCACCATATGAGATGTCCGCCAGCCGCAACTAGAGAAAAGCCCGCGCAGCAACGAAGACCCAGCACAGCCAAAAACTAAATAAATTTTTTTTTTAATTAAAACTTTTAAAAATAAAGTAAAAAGTCTTCTGGGAAAAATCCAACCCCAATTCTTCCAGTTCTCCTTTGGACCCAGACATCCATGGCAAGATAACTTCAGAAAGCTGGGGCTGACTGAAGGCCCTCCCACTCACTGGGTAATTTTAAGAAAATCATATCCACTCCAAGTCTCCATTTATCCTGCTATAAAGCGGGGCTGGTCAGACCCACCTGTCCTTGTCACTGGAGGGTTTACAAAGGAATTTCACCAATATCCATCTCCAGAACTTTTTCATCATCCCAAACTGAAATTTTATACCCATTAAACAATAAGTGTTCTACCCACTTTTTACTGCCTCTTCAGAAGTCTTTTGCCAAGAAAAATCCTTTCTGTAGAATGAGAAAATTTGGAAAACTCAGCAGCAGCCACAGGACTGGGAAAGGTCAGTTTTCATTCCAATCCCAAAGAAGGGCAATGCCAAGGAATGTTCAAACTACTGTACAACTGCATTCATCTCACATGCTAGCAAGGTAACGCTTAAAATCCTTCAAGTTAGGTTTCAACAGCATGTGAACTGAAAACTTCCAGATGTACGAGCTGGATTTAGAAAAGGCAGAGGAACCACAGATCAAATTGCCAACATCCGCTGGACAGAAAAAGCAAGAGAATTCTAGAAAAAGATCTACTTCTGCTTCATCGACTACGCTAAAGCCTTTGTGTGGATCACAACAAACTGTGGAAAATTCTTAAAAGAGATGGGAATACCAGACCACCTTACCTGTCTCCTGTGAAACCTGCATGCAGGTCAAGAAGCAACAGTTAGAACCAAACATGGAACAACAGACTGGTTCCAACCTGGGGAAGGAGTAGGTCAAGGCTATATGTTGTCACCCTGCTTATTTAACTCACATGCAGAGTACATCATGAGAAATGCCGGGCTGGATGAAGCACAAGCTGGAATCAAGATTGCCAGGAGAAATATCAATAACCTCAGATATGTAGATGACACCACACTAATGGTAGAAAGTGAAGAGGAACTAAAGAGCCTCTTGATGAAAGTGAAAGAGAGTGAAAAAGTTGGCTTAAAGCTCAACATTCAGAAAACTAAGATCATGGCATCTGGTTCCATCACTTCATGGCAAATAGATGGGGAAACAATGGAAACAGTGACAGACTTTATTTTCTTGGGCTCCAAAATCACTGCAGATGGTGACTGCAGTCTTGCAATTAAAAGACGCTCACTCCTGGGAAGAAAAGCTATGACAAACCCAGACAGCATATTAAAAAGCAGAGACATCATTTTGCCTACAAAGGTCCATATAGTCAAAGCTACGGTTTTTCCAGTAGTCATGTACGGATGTGAGAGTTGGACCAATAAAGAAGACTGAGTGCAGAAGAAATGATGCTTTTGAACTGTGGTGCTGGAGAAGACTCTTGAGAGTCCCTTGGACTGCAAGGAGATCAGACAAGTCAATTCTAAAGGAAATCAACCCTGAATATTCATTGGAAGGACTGATGCTGATACTGAAGCTTCAATACTTTGGCCACCTGATGCAAACAGCTGACTCATTGGAAAAGACCCTGATGCTGGGAAAGGCTGAGGGCAGGAGGAGAAGGCGATGACAGAGGATGAGATGGTTGGATGGCATCACCAACTCGATGAACATGAGTTTGAGTAAACTCCAAGGGACAGCAAAGGACAGGGAAGCCTGGCATGCTGCAGTCCATGGGGTCACAAAGAGTCGGACAGGACTGAGCAACTGAGCAAGCAGCCAACAGCAGCAGACTGAATCTGGCCTGAGGGCCAACTCCTGACAGAAAGTGCTGGAACATCAATGCCAGAGTCTTCCCCCATGCACCCGAAGATCTCTCTCTATTTACCTGGGCATCCCAGGGAGTAGGAGATGCCACCAAGGCAATAACCACCTTTCACATGAAAAACACAAGCAACCAAATTTACTGCGTGACTCTCGAAGACACACATCAGCTGAATCTTGGGGGCCCTTCCTAGCTCCTACCGCAGTTTCAGTTTACATCAGTTCCAAAGAGAGGATGAGCCAGAAAATCTAGGCTAACTTGGCCTGAGAGGGCATCTGCGCTTCAGGGAGGTAAATTCCGGTGCCCACGGCCGCCACCTTTGAGAACACTGAAGAGCATCACCCGCCCCACCCTCCTGCCTCCCCAGAAAGAGGCATAGAGCAGGCAGGGCCCCCGTGTGACTCAGAACCTTGTGTGACCATGAAATGCTGGAGAAAAGGATCCAGACAGGTGTCTGAGCCACTGGCCACACAGAGAAAGGCCAAGGACGTGCCCACAGCTTCCCAAGGGTCTGCCAACAGTGGCTGACTTGACATTGCCCAGCGGAGCAGAGCTAGTCTCCTCTGAACAGATTAGGTGTCACAAGCCTGTGTCCTCAGGGCCAGATCAGAAAGAGCCACCAGCACAAAAGCACCTCCCAGACCCAACCTGGGTTTTGCAGGTGGCTCTCGTGGTAAAGAATCTGTCTGCCAACACAGGAGACACAGGACACCATGGGTTTAATCTCTAGGTTGGAAAGAGCCCCTGGAGGAGAAAATGGCAACCCACTCCAGTATTCTTGCCTGGAAAATTGAATGGACAGAGGAGCCTGGTGGGCTACAGTCCATAGGGTCGGACACAATTGAACCCACAAAAGAGACCCAACATAGGAACCTCTCCGTCACAAGGAGCCTGAGCTGGGAGGGGGTCTGGCTGCAGCAGGGTGCAATGGGGGGGCCTGGAAAGGGGGATTCCAGACCCTGGGGACACACCATCTAGCTCAGTCCCACCTCTCACTGGCTGCATGAACATCAAAAAGTTTCTTGACCCCTCTAAGCTGAAGCCTCCCAACTAAAGTAGGTGCTCTTAGCCTTACTCGAGCACGAGTTATCACAAAAGACAAGTGCCTGGTCCTTGCTAGTGCCTCTTTCCACAGTCCCTGGAATCCACCCAAGAACACACCATTCCCATTCCTCTCGGAAAGCCACCAGGCAGAGGCCCAGAGGACTTGTCACACTCTAACACTCAGCACCTTCACAAGCCCCTTTTCTGCCAGTGACATTCTCTAAACATCCCCGCTTCCTCCCTCCTGACCTGCAGCGGTGCTTTCCTTAGGTGAAAGGTAAGAAGCAAAGGGTCCACGTGAATCCCAGATGTGCTGGGCAATGGGAGCAGCAAGCCTGGAACTGGGGCTCTGCCAAGACGCTTCTGAGCCGCCCTTCCGTTCACTGCAGAGTAACCATCAGGACAGCACTCAGCATCCCCTAAGTTATCTACCTTTCATTTCCTCATCAGTGGACAAGCACATCCTCACAACACCTCCAAATGCCACGAGAAAAATTATCTTCCTAAAGACCAAGGGTGTTAAGAGTACTGGAGGTTTCCACGTGAACCTGAGGGGTCAGTGTAGGTAAAGCAGCCAGGGGAGAAAGGCTAGAGCCTCCTGCTCATCACTGGGGAGACCAATCCCAACACTGGGAACACGCCCCCTGGGCAGTCGGCAGGCGCTGCAGAGGAACACTGGAAAGTGTCACCCCGCACCCCCCCGACGCTGCCTCGCCGGGGAAGAGGCACAGAGCAGGCGGGGCCTCCGTGTGGCTCAGCACCCCTGGGTGCCCAGGGGGCGTGGGAACTCAGTGTCACTCTCCCCCTCCCCACCTCACCCCCACCCCAGCAGCCCCCAGGCACTGCACTAGGCCCTTTCCCTGCCCTGCCAGCCCACCTCCTTCCTGCATCGCCCGTCTCCCCTGCTCCTCTCCCTGGAGCTGGAAGCCAGGCTCCACAACAGGCAGCCTGCTCAGCCCTGGGTACAGCCAGCTGTGAGCTAAACTCACCAGCAACCGTGTGCAGGGTGCACTGGGAGCTCTGGGGCGCTGGGGCATTTCTGCTCTCACTGTCCTTATTTCAAAAAGTGGCTCATGTTTTCTCCTTCTTCTTAAAACTAATATACACCCCCTCATCCCACCCCCATTTCTCTTCTCCATCAGCCTCCCGCCTCTGGTTCAGATCCCAGAGCACGTGCCCTCAATGGTACTTGCCCACTTGCCACTGGGTGACTACTGCACCCTTACCATCAGCCCATCTGATCCCCATGATGACGCTCCAACCATTTTTATCTCGACCAGCTTTTCACAAGGAGAAGAATGAGCTTCGGGAGGTAGGCGATGTCCCCAATGTGGTTCAGCTGAACCGTGGTGCTCATATGGCCACACCGACATCAGGGACCCTCAGCGATGTTAATGCTGGTACAACCAGCATGCAGGTAGAGCAAGAGGTCAAGGGCAAGGGAGGCGCCTGGGAAACAGGCTTAAGATTCACCCCAGGGGAAAAAAAAAAAAAAAAAGATTCACCCCAGGAACAGTATATGACCCCACAGCTTCCACAAAATGATGTGGGCCATCGCAATGGACTACAGAGGCAAAGGCCCAGAAGATATGCAGTAGAATCACCATTTATACGAGGTTCAAAAATAGGCAAATTAAGTGCTGTCCTTTAGGAATGCATTGGTAGATGGCAAAACCGGGGACACTCGAGGAAGGAAAAGAGCACCAAGAAGGGTGGGGCTTTTGTCCGAGGTGGGAGGAGGGGCTGCAGAGTACAGGTGCGCTGAAGGGCCCCTGCTTTTATGACTGTTTATTAAACACCCGTGGATGTTTAATGGCTTTGGATGGAGGCAACGCAAAAACAATACCCAGTTGTGGATGTGACTGCTGATAGAAGCAAGGTCCGATGCTGTAAAGAGCAATATTGTATAGGAACCTGGAATGTCAGGTCCATGAATCAAGGCAAATTGGAAGCGGTCAAACAGGAGATGGCAAGAGTGAACGTCGACATTCTAGGAATCAGCGAACTAAAATGGACTGGAATGGGTGAATTTAACTCAGATGACCATTATACCTACTACTGTGGGCAGGAATCCCTTAGAAGAAATGGAGTAGCCATCATGGTCAACAAAAGAGTCCGAAATGCAGTACTTGGATGCAATCTCAAAAATGACAGAATGATCTCTGTTCGTTTCCAAGGCAAACCATTCAATATTACCGTAATCCAAGTCTATGCCCCAACCAGTAACGCTGAAGAAGCTGAAGTTGAATGGTGCTATGAAGATCTACAAGACCTTTTAGAACTAACACCCAAAAAAGATGTCATTTTCATTATAGAGGACTGGAATGCAAAAGTAGGAAGTCAAGAAACAGCTGGGGTAACAGGCAAATTTGGCCTTGGAATACAGAATGAAGCAGGGCAAAGGCTAATAGAGTTTTGCCAAGAGAACACACTGGTCATAGCAAGCACCCTCTTCTAAAAACACAGGAGAAGACTCTACACATGGACATCACTAGATGGTCAACACCGAAATCAGATTGATTATATTCTTTGCAGCCAAAGATGGAGAAGCTCTATACAGTCAGCAAAAACAAGACTGGGAACTGACTGGCTCAGATCATGAACTCCTTATTGCCAAATTCAGACTGAAATTGAAGAAAGTAGGGAAAACCACGAGACCATTCAGGTACGACCTAAACCAAATTTCTTATGATTATACAGTGGAAGTGAGAAATAGATTTAAGGGACCAGATCTGATAGAGTGCCTGATGAACTATGGACAGAGGTTCGTGACATTGTACAGGAGACAGGGATAAAGACCATCCCCATGGAAAAGAAATGCAAAAAAGCAAAATAGCTGTCTGGGGAGGCCTTACAAATATCTGTGAAAAGAAGAGAAGCGAAAAGCAAAGGAGAAAAGGAAAGATATAAGCCTCCGAATGCAGAGTTCCAAAGAATAGCAAGAAGAGATAAGAAAGCCTTCCTCAGCGATCAATGCAAAGAAATAGAGGAAAACAACAGAATGGGAAAGACTAGAGATCTCTTCAAGAAAATTAGAGATACCAAGGGAACATTTCATGCAAAGATGGGCTTGATAAAGGACAGAAATGGTATGGACTTAACAGAAGCAGAAGATATTAAGAAGAGGTGGCAAGAATACACAGAAGAACTGTACAAAAAAGATCTTCACAACCAAGATAATCACGATGGTGTGATCACTCACCTAGAGCCAGACATCCTGGATGTGAAGTCAGGTGGGCCTTAGAAAGCACCACTACGAACAGAGCTAGTGGAGGTGATGGAATTCCAGTTGAGCTACTTCAAATCCCGAAAGATGATGCTGTGAAAGTGCTGCACTCAATATGCCAGCAAATTTGGAAAACTCAGCAGTGGCCACAGGACTGGAAAAGGTCAGTTTTCATTCCAATCCCAAAGAAAGGCAATGCCAAAGAATGCTCAAACTACTACACAATTGCACTCATCTCACACGCTAGTAAAGTCATGCTCAAAATTCTCCAAGCCAGGCTTCAGCAATACGTGAACCATGAACTTCCAGATGTTCAAGCTGGTTTTAGAAAAGGCAGAGGAACCAGAGATCAAATTGCCAACATCCTCTGGATCATGGAAAAAGCAAGAGAGTTCCAGAAAAACATCTATTTCTGCTTTATTGACTATGCCAAAGCCTTTGATTTGTGGATCACAACAAACTGTGGAAAATTCTGAAAAAGATGGGAATACCAGACCACCTAACCTGCCTCTTGAGAAACCTACATGCAGGTCAGGAAGCAAGTTAGAACTGGACGTGGAACAACAGACTGGTTCCAAACAGGAAAAGGAGTATGTCAAGGCTGTATACTGTCACCCTGCTTATTTAACTTCTATGCAGAGTACATCATGAGAAACGCTGGGCTGGATGAAGCACAAGCTGGAATCAAGATTGCCAGGAGAAATATCAATAACCTCAGATATGCAGATGACACCACCCTTATGGCAGAAAGTGAAGAGGAACTAAAAAGCCTCTTGATGAAAGTGAGAGAGGAGAGTGAAAAAGTTGGCTTAAAGCTCAACATTCAGAAAACAAAGATCATGGCATCTAGTCCCATCACTTCATGGGAAATAGATGGGGAAACAGTGGAAACAGTGTCAGAGTTTATATTTTTGGGCTCCAAAATCACTGCAGATGTTGACTGCAGCCATGAAATTAAAAGATGCTTACTCCTTAGAAGGAAAGTTATGACCAACCTAGATAGCATATTCAAAAGCAGAGACATTACTTTGCCAAGAAAGGTCCGTCTAGTCAAGGCTATGGTTTTTCCAGTGGTCGTGTATGGATGTGAGAGTTGGACTGTGAAGAAAGCTGTGCGCTGAAGAATTGATGCTTTTGAACTGTGGTGTTGGAGAAGACTCTTGAGAGTCCCTTGGACTGCAAGGAGATCCAACCAGTCCATTCTAAAGGAGATCAGCCCTGGGATTTCTTTGGAAGGAATGATGCTGAAGCTGAAACTCCAGTACTTTGGCCACCTCATGCGAAGAGTTGATTCATTGGAAAAGACTCTGATGCTAGGAGGGATTGGGGGCAGGAGGAGAAGAGGACAACAGAAGATGAGATGGCTGGATGGCATCACCAACTCGATGGACATGAGTTTGAGTGAACTCCGGGAGTTGGTGATGGACAGGGAGGCCTGGCATGCTGTGATTCATGGGGTCACAAAGAGTCAGACACAACTGAGCGACTGAACTGATTAAACACCTCTGTTTTATGCCCTTGTTTGTATGTATGTCATATTTCACAACTGAATACTTCAATTATCTAAGACAAAAAAGTAAAGCCACTAGATTGCTTCGTTCAAAGAGTGTAATTTCTGGTCACTAACTACTGGAGGTGCACTGGAATGATCTGGAAAGATCTAGATCCCACTACCAGAGAGCAGAGGTAATGTCAACAGCAACCCAGAAGTACTCACCAGAAGGAATCAACAAAGGACCTCTCCTGCTCAAATATTTGTCCTACTTCTCCTACCATCCCAGTCATCACTGCACAGAGTTTGTGTTTAACACCAAATGTTTGCAGGGCTCCCAGGTCCCAGCAGAGGGGACGGGGTGTCTGCCCTCCCGGGAGGCCAGCTTTCTCATTCCTCCGTTGCCACAGATGACTAGCGGCAGAGGAGCCAGCTGGGGCCTCAGGACTAGATACATATCCTTGCTGGGTCACGACAGGAGCCTGAGGAAGCTGCCCAGCTCAGGACTGAGAAACAGGAGACTGGTCACGTGTATGGCCCAGTGGAAGGAGGGAGCTTCAGCATTAAAGTTAACAAGGATGGGGCATGTTTACAGGTCTCCAGGGGCAGAGTCTGGACTCTGAATTCTGACCACCCTGACCTCAAACCCCAGCTCTGCCACTCCACAAGGTGTGCCACACTCACAAGGGTGTGCCCTTGTGAAAATCCCAAAGTCAAAGGATCAGGAATAAGGCTTTCTCATCTGCAGTAAACTTGGGACAACAGTTCCTACTCTTTACAGAGATGCTGTAAAGAGAAAGTACAGAAGGAAGCCTCCTGAAACGGAAGAGTGAGACTGTCAGTCACTCAGTCGTGTCTGACTCTTTGCAACCCCATGGCCCATGGTCTGCCGGGCTTCTCTGCCCATGGGATTCTCCAGGCAAGGATGCTGGAGTTCACTGCCCTTCCCTTCTCCAGGGTACGTTCCCAACCCAGGGGTCGAACTTCGGTCTCCTGCATTGCAGGTGAATTCTCTACCTTCTGAGAAACATGCTGGTAAGTCTGGTAAGTCGCTTCAGTCGTGTCCGACTCTGTGCGACCCCATAGACGGCAGCGTACCAGGCTCCCCTGTCCCTGGGATTCTCCAGGCAAGAACACTGGAGTGGGTTGCCATTTCCTTCTCCAATGTATGAAAGTGAAAAGTGAAAGTGAAGTCGCTCAGTCGTGTCCGACTCTTCGCGACCCCATGGACTGCAGCCCACCAGGCTCCTCCGTCCATGGGATTTTCCAGGCAAGAGTACTGGAGTGGGGTGCCATCACCTTCTCCAGGAACTCAATAAATGGTGTTTCTTTATCAAAACCCAACAATGCTGGCAGCACTCTTATGGAGGTGAAATGAATCTTGCTGTTTCCCCCCCAACTTCAAACATGGTACAGCTGGTTGACCTCAGGACAATACTTGATGCTTTCTTCTCACTTGATTGGAAAGCATAAAAATACTTATCTCAAAAATTTGGGGGGGGAGGGGCTGCCCTGGTGGCTCAGTGGTAAAGAATCCACCTGGCAGTACAGGAGACAAGGGTTCAATCCCTGGTCCAGGAAGATCCCACATGCTATGGAGCGACTAAGCCCGAGCACCACAACTACTGAGCCTGTGCTCTAGAGCCCGGGAGCTGCAACCACTGAGCGACGTTCCCTAGAGCCCGTGCTCCACAAGAAAAGAAGCCTCTGCAAGGAGAAGCTCGTGCAACGCAACGAGAGAGTAGCTCCCGCTGGCCGCAACCCTATAGAAAAGTTTGAGCAGCAACAAAGACCCAGCACACCCAGAAATAAATAAAAATATATTTTTAAAATGTTCTGGAAATCCTTCACAGGTGATTTAACTTTGTCAACAGAAATATCAATTCTTGTCTCCCAACTTCCTTAAAATGATGAAATGTGAAGATAAATTAAAAATTTGTAAAAGGAAGACATAGAGAACAGACTTGTGCTTGTCAGGGTGGAAGGGGGACTGGGGAAAGGATGGTTTGGGAGTTTGGTATTAGCAGATGCAAACTATTATGTACAGAGTGGATAAACAACAAGCTCCCATGGTATAGTGCAGGGAACTATATTCAACATCTTGTGATATACCATAACAAGAAAGACTATGAAAAAACGTATATGTGCACATATGTATAACTAAAGCACTTTGCTGTACAGCAGAAATTAACACGACATTGTAAATCCACTAAACAATAAAATAAATTGTAAAAAAGAAAAGAACTGGGTTCGAAAAAACTTATAAAAAGAGAGGTAAATTATCTAGTGGTCAATCAGTAAGCACCATGTTAATTAAGACCAATAAAGACACATAATTACCATATAGATTTTCCAAAAGCCCAAATTTAACCCTAAAGCTTCTAGTTCTTTTTTCTATACATCTATGTTTCCCAACAATAACAGACACACATTCTCATCAGTAAAGGTGTAAAAAATTAGTAAAATACCCTCCTCAAAAGGTAGGGAAGTTCAAAAATAAAGATCCTAGATAAAGCAATACACCAACTGATTTGCAAATAATAGCTGACTATTGCGAAATGTTCATATTGTGGATTTCAACTCTCACAGCAGTTTTCTCCTAGCAAGGAGAGTAGGGCAGAGATGACAAATATGATAAAGAGAAAACCAACTGTGTTGTTTTTATTTTTTTTAAATAGACTCTGTTAAGCAGTGACATACACCTTGGTTTAAAGGTCTCATATGGTATGAGACACTTGATGATATTTAGCAGAGACAAGGAGCCGACACCCTATGGCGTTGATCTGGATTTTACTTTGTATAGCGGAGCCACTTCTCAGATCTTCGCAGCTGCTGCCTGTGCTTTTCCCACTGATTCTCAACTATTCTTCTAGAAAGAAGGCACCAAAAGCTCCCAAGAGAACACAGCTCTCCCAACACACCATGTAACTCTTTTCTGCTTCCCCATCTAGAGGGTCATCCCATTACACTTACCATAATGGTGTGTTCTGGAAATCTGGACCGGACCAGCTTCACGAACTCCACAAAATGCTCCGAGTACCCATTGGCCACATCCAGGCAAATAAACTTAACCTGTGGCACAGCTTCCAGGATGTTGCTCATCTTTTCCAGATCATCCTTCCCACTGCCCGAACTCACGGCTACATGCTGTACCGAATAAACCAAGAGGTATAAGACAGGAATGGTAAGTGGCGTTCAGAGGCCAGACCCTGCCTCCATCCACCCTCCAGTTCTGGGGACAGTACCGTGTCCGTCTGAGGTTCACCCTGATCACACACACAGCGGACTGGCTCAAGAAACGTGCAGCAGCAGAGGCAAAGGAGATTCTCACGGTCAGTTATCTAAACTGACCTTGTCTTTTCCAACACTAAACGGCATATAAATGCTAAACTGAGCCCTGCACCTCAGCCACACAATCTCATCCATGGCTTTTGTTTAATTTCCTCAAGCTTTCCACGTGGCCATCAAACCAGTCAATCTTAAAGGAAACCAACCTTGAATACTCATTGGAAGGACTGATACTGAAGCTTCACTACTTTGGCCACCTGATACGAAGAGCCAGTCTTAGAAGAGACCCTGATGCTGGGAAAGACTGAAGGCAGAAGAAGGGGATGGCAGAGGATGAGATAGTTGGATAGCGTCATCAATTCAATGGGGAGATGGTGAGGGACAGGGATGGCTGGCATGCTGTAGTCCATGGGGTTGCAAAGAGTCGGACCCGACTTGGCAACTGAACAACATCACCACGTGGAAAGCAGAACCACGTGGAGTGGCTGGTGCAAATTCTCCTCTTGGAGCAGAGGAGAGGCAAGGAGAACCAGGTGGCCAATCTGCTCGGGTTCCTCACGCCCAAGCCGTGGCCTTACCCTGAGCATCCCACTGAGATGGGGGTGGGGGAAGAGAGAGGGAAAGATGTCTAAAACCTCCCTGATAAAACTCCTTCCTGTTTTCATTTTTACTCCCAATACCACATTATCACAACATG
This sequence comes from Bos javanicus, assembly GCF_032452875.1. Classification (NCBI taxonomy): domain Eukaryota; kingdom Metazoa; phylum Chordata; class Mammalia; order Artiodactyla; family Bovidae; genus Bos; species Bos javanicus. The sequence continues at coordinate 41,250,988 of NC_083890.1, forward strand.
CAAACTGTGCTCTCCCAGTGCAGGAGGTCCAAGTTCAACCCCTGGTCAGGGGAACTAGATCCCACATGATGCAGCTAAGATCCAGTGCAGCCAAATAAGTATTTTTTAAAAAGAGAGAAGAAAAATGACATACAAGTCTTAATGTCTCCAATAAAAAAGACAAAATGTCCCAAAGCACAAGAATGAACGAGACTGAAAGGATCCTTCCTGTCTGCGCTGGGACGTGTTTCCATCTGATGCCGCCACCTCCTCCTCCGTGATACCCTCTCCCCCAACCTTCCTCAGCACCGGTGCCTCAACCCACCCCTGTGCGGCTCTCAAAATCTGCTCTGTGGGTTTTAGTAGTTTATGCCTCATTAAAACTAGCCTGTGGGACTGTGCCCAGAGTTCGCGTCTCACGTTCTATGATGTATTTATTTTTTATAAATTTAAAATTTGTAAATTCAATATTTTAGCTCACACCTCTAAACTATAAACTGCCGGTGAGCAGCACATCTTACTCTCCTTTGTTAGTCTCCCCAAACCACAAATCACAACTCAACCCCACAGGCTGAGTGTAAAGCGACTGATAATGTGACACGCACCGACGCCCACCTTCCCTCCCATGACAGTCTGACCGGTCCCTAAGGCCACAGGTTCTGTCCCTCCCACTCAGCTCTGCTCTCTTTTTAATCTTTCATTTCTGTTACAGTTTTGCAGCTGGGACTGGAGACTGGTTAGTTTCTCTCAGTGCCACTGAGTTTACCATGCGTTCCCTTTTTAATGAGCTTTGACTTCGGTGGCAGTGGGGTAGTAAGTGGAATGATCGCCCTTGGTAATGCAAGCCCCGGTTCTGATTCGCAGCGCGCTGCTGGAAACTCACGCTCCCCAAACTTCCTCCAGAGAAGAGGGGGAGGAGGTGAAACAGAGATAATCCATTAGAATAAAGTATGCCAAAAAGAAAAGACTCAAGTGTGAGCCAGAACTATTTTATCTCTGAAACCACCTCCTCACCATTCAAAATCTACACACGGTCATGGCACAGCAAAGAAAAATAGCCAGAAACTAGTGTCACTTCAAAAGCGGTACAATATGAAGTCCTTTTCCAATCCAGATGATCTGACCATGGAGGAAACCATCTCCAGTGTAGAGATGTCTCTTCAGTATGGATGCAGGACCACCCAAGCGTGCCAGGATCAAGATGCAGGACCACCCAAAGGTGCCAGGATCAAAGACTGGCATGTTCTACTGGGGCCTTTATTATTTCCAAATCGCCTTTATTTTTTCTCAGTAACAGCTTTATTGAGATCTAGTCACACACACTTCATCTATTTAAAGTGCACAGTTTAGTGGGTTTTAGTATATTCAGTTGTGCAACTGTCACCACAATCAATTCTAGAACATTTCATTGACCCCCAAGAGAAATCTCCACACCCTTTAGCCCTCACTCTCAACTAATCCACTTCTGTCTCTACAGGTTTCCCTTGTCTCAACATTTCATGTAAATAGAATCATATACGGGGCTTTTTGTGTCTGGCTTTTTCACTTAGCAAAATGTTTTTGAAACAAGAGTGAAGCGGACCTTTAAAAGAATGACACAGACCAAGGACACAACACAAACAGTTGTTGTTGTTGCTCAGTCACTAACTCGACTTAGCACGCCGCGGCGACGGTGAGTAAAAGGACGTGTGCTTATCTTCTCCTGCGAGAGCATCAACATCACAACTAGCTGCTGAGCCGCCATGGGCAGGAGGACGTTGGAACCCTCAACAAAAGCTGATCAGAACCAAATACGCTCAAGATGGAGAACAAGCAGACTTCCACTAGAAACTGAGCCTGAGCACATGCTCACTGTAACACATCAGCAAGCTAAATGACACACCACAGGCACCGTGACAGTTCCAAGGCCACCCATCAAGGACCAAAGAGTTGGCAGTGGCCCAGTTCCTGGAAATCTCCACCCCCTCACCAAAATAGATGGAATAATCCTCCCACTCATTATCCTATGAAATTACCCAGGCCATAGAAGCTAGTGAAAGTGACAAGTTGAAAGTGTTAAGTCACTCAGCTCGTTGCGTATGATTCTTTGCGACCCCATGGACTGTAGCCCACCAGGATCCTCTGCCCATGGAATTCTCCAGGGAAGAATACGGGAGTGGGTTGCCATGCCCCTCTCCAGGGGATCTTCCCAACCCAGAGATCAAACTTGGGTCTCCCACATTGCAGGCAGATTCTTTACTGACTGAGACACCAGGAAAGCACCCCATAAAAGCTGCTGCTGCTACTGCTAAGTCGCTTCAGTCGTGTCCAACTCTGTGCGACCCTACAGACAGCAGCCCACCAGGCTCCCCCGTATCTCGGATTCTCAAGGCAAGAATACTGGAGTGGGTTGCCATTTCCTTCTCCAATGCATGAAAATGAAAAGTGAAAGTGAAGTCGCTCAGTTGTGTCCGACTCTTCTCAACCCCATGGACTGCAGCCTACCAGCCTCCTCCGTCCATGGGATTTTCCAGGCAAGAGTACTGGAGTGGGCTGCCATTGCCTTCTCCACCATAAAAGCTAACCACACATTTCAAACTTCCCAGGTGACACTAGTGGTAAAAGAAACTGCCTGCCAGTGCAGGAGATGTAAGAGGTGTGGGTTCAATGTCTACATCGGGAAGATCCCCTTGAGAAAGGCATGACAACCCACTCCCGAGTCCTTCCCTGGAGAATCCTATGGACACAGGAGCCTGTCAGGCTACAGTCCAGAGACTCGCAAAGAGTCAGACAAAACTGAGGCAACTGAGCACTAGCGCCACATTTCAAGGCCACTCTTGCCTTCTGAGATGGCCCACACTTTGTGGTATGTGTTCCTTCCAGATAAATCCACTTCTTACCTATCTCTTTGGGCTTCCCAGGTGCATGAGTGGTAAAGGACCTGCCTGCCTGCCAATGCAGGAGACATAAAAAATGTGGGTTTGATCCCTGGATCAGGAAGATCCCCTGGAGGAGGGCATGGCAACTCACTTCAGTATTCTTGCCTGGAGAATCCCTATGGACAGAAGAGCCTGGTGGGCTACAGTCCATGGGGTAAAAGAGTTGGACACGACTGAAGCCACTTAGCATGCAGCACACCCATCACTTTGTCTCTCATGAATTCTTTCTGCGATGAAACATCAAGAACTCGAGCTTCATGAGGTCCTGAAACCCCAGGGTGTGAGATCAGTTGAAAGACCGTGGGTTTGGTTGGGTTTGAGTCCCAGCTATGTGGGTCCAAGTCCCAGTCTGAGGTGAACAGTTTCATTTCCAAGGTTCCTTCATGTTGTAGCATGAATCAATACTGTATTGCCCTTCTTAGCTAAATATTCCGCCCTATGGGTATATAGGTTTTGTTTGTTTGGTCATCAGCTGATGGGCACTTGGGTTGTCTCCACCATTTGGCTACTGTGAATAGTGCTACTGTGAACATCTGTGTGGGCTTCTCTGGTGGTTCAGATGGTAAAGAATCTGCCTGCAATGCGGGAGACATGAGAGACCTGGGTTCGAGCCTTGGGTTGGGATGATCCTCTAGAGGAGGGCACGGCAATCCACTCCAGTATTCTTGCCTGGAGAATCCCCAGGGACAGAGGAGCCTGGTGGTCTGCAGTCCATGGGGTTGTAAAGAGTCAGACATGACTGAGCGACTAAGCATGCCTCAATATCTGTGTATAAGGTTTTGTGTGAACATGTATTTTTACACCTGTTGGGTCTATTCTAGGAATAGAATTGTTAGGTGACATGGTAACTCCTATGCTGAACCTTCTGAGAAATGGCCGGACTGTTTTCCAAAGCAGTGGCACCATGATACAATCCCACCAGCCATGTCGAGGGTTCCCATTGCTGCACACCTACACCAATACTTTGTGCTATCTGCCTTTCTCACTGAAGTCATCCTGGAGAGCATGCTGTTTATTCTGCTCCATCATATTCAGCTCCAATTATAACTTATTATAATTAGATGGGTTTTTTTTCTAGATAAAAGGCATGTTTGGAACAGACTCAATCCCTGGCAGGATTGACCTTGCTGGGACCTCCACAAGCTCTCATGACAAAACACTTCACTTTCCAAGGGAAAAAAATATGCTCCTTATAGGTAAATCATCATATTTTTTAAAAGGAGTACAGAACAGGTTTCCTTGGCAAATTCCTAGCACCAATCAAGGGCTGGGGACTCACTATCGCCTTCCCCAGTTTCTCTTTGGGACTGTGTCTGTTGTTATTGCTCAGTTGCTAAGTTGACTACAGAGCACCGGGCTTCCCTGTCTTTCACTATCTCCTGGGAGTCTGTGTGTCTATCTGCTGCCAACTCAAATCCTTTTGACTACCCTGATGATTTCCTTTCCAGGGCAACAAAGGCCATTTATAACCAGCGTAGAGTCTTACCTGCAGGCATTCTGGGTGATTAGCTGCAAAGAGCTTCCAGTCATCCAGGGTATAATGCTTGTGAATCGCTGTAAACATGGAGTGCTAGGAAACAAAATGGAAAGGCACCGTTAGGACGAGAAGTCAAGGGAGCCCTGCCCCGCCTTCCTCCATATGGCGAGGTTAAACCAGCAACACAAAACCATCCAGTGTTCCAGCCATTCACGCTTCGCTTGCTTTGAATGTGCTCCGAGGAGCCCCAAACAGAGGAAGGTGGAACCAGGGAAATCACAGGACCGTATTCCATTCTAATCTCATCAGCCAACACAGCATTCAAGATGTAGGAGGCAATGCCAAGAAGCAGGGGTGGGAGAGGATAGGGGAGGGTTCTGAGAGCCCTGGTCCAGCCCACACGTGACAGGCCAAGAGCAGCACAGAGGGCTGGTCTCCTGCTGGTCAGCAGCACAGCCGGAAGGCAAAGTGATGCTTCTTCTTCTTGTTCAGTGGCTATGTCACGTCTGACTCTTTGCAACCCCATGGACTGCATCATGCCAGGCATTCCTGTCCACTTTCTCCCAAAGTTCACTCAAACTCACGTCCATTGAGTTGGTGATGCCATCCAACCATCTCATCCTCCTCTGTTGCCCACTTCTGCCCTCAATCTTTTCCAGCATCGGGGTCTTTTCCAATGAGTCAGCTCTTCACATCAGGTAGCCAAAGTATTGGAGCTTAGTGATGCTTGTTGCTGCTGCTGCTAAGTCGATTCAGTCATGTCCAACTCTGTGTGACCCTATAGACGGCAGCCCACTAGGCTCCTCTGTCCCTGGGATTCTCCAGGCAAGAACACTGGAGTGGGTTGCCATTTCCTTCTCCAATGCATGAAAGTGAAAAGTGAAAGTGAAGTCGCTCAGTCGTGCCCGACTCTTTGCGACCCCATGGACTGCAGCCTACCAGGCTCCTCCGTCCATGTGATTTTCCAGGCAAGAGTACTGGAGTGATGCTTAGTCAACCCAAAAGAACCTCAGCTTCTATGCGAAAGCTTCTCTTTGTGTTCACGATCTAAACATTTCCTGATAAAAGCTAAACCCATCCATCAGGCAGCTGGTATTCTTGAGGGAAGGAAGTACATAAATCCTAATTCTAAAACTATGACCATCAACCCAGTAAGGGTTTACTGAACATCTATTTTGCGCAAGAACTTCACATACGTTATTTCATGTACTTCTCAGAACAACTTTGTACAACAGCAGTAACTTCGTGGGCAAAGACAGGACTTAAGAAACTGACATTTAAGAAACTTAACAACTGCTTGGCCAAAAGTGGGGCAAAGGACAGAATCAAACTCAAATCTGAATCCAGAACCCAGGCTCCTCCTCCTCCTGTATAGGGGCCTCACTCCTAACTTCTCTCAGTCTATCTCCCCCATTAAAAAATTCTCTGACTTTACTGATGCACGGAACTAACTCAGCATTCTAGAAATGGAAAATTCATAGGACCCACACATGATTAGCTATTTCAATGAACACTGTTTCATTTATGGAAAGTCTTTCCTGTGCAAATGGGAAGAGCCTAGCAAGTTCTCTGTTTCTCATGAAACAGTAATCTGATATGTGAATTAATCAGGGCTATTAATCACTCCCTGATTCCATGCACTTTTACACAAATACAGAATTCATGAAGAGCAATGGCTGATCACAGCAGAGTGAGGGAAAGATAGGGAGAAAAAAAAACACAAATTCCTTTTCCAATTAATTTGTTAGCCTCCGGCCCAAAGCTCAGTGGGGGCTGAGGGCGGACAGATGATGCAACTGATCCTGGACTCAGACCTCAGGCAGACCACCCCCTACACTATTTGGTGAGTTCATAATTTGTTTGAAAATCTTCCTTCTAATCACTGGCTAATAATGAATCCCAGTACCTCCTGAGGTTAGTCATGCTGCCCACAGCAAGAAGCTCTTTCAACTAATTGGATTTATCTTTTCACTTGGCAGGCATTGTCTACGGAAATAGATGCACAGACTCTGAGCATCAGAAGCGCACATTTCACATCGATGATGAGTTAAGATGCACTGAACCTTGAATCCAATGCAGAGGCAGATGCATGAGATGAAGGTTCTGCCCACAGTAACTTTGCCTTTATTTTCCCAAGCCCAGGATACTAGTCCCTTTACAGGCAGAAAGACAGCAGCCGGCTCCAGGGACCTTGAGCTTATATCAGTACTATTATCTGCCAGTGTAAGTTGGGAGGCAGGTCCCTGATGCTGGAGCCAGTCTGGGTTTGCATCTCGGCTCTATGTCTATTTGCTGAAATGCCTTGGGCCAAGTGACCTCTCCTCTCTGTCTCTGGTGGAGTTGCGACCACCTCCTCCACATTCCATCCAGTTCTTGGCACCTAAGGTTTCTATATTGTGATATAATAAATGCTACAGAGCAAAGTGATTCTGTCTTTTTAAAGGTGCCGTCACTCTTCTACTAAATACGACACTTATCTAACATTATAATATGGCATGACATCCGACTTCGTTTTGTATCTCTAATTTCCAAAACTATCACAGGCATTTTCAAGGAAGAAATGGATGCTGGTCTGAAACTGAGCGAGGTCTTGTGAGGCTTCTGGGCACAGCTTTTCAGTGTCCCCCATTGCTTTGATTATAGGAAACAGCCTTCCTCAGCCTCCATGACCTTCCCTGAGCTCCAATGGGCAGATTCAGTTACTGATCAGGCAAGGGAGGGGAGACCAGGGAGCAACAAACAGGGAAGAGCAGCCTGGGAGCAAGGTCCTGTTTCCCCATCAAAGGATACACATGACTATATCTTTGAGCTATTTTTCGGATACTGAAACACCTACCAGGTGGGAGAAGTTAATGATTAAGGATGGTATGCTGCCCACACTCCTGGTGGCTCAAACAGTAAAGAATCCGCCTGCCAGTGCAGGAGACACGGGTTCGATCCCTGGGTCGGGAAGACCCCTAAAGAAGGGAACGGCAACCCACTCCAGTATTCTTGCCTTGAGAAGTTCATGGACAGAGGAGCCTGGTGGGCTACCGTCCAGGGGCCGCAAGAGTCAGACACGACTGAGTGACTAACACTACTTCTCACGCTGCCCACAAGCCTGTAGACCGCAGACAGTTGGACCTGAAGGTTGAAAACATTGACTCCTATGTACCTCGCCACCAACCCATCAGAAGAATGTCTGAGAGCTGATCACACCCTCTTTGAACAATTACTACAAAACCTGTCACTATCTTCCCCAAGTGCAGACACACAGTTTTGAAGACATTAGTCCACTGTGTCCCCCTTTGCCTGGCAAAGCAACAAGTGTGTTAGTTGCTCAGTCAGTGACACCGTGGACTATAGCCCCCAGGCTCCTCTGTCCATGGAATTCTCCAGGCAAAAATACTGGAGTGGGTTGCCATTTCCTTCTCCAGGGGATCTTCCTGACCCAGGGATCGAACCCAAGTCTCCTGCATTGCAGGTAGATTCAATGGCAAAGCAATAAAGCTATCCTTTTCCACTTCACTCAAAACTCCCCATCATGGGATACATACGACAATATCTTTGAGCTATTTTGCAGATACTTGAAACACCCTCCAGGTGGGAGAAGTTAATGATTAAGAACGGTCTCCAAGATTTGATTGGCACCAATGTAAAAAGAAGCTGAGCTTTGGGCATCAGATCTAGACCATCTCAATGAATACAAAGTCCAGACTCCACCTACCTTCTGATGGAAGAGAGAAAAAGAAGGGCCTCCAGCAACAATCAGACTCAGAACCAATTAGTTTGGCCAAAGTGAATGACCTGAAATGTCTCGCTTTTCTCCTCTCCCCTATGTATGACAACCTGTCCAGTGTGAGCGCCAGAGGGAAAAAGCCCACCGTCCTACCTGTGACATCACCACTGCCATCTCAAACGTCCCCACGGTGTCCATGTTGGCCACAATGATGGGAATCCCCGAGTAGGTCTGCTTTGAGTTCCGAAATGTGAAGGTTCGCTCAAGGTCCACCTATTGCAAGAGGAAAAAGAAGTCTTTGGTTCTTTATGTGATTGGGGCAGAATTTCTAGAGTTTGGAGCGAATGAAAAGACACAAAGGAAGTGTATGTCCCTGGGTCCTCTTAGGGGTTGGGCCAGGGGCTCCAAACACAAGCGAGTCCCTGAGGAAATGGAATCATGGGTTGTTATCCAGGTGCAAAAACTGAACCCAGCTCCTTACAATCCTCAAGAAACCAGGACAAGGCACCGCATGTTCTGCCATCAAGCCCAGCCTCCAAACTGGAAGCTCTCTCCTTCAATAGCCTCTCCCATCCCCCGCCACCTTCTATCCCCAGCCTGCTTCATGCCAGCCCCAAACATCCACACACAAGTCACTGTTCTCCACTTCTGGAGGGACGGTTCCCCTTCTGGGAAAATCCACTCCAGTCTCCCCTGCCATTCAAGACCCTCCCTTTAATTCCCACCTTCAGAGAGAACTAGGCCTTCACCCTGCAGTCAGCTGCAACCCCCATTAATCCCTTTGCCCTTCAACCTTCTCCACTGTTTCATGACTACCAGCATCTTTCAAAGATAGCCATGTCTGTGCACATAACCACTGGTTTCTGATTTGCAAATACAGCTCCAATTCTACCCTAATTCCAGCTTCAGGGTATTTATGACTAACTCAAGTGATCGGGAATCCAGAATGAGAGCTAAGCCAGGAAGGCGGGCTCAGCAAAAGCAGTGAGTAGGGCCAGGTGTTCGCCAAGAGCTGCTGCTGCTAAGTCACTTCAGTTGTGTCCGACTCTGTGCGACCCCATAGACGGCAACCCACCAGGCTTCACCGTCCCTGGGATTCTCCAGGCAAGAACACTGGAGTGGGTTGCCATTTCCTTCTCCAATGCATGAAAGTGAAAAATGAAAGGGAAGTCACTCAGTCGTGTCCGACTCTTCGTGACCCCATGGACTGCAGCCTACCAGGCTCCTCCGTCTACGGGATTTTCCAGGCAAGAGTACTGGAGTGGGTGCCATTGCCTTCTCCACGCCAAGAGCCAGCAGAATTGAAATCATGGCCTCAACCTGGGCCAGATCTCCGGCTGCCATACAAAAGCAGCCATGTGTGTGCCCAGAGGCAGTGCTCATCCTACGCCTGCTCTTATCTAAGGACCGCCCCCCCACCCCCCCCACACACACCACCCCCCCACACACACACACACCACCATAGGCTCCACTTCCCAGGCTGGTTTCTGGCTGGGTTTGGCCAATGGGGTCACTGGTGGGGCAAGGGAGGAGACAGGCCTGGGTCCAAGAAGAGTAGTTCTGCAGACCCCCTCGGCCCTGGCCTGCCAGGTCATGGTTCTAGCTCACAGAGTGATCCCAGGCCTTGGGACCCTCCCCTTTGGAAGTGGTTTCTCTGCAGCCAATCTCTGGGGTCCCTCGTATCCCCTCTGGCATCTCCGCTGAGCCATGCTGCCTCGCATTAAATTTCCTGTTTTAAATATTCAGTCCTGTCTGTTTCTTTAGTCAGACCCTGCGGGACACGGCCCGCACAGAAGCAAGGGGACGCTTTCCCAAGGAGAACTGGCAGCACAAACCCAGGTGTGAATCCTAAGCTGCCGCAAGAATCTGGACCTACATTAATCCCAGCTGACTAAAGACCACGGCAATAATCATTTCCTACCAGTGTTTATCTAGAGCCTTTTATTTTTCGTTGGAAGTAACTTTCTCTTCTTTTAAATTTATTTTTTAATAAAAACTGCTTTACCCTGTTGTGTTGGCTTTGGCCATACACCGTGAATTGGTCATAATTATATTCTCCCACCCCTCGTCCATCCCATACTTCTAGGTCATCACAGAGCCAGGCTTAGCTCCATGTAATATAGCAATTTCCCACTAGCTATCTGTTTTACACATGACAGTGTACACATGGCTTCCTTGATGGCTCAGTTGGTAAAGAATCCGCCTGCAGTGCAGGAGACTCTGGTTTGATTCCTGGGTTGGGAAAATCCGCTGGAGAAGGGATAGGCTACCCACTCCAGTATTCTTGGGCTTCTCTTGTGGCTCAGCTGGTAGAGAATCTACCTGCAATGCAGGAGACCTGGGTTCAATCCCTGGGTTGGGAAGATCCCCTGGAGAAGGAAATGGCAACCTGCTCCAGTATTCTTGCCTGGAGAATCCCATGGGCAGAGGAGCCCAGTGGGCTACAATCTATGGGGTCGCAAGAGTTGGACACAACTTAGTGACTAAACCACCACTACCACCAGTGCATACATGTCAATGCTACTTTCTCAGTTTGCCCCACCCTCTCCTTCAGCCGCTATGTCCACAAGTCCCTTCTCTACATCTGTGTCTCCATTCCTGTCCTGCAAATAGGTTCCTCAGTACCTGAGTCAGTTGTAGTGAGGTGGATAAACCTAGAGCCTGTTAGAGTTAAGTGAGTCAGAAAGAGAAAAACAAATACCGCATAGTAACACGCATACACAGAATCTGGAAAAAACAGTACCGATGAACCTATATGTAGGAAGTAACTCTCGCTTTGCCATGAGCATGTCAAGACACCAGGAGACACCTATTTGTAGGAAGTAACCCTCACTTTGCCATCAGCATGTCAAGACACCAGGGGACACCTAGGTCTTTTGGCCTTTTCGCATCTCCTGTTCCTCCACACACAGAAGGCTTCCTGAGCCAATGAGGTCATCAACATGACGACATCGGCCTTAAACAGCATCAGCGAGGGGAAAAGAGATGCTTGACTGCGGGGGCACTGGTGGGAGGCGGCACATCCCTTTCCCCCACTTCCTTTATTACCATGCTTGGTTCTACTTCAGTAAAGCAAGTTCGATCTGCATCCTGAAAGATAACTGATGGGAACTATTAATGGCACCCTTCTGGGCTGCTAATGGCCCTCTAACATTTTGGCTTTGCAGGCTCACGACAATCAGGATTTCTTGGTCTCGAATTACTAATACTCCTTCCAAGAAGCATGGGAGTAGCGGCTACACTCTGCACCTGGCTGAGCTCACAATGGTATTTTTTTCTCCTTGGCACTCCAAAAACCTATAGGCAGTAGGCAAAAAGCTGTTCTCCGTGGAAGAGGTCAGCCTTGACAATGAACCCTTCCCCTCATGTCTAGTCTCTTCCACATGGCAGAGTCTATGCAATCCTTAATTCTGGGAATGAGAAATAAAATATCTGCTCCGACCTTATGTACATGGACAGAAAGACACACACACACACACACACACACACCCCCTAAAACAGACCAGTTGTTTGCTGAGAGAAATATTTTAAATATCCTAGCCACTAGAAACTAAACTTGGCATTTAATCTGCCACAGCTGGTCAAGGCACCAAATATAGCACCTCCAAACCCCCTCTCTGCCAAGCCTGATTTGAAAGGGCACATAAAGTAATAAGCCACCCCTCCTCCACCTCAAAAATACATGTTTCTACTGCCCTTGCTTCCCTGGTGTCTCAGACGGTAAAGAATCTGCCTGCAAGGCAGGAGACCCAGGTTCAATCCCTGGGTCAGGAAGATCCCCTGGAGAAGGGAATGGCAACCCACTCCAGTATTCTGGAGAAGCCCACAGACAGTGGGCTATAGCCCATGCAGTCGCAAAGAGTCAGACACGACTGGGCAAACACACTTTCACTTTTATCACAGTCAGCCCTACAGCCCATTGTTTGAGGACCCAAAAGTACAACCAGAAGCCCATCTACCACATTTCTAAATATCTCAATGCCAGGAGCAATGTGTAAGAAGCTGCTGCACAAATTTTGCTCTGTCCTCCTTCCTGGACAACAGTTTCATTCAGGGCCTAGAAAGTACTAGAACATGGCATCATGGGAGCCAGTCCTGGCCATCTCCTCTCGCACACATCCTTTTGTGCACGCAGGGACACTTCAGTCTACATGCTAACATCCACGTCCACACGCCTATCCCTCAAACAGCAGTGACCTGGCCACTCTCTGAGATAGAGAGGCGAGCATCTGAGCAGCATGGCTGGCCCTTAGAAAGCGCACCCCGGGAAGACTCCCCACCCCCACCCCCCTGCCCTCTTGCCCTGTGCAGGCCCTGGAATCAGTTCAAAGTCATCTGGGCAGGAAATCCAGGGTTCTGAGTATCTAGAGCACGGCCCAGAGGGAAAGGCCCAGCCTTCAGCTCTGTCCAATGAGGAGGGGACAAAAATGGGGTCTGGGGCAGGGGCCTCTTTGGCCTAAATCTATGGATGGTGCCAATTAAAGCAATTCTCTGACTGCGTTACTTGGTACCTATAAGGTTACTTGCTTACCTTGGACTATAAGCGCAGGGCAATGCCTTTCCCCTCTGTGGTCTGAGTGGCTCAAAAGGGTGCAAATAATTCATGTCTGGCTAAGGGTAAGGATGGGATTGTGTTTTGGCTCCCAGTCTCTCAGGGCACTGTGTGGTGGGCCCCAGCCCGGCCCTCTGAATGTGCCTGGCCCCCTGGATGTTTCACCATCACGTGTCAGGATTCAGGGAAGCACGTGTAGTCGCATACCACCACCAAACCACAGTGCTCCACTGTGGAAAGGCTCCAGTGGCCAGCCCCGGCGCCTGTGTGCGCATCAGAATCACGCACGATGATTCCCAAAATACACATGCTCAATCCGCCCCAACCTCCTAAATCAGAACCTTTGTGATGGAGACACTGTGTGTACCTAGGAATGTCTTCCTAGGTGATTCTGATGCATTCATGAAAAGCAAGCCTAGTCAAACCCTCCAATGTTACACAGCCACATTTACAGAGGCTGTTACAGCTGGACTGTCTCTTCCAAAAGGCACTGAAATACCAACCAGTTCAGTACCTGTGAACATGACCTTTTTGGAGATGAGCTCTTTGTGGGTAATCAAGGTAAGATGAGATCATTAAGGTAGGTCCCACTCCAGTATGACTGGTGTTCTTATAAAAAGAGGGAATTTGGACAGAGACACAGCAAGGGAGAATGTTGATTGACGGGGAAGGCAGAGACTGAACAATGCTTGCAGCCAAGGAATAACCAGGCTGTGAGGCAACAACATGAAGGCAGGGGAGAGGCAAGGAAGATTCTCCCTCACGCTCTCAGCAGGAACCCACCCTGCTGACATCTTGACCTGGGGCTTCCAGAACTGAGAGACAATAAACCCCTGTTGTATGAGTCAGCCAGTCTGTGGTTCTTTGTTACAGCAGCCCCAGAAAAAACAGAGCCCAGGTAATAAGACAATTGGCTCAGAGCCTGGAAGAACCCAGGTCTCCTTTCTTCCAGCCAATATCCTCTCTACTCTGCCATGGTCTTGTTCGTCTCAGGCCAGCCTGCTGTCCATGGAAGCTGGACCAGAACTCACCAGAGCTGGTTCATTTCTCACTGGACCTCTGGTGAGAAAAAGACTATGGAGCATTTAGGAGACTGATCACTCATTGGGTTATGTCTTGTCTGTCCCAGCCCAAGTGACCGGTTTTCCACTGCAAACTCCTCACTGTCCGACTTCCAACATTATGGTTGTGCTGTTAGGTTTGTGGTTTTCTTTAAACATCTTACTAGCTTAAGGACAAGGATGGGACACTGGAGCAAGGAATGGGTCCCAAAGAAGAAAATTCTCAGGCAGTCAGGGAGGAGGTCACCCCCTCAGTGTGGCAGAGGTCCTGCTCAACCAACATGTCACTTCCTCTGAAAACACTACCTAAATGCAGCCCCGTGGCCCTCTATTCCTGTGGCCCAAGGACTTATGAAGACAGGAGCATGGACAACAGAGGGACAGCTGACGATGACTGTTGATGTGGTACAACCACAGGAAGGCCACCTAGGCTGTCTCCACCTGTATCTTAGCCTCCGGGAGCTGATCTCAAGTTCATTTCATGTGACACTTGTGGCAATGCCCTGGAAGGAGCACTAAACTTGAGTGGAAGGGCACCCTGCCTTTCTCCCCATTTCCTGCTCACTTGTCTGGTGGATCCAGCAGCTGGTCCAGCTCTGAGCAAAACTGCTGCAGAGATGAATCTTGTCAACAGTCACCAGGCTCCCTTCCCAGCCAGACTGCTATCATGGGGGCTGTTTGCTCTCCTGGCTCCACTCACATCTGCTCTCGTGAGCCCGGCCATTTACCATTTAGTTTCAAATTTACATTCAGGTATCCCTGTGCCTGCGGGCATGCACTTCAGGATTATACCTGGTCGTACAATGCAAAGTTTTCATCTGCCTATGGGAAACTTCAGGCATCCACAGCCGACTGAGCACAACTTGAGAGGAGGTTAGAGGTCCTCCTAGATCCCTCAATATCAATGAAGCAGGCAGTCAGGTGATGGGGGTGGCCAACAGGTAGCTAAACCATGATGGTATCCAAATGGGCTTCCCTGGTGGCTCAGACGGTAAAGAGTCTGCCTGCAATGCAGAAAACCCGGGTTTGATCCCTGGGTTAGGAAGATCCCTTGGAGAAGAAAATGGTAACCCACCCCAGTATTCTTGCCTGGAGAATCCCATGGACAGAGGAGCCTGGCAGGCTATAGTCCATGGGATTGCAAAGAGTAAGGCACAACTGAGCAAATTTACTTCCTGCTACTGCTAAGTCACTTCAGTCGTGTCCAACTCTGTATGACCCCATAGACGGCAACCCACCAGGCTTCACCGTCCCTGGGATTCTCCAGGCAAGAACACTGGAGTGGGTTGCCATTTCCTTCTCCAATGCATGAAAGTGAAAAGTGAAAGTGAAGTCACTCAGTTGTGTCCTTCTCTGACTGCAGCCTACCAGGCTCCTCCGTCCATGGAGTTTTCCAGGCAAGAGTACTGGAGTGGGGTGCCATTCACTTCCTAGATCCCACAATATCAATGAAACAGGCAGTCAGGTGATGGGGGTGGCCAGCAGGCAGCTAAGCCATGATAGGAACCAAATGGAAAGGCAACACCAGTTAATTCAGGTTTCCAGGAAGGGAGCTGGTAAACTCCCACAAACATGGAAATATGAAAACACTTCTCAAGGGCACCGAGATCTCACTGCTGTGTGTGCATGTAGATTGCAATGTATCATGGGAAGCTGGGACATTCACAGCTTCAGTCAGCCCAAATTACGAAACCAAATGACTCAAGACAACATCATACTATTCCCTGGAAAAGAGTAATTCATTCTAGTGCAGAAGAAGAAGGGGGTGACAGAGGATGAGATGGTTGGATGGCATCACCGACTCAAGGGACATGAGTTTGAGCAAACTCTGGGAGATAGTGAAGGACAGAGAAGGTTGGTGTATTGCAGTCCGTGGGGTTGCAAAGAGTCAGACACGACTAAGCGACTGAACAACAACAACAAACATAAAATCTGAATGTTTTACCTTTACAAGAGGTTTCCTGCTTCAGAAAATACACATAATACATCCTTGCTTTAAATATATGATTTTTCTCAAAATAACTTTTTCTTTACTAAGTGAATTGTGACCCAATATTTAGATTATTGCGGCCACCAAATTATTAGTCTGCCCCAAATCCCCACATCTCGTCTCAGTGTGGACTCAGGTACCAGCTACTGCTGGGACTTCAGGAGTCTGGGCCTGCCATCCAAGCTGTTCATTGTTCTTCTAAGTGAAGGGGCAGGAAGAGAGCTGACCAATCCAGAGTGAAAGTGTTACTCATTCCCCGCCTCTTCCAGTCTGGGCTCCAGCTGCCAGCCCTCCAGCTTGAGAAGGTGAGTTGATTAGTTCTGATTATTGGCTAAAGCAGGAGGCTTCCAGTTAATTCAAACAAGCCCTCAGCTGGCAGCACCAGGCACTGCAGTTAGGAGTCCCAGCCGGCGCAGGCAGGCAGGCAGCCCAGATCCTCGCAAGGGGATTTATTTATGGTCCTGGAAGGGGGGTGGGGGGAGAAACCTATGCTGGCTCAGCCTCCCCCTGTTTACTTGTGCAACCCCTGCCTCCGGACACAGCAGTTTCCTCACCTTCCTCTCCAGCTCGAAGCCCCAAGCAAAGCCATCATCACCCATATACACATCTCCAGGGGATTCTGCCTATCTGTGCAACTAGTTTATCCTTCAAGACTTGACCTTCCTCCTGCCCCCACCCTCTAGCTCTTTCCAGTCTGGTCTCCACATGTTCCTCGGGCTTTGCTCTCATTATTAAGGCAGAATGGGCAAAACTGCCCCCACCCCTGCCCCTCAGCGGTCCCATTAGCCCCCACACCCGCACCCCAGTGTTTCCAGCTTCTGGAAGACTGGGTTGGACTCCAGCTGTCCAGTAAGGGGGTGCCGCCAGGCACAGGTCCCCAGCCTCTCTCCCAGAAGTCACTGGAACGCAGAAGGTAAACCCTGAACTTTTGCCCCGGAGTTTCCCTGAGTTTCAGACCTCCTAAAATAAATTCCATGGCTGGACCTGATACTAAAGCAGTCAGAGTTCTCCGCAGAGAGACGCTGCCAAAAAAATCCCCGTCCCTGTACACCTGGGCTCCGCTGCGTCCTTTTCACCCTATATACACCCCTCAACCGGCCCCTGCCCTCGCCGTCACTCTTTCTGAATCAGCTGACCACTTGGTCTTCGCTCCTCTGGGGTTTAGTTCCGTGGTGCCTTTCCCCTCGCCGCCCCAACCGGACGCATTGAGGATTTTAGGCCGGAGTCGGACCCCTTAAGGACAACTCGGACCTCTTACAGACACCTCCTGTCCTGGCAGGGGACCAGCTGGCTTTCCCTCTCTCCGGTGGTGAGAAGAGCAGAAGGGGTCGGCGTCCCACCCACCCCCAGACACACAAAAAAGCAGGTGAGGTGGGCGCACAGTACAGCGCCTCTCACCCACCTCCCCCGCGCCACCCCGGAAAAAAAAAAAAACAATCCCGCACCAATGCGGCTTTCGAAGGGCCCCACCTCGGCTCGACTCTTGAGGCTGCTTCGCTTGGGTCGGAGCAGGACATCCTTGAAGTCTAGCTTGAGGTCCGCATCTATGCGGGGCATGGTGCGGGCAGCGCGCTCGGGCCAGCGCGGCTGGAGCCCGCAGCTCCTTCCTGCAGTACAGGCGGCGCGGGACGCTAGCAGCGGGGTTTGCGGGGAGCCGGGAAGGTTAGGACGGGCGGGGCGGGGCTCCGGCGGGTAGGGCGGGGCCTCCGTTGGGAGGGGCGGGGCTCCGGCGGGCGGGGGCGGTGCCGCGGGAGCGTGAGGGTGGGAGACTGTGCCGCGGCGGGTGCTCTGCCCGCGCGCACGCGGCCCCCTTAAGGCCTCGGGCCGCCCCCAGCCGCTCTCGGCCTTGCCCCGCGCTCCGGAGGCCCCGCCCCCAACGGCGGCGGCCGAGGTAAAGAGCGGATCCGGGGACTGACGCGGTGCGGACAGACCAGATGGACGCTAGGAAGTCCGCTCGTGTGACACTTCTAGCCGCTGCCCGCCCCTGTTTACGGGCGTGCTCACTGCGGTGACCAAAGTATGTGTGTGGGGGGAGGAGGAGTGCACACCGTCTCGTCTGTCACCGAGGTCCCCTGTAGGGAGGAGACTTGGCCTGTGACCCCCTCACCCACGGAAAAGTCCACTCCTTGAAAGGCTTCCCTTCTTTCCTTTCAAGCCCCGTGTGCCCGTCAGGTGCTGAGTCACACCTCTCACATGCCAAAACCGAAGAAACCCTTGGGAAGGTGGAGAGAATTGGGAAAAGAGAGTGGGCAGGTGACTCTAGCCGTGGTGGACTTGTTGAGGCAATCTTTGTGTTCCCTTTGGATTTCACGAGTTTGTATTAAAAAAAAGCGTGACGTCTGTAGTCGGCGGAGATCCTGAGATTCTAGGGACCTTAGTCCTCCTGAGAATGAGTGATGTCAGTTTATTTTTAGTCCACTTGTTGACCACGCTGAGCCGTCATTATGCATTAGGAATGTGCTTAAGTGCCCGCCCTGCACCTGCTCATTCGCTTGCACAACAGCCCAAGGAAGAAGGAGCCGGTTTGCAGATACGGAACTTGAGGACATATAAAGGAAATGACTTGCCCAAGGTTATAGTAAAGTTAAATAGAAATCTCTCAGTCCTTAAAACTTATTACAACCTTAGCTAAAGCTGCTTTTGTCTTGGAACCTCTCTCTGCCTGGGTTCAAAACCTGACCCCACCACATGCTAGCTGGATGACCATGGGGAAGCCACTTAATTTATCTAAACCTGTTTTCTCATAAGTTAGATGAAAAACATTTAACGCTATCCTCTCCCACGTTTGGGAGAGAATTAAATTGTTTGTTCTTGTGGGTTTCCCATAATTAATACATGGGAACTGTTTATTTAGGGTCACATGTAGCATTATGTGCTTTTTGCTTTGCATCCTTAACTAGATTGCTAACCGCGCAAAAGCAACTTTCATTTTCTTTCACTTGTCTGCAGGCTTGACCTGTTCTCAGGGAACTCATATTTGGTACAACTGACCATAAAGAAACATCACAATGTTCATTTAACACAAATGTCTGCAAATGATAAAGTTCTCAGCCCATCACATTTGCAGCATAGGAAGTTCCTGAACTTTCATGAAAGGAAATGAAAGTTATCAGGGAGAGAGTGAAAATCACCACAATTAGCTGGACAGGCTAAATATTTATGACCCTTATGGAATCATTTGTTGGGAGCCAGCCAGATGGGCTGCTTATTTTCAAAGTCTTAAGTTAATTCTGATCTTAATTCTGATCTTAAGTTCCTAACTAAAAACAAGGTAAAATGTAATTATTTATGGTATGGTTATTTGAAAATGATACTCCCAGCAGGGAAGAGAAACTAAGCTTATGAAGGATCTGCCTGGGGTTACAGTAACAGGGGTGAATGTGTGCTTTATACTTGTTATTACCTACCACATCTTACTCAGACGGTAAAGCGTCTGCCTACAATGCAGGAGACCTGGGTTTGATCCCTGGGTTTGATCCCTGGGTCGGGATGATCCCAGGGAGAAGGAAATGGCAGCCCACTCCAATATTCTTGCCTGGAAAATCCTATGGATGGAGGAGCCTGGTAGGCTACAGTCCATGGGGTCGCAAAGAGTAGGGCACAAATGAGCAACTTTACTTTGACATCTTAAAGGAAAAGCCTCCTTTGGATGACCTTGCTGATTAACTAGGAAGGTACCTCTCCTCTTGGTCTCTTGCCCACTCCCTTTCTATAGGATAGAGACAGAAGCCCACTTTGTGCATTCCATTTCCTTTCCTTGTGGAATGTTCCATCATACCTTTCCTCTTCCCAGGCACAAAATCATGTTCCAGGGGTCTTAGCTAAGAACTCAGAAGGGCAGAGGAACAATTGTTTCTTCTCTCAAATTTGTTATTTTAAGTTACAGTCTAACGAAGTCTGTATGCAGAGTTGAAATAGGAGAACATAAGGTTCAATCTATTTATGATTTGAATGTAATAGATTTACAAGGTATTTAAATACAGGGGAAGATTTGACTTAATTGAAGCACTAAAAGGAAAATGAATATATTAAATATGCGGTATAACATGTTTATAGAAATTTAATTACATTTATGAACAGGACTAAACACTTTCAAAGGCTTCTTGATGGTAAAATTTCCTAACTTTATAAAAAGATGATTAGGAACCTAACTTTGAAAAGTTAAAGAATTTGAGGTTTTAAAAGTGCAACTTCGGGGGGCGGGGGTAGGTTTAGCAGTTGTCTTCATTTCTATTGGTGTATAACAAATTATCAAAAAAAAATTTAGCAGTTTTAAAAACACGATTTCTATAGGTCAGAAGTTTGTGTCTGGCTTAGTCAGTTCCTTTACTTCAATCTTTTATCAGACTACAATCCAGGTGTTAGCCAGAACTGTGATCTTATAAGAACCTCAACTGGGGAAAGACCTGCTTTCAAACTTTCTCAGATTGTTGTGAGAATGCATTTCCTGCAGCTCCGAAACTGAGGATTTCAGTCTTTCAGAGGTCTTTCTCTGTTCCTGCTCATACTCATTCACTCAGTCATGTCCAACTCTTTGTGACCCCATGGACTGTAGCCTGCCAGGCTCCTGTCCGTGGGATTCTCCAGGCAAGAATACTGGAGTGGATTGCCATTTCCTCTTCCATGGGATTTTCCCTACCCAGGGATGGAACCCACGTCTCTTGTGTCTCTTGCACTGGCAAGTGGATTCTTTACCAGTAGCTCCACTTGGGAAGCCCCTCTGCTCCTCGCAGCTGCTTGCAGATCCTTGCCATATAGGTTTCTCCAACATGCCCACGTATTTCCTAAAAGCATGCTTCCTCAAAGCTGGCAATAGAATTTGAGTTTACTAGCCAGATGAGTCCTGTCTGTGTGTGCGCGCGTGTGTGCTAAGCTGCTTCAGTTGTGTCCAACTCTTTGCAACCCTATGGACTATAGACCACCGTGACAGCTCCTCTGTCCATGGGATTCTCCAGGCAAGAATACTGGAATGGGTTGCCATGCCCTCCTCCAGGGGATCTTCCTGACCAAGGGATTGAACCCATGTCTCTTATGTCTCCTGCATTGGCAGGTTGGTTCTTTACCGCTAGAGCCACCTGGGAAGACCAGAGTCCTCTTCAACAAAGTGTAATCACTAATGTCTCATTACTTTGCTATATTCTGTTAGAAAGAAGCTCAGGTCCTGTCCACACTCAACAAAGAGAATATTAAAAGGGCATGAGCTCCGGGAGGTGGGGAGCATGGAGGAAACTCTAGGGCCTGTCATAGCTGTTTTTCTACTTTTTTTTCCCCCATCCCAGGATTCAAACCAGAATTTTGAACTGTATTTCATTTAGTTCTCGGCACCAAGAGCATCCTTAGTCTCCTCCAATCTGAGACAATTTCTCAGGTTTTCCTTATCATTCATGACCTTGACACTTCTGAAGAGAATTGGTCATAGATTTTCTCCCTCAGTTTGGGTTTACCTGATGTTTTCTTAATATAAGACTTGGGTTAGGATGTGTATGCGTATGTGAAGAATACCACAGACGTGAAGCACTCATCTCATTGTATTATGTCAGGGGCTCATGGTATTAATGTGATTTGTTACTGGTGATGTGGAAGTCGATGACTTTGATAAGGTCGTGTCTGCCAGGTTTCTGTACTGTAAAGTGATCCTTTTCCATTCTCCACGTTCTTTTCGAAGCGAGTTACTAAGCCAGTCTACGCTCAGGCAGAGGGGATTTAGCTCCACCTCTTAGAGGGAAGGGTTACCCTGGGTCGGGAAGATCCCCTGGAGAAGGAAATGGTAACCCACTCCAGTATTCTTGCCTGGAGAATCCCATGGACAGAGGAAGCCTGGTAGGCTACAGTCCACGGGGTTGCAAAGAGTCAGACACGACTGAGCGACTTCACTTCACTTGGAGGGAAGAGTGTCAAAAAAATTCATGATGTATGTTAATGTGCTATGCTCACTCATGTCTGACTCTTTGCGACCCCACGGACTGGGACCCATCAGGCTCCTCTGTCCATGGGATTTCCCAGGTGTGAATACTGGAATGAGTTGCCATTTCCTTCTCCAGAGAATCTTCCTGACCCAGGGATCAAACTCGTGTCTCTTGCATCTCCTGCGTTCTTTACCACTAGTACCACCTGGGAAGTCCTTAATACTGCTCAGTAATTAGTAAATAAATTTGGGGAGATATTTTGAGGCTGTACAACTATCCTATTTCTCATTGAAGCTTCTATTAATTTTAGCATTCATGATTGAAAATTTTTTACTATTTGTTTTTCTTCTCCTCTACTAATATGAAAGTTATATTCTCTATTTCTGTTATGTTTTTAAAAAGTCTTTATTAAATGTGTTTGGAACCCACACCCCCTGCACTGGAAGTCAAAGTCTTAACCACGGGACCACCAGGAAGTCTCTGTTTCTATTTTTTTATTCAGTTCCTAGGAACTATAACATGTGTCATATCTTTTTGCCTTTTCATACTGTCTTAAAACTCAACATTCAAAAAACTAAGACATGGCATCCAGTCCCATCACTTCATGGCAAATAGATGGGGAAACAATGGAAACAGTAACAGGCATTATTTTCTTGGGCTCCAAAATCGCTGCAAATGATGAATGTAGTCATGAAATCAAAAGACGTTTGCTCCTTGAAGGAAAAGGTATGACCAACCTAGACAGCATATTAAAAAGCAGAGACTTTACTTTGCTGACAAAGGTCTGTCTAGTCAAAGCTATGGTTTTTCCAGTAGTCATGATGTGAGAGTTGGACTGTACACAAAGCTGAGTGCCTAAGAACTGATGCTTTTGAACTGTGGTGTTGGAGAAGACGCTTCACAGTCCCTTGGACTGCAAGGAGCTCAAACCATTTAATCCTAAAGGAAATCAGTCCTGAATATTCATTGGAAGGACTGATGTTGAAGCTGAAACTCCAATATTTTGGCCATCTGTTGCGAAGAACTGACTCATTGGAAAAGACCTTGACGCTGAAAAAGAGGGCAGGAAGAGAAGGGGATGACAGAGGATGAGATGGTTGGATGGCACTACTGAGTCGACAGACATGAGTTTGACAAGCTCTGAGAGTTGGTGATGGACAGAGAATCCTGTCGTGCTGCAGTCCATGGGGTCACAAAAAGTCGGACACGACTGAGTGACTGAACTGAACTGAATAACGTGTATTTGGCTTATTAAGTTCTTAAATTATTAAAATCTTTACCCCATCCCCAAATAGTACAAAGATTGCAAAACACTCCAAGTCCATTCATCACATTCCTGACTTACATGCTATTTTTAGCACAATATTTTGAGTCTCTTTGTTATTAATATTTATTTATTTTACCCCAGTAGATAATGTCATTTTTAAATCACTAATTAGTTTCACCCATGTTACCACTTTAATCTTTTTGATCTCAGGTCTGCTAGCTGGGATGGATGTCTAATTCTGAAGACTATTCTTTAGGATTCTTTTATTTTTTTTAGTGAAGTTTTCCTTGTGATGAACTCTCAGTTTTTGTTTGTCTGCACATGTCTTTATTTTGTCCTCATTTTTGAATAATATTTTTTTCAGCTATAGAATTCTAGATTGCTAGTTACTTTCATCAGCACACTGATAATCTTTCTCTGAGAAGTGCCTTTTGGTGTCCATTATTGCTGTGAAGGAGTCAGTTGTAAATCTACCTGTACATCCTTTAACGGAGGCAGTACTGTATTGAAGCTATAATGGCTCAGGCATTTCCCCCCTTTGCTTTGTTGTTTTTTCTATTCTGCTCAACAGTCAAACAGCCCTCTTTTCACTCAGCTGGGCAGTGGGGAGAAGCTGGGAGCTGAATGTAGATCCCCTTCATCCTAACACTGAAGATTTAGGGTTCCCCTTTGGGGGGGTCCCCATCTTGTGTGGGCAGGGTCTACTATCAGACCCTCTTCCTTGCATGAGACCTGAGCTCTGACAGTTCACTTTCCCCTGACACAGATACTGAACCGAAGCAGAGGTGAGGGGTGTCAGCAGATGCTCCAATAATGTGTTTACCTCTACAGATACTGATGTCTGGCTGAACACTAGCCCATGAGCTTCCCAGTGTCTTCAATTCTACAATGCTGAACAGGCTTCAAGTTGTTGTGAAGTCTTATATTTTTCACTATTTTTAGAGGGAGGGTTGATCTGTATGACCTAGTCCATCGTTAACCAGCAATTAGAACCTGACAATGGTCGCTCAATCACTAAAGTTTAGGGTTTCCCTCATGGCTCAGTGGTAAAGAATCTGCCTGCCAATACAGGAGACACAGGTTCAATCCCTGGTCTGGGAAGATCCCACATACTGCCACAACTTCTGAGCTGGTGCTCTAGCGCCTGGGAGCCGCGACTTCTGAAGCTGGCATGCCCTGTAGCCTGTGCTCGTCGATAAGAGAAGGCCCTGCAAGGAGATGCCTGCACACTACAAACAGCAGCCCCCGCTGCAGCTAGAAGAAGCCCACTGCAGTGACAAAGACTCAGCACATCCAAAAATAAATCATTTTTAAAAAGCACTAAGGCTTATGGATTAACAGTGACTGGGCCAGCTGTCATTTGTCAGACACAAGTTTGAAGGAATCACGTTTGGTAAAGTATGGCCACAGTCCTTTCCATTTCTAAAGTGATTACTTTCCACCTGCCCTTCTGCTAAACCCTTGCGGTGCATTGTCTCCGTGGATTATGGAAACAAAGCTATGAAATACAGTCTGTTTTTATTCCCATTTAAAGGTTGAAGAAACAAGGCAAAATAGAGCTGTTTAAACTAGGACCTGCCTGACTTCAGACTTCCGCTAGGCAAACAGTCTTACCTATAAAAAAACAAAAATCCTTGTTGAATTGGATAGAGTTCAGTTCAGTTCAGTCACTCAGTCGTGTCTGACTCTTTGCGGCCCCATGAACCACAGCATGCCAGGCCTCCCTGTCTATCACCAACTTCCGGAGCGCACCCAAACTCATGTTCATTGAGTTGGTGTTGCCATCTAACCATCTCATCCTCTGTTGTCCCCTTCTCCTCCTGCCCTCAATCTTTCCCAGCATCAGGGTCTTTTCCAGTGAGTCAGCTCTTCATATCAGGTGGCCAAAGTATTGGAGTTTCAGCTTCAACATCAGTCCTTCTAATGAACACCCAGGACTGATTTCCTTTAAGATGGACTGGTTGGATCTCTTTGCAGTCCAAGGGACTCTCAAGAGTCTTCTCCAACACCACAGTTCAAAAGCATCAATTCTTCGGTGCTCAGCTTTCTTCACAGTCCAACTCTTACAGCCATACATGACCACTGGAAAAACCATAGCCTTGACTAGACGGACCTTTGTTGGCAAAGTAATGTCTCTGCTTTTGAATATGCTATCTAGGTTGGTCATAACTTTCCTTCCAAGGAGTAAGCGTCTTTTAATTTCATGGCTGCAGTCACCATCTGCAGTGATTTTGGAGCCCCAAAAAATAAAGTCTGACACTGTTTCCACTGTTTCCCCATCTATTTCCCATGAAGTGATGGGACCGGGTGCCATGATCTTTGTTTTCTGAATGTTGAGCTTTAAGACAACTTTTTCACTCTCCACTTTCACTTTCATCAAGAGGGTCTTTAGTTCTTCTTCACTTTCTGCCATAAGGGTGGTGTCATCTGCATATCTGAGGTTATTGATATTTCTCCCAGCAATATTGATTCCAGCTTGTGCTTCATCCAGCGTTTCTCATGATGTACTCTGCATATAAGTTAAATAAGCAGGGTGGCAATATACAGCCTTGACATACTCCTTTTCCTATTTGGAACCAGTCTGTTGTTCCATGACCAGTTCTAACTGTTGCTTTCTGATCTGAATACAGGTTTCTCAAGAGAGACTCCATTAATTAAAAATATATCTTGGAGACATTCAGTTGAGTTCAGTTCAGTTCAGTCGCTCAGTCGTGTCCAACTCTTTTCGACCCCATGAATCGCAGCACGCCAGGCCTCCCTGTCCATCATCAACTCCCAGAGTTCACTCAGACTCACGTCCATCGAATCAGTGATGCCATCCAGCCATCTCATCCTCTGTCGTCCCCTTCTCCTCCTGTTCCCAATCCCTCCCAGCGTCAGTCTTTTCCAGCGAGTCAACTCTTTGCATGAGGTGGCCAAAGTACTGGAGTTTCAGCTTCAGCATCATTCCTTCCAAAGAAATCCCAAGGCTGATCTCCTTCAGAATGGACTGGTTGGATCTCTTTGCAGTCCAAGGGACTCTCAAGAGTCTTCTCCAACACCACAGTTCAAAAGCATCAATTCTTCGACGCTCAGCCTTCTTCACAGTCCAACATTCACATCCATACATGACCACAGGAAAAACCATAGCTTTGACTAGACGGACCTTTGTTGGCAAAGTAATGTCTCTGCTTTTGAATATGCTATCTAGGTTGGTCATAACTTTCCTTCCAAGGAGTAAGCGTCTTTTAATTTCATGGCTGCAGTCAACATCTGCAGTGATTTTGGAGCCCCAAAAATAAAGTCTGACACTGTTTCCACTGTTTCCCCATCTATTTCCCATGAAGTGATGGGACCGGATGCCGTGATCTTCGTTTTCTGAATGCTGAGCTTTAAGCCAACTTTTTCACTCTCCACTTTCACTTTCATCAAGAGGCCTTTTAGTTCCTCTTCACTTTCTGCCATAAGGGTGGTGTCATCTGCATATCTGAGATTACTGATATTTCTCCTGGCAATCTTGATTCCAGCTTGTGTTTCTTCCAGTCCAGCGTTTCTCATGATGTACTCTGCATATAAGTTAAATAAGCAGAGTGACAATATACAGCCTTGACATACTCCTTTTCCTATTCGGAACCAGTCTGTTGTTCCTTCCCACCTATTAGGATGGATATTATTTTAAAAATATAAAGTGTTGACAAAGGTGTAGAGAAATTGGAACACTTAGTTCTTGCTGGTGGGAATGTAAAATGGTGAGGGTGCAGTGGGAAACAATTGGGCAGTTCCTCAAAAAGCTAAACACAGAATTACCATACGATCCAGCAATTCCAGCTCTGGGTATATACACCAAGCACTGAAAGTAGGGACTCAGACAGACACTTGAACATCAGTGTTCATAGTAGCATTATTCACAGTAGCCAAAAGATGGAAATATGTAACTTGTCCATGGATGAGTGAATAAACAAAATGTGGTATATTCATACAATGAAATAGTATCCAACGTTTAAAAAAGAACGGAATTCTGATACATTCTTTAACATAAATGAACCTTGACTATATTATGCTAAGTGAAATAAGCCCATCTCAAAAGGAAAAATCTTGTAAGATTCCACTTATAGGAGGAATCTACACAAACTCACAGACACAGAAAGTAGAAGGGAGGTTACCAGGGGCTGGGAGGAGGGGAATTAGGGTTTGATGGGTACATACAGAGTTTCTGCTTGGGTGATGAAAATTTCCTGGAGATAGTACTGATGGTTGCATGACATTATAAATGTTCATAATGTTACCAAACTGCACATTTTAACATGGTTAAAATGGTAAATTTTGTGTTATGTGTATTTTACCACAGTAAAAAGTCACCAAAATGTAAATGCAGTAAATCATGTTTTATTTTTTTTAAGTAGTTTGTTGATATAAAATATTTCATTCCCCCCACCCCACGATATTTTACCTTAATTCAGTACTTCTAAAGCAATGTCATTTGGGGTTATGGAAAAACATGGTCCCAATCCTAAAACCATTTACTGAGAAATGGTCTATGTAGGTTTTCCAAATTCTGATTGGAACTCAATTAAAGTATACTCAATTCTCGTGGATTTGAAATGGCACACCAAAAAAAAAAAAAATCTACTCAAAAGGATATATAGATCAGGGTATTAAGGAGAGAGGAAAATTTTATTGAGAGAATAATAAAAGCCAGTGTAAATTCATCACATAGAAATGCATTACATGGTCTTAAGCTAAAAAAAGTTCTCCAAATATGGCATTCCGATTTCTAGGATCAAAATGTAGCTACAGTATTCAATGTCCATAAATATGAAAACAAAGTCCCAGATTCTTCCTGTTCCTGAACTGAGATTTAAAAGGCATTTTTCTCATGGGTCTCTGCTAAGAGAACTTTGCGTGATGGAAATGTGAGAATGTCCCATGATTTTTTTCTTATGACATTTGCCTGTATAGGTAAACCCATAGCAATAATTCAAGGGAAGAAATTCTGTAGGTAAAAGATTATGTTATATAGCTCAACAAATATTTCTTGACTCACTAAGCTGTTTGCATAAATATGACAAATTCTCAACCTATCCTCAAAGATTTCATCCAGGAACCAGGGTAGAATCCAGTGACTAAGAAAGAGCCAGTGCTATTTACAGGGCTTGCAAACTTCTGCCTCACCTGAACTTCGCCTGTCTGGTTTAACCAGCACAGTGTTTTGGGGTTTTTTTGTTTGTTTGTTTTGCTTTTATTTATTTTCTTTCTTTCAATTGAAAGTGCCTGTTGTTAGCAGATGATACATTTTCTGACTCAGAGCAGATCCCACCAATTTCCACCATATGACCCCCAGCCTGATTTATGTATTTATTTTGCTTGCCTGACCTTTGCAGACATTTATTTGCAATGTTCGAATGACTTCACACCTGTTAATTATTGCTGTAAAAAAATACACCCTGGCTTTTACTGTTATTACTCAGCTGATTAGGGTTATTCTGCTTCATCACGTTGAGGATCTCACTGGGGTTTGTGTGATACAAAGCGAACGGTCAGTGACCTTTCAGCATCACGTTTGGCTTGAGATTTTTTTTATTTCAGTGTTCCAGACCTTAGGGTCTTCTCATAGGAGATATGCTTTTCTCTTTCTCATTGACCATTACTATAAGAAGCTGGGCTTAAATAAAAGTGTCCAACTTCCCCCCTCTCCCATGGCCTTTGTCCTCATTAGCTACGTGTTTGTGATGATAATGACAATCTCATTCCACAGCTACTGATTCATTGAATTTATAGGACACCATTCTCCAATGCTGCTAAGAAACTTTAAACAAAAGGCCATCTAATTTGATTTCTACTTCTAGAATGTGTCTCTGGGGTTTGTAACAGAACCCAGGAGCACCAGAGAGCTATTTTAGGCAGAACCGTGCCTTGGAGGGAGAGCAAACAGAATGACAAAGGTTCTAAGTGTGTAACACAAGTATGTGACACATCTTTGGTACACCGTGTAAAACATTTTAGGATCTCTTCAAATAAAAGGTGCTGTTAAGTCTCGGTGAGGAGGACTTTCAGCTGAGTTGCATGGAGACTGGATGATTGTATTACCTCAGTTTTTTTCAATGCTGTGTCCTAGGTGAATACCCAGGCTCTCCTCATTTTTAAAACGTTGTTTAGTGTTCTTCCCAGCTTTGACGAAAGGAGAACATCACCTAATTTCTAACATCTGCTATCAGCTGGCTACCAAGATGGCTACATTCTTGTCTCCAGGACTAGGTGACCTGGGACATCAGTAAGAAGAATTAAGCTTCTCCTACAGCTGAGAAGCTGATAACTAATTTGCTTTTTTTTTCCCTTTTGTTGTTGTTCAGACACTCAATCGTGTCCAACTTTTTGCACCTCTGTGGACTGCATCATGCCAGACTTCCCTGTCCTTTACTATCTCCTGGAGATTGCTCAAGCTCATGTCCATGGAGTTGATGATGCCATCCAACCATCTTATCCTCTGTTGCCCCCTTCTCCTCCTGTTCTCAATCTTTCTAAGCATCAGGGTCTTTTCCAATGAGTCAGTTCTCCGCATTCAGTTCAGTTCAGTTCAATCGCTCAGTCGTGTCTGACTCTGTGACCCCATGAATCGCAGCACGCCAGGCCTCCCTGTCCATCACCAACTCCCGGAGTTCACTCAAACTCATGTCCATCGAGTCAGTGATGCCATCCAGCCATCTCATCCTCTGTCGTCCCCTTCTCCTCCTGCCCCCAATCCCTCCCAGCATCAGAGTCTTTTCCAATGAGTCAACTCTTCGCATGAGGTGGCCAAAGTACTGGAGTTTCAGCTTTAGCATCATCCCTTCCAAAGAAATCCCAGGGCTGATCTCCTTCAGAATGGACTGGTTGGATCTCCTTGCAGTCCAGGGGACTCTCAAGAGTCTTCTCCAACACCACAGTTCAAAAACATCAATTCTTCAGCACTCAGCTTTCTTCACAGTCCAACTCTCACATCCATACGTGACCACTGGAAAACCATAGCCTTGAGCAGACGGACCTTTGTTGGCAAAGGAATGTCTCTGCTTTTGAATATGCTATCTAGGTTGGTCATAACTTTCCTTCCAAGGAGTAAGCATCTTTTAATTTCATGGCTGCAGTCACCATCTGCCGTGATTTTGGAGCCCCCCAAAATAAAGTCTGACACTGTTTCCACTGTTTCCCCATGTCAGCAGTGGCCACAGGGCTAGAATGAGAGAGTCATTTCCTAGGCAGGTTGATAGGGAGTCTAGGGGTCCCCAAGAAGAGAGGGGTCTGGAATTCTCAAGGAGGAAGAAAGGACAAACTTTTTTTCTTTCTCCACATTCCTTAGGATTATATACCAATAATGTATCCTGCCTAAGGACAGTCTTTGGATTCAACCTTCTGTTATCTTAAAATGTTAATTATGGGAGTAGACCTGGTTTTTACAAGGATGTATCTTGCCTGAGGACAGTGTTATCTTAAAATGTAAATTATGGGAGTAGGTCTGATGAGGTCTTTACAACCTCCAGATATTCTTTGGATTATATAACTTCATTGTTAACACTAGCAAGCGGGTACTCTTTCTGCCCCCTTCTGATGCCTATGTCAGAAGCTTTCTCTATCTCCTTTATACTTTAATAAAACTTTATTACACAAAAGCTCCGAGCGATGAAGCCTCGTCTCTGGCCCCGGATTGAATTCTTCTCCTCCGGGGGCCAAGAATCCTGGTGTGTATGCGTGATTCAACTACAACCTTTCAAGAAAAGGTCAGTTTTCATTCCAATCCCAAAGAGAGGCAATGCCAAAGAATGCTCAAACTACCACACAATTGAACACATCTCACACGCTAGTAAAGTAATGCTCAAAATGCTCCAAGCCAGGCTTCAGTAATATATGAACTGTGAACTTCCAGATGTTCAAGCTGGTTTTAGAAAAGGCAGAGGAATCAGAGATCAAATTGCCAACATCCGCTGGATCATCGAAAAAGCAAGAGAGTTCCAGAAAAACATCTATTTCTGCTTTATTGACTATGCCAAAGCCTTCGACTGTGTGGATCACAATAAACTGTGGAAAATTCTGAAAGAGATGGGAATACCAGACCACCTGACCTGCCTCTTGAGAAACCTGTATGCAGGTCAGGAAGCAACAGTTAGAACTGGATATGGAACAACAGACTGGTTCCAAATAGGAAAAGGAGTACATCAAGTCTGTATATTGTCACCGTGCTTATTTAACTTATATGCAGAGTACATCATGAGAAATGCTGGGCTGGAAGAAGCACAAGCTGGAATCAAGATTGCTGGGAGAAATTTCAATAACCTCAGATATGCAGATGACACCACCCTTATGGCAGAAAGTGAAGAGGAACTCAAAAGCCTCTTGATGAAAGTGAAAGAGGAGAGTGAAAAAGTTGGCTGAAAGCTCAACGTTCAAAAAACTCAGTTCTTCACATTAGGTGGTCAAAATATTGGAGCTTCAGCTTCAGCATCATCCTTCCGATGAATATTCAGGGTTGATTTCCTTTAGGATTGACTGGTTTGATCTCCTTGCTGTCCTAGGGATTTTTTTATTCCCTTGAAGTTATGAAAATTTGTAGAAAAACAATGGAGGGAGAGCAATCAAGGGGGAGCATTTCAGCACTCTTCTCATAGCACCCCCCCATCATACTTTTGATTTATTATAATTTTTATCTTTTTTTTTTTGGTCATGCCAAGTGGCATGTGGGATCTCAGCTCCCTGACCAGGAATTGAACCTGTACCTCCTGCATTAGATGCGCTGAGTTTTCACCACTGAACCACCATGGGAGTCCCATTATACTTTTTAAAGGGAAGGGGTCCTCTTTGAGAACAGAGAGCAGTAAGAAACCAAGAACTGAACTATTCTGGGCACCCTAAGCAGCAAAATTTTGTTTCTTCCAGTACCAGAGGGAGCAAACTCAAATCAAATCTATTCTTCTGGCTCTTCCCATAACCTTTTGGGTATCTAAATAATTAGGTTCTCTGGACTTTCCAAAACCAAGAGCTGACTTTCTTCCCTGTGTTTCTCTTGTCCTTGCAGGGCAGCAAGTTAAATAGGGTGGCAAGAAAAACAACCCCACACTCAGACCACAAAAAGCTAACTATCCACACAGCATCTGGCTTCTGCAGACATTTAATGAGACCATGATGTTCCCTCCTCCTGTGTTAATGAATGAAGACCTCAGCTCTCAGCTTCAGGCTGGTTTACATGCAGAATATACAAAATGAGGTGACGGCCACTCTTTTCTTCTACTTGGCTGCTGACCCTTAGCCCATTTTCTTCCTGAACTGAGCTGCCTTTATTTTGCTTCTACTGATTCATAAAATCTCTTTCCCCCTACCTATTATTCCTCAAGAGCTAAAAAGATCCCATTTTCAAGAATCAGTAAGATCTCCAAAAAATCAGAGTCTCTCTTCTCCTGTGTGTGTTCATATAGCTAACGTAATATTGGACATAATGTAGTTTGGCATGGAACAGCCCAGAGCAGTGCTAACTCAAGTTTCTCATTCTTCATCCAAACTGAATTCAGTTTATACCAGGGGTCACACACACCTGTGTGTGGCAGGGGCAGGCAGGAAATATAAATAAGTTACTGGTCCTGGTGTAACTCGTCATTTCCCGGCCACTTCTCATAAGCCTGGACAAGAATATAAATAAGGTTGAGGGGATTCTAGGGTGACTGTCAGTGTTTTTGGACAACCGCTGGTAAAGAATCCGCCTGCAATGTGGGAGACCTGGGTTCGATCCCTGGGTTGGGAAGATCCCCTGGAGAAGGGAAAGGCTACCCACTTCAGTATTCTGGCCTGAAGAATTCCATGGACTATACATGGGGTTGCAGAGTCGGACACGACTGAGCAACTTTCACTTTCACTTTTCAATGCTTTTGAAGAGAGTGGAAATGAGAAGACAAAAGAGCGTTTATCCACAGATCAAGTGGTTCTCCTGTGGGAACAATTTTACTTTCCCAGGGGATATTTGGCAATGTCTAGAGACCTTTGAAAGTGAAGTCGCTCAGTTGCGACCGACTTGTAGCGACCCCATGGAATGCAACCCACCAGGCTTCTCCAGAATCCCAGGGATGGCGGAGCCAGGTGGGCTGCTGTCTATGGGGTCGCACAGAGGCGGACACGACTGAAGCGACTTAGCAGCAGCAGCAGCAGCAGCAGCAGCAGCAGAGACCTTTGTGGTTGTCACAGCTGGGAAGGTGGGATGCTAGTGGCATGTAGTAGGTAGAGGCCCAGGGTGCTGCTTAATACTCTTCAACGTATAGGACAACCCCCATCACAGAGAATCACCCGACCTAAAATTTCATTAGTGCTGAGGTTTAGACACCCTGCCCTACATGGATACAGATTGTGGCCTTCAATTTCTTTTCCCACGTGTCCCTCCAAAACTATTCTCTATCATGTGTTTAAAATATTTATCTATTTGGCTGAACCAGGTCTTATTTGCAGCTCGTGGGATCTTCAGTCTTCATTGCAGTACATGGAATCTTTAGTTGTGGCGTGTAGTATCTAATCCCCTGACCAGAGATTGAACCTGGCCCTCCCCTGCCTGTATTAGGAACTCGGAGTCTTAGCAACTGGACCACCAGGGAAGTCCCTCTCTTGCATATTTTAACTGAAATCTAAAACTTTTCATCGTAAGTTTAGTTGAAAAAGATGTAGCTGCTAGCGTATTTCAAGTGTAAACATTATATTATTTTAAAACATATCAAATGAAAACAACACCGGGACTACTCAGGGTTTATCCTTATTCACTTGCAAAATACATGAAAAAACTCTGCTTTTAGAGTTGAAAATTCATATCGTTCCTTTTTGTCCTTGACTTCCTATTTCCATTCCATGTTCCCGACAGGAATTTATCCTAGTATAACCCATTTCAAGCTTCATGAAATGAATTGAATTGGGATAAAAGGCTTCTCTCGATCACCCCATTATGCTTCTCCATCAGAAAAATCTATATCTGCCACCGCAATTTATATTTTATTCTTTCCTGTGATTGTAATGATTTAATCACCTGTGTTTTCTTATGGGTTGAGTTATAACCTTTATTTGACACCACTGATCAGTTCAGTTCAGTTCAGTCGCTCAGTCATGTCCGACTCTTTTCCACCCCATGAACCACAGCACACCAGGCCTCCCTGTCCATCACCAACTCCGGGGTGGATTCCATGTCCATTGAGTCGATGATGCCACCCAACCATCTCATCCTCTGTCGTCCCCTTCTCCTCCTGCCCTCAATCTTTCCCAGCATCAGGGTCTTTTCCAGTGAGTCAGCTCTTCACATCAGGTGGCCAGAGTATTGGAGTTTCACCTTCAGCATCAGTCCTTCCAATGAACACCCAGGACTGATCTCCTTTAGGATGGACTGGTTGGATCTTCTTGCAGTCCAAGGGACCCCCAAGAGTCTTCTCCAACACCACAGTTCAAAAGCAACAATTCTTTGGCGCTCAGCTTTAGAGTCCAACTCTCGCATCCATACATGACCACTGGAAAAACCATAGCCTTGACTAGACGAACCTTTGTTGGCAAAATAATATCTCTGCTTTTGAATATGCTGTCTAGGTTGGTCATAACTTTCCTCCCAAGGAGTAAGCGTCTTTTAATTTCATGGCTGCAGTCACCATCTGCAGTGATTTTGGAGCCCAGAAAAATAAAGTCAGCCACTGTTTCCACTGTTTCCCCATCTATTTCCCATGAAGTGATGGGACCGGATGCCATGATCTTAGTTTTCTGAATGTTGAACTTTCAGCCAACTTTTTCACTCTTCTCTTTTACTTTCATCAAGAGGCTCTTTAGTTCTTCTTCACTTTCTGCCATAAGAGTGGTGTCATCTGCATATCTGAGGTTATCGATATTTCTCCCAGCAATCTTGATTCCAGCTTGTGCTTCCTCCAGGACAGCGTTTCTCATGATGTACTCACCACTGATCAAAACTACCTAAATAAATTATGTATATAAGTAATTTTAAGCATCAAAAGTAAAATAACATTAAGATGTACTTTTTATTAAAACCATCAGTCTGGACATTTCTCCAAAGGAGATATATAGATGGTGAACAGGCACAGGAAAAAATGTTCAACATTGCTGATTATTAGAGACATGTAAATCAAAACTACAACAAGATACCACCTCACACCAGTCAGAATGGCCGTCATCAAAAAATCAGCAAACAAATGGCTTCCCTAGTGGTCCAGTGGTTAAGACTCTGCACTTCCAGTTGAGAGGCTTGATCCCTGGGTCAGGAACTAAGATCCTCCCAAAAGATACATTGAAGTCCCAACTCCCAGAATTTATGACTGTGACCTTTATTCCCTTGGTTATAGGATCATTGCTGATATAATCAGGTTAAACTGAGGTCATTAGGCCCTAATCCATTGGAGTTGGTGAACTTAGAAGAAGAGAGACAGGGAAAATGCAGGGTGAGGATGGCTGCAGAGACTTTAGTGATACATCTCCAAGCCCAAGAATGCTGAGTGCTGATGCTGTCCTCAGACACGGAGAGTGAAGCTTGAGACACTGGAGGAGGCCAAGGCAACCCACTCCAGTATTCTTGCCTGGAGAATCCCATGGACAGAGGAGCCTGGAAGGCTATAGTCCAGAGAGTTTCGAAGAGTTGGACAGGACTGAAACAACTTAGCACCAGCCTCCAGGACTCTGAGAGAATACATTCCTGCTGTGTTTAGCCACCCTGTGTGTGGCACTTTGCCACGGCAACCCTAGCAAATGAATACAGAGAGTCTTGAAGACAACACACATGGAGAGGAGGGGGGAAGGAGGATGGGGTCAGCATACGGGGCCCTGAGCCCAAGAGCCTCCTTCACGTCTGCACTGGAGGTGGCTTGCTGACCTCACCCTGGCCCCAGGAACACATTATGAAGTGAAGATGATAAGAATCCTAGTTCACATTAGCTCCTGGCAGGAGTAACTGTGTTGGGGCACCCACAGCACTCTTTAAAATCCCTGGAGGACAAGTGACCTATGGTCATGACCACAGGGTGTCCTCCAAGTGCTAGAGGAACCGGTGGACTATGGCTCCTCTCATGTTATCTCCATGCATTTTGAGTCATTTGAGCAGTTGAATTGTGGCTCCCTGTTCAACAGGATCATTGGAAGGGTGATTGAAAACAAATTTACTTAACCTTTGCTTTCAGGTTTCAGTTTTTTCCTTTCTTCCTTGCCAGGGCTCTGAGGGTGGTACAGGTTACATGGTTGACATTTGCATGCATGTTGGAAAACCTGTCTATTTAGAATGAGAACCTTGGGCTGAGCCTACGTTAAGAGAAATTCCCTAGCAAGGAAATTGCCTAGTGAGACTATTTCTGGAGCAATTTTTTGCGATAATAATAGCATTTCCTTCCTGCAGGGGAGAGCCTCGGGCCATGCAGACTGAAGTGTTGTATTACAACTAAGACATGGGAATATCACATTGACCAAGGAAGTTTAAAAAAGTCAGTTGCCAGGTTGGGTGGGCAGGTGTGATAATGTCACAGTTGGGTGCTATGCTGGGTGGGACTGGGTTCCCTGAATGACACTGGGCACAAATAGGCCAAAGCACATGATAAGTAATAACTGGAAAAATCAGACACAAACAAGTGTTTTTAGTCTGTTCCTTTGCCCTCTCTGTGCCCAAACATGCTGCTGAGTGTTATGCATTGTCTCAGGCAGGGAGGAGGACCTGGGGCTGTGGAAAATCCATCTGGTCATAGTCAGAATTTATGACCAGATGTAGGAAGACGCCCACTGAAGCGGAGGCACCCTTCTAGGGCCTGGAGGTAGGCAAAGGTAGGCAAAGGTGGCAAGGTGGAGGGCTGATGCTCTGTGGGGGAAGTGCCTTTAGCAGCTGCATCAACCCAAGTTTTTCCTTCTTAAGTCATCAGTGATCCATACACAGCTTTCCTGAACACTAAGGAATTGTTATTAACAAAAATCCTTTAACTAAAGTAAACAAAGTTCTCTTCCCCAGGAAATCCCATGGACAGAAGGAGCCTCGTGGGCTACAGTCTGCGTGTGCCAAAGGTGCGTGTGTGCTTAGTCACTCAGTCGTGTCCAGCTCTTGTCAACCCCGTGGACTGCAGTCTGCCAGGTTCTTCTGCC
Source organism: Bos javanicus (assembly GCF_032452875.1). Classification (NCBI taxonomy): domain Eukaryota; kingdom Metazoa; phylum Chordata; class Mammalia; order Artiodactyla; family Bovidae; genus Bos; species Bos javanicus. The sequence goes on from NC_083890.1 coordinate 41,287,938, forward strand.
CATGGAATTCTCCAGGCAAGAATACTGCAGTGGGTGCCATTCCCTTCTCCAGGGGATCTTCCCAGGGATCGAGCCCTTGTTTTCTGCATTGCAGGCAATTCTTTGCTATCTGAGCCACCAGGGAAGTCTGGGCCACAGTCCCTGGGGTGGCAAAAGAGTCGGACACAACTTAGCAACTGAATAACAACAATGAAGTTATCTTAGATGTTTCAATACTGAAAATGACTTTGGAAAATTTCACCTTAAAACCACATATTGAAATCAGTTGCACAAACACACATTTCAAATTACAGTCAAAAGGCAAAATACCAAATATGCAGACACCTGCTTAACATAAGGGTGTTGACACTAGCGTTCCAATTCTCTTAAGCATTTCCATATTTAACTCTGAATCTCCCCAGGTTGCAAAACACTTATTTGTTCAAGGAAGATGGTTTCGCTACCAGTTAACTCAAGTTCTATACTTCGAGACATACAGCTGAAGGTCCCGGATTCTCATCTGGGACCCTGACAAAATGGGCATGGTTCTTGCTATTCCTATATGATTCCATAACAAGACAGCAGTGGTCACTCACCTGCTTCCTTGGGTTTAAATTATGCACCTGACCTAATTCTTTTGAGGAGTAGGCAGGAGGCCCCAGCTCCACCTCACGGGTAAACTTTTAGATAAGTGAACTTTCTTTTTTCCTAAAACCCTGGAAACCTTGAACATGATGGGACCCTACCATGTTTAAAGATCTCCAGGCCTCACAGAACCTTCTAGTTTTCCGTATTTAAAAACGAGATGATATAACCCTTTCAGACATTGAAACATTATCAATTAAATTTTGTATTTTTAGGTGTTTTTCACTCACTGGAAGTTATTACTTATGAAGCTAACTAACTGATATTCTCAGCAGTGGCCACAGGAGTAGAAAAGGTCGGTTTTCATTCCAATCCCAAAGAAAGGTAATGCCAAAGAATGCTCAAACTACCGCACAACTGCACTCATCTCACACACTAGTAAAGTCATGCTCAAAATTATCCAAGCCAGGCTTCAGCAATACGTGAACCGTGAACTTCCTGATGTTCAAGCTGGTTTTAGAAAAGGCAGAGGAACCAGAGATCAAATTGCCAACAACCGCTGTATCATGGAAAAAGCAAGAGAGTTCCAGAAAAACATCTATTTCTGCTGTATTGACTATGCCAAAGCCTTTGACTGTGTGGATCACAATAAAATGGAAAATTCTGAAAGAGATGTGAATACCAGACCACCTGATCTGCCTCTTGAGAAACCTGTATGCAGGTCAGGAAGCAACAGTTAGAACTGGACATGGAACAACAGACTGGTTCCAAATAGGAAAAGGAGTTCGTCAAGGCTGTATATTGTCACCCTGTTTATTTAACTTCTATGCAGAGTACATCATGAGAAACGCTGGGCTGGAAGAAGCACAAGCTGGAATCAAGATTGCCAGGAGAAATATCAATAACCTCAGATATGCAGATGACAGCACCCTTAGGGCAGAAAGTAAAGAGGAACTCAAAAGCCTCTTGATGAAAGTGAAAGTGGAGAGTGAAAAAGTTGGCTTAAAGCTCAACATTCAGAAAACGAAGATCATGGCATCCGGTCCCATCACTTCATGGGAAATAAATGGGGAAACAGTGGAAACAGTGTCAGACTTTATTTTTTTGGGCTCCAAAATCACTGCAGATGGTGATTGCAGCCATGAAATTAAAAGACGCTTACTCCTTGGAAGGAAAGTTATGACCAACCTAGACAGCATATTGAAAAGCAGAGACATTACTTTGCCAACAAAGGTTCGTCTAGTCAAGGCTATGGTTTTTCCAGTGGTCATGTATGGATGTGAGAGTTGGACTGTGAAGAAGGCTGAGCGCCGAAGAATTGATGCTTTTGAACTGTGGTGTTGGAGAAGACTCTTGAGAGTCCCCTGGACTGCAAGGAGATCCAACCAGTCCATTCTGAAGGAGATCAGCCCTGGGATTTCTTTGGAAGGAAAGATGCTAAAGCTGAAACTCCAGTACTTTGGCCACCTCATGTGAAGAGTTGACTCATTGGAAAAGACTCTGATGCTGGGAGGGATTGGGGGCAGGAGGGGAAGGGGACGACAGAGGATGAGATGGCTGGATGGCATCACTGACTCGATGGATGTGAGTCTGAGTGAACTCCAGGAGTTGGTGATGGACAGGGAGGCCTGGTGTGCTGCGATTCATGGAGTCGCAAAGAGTTGGACACGACTGAGCGACTGAACTGAACTGAACTGATATTCTCTATTAGCCAGACGATGCTTTTTAATGTTCAATTTTCCACATTTTGTATTCTTCATTGATTTAATAAATGAGCCAATAACAGCAACAAGGCTTAATAAAAATGCATCTATTCACCTGCTTATACAAATTTTTAAAATCCTGTTAATTCTCACTTTTTGCATCTCACTCTGGACCCCATGGCTTTCCAAATTTTAATGTATATCAGAGGGCACAGTCATTATTCTCTTTTTGAAGCTTAAATCATGTCAGCTTTGGCAAGTGAGGCCTTTTCAACACATTTTGTTGTCTAACAAATGATCTCTATTCTGGCCAACTTTTAAAATCTTTGAACTTAATGGAATCCTGAAATGTTTTTATAAACTTCCTGCCTCTTAAGGTCAGGCCACTCTTACAGATATTACCAATGGTAGCGAGCTGACTTTTGGATTTCTCTCACAGCTTTATCTGATTGATGAATTCTAGCTTTCAAGGTCACTCTGCTGACAGGACACACCTAGCTTTGAAACCCAGCATTGCCACTTGTTAACTGTTCCTGGGTAAGTTTTTCATCTGTTCTGAGCCTGTTTGCTCATGTAAATGCTCAGATAATACTGATACCCAGCTCAATGAGAGAATTAAGTAAGATAATGTATATATATTCTTTATCACTGTGCTTGGAACATATGATTTAATAAATAGTAGCCATAATAATATGTTATTTTTAATATTATTTTATGTAGACATGAACTCAGACTAATTAATGAGTAATGTGGATTTGTGTGTACATGTTAAAGACTAAACATATGTTGCAACCTAAGTGTCCATCAACAGATGAATGGATAAAGAAGATGTGGTATATAGATGTACAATGGAATACTACTCAGCCATTAAAAATAATGAAATAATGCCATCTGCAGCAAAATGGATGAATCAAGAGATTATCATACTAAGTAAGCCAGACAAAGACTAATGTGGATTCTAAAAAAATGACACATATGAACTTCTTTACAAAACAGAAGTAGACTCAGAAACGTAGAAAACAAACTTATGGTTACCTCAGGGCAGGAGGGGAGGGATGAATTAGGAATTCGGAATTAAAATATACATACTACTATATATATAATAGATAACCATCAAAGACCTACTATATACGTACAGCACAGGAACTATACTCAATATCTTATAATAACGTATAATGGAAGAGAATATAAAAAAAGAATACACACACACACACACACATATATATATATAGGAATCACTTGGCTGTACACCTGAAACTAATACATTGCCAATCAACTATATATCAATAACATTTTTTAAAATAAATTGGAATAAAAATATGACTGACCAGAGACTTTCACGTACATTTCACTCTTCCCTAGTCTTGGGTGTTGCCACCCCGGCTCCTGAGAAGTGATTGCCATCCTTGAAGAAACTCTAGCAGGAGATCTTACCTCACGTTGAAACTCCACAGCCTCTGCAAGAAGTCGAGAGTTTCCGTGTGTCTGGTCTCTTTCTGTAGTGAAGTTTTCCAGGAGGGAGAAGAGCCACGGAAGTCTGAGAGGCCTGTGGGCTGGGAGGGGAGCTGGGCACTGGGAGCTGGGGGAGGGCGGTTTGGGGAGCTCAACAGAGAAGCGGCAGAGGCTCGAGTCACGGTCTCTTATTCTCCGTTTGGCCCCGAGTCTGATCTCCGTTTTCTCTCACTTCTTTCTTTGCATTAGTCAAATGCTGTCTCCTTCAAATCCATAACATATCATCCTCCCTTGTTGCCCTGGAAACAGCTCCTCTTTTCCAGCCAAGAGGGTTTTATTGATCTCTCTGCCTTCTTTCAACCTCTTTTTAAAAATAAAAATGGCATCAAATGAAAATCCTGCATCCTAAGAAGTCTTCCTTGAAAAACGCAAACACATACAAATATGCCCATTTACTTTCTCTTTAGGAATGAATCAAACTCTCCCTTTTTTATCTTTTTTGTTGGTGCATTGTTTTCTCTGTTTCTGATCAAATTCAAGGCCACCTGTAATTTCTGTTTGTGGTACCTAGTGTATTGATAGAATGTATTTTTTCAGGTGTTATGTTGTTGGTGTTGTTTAGTCGCTAAGTCGTGTCCAACTCCTTACAACCCCATGGACTGTAGCCCACCAGGCTCCTCTGTCCATGGGATTTCCCAGGCAAGAGTACTGGAGTGGGTTGCCATTTCCTTCTCCAGAGGATCTTCCCAACCCAGGGATCGAACCCATGTCTCCCTTATTGGCAGGTGGGTTTTTTTTTTTTTTAATAACCACTGAGCCACCTGGGAAACCCATTCTTTAGTACATTTATACTAATGTTTAAATTAATTTGGGGCATGTGCTCCATCTCTTACCAACAACTTCATATAGAAACTTAATACATAAACCAGACCACACACAACTCTGCCATATAATATAAAGAATTCCACATTTCAGGTGGTGAGTGACCCATCTTAAGTAATATCTCATGTAGTAAAATTCCGGTACGAGTAAGCCTATTTTAAGGCCCAACATATAACAACCTAAGCTTTGAGAAGACCTAGAACACTTCTATTTCACATGTGAAAGTGTTATCAGAGATCACCAAAGCCTTAGTTTCTTACGGGACAATTCATTCAATTGGGAAAGGAAATCAACTCTATAGCCAAAGCTGCTTCCCATTTTAAAAAGGAAAAAGAAAATTCCTCTCAAACAGGACAGATGGTAAAAACTGATAAGCACACGTCTCCACGTCCCTCACTGGTGTTGCCAAGGACACCTGCACAAACCTGTGGGCTCTGTCGTGGGCTCTGTCGTGGGTCAGCGGCAGTGGACCGGGGTCCCTCTCGTGGACATCTGCCCGACTTGTCCTCTTCAGCGTTTCTGCAGGGGGGGGGAGGGGTGAAGGAAGTGCTCCCTTTATGCCGTGACCCCACATGTAGCATCCGCACCCCACCTCTGTTCAGGAGTACAACTGAGTCCAGGATGGGGTTCTCTGTGGGTGGTGAGTCTGTGGGTTCACACACCGGAGGCTGATCCTTCCTGCTGTCCCTTTCTGCTGGGTCCTGACCCTAACGCTGAAAAGTTCCAGCTCTTCTTTCCTATCTCCTAGCTCCACCCATCCCAGCTTTTTGTTCTCACTTGACTAACTCATCACGGTCTTTCTTCCTTCCCCTTTCCCCAGCCCTTGTGTTTTCTAGGTTCAGGAATAGGAAAGCTCTGGCATCCTACTCTTTGTCTCCCTCTTAGTTCAGCTGCTTCTTTGAATCTTGGTTTCTGCTGAGGAGCAAGCTAGGAGAGGGCTCCTGAAATCAATGAAGGAAAAATACACACCCAAGACAAACACAGTACTTCAAAATGTGTGTGTACTTGCTCAGTCGCTTCAGTCGCTTCAGTTGTGTCCATCTTTGCGACTTTATGGACTGTAGCCCTCCAGGCTCCTCTGTCCATGTAATTTTCCAGGCAAGAATACTGGAGTGGGTTGTCATGCCCTCCTCCAGGGGATCCTCCCAACCCAGGGATTGAACCAGTGTCTCCTGCACTGCAGGAAGATTCTTTACTGTCTGAGCCACCAGGGAAGTTCTCATGCTTCAAAATACCACTTGCCAAATGATTTTTATAAATTCTACTACTTTAGAGCTGAAAAGGGTAACCAATTATTAGTCTAGTTCTCGCATTTATTTATGGGAAAACTGAGGCCCTGAGATGTTAAAGGATTTGCTCAAAGTCACCTCGTTAGTGGTAGAGGCAATGCCATGGTCCATATCTCCTTGTCTTCAGGCCAGTATTGCTTCCAGAAGACTGTCTTGCCCCTTAGGTAAGAACTCAATTACTATATTAAACCCTAGATTAGGATTTCTAATCAACCCTAGATCATTTGTACTGGATTTAAGTTTTAATGAAAATGGTATAATCTTGTTACCTGTACCAGAAGAACTTGAATAACTGAAATTAAGGATTCTTCTCAAAGAATTCAGAAAGGAATACTTCTTGGTTCAGTTCAGTTCAGTTCAGTCACTCAGTCGTGTCCGACTCTTTGCGACCCCATGAATCGCAGCACGCCAGGCCTCTCTGTCCATCACCAACTCCCGGAGTTCACTCAGACTCACGTCCATTGAGTCAGTGATGCCATCCAGCCATCTCATCCTCTGTCGTCCCCTTCCCCTCCTGCCCCCAATCCCTCCCAGCATCAGAGTCTTTTCCAATGAGTCAACTCTTCTCATGAGGTGGCCAAAGTACTGGAGTTTCAGCTTTAGCATCATTCCTTCCAAAGAAATCCCAGGGCTGATCTCCTTCAGAATGGACTGGTTGGATCTCCTTGCAGTCCAAGGGATTCTCAAGAGTCTTCTCCAACACCACAGTTCAAAAGCATCAATTCTTCGGTGCTCAGCTTTCTTCACAGTCCAACTCTCACATCCATACATGACCACTGGAAAAACCATAGCCTTGACTAGACGGACCTTTGTTGGCAAAGTAATGTCTCTGCTTTTCAATATGCTATCTAGGTTGGTCATAACTTTCCTTCCAAGGAGTAAGCGTCTTTTAATTTCATGGCTGCAGTCACCATCTGCAGTGATTTTGGTTATTTATCATCAAACTGAAGAAATGGCCTAGAGGAGGTGCTCCCTCTAAGTCAACGTGTAATGAAGCAATGCATCATTAACCAATCAAAGAGTGTCGCTCCTGGATGAAAAACTGCTAACCAGAACTCAATTTTTCTGAAAAGACTGCAAGAGATACTGAGAAGGCTTATCCTTAGGGTACAATGAGTGTTTTCTGCCGCGTTTCGGTATTCATTATTTCTTCCTGGTCTTGGGTACTGGAAGTCTCTTCCAGTTAACTTAAATCTTCGTGTGTCACATCTTGTCTGAACCTCAGGGTTTCTGGAAGAAAATAGGATTCAAGAAGCCAGGCATCCAATCGTCCTGTATCATTTACAACCTATGTCTCTGCTCTGGAGAAAGGCATTGTGTCAGTACTCTGTATTTACCACTAGAGGGCACTTTGACACTTGTTTTTGACTACAGTTTTTCAGACTCCCGAATTGCAAACATCGGTACCTGTTGTGTTTACACATTAGTAGTATTTCGTAGCAGCTCTAAAGAAATGCTCTCCCTGTCCAAGATAACAGTCTGTGATTCTTAACAAATATTGGTTGATGATGGGGACAGTTGCAAGGGATTCTAGTTAATTAAGAGGAAATTGATAAGTGTTACCCTCTAGTGTGGGCAGAATTCTAAATGCAGGAATTAGGGGGGGAAAACTCAGAAGAGATGGTGCCTGTGCTTTGGTTGTCTGCCTTAGTAGGAAAGCACCCCGAATAATACTATGATTTACCAAACAGTGCAGACTGAAGTGTAAGCTCTGTCTGACACAGGCATACAGCTGGCAGTCATCAGAGTTCAATTTTCTCATATTGTTCTCCCAAGGTCTTTTAAGCTCAGTATATTATACTATCCCATGATGTATTAAATCTTCATTTGCCCTTCTTTTGTGTTTCCTGGGAGATTTAATCATTATGCCATTAACATGTTTTCTAGTTCCGACTTTATACTGTATCTACTTACCCCCACATGATTTCTGCTTGGATGGGGAGAAACAAAAGACAGTTCCTGAGATGGTATCGCTATTCCCCTTCAACGGAAAGGTCAACCAACTGTACTTTTTATGAGATGGTAACTGTTTTGGGAGGAACCGGCTTTTGAATGTAAGAAAGTCCAGGAACTCCCAAATGAAGACAGTCAAAGAGCTGAAAACCCCTGATAGAAAGATACCCTTTGGCCAGAAGCACGGATTTTATTCACTGAAGATGTTTCTTATGACATTAAAATGCAAATTCAAACACTGCCTGTAAAATCTGACACCAGCATATGTTTTCAGAATTCTTCATCATTCCATTTGCAAGCTCATGTCCCATAAAAGATTGTTTAGTCTTGGAAATTGGCTCCATTGGCATGCACAGCAGTGTTAGAACTTGTTCAAATGTTAATGCAAGTGATTGCTGTTAATTTCCTGTTTACCCTAATACAAAAATGTGAAACTATTCATTCAGCCAGCATTTATTCTCCTTCCAGATTGGTCTCCCACCCAGCTCTCTCATTCCTACAGAAATGCCTTCCATTCCCTTCATTTCTCCCATGCTTCCACTATTTTTGTTTAATTATTTACCACTGGGTTTTAAAAATTAAAACAAATATCATAAAACTTTATATTGATTATCTAACATCAACATTCAATCTAAACAGAATAATAATTATTCTGTACTTCAACCTGTTTCTTAGTTGCATTTTTATAGGAAAGATTTTTTTAAATTACTTATTTATTTGGCTGTGTTCAGTTCAGTTCAGTCACTCAGTCGTGTCCGACTCTTTGCGACCCTATGAATTGCAGCACGCCAGGCCTCCCTGTCCATCCTCCCTGTCCAACTCCCGGAGTTCACCAAAACCCACATCCATTGAGTCGGTGATGCCATCCAGCCATCTCATCCTCTGGCGTCCCCTTTTCCTCCTGCCCCCAATCCCTTCCAGCATCAGAGTCTTTTCCAATGAGTCAACACTTCACATGAGGTGGCCAAAGTACTGGAGTTTCAGCTTTAGCATCATTCCTTCCAAAGAAATCCCAGGGCTGATCTCCTTCAGAATGGACTGGTTGGATCTCCTTGCAGTCCAAGGGACTCTCAAGAGTCTTCTCCAACACCACAGGTCAAAAGCATCAGTTCTTCGGCGCTCAGCTTTCTTCACAGTCGTTATAGTATACGGAATCTTTAGTTGTGGCATGTGGGATCTAGTTCCCTAACCAGCAATCAAACCCCGGCTCCCTGCACTGGAAGCAAGGAGTCTCAGTCACTGTGGCTCCTGCATTGGCAGGTGGCTTCTTTACCACTGAGCCACCTGGGAAGCCTATAGTCTAACTTTAATATGCCATAAAATGCACCATTTTGAAGTGCACAATTCAATGGTCTTTAGTATACTCACAGGTGGTGTGAAGTCCATGAAGGTACTCAGGGGGTGATGGATGAAGGGCATGCAGGGTGGAGTTTGGGAGAGTGGGCAGCCATATGATGCTGTCCTAAAGGATAAGAAATAAAGGAGAGTGTGCAAAGGTGAAAAGGAAAGCTGTGGGAGTGTGTGATCCCTCCATACTAAGACGGACATGCAGACAGCAGAAGGTCCAGCAGGTGGAAGAAGTCAGTCAAGGGCTCTTTAGCCTCATAAGAGTTTAAATCCAATTGCAGAGCAAAGCACATTCATGCACAAAGCAACTGGGGGTCCTTCTGCATAAATGTGTTGGTGAATCTCAGGGTAGAGACAGAGCCCACCACTTAGCTGATCAGGTTTTCCTTATGCCTACTCACAGTTGGCACAGTCATGGCCTCTCCTCCTTGGAGCCATGGGTCATGCTCTCCTTCCATCCTAAATGCCACCCCTAGAATTCTCCCACCTTTCGTTGCTCACCTCCATCCTCTATGAAATATTCCGCAGTGATCCTGCCCACAGTGAGTGCTCTCTTCTTATCGCGTCTTTAAGGAAATCTCCCCATACAGAAGTCATTGCATATCTGCTGGCAGTCTGATCACCAGCTGCCAGGGTCATCTTGGTCTTGCAGCCTACCTCATAACCCTGCCTCACCTGTAACTGTTGCCAGCTTGCATTATCAACATATCTTTCCAAGCGATCATTTAAAGGATCATCACCATGTCTATTGGTTTGCTAGGGCTACTAAGACCAAATACCACAGACTGAGTGGCTTAAACAATAGATATGTATTTTTCTCCCAGTTCTGGAGGCTGAATGTCCCAGATCGAGGTGCTGTCGGAGTTGGGTTTTGGTAAGGTCTCCCTTCTGGCCTTGCAGGTGGCTGCCTTATGGCCGTGTTCTCACATGGCCTTTCCTCTGAATGTGTGTGGGGGGAGACAGAGAAAGCAGAAAGATCTCTGGTATCTCTTTCTCGTCTTACAAGGACATTAATCCAATCAGGTTAGGACTCCATCCTTGTGACCTCATTTAAGCTTAACTGCCTCCCTAAAAGCCCTGTCTCCAAATACTATCACACTGGGGTGTAGGGCTTCAACATACACATTTGTTGAGGATACAGTTCATCCATAACACCAGGAGAAGACTGGGGAGCCCTGAAACAGGAGAAAAAAGATCTAGAAAGTAATACTTGACTTCTATGCAGAGTATATCATGTTAAATGTCAGGCTGGATGAAATACAAGCTGGAATGAAGATCGCCGGGAGAAATATCAATAACTTCAGATACGCAGATGACACCACACTAATGGCAGAAAGTGAAGAAGAACTAAAGAGCCTCTCGATGAAAGTGGAAGAGGAGAGTGAAAAAGTTGGCTGAAAGTTCAACATTCAGAAAACCAAGATCATGGCATCCGGTCTTATCACTTCATGGCAAATAGATGGGGAAACAGTGGAAACAGTGGCTGACTTTATTTTTAGGGACTCCAAAATCACTGCAGATGGTGATTGCAGCCATGAAATTAAAAGACTCTTGCTCCTTGGAAGGAAGGTTATGACCAACTTAGACAGCATATTAAAAAGCAGAGAGATTACTTTGTCAACAAAGGTCCATTTAGTCAAAGCAATGGTTTTTCCAGTAGTCATGTATGGATGTGAGAGTTGAACTATAAAGAAAGCTGAGCACCGAAGAATTGATGCTTTTGAACTGTGGTGTTGGAGAAGACTCTTGAGAATCCCTTGGACTGCAAGGAGATCCAACCAGTCCATCCTGAAGGAGATCGATCAGTCCTAGGTGTTCATCGGAAGGACTGATGTTGAAGCTGAAACTCCAATACTTTGGCCACCTGATGCAAAGAGCTGACTCATTAGAAAAGACCCTGATGTTGGGAAAGATTGAAGGCAGGAGAAAAAGGGGGCGACAGAGGATGGAATGGTTGGATGGCATCACTGACTTGATGGACATGAGTTTGAGCAAGCTCTGGGAGTTGGTGATGGAAAGGGAGTCCTGGCTTGCTGCAGTCCATGGGGTCACAAAGAGTCAGACATGGCTGAGTGACTCAACTGAACTGTTATTTCCATGGACAGTGATAAATAATCACCTGCAATGCAGGAGACACAAGAAACGTAGGTTCAATCCCTGGGTCAGGAAGATCCCCTCGAGGAGGAAGTGGCAACCCACTCCAGCATTCTTGCCTGGAGAATCTCACGGACATAGGAGCCTGGTAGGTTACAGTACATAGCATCGCAAAGAGTCAGACATGACTGAAGTGACTGTGAACGCAAGGAAGGTAAAAACTGTCTCAAGGAAATAATTACATGCACATGCACACATAGAATAGGTCTTCTTCAGACATTTTTCACACATACCATAGTAATTTTGATAGTAATAGTAATGCTATCCAATTCCTTGCATTTTTAGACTGTCATTTAAAAGGTTTTAAGTTGTTGCCAAAGATTAAACGTCTGGTGTGATGTATTGGGAACACAGAAATTTTAAAGTAAAAGTAAGAACATTGCTCATTTACTATTTAAAAAATACAAGTTCTTTTTTAATGAACACAAATTGTAAATCGCTCCTTTTTCTCCTTGACATTGTATCTCAATTTCACTTCCCCAAATAATTACATCCTATTGTAATAATACATTTTATACTTCAGAGTCATTTACTGATCACCCTATTATATTTTTCTTCAACAAAACAAATGAAATTAGTTTTTTAAAAATTTCTGTGAATAATGGTTAAAGTGTTAAACAGTAATCTGGATTGAGTTATTATTAATTTATTGTTCTTACACAACTGATCAAAACAATCTACAAATTTAGTACATTTTGAAAAGGATAACTACATGTAGAAAGTAAAATTTTATTAGAAATTCATCTATTAATGAGATGTGTGTTTCCTCCACTTAGTTCATATATCAACGAACGAATATTACTTACTTTTAGAGCTCTCAGACACAGTTAAACATTAATTCTATTCCTATTCTTTTATAACTAAGTGTAAATACTGAATAACTAGCTCATAAAAATAGTTGAACGAGAATTGGTATACTTCTGTTACAGCAAATGGCTTGTTCTTTGAAAACAGAATTATATGCTAAGAATCATGACGTTCTCTTTCCTTCCTCCTCCTCCTCCTCCTCTCTCTCTCTCTCATATGCTAGGTTCTCTCCAAAGCATGTTACACGAGTTATTTTATGTAGTCTCCTAGCAACTCTATCAAGTATGGCCCTTTATTATTCCCATTTTACAAATGAAGAAATTGAGGAGATTGACTCTCTAAGTCACAAGGTTAATAGGTGGCAGAACATGAATTCAAAGCCAGGCAGCATGACCCTGGAGCCTGCCCTCCCAGCCACGACCCCTCACAGCAGGTGGCACCGTGAAGTCCAGTTCTGTCCCAGCACTTGAAGCACGGATTTGCCGGCTGGTTCTCTAATGAAGGCAAAAACCCCAGAAATAGGAAAGCTCCATAAACGTTGTTTAAAAGTTCATTCAACCCATCTTCAATCTCCTGGAGATCTGCTACCCAGCAGCTCCTGAACAAAAGACCTAGCTGCCTGGCCAGTGATCTTTAGACTGCTAGCTAGCTGGAGGGATTGCCGTGATGTAAGAGCCTTTCACAGTATTTTCAGGGATTGTCAGGCAGTGTTTTTCACCCTTTCTGTCCCAGCAAAGTACAGACTTGCTCTTACTCTCCATCCTGTACAGCCTTCTTCCTAAGTCCAGGGCTTCAAATGCCCAAAGAGTTGGTCTAACGCAGCCTTGTTTCCTCCTGCTGAGGTCGCCAGGTTTCAGTTTCTCTGCCAGGCCCCATTGAATGCTGTCGATTAAGTCAACCTTGTGTTAGGATCTCGAGGTATTGGATGGAGGTCAGCTGCATATTTCTCTATTTATTTTCACTGGATTCTAGTAGTTACCCCATGGGCAGTGTGGATGTACTGGGGCTGCAGTTGCCTACTGTTCAAGAAAATGGGGATTGGAGCTGTTGGCAGAGGTCCTGTGGGCATTAGGGAGGGAGAGGATGAAGGGTGGGCGGAGTCATGTTTGGAAGGAAGAAGAACCAATGGAAAAGCTGTTTTTTTTATTTTTTTGTTTTTTACTGTGCCCAACTGGCCAATGAAATGATCCCAACTGGGTAGCTGGCTATGTAGGCCTGGAGTCTGGCTAGCAACAGCCCTGGACATCTGGCCACACTGCAGCCTGTGTCTGGGGCAGCTGATTTTGGGCTTCACGGCTATTACCCAGAGTCAGGAGTAATGTCTTTCATTCTGAGACGTCTAAACCCCACAACCACAGGCCTGTGTTCCTCCAGGGCAGAGGGCAAATGCAATTACATCTGTGACCAATTTACACAGCTGGGAGCTCAGTCTCCTGACAGAAACATTTATTTGAGATTCAAGTCTCCAGGGAGCTGGGGAACCAGACAGGAAGTGAGGTCCAGCAAGCCTTTGTTGCTTGCTAGTCTGAGCCTTGAAAACAAAACACAACAGAAAACATCAACTTTGCCTTTTACAAGCCAAAAGTGAGACCACTCTCTCTACAAACCAGGAGGATTTTTGAGACATAGCGGGGAAAAAGAAGAATCAAATAAGGCCTGGCTTCCATTGAGTAAAGAAGGCTTATCCACACGAGTGCGGGCAGGCATCGTTGAATCCACTGAAGGGCCAAACAGAACAAAGAGTCAAAGGAAGGACACAATTTTTTTTCTTTCTTCTGGGCTAAGATGTACATCCTTTCCTGCCCTTGACCTCAAGCTTTGGGTTCTCAAGCCTTCAGACTCTGGGAGTTATGCCAGCGGCCCCCTTGTTTTCAGGGCTTCCTGGCCCCAGGGTGAATTAACTACCAGCTTTCCTGTTTCTCCAGCCTGCAGATGGCAGATTCTAGGACTTGTGGCCTCCATAACTAAGTGAGCCAATTCCTATAATAAATTTCATCTTACATATATGCTGCTGCTAAGTCGCGTCAGTCGTGTCCAACTCTGTGCGACCCCATAGACAGCAGCCCACCAGGCTCCCCCGTCCCTGGGATTCTCCAGGCAAGAACACTGGAGTGGGTTGCCATTTCTGTCTCCAATGCATGAAAGTGAAAAGTGAAAGTGAAGTCCCTCAGTCGTGTCCGACTCTTAGCGACCCCATGGATTGCAGCCCACCAGGCTCCTCCCTCCCTGGGATTTTTCAGCAAGAGTACTGGAGTGGGACCTTTATATATTCCATTGTTTCTGTTCTCTTCAGAACCTTTCCTAATACATCTAACAATGGACATTTGGGTTGTTTTCACTTTTAATTGTTATGAACAATGTAGCTTTGAATATTAGTGTATAAATGTTTATGTGGACTTACTTTTTTTTTTTTTTCATACACTGTGTCTACCTGACGTTCTTCTTACTCCTCAAGCTGCTCTTTCTAAGGTCTTGGGAGAGTTGAGCCTCCTGTATTTGGCTATTTTATTTATTTATTTTTAAAATATTAATTTTTTATGTATTTATGTATTTATTTGGCTGCACAGGGAAATGGCAACCCACTCCAGTGTTCTTGCGTGGAGAATCCTAGGGACGGGGAAGCCTGGTGGGCGGCTGTCTATGGGGTCGCACAGAGTCAGACACGACTGAAGCGACTTAGCAGCAGCAGCAGCAGAGGGCCTTAGTTGCGGCATGCAGGCTCTTTAGTTGTGGAATGTGGAATCTGGTTTCCTGACCAGGGATTGAACCTGTGCCCCCTGCATTGGGAGCCCACAGAGTCTTATCCACTGGACCACCAGGGAAGTCCCTGGGCATATGTTCTCATTTTTCCTGAGGATATATATGGGAGTGGAGTTGCTGGATCACGTGATAACTCTGTTTAACTATTTGAGGACCTGACTGTTTCCCAAAGCAGGTGTCCCATTTTATGTTCCAATGACCAGTAGTATATGAGGGTTCCAATTTTTTCTACATTCTCAACAACACTTGTTATTTTCTGTTTTTGGGTTTTTTTTTTCTTAAATTGCAGCCATCTTAGTGGGTGCTAATTGGTATCTAACTATAGTTTTGATTTGCATTTCCTGATTGCTAATTATGTAGAGCATCATCTGCTTGTTGGATATTTTTATATCTTCTTTGGAGAAATGTCTATTCAGATATTTTGTCCATTTTTCAAATGAGTTGTCATTTTGTTGTTGAGTTGCAATGGTTCTTTGTATATTATAGATACGAGTCCCTTATCATATATACTATCTGCAAAAACTTTCCCTCATTCTGTGGGTTTGTTTTCACCTTCTTGATGATATCCTCTGGAATACAAAAGTTTCAAAATTTAATTATGCCCTGTTAATCTTTTCTTTAATGGCTTATGCTTTTAGTATCGTATCCAAGAATCCACTGCCTACCCCAAGATCACAAAAATTTACACCCGTGTTTTCCTCTAAAAGTTTTAGTTTTAGCTATTGCATAGGTTTTGATCCATTCTGGTGTGTATATGGTGTTTGAAAGAGTCCAAATTCTGGTTTTAAATTTATTTTCGTGTATGTCTATCCACTATCCCCACAGCATATGTTGACAAATTCTTCTTTCCCCATTAAATGGTCTTGTATGTTGGTTGAAAGTCAGCCGACTGTAAATGTGAGAGGCATTATTCATTTCTTACACCTGTTTTATTGATCTATGCATCTGCCCTAATACCAGTGCCACACTGTACTGATTACTGCAGCTTTGCAATAAGTGTTGAAATTGGGAAGTGTGATTCCTTCAACTTTGTCCTATTTTTCAGGACGATTTTGGTTACTCTGGATACCTACAATTTAGATTTAATATGAATTTTCTGGTTAGCTTGTCAATTTCTGAAAACAAGTCAGCTGGGATTTTGGTAGAAATTGCACTGAATCTACAGATCAATTTGGGTAGTATGACCATCTTGACAACACTAAGGCTTCTGACCCACAAACATAGGGTATCTTTTTACATCTTATTTGTTTCAACGATGTTTGTAGTTTTCAGAGTATACTGGTTCTATCCTTTTTGGCAGGTTAAATTTACTCCTAAGTATTTTACTACTTTAAGGCTATAAATGAAATCAATTTCTTCATTTTATTTTTGGTTTACTCATTGCTCCTGCATAAAGATACAAATGATTTTTGCATAACCTTGATGTACTCATTTATTCATCCTAATGGTTCTTTAGCAGATTCCTTAGGATTTTCTATCACCAGGATTAGGTCATCTGAAAATATAGTTTAACATCTTCCTCTCCAATCTGGATTTCTTTGTTTCATTCTTACCTAATTGCCCTGGCCAAGGTCTTTTGTATCTCAGCTGTCCAAGGAGCTGGATTTCTGTTATCAGCCATCACAGAGGATGAATTAAATGCTCCAGCTCCTTCAACCAGGCAGTTAATGCTTAATATTTAGCCTACCACCCAAATCGAAAGATACACACTCCTCAGGGTATATTTCAGTAGAGAAAAACCAGCCTCTTGCACTAATCAGACACATGCTTGGTCAGTTCACTCCATGTTCCTAGGTGGGATGTTGGGACACCAGAAAAGAAAGAGAAGAGGGACAGCTTTAGACACGGAGCCCTTTTTGGACGGCCAGTTGGACCAAAAGGAAGGCTGAGTGCCAAAGAACTGATGCTTTCAAAATGTGGTGCTGGAGAATAAGACTCTTAAAGAGTTCCTTGGATAGCAGGGAGATCAAACCAGTCAATCCTGAAGGAAATCAACCCTGAATATTCATTGGAAGGACTGATGCTGAAGCTGAAGCTCCAGTATTTTGGTCACCTGATGGGAAGAGCTGACTCACTGGAGAAGACCTTGATGCTGGGACAGATTGAGGGCAGGAGGAGAAGGGGACGACAGAGGATGAGATGGTTGGATGGCATCACTGACTCAATGGACATTAGTCTGAGCAAACTCTTGGAGATAGTGAAGGACAGGGAATCCTAGCGTGCTGCGGTCAACAGAGTAGCAAAGAGTCTCAGACATGACTGAGTGGCTGAACAATAACATGTGGAGCTCATAGAGGAAGAGACTGGGATTCACACACATACAAAGAACTGCAGCCATGGCCTGGACAAACCTCCCAGCTTTAGCCATCTGTACTGCCCACTGCAGGTCAAAACAGAAAATAAAATCACTGCTTTTTCAGGCTACTAACCAAGTAGGCTCTTTTCTTCTCAGACTTGGAGTCAACAAACTCTGTAAGCCATCCTAATTAATGAAGAAAGCGCCAAGCCAGGCATGTTTTTCTATTGCTTTCAAGCATTCTGTGCTCCTAACACTTCCCTGATTGGCTGGGCTCAGGAAAATAGCCAAAGAGAGCTGAGATTGTATATCTTTGCCGGGGGGCTGTTTGCTGTGAGGTGGTCACAGATCCTTCTCCCTCACTGGAGGCAACATCTTGTTCCCCACAACTTCAGCAACAAGATGAAATCAGCGTTCCGTGGGCAGACTGTGCAGAGCAGGCTCTGTGGGGGAGCCTGCAAAGGTGGAAGAGCTATTCAAAGGTTGCCAGAGCCCGAGAATAAACTGGCTTTGATGCAGCTTATGGACACAATCCAGTTTTTAGCAAAATCCATGCCCAACCTCCCTGAAGTGCCCCATTGAGAAAACGGCTTGAAAATAGGTTGAATGACATGGGGAGCAACATCGGTAGAATAGCTTTAATGAGCCAAAAAATGTGGTTTCAAATGCCCCTCTGAGTACCACTGCCCGGCTTTGCCAGCAGATGTAAAATCTGTGCACTGGGGCGAACTCAGAGAGCCACGACGCGGTGCTTATGCAAACTCTAAGCCAGTCAATTGCATTCCTGTTCAAGTCCAGAAAATTTACTCATGTGGAGAAAGATATGTCTGAGCTGAAGGGGAATTGTTTATGGTCCTGAATGCACTGTAGGGGTGGGGGCAGGGTGCATGCCGAAGGAAATCTCTTGGATCTCCTGCAGAGAGTGTTTTTGGCTGTGCTTTGCCTTTGGCTCCCAGAAAGGGGGGTGAGGAGTTGTTTACGGTACAGTCAGATCCTGATTATTCAGGGGCTGATTATCCATTTCATGGATTCACTGGCCTTGGGCTTCTCCTCCTTTTAAAGGGTTTTCTGACTTTTAGGGATGTTGCTGTTCAGCTGAGGCCAAAGAGTAGAAAGAATGAAAAAGAGACTAAAAATATTTTTACCATATGTGAGCAATTCCTGTAAGCGATCTGATCAGGAAAAGGGAGCAAACTGTGTGGCTAAAATAGAATCTGGGGCTTGCTGGTGGGGGATTTCCTTTCCTGTTCTCTGTATGTGGCGTCTTGGGCCCCTACCGCTGTTGAGACTCCATAGCAGATTTGCTGGGGAAAGCTCTGGTAGGCAGTGCTCATGAAGTGAGGATGGGAGAGAGCAGCCAGCCAGGCTCAGAGTAAGGAATGTTGACTGCAGAGTCAAGCAAGGCAACGGACCCTGATGAAACATCTGGGTTCTGACCATGCTTGGCCGATAGCTGCTTATGTGTCTTCAAGTACGCGTGTGCTCAGTCATGTCTGACTCTCTGCGATGCTGTGGACTGTAGCCCGCCAGGCTCCTCTGTTGATGAGATTTTCCAGGCAAGAATCCTGGAGTGGGTTGCCATTCCCTTCTCCAGGGGATCTTCTTGACCCAGGATTGAACGCGTGTCTCCTGTATCTCCTGCACTGCTGTAGGATCCAGGCTCCATCCAATTCCTTGACACCAAATGATGAGACACTTGGTAACGATGACTTGAGGGGGGTCAGTAACCAAGGCCCAGAGGCCAGAAGTAGAATTACAGATCTGTGAGGATATCTGGTGAACCCAAACACCAAGAAAGTCAAGGAAATGGAAAATGAAGATATTACTCCACAGGAGCCTTAACCACTGGGGAGGAAAGTAGGTTGACCTTTCATAGAATTAATAGCAGAAGAGTCTTATGACTTAAGAAATACCTTTCTTTAATAAAGGTTTCTTAGAAGGAACTAACTTTTATGTTAATATACTGAAGGCTTATTACATTGGACTGTAATCTCTTCATTAACCTCTCTCACTTTCCTTTATGAGTGACCATTTATATTTTTAATGTATACGATACATGTAATGAAATGATTGCAATTATACTTTAAATTTGTAATTAGGATTTTTAAATAATTCAAACTGAGCTTTTCAAAGGCTTCTTCCCTGCTCTGTCACTCTTGCCCCTTCTAATCTCACCACTTAATTCAAAACACAAGAGTTTTTATTGCAATTGAAACAGAACAGGGATTATCTTTCAGTCTTAAGTCTTTGACATTGATCTTGGTTTTTTCCCCCTTGTTAAGCAAACTTAACTTCCCCAAATTTAAGCAAGCTCAAGACTTTTGGTTCAAATGTCTATTATTTTTACTGGTGAGGTTGACAGAAGAACCCACCAAAGACAAGGTGTATTGTAAACTAGAATAACTGGTCCTAAGAGCTTTCTCCACCTCTCACTACTAGGATGCGGCAGGAAAAAGCTAGTTTGACAACAATAATAGTCCTTAAATTTCTTTAGTCCTAGTTGACTTTGAAATTCTAATAAAATTTACGGACCTTCTTCCCAGAAAATTCTACATGAACACAAAAACACAGATTCCCTAAAGCTATTCTACGGAAATAGAACAGATTGGTTGAAGTCTCCTGATGCAAAACTGTTCTACAGCTGCATCTTTGAGATGAGCTTTAATTTAAGTGGGTGCATACTCAGTTGCTCAGTCATGTCTGACTTTTTGTGAACCCATGGACTGAAGCCCGCTAGGCTCCTCTGTCAATGGGATTGTCCGGGCAAGAATACTGGAGCACGTTGCCATGTCCTACTCCAGGGAATCTTCCTGACCCAAGGAGCAGACCCACATCTTCTGTATCTCCAGCATTGGCAGGTGGATTCTTGACTGCTAAGCCACCAAGGAAGCTCTGAACTTTAAGGAGGATTTAGAAATTTTTTTTCTTTATAATTGAAATAAAGAAATGAAGCCTTGCCAAAAAAATTAGGAAAGGAAGATAGTTGGGGAACTCAAAGGAAACCAAGGTGCCAAAGATGAAAATAAGCAAACATAGGAAAAAATGCAAAGAGAAGATTATGGGAAACCTTCTGTGGCAACATTACCTGGGAGTTCATTCTGTCCTGACCTCAACAGTACCCAGGGAAGGGAAGACCCTGGGTAAAATGATCTTCAAAATCGCCTTTTGGAAGCTGACAATTTGAAGCAAGCATGTGAGAGGGCAGCTGGGAGAGAAAAGTCTGAATTCAAAAGACCCCAGCAGGAGATGCCCTGTGACAGAATCAGACTCGACAGGCAGAGGCATTTACTTCTGCTGTCATCTCTAAACAGAAATCTCAGACGACATATTTAGTATGCTCTTGAGATGCCACCGTTCGTCAAAGGAAGAGAAGGCATGTGGTCAAGCCACAAGGGAGAACCTGCCACGAGTGGTCGAGATGACTCAGACTTCTTTGCTATTCCTAATGAAACAAGGGCAGCTCTCTCCTGGTTGATTGAAGATGCATTGCGAGTGCCTACTGCCTTCAGACAAACTGTACTTTGAGGTCTTTGCACAGAGCTAGCCAATGGTCTTGCAATAACCTATATTAAAGGGGTTTGGCAAAAACATGTCTAGTCAAGCAGTTTGAAACTGATAGGTTTGTGTTAAGGAGTCTGTTACTGGATGCTTCCTCAAATAGCAGCAAACGAATCAAGAGCTCCTAACAGTTATGCTTTGCTTCAAGTACTGCTGCTGCTGCTGCTAAGTCGCTTCAGTCATGTCCGACGCTGTGCGACCCCATAGACGGCAGCCCACCAGGCTCTGCCATCCCTGGGATTCTCCAGGCAAGAACACTGGAGTGGATTGCCATTTCCTTCTCCAAGTACAGTGTGTTGCTATAGTGGAAGAGATAAAATTCACTGAAACAATGTTATGAGTTTTCGATGACAATACCATTTCATATTTCTATGCAGTTAATACTTGTTTTGATCAGGAATAGAAAATGTTATGCCTGGAATACTCAGAGAGATAAGGAAATTATATCCATGAACTAGAACAGGAGATCATATTTCTAAAAATTAGCCAAATATAAACTGGGAAGGTATGAAAAAGAATCAATTAAAAATTTTATGTAAATAGATATTAATTTAAACAAAATTATCAGTAAACATTTTTAAATACTGGGAGTTTTTTAAAAAGTGAAATGACTGCATCTTAAGGACTGAGGATGTAATTTAAGTGGTAGACACAAATATACTAAGTAAAAACAAGAAAGACTGAAAATAAGATTTAACTCTCGAGGCTAGGAAAACAATAATAGGATAAACCTGAAGTTGGTTATTGCTTTCCTAGTAGAATAAAGAAATAATGAAGGGCAGTATATGAAGGGAAATGTTTTTACCACCATGTGATGCCATTTAAACAAAAGGAGTGTACTTCATTCTTTTTGCTGGCTGGAATGTTGAGGTGAACAGTGAGACCTGGATACAGTATCTGGCTAACGAAAGTGAAAGTCGCTCAGTCATGTTTGACTCTTTGCAACCCCTTGGATACATGGCCAGAATACTGGAGTGGGTAGCCTTTCTCTTCTCTAGGGAATCTTCCCAACCTAGGACTTGAACCTGGATTTCCTGCATTGCAGGTGGATTCTTTATCAACTGAGCTATCAGGCAAACCCTGGATACAGTATCTGAGAGCCTGGGATAGAAGCCACAAATTAAGGATGGTAGAAAGCACAGAGTCCATCTTATCCTGACACCATGAAGCCTTGAGGTTTAGCTGGAATGCTGAAACTGTTAGGAGAGAGAAAATACATTTCTATCACTGTTAAACCACTGTTCTTTTAGGCTTTGTACATTTCATATGCATAAAGGTATATACAAAATAATAAAAATATGAAGATTCAAGTCAGCAATACATAAATCTTAGGAAAAACGGGTGCACTGTTTTTTTCCTTTTTAAAATTTTATTTTTTGGCACTGCAGCATGCTGGATCTTAATTCCCCAACCAGGAATTGAGAGGAATTCCCTGTGCCCTCTGCAGTGGAAGCATGGAATTGTAACCACTGGACCACCAGGGAAGTCCCCATTTTATTTTTATTCTTTAAACTGTACCATTGATGTGAATTTTTAGTGTCCTCAAGGATGGCTTTTGTATGCCAGCAGAATGGCTTTGACAGATACTCAAATGTATATAGAAAAGTAAGAGATCAAGATACAGATGCTCAGTGTGAAAGTGAAAGTTGCTCAGTCGTGTCCAACTCTTTGAATACTGGAGTGGGTGGCCTTTCCCTTCTCCAGGGTAACTTCCCAACCCAGGGATCAAACCCAGGTTTCTCGCATTGCAGGCAGATTCTTTACCAGCTGAGCCACAAGGGAAGCCCAAGAATAGTGGAGTGGTTAGCCTATCCCTGCTCTAGCGGATCTTCCCAACCCAGGAATCAAACCAGGATCTCCGACATTGCAGGTGGATTCTTTACCAACTGAGCTATCAGGGAAGCCATGATATTTAATTATGATTGTGTAACACAGGTATAGTTCAATGAAACAGAATAGAAACCTAGAAACGAAAGACAACCCTATGTGGAAAATGTATTTGTCAGAGTTAATGTTACATACATGGGGAAAATGATTGCCTATTGAATAAACAGCTGAAGCTGAAGCTCCAATTCTTTGGCCACCTGATGCAGAGGACAGATGGTTGGATAGCATCACCGACTCAATGGACATGACTTTGAGCAAACTCTGGGACTCAGTGAAGGACAGGGAAGCTTGGCATGTGTGCTGCAGTCCAATGGGTCTCGAAGAGTCAGACATGACTTAGCAACTGAACAACAAATTAAATAAATGGTTGTGGAAAAATGGGTAATCTATGTAGAAAAAAACTTGGGACTCCATCCAACATTAAATATAAAATAGATCCCTGGTGCAATAAATATATAATGGTAAACAAGCAAAAGTTTATTTTTATTAAGAAAATAGGGAATTCCCTGGCAGTCCAGTGGTTAGGACTCCAAGCTTTCATTGCTAGGGTTCAATCCCTGGTTGAGGAGCTAAGATCCTGTAAGCCTCAAGGTACAGCCAAAAGGGAAAAAAAAAGAAAGAAAAAGAGCATCTTTATGTTCTGTAAATACAAAGTGATTTCTTAAAGCAATGTATCAGACAAGCACAAACTACAGAGAAAAAGATATGTTCAAATACATTAAAATTAAAAATTTCTACACAGTAAAAGACCAAGAGCAAAGGTCAAAACAAACTTAGAATGGGAGAGGGTATTTGCAATAAATACAAATAAATAACAAGAATTATTTAATAACATATAACTTTAAAATCAACATGGGAAAGAAGAATTATCCAGTGGAAACATAGGCAAAGGATATAATTAAGCAGCTCACTGAAGAGGAAATCCAATTGGCTAATACACATATAGAAAGGAATTTCAGCCTCCCTAGTAATCAGGGAAATGTAAATTAGAGGAGATGGGAAAAAAATGAAAACTTCTTATAATTCTATGTGATGGCGAGGATATAATTCCTTCACCTAATTATCAAGAGTATCTCAGAAGAAGAATAGTTTGCCAACTGCAGTTTGCAAACTCAACTCTTATCTTTCACCACTTTAAAGTATGAGGAGGCTTTTGGATCCATCTGACAAACAATGGTGTTTAAAAGGATCTTATTACCGGCCCCTGTTCTTAACGCTGTTCGAGAGTCAGCTTTGCCCTATGGCTGGGCACCTTTCGAGGAGGGCTGTCAGCAGTATTTGAGGCTCAAGGTTCATAATTCACATTCATAGGGGGAAAAGGAGGCTCTTTGTCATCATGGAATAAAGGGTCTTCCTTGAAATCTGATAAAGCCAACGTGGATCACTTGCCATCACTGGACCCTGTAACCATCCCAGACTTGAAGATAGGAAATGGGTTTCCTAAAATTAACTTAGATGTCTGGAAAATGAAAGTGTTAGTCATTCGGTCGTGTCTGACTCTTCTGCGACCCCCTGGATGGTAGTCTGCCAGGCTCCTCTGTCCATGGAATTCTCAAGGCAAGAATATTGGAATGGGTAGCCATTTCTTTCTTCAGGGGATCTTTCCGACCTGGGGATCGAACCCATGTCTCCTGCATTGCGGGCAGATTCTTTACTGTCTGAGTCATCAGGGAAGCCCTAGATGTCTGGAGTTGGGTCAGTTCCCAAGAACGTTGCTGTGGATGAGGAGTAGATGGGGTAACATGAAGTCCATTGCAGCTCCTGTGAGTACAGGACTCCCAAATACTAAAGATACAGACCCACCAACCCTCAGAAACTGCCACAAAAGGTGACATCAATTTCAAATACAATCACATGACACTTTACATGAGGTTTCATTAAACTGTTTTAGTCATTCCTGAAGGCAGTACAGTGAGGAATCTCTGAGGAGAGTGAGAAGTTGAGCTTTGCAAGCATCTCGCCTTGAGAGGCAAAACCTTGGCGTGGTCAAAGTTCCCAGCGCCAAACAGCACTCAGGGCTGCCATTTTTCCTTTCACAGGTGATATTGACAGGAGAAACAAAGCTTGTACTGCAAGCTTTGTTCATTTTTATGCACTGCTGGAATTTAAGATCCTTAAATTGCCTGGAGTGGGACCACACCCATAATTGCCAGCAATAATATCGTTGCAGTAATTGGAAGCTCTATAACTACTCTGACTCTAAACTTGACCTCTGTCTTATGCTCATTCCAGAACTCTTGTGCTCAGTCTATACCTAACAGCTCAACTTCAGAGTTCTGAATGATTCCTCATCCACGACTCAATCCACCACACTAGAGTTTACTAAAATATGTTGTGTGGAACACAATCCTATAAAAGGATATAAAAAGCGTATATGGACCAAGTTAAGTTAGGAAACTTTACATATTATATCCTCTTAAAGAATTACATTCACATCTTTAAGATTCTGAGCAGTGAAGAAATCTGTTTAATTTGGTATTTTCTAATCTAATTGCTCACTTGGTAAAGAATCTGACTGCAATGCAAGAGACCTGGGTTTGATCCCTGGGTCGAGAAGATCCCCTGGAGTAGGCAATGACAACCCACTCCAAAATTCTTGCCTGGTAAATCCCATGGACAGAGGAGCCTGTTGGGCTGTAGTCCACGGGGTCACAAAGAGTCGGACATGACTGAGTGACTAACACACATGCACACAATCTAACAGCAGAATCTATTACATGAAGGACATTTATTAACATCTTCAGAACTAATGTTACAAAGAATGTACTCTAAGAAACATGGCATCATATCATGCTGGTGGTGTTACTGTTCAGTTGCTAAGTTTTGTCCAACTCTTTGTGACTCCAGGGACTGCAGCATGCCAAGCTCCTCTGTCTTCCACTGCTGCTGCTGCTGTAAGTCGCTTCAGTCGTGCCCGACTCTGTGCAACCCCATAGACGGAAGTCACCAGGCTCCCCCGTCCCTGGGATTCTCCAGGCAAGAACATTGGAGTGGGTTGCCATTTCTGTCTCCAATGCATGAAAGTGAAAAGTGAAAGTGAAGTCACTCAGTTGTGTCCAACTCTTAGCGACCTCATGGACTGCAGCCTACCAGGCTCCTCCGTCCATGGGATTTTCCAGGCAAGAGTACTGGAGTGGGGTGCCATTGCCTTCTCCTACCTCCTGGAATTTGCTCAAATTCATGTCCATTAGGTTGGTGATGCTATCCAACCATCTCATCCTCTGCTGCCCCTTTCTCCTTTTGCCTTCAATCTTTCCCAGCATCTGGGTCTTCTTCTTCAGTGAGTCAGCTCTTTGAATCAAGTGGCCAAAGTGTTGAAGTTTCAGCCTCAGTATCAGTCCTTCCAGTGAATATTCAGGGTTGATTCTTTTAGAATTGACTGGTTTGATCACCTTGCAGTCCACGGAACTGTTAAGAATCTTCTCCATCACTACAGTTTGAAAGCACAAATTCTTTAGCGCTCGGCCTTCTTTATGGTCCAGCTTTCACACCTGGACATGACTACTGGAAAAACCATACCTTTGACTATACCGACCTTTGTCAGCAAAGTAATGTCTCTGCTTTTTAATACGTTGTTTAGGTTTGTCATAACTTTCCTTCCAAGGAGCAAGCATCTCTTAATATCATGGCTGCATTTTATCATATAACAAAATAAACAACAAACTTTCAATTTTAGATGTATGAGGCAACTCAGAAACATGTTTTTGACATGGAGTTGCCCAACTGTATGCAAAAGCAGAGAGGCTAGTATAATAAATTTCATGTGCATATCACCTAACTCAGCACTTGTCATTAGCTTCTTCATACCACCACTCATTTCCCCAACCACTCATGATTATTTTGAAGCAAATCCTAGACACATGATTTCATCTGAGAACACTTCAGTATGTATCTCTGAAGACAAGGAATCTCTTTTTTAAACACAATTTCAATTATTAGCACACCCTGAAAATGGCAAGTCTAATCCTTAATTTCACTGCTATCTTCCTGACTGTCTATAAATGTTCTAACACTTCTGTGTTTAGCATGTTTTGTTGTGTTTTGTTTTACAGTTTGTTTGAAATAAGATCCAAAAAGGTCCATATGTTACTATTGGTTAATAATTGTTTAAGTCTATTTTAGTAAAGATTCTCCCTCTTTACACTTCATGCGTGCGTGCTAAGTCACTTCAGTCATGTCCCACTCTTTGTGACCACATGGACTGTAGTCACCAGGCTCCTCTGTTCATGGGACCCTCCAGACAAGAGTACTGGAGTGGGTAGCCGTGCCCTCCTCCAGATGATCTTCCCAACCCAGGGATCGAATCCAAGTCTCTTACATCCCCTGCATTGGGAGACAGGTTCTTTACCACTAGAACCCACTCCAGTGTTCTTGCCTGGAGAATCCCAGGGACGGGGAGCCTGGTGGGCTGCTGTCTATGGGGTCGCACGGAGTCGGACACGACTGAGCGACTCAGCAGCAGCAGTGCCACCTTTATACTTCTTCTTTTGTTATTGTTTAAAAAACAGAAACAAAACTGGCCCCTGTGTCTTCAGCTTTCCCTAGTCCAGATGACATCCTCATGGTGTCTCTTGGTATATTCCTCTGTCCTCTGTATTTCCTATAAGGCACTGCAGCTCACACAGATTCTGGTTTGATTTCTTTGGCAACACTCTTATACAGGTGAGTGGAATACTCCCGCTGAGAGACACGCAATGTTCCTTTTTTGATGTTATCAGCCATGGTTGATGATTGACTAAAAACACTAACTCATTAGGTGTTTCAATTCGTGATGTTTCTATCATCTCTTCTTCATTTATTATCTAGATTACTTCTGCAAAAATAAACACCCTCTTGTTAAATGGTTACATTGGGATACAACTTCTATAGACAGGGCAAGAAAAAAAATCCGATTCTTTCTACTTTAAAATTTTCAAAATATAGTATTGGCTCCCATGAGCCATTAAAGAATTATCAGTGTGTTACCATTTTCTTATTATTGTGGACCACTATATACCCTGGAGAAGGGAATGGCTGCCCACTCCAGTATTCTTACCTGGAGAATTCCATGGACAGAGGAGCCTGGTGGGCTATAGTCTGTGGGATCATAGAGTTGGATACAGCTGAGTGACTAACACTTATGTATTTATATAAACATATTCTATGTGTTAAATTTTTTTAAATTATCACACTTACTGATGCTCAAATTTGTCCCTTTTTGCACAAAGTTCCCGAGTCTTTTTCACACAATCCACATAGCTTTTGATCTGTTTCTGGTATTTTGGTATGACAAGATATACCAGGTTCTTGCATTTCCAGCACCAGGCGCGGAATGAATCATTTTTTTCAAGGTGCCCTGGTTTTGTTTTGTTTCTGTTTTTTTAACTGGGAAATGTATTTACAAAACAGTATAAATATGATTTTTTGGAGCTTAATATAGATAAAATTCTATCAATAGTATCAATTTTAAAAACATAGGGCTTCCCAGGTGGCACTAGTGGTAAAGAACCCGCCTGCCAAAGCAGGAGACGTAAGAGAATTCGATTCCCGGGCAAGGAAGATCCCCTGGAGGAGGGCATGGCAACCCACTCCAGTATTCTTGCCTGGAGAATCCCGGAGAGGAATGTGGTGGGCTACAGCCCATGGGGTTGGAGTTGGAGACAGCTGAAGCCACTTAGCACACGTGCACATAAGTCTCTTGGTCCTTCAATGGAGTATTTCATATGACAAAAGAGAAAAGCATTTATTTTGAACTTGACTGATATACTCTCCAAATCTGTTTTTTTCATTTGTCAAATGCAGACTATGATAATCCTTACTCATAGGCTTACAGATTAAACAAGTCAGTACACGTGTGGTTGTTAGAGTGGTGCCAGTGATAGTGAGTGCTTAATAATCATTAATTATGATCTGACAGTTAGCATTACTTTTGTACTCAGATCTCGACATAGAGTGATTTAAGTTCAAATTATTATTCTTTGACAACTCACAGTTCCCTTTGACTATCCAACACCCCAAATTCCCCTGACCTACTTTAAGGAGTTACATTCCCAGGCAGCAGGGTTCAATTAAGGAAGCCGGGAGAAAAAGCAACCAACTCCAAAGTTATTTTTTGCTTCTTCGAAGGCCATCTGCTGCTATGACCCATTTCGCAACATGGAAATTCATCAGCTGAGTGTAATTTCCCTTCAATCAGTGGCCCACTAAATGGAATTATGTTGCTATCTTTAAATTTGAAATGATCAGACATGGGTTAAAAAATGCCCATTCATCAGTCAAGATTCTGCAGTTAATTGTGAAAACAGAGGGTTCACCACATACCAGGATTTTGGCAGAGAAGTGGAAAACGGGTTTGTTTTCTTTCACCCCTTGGCCCTCGGGCAAATAGCAAACAGATAGTTTGAAATCTTTCCCTCTGAATTTTTTATTTATTTATTTTTGCCTTGATGCTTCAGTGAATGGGTAAACGAATTTATCTTCACAAACCTGGTCCTTTCGAGACTGGACTGATCTCTTTAAGGGGAATCGGTCAGTTGATCTTTGAAGAAACTTTATGGAAATCCGACATTAAAAATAAATTCATGAAAACAAAATGTTTTCAAAATAATGTACAGATGTCTTAGTTATTCTAAAAAGTATCAATGTGTTATTGGACAGGATAATGTACCCAAAATTGCTTTGCAGGATATTATTAGGACAATGGATGAAATTCACATAACATGGTAGATTAAAGTATTATATCAGCATTAAATTTCCTGAATTCGATAGCTGCTTTGGTCTCAGAAAATACACACTGAACTAGTAAAGGGGCATGATGTCTGCAGAGTTCTCTCAAATGGTTCAGAGAAGATTAACGTATGTCTGTGTGCAGAGAGGGAGGGAGGGAGCATGCAGGACACAGAGCACTCAAATGTGGCCCACGCTGAAAAGCAGTAAAAACTCAAGAAACTGGATGAAGGGTATATGAGAGCTCTTGATACGATTCTTGACACTGTTCTGTAAATTTAAAATTATTTCAGTATAAAATATTTAAAATTAATTCATTAAAAAGTGAGATAATGTATACCAAGTACATAGCTCAATGTCTACTACACAGTAGTATTAATATCAAATCTGCAGAACTTGCATATGCATCTTTGTGCTGCAAAGTTGTACTACAATAGGTTTCAAAATTAAACAAAATGGTACTTTTTCCATCAAGATGAACTTTAAAACAAAAAAATAGAGCTACCATATGATCCAGCAATCCCACTCCTGGCATATATCTAGAGAAAACCATGGTTCAAAAGGATACATGCACCCAAGTGTTCATTGTAATGCTGTTTACAATAGCCAAGCCATGGAAGCAACCTAAATGTCCATCGACAGATGAATGGACAAAGAAGATGTGGTGTGTGTATATATATATATATACACACACACACATATACAATGGAATATTACTCAGCCATTAACAAGATTGAAATAATGCCATTTGCAGCAACATGGATGTACCTGGAGATTTTCACACTAAGTGAAGTAGGTCAGACAGAGAAAGACAAATATCATATATCACGTATATGCAGAATCAAAAAGTGATACAAATGAACTGATTTACTAAATAGAAATAGAGTCAGAGGTGTAGAAAACAAATTTATGTTTACCTAAGGGGAAAGGTAAGAGACACCTGTATGAGAGTCATGAAACGACAGTGAGAACCTGGTATGGAACAACTGATTGGTTCAAGATGGAGAAAGGAGTTGTATGCTGTCACCCTGCTTGTTTAACCTATATGCTGAGCACATCATTAGAAATGCCAGACTGGATGAGTTACAAGTCAGAATCAAGATAGGCGGGATAAACATCAACAACCTCAGATGTGCAGATGATACCACTCTAATGGCAGAAAGTGAAGAGGAACTAAAGAACCTCTTGATGAGGGTGAAGGAGGAGAGTGAAAGAGCCAGCTTAAGACTAAATATTAAAAAAACTAAGATCATGGCATCCGGCCCCATTACTGCATGGCAAACAGAAGGGGAAAATGAGAAAGTAGTAACAGATTTCCTCTTTTTGGGCTCCAAAATCACTGTGGACAGTGACTGCAGCCATGAAATCAGAAGACAATTGCTTCTTGGCAGGAAAGCAATGACAAACCTAGACAGTGTGATGAAAAGCAGAGACATTACTCTGCTGACAAAGGCTATGGTCAAGGCTGTGGTCTTCCCAGTGGTCAATAATGGTTGTGAGAACCAGACCATAAACAAGGCAGAATGCCAAAGAATTGATGCCTTCGAACTATGGTGCTGGAGAAGACTCCTGAGAGTCCCTTGGACAGCAAGGAGATCAAACCAGTCAATCTAAATGGAGGTCAACCCTGAATATTCACTGGAAGGACTGATGCTGAAGCTCCAGTATTTTGGTCATCTGGTGTACACAGATGACTCACTGGAAAAGTTTCTGATGCTGGGAAAAATTGAGGGCAGAAGGAGAAGAGGGCGTCAGAGGATGAGATAGCTAGACAGCATCACTGATGCAATGAACACAAACTTGGGCAAACTTCAGGAGATGGTGAGGGACAGGGAGGCTTGGAGTGCTGCAGTCCATGGGGTCACAAAGAGTCAGACACGACTGGGTGACTGAACAACAAGTGGAATGGTGTGTGCATGCTCAGTCGCTCAGTTGTGTCTGAGTCTTTGTGAGTCTCTTCATGGACTGTAGCCTGCCAGGCTCCTCTGTCCATGGAATTTTCCAGGCAAGAATACTGGGGTGGGTTGCCATTTCTTACTTCAAGGGGAAAGGTGGGGGGAAAAAACAGGAGCTTAGGATTAACAAACTATTGTATATAAAATAGATAATCAACAAGGACCTACTATATAGCACAGGGAACTCACTCAGTATTCTGTAATAACTAAACGGGAAAAGAATTTGATAAAGAATACATATGTGTATAGCTGAATCTCTTTTCTGTACACCTGAAACTAACACAACATTGTAAATCAACTACAGTCTAATATAAAACAATTTTTTAAAAATCGGGGGTGGAGTGTGGCAATGGAAGGGTATTCCATGTTCCAAATGACATCAGCTTTTAGAGAGCCTTCTTCAGTGTGCCAGCTGGTGAGCTCCTAATTCTTACTCCTCAGCTTATCAGTTCCTAACAGCTCCATGAAGGTCTTGTTATAGAATTTTACATGGAAGCTGAATAACGTGTTCAAGGTCCCACAGCTAGTAAAAACCTGGGACTTCACCCAGACCCAGATCACCAACTTCAGAGCATATTCGATTTCCATGAAGTCACAGGAAAGAGCATGCGGTAGAGATGACGAGGGCCGGAATTTGTTGCTGATCAGCAGGACGCAGACGATCAGCAGTACTTGCTCGTGTGTGGTTGGGTTGCTTAATGAAAAGGTAGGTAAAGGGCTCAGACCTGTGGCTGACTCCTGGTCAGTTAGTGCTCCACAAATATTAACTTATTATTAGTCTTGTGAAAAGACATTTAAACACTGGATGGTAACATTGTCAGATGGCTTTGCACCTTATAGAACATTCATTTCCAAAGAGTTTGGGTTTGTGACTAAATATCGATAGAGAGTTCTCTGTGTGGTTCTCGCTACTGTCCCTGAAATTTTCTACCATTTTGCTTTTTCTAGCTTCAGAAATTCCACCATATGCCAGCATTGTGACTTTGGGTGAGTCACTTAATCTTTCTTGCCTCCGTTTCTTCATCTGTAAATGGGAATAATAACCCTACGATATCACAGGGTTTTTATGACTCTCTCATACCTAGCTTCCTTTGTGAGATTCACCCACACTGACGTTTGGTGTTATAATGTGTTCATTCTTATTCCTGTACCGTGTATCAGTACATGGATATGACAATTCATTTGTCCATCCTACTCTTCGTGACTGTTTGTGTAGCTTCCAGTATGCACAGTGCTGTGGTCAACATTCCTCTACACTTCTTCTGGTGAACATACGTAAACATTTCCGGTGGGCATACAGCAAGGGTGGTACGAATGCATCACAAGGCATACATATGTTCAGATTTAGAAGACAGGGACAAACAGGTATTCAGGCGGCGGTATCAGTTTACACTTCTACCAGGAGTGTATCATAGTTTTGCTTGTTCCCTGCTTTTGCCAAAACTTGACATTTTTCTTGTACATAAGTTTTTGGGTTTTTTTTCTTTAATTTCTGTGGGATAGGTTGTCAGAAGTGAGATTACTAAGTCAAAGTGTGTATGTGTTTTTAACTTTAACAGATGTGGCCAGACGGTTTTCCAAAAGGTCTGCATAACTGCACATTTTCACCAAGAATACAAAAGAATACTCTTCTCCCTACATCTCTACCAACAATAAACACTATTCCTCTTTTTAATTTTTGCCATTCTGATGGGTATAAAATAAAATGTTATTTTAACTTATACTCCATACTATTAATGTTTATATATTTGTGGCCTCTGGATTTGTCCTTCTATTGAAGGATAGAAGGATATTGGGAAGGATATTGAATTTGTGACTGGTCAGAAAGATTAAGGGCTTCCCAGGTGGAGCTAGTGGTAAAGAATTTGTCTGCCAATGCAGGAGACATAAGAGATTCAAGTTCAATTCCTAGGTGGGAAAGATCTCCTGAAGGAGGACATGGCAACCCACTCCAGCATTCTTGCCTAGAGAATTCCATGGACAGAGGAGCCTGTCCTGTCCCTGGGGTTGCACAGAGTTGGACACAACTGAAGCAACTTAGCATGCAAGAAACTAATAGTGTTATCCCATTAAAAAAACAAAAACCCACGCACAAAAAAATCCTCTCTGTGAAGTTGTAAATTCTCTATCTCTGCATGTGTCCAGGATGAGGCTGCTTGTTTACATCTCAAAAATGTGTTCGGTGGATTCTTCTGTTGAGTTGGAGACAGCCTTGGAAATATGGTTCCAAAAGCAGGCCATGAGGAGAATCAAATTAGAAATTTTAACATGCAGATTCCCAGTATCCTGCCTTGAAGACTGCTGAAGAAGACCTGGGAGAGGCCCAGGAATCTTTATTTTGCAACATGGACCAAGTGATTCTGATTAACCTGTGTACAGACCACTTTTGAGAAATACTGGACTAGAAGATGTCTGTCTTTGAATTTCAAAATGGTCGATTTTACCAGCTGCTATTGGCAGCTCAGTGGTAAAGAATCCACCTGCCAATGCAGGGGATGCAGTTTTGAACCTTGATCTGGGAAGATACCCTGGAGATGGAAATGGCAACTCACTCCAGTGTTCTTGCCCAGAGAGCCCCACGGCACATAGTAGAGTCTCAGTAAATCTATCTCAGATAGATAAATGAATGAAAGAAATCAGAACTAGGAGCTAAGAATTGGAAATAAGGAATACTGAAGTGAAAGAGAAAAAAAGCACACAAGACTGACTGATCTGGTTCTAAGAGTATGGAAAACCGGAAGACCTCAAACAGGCTCCTTATATCATAGTTCTATGGTTAGATGGCATCACCGACTCAATGGACATGAGTCTGGGTAAACTCTGGGAGTTGGTGATGGACAGGGAGGCCTGGCGTCACGGGATCACAGAGTCGGACACGACTGAGAGACTGAACTGAACTGAAACAATGGCATATAGGTAGGCAATGAATGGAGAGAATATTCTCCAGAATTCTTCATATAAAACCACTGTATAGGTCTGGAAAAAATACTTTAATAAGCCCTTTGAGATAGTAGGTGAGAGCCCCAAGGAATCTGGGATGGGCCTGGTGGCCAGTGTAGGAGGAGGGATTTATTGATAACTCCAGGATGGTGAGGGGAGGAGAAAAGGAAGTGTGGGGAGTGTAGAGGAGCCCAGACTTGCCTGAATGCCCCTGTGCTGCGACTGAAGGAGGTCTGCAAAACAACCAGGGCTGCTTGCTGTGGTTGAACTTCTTGCTGAAATGAGAAGAGAGAGCTGGACAAGCTGTTTAGGAGTCAGCAGGCCTGGAGGTAGCTCTAGTGGTAAAGAATCCACCTACCAATGCAGGATATACAGGAGACGCAGGTTCCATCCCTGGGTCGGGAAGATTCCTTGGAGAAGGGCATGGCAACTCACCCCAGTATTCTTGCCTGGAGAATCCCATGGCCAGGGAAGCCTGGGGGGCTACGGTCCATGGGGTGGCAGAGAGTCAGACATGACTGAAGCAACTTAGCATGCACACACAGGCCTGGAGGTGGTGAGACTGTTGAGGCTGAGAGACAGAAGGGAACAGGATGCAAGTATTTGCAGACATTATGAGGTGGGTTTTGTGTTATCTCGGGCCATAAAAGTAGGTGTTTGATGAGGTTATCAGACCTCAGGGGGCAGGGAGACTGCTAACATCTTGATTACATGAATGGGTCTAAGAAATTACATTCTTAGAGGAAAGTTGAACGAGCCTGTCGATAGCTGGGTCTTTCCCTGTGCCAGGCATGGGGCTTATTTCTCTCTTTTTTTTTTTTTAGGGTTTTGTCTTTATCTTTTTAACTTTTTATTTTCTATTATTTAAATGAATTTTAAGAATTAGGGTATAATTGCTTTACAGTCTTGGGTTAATTTCTTCCATATAACAAAGTGAATCAGCTTTGCATAAACACATACCAAAAAAAAAGCATGAGTAGAATTTCAACAGGTAGAGGGTTTAAGTGAGGGCATTTCAAGTCTGGAACGGTGAGAGTAAAGAGATGGGGATGGGAAGTGGCATGTGGTCTGAGGAGCAAGCAGAGCAGATCTGTTGGGTGGAGCAGAGGACCATAACTTCCTTCCTTCTTCTGTGTCTTGACTCTAGGAGTCTAACCATCAACTTATCCCTACTTCTCAGAAGAGCCCAACCACAATGGTTGCCAAGCTCTGGCCAACACATATCGGTGGCTGCACTGATTATTCACTTTGTGCCTGACCTAGACCTGTGCCTTTATTTTCAGTTCATTTCACCCGTGTCCTTCAAGCTAAGCTTAAGTTCTTGGATTTGTTACCTCTGGAGCTTCAGGAGGAGAATGGATCAAAACACTCCCTGGAATACCCACTGAGGACTCATAATAATTGGCTTCTACCACATAAACTTCACCATTCCTTCATTCATCAAATATTTACTGACCTTATTTATTGAGTCTGAATATTCTTAATTTATATAGAGGGCAGTGTATTAACTGTGGCTCACGGTTTACATGAAGAGCCAGAGAGATTGCCATACCCTAACTAAATGCCCCAGGCCTTTGAGGCTTCACTGGTTTCTGTTCTTGAGTTTCCTGATATTCTAAGGCTATTAGTTCAGGGACACCCTTCCCTCTTCTCATATTGTACAAGTATCTCAAGCCCGCAGACTCTGACATTGCTTCTACCAAGCAAAGGGAAAGCACGTTGTCTTAAGTGCTGTGGAAATTCTACTGGAGACAATGAGCAGAGTATCAGAGTGGGTCTCCTATCTGAGCTTTGAGCTTTCTTTCTGCCATCTGCACTAAATAAGCAATTATTCCTTTGGGCTTCTTGATGATGCCAGGATCCAGTAAGTGCTGCCAAAGTCCCAAATCAAGCTGGCGGGTTGAGGTTAAAGGAATAGCTCATTTCTCTGCAGGGAGAGGTCACAGCATGCTTCATACTTCAGGCTAGAGAACTCCATTTCCCTGTCCTAGATCTCTGAGCACCACTGGCTGTCTTTGGAAAGCTTGAAGTTGGGCCTTGAGCCTTGTTTGTTTCCTTGCAATTTTATGTGAACTGAGTAGTGAAATCTGCTCCAAGTCCATACTGCTGGAACACAAGATTTTGTTTTACGAACTCAGATGGTCCATGTTTCTGAAAATGATTTCACCCAAAAGCAAAACGAATAGCTGATTCTGTAACACGTACTTTGCTTTCAAAAGCCTCATTATTTTAAAGCATTTCCCCAAGATTTCTCTGATGTAGCTCTATTTTGAAATTCTTTGGTTGTGTAGAAATATGCATAAATAAAATGGAAAAAATTTTCAAATTACTAAATTTTAGATGTAATTTTTCATTTTTTCCAATATAGTTCCCTCTCCATTGCTATAATAAGGAAGACTGTCATTCTTACTTGGAAGTTTGGGCTCTACATTTTTGGATTTTTCAGTGCTTTCTCCATCCTCATTGTAACCTTGGGCATATTTTTTTCTGAGAGACATTTGCTTGGCTGTGAGCTTCACAATGGCAGAATTTTGTTGCATGAATAAATGAATGAATACATGTTTTTCCCCCAAGTATGAATCTGCCATCATTCTAAACATTTCAATTCATTTCTATTCAACTCAGTTCCAATTTAATTTTTATAAACCAGTTAAAGAATGGGAAACTGGACAGAGTGACCATACTTTAACACCACAGGTATCCAGACCTGGTTTGGGAAGATTTTGCCAGAAGAGCAGCCTAGGGGTCACTATTACTAGTCAAGCATGTAGACTTTGAGCTACAGGAAGAATGGGACAGGCTTCAAGTTGAGAATGTTTGTTGTTGTTGTTCAGTCACTCTGTCGTGTCCAACTTTTTATGATCCCATGGACTGCAGCACACCAGTCTTCCCTGTTCTTCACCATCTCCCAAAACTTGCTCAAACTCCTGTCCATTGAGTCAGTGATGCCATCCAACCATCTCACCATCTATCATCCCCTTCTCCTCCTAACTTCACCCTGTCCCAGCATCAGGGTATTTTCTAATGAGTCAGTTTTTCGAATTCAGGTGGCCAAAGTATTGGAGTTTCAGCTTCTGCATCAGTCCTTCCAATGACTATTCAGGATTGATTTCCTTTAGGATTGACTGGTTTGATCTCTTTGCAGTGCAAGGGACTCTCAAGAGTCTTCTCCAACACCACAGTCCAAAAGCATCAATTCTTCAGCGCTCAGCCTTCTTTTTGGTCCAACTTTCACATCCATACTTGACTACTGGAAAAACCAATTGTCCTTTTGTGCCGGGAGCCAGCGTGAGGAACTCCGCCCCTGGCAAAGGTCATGAGGAAGGAGGCTCGGCATACGCAAAGGCGGGATTGAGCCTCAGGAGTTCCCCCTGGAAATTCTCAAGCATCTACCCCCAAAACCAGAGTCTGCCTACTTTACTGCTTTGGGCTCTCACCTACACCTCTGACTTTACGGGGGGCTGTCCTGGGTGTGACAAGAGTGTTTTAGTTCACAATTGTGAGAGGCATGAGATGTTCTAAACTGTCTGAATACAGATTCCTTTGAGCAGTTAAAAGATTGATTAGAAATTGTATTGGTGAAGGGTTTTTCACTTGTTGGGCCAATGTTTGCTGCTAAGTTTCCATATCCCTTACCTGCTGTGTCCCTGGCAGTGTATTGATTAATATAATTGGTGTAAGAAGTAGCTTTAATGTTTATAACCTTGGACCCTTGAGTTAATTCTTTTTCTTGTTATAGCCCACCACACCTTTGCCCTATAGGAATGCAACTTTATCTAATGCTTTTGGAGGGTGGCGCCTGACTAATCACCTTTAGAGAAAAATAAGTTTTCTGAAGAAAGGGTCTTAAAATGTTAACAGGCCTCCGGGCCAGAAGATGATGCAAATCACCTAAACTTTTGCATATGATAAGTTTGCAGGAAGAAAGCCTGGCTTACTGCATGACTCTACCCCTTCCCCCATTATCCTCTATGCATAACTTAAGGTATAAAAACTATTTTGGAAAATAAAGTGTGGGCCTTGTTCACCGAAGCTTGGTCTCCCCATGTCGTTCTTTCTCTCACCTTCTGGCTGAATTATTCAGCCTCTTTTCTCCACTAAATTGTCTCACTGAGCTATCCTTATTCTATTACTCTTTATATCCTTAATTAACGTTTAATTAAGCAATTGTTTCCTGATCCTCGCTTCGAATTCCCTGGATCCACCGGGGCTGGACCCTGGCACTTTTGTATCAATTTTTTAACTTAAAGAATTTATAACTCGTGGTATCTGTGGTGTGGAAGTGAAAAGAGAGACTGGTCTTCTAGAAAGGACAGTTAGATGCTAAAATGGAAAACCCATCAGCGAATCCACTCTTTCAGTGGTGCAGGAACATGTGAGCATAGCACATCCAAGCACACCCCCCACCAAGTGGCATTAGCCTTTTATATGTTCAAGACCAGGCCATCGCACAAACAGGAGGTTAGCATAGGCTCAAACAAGCATAATTAAAATTCCACAGGAAAGCTAGACCTCACTGACCCAGAACCATAGGCAGGGAGAGGATCGGGAGAGAGCTGTATTCTGCAGTCGGTATAACAGGACAAGAGTCAGGAGCAATGTCCACAGAAAGAGGACACCCTGGATTCCCCTGCATCTCTGCATTAACAACGCGCATCTTTGTCTCTGCATGTGTGAACAGTGTTTCTGATTGCACATTCTCAAGGGATGTCTGGGGACTGGTTCAGTTTAAAGTGCTAGGAAAGCAAAAGATGAAAACACCAAATTCCTTAAGCTGGGTGTACCACAGAGCCCATGAACCCGATACTTCAAGTCATACCTAGCAATCCCCCAAAATGTTATAATTAGCTATAATAATCCTGACCACCAATCACCATCAAGATAGAAGAGCAAACACTCCATTTGAAACCCTAGAGGAATGTGAGAGCTCCGTATAATAAAGTCCCAGGTACTTTTTAAGAGTTCTTATTTCTGCTTCCTCCTACTCTCAAGCCTTCCAAAAAAAAAAATAATCAAAATTTTCAGGCATTTCTGTTTGGAACCACTTTACTAGACGTAAGCCTCTGTAAGTTTTAGTTCAAGGGCCTCAACTTTCACAGTGTAATTTAAATAGATTCTGAGTCATACTTTTCTTACCGTAAAACAGAGCCTGGAGAGCTCTTAGAGGGTGAAAAGGAGTTATTCTAGTCAGGGTGTATCCACCAGGACAGTGGATGCTTTGGGCCCCAACTCTCTCCTAGTTTTCCCCTTCTAACTTCCCCTAAAGGTTGCAAAGTTTCCCTTCCAACAAAACAACCTACCCTCGGTCCAGCTCCTTGACTTATTCATGGTTGAGGAGACCTCTCTGAGAATCTCTCTTTGCATAACACTGGTCTTTCTGTCATTGCTCTGCTGCTGCTGCTGCTGCTGCTAAGTCGCTTCAGTCATGTCCAACTCTGTGCGACCCCATAGACGGCCTCCCACCAGGCTCCCCGATCCCTGGGATTCTCCAGGCAAGAACACTGGAGTGGGTTGCCATTTCCTTCTCCAATGCATGAAAGTGAGAAGTGAAAGTGAAGTCGCTCAGTCATGTCCAACTCTTAGCGACCCCATGGAGTGCAGCCTACCAGGCTCCTCCATCCATGGGATTTTCCAGGCAAGAGTACTGGAGTGGGGTGCCATTGCATTGCTCTAGTCTGCACTTAAGTGAAGTTCCTCAGTCATGTCCAACTTTTTGTGACCCCATGGACTGTAGCCTACCAGGCTCCTCCATCCATGGGATTTTCCAGGCAATAGTGGGTTGCCATTTCCTTCTCCAGGGGATCTTCCCGACCCAGGGATCAAATCCAGGTCTCCCACATTGTAGGCAGACGCTTTACCGTCTGAGCCACCAGGAACGTTCTGCACTTAGAACCACCACATTCTAACTCAAGAGACTCCCACCTTCGCAGGATTCCAACTTAGTCCAACGCCATTCTTACCCAACTGAGATTTCACTGACACCATCTGACATCTATGTGACACTTTTTTTTCCCCCTGTTGCCCTGTATTTGTCACAAATATATAACATGCCCAAACTCTTCCCATGGCATTTTCCTTACCATTCCCATTTGAATTACTTTTAAAGGGATGCCTCAAACCTGCTGTCTTTGTTTTTCTAAGTTGCTTATTTCTAAAGTACACTAATTGTTTTCATGGCCAACTCTGGTTGCTTTCATCTAAGGAGGTCTGAATGGTTTCCCTGTAAATGAAAGAAGGATGCTGAGCTCCCATCTGAGAATCCTGGGCCCCAAGGCAGTTAATTACTAGCAGAGCATCTCAGGGAACTGTATTGTTCTTGTGTTTCAAAGGAGCACACTGGGTGGAAGGCAATTTCTTGAGTGGAGAGATGAAGGCTTTGAGAGCCCTGGAGCCAAGTCTGACTCCAGCATCACCATAAAAGGAGAGGGCGTCTAACCACAGAGGACCGTTCATCCCCCACTACAGTCCCAGATGCGAACTGGGCAAACCTGGCAAAAGCACGCACTTTCCAGCTACGTGCAATGAAAACCGTCTGCAGGCAGTTCATTTTGACGTCATCCAATTGGGAAGTAAACTCCTTTTTGAAGTCTAACTTATTAATTTTGCTCACTGACCTCATGGCATCCGGTCCCATCACTTCACGGCAAATAGATGGGGAAAGAGTGGAAACAGTGTCAGACTTTATTTTTTTGGGCTCCAAAATCACTGCAGATGGTGATTACAGCCATGAAATTAAAAAATGCTTACTCCTTGGAAGGAAAGTTTTGACCAACCTAGACAGCATATTAAAAAGCAGAGACAACAAAGGTCTTCATCAACAAAGGTCTGTCTAGCCAAGGCTATGGTTTTTCCAGTGGTCATCTATGGATGTGAGAGTTGGACTATAAAGAAAGCTGAACACAGAAAAATTGATGCTTTTGAACTGTGGTGTTGGAGAAGACTCTTGAGAGTCCCTTGGACTGCAAGGAAATCCAACCAGTCCATCCTAAAGAAGATCAGTCCTGGGTGTTCATTGGAAGGACTGATATTGAAGCTGAAACTCCAATGTTTTGGCCACCTGATGCCAAGAGCTGATTCATTGGAAAGGACCCTGATGCTGGGAAAGATTGAGGGCAGGTGGAGAAGGGGAAGACAGAAGAGATGGTTGGATGGTATCACCGACTCAATAGACGTGGATTTGGGTGGACTCTGGGAGTTGGTGATGGACAGGGAGGCCTGGCGTGCTGCAGTTGATGGGGTTGCAAAGAGTCGGACACGACTGAGGGACTGAACTAAACTGAACCTCAAGTCACTTTGGATGTTGAACAGTTATTCATTATACCACACACGGCACCCAGAAGACATGAGGAATTCTGTGTGCTCTCCCCTTCTTCACACTCTAAGTAGCCTATCCATAGGCATAGATTCAATCAGCTCCACTTACAGTAGGATGCTCTGGGCAAGAGGCTGGACCACTAGGTGGTACTCTAATGATGTGGCCTGCTGATGGGCATGTATTTTTATTGTATTTTTAAAATAAAACATCTTATATTAATAAGTCTATTTAAGCGGATAACAACCTAATTTTGAACAAAATTTGACATTTAGACACTAACCCCCATTTTATGATTTTGATGTCACAATTTACAACTTTAAAAAATTGTATTTCCATTAACCAATTGTATTATAGTTTAGGTTACTTTTAATACTTTTGTCCTTTAACTTTCATTCTAGTGTTATAAATGATCTATTCACCACCATTATGACATTAGCATATTCAGGACTTTATATATTTACCTTTACAAATGAGTTATAACTTTGTTTTGTTTTCCTGCTACTAACTAGTATCTTTGTTTCAGCTTGAAGAACTCCCTTTAACAATTTCTTGAAGGCTAGTCGAAGGGTGATGAACTTGTCTTCACCTTTTGTTTGTCTAGAAAACTCTTTATCTCTCCTTCAGTTATGAAGCAAAACCTTGTCTGATAATGTATTCTTGATTGGCAAGTTTATTTCTTTCTTTCAGGATTTTGAATATATCATACCACTCCATTCTGGCCTGTAAAGTTGCTGATGAAAAATCTGCTGATAGTCTTATGAGGATTCCCACGTATGTGAATAAGTGGCTTTTTTCTTGCTACTTTTAAAAGGCTTTCCCTGGCTTTAGCTTTTGACAATTTAATTATAAAATGTATAGGTGTGAGGCTGCTGCTGCTGCTGCTAAGTCATTTCAGTCATGTCCGACTCTGTGTGACCCCAAAGACGGCGGCCCACCAGGCTCCTCCATCCCTGTGATTCTCCAGGCAAGAACACTGGAGTGGGTTGCCATTTCCTTCTCCAGTGCATGAAAGTGAAAAGTGAAAGTGAAGTCGCTCAGTCGTGTCTGACTCTTAGCGACCCCATGGACTGCAGCCCACCAGGCTCCTCCGTCCATGGGATTTTCCAGGCAAGAGTACTGGAGTGGGTTGCCCTTGCCTTCTCCAGAAGGAGTCAATTCCATAACCTCCACCAGAAGGTCTGTTTGGTTGTGTGAAGGGTCTTGGTATGCAATGACTCATAACCAAACTTTCCGCTCATGTGCCATAGAGAAGAAGTCAACCCAAACCCAGAGTATCAGATCTAAGGTGGTTTCACAGTCACCAGCACACTGGCTGTGTAAATACAAAATGGACTGAGACCCTTCAGTTCAGTCGATCAGTCGTGTCCAACCCTTTGCGACCCCATGAATCGCAACTTGCCAGGCCTCCCTGTCCATCACCAACTCCTGGAGTTCACTCAGACTCACATCCATTGAGTCAGTGATGCCATCCAGCCATCTCATCCTCTGTCATCTCCTTCTCCTCCTGCCCTCAATCCCTCCCAGCATCAGAGTCTTTTCCAATGAGTCAACTCTTCGCATGAGGTGGCCAAAGTACTGGAGTTTCAGCTTTAGCATCATTCCTTCCAAAGAAATCCCAGGGCTGATCTCCTTCAGAATGGACTGGTTGGATCTCCTTGCAGTCCAAGGGACTCTCAAGAATCTTCTCCAACACCACAGTTCAAAAGCATCAATTCTTTGACGCTCAGCCTTCTTCACAGTCCAACTCTCACATCCGTACATGACCACTGGAAAAATCATAGCCTTGACTAGACAAACCTTTGTTGGCAAAGTAATGTCTCTGCTTTGAGAGGCAAAGTCTGAATCATAGAAGACATATTTCTTTTAAAGCAGTATGAGACCCTTCCTTTTCCTTTTCCTTTTCTTTCTCTCAAGTGTCTCAGATGGGAGATTTTTGATCTGTTCCACAAATATTAAAATAAAAATGATTATTTTTTCAAGGAAATAAAATCATGGACTACATATTAAATTTGCTTCTTCTGATCTTGCCCAAATACATCAAGAATGAACCAGGAGTCCAGGTTCAAGAATGTGAAAGGTTGGATTCTTACATATTCCTTTCTCGTTGCCCCTTACATCATCCTTCCCAGGAAGCAAGATGATGGTATTAATGGCTGCCTCTCTGGAGCACGTGTGGAACATATGTTCTTCAAAATGTAGTTGCTGGTACAGGAAGTGGCAACTTAAACTAAGGCAGGAATATTCTTGGAACAACCTCTTTCTCCAGATGGTCTTCCCCACTCCTTGACCTACTTGATGTTCAGGAGGCTGGAAACTCTCTCTTTTCTGAGGATCATCTGTTTCTCCCAGGGATCTAATATTATGTCAGTTCAACATGGTAATGAAAAAACCATAATATGCACAGAAGTACAGCCACTTCAATAACATTTTCCCTTTTTTTTTTTTTTGCAGTTCAGCCCAATGACCTCTAGGTGGTGGTAAAGGTTCCAACCAGTTTTTATGACCAGATTGAATGGCTGTCCTCATATTGCTCTACAGGGTCTTAAAAAGTTAATTGACAGCACTTGGGGGAAGTGGACTGCTCTCTCGTGGTTTCAGTATGACCTTTATTCCCCCTGATTCTCAGTGGAATGTGTTTTTACTGCATATTTACATTTACTAAATGCCTACTAACAGTTTTCTGGTGTGTTATTCATTTGTGTCACTGCAACAAAACGAGCATGGACTTTGGAACTGGCACGCTGGAGTTGGACTCCTGGTTAAGCTGCCTACTAACCTACTGACCTCAGGCAAGTTGCTCTTGGACATAGGATTCCTTGGCTGAAAAATGGGATTCTTAACCACAGTCTAATTCCATACTGTTGTATGAAGAATCGAGTGCTTAACAGGCATTCAATTTTGTTTTATTTCCTTTTGCTGATGAGGAAATAAAGGATGTGTTATAGGTTCCATAT
This sequence comes from Bos javanicus, assembly GCF_032452875.1. Classification (NCBI taxonomy): domain Eukaryota; kingdom Metazoa; phylum Chordata; class Mammalia; order Artiodactyla; family Bovidae; genus Bos; species Bos javanicus. Next base: position 41,332,459 of record NC_083890.1, read on the forward strand.
GTATGTTTTATACAACCAATCTACGGCTCTAATGAGACGACATAAACTACATGGTAGATTGCAACCATTACAGTAAACTCGATCCCAACATATTTCTACTTTCATGGAAATAAACTTGGGTTAGTTCCCTTCTCCCCTATTTGCTTGAAGGGTGCAACTCTACATATCCTCAGGTTTGGACTGGCTCCTTCTCAAAATGGGTCCTTTGGAGAGTTAACTTCCCTGCTCCCCCCCCCCACCGCCCCGCCACCCCCCACCGGAGAAAACCAGGTATAGCTATTCCAATTCAAGCCATAAGATTTTGCTATTGCCATTTGTTATATGAAAGATTCATTTGCCTAGGAAACTTAGCTGAAAGCTTTAAACATCTATTTTAAGTTGTTTTTATGGCAATATGTCAATTAGAGTATTTTTTCTTTCTGGCTCATGTATAATTTTTAAAGACTCCAAAAAGTAGGCATGAGGTATGAATTCAACTTTTGAGAGGTAAAGGTGCCCAAAGTAGGAAGGGTCATACATAGCAGAGGTAGAATTTGATCTCAGGTTTTTAAGATTCCAGATCACATACAGCATTCACCGTTAAAAGTAGTCAGGGCTTTGATCACAAAGGTTTGGAATCCCCAGCACAACAGGGCAGGCTAGAGTGGGGATCACACCCCTCACTGAATCAATTGCCCTGAACTAGCAGATCTTAGCAGAAACCCGTTTCTTTTATCTCCCCTATTCTAATTCAAGAGATGCTGTTTTAGAAGAAACACCATGAGGGCAGATTCTTTGACCAGCTACTATTTTCCTTCAACTAACCAAGAATCTTTCAACCCAAGTGCGGCCCAGTGGGGAGGGAGAGAAGAGACAATGAGTGTTGAGAAAGGTGGGGAGGAAGAGTAAAAAGTCCCCTGGGGTGGGGGTCGGGGGGGGGGGGGGTGGGCACAGAAGCCCCAGGTGGGGCACCTTGGAGAGGATGTAGTTAAGCCTGCTTTGCAGTGAGCATAACTAAAGGCTATGCCAAGTGCTCTAGAAAAGCTCCTCTTCCAGCCAGACTCTGCTTTAGAAGGAAGTTTTAGAGAACTGAACTGATGATAATCAGTCTGTAATGGAACGGAAACCTCGGGTGTTTGGACAGACATCCTAATTTTTTGAGGTCAGTGTTCTATCAGGTCAGGGAGTGTAGACCAGGTATCTGAATCAAACCTCAAGTTGGGAAAGAACTTGGCATTTCCTTCTCAACAGTGCTGGTCCACAGCTTTTCCATGAAACCATTTGCGGATTGGGGTCAGATGGGACAGGAAGGGAAAGGAAAAGAGAGGCATGAAGTCTTGAAGGAGCCTGTTGTGCTGTTTTAAGACCAAGATCGTAGGTTGTTTGTGTTAAGTTTGTGTGATGTAACTAAAATGGACTCAGGTGGCAACATATTAAATATTTCAACTTTTCTTCTTTTTTTTCCCCTTGTGGCTGGATGGATGGCAAGCAGGAGAGGGGTGGAGTGAGTTAAAACAGATTATTTTAAAAAACCAAATGCTGCCATAAATAAGAGTACACTTTGTCTATACAAATGCTGATTGCTTAAAACTCAGGACCTGGGTGCTTCTATTTAAACCTCTGGAAAATAAGTAGATTTGCTTGTGTTCTGGGATTTACTGCTCTCCTTTCAACCCTCCAGACAAATTACAGGGTGACCTGGTAGACCAGTGGGGTCTGTGGGAAAAAAGTGAAACACTTTTTCAAAACTGAAAGTGGCTCAGTTGTGTCTCTTTGCGACTCCATGGACTGTATAGTCCATGGAATTCTCCAGGGCAGAACACTGGAGTGGGTAGCCTTTCCCTTCTCCAGGGGATCTTCCCAACCCAGGAATCAAACTGGGGTCTTCTGCATTGTAGGCAGATTTTTCACCAGCTGAGCTACCAAGGAAGTCCTGCCTTTTTCAAAAGGAGAACGTATTCAGTGCAATCTGTTGTCCTTGAGTTTAAGCTCAAAACCTTTACTTCACTGAATCCAAGTTAAAAAAGAAAAAACAGGTATGGGGGGTGAGGGTGGGGGGTAAGGGTGGGGAGTCTACAAGGGGAAGGAGTAAAACATTAAACAATGTCAGGATGTAGACAGCAAAATCTAGACTGTAGAAAAAGTCCAGCTAGTCCAGACTGTGAAGAAATGATCAGGTTTCTCTTAGGAAAAAAAAAAGTTGTGCCCAATGCAAGAGAGGTACAAAGAGAGAATTTTGTACATCAAAGGGACTGGAGACATGTCAAACAATTGCAAAGTATAGATCTTATTCTGATCCAGATTAAAATAAATGAGTTAAATAACTCAAAAAATACTTATGAGGCAATGGGCAAAAGTGAGCACTGACTGGATATGAGATCGTATTAAGGAATTACTGTCCATGTGTGAGATGTGATAGCAGAATAGTGGTTATGCTTTGAAAAAGAGCCCTGCTCTTTCTAGAGGAGATTACAGTCTTGGATTTGCTTCAGAATACTGGGGCAGGTGGAGAGGCAGGGAGGCATCCAGGGAGTGATTGAAAGTATATGTTCAATGCGATTGGCCTTAAGGGCATAACTGTTAAGGTTGGGGGTTCTTTATAGGTACGACTTCCAAAAGGACAAGAAAGCTTTATCTCTATGTTGGGCAGGATAACAGCACAATCAAAACATACATATTTTTGTATGTATTTGAAATATTCCGTAATAAAATGTTAATGGCAAAAACTCGTTATATCATGCTGTGATCTTTTGAACACTAGAGGCATCCTCTCTAAAAGCCTGATGGTATTGGGTAGGTATCCCCAAAGACTAAGAGAACATTCCTCTTCTAATGTCATTTTTGTGTTAACTCAAACAAATTCCCTGTCTCGCTTTGGATCCAAACCACAAACAGTCCTTTTTAAAATTCTACTCACAGAAAATATGATAAAAAAGGAACTGAATGGAATCTGAATGCAAAGGAAAGGGAACCAAACTACAGTAGGGACATTCTAGGGCCAAGGTTAAGATCCCCAGGGGACTGAAACGTACAGCTGGCCTGGGCAGCCGGCTATGCCCCAGGCCCCGCAGCTGGCTGGACAACAGCCGTCGTGGGTGATGTCTAGGCCTGCCTCGTATTTGTATCTTTTCCCTTGTGTACTTTGACATGTCACAAAACTCAGGATAGTTTTGCTTCCTAGTTAAAATAATGAACTTCGCAATGGATTTTTTCCCAGGTTTCCTGACCAAGCACCATATACTTAAATGGCTCTTAGGGCTAAAGTGGCTTGAGTGTCTTTGAAATGCTTTTGAGGAACTGAGCCTGGTTCCTCTTTATGGACATCTTGAGGAAGACGCAGTTACATCTTCTGGGTAGTGACTCCAGCTGCTTCCAAAAGAACAAGAGAGCTTTATCTCTATGTTGGGCAGGATAGAAGGACAATCAAAACTAAGGGTCTTGGAAAATACTAACTCAGAGATCACGGTTAAGGACTGACTGTTTTCTAGGACAGACTGTGGAAAACAAGAGCCAATGATAAACAGGAACGCGAAAAGTGTGTCATGACCTGAAGCCACCAGACTGGCCTCAAGGCAGGCTCCCACATTCTCATGACCATGAGCTAGCAAGGCCTGGAGGGGGACTGTTTCTGTTTCACTTTGCAGGTTTGACCCAACAAGTTCCCAGAATGAAAAAAGACAGGAGCAGCAGAAAAGGATCAGAGGAAAGAAAAGAGGGCTGTTGATCAGCAAATTCTTGTAAAAGGAAGGCAGTGAATCTGTCCCTCCTGAGACTCTGATTCTGCATCTTGATTTTCTTCCAAACAAACCACTTCCCCATTTCACTCCACCCACCATTCGTCTTCACCATAACAAGCCTAAATATACTTCTGAGTGAAAAAGCAAACTGCAAATTGAGCTGACACTAGTAGGTACTTTGAAAAGTCTGATAGAGAGTTGGAGAATATGATTCTACATTTTTCCAGGTTTTTTTGAGATATAATGTACATATAAAATTGTATCTGTTTAAGGCATACCACTAATGATTTGATACCTGTGTATATTGCAAAGTAATCACCACAGGAAGGCTAGTTAACATCCATTGCTTCACATGGTGGCCAATTTTCTTTTCTTGTGATGAGAACTTTTAAGATGTATCCTCTAAATAACTTTCAAAAATACAAAACAGTGTTATTAATTGTAGTCAACAAACTGTACTTTACATCCCTAGAACTTATTTACTGTATGATTGGAAGTTTGTACCTTGTGACAATCTGCATCCATTTCGCTCACCCCAGTCTCCTGCCTCTGCAATCACTAATCTGTTATCTGCTTTGATTAGTTTTTTGCCTTTTTTTTTTTTTTAAGATTCCATATGCAATCAATGCCATTTATTTTGCTTTTCTCTGTCTGGCTTATTTCACTTAGCACATCGCTTTCAAAGTCCATCCATGTTTGTTGCAAATGGTAGGAGTTCTTTCTCTGTTATGGCTGAATAATAGTCCACACACACACACGCACACACACGCACACACACACACAATGGAATATTGCTGCAATGAATATGGAAGTGCAGATACTGCTTTGAGATTTTGTTTTAATTTCCTTTGGATATATAACCAGAAGTGGAATTGCTGTATCATATGGTAGTTCTGTCTTGTCTTTAATTTTTAGAGGAACTTCCTACTGTTACCCATAGTAGCTACACTAATTTGCATTCCTTTTCTCTACATCCTTATCAACATTATCATTTGTCTTTCTAGTGATAGCTATTCCAAGAGGTGTCAGGTGACATCTCATTGTGGCCTTGATTTGCATTTCCCCGATGATTAGTGATGAGCACCTCTGCATGTACCTGTTGATCTAATTCTGTATTTTTTTTGGCAGCAGGAGAAAAGGCACACCTATATTATATTTTCAGAGAAGGCAATGGCAACCCACTCCAGTACTCTCGCCTGGAAAATCCCATGGATGGAGAAGCCTGGTAGGCTGCAGTCCATGGGGTCGCTAAGAGTCGGACACAACTGAGCAACTTCACTTTCACTTTTCACTTTCATGCATTGGAGAAGGAAATGGCAACCCACTCCAGTGTTCTTGCCTGGAGAGTCCCAGGGACGGGGGAGCCTAGTGGACTGCTGTCTATGGGGTCGCACAGAGTCGGACACAACTGAAGCGACTTAGCAGCAGCATATTATATTTTAAGCTCCTTTAACCTTAAAAAAATACACTTTTAACTTTAGAATAGTTTTAGCTTTACAGAAAAATTGTGATGATGGTACAGAAAGTTGCCTTGTACATCACACTCATTTTCTTCTATTATTAACACCTTACATTTTTATAGCACATTTGCCACAATTAGTGAAGCAATAATATTGTTATTGAATAGAGCCCATAATTTATGTGTTTTCTCAGTTTTTACCTAATGTCTTTTTTCTGTTCCAATAACCCATCTAGGTCACATTTAGTCTTCAGTACTCCTTAAGTATCTCTTTCTATGTTTCTGATGACTTTGACAGTTTTGAGGAATGTTGGTCAGGAATTTTGTAGACTGTCCCACAATTAGGATTCAACTGATGCTTTACTTATGTTTAGACTGGGGTTATGGGTTTGGGGGAGGCAGCTCTTTAACTTTCTCATCTTAACTTCTGAACATCAGATGGTTGTTTCTTTAACTCTCTTCAAAACCAAACTGTTTTACACAGCAAGAAACTTACCCTGAGCAGCTGCTGATCTGTGTCCTGAACATTTATTATTATTTGCCTTCCAGCACTTTTTGCTATTTACTCAGCTAAAGAATAAAAGCATTTTTAGAAATTGGGGATGTGCTTGGCGGTAGCTGCTAAAAAAAAAAAAGGGTGTGTATAGAACTCATTTCTAATTATAGTTGCTGTGCAGGGAGAGTTAAAAACTTAAAGTAGCATTGGATTATTTTAGTCACAAACATGAATGGTATATAAATTCTCTTTCCTTGTCAAATATCGGATGTGGATTTTTTCTGAAATAATTTGTGTCATTTTCCATTTTTAATTTTAATTGCTACAGGAATCAGGTTTTATCTTTAACACTGTTTCCCAGTGCTGTTTTTGTATCTTCCAGATTTGGAAAGACTATACTAATAAGTACACTAGATTGCATCAAAAAGAAAACTCCAGACCAGTATCATTTATGAATATCATAGGAAATAATCTTAAATGAAATATTAAAACACACAATATATCAGCTCATTAAAAATATATAACAAGCACCTGGGATTTATTCTGAGAAGCAGGGGTGATTCATTATTAGAAAATTCAATAATATAATTCTTTATCTTAAGAGACCTAAAAAGAAAGATTATATATAATCATCTCCACAGAGGTAGATAAGGCATCTGATTATGTGAAATTTCACTCCTGTTAAAAGTATTCAATAGAATAGAAATTGATGACTACTTCCTTTTTATGATCGAAAGCCAAAATTTTAGTAGCATGGTAACACTAAAAACTTTTCAATAACATGATTAACAAGACAAGGATGCATTATCTTTACTACTATTTTACACTGGGATGGAGGTACTAGCCTATACAATCAGATAAGAAAAAGCAATTAGAAAGGTTAAAAAATGGAAAGGAAGGGGCAAAACTCTCTGCAGGTGATAGGGTTTTACATATGTGCAAATTCCAAAGATCCAGTGAAAAACTACCCTAAGCAATAAAAATAGAGTTTCAGGTTATAAAATTAACATATAAAACCAATAACCACCTCATATGGTAATTGAAATCCAATACAAGACACAATGGAAGACAGAACACTAGTTTTGACAGTAAAAAGACAAAAAGAGCTAGGGATGAACCTACACTTCGGACTTATGTGAGGTCATCTCTAAAACACTGCTCAGGATATAAAAGAAGACCTGAAAAAGTGGAAAGGCATGCTGTGGTCGTGGGTGGGAAGACCCAACAGCATAAACATGCTAGTTTTCACTAAGTTAGTTTATAAGTTTAATGTAATCCCAATAAAGTTAACATTAGGGCTTTCCCCTAGAACAAGACAACTTGATTATAAATTCATCTAGAAGGGGAAAAAAAAAAAAAAACAAGAATAGTAGGCAAACCTCATAATGCAGAGCATGGGGCTAGCCCTTCCAGAAATAACATATTATGAAGCTTCTGTCTTAAAGCAATGTGATATTGCACAAGAATGGACAGATAGACCAGTGGAAGAGAATAGAAAATATAGAAATAGACCTCATTACATACACAAATGTAGGATGTAATGAGGGTGGCCTCTCAAATCAGAGAAAAGTTGGATTTTTTATTGGTGGTACTGGGATAATTGAATGACTATTTAGAAAAAGTTAATGTCTTTTTCACACCACATATCTGGATATATTCCAACTGAATCAAAGATCCAAATGTAAAAAGTGAAACCATACAGATACTAGAAGCAAAAATGAATAAATTCCTTTATAGCTTCAGTTCAGTTCAGTTCAGTCGCTCAGTCATGTCCAACTCTTTGCGACTCCATGAACCGCACCACGCCAGGCCTCCCTGTCCATCACCAACTCCCAGAGTTTACCCAAACTCATGTCCATTGAGTTGGTGATGCCATCTAACTATCTCACCCTCTGTCGTCCCCTTCTCCTCCTGCCCTCAATCTTTCCCAACATCAGGGTCTTTTCAAATGAGTCAGCTCTTCGTATCAGGTGGCCAAAATATTGGAGTTTCAGCTTTAACATCAGTCCTTCCAATGAACACTCAGGACTGATTTCCTTTAGGATGGACTGGTTGGATCTCTCTGCAGTCCAAGGGACTCTCAACAGTCTTTTCCAACACCACAGTTCAAAAGCATTGATTCTTCTGTGCTCAGCTTTCTTTTTGGTCCATCTCTCACATCCATACATGACCACTGGAAAAACCATAGCCTTGACTAGATGGACCTTTGTTGACAAAGTAATGTCTTTGCTTTTTAATATGCTGTCTAGGTTGGTCATAACTTTCCTTCTAAGGAGTAAGCGTCTTTTAATTTCATGGCTGCAATCACCATCTGCAGTGATTTTGGAGCCCAGAAAAATAAAGTCTGACACTGTTTCCACTGTTTCCCCATCTATTTGCCATGAAATGATGGGACCACATGCCATGATCTTAGTTTTCTGAATGTTGAGCTCTCAGCCAACTTTTTCACTCTCCTCTTTCACTTTCATCAAGAGGCTCTTTAGTTCTTCACTTTCTGCCATAAGGGTGGTGTCATCTGCATATCTGTTATTGATATTTTTCCCGGCAATCTTGAGTCCAGCTTGTGCTTCTTCCAGCCCAGCGTTTCTCATGATGTACTCTGCATATAAGTTAAATAAGCACGGTGACAATATACAGCCTTGATGTACTCCTTTTCCTATTTGGAACCAGTCTGTTGTTCCATGTCCAGTTCTAACTGTTGCTTCCTGACCTGCATACAGGTTTCTCAAGAGGCAGGTCAGGTGGTCTGGTATTCCCATCTCTTTCAGAATTTTCCACAGTTTATTGTGATCCACAAATCAAAGGCTTTGGCATAGTCAATAAAGCAGAAATAGATGTTTTTCTGGAACTCTCTTGCTTTTTCCATGATCCAGTGGATGTTGGCAATTTGATATCTGATTCCTTTGCCTTTTCTAAAACCAGCTTGAACATCTGGAAGTTCACAGTTCACGTATTGCTGAAGCCTGGCTTGGAGAATGATGAGCATTACTTTACTAGCGTGTGAGATGAGTGCAATTGTGCGGTAGTTTGAGCATTCTTTGGCATTGCCTTTCTTTGGGATTGGAATGAAAACTGACCTTTTCCAGTCCTGTGGCCACTGCTGAGTTTTCCTAATTTGCTGACATTGGGGATTGGGGAAATTTTCCTTTGCTATGATTCAGAATCCAGAGCAATTAAAATTATTTTTTACTTCTTAAAAAATACAAACTTGCATAGTGAAAAAGATGACTTTGGTAAAGTAAAATGGAAAATGACAAACTGGGGAAAATATCAGCAACTGAAATCACAAAATGTAATCAATACCTTCTAGCCAGAGACCACCAAGCACACACCTGCAGATGAATGAGTTAGGATTTAAGCCCCTGATAACAATGGAGACTGTATGCCAGGGGCCACCACAGTGGGATTCAGGAAGGCTGTCTTGAAAGTGACTTTTTGTAGGAGTTGGGCTTTGGTTAGGCATCATTGGCAAACATTCAAGAAAGTGGAGCTTTGCTCTGCATTGGATCCTGTCAGGAAACAGTAGCAAATCTATTATTGAATACCTTATTAAACTTTATCTCTGGGGCAGGAGAAATTAATCAAGGCTAAAGCCATAATTGGTAGAGAAGCAGCAGTTACTCATGTTAGCTAGTATAGGAAGATGACCATGGGTTTTGGGTTTTGTTTTGTTTTGTTTTCTGTGGTTTACACAGGAATCGTGTTTTTGTCTGTGCTTAGACAAGATTCTCAAATGGTGTTTGTTTTGGTTTGCTTTGTCTATCATGGTTGCAAAGTGACCCTACCTGATGCTAGTGTTCTTTGTGACTTTTATATCCAATGGGGGGACACCCATCTAGCCATCAGTACCAGGCAAACTCCTGGTAGCTCTGAGGTCCAGCTGTGGCAGGCCACTTCTCAAATGCCAGGGACTGCTTCTCTTTCTTACAGAACTAATACCCCCAAAGTCTTCTCTGTATCGTTACAATTTTAGTATATGTGCTGCCTAGGCGAGCACGCTTGCCTCTTGGAAGAAAAGCTATGACAAATCTAGATAGCATATTAAAAAGCAGAGACATCACTTTGCCGACAAAGGTCTGTATAGTCAAAGCTATAGCTTTTCTAGTAGTCATGTACGGATGTTAGAGTTGGACCATAAAGAAGGCTGAGCACTGAAGAATTGATGCTTTCAAAATGCGGTGCTGGTATTATTGGTATATTGGTATACCAATACCAATAATACCAAGACTCTCAATTTCAAATTGAGAGTCCCTTGGACAGCAAGGAGATCAAGCCAGTCAATTCTAAAGGAAGTCAACCCTGAATATTCATTGGAAGGACTGATGCTGAAGCTGATGCTCCAATACCTTGGCCATCTGATGCAAACAGCTGACTCATTGGAAAAGACCCTGATGCTGGGCAAGATTGAGGGCAAGGGAAGAAGGGGGCGATAGAAGATGAGATGGTTGGATGGCATCACTGACTCAAATGGACATGAGTTTGAGCAAACTCCGGGAGACAGTAAAGGACAGGGAAGCCTGGTTTGGTGCAGTCCAAGGGGTCGGAAACAGCTGGACACAACTGAGCAACTGAACAACAAAAATCTCTGGAGAGTCATATCACATGAATTTATGTGGGAGGGTGCAGCAAGCAGCATTAAAGAAGGCATACTGTATGTTACTTTCAGTTGTTAATTATTCTTCAATATTCATATGCTTTTGAGGTAAACACTTAAAAAAGTGATGACTAAAAGGCCAAATTTCTAAAGGGAAGATAAGGGTGTTTTAGAATCAGACCAGGCACATTTATTAAGCATTCATTCATATATTCATTAAAAATATATATATATATATATATATATATATATATATATATATATATATATATTTAAAGCACCTACTATGTTTCTAATTGTGCTACCAGGTTCTATCCTAAGGTTACCCAAAGGACAAGGTAGCCACTTACATGGAGAGGCATTGTGTTAGAGTGTGCTCAGTTTTGCCTTCATTAAATTAAATTAAAAACCCATTGTCATTTAAACATTTATATAATTACAGGCAGTCATTATCCTGGTTGTTTTCCAAAGGCCAAGTCTGACTCAGTGTGCCTTTGATTACTGACAGAAGGCACTGCAGCAATATGAAACATCTCTGCAGAACAAAGCACACTGAAGAAGCTATTACACAGGAGGTTTAGCTTAGGAGAAAGGAACAGAGAAGCAGCTCGCAGTACAAAGCTCTTTATCTCAGTTTCCAAAGTGCAGTGGTTTAACATTTAAAAAGGCTGCTTTGGGGAACATCTTCTCCTGAAGGTTTCTTTCACACATTTACAGTCAGGAAGTACAATAGAACCATGAACCTCTTCCACTCTCTGGCGAGGATTTTCCTGCTTTTACTTATGTGTTAGATTAAAATAGGGTTTTACTTCCCTTCAAGCCTGAAGACAGGATTACATTTGAGTCTAGGTCGTCTGTTTCAAAATGTGAATTGTTAACCAGGAGATAATGAGACCTGACTTTTAACCAGGCAGTCATGACTGTCGTTGAGTATTGGCATCTGCTGTCCATAAAGTTCCCGCGGTAAAATGAGCACAAGAGGTCTGTAAATCGCAACACTGTTCCCTCCTCCCCACACCCCCTCGGACCCCTGCACTGACAGTCATTTAGTGCTGGTTTTTCCTGGTCAGAAACAGCTGCCTTAAGAGATTTGAATGTTTATTTCTTCACTTATTTTTCTCCTGAGTGTTCTGAACTTTTTATCCCTTAAAAGAATAGAGCGAGCAGAAGTAGACAAGTTCAGAACCCCTTTAGACATGTTTCTGGTTTAGGTAGTTGACAATCCAAACCCCAAAGGAAGACATGTCCCCGGTATTGGGTATCTTGCCAACATGTCTGAATCCTGCTTCCTATTTCATGAAAATGCTAGGGTTGTACCAACTTGTCGTTACACGGTTTACAAAACAAAGTGATCCCAAAGATAAAGTCATTAAAAGAGTATTGGCCTCCTAGATTTCTGATACTGAAAAAGTAATGAGATGGATTTCTTGCGTGTGTTCTGTGGGAATAAAGTGTTATTATTTCAGAGCTGCAAAGAGGCTCTGGATGATCCAGGCTCCTTATTTTGCTGTCATGGGACCAGAGAATATCACATCACTAGACTTCAGTCTTTCTATTCCTTGATGCAAGATACTTCTAATAGAGACGAAAGAAGGGATTATCGAAAGTGTCCAAAAAACAAGAAATCTCTTAAAATCAGGCCTTAGTTCAAATGGCACCTCTTTAGAGAGGCCATCGCTCCATCCCTTACTCAGCCCTCATTTACCTGAAAAGAACTGGGTTCATGAGCTTATGGTTGTGTTACATTCTACTGTCTCCAAAACTAGAATGTAAGCTCCAGTGGCGCTGGGGTTCTGTCTGTTCTCTTCATTGTTATATACTCAGCACCCAGGACTGTGGTTGGTCCCCCAGGTGATGCACAAAAATAATTGTTGAATGAATGGAAAAAATGAATTAATGAAATTAAATCCAGCTGCCATCAGAGGTAAGAAGGAATAAAAACCAAGAGATGAAAAGGCTATAAGATATCATACTGCAATAACAAAATATAATAAACTGAGTCGACATTTTGAGAATCTTCATACAAATTTCATCCTGTCTCCTTCCACATGAAGGCTAAGATCCTAGGTATTGTAATTCCAACATCCCCAAATCTTTACATTAGGGTCAGACTCCTGGCATCTAACTAATTAATCTGTACATTCTAGATATTTTATAATAATTTTAAAAAGTAATAATTTTTATTACTTTTTGACTGTACCACACGGCATGTGGGATCTTCGTTTTCCAACCAGGGCTCAAACCTGTGACCCCTGTAGTGGAAGCACGAAGTCTTAACCAGTGGACCACCAGGGAAGCCTGGATGACATTTTAAATATTGGAATAAAATGTGCTAGAGGTGTCAGCAAGCAGACGGTGAAGTAACTAGATAAGTCACATCATAAACATTCAGACCCTGATGGTCCTGAATTGCTTGAATTATACTGGGGTCTCAAGATGCTGCCAGTGTTGAGGTCCTTTACTGTGTGTTCCAAAACAGCCAAAATTCACACATGTCATTTGTCATCTAGTAATGACTATAAACATTCAACTTTGTTTTATTAAAAAAATGTGTTATTGAACCTCTACTCAACAAATTATTACACTAGGCATTTTATGGAGGGATATATGAAATAGTTCTGATGAAATAGTTCTGAGTTCTGATGAAAAATGTTGGCTGCCTGATGTATTGTTTGCTTGGCACACTGCCTGAAAGATGTCAGCAGCAGATAATTTTTTATCTTGCAATTGTGGAAGGATAGGGGAGGAGCCTTTTCTGTTGGATTAATAAGGCAATCATCAAATCTGAGTTAATAAAGGACAAAGGTGTCGAATCTGGAAGAGTTCAATAGGGATAAAAAGGCTTCCTGGATGATAAACATTTTCAACCAAGAGAAGAATATGAAAAACAAAAATAATAAGGCGATGAATAAAGTGGTTTTAAAAAAAAAGACATCAAAGATTTAAAGATTGCTTTCTTCACATTATTTCTTAAACATTACTTTCAGTGGACCACTTTGATTTTATGTAAAGTTGAGAAAAGAGGGAAAGGAAGAATATAGAATTTTTAGATAAAAATAAATGCTAAAGAATGATGAAGCTTTAGACAGAAGACAACAAAAAGTCCTCAGAAAGCCTAAGAGCAGACTCAGTCAGAAACTGTGCATGTGAAGGGCTGAAAATGCTCTATCCAGCAGGAAAGAGCCTAGAAAAAGAAGAAAAAGATCATCATAGAAATAAAGACAAATTTCGACAGCTTTAAAGGCACGACTGGCTTTAGTTTCTAGCATTTGTCATTGGTTGAATTAGGTTACAAGTGGCTCCCAGGTAACAAAAGCCAACTTGTAATCAAAGAGACAATTCTGCAACAAAACAAACAAGGTATCTTGGCGATGGTGTAACAGACACCTGACGTGTGTTTATTGTTGGATACAATGCACAGGAGAACTCCTGACCCATTTCTAGCAGCATGGCACCAGTGTGTTAATCATGATGTATTTGGCTGTAGGTAATTGGAAAACCGAATAAAGCAGCTTTAACAATAAGAAAAAAAAGTGTATTACTTTCCATAGTGGTTAAGTCAGGGGGTGGTAGGGGTGGGCTGGGTCTTCAGGAGCAGTGAACTCAGCTGCTCGGTGCTGTCAGGTTGACCGAGGTTCTTTCCATCTGTCTGATTTGCCATCCTTCGCCCGTGTGCTAGTCCTCCTCATCTTCACGAGCTTGCAGTAGCAGCTCCAGGCATCACATCTGCACACAACTGAAAGTCACAAAAGAAGAGGGTACAGGAGCACCCTAAACCCCTTTTTAAAGAAAAGGCAGAACTCAAGCAGAAGCTTACAGAGCTTTACATAGTAGATTGCCAAGAGTTATGTCAAATGCCACAGTATTCTCATTTCTCTATCTGGTTTATTTCACTTAGCATATTGCTCTCAAGGTCCATCCATGGTGTCACAAATAGCAGGATATTCTTCTTTTTTATGGCCAAACTCATCTTCTTCATCCATTCATCTGTTGCTGGACACTTAGGCTGCTCCCATGTCTAGGCCATCGTAAATAATGCAGTGAATGTGGAGATTCAAATATCTCTTTGACATAGTGTTTTCATTCTCAAAGGTCATTCTTAAACCAACCAATGACAAGAGGAATTAGATTACCAGTTGTTTTAGATTAATCAAAATTTATCTCCAAGAGAGGTTGGGCGGGTCCAGCCACCTCTAAATCCAATAGATACCTGAACAAAATCAGGGTTTATTAGTAAGGTAAGCCTGGCGTGCTGCAGTCTGTGGGGCCTCAAAGAGTCAGACACGACTGAGCGACCGAACAACAAAATTAGTAAGGAAGCAGGGCGTGGGAGAAAGGTCACTGGGTAGGCAGCAACGGTGTCTGTCATCACCTCTCCTCATTTACACACAGTAACAGTCATTCTTTGTGATGTCATGTTCAGTGGGTTTTCACAAATGCATCGAGTTGTATAACCAGCACCATGACAATCAAGGTAGAGAAAAGTGTATTACAAAAGTGGGTTGATCAACCAGCATGTACTTGCTATCATGACAGCAGCAAGGAGAGGAAGCAGTTATGGTTCTTCCCACCTTTGTCCTTTATGAACACACTTCCAAGAAGATGACCAAGCAATGTACAAGTCTAACGTGAAGTGAAGTGAAGTCGCTTAGCTGTGTCCGACTCTTTGCAACCCCATGGACTGTAGCCTACCAGGTTCCTCCATCCCTGGGATTCTCCAGGCAGGAATACAGGAGTGGGTTGCCATTTCCTTCTCCAGGAGATCTTCTCAACCCAGGGATTGAACGTGGGTCTCCCATATTGCAGGCAGACGCTTTACCATCTGAGCCACCAGGAAGTCAAATAGCGTGTTATGGGGGCTTAAAGAAGGGAGAGACTCCTGGTTCTGGAGCTATAGCCTGTTCTGTCCTTGTGACTATTTCTGATTCCCAGGACACCTTGCTCAGGTAGCCACTCAGAAGGCCATCTCTGGTTGCTGCCCTGTGCTTGTCCTGATGGTTAACTTTGTTTCCCAGAACTCACAACCCTTGTTTAATTTTGCCCATCCTTCTTGTCATGTATGGATGTGAGAGTTGGACTATAAAGAAAGCTGAACACAGAAAAATTGATGCTTTTGAACTGTGGTGTTGGAGAAGACTCTTGGGAGTCCCTTGGACTGCAAGGAGATCCAACCAGTCCCTCCTAAAGGAAATCAGTCCTGGGTGTTCATTGGAAGGACTGATGTTGAAGCTGAAACTCCAATACTCTGACCACCTGATGCAAAGAGCTGACTCACTTGAAAAGACCCTGATGCTGGGAAAGATTGAGGGCAGGAGGAGAAGGGGACGACAGAGGATGAGATGGTTGGATGGCATCACCGACTCAATGGACATGGGTTTGGGCGGACTCCGGGAGTTGGTGATGGACAGGGAGGCCTGGCATGCTGTGGTCCATGGGGTTGCAAAGAGTCGGACACGACTGAGTGACTAAACTGAACTTGTCGTCAACCAGTTAGGCAGCTGGGGGTAGTTCAAGTACTCTGTCCAGACTCAGGACCTGTTTTCAGTTCAAAGAGGGAAGTGGATCTGCAGAGGGTCTAATTCCAGGGAGGAATGGCTGGTTTCAGGACAATATGATGCTGACTTGGGTTTGCCTTTGAACTTCAATATGGCAGATAGATGATGCTGGCAGACTATTTTAGAAGAGAAGCATGGCCTCTGTGATGAATTTGAACATAATAAATCATACAGTAAGATGAAATGATGATTATAATAAGGACAGCAAACACATTAGCTAACATTTACAAACCAAATGACTGTCCAGCAAGAGCAGCTTTTCAGCTCTACTCAACAATACTTACAGTGTTTAGAGTCCTGTGAATGAGCCCAACTGTGGCTAAAACCAGTCATCCAACCCGGCTTGCTTTCATCCCGGGAGCTGGCGCCACTGCTTGTCTCACTATCCGGGGCCAGCCCTTGTCCATATAGTGCTTTGTGCAAAGTAGAAAAGGTCTCCTCTTCCTCACAATACTTTCCCATCTATTAGAAAAGCACTGTAATATTCAGTAAACGTCAACAGTCAATATACAAATCCTTGGGATATGAACTTTGAGTGGTGTCCCTTAAGTTACAAGTAGCACAGCTGTAAAGAGAAGCCTTGGGATCTACTTGTTTGGGGCATGAGAATAAGTCTTCTTTCAGAAACATAGCCGGTCTGGATCAGTGGTTTGAAGGATATCTAGAGGTTTATTAATTTATTCATTCAGCTCTAATGGACTGGTTACTATATTCCAGGTGCGCTGCTAAGTGCCATATGAGTGTCATCTCATTTAATCTTTGCAGAACTGTGAACAGGATTATTTTTATCCCTGCTTTACATATGACAAACGTCAGGGTTATTGCTTGCCCTAATTCACACCGTTAGCGATAAAGGTGATATTTTGATGGAGCTGATATTAAGGTTATCACTCTGCTTCTGATTACATATATTTATATAAAATAATTCTGTTGGAATTGATGTTGGTAATTCTTATATTCATCTTATGTCTCTTTAATATATTTCCATTGGATTTATTAGGAAAAAAAGGAATAGACTCTGTGATTCTTAAGGTGCTGCAGAAGATGAGGATATAAACACTTTATACTTGCAAATATTAAGGGGGAAAAAAAGCTGTCTTTTCAGACCAATGACTGAAGAAGACAAGTAACTGTTTCAGCAATAGAGGTGAATTGCATGGGGCCTCTGTGTTGCTTGCTTCAATAGGGATGGGTGTGATTGTGACCAATTAGGAGGATTAGTTCTTCAAACTGGAAGCATGCTGGCAGAGACTCAAGCATGAGAGCCTGGGCTTTCACAGTGATAATCCTTTCGATCTTAGGAGAGGCGACATGGCAGCTTCCTCCTGACACATGCCAAAGAGGAATCTGGTGACCAAAGGCCAGGTTTTCTTTTCTTCTTGGTTTCTGTAGTCATGAGAGTATAGTTTTGGGGCCAATAAAATCCTCTTACAGAAGTCCTGCTGTCTTGCCATCTTCTCTGAGGAAGCTGATTGAAGTGAATGAGGAATGAAAAATTTTGCCCAACAGCTTATTTGGTTCTCTTACATGAAGGATTCTTAATTTAACTGATTTCCTCTTCCTAATTAGATTTTGCAATTAGGGTTGCCCATTAACCTAGAATTTTCCTATAAAAGACTCATCCTCCATCGTGTTTGCCTGCCTCATGGCACCACAGCTGTATAATTGCAGTTAAATCCACATCCTCTCTTCAAAGCAGAAGAGATATACATAGCCAGATCCAGGTGGCTGGCTCTTGAATGCAGTTGGATTTGAGAAGCATGTGCAAAGCACTTTGCCAGCTACTCTGAGGTGATGGAAAGATGGGGGCAATCTGGGACCTCTAGGCTCCTATGATTCATTCACTTATTAACTTAATAAATGTTTATTGAGCACCTACTATCTGTTAGGCACTGTTCAGGCAATGGGGATACAGCATTTTAAAAAGCCAATAAAAAAGATGATAAAGTCCCAGGACTTTCTGGTGGTGCAGACAGTGAAGAAATAAATAAGTAAACATCTAGCATGCTAGATAATGATAAGTACAAAGGAGGAACTATTGTAATGCAGGCATTTATACTGGAAAGCAACGAAAACCCCCTGATGCTGTGTGCTGGTGCATAGTGCTCTCAATTACAATGGAAGAAGACATTCACTTTAACAGAGGAGGGGAGATTTGTGGAAGATTTTGTGCAAGTGAGGAGATCTAAGCTGGACCCGGAAGAAAGTTTAGGTCAAGTGAATACAGCCACAATGCAAAGAGGCAAGAAGAAAACACTTTCAGACATTATGAAACATTTCAGCAAAGGTCCAGGTGTGAGAAGACAGGGGATGCAAACCACATTCAGAAGAGCTGAATAGTTTAGTCTAGTCTCAGCACCAGTGGGATAACAGGTGGGACAGGAACGCAGCCTGGAAAAGTATGTAGAGGCCAAGTGATGAAGCATTTTGACTTTCAGGGAGTGTAGGTTGAGCTCTGCTGGCAGGGGAGAGAACCCTGAGCTAATGCGTTTACAGACAGCAATGTGTCAGACGGTGATATATCAGCTAGATGCACTGACCAGGTGCAGGAGATATCTGGGCTGGTGCCTGCCGGGTGGCTGATACCCAGTAACATTGAGATGGTGTCTGATTCTTTGTGACTCCATGGACTGTAGACCACCAGGCTCCTCTGATAGGATTTTCCAGGCAAGAATACTGGAGTGGGTTGCTATTTTCTTCTCCAGGGTATCTTCCCCACCCAGGGATCGAACCCATGTCTCCTGCATTGGCAAGCAGATTCTTTACCACTGAACCACTAGGGAAGCACAAGCTGTCTTTGGTTTTCCTTAAAAAACAGGCGACATTATCTTATGACTCAGATGGTTCAAGATAACAAGTTGACATTTACATTCAAACATGATCTCTCCTTCACTCCTAAGCCATTGATATTCAAGTTTAAGGGCAGTACACCGAGGCCCTGACAGATTCACAGCTTCTTCCTTTTACAGTGTAGTTGAGCAACTAGGGAGCTGAAAAGCTGAGATCAACTGATAACATAATGATTTCTTACACCAAGCCTCTGAGATGGCCTGCAACAAAGGGTGTGGCTTGTATCTTCTCTTGACAAACTGCATATACAGTCAGTTCTCCGCATCTGTGGGTTCTATATTCGTAAGATTCAACCAACTGTAAATCAAAAATATTTATGTGGCAGCCTGGATGGGAAGGGCGTGTGGGGGAAAATGGATATATGTATATGAATGGCTGAGTCCCTTTGCTGTCCACCTGAAACTAACATTGTTAACTGGCTATACTCCAATATAAAATAGAAAGTTTAAAATTTTTGAAAAAAAAAATTCCAGAAAACTCCAAAAAGTAAAATTGAAATTTGTTGTATGCTGACAACTATTTACATGGCATTTACATCATATTAGGTACTATAAGTATCTAGAGAGGATTTAAAGCACACAGGAAGGTGTGCTTAAAAGTTGCATCCGACTCTTTGCAACCCCATGGACTGTAGCCTGCCGGGCTCCTCTGTCCCTGGAATTCTCCAGGCAAGAGTACTGGGATGGGTAGCCATTCCCTCCTCCAGGGGATCTTCTCACCCCAGGGATCGAACCTGGGTCTCCTGCAGTGCAGGCAGATTCTTTACCATCTGAGTCACCATAACAAACATGAGTATGTGCAGATTTTGGAATCTGTGGAGGGTCCTGGAACCAATTCCTGTGGATACTGAGGGATGGCTGTCGATGGTCAGAGACATATGATGAGGAATGAATTCTACCATCTTCACTCTCCTGACATTGCCCTTGACCCTCGTGGTTCATAAGTAATAGGGGGCCTTAAGAGAAGAGAGGGCTTCCCAGGTGGCGCTAGTGGTAAAGGACCTGCCTGCCAATGCAGGAGCCGTACCAGAGGCAGACATGACTGAAGTGACTTAGCACGCGTGCAAACAGAAGGAACCCGTACTTCTATCTCATCAGCTATGTGTCTATCTCCCACCTCCCAGCTGACTCTCCTTTGCTAACTCAGACAAACATATTTGGTTCACCTGAGTCTAAAGAAAACTATTTTTCACTTCTTTGTTCTTTCTTCTTCCACAGTTTCCTTCCCTACGTTTATGAGGACCATTTACTTGCTTCTCTCTTTGTTGCTGTTTATGGTGTAACGAACACATGAGGGTTTGTAGACGTTTTTCCCACACTGTGTATGTGAGGAGAGTCTTTTCCTCAGTCTTGAGGGACGCATCCATCTTTCAGGAATGTTTTGTGGAGCTGGCTGTAGTATGCTGGCTTTTTTCCCCTGGTGGGTGTGGATTTGGAATAGGGGAGACCCTCCGGGGGTCCACTGTGCTGGTTACAGAAAGAGGATGCAATGCACACATTCTCCCCTCCAACTGGAAGGGCTAATATGCCCAGGCTCTTGTTCTTTCCTCGGGATTAGTGGTGGTAACATGAAGCCAGTAGAGAGGAGGGCTGGCAAAGAAATGGGTATTAACACTGATATTTTGAAAGGGAAAAAGCGAGTCAAGATTTAAGTCCTTCAGTTGTTTTCAACAATCCTTTCTGTTGGTCAAAAAACACAGTGCTGGAAATCCCAGACTCCTAATCCCATTTAATTCTACCTGTATACTTTCAAAAAGTTTTTTATTTCCTAGAAAACACAGGATTGTTAAAAAAAAAAAATCGTTTCTGTTATGTGGCAGCCTAGATGGGAGTGGGGTTTGGGGGAGAATGGATACATGTATATGTATGGTTGAGTCCCTTCACTATTCACCTCAAAGTATTACAACATTGCTAATTGGCTATACCCCAATACAAAATAAGTTCAAAAGAAAAAAACCATTGCTTCATGGGGTGGAACTAGGCTGCTTCAAAGCATAAGAACCGTTAATAGTGAGGATTCTTGCAATCAACAACTGTACCCTCAAACTTAAGGGGGTGGGCAGAATTTGGACTGTTAGTCATGCTCATTAAAAAACAAAAACAGAGACACGAAACCATTTATTTGCCCATTAAGTCCCTTCAGATGTTCTGGGAGAGAGCATCCAAGGCCCTGTGTGCCTTTGCAGCAGTGTTGGGTGGCGCTTCAGAACTCCCCTGGCCTGCATCTGTGCACGAATTCCAGTGTGGGTGTTGGGGATGGAGGAAAGCTTCCCACACCACATCAAGAAATTCTCAGATACCAGCAAGAGTGTCCAAGAATCCAACTCAGTTCTCATATTATCTACCCTGAGACAGCGTCAGATCCCACAAGGTAAGGCTTCAGTCCCACAAGACTGCTCTCCCCAACTTGAGATGCAAATTGAAAGCCCAGGTTGGGCTCCCATAACCTCCTCCTCAGGTTTGGTTAATTTGCTAGAGCAGCTCATACAACTCTGAGAAACACTTCACTTATTGGAGAAGGCAATGGCACCCCACTCCCATGGAAAATCCCATGGACGGAGGAGCCTGATAGGCGGCAGTCCATGGGGTCCCACAGAGTCGGACACGACTGAGCGACTTCACTTTCACTTTACCAGATCACCAGTTTATTATAAAAAAAGAATACATAGCTCAGGAAAAAGACAATGGAAGGTGTGCATAGGGCCAGGTGTATGCAAAGGGGTGCCAAGCTTCCATGCCCTCTCTAGGCACTGTGAATCTCTCTTATCTCCACATTCACCACCAGAAGCTCTCCTTTTGGCATTACATCAGCAAGATTGATCAATTCATTGGCTATTGGTAATTGATACCAGCTCCAGTCTCTCTCCCCTCCCCAGAGGCTGGAGGACGCGACTGAAAGTTCTGACCCTCTAATCTCAAGGTTGGGGCCCCTGGCAAGGTGCGGTTCCAATGTTACCTCATTAACATAACCAAAGACATCTTTATTGCTTTCATCACTGAAGAAATCCCAAGCAAGGGCTTTGGGGGCTTTGTGTCAGAAATGGTGACAAAGACCAAATATATACTTTTATTATGAATCACAACATCACACTTTGACTCCTGGCTCTCTGTCTTTCTAGCTCTGTGAACTTGAGAAGTCACTTCCTTTTTCTGGGCCTAAGGTTCTCATCTATAAATTAGGCCAAAACCAGTACCTACTCACAGGCACGTTGTGAGGATGAAACAAGTCGATTCCCCTAAAGCCGTTAGTACAGTCTAGCACTGGACACTGGACTGCTGCTGACACCTGTGCTAAGACCCTCCGAACAGTCTTAGGTGATACTGTACATAAAGTGAGGTTAAATACCAGCAGGGAGACGGGAAGCTTGGTGGTTGCTCCAAAGGATAAACACCTTTCAAACATCAGGGTGATATGAAGAGGGAAAAGCTTTCCCACAGACTGAGTGCAGGGTGTACCTTACACTTAGCCCTGCGAAGATGCAGAGGGCAGAAGCGGGGGGAGGGCACTGAGAAACATCTGTAACGCTGCTTTAAGTTTCCTTTTCCAGCATAATGGATTATTTGTATACACTTACTCCTGACGTGCTGCGATTCACGGGGTCACAAAGAGTCAGACACGACTGAGCGACTGAACTGACTCTTGGCAGAACTTACATAATATCTAAACCCAGGAAAGTCATGGTTATACCTTAGTAGAGGTTTGGGCTTGAACAGATAGCCTGAGGGTCATTCAGAAGACACTGCCTGACCCTAGAGGTGTCATACACGCCCCCCTATAAGCATCTTAGAAATGCTGACTCCCCTAACTAGAACTAGGTAGTACCCTCAACTCTCTCCCACATGCTCCCTCCTGGCCCGTATCAGCGGCAGCATCCGGTTTTGAACACAAAGGACATTTGTTCCATGCAATCATCGTATAAAGCTGGTCTCTTTCTATTATGAATAATCATGAAATTGAGGGTGAAGGAGAAAGGCAACTCCACATTTGAAGCTACAAAAAAGGCTGTGATTCGTTTTTAGTCTCTTTATTAAGCAGCCTAGTCTCAGTTAGATAATTTGCAGCAAGGTTCTACCCTGGAGCAAGTTTCCTCAGTCATGTTAAATTCATGGAGGAAATCCTCCCAGGATTTAGAACTGAAATATAGACAGCTTTAGTAACAGGAACGTTGATGTAAAGAGCGGGTTAAGGCAGTATGTTCTAACCATTTAGGGAAAAAATGGGTAAGATGTTACTAATAAGCTCTGCTATATTTTTATCCTACCATTTTCTTCATCTGAAGGAATATTGAGATGAGCTTTTAAATTCTGAATGATTATCTGACAGATTCCATCTTTAGGGCAAATTATTAGCAAGGGTTTTACTTCTCTATTACTTTTACTCAAAACTCAGAGGACACATGCTTACCGGAGCCCAGATGAGGAAATAAAACCTACAGACAAGAGTGCCGTGGAGAGAACCGTGGAACCCAGCACCTTCTAGGTTACCTTACGTGGCCTTGGTGGACGCGGGGGAGAGAGGCATAGGGCCTGGAGCACCCTCCTGCATGCAGTCCCAACCTCACTGCCCAGCCCCATCCCTCAGCATCACCTCCAACTACACACCTTGTATTCCAGTTACGCCACACCAGCCACTGGTCCCAAATGTGCCGCATGTTTGAACACTCTCCTTCCACCCCCGCTTCCTACCTTCCAAACTTCCTGGTAAGTTTCAACTTATCTTTTAAGACTGATCTCCAATGTGACTCTCTTCCAGAAATCGTTTCAACCCCAAGCACAGTCAGTGACATCTGATTCTGCTCTTCCATAGCACCCAGCACCCACTTCACTGTGGCGCTTAGGACAGCAGGATTATCATGAATATTTTACAGTGTCGGCTCTCCCTGTGATCCTGAAAGGGCGAGGACTTGCCCTGGGATATCTGAACTCTCCAGCCCAGTGTTTCCCAACAGCAGCGATACTGACATTTCAGGCCAGAAAACGCCTTGGAGTGGGGGCTGTCCTGCGCACTGCAGGATGTGTAGCATCATCCCTGGTCTCCACCCACTAAATGCCAGTAGCACGTCATCCTCAGTGTGGTGACAAAAACCATCTCTAGACTTCTCAACACCCCCTGGGGGAGAAGATCAGCCTGGATGAGAACCACAGCTCTGGCCCTAACAGAGAGCCTGATGTCTACCAAGTGCTTAATACATATTTGTCGAGTTAATAAATCAATGTCCAAATTAATGAATAGAAACCGAGTGAACCACAGATAAGGAAGAATCTTACAGTATCTTTGACACACTCACCAAATCAAACTTAGGATCTTTGTTCCCAAAGTCTCTGTATGAACTGGTTCTACGTTCTTCCTATTTCGTCTCTCACATCCTCTGTCCCTCACCTGCAGGTACTTCCAGATCCTCACGCTTTGCTTTCCTTCCCGCCAGTACAAATTCTGTACTGACTGCAAGACAGAGAACAACTTACCTACTTCAAAAAGCCTCCCCAAGTGCACCCAATCCACAGTGACTCATTTCACCCATGAAAAATTACACGCATATGCACATATGTGCATATGTATACATACATACTTCTGCGTGCAGTATTTTTGGTCTTAGAACGATTATCAACTTTTTGTTTCACACACACGTACAGGAATATTTCTCTCAACTAGAAGAATGGCTCGCTTGCTTCTGCCTTTGAGATTTTCCTTCCCCTTAGCATTAGTACAAGTTTATGAGCAACAGATGTTTAGCTTGTGCTTGAAGTGAATTTTTTTTCCATAAACCTCTGGCAGGTGTGTTAACTCTGTGTAATGGGTGTGGTCTTGACATAGCTTTGCTTTTAAAAGGCATAGGGCTCCGTCTTTAACATCTTGTTTTAAAACTCATTTCAAGGAGATTCTGCAAATATGAATAAAAGTAATTTGCAATGCTGTAGGATTTCTGTGAGAAGGCACTAAATACGATAAAGCAATGAGAAAGGCAACAATGGCTGCATTTGGACTTAAATTCTGACTGTGCTCAGACTCCATCTAGGCTTCGTTTCCCACTGCTTGATAAAACTACCTTTAAAATGTTGACTTCCTGGTTTATTCTGGGCTCTCTCAACACCCGAGTATCTTCTGCACCATCCTGCTTTAGGCATACTTGCAGCAACTTATATACACACTTTCCCCATGCTTGAGTTTGGAAATTGCTCCAACTTCCGGTCTATGGGGCATTTCCTTCTCACATTTTTCTTGAAATATAGTTCATGCCTTGCCCAGCAGTAGGAACCTGTGGGGCTTCTGATCCTTAGTGTCCAATGGCAGGGTTAAGGGGACAACCCCAGAATGTACCCGCCTTGCATCTGAGCTCCACATCTGCAACAGGATCTGTGCAGACCTACCGGAATGGGGTCAGGTGGGGTCTAGCTTCTTTGTAGCCCTTAATAAAAAGATGAAAGAATGCTTTTTTTCCAATGCCTCATAAACCATGACTTTTGGCAGAACAGCCACAGCTTCTCCAGAGTTCCAAAGTTGATTCCTCTCTGTTGCACCTTCTGACTCACCCTATCCAGGGCCCCCTCCTCTATGCCTTCCACACCCTCCCATTTAAAATGCAAAACCCAAATGCTTCTCTTGAGCCTGCCTCCTCCTATGGTAACATCTTTTTCTTTTTTTAATGTCAAGAACTGCACAGTTCATTATTTTGGGAAAACTATTCTAGACATAAATATTTAAAATTTTCTAAGAAGGTGTTTTAACAATAAAAAAATTTAAAGTTGGAAAGAGCCAGTAACTTTGTTCTTAGCTCACACAGAATTCCAGACCCTTCCTAGATTTTGTAAAAAGTGCTCTCTATATGCATTATAACATTAAAGGAAATAGCATGCTGAAACTTTTTTTAAAGCACACAACCCAGTGAAGTGTGAATGGTATGCTGCTTTTACGTTACTGGGAGTGTCAAATAGCAGTGAAAGGGTAGTGAAGTAAGCCAGAAAGAAAAACACCAATACAGTATACTAACGCATATATATGGAATTTAGAAAGATGGTAACAATAACCCTGTGTACGAGACAGCAAAAGAGACACTGATGTATAGATCAGTCTTATGGACTCTGTGGGAGAGGGAGAGGGTGGGGAGATTTGGGAGAATGGCATTGAAACATGTATAATATCATGTATGAAACGAGTCGCCAGTCCAGGTTCAATGCACGATACTGGATGCTTGGGGCTGGTGCACTGGGACGACCCAGAGGGAGGGTATGGGGAGGGAGGAGGGAGGAGGGTTCAGGATGGGGAACACAGGTATACCTGTGGTGGATTCATTTCGATATTTGGCAAAACTAATACAATATTGTAAAGTTTAAAAAAAAAAAAAAAGAAACCTATGGAACAACCATCCTCTCATGTGGCATCGCTGATTCACGCTCCCTTATAAAGTTCTGTTTATGTCCTATGGCACCACCTTGACTGACTCCACCTCTCCACCAATGCATGTTGGCCCCACTGTATTGCTGCCATGTCTCTATCTCACATTTGTACTCAGCTCACCACAATTTGGCAACCTTGGAGTATCCCCTCAGTCTCACAATGCACCAATTCTTTCTTGGATCCTGGGACCACCTAACATTGCCACATCTGTATGGACCTTTCTCGATCCCCCAGCTCCTTGACTCTGCTGGCCTGTTTGGATGTAGCAGTCTTGACTGTTTGAAGTTGTCTCCAGGTGTGGCTTTCAATCTCTTGATTTTTCCTCATCCCTTTGTCTTTCTCAGTCTCCTTCCTAGTCTCACCGTCCACCTTAGATCTGGGTCATTTCAGGGTCCTCTTCAGCTTTATTCTTTCCTCCTTTTAAGGCTCTCCTATGCATGACTTCTTAAATTGTCACATCTTCAAATATCAATTAAATGCAATGGCCATCAAATGCTTCTCTTTACCATTTCCATCCTCTGGAAGTTCCAACCCAGGTTTTTACACAAATTAGAATTGGTGTATGACTTGTCTGTCCCACTAAATACTGATCATAGTTCTGAAGTCTCTTGATCTGTCTCATTTTCATGTCAACTGTTGTTCAGCCGCTAGTCATGTCCAACTCTTTGTGACCCCATGGACTGCACCATGCCAGGCTTCCCTGTCTTTCACCATCTCCTGGAGCTTGTTTAAACTCATGTCCATCAAGTTGGTGATGCCATCCAACCATCTCATCCTCTGTCATCCCCTTCTCCTCCTGCCTTTAATCTAATGAGTCGGCTCTTCGCATCAGGTGGCCAAAGTATTGGAGTTTCAGCTTCAGCATGAGTCCTTCCAATGAATATTCAGGAC
The DNA here is from genome assembly GCF_032452875.1 of Bos javanicus. Classification (NCBI taxonomy): domain Eukaryota; kingdom Metazoa; phylum Chordata; class Mammalia; order Artiodactyla; family Bovidae; genus Bos; species Bos javanicus. Next base: position 41,359,415 of record NC_083890.1, read on the forward strand.
TGATTTCCTTTAGGATTGACCGGTTGATCTTGCAGTCCAAGGGACTCTCAAGAGTCTTCTCTACCACCACAGTTCAAAAGCATCAATTCTTCAATGCTCAGTCTTCTATACGGTCCAACTCTCACATCCATACATGACTACTGAAAAAACCTTAGCTTTGACTATAGGGACCTTTGTCAGCAAAGTAATGTCAACAGGTGATCAAAACTGAGTTTTCTGTTCTCTTCCTGCTCTTGTGCATCCTTTCCTCTGAGGCAGGAGTTCCCTGTGCAAGAACCAGATCTGACTGCCACCCTCTCATCCCCAAAAGTTCTTGGTTCTGAACGCAGTGGAGAACCAAGTCCAAGTGAAGCCTAGAATTCAAGGTCGTCCACTACTGTAACTCTAACCACATGCCCTTCTGAGCTTCATTTCTTACCACGTCACTGACAACAGCGGACGGTCCAGACCCCCAAACTGCACTCTAACCCTGTGTGCACCATATACTTTCTTTACCACCTAGTAAACTTCCACTATAATGTTGAGGCTCAGCTTACAGGGTTTTTGGCTCCTAAGGAGAATTAACCATCAACTTCTGTGCCTCCATGGCACTTTTCTTATAGCTCTATTAAGTCACCTTGTAATATAGTAGTTTTTATGTTAGTCATTAAACTTTAGGAGTCCATGGTCTAGAAGAATGAACAGTATCTCATTCATTTGTTGGCCTGTCATCCATCCATCCATTATTCTGGCCAGCATTTTGAGACCATCACTCTTAGGATTCCCTCCAGTGTTAATATTCTATGATTCTGAATATTATTTAATTTCTATATATAGAGAAAACAGTGTAAATTACAGGTTAAGTCCTATATCATTCATGTCATGGTCATTCTTAAATTTCCAGTGCTGCAAAATAACCTAGCAGGTGCTCCATAAATGTACTGATTGGACAAATGAGTTAATTCCTAGAAATTGATGGTGGGCTGACTTGTGGAAAACAAATCTTGCTTTTCTTGACTTTTAGAAAATTATTTACTTAAAGTCACTGCACTTGTACTGAACTTCTGCAGCAGCTGAAAGTACTCAACTGCCACAGAGAGTTCTGAGTTCTTTCTATTACGTGTGCTGTTCTCTGCTCCACAACGTACTTCATGAGCACACACTGGCACACGCAGGGCAGCGAGGTACTGGCAGAAGCAGGCAAGCCGTCCTACGGAAGCCGTCGTGTCTGCAGCCTGGGGCTGTCTGTGCTGGGACCCAGGACGACACTCACCTGTCCTGACTAGGCCACGTACTAGTGGTACCACCCAGGTTTACATTTTTAACTTCTAACTTTGCCACTCCCTTCCTTCTCCAATACTTCATAGTCCTTTTCCCAACTTCTCTTCTGCCTGTGCATATGACCCCGCTGTCACCTACATTCCAATCCTATAAACCAGAAAACACAGATGAACGAGTAACTGGTAAACAGTCTCCTCAGTTAGAGCCAATACCCTGAACATTTTCAAACTTTCCATGAAGGACCACAGTAGATACCAACCAGGATGTTATCCATGTTCTTTTTAAATGATTAAAAACCGGCTTAAATGACAATCACTATGACAATACAAACACCCATGTTTGCTTTAAAGTCTTTATTATCCTGAATATAAAAGACAGAAGTCCTCTAGGATATAACAGAGTTCTTTATGTGGAAACATTATTTTTTTACAAGTGAAAAAATAAATACCTCTTGGAATAAAGGCTTATATGCTAATATGTGCCATAAAAAAGTAGAGTTTTAATATTTGACAAAATGTCTGTGCAAAGAAACAAATGCATAAACACATTACTGCTACATTAAGGCAATATGGAAAGTATACTCAGAAATCTCAGTAAAGTGACAGTGTAGGTTTCTAGCTTTAACGTAGCTAGTATTGCACCCAGTAAGGTCATCTAGGTTTCCCAACATCCTAGAAAACCCACAAGCTGACCAGCGTCCAAAATTCCCAAGTGGGAGTGGAAAAACATGATTAAGAATACAGAAACAAACAAACAAACAAACCCAAAACCCCTCTATAACATAGAGGGACAACAAAAAGTTAATACTTAAGCATTTACTACCAAAAAAGAAGAAAAGCATCCAATATCTAGGACATCTATGACAAGGCTGTAAAAGGCTGGATGGATCAAGCAAAAGCAGCCCCACTGGGTGAAGCTGGAGCCGGGTGCATGGGAGAACTCACGAACCGCCCCCTTTGTATGCCACGAAGCTTCGTCTCGGCGAGCAATGCTCTCCCTTCCAAGGAACATGCGCTCCCTTTTCAATCTTAAAATAAAACGTTCCCCCAACTCAAGAGGCCCAAGGAGTGCCAACTACTACATAGAAATCGTCTAACTAAACTGGTAGCATTTTATCACTGAAAGGCTCGGGGACGTGGTAAGAAGAAGGGAGGAGGAAGGGATAGGAAACCATCCATGTGGAGTGATCTCTTTTCCACTGGCCAGACTGGTTTAAATCTGACAACTTTGTTGCCCACTTTAAAAAAAAAAGTCCCCGAATCAATTTTTAAATCTGCTTGCCTCCCAATCATTTTGAACAAGTTAGAAAAAACAGAAATGACATTAAAACGATGACTATCTCTTTAAGAAAAATTTCCCTATTAAAAATGTCCGGAGCTCCGTGACCCGTACAAAAAGAACCAAGTAAATCGTTAAAACAAATTCTTACAAAATTGGCTGCAGGTAGGAAACTTACCTTGGGATACGTTAAGGAGATTTAAAACATCATTTTCTAAAAGGTACCCACTTTAGGGTTAGGCTGCCACTTAACAGATGTCAAAGATTTTTCCTGATTCCTTACTTGATCATAAAAAGAAGGAAGTCCAAGGAATGTGTCTGGGTCCCAGAGCTCCTCCTGGTCGCCACCCAGCAGGTGCTGATTCTACACATGGTACATTTTGGCGGTGAGGAGTAGTTATATTCTTTCTATTCTTCCTTGTTGGTTTTTTTTTCCCTATACGTTGCATGGCAGATGGGTGTTGGAGTATTTTTTCTCTCCACAATCTATCTTTTTTTAGCTTATACTAGTGCAGTTCATGGAGACACGGCATGTCCTGTAAGTGCACAGCAGATCAGATCACAGTCAGGTTGAGAAGACTGGTGTGCGTTGGCAGGTAGACGTGCTGGATGTGGTCCACCCGTGATCTGCAGACGGGACACGACTGGAAAAGAAGCCGGCACTACAGGTTAGGACACCTTCATGGATCTGTGTCTTCAGTGTTTACCTGTGGTACCTGTTACAGTGCATTTTCTAAATACGCTGTGGTTACAATTATTTCTAGCTCTTCCCTGGGAGAGATCTTTGCTTTCTGACCAGTTTGTAAGTTTGCACTTGACAAAGGATTAAAAATAAAGATGATAATACACATATACATGGAATATTACCCAGCCATTAAAAAGAATGAAATAATGCCATATGCAGCAACATGCTGGAGAAGGCAATGGCACCCGACTCCAGTACTCTTGCCTGGAAAATCCCATGGACAGAGGAGCCTGGTGGGCTGCAGTCCACGGGGTCGCTAAGAGTCAGACATGACTGAGCGATTTCCCTTTCACTTTTCACTTTCATGCATTGGAGAAGGAAATGGCAACCCACTCCAGTGTTCTTGCCTGGAGAATCCCAGGGATGGGGGAGCCTGGTGGGCTTCCGTCTATGGGGTCGCACAGAGTTGGACATGACTGAAGCGACTTAGCAGCAGCAGGAGCAGCAGCAGCAACATGCATAGGCCTAGAGACTGTTATATAAAGTAAGTCAAGCAGAGAAGGAGAAATATTGTATGACACCACCTATGAAAGTGAAAGTGTGGTTGCTCAGTCATGTCCGACTCTTTGCAACCCATGGACTGTAGCTCACCAGGGCTCTTCTGTCCATGGAATTCTCTAGGCAAGAATACTGGAGTGGGTTGCCATTCCCTTCTCCAGGGGATCTTCCTGGCTCAGGGATCGAACCTGGGTCTCCTGCATTGCAGATGGATTCTTTACCATCTGAGCCACAAGGGAAGCCTGACATCTTTTACAGGTAAAATCTTAAAAGAAATGATACAAATGAACTTACTTATAAAACAGAAAGAGACAGACTTAGACAATGAACTTATGACTGCCAGGGGGAAAAATGGGGAGCAGGGATAGTCAGGGAATTTCAGACGGACATGTACACACTGTTATATTTTAAATGGATAGCCAACAAGGACCTCCTGTATAGCACAGCGAACTCAGTTCAATGTTGTGCAGCAGCCTGCATGGGAGGCGAGTTTGGGGGAAAAGGATACATGTCTATGTATAGCTGAGTCCCTACACTGTTCACCTCAAACGATCACATTATTAATTAGCTATACCCCAACACAAAATAAAAAGTTTTAAAAGTAAATAAAACTAAAGATTATGAAAAAGTATAAACTGAAGGAAATTAATCAGGTTTTCAGTCAGACCCTAAACATGGCACAGTGAGTAAAGTGATTACTCACAGTCTTTTGCTGTGAGATGAGGCTGTAGTCCCCAAGTGGGGTGACTATGAAGCCTCGGGCAGGGATGCAGGAGACCCAGACACCATTCCAGAGACTGTGTCCTTGGCTAGTTGGCTTGGGCCACATCACTGGGCAGATGCCACGTGGCCAGGGAGCATGGTTGCTCCAGTCACAGGACAGTCACACCCCCCCACCCCTGCCCCCACCCCGGGGCTGGCCTTTCAGCAAGCAGATCCCTTGCTCAATCACAGGGGGAGCCTTGGGTGTGAGGGTCAGACTATGTGGACAGCAAAAGGCAAATTCATGACCACTCCTGGGGAAAGAGTGTGTTGTACAGTCTAAGGAAGAATGCAGGCATCCTCTTGGCTCATGTGTAGCCCTAAAAGCAGCTTCTTAAGGACCAGAAGTTATTTAGGACTAATTTTACATAAAACCACAGCAACATGTAGCTAACAGTTCTGGGGGATGAAAACAAACTGAAAAAATTATTGTAAAAGGAAATGCAAGGTGCAAGAAAGGAAAACCTACTATGTAAGCGGTACTTTTATTTTGAGTACAAACTTTAAAAGTAGTTTGACTTGCTAACTGAGAGCCAATCCAAGGGGACCTGACAGGCACAGTTGGTAATAAAAGGAAATGAATCATAAATAATCAGGCAACAACCTACTGTGAGTTAACTATCACCCAAAACTCTAAGAATTCTTCCACAAATAAGAAGTAAAAGACACCATCCTCCTAAGTGTCAGGAAGCAGAGAAAACATGAAACAGAAAAGGAGGAGTTCAGCCTTCTTTTGGGAGATCTTGTTGGGAGATCCAGCCCAGCAGGCCTGGATCCCAGTACCCAGCTCAGCCAACCAACTAGATGTCTTACCATGTAAATCTGATCCTCATTTCCAGGACTGGAAAGAAGCCTGTGGTTCAGTAATTACATTGTCGAGAAGAGTGTGCTGATCTTTACTGTTTCCTAAGGGCCACACCTTCCTAGTCACCAAGTACAAAGACCTTCCCCAGGTGGACATGGACATTCTCCATCAGTGCCTCCACAAGTCAGCACCTGGGCTGTGGCAGCCAGCTAAGCAGCAGCCCCTCACCCGGAGCCATGTGGACCCTCACCTGGAACCAGGCAGCCCCCTCACCTGTAACCAGGTAGACCCTCACCTGGAGCTGGGCGGCGCAGCCCTCGCAGCACACAGTGTGGCCACAGGGGCAGAAGGCCGAGTTGATCTCGCCCTCGCAGCAGAGCACGCACAGCATGGCCTCCTTGAGTTTACGCAGCTTCTCCTGGAGGGCGCGGGTCTGCTGGCAGCCGAGGCCCTCACAGCTGCTGCAGCTGGTGCTGCTCTCTGAGGACTTCAGGGGAGAGTTCGGGGGGCTGGGGTCGCTTCTGGGCAGGAGGTCCACCACACCCGCGTTATATAGAGCCCGCCTGGCGTGGTCATACGCCTCCTTGGAGGTTCTTTTAATATCGAAGACATACTTCTTGCCCAGGTTGATGTTTTCATTCAGAAAGAGAGAAGCCAAGTGGCCCTTCAGGTCTCGGCTGTACTGCATCATGACGGCACTGGTCACCGTGTCACACCTACGGACAGAGACGCACACCCACCTCAGTGCTGACAGGCCTGGGTGGCCCCATGAGCCGGACCTTAAATGCTGCAGTGAACAGGGAGGCTCATGTTGGCAGATATTTAACATTCTTGTCTGCATGCTTGAAAATAAATCCTTCCAGTCTCATATGTGTTAAGCATCTCAATGATGCCACCTCTATGCTTCTCAAATGTCTCCTGAGTAAGGATCTCTGGTCGGGCAGCGGTGAAAACAGAGGGCACCTCTACCTCCAGGGACAGTAGCTACAGTGGAAAGCAGCTTATGGCGAGAAAAGGGACGTTTTTCTTTGTAACCTTGGATTTATGCTAAAAATTTCTACAAATGTTCCATTCTGCTTCACAATGTGTCTATTTTAACAAAAAATAGTTCGGTTGCCCGCCAATTACATTTTGTAGCTTTTGATTTTCCAAATATTTGAGTCAAATCACAATGCTAAAGCACCCTCAGAAATGAGGGAATCAATATGGTTACCCAGGGATCCTCATTACACACTGAGGACTCAGGGCAGCTACTCTCCCAGGGAGGAAAAACAACTTGGGTCATCCTGCAGGGTAAGGGCAAAAACAGTGGCTGAACAAGCCCTCACTCAGTTATCCCGGCCGGGGGGTGGGGGTGGTGGGGGTGGTGAGGAAATGGGCTAAGAGATGAGCAGTGGAGCGAGTCCGTGCAAATCACACTCACACCCTCCACGCCACATGCACACGTGCTGAAGGAAAAGCAGGACAACGTTGAGAAGGACCCCTGCTAGGGCAGAAATGAAGGGCTCACAAATAGCCAATTTCTTCAACTCTGTACATGGTTCACTGACACAATGATCCCAGGAACTGTAGGAGGCTTGCTGTCACCTGGAAACCTCAACCCTGAGGCAGACACGGGGGTCATGGAGCACAGGGGGGTACATGCCTGTAAAACGCGTGTGTCTCTGTGATGGCCCGGTAGAGCCCACTGGCTGCCCTGGTGCTGATCATCTTGAACAAGAGCACGATGCTGTTCCCAGACTCCTTGGTGACGGTCAGGTACACGTTCTTCCCTGACTGGGTGGCCATCTGCACCACGGGGTAAGCAATCCTGAAAGGGGGAGGAAAAGCGTGGGCTCAGGGGAGCTCCACCACTGCGCAGGCACCTAGTCAGGTTCCCATGTGCCGTGGCCCAGCTGCAAAACCAGATGCTCAAATAAGACCATCAAATAAGCACTCTGCTCGCAAGTTATAAAGGTCCGTTGAAAAGCGTTTGGGGTACGTGAAGAGGAGCACTGGAGTGAGTTTTGGGGAACTGTGTGTAGGTGAAATGAGATTTTTATAGCCGTGAGTGACATTTGAGAAATATTAACTCTGCCACATGAGTACACTTAAGCCTGCATTTAAAAAAATGGAATGCTTATCAAGGCCTGAATAAAATTAATGTACCTACCCCAAATGAAACATGTTATCCCTAAAGGATGACTGTCTAGTAAAGCCCTCTCCACTTCCTATTTTCATGATCAGAGCTACAAGAGTATATACACACTTAGGTCTAAACAAATTTAAGACTTGGGATACCTATTAATTGGGCTGAAGTCATCTTTACAAATGGAGATTCCTTCAGGTCCAACCCCGATGAGGAGCTTCTGCCCCTCGCTGTCCCTCACAGAATGCCATTCAATGCCGTAGTTTTCCATTGCCGACACAATCTGCAACACTTGGTATTCGGCCGAAGCCTGGCTGGTCCCCTCCAACTCCTTATGCTTTGCCACAATGCTGTAAGACACCAAAAGGCCAGAGTGTACAAAGAGGTTAACTGATGCAGTTTTCAGAGAGAAATATATTATTTCCACTAGTGAATTAGACTGACACTGTCATTTATGAATCATAAAAACTTAAAGCTATATATTATTGATGTTTCATCTATTTAGGAAACTTATTGTAAAATACTTTTAAGACACTGTTCAAGATCTCAACTATTAAATATTTAGTAGAAAAAAACTACTGGGGATGCCAGATGAGAATGAATTAAAAAAACAACAGAAAATCTCTAAAAATATATGTAAGAAATTTATACCTAGGAATGTCTCATGCGTTTGTCTAGGTTTACTTTCTACGTTTCATTATAATATAGCATTATATGGGATTGATTCGGTCATTTGCAACTGAAATATGCAAGATTTATTTTATCTATTGAGGTGGAACAGCCTCCAATATAGTCCTTAAAGAACCCCACCCCCTGGTATCCATGCCCCTGTATAACTTCCTTGAGTATAGGCTGGATTAATGACCTGCTTCTAATGAACAGATTATGGCAGAAGGGATGGGCTGTCACTCAATATTGAGATTAATTTATAAAGACTCCATCTTGGGTGTTCGCTCTTGCTCTGGCCAGATTGCCTGTCCTGGGGGAAGCTAGTCACCATGTTATCAAACAGCCTCTGGAAAGAGGCCTATGTGGTGAGGGCACAGGCCAGGCAACAACAAGCCACCTGAGCCCAGCTGGAAGCGGATCCTTCCCTCAGCTGAGCCCTCAGATGAGGCTGAACCCCACGGGCAGCTTGACTGCAGCTTCCTGAGAGATCCGAAGCCAGAGAACCCAGGCAGGCCATGACCGGTACTCCTGACCCAGAGAACTGTGAGATGACGTTTCCTGTTTGAAGCCACTAAGTTTTGGAGGTCAACTCATTAGCCGTGAATAGATAATTAAAACACCTATGTTAGGTCTCTTGATTTAATCCTTTCTGGAATGAAGGAAAGGTCAACATATCTGATAGACTTTCTAAGAGACTTACATTCTTAAAAGGCCAGAGACTTTATAATTTCCGTTATACAGCATTTTGTATAAGGGCATTTATTTGTGTGGATTATATCTTGTGTTTATAAGTTTTTCAAAGAAAAGGATAAGAATCTTTTGAAAACAGTTGGTTAGAGTGGGCAATGGTTTAGTCTCAACCTCACAAATAACCTGTATCTATCATAGTTTGATGTTTCTCCTGGAGATTCTTATAAATCTGCTAGATCCATGACAACACACAGGAGCCTGAAGTGAGGCCTCACCTGTTCAAGGTGGCACTAGAGAGCTCCTTGGCACACAGCTCCTCATAGCTGTACTTGGCTGTGTTCTGGTTGTAGTCCCCAAACTTGGTCTGGGCCAGGAGGGCACTGAGTTCCACTGCCTGCTCTGGGGAACACTGGAGGTGGCCTGCCAGGAGGGCTTCTTTGATATGCAAGAAAAAGATATGTCTGCAAAGCAATGGGAGAATGAGGTTATGCCGGGGGACTAACATGGTTATCAGACCCACTGCATGGCAATTCCATAATCCCTTTTAAGTAAGGAAAACAGAGCAGGGTAGAAAGCTACCTGGGAAATGCTTACACTTACAGACCTTTTATTAAAATCATGAGGAGTAAGAAAAAATAAGTCTAAGGATTACATACACACATAATAATTATATACACGTTTCTGCATTATACATTTCAAAAGAAATGATCTTAATCAGAAAAACTTTATCTTGATGTGTAATTGATATCTGATTCAAATGACACTCAAATCTCTCGTTTTCACCCTAACTTCTCTGCTAAGGATCATACTCAAATGTGCAAGAGCTTAAGAGATTTCTCCGCTAGATGTTCTTCAGTATCCCAATTTCACCTTGTTCGGAGCCAAACTATCTTCCTCCCCAAACCCACTTTTCTCCCAGTGGAAACCAGCGACTGATTTGCTATTTTTACGGCACACTCAATTTTGATTCTTCATTTTCTTTCTGTCTAATTTCTGTCCCTGAAAGTTCTTTTAAATCCAGTTCCGTTTTCCCCGCTTTCACTTCCTCTGTCCTGCTGTAGCTCTCAGCCGTCAGAGAATTCACAATGTCCCCTAAGCTGATCTCTCTTCTAGACTCTGCGTGAATCCACCTTCCAAGCTGCTTGCTTCTGATACAGACTTGCCATTCCTCTGCTCAGAATCCTTCAAGACATCCCCATTGTTTGCCAAGGAAGCACACTGTCAGCATGAACCCAGACTTCTCAACGTCTTACCCCAGATTTCCAGCCATATCAGGTGGCACTAGTGATAAAGAACACACTTGCCAACGCAGGAGACATCAAAGACGTGGGTTCGATTCCTGGGTCGGGAAGATCCCATGGAGGAGGGCATGGCAATCCACTCCCGTATTCTTGCCTGGGGAGTCCACGGACAGAGGAGCCTGGCAGGCTACAGTCCGTAGGGTCGCAGAGAGTCAGACAGAATTGAAGTGACTGAGCAAACACACGTGCACTCCTGTCATTCCCTCCAGCCACTATGCCCCAGGAAAGAGACAAGTTTTTTTTTCTGGAAAAACCAAGCACATTCACACTCCCACGTCTCTGGTCTTGCTGTTCCCTCTGTCCTGAAGGCCACTCTTCCTATCCCCTCATCGGATACCCTTTTGTCTAATTCACACACAGACCATTTAGCTGCATGTGAACTGACTCTCTAAGTGTGTCTAACATCAGAGAGTTCTGTAAATGTACATAAAACTACACACTGCCTGCCCATCCTAGTTTCATTCCATCTGACCCTGTCCTAATTGTACACAACACTGCATTCCACATTTACCAAAAAGTAAGTGAAATTTAGAATCCTTGAAAACTTCAGATGTTGTTACCTGATAATTTGTATTGCCTAAGACTCTGAACAGAGTGCTTAAACTGTCACAGACAGATTGGCCAGGGTTATGAAATTTGCCTCTGGCAAATGCAGAAGTATAACTTTCCCTGATGATTCAATACATCCTCTCAAACATGCTGAAATGCCACACTACTCCCTCAATTAACAAATGAATTGTGATCATCATTGTAAAGCTCTGAACAGGGCTCCTAAACTCAGCTTCCCCCTTCAGCTGGATACCCTTATTCGAGTCCTCAAGTCACTTTTATTTATGTTAGTCTTGTGTCTGACATCCAGGTAGAAGGGATAATGAGAACAATGCAAGAAAAGGAGGTAGGAGAAGCTGAGGCTAGAAAAAACAAGAAGGGGCACTGCTAAGTGTCTCAAAACTTTGGGCTGACAAGAGCCATTAATCCTCCTTTAAAAAAATGCTTAAATTCAACATTTTGTGCCTTCTACAACGATAAAGAAATGTTTAAAATTATCAGACTCTGCCAAACACTGCAGTGTTTTTTTTTTTTTTCATTCAAAGCCCCTTACTGTGATGAAGAAATCACAGTAAGAATGCATAATAATAGCACTGAGAGACGATAAGCATGGTTTTTATTAAACCAAACATCTGCTTGTCTTTAAAGTATTTCTGACATACTGCTAAACTGAGAAGGGGGTCCCTACTGGGGGAAAGAAATGACTACAAAAATAACTTGTTCTAAAATATCCAAAGACTGAGATCTAGCAGCCCCATAAAACCTTGGTGTTGCGACACTGCTTCAGTCCCCAGAAGGCTTTTTAGACAACCATTCGGTAAACTTCATCTTGGTTTATGTACCCCTGTCTCTGCAGTCATCAGAGGACATGCTAGCAGCAAACAAAAATCTCAGTATATGCTTACATTAAACAAGAAAGCATGTGCTGAAAGATTTTCAAGGGTATCACCCAAACTAAGTCTTCCCGATTTAATCACTGCTTATGGAGAAGGCAATGGCACCCCACTCCAGTACTCTTGCCTGGAAAATCCCATGGACAGAGGAGCCTGGTAGGACACAGTCCATGGGTTCGCGAGGAGTCGGACACGACTGAGCGACTTCACTTTCACTTTTGACTTTCATGCATTGGAGAAGGAAATGGCAACCCACTCCAGTGTTCTTGCCTGGAGAATCCCAGGGATGGGGGAGCCTGGTGGGCTGCCATCTATGGGGTTGCACAGAGTTGGACACGACTGAAGTGACTTAGCAGTATGTGAAAGTGTCTTTTAACTGATTTCCTAGGTATTAAGTTAGAGACTAGTATAGCTGGCAAAAGAGGTTCAAAATCAATCCAATTTCTTTTTCTAAACTATCCATGCCAACTCCTAGACAGACAGCTGCCAAAATCAAAGGCAGAGAAGCAATAACAAAATATTAACAGGTGGCCAGCGGCCTGAGAGTAACGCTGATCCTTTCTCGGCATGTGAGTTGGAATTTTTAAAAAGGGGGTGCAGGCCAATAGCCTTTTCTATATACTCCACATTCTAGGCTGTACTGCGACTGCTACCCTCTTAAGTACAAAAATCCCCCTCTTTACAGAAACTTTCTGGTAGGGCGCTTCCTGCATTTTGCCATTTCATGGCTATCAAGCAACCTTTTCAAGTCAACAAGTCTGTCATGCATTGTCTCTGTGCCAAGCCCTATGCTGGAGTTCTGGGGTTCCAGGGTGAACATATGTGATAGTTCCTCTTTTGATGGAACTTACAGCCTTTTGGTGTGAAGGAAAGTATCCTATCAAAATAACTGGCTGCAAACTGGCACTTAGGTGACAAGTTTATGCTCTCCAGAAGAGCACGTGAAGCAGCGATAGCAAAGGTCACAGCGGTGGCAGGCTGTCAGCAGACTTTCTTTAATGTGCTGTTCCCAGACGGAGGATGACAGGGCGTGCAGAACCATTGCCAGCAAGGAATCCAGGGATGGCTCAATAGTTAGGGGTGGTTCTGAGTCAAGTATTTTCTTCTATTTTCCCTTGAACTATCTGGCCTGTAACTGACTGGCTCATGGATTTCACCCTCTCCCTTTTTGTAGGCTGGGTTAACCGTTACCAACAGTATCAAAATAAGTAGATGTGTTCAAAGAAGTCAGACCTGCAGTGAATTGCTTTTTTTTTTTTAACTAAAGATCAAAAGTGATTGGCATATCTAATTCAATTTAGGCTACATGCTAGAAGCATAAACAGAAAGAAAGCCTTTGAAAAAACTCATGTCTTAAGCAAATGTCTATGAATATATCTTAACAGACAAGCTCATTTTCTAAACATTCCTTTGGCTGCACCTTGAAATTCTTGATTTTTCCAGTTTTACTCAGTTACTAAGAAATTGGATACTTTCAGCATAGGATGGGGCTTGGAAGCCCAAAGTGAAAAGTTACTAGCTAACTCATATCTCTGTATTCATGAATTCACACTTACTGCAGCATTAGAGAAGATTAAAAAAAAAAAGAAAATAGGAATAAATATGAGGATATATATTTTAATTTAAAAAAAGAGCCACACATCCTTAATACGTTTTGTTTAGAAATATGTACTTGGAATTTCCTCTATTTTTAAAATGAATTCCTTTCCACAATTTTAAGCCATAAAATTAGGTCTTTTATCTTTTAAGAACTGTAATCAGAATGCTCTCCTCTAAACCCTGCCTTGTCTCATAAAGAAATCATCTAATAATCAAAGCAGAATTTTCTGCAAACCAATCGGGAGTTGTGGATCTGCTCATCACGGACAGTTACTCTCTATTACTGCCCTCCAGTTATCTTGCCGGTTATGTAATTTTGAAAAGCTTTTCACGACACAAATATAAGACAACTATATCCACACTCACTATTAAACTCCAAATGAAGTAACCAACTAAAACATCTCTCAAATGGCTCAAAGTGAAAGTGTTAGTTGCTCAGTCATATCCGACTCTCTGCAGATATGGACTGTAGCCCACCAGGCTCCTCTGTCCATAGAATTCTCCAGGCAAGAATACTGGAGTGGGTTGCCATTCCCTTCTCCAGTGGATATTCCAGACCCAGAGACCGAACTCAGGTCTCCTGCATTGCATGCAAATTACTAAATAGTTATTTTTTAAAACTCTCCGGTCCCAATAACTGAAGTGAATTTCTCCCCAAGAGACTGACTGAACCTGGCTCTCCATTTTAACAGCTGGTTAGTCCCTCGCAGAGTGAGACACCCACTGAGGTCACCTGAACGCGTGCCTCAGTTCAATGAGTCATTAAACCACAAGCTCTAACTGCCAGGTTATATTTAAAAATTATCAAACCACAACAGAACTGCTATACGTTTGTTTTGTATCTTAAACTCCAGAGCAACAAAAATCAGTTCAAGATGGATCCAGGCCTAAATATAAAAGCCAAAACGGTAATAGTTTTAGAACAAAACACAGGAGAGTATCTTCATGACTTGGAGACAGGCAAAGGTTTTTCAGGATGCAGTCAGCAAAAATCATAAAAGAAAAAAGTGCATAAGTGAAACTTAACCAAAATTAAAAACTTCTTCCAGTCAAAATGCATTAAAAAAAAAAAAAAAAGACCAGGCAAATCACAGGAAAAAAGTACACTTATAAAAAAAATATCTGACAAAAAACTGGTATATACAAAGAATGTGTGCAGCTCAAAATAAAGGCAACAACTAAAGTAAAAATGGGCAAATGACCCGAACAGGTATTTCACAAAAGATGTTTGAAAGGCCAATAAGCCGATGAGAAAGCGTTATTAATCAATAGAGATGTAGAAATTAAAACCACAATGTGCTAGCACTGCAAACCCAGCAGAAGGCTGGCAGGAATGTGGAGGAACTGGCCCCCTGTACACTGCTGACAGGAGCACAGAATGGTACAAGCGTTTCTGGAAAAGGTCTGGCAGTTACTTATAAGTTAAACAATTACCTCCTCTATGACCCAGCTATTTCAATCTTATTTACTCATGAGAAATGAAAACACATGTCTACAAAAAAAAAGACTTGTGCTTGAATGTTTATAGCAGCTTTCTTCATGACAGCTGGAAAACAGATATTCATCAATGGAGCATGGATAAACAAACAGCAGTACATAATATAATGGAATACTATTCAGCAATAAACAGCAACAAGTCACTAATGTATACAACAAGACGATGGGTCTCAAAAAATTTATGATGAACAAAAGGAGCCAGACACAAAAGAATACCTGTGTGATTCCACCGACAAGAGGTAGAACAGGTTGTAACTAATTTATGTTGGAAAAACATACAACCTGGTTGTGGAGTGGGGTGGGTGGAGGTAGGGAAGGAGAGTAGAGAATGACTGCAGAAGGTCATGAGGGAACTTTCTGGAGTGATGGTAATAGTCTAAATCTTAATAAGGGTTTTAAACAGGTACATCTATTTGCCAAAACTAAGTGAAATATTACAATTTATGCATTTCATCATATGTAAATTTTATATCAAAAGAAAAAAAGAACTGTAGGCAAAGACTGAGTTCTAGTTAATGATATGCATAGTGAAGTATTTAGGGGGATATGTACTTACAACTTACTTTGAAAGGCATAAAAAAAGATACACTGATAGATGGGTAGAGGGGCCAGTAAGTGGATAAATATGCAATCAAACAAGAATGTTAAACTATTAATAGCAGAATCTAGGTGTTTTTGGTGTTCAATCTAAAAATCTTCAACTTATCTGTACATTTGAAAATCTTTATAGTAAGAGATTGAGAACATAATACTAGTAAAAACCCCTTAGGGTCAAGGTTCAGAATTCAAATGAGGAGCCATAACTAAAATGAACCATCAAATCTAACACATTTCATGGAAAGTTTGCAACTGAGAAACCTGTCACAGCCAGTAATTACCAAGTCAGGTCTCTATTCAGGCTTAAGGAAATCTTTCTCAAAGCCCAAAATGTAAAATGGGAATCCCTGATAAATTTGTTTCCTCCTCAGGCTCCAAAGCAGTTAAATGGTAAGGAGGGTACAGGTGTGAGAAATTCGTAACTTCAAATTGATTACAACTCACTCCAGAAAAATACCTGGAAGCATAAAATCTCACTTCTAAAAGGTATGATTACTCACTCACTGGAGATAGCTGTCCCTGGGCAAATAACAATCCAGGCAATCGCAGAGTTTAAGAGTGTCAACTACAATCTCTTTCTCAGCAATCTAGATTAGAGGCCTGGAATCAGGGACACAACTCAGAATAAATATACCTGGAACCTAATCCCACACTGGTCACCCTGGTCTCACTCTCAATGCCCTCTAAATAGTCAGAGTTTATTTATAATGACATTCAAAATGAAAAGTTCATTTGGGCTACAAATCAATTTCTCAATGTTCTCTGATATTTTATATGTATATATAAGTATCAGAAGTTCAAAAAAGACTGAAGGTGCCCGGGTGGGCATCCTGTGGCTAAAATAAACATAAAACCACACAAACATCCCATATTCTGAGCAGAAAGACTTAATAAATTAGAATTCAGAAATGTAATTAATACTTTCTTTGAAATAATATACATGTCTGTTTTTAACCTTTTTTACTTTCCTGGGGCCTATGTTATATTTGGGCATAAAAAAAAAAAAAAAAGAATGTGTTGTTCCACTCTTAGACATGTAGTTGATATAAAAAACATAATATTCCTGCAATGCATCCTATGGAATTTACCCATCCTGAATCACACAAAGGTAAGTTCTGTAATCAACATTTACCCTCGTGACAATGTTTTATAAGATTCTCAACATGATTACAGGCATGGGCTAGGGTCAACCTGATTCAGCTGTGGACTGATTTGAGATTATCACCTCATCTCTGCCTATAGTTTACATCTGGTATTTGCTTTGTGGGTTTCAGTGATGCCATCGTTCCTGAACTTTCACATGTCTAAATGATTTTTGTTGGGAGACGGGGAAAAACTGAATTTAATAAGTACCAAGGACCTACAAATTGGCTGAAATTAGATAAAGCCGGCCTGCAGCTTGAAAACTATCTGAACGTCATAAAAGGCCCAGGTGGGCGGTAGTTCATCCTTGATAAGAACAAATAGCCACAATGAACAAACGGCTCTGAATGGAGTAGAGGGGGCGAAGGAAGGCAGCCAGCAAACAGAAGAATGCCAAGCACCGAGCAAACTATTAACCAAAAAGAACCTCTAGAAAACGTTTTTTTAATGGTGAGATTTCTTTTAGATTATCTCAAACGTTTCAGGTTATAGAAGCAAACTGGCAAAACATGTCAACATCTACAAGAAAATCTGTATTATCAGTATCAGTTAACCCCATTTTTACTGACTTCCAAGTTCTTAATTCATTGATTCAGCAAATATTTACACACCAGGTACTTGTTAGACTCTGGGGATACATGGTTGATCAGCTCCTTCTTAATGGAATTTAGATAGAGTAGCTGATGATAAGCAAACGGTCACAAAAGTAAATGAGTGCTACACATTCGTTAAATGTTGTAAAGGAAAGCGGCATGATACATTCGGAGAGTTCAGTCTCCTAAGTGGGCCTGCTGCTGCTAAGTCACTTCAGTCGTGTCCGACTCTCTGCGACCCCATAGACAGCAGCCCACCAGGCTTCCCGTCCCTGGGATTCTCCAGGCAAGAACACTGGAGTGGGTTGCCATTTCCTTCTCCAATGCATGAAAGTGAAAAGTGAAAGTGAAGTCGCTCAGTTGTGTCCGACTCTGTGCGACCCCATGGACTGTGTCCTACCAGGCTCCTCTGTCCATGGGATTTTCCAGGCAAGAGTACTGGAGTGGGGTGCCATTGCCTTCTCCGAAGCGGGCCTAGAGAAGGCTTTTCCAAGGAGTGATGAATGAGCTGGGGCCTGCAATCACACTCATCACTGCTCACAACTTTAAGACCCTAATGGGATGCGACATTCAGGATTACAGCATTTCCAGGAACATGTACTTCAGTACTCACAGAGTGCTTGTATTAGGATTGTTCTCTGGGATAAAGGATTCAGGTGTTGGTGAATCCTAACTAATAAGGGTGCCCTCTAGCAAAGAACACAGAGCTCTGCTAAAATGTGGCAAAATCAGGAGAAACAGAAAGCTTTTATTGGCAGTAGATGGTATAAATACCTATGATCCCTGAAGATGTAGCATATAATTCTCTAACCTCTGGTTTTGAAAATGTTGACAAAATCTGGTCTGAATTGCTGTGAATAACCAAGAGCCTCTGAAACGTAAGAATTTCAAAGATCACTGGGATTTCAGATCCACTTTCAGAATATAGTAGTCTCACGTTTTGTTTTAATCCACAGCATGGCAAACATCTGCTGAAAATACCTGCTGTCTTCCTCTCTGAAATGTTCCAGCTGAGTCTAAACAAACCTCTCCGGTTACTTTCCAGAATTCCTCATTCAAGAGCAAACAAAATAGTCTGGGTAAAGAATCAAATCTAAAATTAGGCCACATCAGAAACCAGACTAACTCTATCTCCCTATCTAAGCAGACACTGGAAATGTTTTTTCTATCTTCAGAGAAATGTTATCTAGAAAAAAAGCATTAGAAAAGTGATATGAAGAGAAACAGAAGCCAAGAAAAAAAAAATCGGCTAGAAGGGATCTTAAAGAAACTCTTTTCAGGGTTTTCAGCAGGGATCAAGTCTTAGAAGGCTGTTTACACTGGTGGTTGGTGGCTGAGCTGAACCTAGAACGCAGGGCTTCCGTGTGGCCCCTAGGACTCTGCTATTAGACAGGCCTTCCCGCCTGTCATTCTCTAGCAGCCTCCCTAATTTGATGCAAACTAATGTATGAAGTGCCCCCAGTTAGGCCAGCTCTACTGTAAGCAGGCTGCTTTAATTGTCCACGGAAGACAGCTTGGCCAGGATATTTCAGCACCATTTAATAAACTGTCCAGACACTTTCAGTATACTAAGTGTACCCTCATGACTTGACTGGGAGATGCTAAAATATCACCTCTCATAACTGGACTGGCAGAGCTGAGCTTACTCACTATGTAAATAGATCTATTTTACTTCCATGGCATTTTATATCAATATTTTATAACAAATGATTGAACATCAAAAACATTAATCACCAGCTTTATCATGTTAACATTAAGGGAAATAAGTGTTCCTGTTCTGTAGTATCTGGCATATAAACACAATGCTAATTGTAGCAAAACTGGGCCCAGCACAACTTATGTTCCTAATGAAAAGATATAAAGCTAATTATAAATCACTTTATCTATTTATTAAAGCTGAATGCTATATACACTTTAGGTGGCATTTTCTTAAAATTCTGTTACTTCAGACAACCCCACAGAAAAGTAAAACACCAATATTTTAAAAATCAAAAGTTTAGATCACCTGAATTTTTTGGTATGATTTCAAATGGAATGAAAATCAATTAAAATTACCGAGTCTAACCAGGTATGTGCATTCTTTGAGTGCTGTTAGGCTTGAATCTCAAGAGTCAAAGTCACTGAGTCAATAAAGTAGGAAATTTGATTCCAATTCTAACTCATAAAATGTATTTCTTGCATGAATAAAATGGATTTGATAACAGTTATTAACTGTATTATAAGAAAGCACAGGTAAAGAATGTCTGGTAGCAAACTGTAAAATCTGTAAGCATTTATAATACAAATGCACATGTTATACTGTTATGACTGCTACCATTTAATGATGTATTTAGTCCTCCAAGCTTCTGCAGATTAAAAAAATAAATTTGTCATCAAAATAGATTTGTAAATGGAGACCCTGAAATAACTGCAAAATCAGGATAAAACTAAACAATGAAAATTCCAAGAGGTTGTGTTTTATATATACACACATATTTTTTTCTTACTCAATTGCAAGTTATCAAACTGAACTGCAAAGTAGAAGCATTCACAAATCAGCTTTAAGTTCAAAAAGCAATAACGCAACCTATCCTGATGTCATACAGACAGCTAAGACATTCTTAAACATGGAATTACTTGAATATTTTGCAAGACATTTTTAGAAGCACTAAGAATTCAATATACTAGCTTCTCTCAGATACAAAATTGAACATTTCCCTCACCCTTTAAAGCTCCATAACAAGGCAAAGCAGAGATTACAAACTCAAATAAACAGTATTTCAAAATATGTGTCTAGCCATCCTCTGGTAAACGACCAAAAAAATAAAATGACATGCTAAAAAATGCTGAAGAATATGGCTCACTCATCATTACTCAAAACTGTCACACTCACATTTTTTATGGTCGTGGCAAATTTCTAAGCCAAAGTAGGAAAACACTAAAACTAAGATCCAAAGATCCAAAGTTTGCTGTGTTTAAAAGTAGTCATTTTCCTTTTTTTTAAGTAAATACACCACTATATAAGATTTAGGTCTCTTGCATTTCAGCAATAAATATTAAACACCAGTTTCCTAGCTTAGTTCATCCTTGAGAAAAGTATTACGTCTAGTCCAGGGGAGAATCCATTTTTGTTTGAAAAAGGAAACCGCACACTGATTGTCTCGCACTACTGGTAGCTTTCTAGAAGTAGAGAGAGAAAT
Source organism: Bos javanicus (assembly GCF_032452875.1). NCBI lineage: Eukaryota > Metazoa > Chordata > Mammalia > Artiodactyla > Bovidae > Bos > Bos javanicus. Next base: position 41,379,601 of record NC_083890.1, read on the forward strand.
TTAGCAGTCTAAACTCAACAATCACGTGTAATGTATTTGTGGGGTAGCATGTTACTAATGGCGTTAGACGAGTTTTCTTAACTGCATTTGTAAGAAACTGAACAACTCAAAAAATTCGGAAAGAGCTCTTTGCTACAGACTGTAATCTGACACTAGGCTGAAGAAGTTGACCAAGTTTAAGTAACCCAAGAGGAACTGTTTCCTGCTTTCTGTTAGAACAGTCTGCAATGACCTATAGTAACACTGCTGAGGCAGAGGTTACTATCGGGCAGTAGATGCTGTTATCAGGAAGTCAGTTGGGTCTTTCTTCTTTCTTTTTAAAAGTTTTTTGAGCTGTGGTGCTGATCTCAAATGTTTGTAAGAATTCATCCCTGCTCTCCCACTGTTTACAATGACAAGAAAAATACCGCAAGAGCTGGAAAATGTACCCCTGGCCAACTATGCTGCTCTCTTTTCACCTCAACAAAATAACTGTGCTATGGAAAACTTGTAAGTTATGAACCACCTCTGTATCAAAACAAACGTGCCTTGAGCATCTCCAGGAAGGTGCAGTGGTTCTCCCTAAAGGGAATCAAAGGTCTATTTGACACTGGTTTATTTTAGCATCATTTTACCTAGTCTGCTCCTGTAAGATGAGGTGAGGCTCCACGAAGAACTTGACTCTCAGTTTAAGCCGGTAAGGGGCAAGCCCATCCATCTGCTGGGAGATGCGGTTTCTCAGATTTAGCCATAAACTTTCACCTTTGCTACCCGTAAACTGCAGTCCAAAATAATCAACTTCTATAATTCCCAATCTCCTGCACACCTAAAACAAAAATGAATGCAGCATAGATAAGCAAGCGGTCCATGTGGTCAAAGCAAACCAAGACTCCATCTAAGATTCTTGCATATGTTTTCTTAAAAAAACACAAAGTTCAACAACGGTCTTACAATTCCCGTTGTAGGCTATAAGAACAAAGTTCTAAGGCTCCAGTGATGCTAAACCACTAGTCGTGGTATAGAGGCAGGCACAAAAGGAGTTCTCAAAATGCAGCCTTCCAGAAAGCCTGAGGAGGGGAATCCACGGGGTATTTTCCTTCTTATTCCAATCACTGGAATTCCCTCCACCAGCACAATCTGCACAGCTGATTTGGCAGCTTATTATCTGGACAATTTTAACCATCTGGGTTCCAAAAAAATAAACACACTGAGGAAACACGCCACAAGTGTCTACTAAGCTTTACAGAAGGCTTTCCAAACATCTCAGGTCGAGGGGGGTTGAAGGCACAGCGTTTCACCTGAGAGCAAATCCTGCCGTCTGCCACACCACTAGGCGCTGTTTGGAACGGTTTTTCACTCCCGAGGAAACGCGCGTGCTGACAAGACAACCAAGGAGTTTATGACCCAAACCCACCGTCCCCAGCGAATCGGGAGAGGCAGGGCGGTGAACCGTCCGCTTGAGAAGCAGTGAGAGGCAAGGGGCCCGGCTTGTCTGCCCAGCAACCTGAGGGACCTGCGACCGCCTCCGGCCACCTCATCCCGGGACGCAGGTGGCGCCGCCGGGCCCCGCGGGGACGACAGGCAGCCTCGTGCACACACCACCTGCAGCAGGTGTGCCGGGCCGCTTTCTTCCGGCAAAGTGCCGGGCTGGGGGGACCGGGTGGCAGGCCCGGGCCCGTCCTCCGCGCCCCCGCCCCACCCCCACCAACGGGCCACCCCCGCGCGCGCCAGGAAGGGGGCCGCGCGCCCCTACGGCCTCGGGAAGGAGGGGGCGCAGGCCGGGCGCCCGAGGCGCACTCCCCACCGCCGCCGTCGCCGCCCGCACCACCGCGAGGCACCCCCTGACCCCGGCCTCAGGGGGCCGGCAGGGGCCCCCGGTCCTCACCTGGTTGAGGCAGTCCTCGCCGTTGGCTTTCGCCTCCACCTCCACCTCCATCAGCACTGCGTCCGGCCTCGTCACATAGCACAGCATGGCTGGGGCCGCCGCTGCTGCCACAGCCGCCTCGTCTCTGGTGTGCGCGGGGCTCAGACCCAGCTCCGGGATCGGCGAGGCTGGCTCCCGGGAGACGGCAGCCCTGCAGACCCCTGCCCTACGCCCCGCAGCCGCCTCGCCCCGCGCACCAACCCCCCCCCCGCCTCGCCAGCCCGCGCGTCAGCCGGCTTCCCGGGTCCCGCGGCGGCGCCGCACTCCAGCAGCCCGACTGCCTGCGCCGCGACCGGGACTCCTCAGATATAACGGCCCCGCCCCACTCAGCTGGCCCCCCCCCGCCAATCACGGCGGCCCCGCCCCTCCGCCGCCGCCCGGCCAGCCAATAGCGGCGCCCGCTCGACCGCCGCCCGCCCTCCCAGCGCCGGCGGAGTGTCCCCCCGGCCCCGACGCCGGCCGCCTCGGAGGTGGCAGCTCCCAGGCGCCGGAACGCTGTGGAGAGGAGGGAGGCCTCGGAGCGCAGCCGCTGCGTCTGCCCGCTGGGCGACGCTGCTCCGAGTCCGCGACCGCCTGGAGCTCCTGAGCCTTTCTGACGGGCTTGAATTTACAGTGATTAATCGTCTGCAAGCTGCTGCTATTCTTTAGAAGCCTTGGGTCGCTCCAATAGCACGTTTCTGGGGTGAAGGCAGAGCAGCTCCAAAGCTTGAAAAAACTCTTGTCTCTGGGGTTTGCCACAGTGACTGGTTGGAAGGCAGAATTCTTGTTCATTATTTTAGATCTCGTCGTTGAAAAAAAAAAAAAACCCAAAATCTGAGTATAAAAGTTTGTGCAGTTGTTCTTCAATAAGGCAGGGAGTTTCTCCTCTAGTGCTTTCTCTATGAACCCTCTCCGAAGGCTTCTGTTTACCCGTTGTGCTGAATCAAAACACTGGTAGGGCACTAAGGCCCTCTCTCAGGTTGCCCATCCTTGTCTCATGCCCTGTCTCATTTGTTCATTAAACATTAATTGAGCACCTGCTCCAGTGCCAGCCTTTTCTCTCAGACAACCAGGTGTTATCCTCAACTTCAGGGTAAGGGACTCATCTCAGAACCTCCATGGAAGCTATTAATAATTAAAAGTCTCCAACTCTTCCCTCATTTGCCACTTGTTTCTCTTAGCCAACACATTACTCAGCCTATATCTTTGGTTTCTTTATAGGAGAAGCCAGAGATGTGGCTTTCAGCCTTGGACCCTTGAAAACTGACTTCTCTCTGCGGTTCAGTGTTTCATTAGGCAAATGGAGACTATAGTGTCTGTCCTGCCTTTCCCCAGGGTTGCTGGGAAGAGCAGCAGAGGTAGTTTTCAAGAAAGCATTTGGATGACCTGGTTTATGGTATAGTAAGGAGATCTATATAGCCAGCTCTGTCACCACCTGCTGATGACTTCCGTCATTATCCCTTTCCCGGAATTCGGATTGTTTCTGTCCCGCTAACATTTATTTACAAAGAAGTAAGAATATCAGAGGAAAAGACTACTAGTCAGGATCCTACCACAGTCCTTCACTAAAGCCCACGATGGCTAAAACTAAACCACGTCCCAACCTCCAGTGCTGCAGAAGGGCATGCACACACATATCTTTCCTTGTGTCTTTTAAGAATACACCTCACAAGACTTCCCTGGTGGTCCAATGGTTAAGAATCTGCTTTGCAATGCAGGGGACATGAGTTCCATCCCTGGTGGGGGAACTAAGATCCCACATGCTGGGGAGCTAAGAAGCCAGTGCACCTCAACTGCCTAGCCCTGTAAGTACTGAGCCCTAGCACTAAAACTAGAGAGTCCCTGCTCCACAAGGAAAGATCCCACATGATGCAAGGAAGATTCCCTGTGCCGTGACTAAGACCAAACACAGCCGTGTGTGTGTGTATATATATATATATAATACATCTCAAGATATGCTGCTGAAACAGTCCTGTCTTGTATCAACTCTTGTTCCTGATTCACTTAATTTCAGTTACTGATCTAGGAAATTTATCTAGGAGATAACATTTGTGTAATTGTCATCTAATCTGTGCTTAATCTATAGAAATTTTAGAACTGGGAGAAGAGGTGAGGGGCAAGACAGAGGCCAAGTGTATCAGTAAACATTTTTGCTTATTGAGTGACCACGCTGGCTAAACCAGTGCCAGTGAACCAAAAGTTGTCTAATTAAAGCAAGAGAGAATTTAGTGCACAAAATTTGGGGGCGCTCACAGAATCAGTGGGGACGAGGCTTGAAAATGAATGGAAAGGGAGACATATCAATTGGCCAAGAACAAAAATTAAAAAATGAAATGTAAACCCAAAACAACCAAACACCGAAACCAAATACTCATGCTGTGGAGAAACTACTTTAAAAATAGCATATTTTTGGCTTGCCAGGGATATTTCTTAATACAAACCCAGACCATGCTTTGACTGTGGGACAGTTGGTAAAGATGTCAGTGGGTTTTGAAATTGAATCATCAGATAAGACTGAAAAGGAGAAGGGTTTCTTAAAACAAAGCTAAAAATAGGAAAAGCAGCACTTGGGGTGAGGGTAGAAATCATGATGACCAAGAAGAAAAAGAATACTGGCTTCTATTAGCATGTCCAGGAAATAGGAGACCTTAATCTTTCCCTCTCTTCCTCTCTCTCTCCCTGGTTTTTCTCTTTCCTCATTTCTTCCTTGAGTAGAGATATAGAGAGCAGATTAGTTAGGAATGAGAAGGCTGAGTTTGCTGGTGCCTGGGTGAGAAAGCAGATTATGTTCAAAGACCTGGTTAGGGAGTAAAAATCCCACAGTAGAACTGCTTCCTAGAGGATCCCACCATCTGGCAATGCTGTGAAACGTCTGGAGCCGGTTTCAAGCCCCAGCTGGGTCTAACTCCAAAATAAGCCTGCACACCCAGGCCTGGGGGTGGTAACTGTATTGGATTGAGCTGTGACTGGCAGTTCCGGATTAGCCAGAGAAGTGCTACATTTTACTTGTGTCTGCTCTCTTATGCTCTCCATTAGCTATAACCTCCTAAAGATGGTGTTAAAATTAACCAGCAAAGTAAAAGGATTGGTTGCAGGAAGGTAGATTTTTAAAATACTAATAGAAACCATAGCTTAAATGGCTATTCAAGTATACCCACGTCCACACCTTTTTTTTCTGTCACAGGTATGAAGGCTAAAGACGGACCACTAGATAAGATTTGTAAGATGCGATACGATGGTAGTCTGGCTTCAAAATGTTGCTTCTGGCTGAGCACGAGGTTTGATCTGGCTAGCTGGCTACCTCTCCGTGTGCATTCCTTTCCAAACACTGCACACTGCTGCAGAGATCCTGTGCTGGGTCAAAGGAAAGGCCCTTCTCTCTCTTTACCTCTTACACATTCGTTTGTAAGGGCACAGAGGGAAGGACGGTGAGCAACTGCCTAAAAAGCTGTCTTTACCCTCTCACACATTATTCAAGCTAATTATTCTATCAGCAATGCTTCATCAAGCACAAGTGTGTTAAACTGTGTGGAGTGAGCTGAAATCTCTCATTTGAAATGTTAGACTTGTGAAATTCAGGAGTAGTTTAATTTGGTGTTGGCCTGCCATCAAAGTAAAGCATCTCATCTCCAAATCTGGCTGTCTGAAGAGTGGAAGAAGGAGAGGAGAAGCAACACCTGTATTAGCCTCTGGAACATATAAAATGGCATTGTCTTAACTAGCAGGCGGTTTAAATGGTTTTTTCCCCTAGTTGTAGTTTATGGTGTTCTCCTTAGAAAAGACTGAAAAGTACAAGGGAAGAACGAAGTACCTGTATTTTATCAGGTGTTTCCAGTTAGTGTTGATGTTTTACTTTTGTACTTTGCATGCAATGCGCTCTAAATTTTGATTGTTGTATAATCAAATACTGCATATGAAATTCTGGAGAAGGATCAAGAGACACTTGCGGTGGGGAATTCCAAATCTAAACCTAGTATTATGAATATTAGGAAAATTATAAACAATTATAAGTGGCTCGAATGGTAAAGAATCTGCCTGAAATGTGGGAGACCTGGGTTTGATCCCTGGGTGGGAAAGATCCCCTGGAGAAGGGCATGGCTACCCACTCCAGTATTCTTGCTTGGGAAATCCCATGGACAGAGGAGCCCGGCGGGCTATAGTCCATGAGGTCGCAAAGAGTTAGATACAGTTGAGCAACTGATACTTTCATTTTCATAAACAGAAAGAATAACCTCCATGAAAAATTCCAATTATTACTCTTTCTCAGCTTTCTCCTTTTAAAAAAATCTTCTGAAATATTACCCTTTCTTCTGTTTCCCTTCTTAGTATACCCTGAAATGCATGTATCATTTAGTTGAGAGATGCTTAGAACTGGGAGATAATTTCTAATTTGGCAAGTGTTGTGTAACAACAAAAATAATTTTTTCATTCTTTGGATACATGTCTTTTATTTATGGAGATGATAGATGATTAGGCAACTACTTCTCAAGTCTGGTGATATGCAAAGGCTGATCCACCCACAACAAGGTATATAGTCGTTCTGATCTTGATTGAATTTGTGTAGGTAGATGCCAGGGATGTAGTTGGGAGCCGTGGAACAGAGAACAGATCCATTGTGCCTGAGGCTCATACTCACAAACCTGCCCTAACTGGTAGGTGTTCCAACCAACTGACCTGTAATGACACCCCTCTTCCCAGCCCTTCATACCGTGTCTGGACATGCCCTTCTGTGAAAAAAAAAAAAAAGGAGCTAACATGATATATTGTATGGATGGGTGTGACACAGAACTTGGTGAGGGTGAAGGTGAAAGTTTAAGTCGCTCAGTCGTGCCCAACTCTTTGCAACCCAATGGACTATAGCCCACCAGGCTCCTCTGTCCATGGGGATTTTCCAGGCAAGAATACCGGAGAGGGTCGCCATGCCCTCCTCCAGGGGATCTTCCCACCCCAGGGAGCGAACCCAGGTCTCCCACTTTGCAAGCAGATTCTTTACTGTCTGAGCCACCAGGGAAGCCCATTCTTTTCATGACTAAAAATTATTTATCATAGACAGACTGCCCAGAGCAAGTGCTGGATTTCAGCATTGTGATATAGACTGACAATAAGCAACATCAAATTTCCAGGAGTTTTGAGAATAATAAAATCCCCTTCTTTCTTTTCTAGCTCCAGTCAATAAGAGGTCTTTCTCAGATTATAGATGTTTTTAACCAGCTTCAAATATACATAGATTTTTTAAAAATCCCATCTAGCTGTGAAAATGGCCACTTGAAAAACGGCAAGTTTTAAATATAAGGCAGGGTATACAATGAGATAATATGGGCAAAAATACTTAGAAAAAAAAGAAAAGTGATATTCAAATGTACAGTGGTAAAAATGATAGTATTCCTTTAAATTGCTCACCAATATTCTGTGCCTTTATCATCTATTTGATGTCCTGCTGTGTAAATCAGCTCTCTTAGGGGACAATTCTTGCTGTTGGATGACGGGCAGGATTTGCTGCTCCTGGTGATATATATATATATAATAGTAAGACTAGTTAGCTCATTTCTTACTATAAATGCAAAATCAGGTTTCACCATTAGGATTTTAGTGTATGTCATGAAAAGGAAAACACATATTATCAGTAATTAAATGAATGATTTACAAAACAGAAACAGACTGACAGAGAATGAACTTCTGGTTGCTGAGGCGGGGATGGTGGTGGGGAAGATGGAGGGAAGGGATAGTGAGGGGGTTTGGGATGGACATGTACACACTGTTATATTTAAAATGGTTAACCGCCAAGGACCTACTGTATAGCACATGGAACTCGGCTCAATGCTATATGGCAGCCTGTATGGGAGGGGTGTTTGAGGGAGAATGCAGACATGACTGTGTATGCTAAGTCCCTTCACTGTTTACCTGAAACTATGACAACATTGTTAATTAGATTTACCCCAATACAAAATAAAAAGCTTTGGGAAAAGCACTATCCTAAGTGTTTATGGTGGTGCCTTGTAATATTTATATAATGTTAATAAGACCATGTTAAACATGTTTTAAGATTTAAAAGCTATCTTTCATTACTTCAGTTTTGTACTTGACATAATTTTCAACTTACAGGAAAGAATAATACAATGATTTCCAAACAGCTTCACACCAGATCCTCAGATATGGATCACACTGCTTTATTCTTCTTTCTCTTTGTATGTGTAATCTTTTCCTGAACTATCGGAGGGTGAGTTGCATACACGATGCTACCTTTAACCCTAAATACTTCAAGGATAAGTATTAATTGAAATGAATATCTACATAGTCCCAAATTAGGATATTATCTTACAGAATCACACACAATTATCATAATTAGCAAATTAATATTGATGTGATACTGTTATCTAATATCCAGGCCTTATTCATATCTCACCACTTTTTCCATTAGTGTCTTTTATAGCGAAAAAAAAAAACCCGGGGTTGTTTTTTGCATTTATTTGTCACTCTACCCATTTTTGACCTGAAACACTTCATCAGCTTTTATTTGTCTTTTATGACATTGATATTTTGAAGAGCATAGATCTTGTAGATTATGCCTCAAGTTGAGAATAATCATTTTAAAAGTAAAAGCAAAGATAACACAAAGTAACACACTTATTCCAAAGAAGGGTAAAAGGTTTACTGAAGGCCAGACCTTCTTTTTAATGCCCCTCACACAATTTTCTGTTTTCTAAATTGTCTGTATATCTGAGGTTATTGATATTTCTCCCAGCAATCTTGATTCCAGCTTGTGCTTCTTCCAGCCCAGCGTTTCTCATGATGTACTCTGCATATAAGTTCAATAAGCAGGTTGACAATATACAGTCTTAACGTACTCCTTTTCCTATTTGGAACCAGTCCATGTCCAGTTCTAACTGTTGCTTCCTGACCTGCATATAGGTTTCTCAAGAGTCAGGTCAGGTGGTCTGGTATTCCTATCTCTTTCAGAATTTTCCACAATTTATTGTGATCCACACAGTCAAAGGCTTTGGAATAGTCAATAAAGCAGAAATAGATGTTTTTCTGGAACTCTCTTGCTTTTTCGATGATCCAGCAGATGTTGGCAATTTGATCTTTGGTTCCTCTGCCTTTTCTAAAACCAGCTTGAACATCTGGAAGTTCACGGTTCACGTATTGCTAAAGCCTGGATTGGAGAATTTTGAGCATTACTTTACTAGTGTGTGAGATGTGTTCAATTGTGTGCTAGTTTGAGCATTCTTTGGCATTGCCTTGGCAGAAAGTGAAGAGGAACTAAAAAGCCTCTTGATGAAAGTGAAAGAGGAGAGTGAAAAAATTGGCTTAAAGCTCAACATTCAGAAAACGAATATCATGGCATCTGGCCCCATCACTTCATGGGAAATAGATGGGGAAACAGTGGAAACAGTGTCAGACTTTTTTTTTTTGGGGGGCTCCAAAATCACTGCAGATGGTGACTGCAGCCATGAAATTAAAAGACGCTTACTAAGACGCTTACTCCTGGGAAGGAAAGTTATGACCAACCTAGATAGCATATTCAAAAGCAGAGACATTACTTTGCCAACAAAGGTCCGTCTAGTCAAGGCTATGGTTTCTCCAGTAGTCATGTATGGATGTGAGAGTTGGACTGTGAAGAAAGCTGAGCACCGAAGAATTGATGCTTTTAAACTGTGGTGTTGGAGAAGACTCTTGAGAGTCCATGGACTGCAAGGAGATCCAACCAGTCCATTCTGAAGGAGATCAGTCCTGGGATTTCTTTGGAAGGAATGATGCTAAAGCTGGAACTCCAGTACTTTGGCCACCTCATGTGAAGAGTTGACTCATTGGAAAAGACCCTTATGCTGGGAGGGGTTGGCGGCAGAAGGAGAAGGGGACGACAGAGGATGAGATGGCTGGATGGCATCACCGACTCAATGGACATGAGTCTGAGTGAACTCTGGGAATTGGTGATGGACAGTGAGGCCTGGCGTGCTGCGATTCATGGGGTCACAAAGAGTCGGACACGACTGAGCGACTGAACTGAACTGAACTGAAATCAATTGTCGTCATAGACAGGGCTTTCAGACGTAGATCTTATTTGAAGGTCATAAAAAGAAAAGACTGACATGTGCCTTTAATTGTCATGATCAAATTCCAATTAGATGGGTTAATAGCTTTGTGAGGGGTTGGCCATCCCTTGCCAGACTAACCTTCATTTTGAGGTTTTTCAAAACTATAAAGCCTTCACTGGATGCTGTCATCAAAAGAAATCAAACTATGAAAAAGGGTTCAGTGTTCACCAGTGCCTCCCTCATCCCTGGGAGTATTCAGTTCCTGTGGCCTGCTTACCAGTTTCAGTAGCCTTTCCACATTTCCTAATAACGAGACTCCAGTCACTTGATGGCATTGCGCCCTGCCCTGCAGCTCTCCCACCGGCACTCTTGGTTTCAGCTTTCCTTCCTGTCGCTATGGCAATGGAAAATGAACATCAGGTCCACCTGGGAGAAGGAAAAGTATGCAAGCATCAACTGGCACATAGCAGGCAAGTCCTGTGTGAATGGCTTGTCACATACCTCAGTCCAGTCTAGCCCTTAGGTGCTTAACCTTCAAGGTACTCTCAACTTCTGTCTGCATATTTCACCCCAGGGGAAGATTCTCCTGCAGGCCTCTGAGGATGACCAAAAACTGGGGGCTCAGCATCCACCATACCCAGCAAAAATTAATAGAAGAACAAAGGGCAGACAGAATCTGTCCGGGTAGCAGAGCCTTTACCCTCCCTCCTTACTTCACTGCTGAGTGAAGTGAAAGAAGCACTAGGCAGGGACTTCCCTGGTGGTCCAGTGGTTACGAATCTGCCTGCCAATGCAGGGGACATGGGTTCGATCCCTGGTCCGGGAGGATTCACGTGCCTCAAGGCAACTCAGCCCATAAGTCACAACCACTGAGGCCTGAATTCTCCAGAGCCCATTCCCTGCAAGAGAAGCCATCGCAATGAGAAGCCGCTGCTCTCTGCAACTAGAGAAAAGCCCCCATGCAGCCATGAAGACCTAGCACTGCCCAAAACATAAATACATAAATAAAGAACCCAGGGGGTAATATAACTAGAATGTAAAACACACACCAAATCTATGAATTGAAATAACCTGGAAGGAAATATACCAAAGTGTTGGCTGCAATTGTTTCAGTTAGCAAGAATTTTATAAAAAGAGATGTAAAAGAACCAATTTTCTTTAGTTTAGAACTTTATATAAGTGAGTCGCCACTGTTTTTGTTATCTAAAAATAGTATTAGAAATAGTCTTGTAGTTCCTCAGCATTACTCAAAATATTAATGAGGTATTTTAAACTAACCAAAGAAATGGAACTTTGATATGGAGCTCCACTATGAATACACTGAAGCTCCATTAGTTACACTTCAAAGGATAAATATTTATATTATTCTACCCACTCTGTCAATTCAAGGTACTCATTAACTATTCAGGCTATTTCCCCAAATACTGTTTAGCGGATATGTATGCTTGGACAAGTAGGTTACTGGAAAAGAAGTAGGGAGTTTTTGCAGTCTTTAAATTCTATTAAGCCCATGTTTCTTATTTTTAAAAACACTGTACATTCTCATTACCTGAAAGTCCTTTGAACCTTGTTAATTATAATAATATTATCTCATTGCTCCAGGACAACTATTAAGGCAGACCTTTTTGATGGTGCTTCCTGTAACACCAACATGTAGCTTCAGATACAAAGGAAGCAGCCAATTTAACTTGAGAAACAAGCTGTACCACACCAAAGAGATTTTCACATGGAAGGAAGTGTCTTTATGTGTATATATATACCAAGTACATATTTTAATATGATAATGTCTGAGATACTTCCAGAGAGAAATAAAGCGATGCCGTCTCTAAAAACTTATGAGCTAAGTTAAACAGTAGGTCATTCGTTACCAACTTCTAATATTTCCTCTTCCTCCCTGTAAGATCATTCTGCTCTAAGTTCTCATTCAGAGTCCTTTATGCAATATCCACACAGGCAAAATGGAAACATGGTCAGTGAAGATCGCCAGCCTTCAGACTGATAGGCTAGAAAATGAAACTCATGCGAATTTTAATGCTGACCTTGTAAATCACATCAAAGCCATGTCCCGAGGCTCAGTGTTCAGAGCGGTAAAGTTGGGGTAAGACCTGTAATTGGCCACAGTGGGTTGTTATATGATTTAAATGAGATCAGTTACATAAAAGTATTATCAAAATATGAGGCAAGATATATTTTCCTTTATGCACAATCGGAGAGATACTTAATTTTCTGTTTCTTAAAGTTCAAAGGATTAAAGTACATAACATACTGTAAGTAAAATTATAAAAACACTGTGCTATGCAATGATATCACAAGCCACATGTGTTTTCTTTTAAGAGTCATGTAGAATATGGGATCCTGCCAGATCTCTGTGTGATGACCATCGAAGCAGCGGTGGCTTTTGAAGGAAGCTCTGCCATCTCCCTTGCTGGTCTGCACAAAAGAGAAATGAAAATTTCCTTTTGGAGGAGAGAATTACATCTCTGATTTGGATCTACAACTACATTTGCCAAACCCGCTCCTTCCTTGGTTTTCCCACCTCAATACACAGTAACTTCACCAACTGAAGCCCGAGAATCATGGTTTCCTCTTTTTCACACACTCTGCATCTAAGTCATCCACAAATTCTGGCAGTAATCTACAGTGTATCCTCCATAAAGAGCCACAATGATGTTTTAAAATCAAATCATTCCTCTGCTCATAACCCTCTGATGGGTTCCTGTCTGACTCAGAATAAAAGCCAGAAAGCTGGTAATGGCCCACCTGGTCTGGTCTCCACGTTCCCCAGCCCATCTCCTACCACTCCTGGGGGTTGCTCACTGCCCTGCCGCCACACTGCCCTTCTTGCTGTTCCTGAACTGAACATGCTCGTGCCTCAGGGCCTTTGCACCAGCGGTTCCCTCTGCTTAGGAAGCTCTGTCCCTGGATATTTCCATGACTCACTCCATACCTCCTTCCACTCTTAACTCAAAGCCCTCCATGACTAAACTCCATACCTTCTTTCTTGTTTGCTTTCTTTTATTAAATTTTCTTTTGGCTACATTGGGTCTTCCTTGCTGCTCAGGGGTTTCTCTAGTTGCAGCGAGCTAGGGCTACTCTCTCTTTCCAGTTTGCAGACTTCCCATTATGGTGGGCTTTCTTGTTGAAGAACACAGATCTAGGGTGTGTGGGCTTCAGCAGTTGTGGCACTTGGGCTTAGTTGCCTTGCAGTGGGTGGGGTCCTCCTGAACCCAGGAGTGAACTTGTGTACCCTGTATCGGCAGGCAGATTCTGTGTCACTGGACCCCCTGGGAAGCCCTTTCTTGCTTTCTTGTTTGGTATAGCACCTCTTGCCATCAAGCATATTTTCTTAATATAATTTGCTTGTTTGTTTTTTCAGTTGCCTGACTCCTCCCTCCTCTCCCTGTCTTCCCTCTAACTGCTCCAAATAGAATGTAAGCTCCCTGGAGCAGGGGCCTTTGTTTTGCTCACTGAAATATGCTCAGCTGTTAGAAAGTGCTTGGCGGAGAGGAGATACTCATTAATTACATGTGTGTTGGGGGCCCTCAAGACCACGCCCAGGTCTGTGATTTTCTAGAAGGACTGGCAGCAGTAACAGCTGAGACTGCTTACGGAGAAAGGCTACTTGGTGCATTCAGTACGAGAAAAAACACAGGGCGTGAAGTTTAGGGAAAACAGATATGAGCTTCCCAGGGTTTGCTCCTAGTGGAGTCACACAGAACACAATTCAACCAGCAGTGAGTCATGACAGCACATGCACACTGCTGTCTACCAGGAAACTTCATTAGAGACTCGGGGCCAGGGGGTTTTATTGTAAGTTGGTCACATAAGCACAGGCTGTCCTGGTGGCGCAGTGATAAAGAATCCACCTGCCGATCGAGGAGACGCGGGTTTGATCCCTGAGTTGGGAAGATCTCCTGGAGAAAGAGATGGCAGTCCATGCCAGTATTCTTGCCTGGGAAATTCCATTGAGAGAGGAGCCTGGTAGGCTACAGTCCATGGGATCGCAAAAGAGTTGGACACGACTTAGTGACTAAACAACAGCAACACATAAGCACTCTCTGCCTGGCAGGTGCCAAAGACTCAGAACTTCCATTGTGGTTGTGGTTAAGACTCCATCCTTCCCATGTACGGGAGTGGGTTTGATCCCTGGTTGGGGAACTAAGATCCCACATGCTGTGCGGCATGGCAAAAGAATTTAAAATCTCGGACTCCCCAAAGCAAAGCAGGGGTGCGGCATAAGCCATGTTGTTTGTGTAGACAGCCTGGGCACCGTGAATCATTCTTGTCAGTTCTAGTACTCGTGAGTAGTTGTTTAGTCGCTGTTGTGTTTGACTCTTTGTGGCCCTATGGACTGTAGCCCACCAGGGTCCTCTGTCCATGTCATTTTTGCCTGTCCATTTCACAGGCAAGAATACTAGAGTGGGTTGCCATTTCCTCCTTCAGGGGATCTTCCTGATGCGGGGATTGAACCCAGGTCTCCTGCACTGGCAAGCGGATTCTATAGCTTTTCATTTCTGTGTGTAAACTTGTCTATATTATATATGCTGCTGTTGTGCTGTGCTCAGTTATGTCCAACTCTTTTCAACCCCATGGACTATAGCCCGCCAGGCTCCTCTGTCCATGGGGTTTTCCAAGCAAGAATACTGGAGTGGGTTGCCATTTCCTTCTCCAGGGCATCTTCCCCACCCAGGGATCAAACCTGCGTCTCCTGCATTGGCAGGCAGATTCTTCACTGCTGAGCCACCGGGCAAACCCAGGACTGGTGGGAACCCTCCTGAAATCCAAATTCCCAGACCCAAGCCAAGGGCTAGCCTTGCAAGTTGTCCTTTCTAAAGAGCAGTCTCGGGTATGTTACAATGATCTATTACTTTTTAATTGACCAAACATGGAGCACTTTCGAGCTCAAGAGCAAGATAAGATCCATTAAAGAAAGTAAAGTTTCTAGTTTTGCAAATTGGAATCCCCTTGAATAGATTGTAAGCTTATTTATATTTCTCAACACAGTTTGCATATTTTTAAAGTAACCTGGCATGGAAAGAAGATATGGTTAGAACTTCAAGCGTTGCTTGGATTCTATACACTTAAAGATCTGTTTCTGAAGGGGATGAGAAGAAAGCTCTAGATGAAGTCAGCATCTATGAGATGATGCCTTTAGTGTGTGTATGCTTAGTCACTCAGTCATGTCTGACTCTTTGCGACCCCATAGACTGTAGCCTGCCAGGCTCCTCTGTCCATGGGATTCTCCAGTCAAGAATACTGGAGTGGGTTGCCATTCCCTTCCCCAGAGGATCTTCCTGAGCCAGGGATCCAGGGTCAGGAAGTGTAATAGCTTTAGTGTAATATCTTTATTTGATTTGATTTTTGCTTTTTGAGTGTTCAATCCTTAGCAAAGTACCTAGCATAAACAAAGAGCTACATAAATATTTGCATAGTGCATAAATATACTACCGTAAATATTTAAAATGGTTCTGTTTTATGGGCATGTAAGTAAAATTAAACTTCTATTTGAGATAATTTGTGACAGATGCTGAATACAATTTGAAGACTGGTTATTATAGCTATTGTGATGAAACAGGTTAAAATATTTTTATTGAATCTTATTTAGGTATGTTGGAATTATAAATAAATAGTTGGCATGTATTGCTTTTGTTTCCTTGAGCTAAAAGGAGAGGGGAAACACATGTGCGTGTACACAAACACCCTTAAAAACTGTCTGGAGTTGTATAAGTTTGGGGTAAGGAGACTTGCTTGCAGCAGCCTTCTAAAATGTGAGACTTTCACAGTAATGGTGAGATCGTGGAGAGATTTCTCAGGACAGAATCCCCAAGGAAACTTAAGCCAAATCA
Source organism: Bos javanicus (assembly GCF_032452875.1). NCBI lineage: Eukaryota > Metazoa > Chordata > Mammalia > Artiodactyla > Bovidae > Bos > Bos javanicus. The sequence continues at coordinate 41,395,365 of NC_083890.1, forward strand.
TTTTGCAAGTTGTAAAGACCAGTGAGAGTAAGGCTGGTTTACTGTGATCTGAAATGAGACAAGTAGAGATTTAAATGTACTTATAGTCTTTATTTGAATGTGATATCTTATAGTTTATGAACTTTGTTCAATAAAGCTTCTTTTTATAAATATTTTATGTTTTGCCTGATAGATATTTCTAGAGCATTATTTAAGTGAAACCTGGTAATTAGCTTTTAAATTCTGATGAAAATTAGCATGGTTTTATACATACATAGACATTTTGGTTTGGCCAAAACATTCATTTGGGTTTTTCTGTAAGATGTTACCAAAAAACTTGAACAACAGTTTTGGCTAACCCAATATATACTTATGTGCCTACATACATACATGTGTGTGTATTTTAACATCCCATATGTTTACTTAATCCTACCTTGTCGAAAAATCCAAATATTATGACAGCAGAGAGTAAAACACTCTCTCCTGAGGGGTAACATTAACCCCTTCTCATGAAGGTAAACTCCACTCTGGTTCACAGTTGTGGCTTTGTGGCTGATACAGTTATTAATATTTTAATCTTCAAGAGTGAAAAGAAGAAACAGTCTTACGAAAAATGTAATACAAACACACAAAAATGAAATGTGAAGAAACAAGAGTTCTGCAATTTTTCATAGGGTGACTATCTCTGAAATATTATTGTGGAAGTTCTCCTATGCAAATATTGATTCAGCAAGTAAAGGAAACTTGGAAAGTGTATTTCTAGATATAAGACTTGAAAATGAATGCTGAACGGTTTTTCTAGGCTATAGCACAACCAGACATTCCTAGTTTTAGCACTAAGTCTGATCTTAGAGGCCCAGACATAATTTTCACCGTGCAGACTGGGTCCAGAGATTTAAAGCCATTTGCCTAAGATCACACGACAAATTTGGGGGCCAGCAGAAGAACTCTTGGCTTCTACTCCTAGAATTTTCTCCAGGATATTCTACGGCTTCCTTTAGTCTCTATGGAAAGGAATTCAAACATTAATTATCTACTGTGTATACAATAGCATAGGAAGTTCTAAAGTACTGTAGCTTTCATCAGAAGGTGAACTTATGCCTCTTACATAAGTGGGTCAGGCTTTCTTCTGTACTGCCATTTTTAGGTTGTACTCAAAGAGTAAACAGTTGGGGAAACTATATGTTCCTTGGATTTGCCATGGAAACGGGCACTCTCCAAATGTCCACTGAAACTCAGACGACGCGGATGTAAAGGCTGCATTTTGGCAGAAGACTCCTGGAACTCTGGTGGGGGAAATCTGTATTTTTCTCAAATACCAATTTGCAACAGACTTCCTTCCCTCCTTTAGTTGGCTGACTTTCCTGAGATAGCTGAAGCCTGTGACCCTAACATAAACAGCTGGTCCAGGCCACTTGAATTTAGAATGGTAGTTTTAATTTACTTGCAAATGCTATGTTAAAGCCTAAAGGATGTTAGTGGCATATTGCAATATATTCTTAAAAACTGGTTGCTTGTGCTTGGGGATGCTCAATGACTCCATAAACAGAAACTGGTGGCCCCCTCTCTCTGGGGAAGACCAATGTGACACAGCAGTTACCCAGTCAGAGCCACAGCCAGGGTCTGTTGCAGGAGAGCTGTGTGTCCCCTGAGATGTGCCTGCAGTGATATTTCCCTCTCTCACCCCCTTGCATGCTCAGTGCCCCCCTACAAGCAGTGGGAAACAGAATCTCTCGTCCACTCCTTGCTGGGGACCTAATGGCTGGTGGCATTCAAAGTCTGCTTCTGTTTCCCTTGTACCTGGTGAGTACAAGCCCCCTCTTTGAGCACAACCTTAGCAGTCTAGCAGAATGTGAACCTATTTCTAGCTTCACCTGTGAATGAGAAAATGAGTCTTCTTTAAAAAAAAAAAAAATCTATTTACTTATGTATTTGACTGTGCTGGATCTTAGCTGTGGCTCGCAGGATCCTCCATCTTCACTGAAGCATGTGGGATCTTCGGTTCTGGCATGTGAAATCCATCTCCTTGACCAGGGATTGAACCCGTGCCCCTGCATTGGGAGTGCAGTGTGTTAGCCACTGGATCACCAGAGAAATCCCAGAAAATGAGCCTTTTATTACAAAGGTTCGGTGTGTTTTGAAACAAACCTCTGGTTTCATGTTAGGATCAATCCCATTTCTCCTCCTATCCTATCAGCTCAGGCTAGTATCTTTCCAACAAAAAATTGTTATAATCCAATCATGGAGAAGGAAATGGCAACCCACTCCAGAATTCTTGCCTGGAAAACCCATGGACAGAGGAGCCCGGTGGGCTATAGTCCATGGGGTCGAAAAGAGTCGGACACGACTAAGTAACTAAGCAACAACAAAAAATACCTAATCAACTTGATGTTCATCTAGGAGCAGCAATAAGGCAGAAATTAGCATGAATTTTTTTGCTTCTTTAGGAAGAACGAGCACTGATTAAGGGCACAATAGGAGTTTTCTCTCATTGGATTTCCTTAAGGGATCCAAAGGAGTCAACAAAGTTCTTCTATCGTTACTGCTGCCGCCCATAACCAGTAATTCCCAGTCTGCTGAAGGAAATGAATGCTTACAGATGCTGGAATAAACAGTGGCTGGAATGAGGAGGAAGTTCCTTGTCAGTGATTATCTCATCGATCTCTGTTTTCAATTTGCCAGCGATAAACTCAGTCCCTGTTGGGGAAGACTGAGCCATTTACCATCTGCTGTGGCAATTCACAAAACCTCTAGTTGGGACACTCCCAGCATCCACCGGTTGGAATAGGATCACAGTGTCATCAGATTCAGAGACCCAGGGCCATGGCAAAGGGAAATACTGAACACCAGAAAGATGCTAACCCCTAGGTAACATATTTGATGCTTTCAAATTGTCTTCCGGGGAAGACTCTTGAGAGTCCCTTGGACAGCAAGGAGATCAAACCAGTCAATCCTAAAGGAAATCAACCCTGAATATTCATTGGAAGGACTGTTGCTGAGCCTGAAGCTCCAATACTTTATTTAGCCACCTGATGTGAAGAGCCGACTCATTGGAAAAGCCTCTGATACTGGGAAAGATTGAAGATGAAAGGAGAAGGGGGCGGAAGGACGAGATGGTTAGATAGTAACACCAACTCAATGGTCATGAATCTGAACAAACTCCAGGAAATAGTGGAGGACAGAGGAACCAGGCATGCTGCAGTCCTTGGGATCACAGAGTCAGAGATGACTTAGTGACCGAACAACCACATAGGTAACAAATCTACCATGCGTTTCTCAGCCATCTATAGCAGAGCATCTGTGGGGGTAAAGGCCAGACCGTCTAGTCTGTTATTTTCCATTTACAACACAAAATAAAAATAGAAGAGACCACACACTGTGTGTCTATGATCTGTGTACTTGTACCACAACAAGTTTTGACTGTAGATACTATTTGGCATTTTAGGCCTGCCAAAATAAGACATTCTTCCACCCTTCCCTGCACTATAATGGAAAATATTATCATGATGAAAACAAATGAATGGAAAAAACTCGTCCTTATGCATCACATGTTTGCTTAAAACCAATGAGGAAATAAGATATCACCTAGAACTTACCTTGGAATGTTTTCCCTTCATTGCCTACTGTTTAACTCCCTAACCGTAGTGAAATATCTGACTCAGAAACTTCTCAGCGCCTAGATTTTTAAATGCTTATTTTAAAAATCTTTATACTTTTTCTACACGTTAAATTTTAATCAGTCCTACTTTAGGATAAAGCTGTACATTTCAATAATATGTTAGACTAAAAGAAGGAGCAGTTCAGTTTTGACAAAACAGCATCAAGTCTCCTAACTTAGAAGGATGTTTATAAAAGGCAAGATAGTCTGTGCTTTTAGTGTATATGTGTTAAGTTGTTTCAGTCATGCTCAACTCTTTGCAACCCCATGGACTATATAGCCTGACAGGCTCCTCTGTCTATGGTTTCTCCAGGCAAGACCACTGAAGTGGGTTGCCATGCCATCCTCCATTGGATCTTCCCAACCCAAGGATCAAACCTGCGCCTCCTGCATTTGCTGCTGAGCCAGCGGGGAAGTTCTGTGCTTTTAGATGTTGTATCATTTGTTCTTATCAAAGTCCTGCTTTCATTGTTTGAGTAAATTTTATTATACAAAACAACAGCATGGTTTCCAGTATATTATTCCTGATATGAAAATGCCCTTTCTTGATCTAATCTATATAGATACGTCACTTTATGTGTCAGCCAAACTGATATTCTCTTAAAGATCTCTGAGCATTAGAAAAAACAAAGTGACTTCTTAGAATATGCTTGGGACATGTTATGGACTGACTGTTTATGTGCCTTCAAAATTCTTATTTTGAGATCTTAATCCCCATGGTATTAGGAGATGGTGATGGTAGTAGGAGATGGGGCCTCTGGAAGGTGCTTAGGTCATGAGGTTGGAACCCTCATGAATGGGATTAGTGTCTGTAAGAGATGCCAGAGATGTTCCTGTGCCTTCTGCCATGTGAGGTTGCAGTGAAAAGATGCCTAAGACAGTACAACAACATCAAAAATCAACTCTTACTTCTTACTGTCTTAATTAACAAGTCTGAACCACAGCTTTGGCTATGACTTTTCCAGCACTATATTTACTGTAAAATCTGTAACCTACCAGGCTTTAAAAACCTGTTGGTCTTTGGTTGGACATGGTCTCATGTGTGAAGCAAGATTGTATATTGGCTTTAATCCTTTGTAGGCTGACCTCATATTCATACTTTAGACCAGATACTATTGTCAAACTGGGCTGAAAGATTAGTATTCATTACACTTTCATTTGGTCAAACTGATTTGATGTGGATGTTGCCCCTCTTAGGACTTCCCTGGTGGCTCAGATGGTAAAGAATCTGCCTGCAATGCAGGAGACCTGGGGTCCATCCCTGTGCTGGGGAAGATCCCCTGGAGAAGGGAATGGCTACCCATACCAGCATTCTTGCCTGGAGAGTTCCATGGACAGAGGAGCCTGGCTGGCTACAGTCCATGGGGTCACAAACAGTCAGACATGACTGAGGGATTTTCACTTTCACTTTCACTTTGCCCCTGAGAGTTCTGAACAATTTAAAAGAATCCAGAAAGCTACATGGGGCTTCCCTGGTGGCTCTGTCAGTAAAAAATTTATCTGCAATAAAGCAGGAGACTGCCTGCAATGCAGGAGACCTGGGTTTGATCCCTGTCTTGGGAAGACTCCCTGGAGAAGTCAATGGCAACTGACTCCAGTATTCTTGCCTGGGAAATCCTATGGACAGAGGAGCCTGGTGGGCTACAGGTCATGGGGGCGTAAGAGTAAGACACTAAAAAGATACATATGGGAAATAGAAGCGACTAAACCACCACCAACAGAGAAGGCAATGGCACCCCACTCCAGTACTCTTGCTTGGAAAATCCCATGGATGGAGGAGCCTGGTAGGCTGCAGTCCATGGGGTCGCTAAGAGTCGGACACGACTGAGCGACTTCGCTTTCACCTTTCACTTTCATGCATTGGAGAAGGGAATGGCAACCCACTCTGGTGTTCTTGCCTGGAGAATCCCAGGGATGGCAGAGCCTGGCGGGCTGCCATCTATGGGGTCGCACAGAGTCGGACACGACTGAAGCAACTTAGGGGCAAACCACCACCAATAAGATACATATGGGAAACAGAAGTGCACTGCTGCTTCCAGAGAATTCTGTGCTGTATGCCTTTCATTCTTCTTTCATAATTACAAAGAAAAGTTGGACAATCACATTCAACAAGCCAGTAATGGTCTACTTTCTTTGATTATCTGTAATGTAAGATCAGCTTGCTGCTAAGTCACTTCAGTCGTGTCCAACTCTGTGCAACCCCATAGACGGCAGCCCACCAGGTTCCCCCGTCCCTGGGATTCTCCAGGCAAGAACACTGGAGTGGGTTGCCATTTCCTTCTCCAATGCATGAAAGTGAAAAGTGAAAGTGAAGTCGCTCAGTTGTGTCCGACTCTTAGTGACCCCATGGACTGCAGCGCACCAGGCTCCTCCATCCATGGGATTTTCCAGGCAAGAGTACTGGAGTGGGGTGCCACTGCCTTCTCCTAAGATCAGCTTAACTACAATTAAAATAGTGCCCAAGATGAACTTGGGGAGGTAAAGTCCCTTAAATGTCATATATTTTAAGACATGTCAGCAAGGGTTACTACCACAGGCTTTGGGGTCATTGCTGATCACAACAAAATTCAGACAGCTGCTACACGCACCAGTCTTCATCCTCAGGGATGCTGAGGATTGCCGGCCACTTCCAGAAGGTAGGAGAGAAGCATGGAACAGATTCTCTCTCAGAGACTCTAGAAGCAGGCAACCTGTCAATACCTCAGACTCAGACTTCTAGCTTCCAGAATGGCAGAGAATAAATTCTTCTTATTTCAAGCCACCCAGTTTGTGGCATTTTGTTACAATCCAGTTGTTGTTTAGTTGCTCAGTTGTGTCCAACTCTTTGCAACCCCATGGACTGCGGCCCATCAAGCTCCTCTGTCCATAGATTTCCCAGGCAAGAATACTGGAGTGGGTTGCCATTTCCTCCTTCAGGGTATCTTCCTGACCCAGGGATCGAACCTGCATCTCCTGCATTGCAGGCGATTTCTTTAGCACTGAGTGTAGCTGCAGGAAATGAATATTCCCTGCCATACAGCAAGGGAGTAACCACGTTCAGCTTGCTCCCTTTCTTCCACGGGAGCAGCCATATTGCTTTGTTACTTAAAGATTGCAGAGCGGGGCTTGGGTTGTCAAGTTTGTATTGGCTTGTATTCCTACCCCAAGGCTACAGCCACAGTGCTTGCTCCATGCTTGGCTCTGTCTGAGGGTTCCATGTGTTATTTAAGACAACAACCCTGTGAGGCTGCCCGGATCTCACCGAACAGGAAACTGGGGTTCAGATTCAGTAACTTAGTAACCTGGTCACAGAGTTCATAGATGGAGAAGCCGGGACAGGGACTCTGACTCAGCTCTTCCGAAGAAGACTGCCATCACCTTAGCAATCCTACTGGAATATTTGACAGCGTGTTACATAGAGACACAAGGGGGTGGTTTCTGAGGGTAGCGGGTGGCAACGTTTTCCTTGCGTGTCTGAAATTTAACCCAGTGATCCTTAAAAACATTTTCTTTGACTTCACTTTTTAGGGAATTGCAGAGAAAATGAAAGGTAATAAAGGAAACTAGTTGTTAAATTCAGTAAAAAAAAAAAAAAAAAAAAAGAATAAAGAGAGAGCAGTGGTGATATTTTTGCATATCTTTTTTCTGGTGACATTTTAAATGACACATTACATTTTCTGTGAAATGTAAATGATTTAGCTGGAGCACTTAAAACTAATGAGCCAAGAGGCTCCCTTGTCAGTGAATGCATGTAAAACAAGTAAGTCTAAAACTACATTGAACATTTTGGGGGGCTCTGGGCTTTTGCTGTAGTGAAATGGTCTGGTACCTCTCACAGAACTCCTAGTTTGGCCTTAAAGAGCCATCAACTTGACCCATGCTAAAACACAGGCTTTTGACCCTCGCAGGATGGCCAGTGAAGCCAAGAAGTAGGAGCCATGTGTATAGATATACAGATTGTACACCTATGGGCTTCTCTAAGAAGCAGCCAGCCCTGAACAGTGAGAAGCAGAACAGTGTGTCTCTGAGTGGCCCTGCACATGCTGGGAGACCCCCTGCATATTTAATCAGGCATGCACTTATGCATGGATGTGCATAAGTAGATCCTGAACTCTCCAGGCAAGAACACTGGAGTGGGTTGCCATTTCCTTCTCCAATGCATGAAAGTGAAAAGTGAAAGTGAAGTCGCTCAGTCATGCCTGACTCCTAGCGACCCTATGGACTGCAGCCCACCAGGCTCCTCCATCCATGGGATTCTCCAGGCAAGAGTACCAGAGTGGGTTTCCAGTGCCTTCTCTGAGATCCTCCATGTAGGGAGGAGCAAACCACAGCGGTAAGCAAGACTTGTGCACCCACCACTGGTATCAGCTTGCTGATTTTCCTGTTCATGCTAACAGCCCTGAGATCATGCCTTCTGCCTTCTTACCCAGTCCTTCAAAGTTTGGTTGTGGTCTTTGTTCAGCCACTTTGCCTCTTATCTGAAGCTGCCACAAAGCTGTGGAAGATCCTCTAGGACTTTTCTGAGGTCTTAAATGATCTTCAAAATTTGTATAAATCAGCCTCATCTTTTTTTCCCTACAGGAATAATGAAAAAAAAAAGCCTTAATGAAATTATTTCTCATCTATTTCAAAATCAATAGCTGATGTGCAGGACATTCTAGATCCAGTTGGTATGGACCTCATAGATTACTGAGAAATGTTCTAAGCACATATTACAAATTTAGGAGGGTTTGTTAACCCCTTAATGGTAGCATGTGTGTCAGTTCATCTTCTCAACTGAAATAAAATAAATAAGCCTATTTATACCAAAGTCCAGATTGTTCTTTTTTTTTTTGAATATTTTGGAATACTAGCCTCATCTAGTTTTGATGGTAAATTGGATGTGGTTGGGGCTTGTCATTCAAGTGTCTCTGAAAGTGGCATAGAAAGAGCTCACAATGGCATGCTTGTTGTCTTTGAGGATGGTCAAGATAATTTCACCGGTCTCAGTTCACTGGGGCCAAGACAATCTTTCCCCAGAATCTTTGTGGTCATAGCTCCTGGCTGGTTGGTGGGCTTCCCAGGTGCCTCAGTGGTAGAGAATCTGACTGCCAAAGCAGGAGACGCAGGTTCAATTCCTGGCTCAGGAAGATCCCCTGGAGTAGGAAATTGGAACCTGCTCCAATATTCTTGCCTGGAAAATTCCATGGAAGAAGAGCCTGGCAAATTAGTTGGGCTAGTTCATGGGGTTGCAAAGAGTTGGAGAAGACTTTGCACACATGCACTCCTGGCCCATAGGCTATGTTGCTGAAAGTCCATTGTTGGCCTGGCAGTCCACACTTTTGCATAAAAAATACTTGGAATAGAAGTGATGCCGATGATAATAGTGTGTGCCCTCCAGGCATTGGAAGGCAACAGCTGAAAGAGAATCGAAACCTTCTGGGGTGAGCTCCAGAGTTCTTTGAAAGGTAGCCCTCTTGGTCAGCATACATGAAAGGGCCTCAGGCTGCTAGCAGCTGGTTTTGTTGCAACTGATGATATCTGCTAATAGAGATTTAGGTGGAAGGCTGACTAGTTCTCTTGTGACACTAAGGTAAGGTGCTTAAACCTGTTTACAGTTGTTTTGTCAATAGTACCTTAAATTTAAGAGGGGTGGGGGTGATCACCTGCCCCTCCCCTGGATTCAAGTTAAGCACATGACCTGTTCTTCTGTCAACCCTTAGAGCCTGCAGCTCCCACTCAAGTTGGTAACTCCTTAAGACAAATAAGGGTCATTCTCCTTCTAACTCTACACCTTAAATTTAATGCGATCACAAGAAATGTCATTTTAAAGATCTTGGAAATTGATGAAGTCTTTCAGTCTTTTATGTTTTAGGACCATACAACATTAGACTGAACAGATTCTTTGTATGGCTTTGTCTGACTTTAAAATTACAACTTATAAGGTCATTCTACTAATAATTCCCTTGAGTCAGAAACATCCTCTAACTCAGGGGTCCCCAACGTCTGGGATCCAGTGCCTGGTGATCTGAGGTGGAGCTGATGTAATAATAATAAATGTAATGTGCTTGAATTATCCTGAAAACATCCCCACCACCCTGCTCCCTGAAAAAATTGTCTTTCCAGAGACCAGTTCCTGGTGTCCAAAAGGCTGGGGACCATTGCACCTGATGTGTTTACATTTACTAGTTCCTGTTTCTTTCATTGATGCAGTAAGTAATACCAATATGATTAAACAATACTCAATAGGAATATTGACTTCCCTGGTGGCTCAGATGGTAAAGAAACCACCTGCAATGCAGGAGACCTGGGTTCGATCCCTGGGTTGGGAAGATCCCCTGGAGGAGGGCATGGCAACCCACTCCAGTATTCTTGCCTGGAGTATCCCATGGACAGAGGAGCCTTGTGGGGTACAGTCCATGGGGTCGCAAAGAGTCAAACATGACTGACTAAGCATGATGATGAATAGGAATATTAGTTTGAGTAATATGAATCTGTTAAGGTCACAGATGATAATTTCATGTGATTTAATCAAATTTATTTATTCTACAAGGTGAAAAAAAATTTAATTGTATGGTTAAGGTCAGTTTTTTCCCAGCCTCAGAATACATATAAAGGTGTCTACCTTTGCCTGAAAGCAAAGGAAATGCAAGTGTTTTTTTTAGGGCCATCCACACCCAGACCCTTAGATCCAAGGTCAAGTTGTGAAATGGACAAAAATGATCCTTCCTGATGGCCATGGTCCCTTAAAGTCCAGCACTCCTCTGACCTTGTGTTGAGCACCTGACCTCGCCTCGCCTGGACACACAGACCTTTGGCCTACCCTGGACTGGTGTTGTCAGTATCCACTAGGCAACACTGTGGGTGATTTTCCATTCACATCAGCTGCTTCTCACATCTGCCCTGTTGAGGCACTTTGCTCTGTGTTAATGAAATTGATTGCGACACAAATTCAGAAAATCCTGGAAGGAAAACCTTATTTCTATTGAACAAAGTTCTGGTCCCAGGTTCTAGTCAGCTGTATAAAGTGAACAATTCCTATAATAATCTGGACAATTGCTTCTGTTTGCCTAATGTATCTGGCCACAGTTCATCTGGTACCTGTGAATTGCCTCACCGTGGAAGCCTCTGCCCAAGCATGTAGCCACAGAAGTCAGTTAAAATGGCCACAGAAGGTTCTGCTAAGTCCGCACAGGCCTCTGTATGCCAGGTCGTTGCTCCCTCTTCCGGTTCCTCCTCCTGGGCTGTGGTCCCTCCAAAGGCTTTGGTAGGGCCCCTGGAGGCTGCCTTGCCCGATCAGTCATGGCTACTAGGCTTCTGCTCATGATGTGGCCGAGGTTGCAGGTGACCTTGGGTCCTAGTGACCGAGCCAGCAGACCCAGAACTGGCCTCTGCCTATTCCCAGGGTGCCAAGATCTGATATGGTTACAAAGTTGTGACATCTCTGTCACACTACTGTCACTCGGATTACTTCAGTAGTGTCTCGCTCCTCAGTCCATGTTGCAAATGTAGAAAGAAACTCAGGGTAGGGAATATAGTATAGTAAGTACTTCAGAAATAATGACACAACGAGAACAGCAATAACCCTCCCCTTCCCCCATCATAAAGGGATTGAACAGTTTCCAAAATCAATGGACCTAGTTTATTCATGAGAACTACACTCCCCCTCCCCCAATGTGCAGAGTTGGTTTTGTTTCTTTAGTTTAGAGAAGAATTTTAAATAAACCAAAACTTTATTGTAATAGTCTACACTTGCCCCTGGAACTTTCCATTTCTTATTTTAGAAAATTTGCCATTTCCGAAAATAAGTGCAACGGAGACTAACATTAATTTCCTAATAACTTTCCATTTAAGGTAGTTTTGAGCTCTCTATCAGCAACAAGTTATTATGTATAATAAGAAGACACATTGTTTATAATGTATTTTCCACTGAAAAGCTCAAAACAGTGTACAGACATGATCTCATTTGGTTTTGTAACAGTCTACAAGATAAGACAGAAACAGACTCTATTTTCTTTTGAGATATTTAGGTAACAGATAATGAAGTAATCAAATTGACACCCCCACACCGAATCACTCTATTGCCTACATATTGGAAACAAGAATCTTCATTTTAACTCCAAACTTCTTAGTTTACATTGGCTAACCAAATTTGCAAGTGGCTGAACATCAAACTACCACGGCCGCCAACTTAAATTACAATAATTCAGTGTAAATAAAGGGGCCATGAGTAATATGTGTGGAGCAGCAAACATTTGTACTCAGTTTGAAAACATCGCCATATTATGTTGAGTACAGGATATATAGAAAAGCTACATTGACATTATAAATTAATTCTTTATCACTTATGAGGGAGGTCTACGAGCCACTGCCATGAGGGTTGAAGCTCTCTCCCTTTTGTATCTAATAATGGCTTTGTGTTTTGCTTAGTACTTTCTGAGCACCCACTACAGACTATGGGGCTTCCCTGGTGGCTCAGCAGTAAAGAATCTGCCTGCCATGCAGAAGATGCAGGGGATGCAGGTTCAGTCTTTGGGCTGGGAAGATGCCCTGGAGAAGGAAATGACAATCCACTCCAGTATACTTGCCTGAAAAATGCCATAGACAGAGGAGCCTCGTGGGCTACAGTCTATGGGGTCGCAAAGAGTTAGCCACGACTGAGCACTCACCATCAGAGGTCCGCTACCGACTCTAGTCCTATCTTGGGCTGCTCCTGAATACAGTGCTGATACTAAGCATCACAGTCATACAACAGAAGGGAGGACTCCCTCTAGGTTTACAGATTAACTAGATGACACCGCAGAGTCACGAGAGTGTTCAAAGGGCTTCTCCACCTGCATATGCAGCCCCTGTCTGTGTATAGATAAAGCTCTGAATGTAGCTGACCTGCAGTGTTCATTGGACCCTATGATAGCAGAGCCTGGTGGGGATAGGCACCGATTCTGATAGGCTGCCTGGGCTCAGATTCCAGCTCCACTGCTTCCCAGATACAGGGCTTTGAGCAAGTTAATTTCAGGTTTCTCGTCTGCAAAATGGGGAGAGTAATACCTACCTGAGAGGATGAAGGTGAGTTATTAAGTATAAGCTGTTAGAATGACACCCTGTACAGAGTAAGTGCTGTGTATGTGTTAGCCATACTCTTGTGATTGTTATTATTACTACTACTGTTTATCGTTTGGGACCAAGGGCAGTTTCACTAGCAAGTGAGTTATTCTCTCAGATGACACAATGCAAGGACGGTCTGGAGTGAACAGGTTGAGAGAGACCAGGCAAGATTGCAAAGCAGACAGTAAAGGTATGTGGCAAATGGAGTGATGAAAATAGCAGAGGAGTGTTCTGAGTTCCCCAAGGCAAAGAAAATGAAGGACAAGTTCTTCAAAACAGTGCAGATTTCAACCAAAGCTGACTGGGGCTTCTACATGAGAGGATCCTGGTTTAAAAAAATAAAAGGTACATATATAGATAGATGGGTTTTAAAGGTGGCTCAGTGGTAAAGAACCCGCCTGCTAATGCAGGAGATGCAGAAGACTTGGGTTCAATCCCTGGGTTGGGAAGATCCCCTGAAGGAGTACATGGCAACCCACTCCAGTATTCTTACTGAGATAATCTCACGGACAGAGGAGCCTGACGGGCTACAGTCCATGGGGTCACAGAGTCGGACACGACTGAAGCGCACACGCGCGCGCGCACCCGCACACACACACTCACAGTGTAGATAGTAGTGTTTTGCACTAAGAAGGCCTTCAAATAGCTGAATTACCTTAGATAAGTCATTAAAAATGCTATGTTTATATTTCCTCATGGGCACAATGGAAGGTTTCTATATACTTGAAGCATTACAGCTGATAAGAGAAGCTTGGAGTTATTTCACATAAAAAACACTTAATACAATTTGAGGCATGCATGAATACATATATTCGTCTATACTCAGATTTGAGGAGAAACAACCTTCTGGAGGGTTCTATGTCTACTTTATATTTCATTTTAGCATACCCATGTGAAACAACTACATGTTGTAAGACAGTGGCCAAAGATGACACTGACAAAGTCCACACCTTAAGGAATTCACAGTCAAGAGAGGGAGAGAAAGGGCGTCTGTCAAACCAAAAGCTCACTTCTGTTTAACTCTCCTTGAGGCAAGGTGTGGAGGACTGGTTGGAACAGAGGGAACAGGATATAGATAAGCCCTATCAAGTTAGCACTTGACTGTGCACCTTAGGTAAATAAATACTCTGATTTGATTCAGTCCATCAACTCGGCTCACAACAAACTGTGGAAAATTCTTAAAGAGATGGGAATACCAGAACACCTTACCTGCCTCCTGAGAAATCTGTATGTCGGTCAAGAAGCAACAGTTAGAACTGAACATGGAACAACAGATTGGTTCCAAATTGGGAAAGGAGTACATCAAGGCTGTGTATTGTCACCCTGCTTATTTAACTTATATGCAGAGTAAGTACATCATGCGAAATGCTGGGCTGGATGAAGCACAAGCTGGAATCAAGATTGACGGGAGAAATATCAATAACCTCAGATATGCAGATGACACTACCCTTATGGCAGAAAGTGAAGAAGAATTAAAGAGCCTCTTGATGAAAGTGAAAGAAGAGAGTGAAAAAGCTGGCTTAAAACTCAACATTCAGAAAACTAAGATAATGGCATCTGGTCCCATCACTTCATGGCAAATAGATGGGGAAACAATGGAAATAGTGACAGACTATATTTTGGGGGGCTCCAAAATCACTGCAGATGGTGACTGCAGCCATGAAATTAAAAGATGCTTGCTCCTTGGAAGAAAAGCTATGACCAAAATAGATAGCATATTAAAAAGCAGAGACATTACTTCGCCAACAAAGGTCCATCTAGTCAAAGCTATGGCTTTTCTAGTAGTCATGTATGGTTGTAAAAGTTGGACTATAAAGAAAGCTGAGTGCCAAAGAATTGATGCTTTTGAACTGTGGTGTTGGAGGACACTCTTGAGAGTCCCTTGGACTGCAAGGAGATCCAACCAGTCCATCCTAAAGGAGATCAGTCCTGAATATTCACTGGAAGGACTGATGCGGAAGCTGAAACTCCAATACTTTGGCTACCTGATGTGATGAACTGACTCCTTGGAAAAGACCCTGATGCTGGGAAAGATTGAAGGCAGGAGGAGAAGGGGATGACAGAGGATGAGATGGTTGGATGGCATCACCGAGTCAATGGACTTGAGTTTGAGCAAGCTCCGGGAGTTGGCGATGGACAGGGAAGCCTGGCATGCTGCAGTCCATGGGGTTGCAAAGAGTCAGACATGACTGAAGGACTAAACTGAACTGTACTGATCAACTTGGCAATCACCGGGCTTATCACTGACTACATTTTAGAGTGGGGAGACTGACAGTTCTGAAAGGGTAGATCTATTGGCCTTGATCAGGTAGCTAGCAATGGGCAAACCATTGCGACTCCTTTTTGTTCCTCCCAGAGCCTTTTGGCATCCTCCCCTCTGTCCCCCTACTGTCATATCAATGCTTTCAGGATATAATCCTACCCAGCCATGCCAGGTCATCTGGATAGCCTAGATTCAATACACTTGCACTAACAAAACCATAAAAACATCACCTGACTAGTAATTCAGAAAGTGTTTTTGGGTGGGAGTAAGGAGAAGATGGGGCTTCCCAGGTAGCTCAGTGATAAAGAATCTGCCTGTCAAGGCAGGAGCTGGAAGAGATGTGGGTTTGATCCCTGGGTGGAGAAAATTCTCTGGAGTAGGGAATGGCAATCCACTCCAGTATTCTTGCCAGGATAATCCCATGGACAGAGGAGCCTAGAGGGTTACAGTCCATGGGGTGGCAAAGAGTTGGACATGACTGAGCATGCACGCAAGCAAGGAAAGACAGTCAAAGGCTGGGGATTGACTATGGTGTCCCAGTGAACATTCATTTGTACTGAATGGTTTTCATAAACACATGCGAGCAAATAGGTAAAACCCAGCCACCTGTTTTGGTAATATAAAATTCTTGGTAAAAAAGTAGATAGGATATTTGGAGTATGCAAATGTCAAGGTGATGCCTTAAGATTTTTGTCTTTGATACTCAGAAATAATCCTTGAAGTAAATACAATATTCACATTTTTAAATAGGAGGAGATGAAATCAATGAATTAGTAGGCAGTTTTTCCTGCCAAAAAATAGCCTAGTCACTCTAAACAGAAAAAGAGAATTCCTGTTTTCTGGATCAGGCATACTCTCAATACCAGGATGGTACAATGTCCTTCTTAACCCTTCTCTCAACTGCTAGCTCTAGTTTTTAAGTTACATTCATTTGCTTCTTGGTTTTATTGCATGCACACATATGTGTGTGTTATCAGTCATGTCCAACTCTTTGTGACCCCATGGACTGCAGCCCACCAGGCTCCTCTGTCCATGGAATTCTCCAGGCAAGAATACTGGCGTGGGTTGCCGTTTCCTCCTCCAGGGGATCTTCCTGACCCAGGGATCGAAGCTGCATCTCCTTCGCTGGCAGGTGTTTTTTTATCCCTTGTGTCACTTGGGAAGTAAGCACCAAGCAATGAAGAAAGTCAACCATCCTAACATAGCCTGCTGCTTGCAGCTCAGTCGTGTCCGACTCTTTGTGACTCTATGTACTGTGTCCACCAGGCTCCTCTGTCCATGGGATTCTTCAGGCAAGAATACTGGAGTGGGTTGCCATTTCCTCCTCCAACATAGCCTGAATTGTAAGTAAAGAGATTTAATTAAAAAAGGAATTTACTTTTTTTAGAATAGATATTTATTTATAATAAAAATTATAAGCATACAAAGTCAGGTCATAAAGGAAGTACAGAAGAAAGGGAGCCTACATCTATGCAAAATTCGAATTTGTGTCTACATAGCACTAAAATCATATAAGCTAAGTGAAATTGGTAATTTGATAATGATCACTATACAGTTAATTGATGTATTGGGCTGTTAAGGTAGATTATTCAGGTTAGAAATCCCTTCCAGAGTTAGAATACTTTTGACTGGCTCTCTTCATTGACTCAAGAAACTGATTAATCAACCAGACCTTTATTTCACATGGGGTTGTTGAAACATAAATTTAAACTCTCCAAAGGCATGCCTTCCAGTCTCCATCCTAGTTGGCAGAATAGGCCTGCTGTAAAGCTGTTTTCTGATGCATCATCCAGTCTGGGAGGAATTGAGAAGAGGTACTTCTATCTGCAGTGCATCATTGCTGTGCTGCCTGAAACAAAGGAGCAAGAGAAGGCCACTATTGACTCAGATTTCTCTAACCCCCTTCTTCTTAGGAGTGCAAACCAATGTATGTTAATTAAACTAGAGATTATCCCAGTATTTAAGCCATGCTTTTAGAGTACTACAAGGCACGTTCAGCTTTTAAAATACCCAGCAACCAGAACAGTGGCAGACACACAGTTGGCATCGGGTAAATAGTTACTGAACAAACAGTTAAATGAATTAATGAATGTACAAATATTTAAACCCACAGTTTTAAATATTTCATTAGAAACACCTTGTATGCTGTGCTAAATCACTGCAGTCATGTCTGATTCTTTGCAACGCTGTGGACTGTAGACCTCCAGGTTTCTCTGTCCACGGGACTTTCCGGGCAAGAATACTGGAGTGGGTTGCCGTTTCCTCCTCAAACACCTTAGAATATTTTACTTTCTAGAGCTTTTGTACAAAATGAGTCCATTGTATCTGCTGTCTTTTGGTTCAGATGGTAAAGAATATGCCTGCAATGCAACAGATCCAGGTTCAATCCCTGGGTTGGGAAGATCTGCTGGAGAAGGGAATGGCTACCCACTCCAGTATTCTTGCCTGGAGAAATTCCATGGGGTTGCAAAGTCAGACACAACTGAGCAACCAACACTTTTACTTTTTTTCAAAAATGCAATACACAGAAAATAAATATAACCATTCTTTTCATTTTTTTAAACTTTCTACAGTGAAGTGAAGTGACTGTCAGAGTAAATCCAGAGTAAACAGTCCAAAATAGAATCCGTCTCTTAGGTCAGTATTTCACAATTCACTTCTCCATGGCTCATTAATTTTCAGTTTGCTAAA
This sequence comes from Bos javanicus, assembly GCF_032452875.1. NCBI lineage: Eukaryota > Metazoa > Chordata > Mammalia > Artiodactyla > Bovidae > Bos > Bos javanicus. Next base: position 41,413,019 of record NC_083890.1, read on the forward strand.
CTAGCAATGTAAAAGCCTAAAGAAAAGGCAGAAAGAAAATTCAGGATCTATTTGACCTACCTCTGTGTTCTCTACTGCAGGAATATCATTGATTCTTGATTAGCTGAGTTTAATTAGGCAATAAATAAATAAATCTCAGGTAATAGTATTTTCATTGTAGTCACCTAATGAAGCTCTTCGTCAATATTTGACCAGAGCTGATAATTGTTAAATTGACTTCTTTGTGCCTCATCTCCCAACTCCTAGGGTAATGGGGCAGAAAAAAAGAGAAATGGAGAAGAGAAGCAAAAGCCCAAATAATCTACACACTAGATAATCATCCCATTAATATTAATAATAGAGGGTCTCTGGGGTTGGTCATAAGAACCTCTGCATGATAGGCTGAAAAGTGTTCCCTAGAAGATATTCATGTTTTAATCAATGGGACCTGTGAACATTATCCTATATGGAAAAAACGTTTTGCAAATGTGATTTAAATTAAGCATCTCTAGATTGGGAGACTAGCCTGGATTATCCAGATAAGCCCTAAATGCAGTCACATACCCTCGTAAGAGGGAGACAGAAGAAGTTTTAACACACAGAGGAGAAGGTGGTATGAAGACGAAGCAGGGAGATTTGAGGCTGTTGACCCTGAGGACTGGAGGGAGGCAGCCACAAGCCAGGAAAAGTCAGAGCCACTAAAACCGAAAGAGGCCAGGAAGGCGTCTCAGAACCCACAGCCTCTGGGAGGAGCGAGAGCCCGGTTGATCCTTGATTCTAGCCCAGCGATACTAATCTCAGACTTTTGGCTTCCAAAAGCACGAGAGAATACAGTTCTATTTTTACAGGCCACCAAGTTTGTGGTAATTTCCTATAGCAGCCCGAGGAAGCTCATAGAGCCTCTATTTAGTGTTCTAGTCCACTTCCTAACCTCTTCCCCAGATCCCAAACATTTTTAAAGATGTGGCTAGAATCCCGTCTCCTCCTGGAAGCCAGTCTAGACATTCCCAGTCCTAATCGATCTCTCCTTTGTATACACATTTTATATCTGTATTTTGCATTTACCCCTACTTGCCTGATAGGGTGTGAATGTCCAACAAGTGTCCATCTGCAGACCGTGAATTCCTGAGGACCAGGCCGGTGGACTGCAGGCTCTGCCCTTGAGCCCTCTCTCCATCTCAGATCTCACCACCCTCACCCCCTACCCCGGCACCCAGCAAAGTGACCTTTTCCCCGCAAGGTTATTGTTGAATTGAATCTAGTGGCAGGCTCTAGTCATTCTGAGGCAGAGAGAGAACTGAGATGAAGTTATCCCAGGAGGTTTTTGGAGGAGACAGACCTTAATCTGGCCACCCCAGGACAGGCGAGTTTGTTTTTCTGAACACCCCGCTCCTTGATAACACTTTGCAAACAGGGTAGCCCTCTGGACTCCTGGAAATGGTAGAGGAGTTCCTGATAAGCTTCCATACTCACAGGGAGCTCTTCACCCTTGTAAACAAATTCTTTCCATGCATGAAAAAAAATAAAATAAACCCCATCTTATCAAATTGAACTTCAGCAATCCAGATTTTGAAATAGGGATGATACCCAATATTTGAATAGTGCTTTTCTGTATAAAGAGCAATTTCACAAACCTATTTCATCCTAACACAATCTCTGGAGGTATGAATCGGTCCCAAACAGATGAACACATACAGTCAGAGAGGGTTCATAATTTGTTTCCCACCCAGATCTTTTCATTTTTCCCTCTACTAAGTCACACTTGGCTGAAGGGCACCATCAAAGCAGAGGCAAAGATTATTTAGCCTCAGATCCCTCTTATGCATAGATTCCCTCTGAACCAGGGATCCCCAAGTTTCAGGATCTGATGATCTGAGATGGACCTGATGTAGTAAAAGTAGAAATAAATACACACTAAGTGTAATGTGCTTGAATCATCCTGAAACCACCCCACCCCATCTGTGGAAAAATTGTCTTCCATGAAACTGGTCCCTCATGCCACAAGGGTTGAGGACCCCTGCTCTAAACCTTGACTATAAAGTGGTAAGGTTGAAATCATGCTGTGTTAAGCACATTAACAGTGTAAAAAAGAATTATATAGAGACTAGTCAAATTACTTAAGTAAATAAACCTGAGAAGTTTGCTCCTACACAAGCAGGATGGTTGTGCAATAAAAATAAACCAGGGTTATTGAAGAATACTAATTAGTCAATGAATTGTGGTAATTGCACTTCATCCTTGTTCATTTGCTAAAGCAAGTCCTCAAAGAACCTTTATCAGACACCATTTGATTAACCTAACATGAGTTTATATGTGCTTGAAAGCAAATAAAATTGTATTTCTTTTAAGTGGCGTCAATAACTCAAACTTTTTATTGATTTAGTTTGCTTTCTCATCTAGTTAAGTTTAAAAACTGTGACACTGGATTATATTTTTTTGTTAGACTTTGCTCTGAAACAGCAGCATATTGGTACCTTACTTTGTCAGGAAAAGTCTAAATCCTGAGGTTTCATAGAAAAATAAAGACTCTCTGCTCTAATAAAACTGAACTGTATAATCGCTTTCCTTGTCTAAAGAAAATTCAAGGGCCAAAAACATCACATGCCATGAATTATAAAGAACGAAATCTTGGTTTTATAAGATTTCAGGACAAAGCAAAGAAGGGCATAGAGTATTGTAAAAGCTGAAATAAAAGCTTTGCTTATGTGAAAGAGGTTTTTTTTTTTTTAATGAAGGAAGAGATTTTGGTTTTTTAGAAATCTGTCTTTTCTGGAAGTTTTTGTGAAGCATAAAAATGAAACATAATTCATTGTGTGAATTCACAAAAGGTAGGTGAGCAGAAATGATAGCTTCTCTAGCCTTTGGTTCTCTAGTGTATAGCAGCCCCTCCCTGACCACAGATTGCTCTGCCGGCGTTACAACAGGGCAATGATTAAAATCCAGTTTTCTTTAAAGACTTCATTTCTATGTAAGCATTAAGCTTTACACACTTTGCACGCTGGGAAAACTTTTGTTTTCTTGGAAAGAGACATAAAATGTACTCGTCTTGCTTTGGGAAATGGTGAAGCCAGGTCTTAATGGTTATCATTTCTGTGGAAGGAAATACTCTCGCTTCTCCTTTTACATAAGAGATGAAAGAGAAAATGGAAAAGAAAAATCTCCTTAGCAATTACTTGGAGTTTGCCCTTGCAGTTTGCAAAAGTTTTTCCAATCACAGTAACAAGCTTTGCATGAGCAAAGGTACAAACAGGTCATTCTGAGTAAGTGACAAGCCATTCTTGCACCAACAAAAATATGTCAAGAGCCATCTCCCATGGATGCTTTGTTAGTGTAGACAATGCAAAAGTGTCCTGGACACTGAGGTGTGTGTATGTGTATGTATGTGTGTGTGACCACATGAACTGTAGCCCACCAGGCTCCTCTGTTTGTGGAATTCTGCAGAGCATACGGACACAGAGGTAGATGCTAACATATGAGATCTCAGTCTGGGCTGTGACACTATCTCCCATCGCTGACTCCCTGGTCTCCCTGCACATTATCCTTGCAGTACACTCTGGCCCTGAGTTTCCTGTGTACCTGGCTCAGATCTAAGTATTAAGGATACAACAACAAATCATACATGATTCTTTAGCCCAAGGAATTCTGAGCTCATATTTTAGCAGAATAGATCAAAGTGTAAATAGTTAATTGCCATCCATTGAGGTAAATATAAGCAGAGGGTACAAGAAGAGCATGTCAGCTCTGGCTGAACTATTGTGACTGAGCATGTATGCATGCTAAGTTGCTTCAGTTGTGTCTGACTCTTTTCCATCCTGTGGACTGTAGCCTTCCAGGCTCCTCTGTCCATGGGGTTCTCCAGGCAAGAATACTGGAGCGGGTTACCTTGCCCTCCTCTAGGGGGAATCTTTCCGATCTAGAGATAGAACTCACGTCTCTTATGTATCCTGCAATGGCAGGCAGGTTCTTTACTGCTAGTGCCACCTGGGAAGCTTGAGCAGATAGGCCTTAATTGAGGGCGGGTGTTGGATGCTGGGTATTAGAAGCCTGAGCAGATAGACCTTAATTGAGGTTGGGTGTTTAGGGCTTCAGAGGTATCAGATGAGGAATAATTGATTCAGTAGTGCCTAGGGCAATGGCACCCCACTCCAATACTCTTGCCTGGAAAATCCCATGGACAGAGGAGCCTGGTAGGCTGCAGACCATGGGGTTGCGAAGAGTCAGACATGACTGAGCAACTTCACTTTCACTTTTCCCTTTCATGCATTGGAGAAGGAAATGGCAACCCACTCCAGTGTTCTTGCCTGGAGAATCCCAGGGACGGGGAGCCTGGTGGGCCACCGTCTATGGGGTCGCACAGAGTCTGACAAGACTGAAGCGACTTAGCAGCAGCAGCAGCAGCAGCAGTGCCTAGGGAAGGTTTGCTCACTGTAACACAATCAATCCCCATTTCTCTCCAACTTATTGCAATGAGGGGAGGAGGCAGCGGCCAGTGGAAAATCTGCTGGACTCCAATATATGCAGTCAGTCCCTCAGCCCTTGTGCTGTCCCATCACTCTCTCCTGAGCCATACTTCAGTCCTAAATTCTGCAGTGGAATCCAAGAACCTATCACTTCTCAAGGTCTCGTGTGCACGTGTGCTCAGTCACGCAGTTCTGTCCGACTCTTTGAACTCATAGACCGTTAACTGCTAGGCTCTTCTGTCCAGGGGATTTCCCAGGCAAGAGTGCTGGAGCGGGTTGCCATTTCCTCCTTCAGGGGATCTTCCTGACCCAGGGATTGAACCTTGACAGGCAGATTCTTTACCACTGAGCCACATCATTTCACACTGAAGTTCTTTAATTCCTCCTAAGGAAACCTCTTAAGGGGGAAATATATATATATATATATATATATAGCCATGTGCAGACAGAAAAACAAGCTTTGAATTCCTAAAAAGCTTCATAAACATAAAGAATGTTTCTTTTCTCTAGCAGTTATTAATAGTGTTATCTTAGTAAAAATTCTTAATCATGCCACACATGAGAAATATTAGAAATCAAACTACTGGAAAAACATAGACTTAGGCACCTGGATACATGTACAGTGATTACAAGGAGAACATTAGTCACATTGAATGTTTTTTAAAAAACACTTAATATGTTGTAATAAGGAGAGGCTTATGACCAAATTATTTTGCCAACGTCATGAAGACATGGAAAATAATTTCTAGCTCTCTCTTCCTCTTTAGGAATCCAGAGGACTTCCATAATTCCTGGGTTGCTCTCAATGCGTGAGTCCTTAGGTGACAAGAGCTTTATTATCTGATCGCTTATCACCCTACTCCCTGTAACTTCTCACAGCTTTGAGGCTAGAAGTAAGTAGAACAAAGCTTCTTGCAACAAATATTTTTGGTTCTGAAGAGACTTGTTCCAGAATTGCTATTTTTACTGACTTGAATTCTGACTTCTGAGAGATTTCATAATGATGTGAATCTTATCTGCTTCAAAATATTTTCATGTTCTAACTTTCCAAATACTCAGGAATCATGGAAGATGAATAGAAAAAAATCTTAAAGCCCATTTTCCCAGTTATAACTGATTGTTCGGCCTAAAACATTTGCCTTGTTTAGACACAGCTGGAATTATCTACCATCATTCTTCGCCTCAAGTAAATCAGAATATATATAAGAATGTGAATTGTAAAAATATCTTTGATTCACAGCTGAATTCACATCATTGTTGATTAGAGCCTGACAATCTGAGATGACTGTCAAAGGAATAAGAATCTGTAACATTACTTTTAATGTGACTACATAGCTTTATCCCTTCTAATCTTTATTTATACATCCACATTTTATGTCATATTTTTCACACAGAGCATCAGGAACACTTACTGTCAGAAGAGAGGTGTTGACAGGTTCTGTTTTAAGAGTTAAGCTTTTGCCATTAGGTCAAGATTAACTTATGAATCTTTTAACAATATGGTTAAATTTTTTCTTCTTTTAGTTCACTGCATATACAACTAGAAGATTCTGGTGAGTAATGCTTTTTGTGCTCCTCATATACTTATGGGTTGTTTAAGGTGAAAAGGAAGGAAGACAGAATGTTTTTTCCCGGCTGGCCGTTGAATTCATTTTCTTCTCCAGCTACAGACTTCAGAAGCCCTTTGAGCTACACATGGAGTTCTGTGTAGTTTAAAGGTACCAGATGTTCACTCACTTAGGAAACACAGGGCATGGTGACAGGGAGGCTGGTGTGACAGCTCTGGACGTGCTGGTGCTGAGTGTCAGCTGCCTGGTTCCTGTGCGTCCTTGGCTAAGTTACACATGTTGTCTGTATCTTTGTACCAACTTCTTTGCTTTTAAGTTAAAATGGATCTTAATACTGGGACAAAGCAGACACCAAAGCAGGTGTGAACGCAAGTAGCTTATACTCCCTCCCAGAGATAAGGACTCTCTCTCTCTCAGCTGAAGGGGAGGTGAGCATTGGAGGAGAAATCAAGACAGCTTAGATGGGTCTCCAGGTCCTACCAAGAGAAAGTCTGAAAGCACAGGAAAAGAGCTCCTATTTGAAGTTTGGGGGATGTGAGAGCAGGAAAAAACCCCTCCCAAGTCCCCCAGAAGCCCCAGAAACCTTTGGCTGAAGGACAGTGAGGGACAGGATGAGCGGTTACTGACCATCCCAAAATGCCAGCGTCTTCCAGATGAGCAGTGGGGCTGCAGCTCATTTCAAAGGTCCCAGGGTCCCCAAGTGGGAGGAAAACATTATTTGGTGCAAGAGTGAGAGCAAACAGCAATGACAGGCTGCTTTAGAGTGGGAACAAGGATGAGGTGGGGCAGGCTGAGCAGGTGCTGAGCAGACCCTCAGCACCAGCGCCTGGGGAACAGTCCACGTCAGCAGGTTGCTAGGTGAGTTACTCAGAGTTCTCCGGAGAAACAAACCAGGATGTGTATTTATATGTAGAAAGAGATTTATTATAAGATGTTGGTTCATGTGATTATGGAGGCTGAGGAGCCCCATGGTCTACCATCTGCAAGCTGGAGACCCAAGGAGGCTGGCAGTGTAGTTCAAAAGCCAGAGAACCGGAGAGCCAATGGCAGAGACTCCAGCTAGAGATGGAAGCCCTGAGAACCAGGAGTGGGTAGGCAGGAGACAATTGAAGTCCCAGCTGCACAGTCAGGCAGAGGGCGAGCCCATCCTCCCATCCTCCCAGTTTTTGTTCTATACAAGCCCCCAAAGGATTGGAAGAGGCCCACATACACTGGGTGGAGTGGGTCATTGTGCTTTATTCATTCTAGCAATTCAAATGCTAATCTCTTCTGAAACATCCCCACGGGCACATTCAGAAACATTTAACCAGATATCTGGGCATCCTGCAATCCAGCCAATTTAACACAAAATTTACCATCACCCTAGGTTATTATTGGGCTTCCCTGGTGGCTCAGCTGGTAAAGAACCCGCCCGCAATGCGGGAGACCTGGGTTCAGTCCCAGCGTTGGGAAGATCCCCTGGAGAAGGGAACAGGCTACACACTCCAGTATTCTGTCCTGGAGAATGCCACGGTCTGAATAGTCCATGGGGTCATGAAGAGTCGGACACAGCTGAATGATTTTCACTTTCACATAGGTCATTATTTGGGGCTTGCCAGGTGGCACTTGGAGGAGGGTGTGGCAACCCACTCCAGTATTCTTGCCTGGAGAATCCCATGGACAGAGGAGCCTGGTGGGCTATAGTCCACAGGGTCACAGAGAATCAGACACAACTGAAGATGACCTAACAGGCACACTCTCAATCTTGGGGGCTTCTAAACTTCCCAATGCCTGGACCACATCCAGTACAATTAATCGCAATCTTGAACACATAATGATATCCAGGCATGACTAGGTTTTAAAGTTTCCTGTGTAATTTCCACGTGGAATCAAGGTTAGGAAGCATTGATTCAGTTTGTTCTGTACTTACTCTAAGTGGGGTCCACAGACTAGCCGCATCAACATCACCTGGGTGTGTGTTAGAAATATGGAGTCTCAGGCCCCAGATCTTCTGTACTATAATCTACAACTAAAAAAACAATCTCAGGGATCACATATACACATTAAATTTAGAGAAGGCTGCTGTTTGGAGAAGGCAATGGCAACTCACTGCAGTACTCTTGCCTGGAGAATCCCATGGATGGAGGAGCCTGGTGGGCTGCAGTCCATGGGGTCACTAAGAGTCGGACACAACTTGGCGACTTCACTTTGACTTTTCAATTTCTTGCATTGGAGAAGGAAATGGCAACCCATTCCAGTGTTCTTGCCTGGAGAATCCCCAGGGACAGGGGAGCCTAGTGGGCTGCCATCTATGGGGTTGCACAGAGTTGGACACGACTGAAGGGACTTAGCAGCAGCAGCCATGTGGATGACAGACTTGGGCTTTGCCATATTTCAAAAGCACATTGGTAGATGGTAACGAGCCACCAGGGTTAAGAACTGCTGACTTCCATCAAAAAGCTGACAGCTCCCACCCTACAGGCAGATACCTCCCTGTAGAGCAAGGGCAGGAGAACAGTGAGAAGAGGATTTCAAAAAGTCACTTAAACAGACTGAGTTTATGTAGAAGCCACTGGATTAGATGTCTGTATCACACAGAATAGGGCTTAGAGATGCAATACAGCATTGAGTTTTACAAAGATAAAGATACATTTTTGGAAGCCTGAGTCTGTGACTGTAAAATTACTCCATAATAAAATGTTATTACAGTGCTTACACTCAATGGTAATTATTTTAAAAGAAGCTAATATATGACCACTAACCCTAACCTAGACAGCATATTAAAAAGCAGAGACATTACTTTGTCAACAAAGGTTTGTCTAGTCAAGGCTATGGTTTTTCCAGTAGGCTTGTATGGATGTGAGAGTTGTACTACAAAGAAAGCTGAGCCCAGAAGAATGGATGCTTTTGAACTGTGGTGTTGGAGAAGACTCTTGAGAGTCCCTTGGACTGCAAGGAGATCCAACCAGTCCATCCTAAAGGAGATCAGTCCTGGGTGTTCATTGGAAGATATTGAAGCTGAAACTCCAATATTTTGGCCACCTGATGCAAAGAGCTGCCTTATTTGAAAAGACCCTGATGCTGGGAAAGATTGAAGGCAGGAGGAGAAGGGGATGACAGAGGAAGAGATGGTTAGATGGCATCACTGACTCAATGGACATGAGTTTGGGTAAACTCTAGGAGTTGGTGATAGACAGGGAGGCCTGGCATGCTGCGGTTCGTGGGGTTGCAAAGAGTTGGACACGACTGAGTGACTGAACTGAACTGAACTGATACCTCCTTTTGATTTCTGAATATGAAGATTGGCATCTTGCAACAATTGTAGAAACTCTATCTCTTTGACTATCCCCTCTGTCTCATTCTCTCTTATAAATAAACTGCCAGTCAATGTATATCTGATCTCATTCTGTTCTTTATCTTATTAATCTTTCATATGTTCCCTCTTTTTGTGCTGCATTTTGAGCAATTTCTTCAAATCCATTTTCTTCTTCACTTTTTCTTGAATTGGGCCTCTTTTGCCATCAGTAAGTCCTTTAAACTTTCCTTTTTAACTGTTATATTTTTTACTAATAAAATGAATAGTTTTTCTTTCCCTACCTCTATTATTTTTATCATCTCTTAGTTATACTTTTACTCTCTTTTATAGTTTCAAACAATTAAATCATACTTAATTTTTAGCCTCTGTCCAATACCTAAAATTTTTGCAGCTTTAATTTTGCTATGTGTTATTTCTGCTGACTCTTGCATGCGGTGACTTATAATTTGCATGTGTGTGTGTGTATGTGTGTGTGTGTATTTGTGCACATGTATTGACTCACCATCGTCTCATACTTCATTTGTATGAATTCTTTGAGGATTGATATATAATTCCTTTTGGCTTATCCAACAAGGATTTGTGTTGGCTTTATCTAGGCTACTGCAGGCATTACTGACCCATGACACTTGAACTTACTTCATCGAGGTTTGTAGGACAAGGTGTGTGTGCTGAGTTGCTTCAGTTATGTCCAACTCTTTGCGACCCTATGGACTGTAGCCCACCAGCCTCTTCAGTCCATGGGATTCTCCAGGCAAGAATACTAGAGTGGGTTACCATGCCCTCCTCCAGGGGATCTTCCCGACCCAGGGACTGAACCCATGTCTCCTGCATCTCCTGCATTGCAGGCAGATTCTTCACCATTGAGCTACCGGGGAAGCCCACAGGACAACATAAGTAGGGTGAATTTGGACAGGAGACCTTCAGAAGAGACAGCTGTTGGCTGTGAATGTTTGGAATTGAATCGTTCTCCTTTCTACCTAGAGTCATGCTGGAAGCTGCCTTTTTCCTTGCTGTCTCCATCTGTGAGGCGGGTGTATTTCTGGTAGACCTTCACAGTGAGCATCATCCTTTGGTGTCCCGGCTTTCTGCAGGGTCTCTTAGTAGATGTCCACCTTGCATGGGCTCTTGTCTTTGTGTCTCTGTCCCAGCACCCCCCACAGCTGTCAAAGCAGAAATTTCAAGGGGCCAGAGACAACCCCTGCCCCCAGGGTGAAAGCCAGTTTCCGAGCCTCCATCCATTTCCACATTCCTGCTCTCACCGGATGTCTGCTCTCTGTGGATGCCTTTCTTTATCACTGGTTCAGTGATGCATCGTCAATGACTTTTAAAAACCTTATCCAGCTTGTTCAGTCATTTCAGAGGGAAGGTTGCCTGGAGTAACTTAGCTGCAATAATGCCGGAAACAGAAGAAACTCTTAGTAATTTCTATCCCCGCAGATTTTCTGCAGGTTTTCAAGGCTCAAGAAGGGAAGCTGCAAACTGAAGGCATCTTTCAGAACAGGGAACTCTGTTCAGAGAACTGACATTTAAACTTACATTCCTTGTCATCATTATTGGAAATGTTAGCGAGACTGAAATAGACAACATTTTGTGACGTTCTTGGCTTTTCGAGGAGTGTGGGTCATTTAAATTTCTACAAAACTGCAAATATCTCCTTGAGCCAGAGGGCCAGATGAAAGTAGAAGCAGTTATCCTATCTCAATGTTGATTTAGATGTTGACAGAAAGCTGAGTGCATATCATAGGGATGAGAAATCACTTAACTTTGCTGAGGCCTATAATGAAAATTTGAAAAGCCGTCTAATAGAGGACAGTCATATCACTCACCCAAAATAATTGCTTCGGTAGGGATCATCTCATGAGACTGCTGTCAAGCAAATGTGTTTCTTTTTCTTTTGGCTGTGCTTCACGGAATGTTGGACCTGGGCTCCTCGAACAGGAACCGAACCTGCACCCCTTGCATTGGAAGTGCAGGGTCTTAACCACTGGATGGCCAGGGAAGTCCACACAAATGTATTCTTTCAGTCTCTTCATTTGTTGGCCCCAAAGATGACAGGTTATAGACTTCCCAGCTCAGTTACGCAAATAGCCACAGGGAGGTCTGTGGCCGTGTGTGAAACAGTCGTGTAGCTGGATCAAGAGATGATAACGACAGGTCCCTCAAACAAGGTAAAATGCACTCTAGACCTGCGTTAGGTAAGAAGTTACAGGTGTCTGCGTAAAATAAATGAGTCATCCTGCTTGAAAGCATTCACTTTTTGACTCACACAACTGTGGAGATTTTCAGGGACTGGAGTTTTTGACAAGAGTTGTTACCCAGGTTTAACATTTTTCCCCCAGTTTTAAAAAGTATTCGTTATATTTAGGAAATAAGGGTAAGGGATACATATGCTTTCAACCTGATTTGACAAACACCACCTGGACTGGCCTCTTCAAAGCAAGCAGAAGGCAAAGAAGCAGGAAGCAACTGGTTAGAAATAACAAACCCATTCCCGGGGGTGTCGGCCTGACGAGTCTGGACCATGGCCCAGGTACACACTAACCCTGCCCTGGCTCTCTTCCACTCACCTGCTCTTGGCATCCTTGATGATGTGTTCGATGCTGGCCCATCCTCTGTGTGGTGCCTCTAGAGGTGGCTCTACCCTACTTGGCATATGATGGGGTCCCCTTCCCAAGCGTTCCATTACTGCACTGTCCTCAGGGGAGACAGTTGCTGTGGGCTCGGCCAATAAAACAAGCAAAAAAATTTATCTAGGTTAGCCATGAAATTATATCATTTCCTTTGATGTTCTGAATTCCTGAACATTCTTATCTGATTTTATGATAAGATTTGATACCACAAATACTTTCTCTGAAGACTTTTCAGCCAGTAGAAGCAAAGGACAAGCTAAGTTTTGACTTAAGGAACAAACAAAACAATTTTCAGTGTAGTTTTCCTCTTTGCAAAAGGAATGAATCCTACTGAAGCCCACTCTGCCTCTTGGGTCACATTTGCTCTTTTTAAAAAATTGCAGTAAAATATGCACAACTCACATGTCTGATTTTAACCATTTTTAACAGGACAATTCACTGCAAGAAGTACGTTATCATGGTTGAGCAATCATCGTATCTACGCAGCTCCAGAGCCCTTCCATCCTCCCAAACTGAAGCTCTGTTCCCATTAAACCATAGCCTCCCATTACTGCTTCCCAGCCCCTGGTAACCATCACTGTGCTTTCTGTCTCTGTGAGTTTGACTATTCCAGGTACCTCATGTAAATGGAATCATATAATGTTTGTCATTTACTACTTGGCTTCTTTCCCTGAAGCATGTCTTCAGTGTTCATCCATATTGCAGCATGTGTCTGAATTTTACTTCTTTTTAAGACTGAATAATATTCCATTGTATATATGTACCACATTTGTTTATCCATTCATCTGTTGATGCATGTTGGGTTGTTTCTACATCTGGGGCTAATGAGAATAACACTGTTAAAAACACTGATCCAAATATCTTAGTCCCTCCTTTCGGTTCTTTTGGGTAAATGCTCAAAGGTGGCATTGGGTCATAAAGTAGTTTCATTTTCTGAGAAAACTCCATATGATTTTCCACAACACCTGCACCATTTTATATTCCCACCAGCAATGCATAAGGGTTCCAGTTTCTCCACATCCTCACCATACTTACGATTCTCTCTTTTTTATTCAATAGTCACTGTAATGAGTGTAAAATGATACTTCATTATGGCTTAGATTTGCATTTTCCTGATGATTAGTGATGTCGTGGGCCCTGTATGTTTTTGTTTATGATGTGTCTCTCTGTATCAGTTTGTCTTTTTTTTTTTTAGAGCTCCTTCTACAATGATTTTGTTATAAATATGTTCTTTTGGAATAAACAAATATCGTGTTCAAGACTATCAGCAAACTTGTTCTAAAGTATCAAAAGAGTATAAAATAGATAACTAAGGAGAACCTACTGTTTGGCACAGGGAACTCTACTCAATGCTCTGTGATGACCTAAACGGGAGGGAAATCCCAAAAAGAGGGGCTATAGGTATATGTGCAGCTGATCCACTTTGTTGTACAGTAGACACTAACCTTGTAAAGCAATTATATTCCAATAAAATTAATTTAAAAAAATAAAGTATCAACAGAGGAAAAGATAGAACCGAGAACCACTCAGAGGTAGAGATAAACAGCAAAGACACCTGCATGGCATACTGAGTGCCTTTCCCTAAAAAAGAGGAAGAGTTAACAGGAGGTTAACAGTGAATATGATATTTCTCATTAGCCTATTAATTACAATAAGTTTTGATTTTTGCTAATTTGCACTTGTTCTGTAAACTGAACTGCTCCTGTCCTCAGTACTAAGGAGTAGAAGACGCTCAGTCTCAGCATGGTCCCAGCACGAACAAGAAAGATCTTGACTCTTAACTCTCTGTTCTAGGACAAAACCGTTCACCACTCTTAGTGTAGTCCACTCACCAGGGGGTGCTTTTGACTTGGTGGGCAGGTATAGCTCCCCTGTTTCTTTCCAGGAGGATTTCATGCACCTGTTATTTTTTGACAGTTTCGAGGAGGCAATTCAGCTATAGGCACATCATTCCATCCCTTTATTTATTTATTTAAATTTAATTTTCATTTTATATTGGGGTATAGTTGGTTCACAGGGGCTTACCAGGTGGCTCAGTGGTAAAGAATCTGCCTGCCAAGCAGGAGATGCAGATTCAATTCCTGGGTTGGGAAGATCCCCTGGAGGAGGGCATAGCAACCCTCTTCAGGATTCTTGCCTGGAGAATCCCATGGACAGAGGAGCCTGGCAGTTTATAGTTCATGGGGTCTCAAGGAGTCGGACATAACTTAGTGACGAAGGGACGACGATGAGTTGGCTTACGACGTGTTAGTTTCAGGCTACAGCAAAGTGATTCAGTTATAAATAAACATATATCCACTCTTTTTCAGATTCTTCTCCTATGTGGTTACAACAGAATATTGAGTAGAGTTCCCTATGCTATATGGTAATTCCCAAAGAAAACATATACCACCCATTTCCTGCCCTTTGCTCTTTCTCTTTAAGTACGATCATTAGGGTAGGCCTCTACCTGGTTCAGCAGCAGCAGCCACCTGGTTCAGCCAGCAGGAAAGACGATGAGATGGGCTGACCAGCTTCTGACAGGTAGACAATTAACCCCCAAGCTCAGCTTCGAGATGCACCTGTGTATCACTGCAAAGCGAAGAAGCTCAAATGTGTGTCTGGGCAACATCGCACAGAGGAGACCGAACCACACAGCAAATTTATGACAAGGACAAACGCCTGCATTTAGGCCGTGCTCGGGAAAACTGAGGAGTTGCAGTACGATGGTGGAGCTGCAGAAATCACTTATTAGTGGAAGAGGGCAGAGTTGGTTAAAAATAGTTTTAGATGTCCAGGGAGCCAGAATTCGGGTGGGAGCTTGACAGTTGCCACATGTCAGCTCTTTAGAAGCTGCTTTCAAAGATGTGCTGCAGAACAGAGATTTCTTTCCTATGGCAAGTTAGCTCGAGGAGAAATTTCTAGACAGAACTGTGATTTGTATTAACCTGAAGACAACCCTTACTAACAATTAGATTCTGTTTTGTGGGAGCCTCAGCCAGAACTAGAATCTGCCTGACACAATATACAGTTCATTATTTTAAAATAAAATATGATCTGAATTACTCAACACTGTGTTTTGAAATAAGTGAAGTTTCTAAATGGATTAAAAACCTAAATGTAAGACTGGATACTACAAAACTCTTAGAGGAAAACATAGGCAGAACACTCTTTGACATAAACTGCAGTAATATCTTTTTGGATCCACCTCCTAAAGTAATGAAAATAAAAATAAACAAATGGGGCCTAATTAAACTTAGAGCTTTTGCACAAAAAAGGAAGCCATAAACAAAATGAAAAGAACTCACAGAATGGGAGAAAATATTCACAAACGATACAACTAACAAGGGATTAATCTTCAAATTATACAAACAACTCATGCAGTTCAATATCAAAGAAAACAAACAAACAACCCAATCAAAAAAATGGGCAGATGATCTAAACAGATGTTTCTCCAAAGAAGGCAAACAGATAACCAAAAAGTTCATGGAGAATGCTCAACACTGTTAACTGTTATAGAACTGCAAATCAAAACTACAACGAGGTATCACCTCACACCGGTAAGAATGATTATCATCAAAAAGTCTATAAATAGTAAATACTGGAGAGGGTGTGGAGAAAAGGGAACCTTCCCACGCTGTTGGTGGGAATGTAAACCCGTGCAGCTACTATGGAGCACAGTATGGAGGTTTCCTTAAAATCTAAAAATAGAGCTACCATGTGAACCAGCAATCCCACTCCTGGGTATACATTTGGAAAAAACCATAGTTCAAAAAGATACATGCACCCCAGTGTTCATTGTAGCACTATTTACAATACATGAAAGCAACCTGAATGTCCACTAACAAAGGGATGGCACACACATACAAAGGTACATACAGGATGTGGTACATACATACAATGGAATATTACTCAGCCATAAAAAACCAAAATAGTGTTTGCAACAACATGTGTGGACCTGCAGATTATATCCTACGTGAAGTCAGAGAAAAACAAATATCATATGCTATCACTTATATGCGGAGTCGAAAAAATGACACAAATGAAGTTATTTACAAAACAGAAATAGACTCACAGACTTAGAAAACACATTTAAGGTTGCCAAAGGGGAAAGGTTAGGGGGAGGGGTAAATTAGGAGGTTGGGATTAACATACACACCACCATAAATAAAACAGATAATTAACAAGGACTTGCTATACAGCACAGGGAACTCTACTCAATAGTCTGTAATAATCCGTATGGGAAAAGGATACATGTAAATGTACATCTGAAACTAACACAACATTGTAAATCAACTATGAACCTTTGTGTTAGTTGCTCAGTCATGTCCGACTCTTTGAGATTCCACGGACTACAGCCCACCAGGCTCCTCTGTCCATGGAATTCTCCAGGCAAGAATACTGGAGTGGGTTGCCATTGCCTTCTCCAGGAGACCTTCCCAGCCCAAGGATCGAAACTGGGTCTCCTGCATTGCAGGCAGATTCTTTACCCTCTGAGCCACCAGGGAAGACCTATACTCTAATATAAAATAAAAATTAAAAAAAAAAATAGGTGAAGTTTAAGCCAGTAATATACACTAACACCATTTTCAATTTTTACTGTAATTAGTACATTGAAGGCAAATAGTGCTGCTAAGGAGTGTTTTGCTGTCTTGATAAATTAAGTAGCCCATCTAAATCCTTATTCATATTTAATTTGGCTAAGCAATCTGTTTCCTCATAGACGGTACCAAGGTAAAGTTCAGTTCAGTTCTTGTGTGTCTTAGCAGGATTTAAATTACTGAGATTTTACTGTGGAGACTGAATCAGCATGCTGGGTTGAAATTTCTGTTGTGAACATCTAATTATCCCAGTTACAAGGATATTGCCTTTAGAATGTTAAATAACATTCACTTCATGGTTTCTTTTACTTTTGTTCAGCAAAAGATTCAAAATCGACTTCATTATATTGGGGATTTGAAGTTATATTTTAAACAATTCATGATTGACAATTTGCCCACGGGCATCTCTTTTATCTTAAAGTTAGACGTTTCCCTGAGGCCACACAAAAGTGTCAAGTGATGTAAATAGTATTTCATCACTGTATGTGTCTCTTTTCTTTCTTTTTTTCTCTCCCCTTCCTTTCCCCCTCCCTCCTCCCCTCTTCTCTTTCTTGCCACTTGGCCTTCTGGAATAGGAATTGTAGCTTGTTTTGGATACATTCTATAAATGCTGCTTTATAGAACATCCAGCCTAGATACCAGAATTGGGGTGGTAATTGCCAGTTTGGGTCATCTGGTTCAGATTTTAACTATACCTTGATCGGAGCAGATTCCCTAAATAAAGTCACAGAAATTCCTGAATTGTTTACAATGCAAAACCCACCATATCCACATAGGATAGACACAGAGCGGCCCTGATCATTATAAACCACCCTCCACCATCAACAAGGTGAAAGCCTTTCCCAGGTGTGACTGAGAAGAACACCTCAGTCCAGGTTCTTATCTTGGTCCTCTCTCCTTGGCTGCTCTTCTACAATCCATCCTGGCTCAATTAATTGGACTGTTTGATTCACAAGAAACTGTTCTCTTGGTTATCTGAATAATATCTGTAAGAATTTTTCTGTCTCTGTCTTTACGCCTCAAAGTGAAACTTTAAGAAAATGAGAGATTTCACTAACTGGGTGCTATCAGATAAATTCATGCAAATACTTGGGAGTTGCAACCCCCAACCATGTAAAAACGTTTTAGCAATTACAGATTATACAGTATTTCCTCACTGCTGTGGAGGAGTACTGCTGGTAGATAGTTCTAGACTTCTCTTGTCTTTTGCTGGGATGGACCTAACTTTAGCACAGGCTCTGCCTTTAAGGCTAATACTTTGGCCACCTGGCGGGAAGAGCCAATTCATTGGAAAAGACCTTGATGAAAGATTGAAGGCAGGAGGAGAAGGGGATGACAGAGGATGAGATGGTTGGATGGCATCACTGACTTGATGGACATGAGTTTGAGCAAGCTTCAGGACATGGTGAAGGACAGGGAAGCCTGGCGGGCTACAGTCCATGGGGTCAGAACGAGCTGGACATGACTGAGCAACTGAACAACTGCCTTTAAGCATGCTCCTTCCCCTCATTAATTGGGAAACACCACCTAGAATATTTTCCCCTAGATATCCACTTAGTGCACTCTTTTAGCTCCTTCAAGTCTGTTCAAATCTTGTCTTTTCACTGGAACTTCCCACTTAATGCTATAACCCTCCCTATCTTCCCTGGCCTGTTTATCTTGCTGTGTTTTTTCTTATATCCATAGCTCTTCCCTCCTTCTGACCTACTATGTGTACACATGGGCTCACTCAGTTATGTCCAACTCTTTGAGACCCCATGGACTGTAGCCCTCTAGATGCCTTTGTCCATGGGATTTTTCCTAGCAAAATACTGAAGTTGGTGAAGTGAAGTGAAGTCGCTCAGTCATGTCTGACTCTTTGCGACCCCATGGACTGTAGCCTACCAGGGTCCTCCGTTCATGGAATTTTCCAGGCAAGAGTACTGGAGTGGGTTGCCATTTCCTTTTCCAGGGAATCTTTCTGACCCAGGGATTGAACCCAGGTCTCCTGCATTGCAGGCAGATGCTTTACCATCTGAGCCACTAGGGAGGGAATAACTGGAGTTGGTAGCTATTCCCTTCTCCAGGGGATCTTCCCCACCCAGGGATCGAACCTATGTCTCCGGTGTCTCCTGCATTGACAGGCGGGTTCTTTACCACTGAACCACTGGAAGCCTCTAACTTACTATTGCATTGGTTATACTCATTGTGAAACTCCTCCCTTACCCTGAAAAACACAAGCTCTAGGAAGATGAGACTCTTTTTCTATTTTATTTTCAGGCATAGCTCAAGTGCCCAGGATAGTCTGGGACATAGTAGGTACTCAATAAATATTTTGTTGAATGAATTTAACAAATGAAACATAGCAAATCACAATTGCTAATATTTGTGTGTATTTCCTGGTATTTTGAGTCTTGCACTAAGTCTTTTTTAATGCATTACCTTATTGGATTCTTCCAACTACTCTGTGATGTTGGTATCACTTTTTGCTGTTTAGTCACTCAGTCATGTCCAACTCTTTTGCGACTCCATGGACTGTGGCCTGCCAGGCTCCTCTGTCCATGGAACTTTCCAGTTAAGAATACTAGAGCAGTTTGCCATTTCTTCCTCCAGATGATCTTCCTGGCAGAGGAATGGAACCTGCATCTCCTGCATTGGCAGGTGGATATTTTTTTTTTTTTTTTACCGCTGAGTCACCTGGGAAGCCCTTGGTATCACTTTACCCGTGGTAAAACTGAAGTTTAGATATAGAATCATGTATGAAAAATTACTCAGCTAGTCAACAATAGACCAGGGATTGGGGCCAGACGTGTTTACTCTGCATCTGGGTCCTTTATCACTCTTCTATAACAACCTATAGCAGGACCAGCTGTGTAATTTGTGGGGCTCAATGCAAAAGGAAAATTCAGGGTCCTTTGTTCAAAAACTGTTATGATTTTAAGACTGCAGCAGTGGAGTATTGAGCCAAATGTGAGGCCCGGTGTGGCTGCAGACGCTATATGCTCCTGAAGCTAGCAGGAGTCTAACAGGTGTACACACCCTAGCATCCAAGGGGCAGGCACTGCTTTTTTAACCCCTCTGGGCCCATTTCAGGGCGGGTGACATTCATTCTGTTACTGACCCTTTCTAGTCGGGTCCCAGCTAGGGTCCTCCTCACCAGTGTCATTTGTGCCAACAGAATGAGACCGGGTTTAGTTCAGAAGCAAAGGTCTTTGATCTTTATTCTTTCATCAAAGATCGGAGACGTGCGAGCTCAGAGCAAATGCTCTTCCCGTAGGCGGTGGGCGGGGCTGTTTTGTTGGGATCTCATTAGTAGGGAGGGGGCTGCAGCTGTGCTGCTCCTGCCCTAGGTCCAGGTCAGGGTGCAGGGCGTCTCTGCACACGGCCCGCTGCCACCATCTTGTACTGAGGTGTGTGCAGCGTGTCTGCACACGGCCCGCTGCCACCATCTTGAGTCCCAGTGTCGTGCGCGGCTCTTGAGGTGAGGTTTCCGTTGCTGACAGTCGGCACGAGGAATTCAGGTCCCAAGTGCCGGATGTGGGACCTCTGCCCATGGCACCCTGTGAGCCAGTGAAACTCACTAAGCACAAGGGAAATGAGAAGAAAAAAAAAATTTTTAGACTCTGTTACCCAGATTCTATTTTAATTTCCTAGGAATTGTTAAGGGGCTTTGCCATGACAATTCCAGTTTAAAATTTAGAACCCGAAGGAACATCAGAGCTTGGTTCACTGCTATCATTTGACAGGTGAGGAAACTGAGTCTCACAGAAGTGCTGTTTATAAAGGCGAGACTTTCAAGGTAAAGCAGGTGCCGCAAGCAGCCCACGTGGTATTTAAAGAGACCAGAGCAACTGAAAGGAGGCTTTTAAAATTTTTTTACTGTAATCAACAGAGAGTCATTGGTAAGATTTCAATTACTGATATTTGTCAGTGACTTATTAAAAAAAAAAAAAACTAAAGAGAATTTGACAGGGAGGCCTGGCATGCTGCGATTCATGGGGTCGCAAAGAGTCGGACACGACTGAGCGACTGAACTGAACTGAGCTTATGACGATATTGCTCTCAGTTTTCTGAAGGAAAAAAGTGGAGTGCCTCACATTTATAAATATTATTTGGTGGGACAAAAAATTGAGCATACAGATTCAGATGGTTGTCTCAGGTTGAAATATCTGCCCCTCCCCCTACCATACGCTTCCCTACGGAGTCCTTCTCAGGTTTCAGGGTCTGCTTGAAATTAGACCTCCTCTCTCAGACCTTCATTTCAACTCAATCTTCATTAAGTGGTACTTTGCCCAAGGCACAATCTACAGATGTGATGCTTAAACTTTTTGGTCTCAGGACCTTAAAAATTATAGAGGAGCCTTAAAAGCCTTCATTGAGGCACCCAGCATCTTTTGCTGGGGCTTGCAGGATCTAGTTCCCTGACTGTTACCTAAAGGAATGTGGGGTCTGGCTGGTTTCCGCTCACAAGCCAATAAATAAGCCAGTTTTGTGGAAAGGAAAGTTTGCTTTATTTCAGAAACCCGCAACTGTTGGGGGAGGGTGCAGACATCTGTCCAAAGGCTGACTTCCCCCCACCACCACCCCACCCCTGACAACCAGTGGGGCAAGAGTTTTTATAGACAGAAGGACAGGGCTACCTGCAGAAACAGTATAGTCAACTCCGACAGTCATCTTCAAATTGGTCAATGGTGGTTGACCAGAGTCATCTTGGTTGTTTCAGGTACAGTTAATCTTCAGTTTCACGGTCCATTTGTCCCCATTTCTTTGAGGCCAGTTCTCAGAATTATAGCAGCTTATGTCATGGTACAGTCTGGTCATCATGTAGTTAACGACTCCCACCCGAAGAAAGTGAATGTGTTTATTAGTTGCTCAGTCGTGTCTGACTCTTTGCAACCCCACGGACTGTAGCCTGCTAGGCTCCTATATCCATGGGATTCTCCAGGCAAGAATACTGGTGTGGTAGCCATTCCCTTCTCCAGGGGATTTTTCCTGATCCAGGGATTGCTCCTAGGTCTCCCACATTGCAGGCAGATTCACAGATTCTTTACCGTCTGAGCCATCAGGGAATCTTTAGTATCTATAAGACCACTCACAGTATATGCCTCAGATTATTATCTATAGTTCTTGAGATAGAACTAAAGAACTATGCTTAATGCCTACATTATTATCATTTGGTCTTTGTCTGTTTTCCTTTGCTTTTGTATGTTCTCATTTCTCTGATTAAACTTATTCTTTGACTCAAGTTTTCCACAGGCAAAGGCAGGCAGAGGACGTGTTGCTGGGGTGGGGGGTAGTGTCAAGGACTTGTTTCATGACCAAGGATCAAACCCAGCCCCCCGCCCCCATTGGAACTGCAGCCCCTGGCTCACCAGGGAAGTCCCAAACTTTTACATTTTTTCTTTTCTTTACAAAAAATTTCTTGGCTGTGCCACATGTGGGGTCTCTGACCAGGGATCAATTCCCACTGCAGTGGAAGCACAGATTTAACCACTGGCCCACCAGGGAAGTCCCTTATTGTGGTTTTGATTTGCATTTCCCTAGTGACAGTGGTGACCTGCCTCTTGAGAAATTTGTATGCAGGTCAGGAAGCAACAGTTAGAACTGGACATGGAACAACAGACTGGTTCCAAATAGGAAATGGAGTACGTCAAGGCTGTATACTGTCACCCTGCTTGTTTGACTTATATGCAGAGTACATCATGAGAAATGCTGGGCTGGAAGAAGCACAAGCTGGAATCAAGATTTCCAGGAGAAATATCAATAACCTCAGATATGCAGATGACACCACCCTTATGCCTGAAACTGAAGAGGAACTAAAAAGCCTCTTGATGAAGGTGAAAGAGGAGAGTGAAAAAGTTGGCTTAAAACTCAACATTCAGAAAACGAAGATCATGGCATCTGGTCCCATCACTTCATGGGAAATGGATGGGGTAACAGTGGAAACAGTGTCAGACTTTATTTTTTGGGCTCCAAAATCACTGCAGATGGTGACTGCAGCCATGAAATTAAAAGACGCTTAATCTTGGAAGAAAAGTTATGACCAACCTAGATAGCATATTGAAAAGCAGAGACATTACTTTGCCAACAAAGTTCCATCTAGTCAAGGCTATGGTTTTTCCAGTGGTCATGTATGGATGTGAGAGTTGGACTGTGAAGAAGGCTGAGCGCCGAAGAATTGATGTTTTTGAACTGTGGTGTTGGAGAAGACTCTTGAGAGTCCCTTGGACTGCAAGGAGATCCAACCAGTCCATTCTGAAGGAGATCAGCCCTGGGATTTCTTTGGAAGGAATGATGCTAAAGCTGAAACTCCAGTACTTTGGCCACTTCATGTGAAGAGTTGACTCACTGGAAAAGACTCTGATGCTGAGAGGGATTGGGGGCAGGAGGAGAAGGGGATGACAGAGGATGAGATGGCTGGATGGCATCACTGACTCAATGGATGTGAGTCTGAGTGAACTCTGGGAGTTGGTGATGGACAGGGAGGCCTGGCGTGCTGCGATTCATGGGGTCGCAAAGAGTCGGACACGACTGAGCGACTGAACTGAACTGAACTGAGTGACAATGGTGTCAAACATCTTTTCATGTGGAAAATAGTTTTGACCTTGCAGACTCCTACTGTAAATAGTGTCAGGTCTTAGGATATCCCTGACCTTTACCGAGCTTCCCATAGTGTTTATACAGTAAGTAATGTGATGGTCTTAACCTCTGTTTGGTGCAACACCTTGTATATTCTTGATTAATTACTTGCTTGCCCAAATTCATTCCTTCTTTTCTACAAAGAGAAATGTAAATTTATTTAGAAGGATAATGTGCCTCGTTAAAAATCGTCACCTCTTTAGGGGTCTCTTCAGCTAAGAGTGACCATGTGACCCAGGCTTGGTGGTGTAATCAAAGTCTACAGGGAAGGACCTCGAGGGAAGTTTTTGTTTAATCTGATAAGAAAGGTAGTTTCAGCTGGGCTATGCCCTTTCCCTTCTTCCCTTCCATTTTCTTCCAGCTTGGGATGTAGATACATTTCTGTATGTGGGGTATGCATCCTGCAACCCTTGGGATGAGAACCCACAGTAAGGACAGAGGAGCAAAAAACCAGAAGGAGCCTGGGCCCTTGATGACTTTAAGTTTCTGCCCTAGTCTGCTGATACTTAGCCTTTCAGTTCAGCTTATAAAGCTGATTTGGTTAAGCCAATATAGTTGGCTTTTGTTACATATGACCCAGAGGGATACTGACATGTTGTAGAAGTGTAAAAAGCCCTGACAAATGAGATTCTAGAACCAAGTCAACCTAAGGAGAGAAAAGGAGACAGAGAAGAAAAGAAGCTGGATGTGTCACAGACCCTACAGCATGGGGAAACATCTCGAGATAAACTCAGATCAGAGGCTAAGCTGCCTTTCACGTCTCATCTCATTTACTGCCTGCTCCTAATCACGCAGCCTCCGCCTGCGCCAATGGGCAGCTCTTAGGTGCCCATTAGCTATGAGGGACTTCCCTAGTTCGATTCCTGAGTTGGGAAGATCTGCTGGAGAAGGGATAGGCTACCCACTCCAGTATTCTTGGGCTTCCCTTGTGGCTCAGCTGGTAAAGAATCCGCCTGCAATGCAGGAGACCTGGGTTTAATCCCTGGGTCGGGAAGATCCCCTGGAGAAGGAAATGGCAACCCACTCCAGTACTCTTGCTTGGAAAATTCCATCAACAGAGGAGTATGGTGGGCTACAGTCTATGGGGTCGCAAAGAGCTGGATATGACTGAGTGACTTCACTTCGTTTCTTCTCTTAGAAGTTTGGGGCATGGTGCTTGGATAGTCAGGCTTCCTTGGGGAATTGTTTTAAACATCGTGAATTTGAGGCTAATTGACAAAACACAGTCCCCGAATCATTAGCCTAAGCATCTGTCCTTGCAGAATGTGGCTGCCCTAGCAGTGAGAAATGACCTTGACTGTCCTTAAAGGGTAAGAGCAGAATATTGGGAATAAAATCTTTTCGATACTGTTTTGAATGATGAGGTTCTCAAACTATCTAGCTCCTTTAAATTTCTTGATTTATTGTGTAATAAGACAAATAGGAAATAGAAGGAATTTACTTTGATGAAAACTCTAATCATATAAATCCTTAGGTCCATGTAGCAAACTTGGGCTGCTTTGTTCATTAATTCTATGCTGTGGATGAATGTTGTCATGCATTTGCTTTCTTTTCAGGTCATTTAAGCTTATTGATTCTTCCTTCTTTAGTGTAGAACTGAACTCTCTAAGGACTGGTTAGAAAAACATTTCCCACTCACACAGTGCCATTTAAAAATGATTATGCTCAGTGTCTTCAGCTTAAAGTTTCCCTTCTTGGCTTCCATATGCTAGCAGTTTGTACACCTCTCTTTTATGCTTTATTTTTTTAGGGCCCACTCCAAGATGTTCAGCCCTTTCGGTAACATTCCTTCTGCCTTCTCTTGGTGGCAAAACAGCAAGAGAGACAAGGGCTACACCAGATGAGCTGCAGAGAGGTTTTTTTTCAGCAACTGAAAGTTTCTGGGGGACATATATTCAACTGTAAGTAATCATGTGTTGTCTTTTGGCTCAAAAGTAAAATGCTAAGTTACGCATTAGTTGTTGCATAAATTTGCATATTGATCTATACAATCCTGATGACTTTAATAGCATCACAGATTAGCAGAGACAGATGCTCACACACACACACACAGGCTGACATTCAGAGACTCCCACCCAGAGACAAACCAAGCTTGGGAATGAGCTGGGGATGGTTCCATGAGATCAAGGAGGATTGGGAGGGCTCTAAAGGAAAAACAGGGCCTGCGAGGACAGAACTTGCCCACTGGTTCTCCCTCCTTGGCCAGCAGATCACTATAAGTTACCAGCCCGAGTTTCCAACTCTTGTCATCTTTGACCTTTAGACATGGCCCTGAGCGGAGTGTGGAGAGGGCAGGAGAGATGGCTTATAAAGGCTTGGCAGGAATCAGAAGGCCCAGAAGTACTCTGAGATCCAAAGGAGCATTTGAACTTGTAAGAGGCGGGCTCTCACAGGATGTTTCTTGGTTTGCTTTAGTTCTTTCTTCTAAGGCCTTGAGTGGGGCATCCAAAGACAGGACCAGACCTTAGCTGCTTGGACATCTAGAGCCCTTTGCCACTTCAGCAATGATCAGACCTTGAATTAAGATTCCACACTGCATTAATTTGTAAACAGAAGCACTGACCTATTAATTTTCTATGGAAAATGTATGTCATGAAGATCTAGGTGTTTACCACTGAAAAGTCTATTCTCTCCTAGGAACCCAGACACCTGAAACACCTCATTAAACATTAGGACAAAGGGCAAAGAATTCCTTAAGGAATATCTTCTATGTGCTTCAAGAGGCTGGATGGTGCCACCTCCACAATAATTATATATTTGCCAAGTGACCTCTGTTCAGTGATGGAAATATATTTTCAAATTTTTAGTCTCAGCTTCTCATGGTTAGTTATTCCAATCATCTCTTTGTGTGTGTGTATTTATATTGGTCATTGCAAAATCAACAACTTTCAATTGCAACGCACATCTTTTATTTCATAAACATTTAGTGAGCTCTCAATACAGGCTGCTACTGCTGCTGCTGCTAAGTCGCTTCAGTCGTGTCTGACTCTGTGCGACCCCACAGATGGCAGCCCACCAGGCTCCGCCGTCCCTGGGATTCTCCAGGCAAGAACACTGGAGTGGGTTGCCATTTCCTTCTCCAATGCATGAAAGTGAAAGTGAAGTCGCTCAGTAAGTGTCCGACTCTTCGTGATCCCATGGACTACAGCCTACCAGGCCCCTCCGTCCATGGGATTTTCCAGGCAAGAGTACTGGAGTGGAGTGCCATTGCCTTCTCCACAATACAGGCTAGATGCTACCAAAGAGGTTAGGTACTGCAGTGGAGACAAAGTAAGACATGGGCCAGGCCCTGAACAAGCTCACAATGACAAAAGGAGGATTACACATGACTGTGCCCCAGGAGGGAAGGGGGATTACTTTAGAGAAATATTCAGAAAGTGCTACAAGGATTCAAGGATGAGCTATTAAATCTGTTTGCTGAGATGGAGGGAGGCTGGTTCATCGATGAGGTGGCATATAAGCTCACACATGAAGATTGGGTATGATGTTAACAAGCAGAGACATTCAGATGGGGTGGGAGGGAGTAGGGGAGAGAGAAGAGGAAGGGAGCTGAGATGCAGCCCAGGCTGATCACAGGAGGCAGTACAGGGCACACCCAGTGTTTTGCTCAGATGAGCGCCTCATTCGTAAGCTTGCCGTATAGTAGGGAGACCTGCTGGGGGCCACAGGCTGCACAGCCTTAGCTCCTGGAGCTTCATTCTGTGGGACAGGGCACACCCGGCTGTTTGCACAATAGAGGCCCGTGATCCATGGTTCTGACGGTTACTTTGGTCTCAGTGTACACAAGGGACCAGAGAGAAAGTTGAGGGTGAGGAGGTCAATGTGGAGGTTTACTGCAGGATTTCAGATCAGAAATAATGAGGTCCTGCCTGAACAGGAAAGCAACAGTGGAAATAAAAAAGGTGGAGGCAATGCAAGAGGTATTGTGAAGATAAAACCTGTAAGTCTTGGTAATGAACTGGATGCAGTAGGTAGGATGAGTCAAAGATGACTAATAGGGGCTAACATTTATTGAAAGCTGTGCTAAGCCCTTTACGTGTGTTAACTTATTTGATCCTTCTAATAGTAGATAGTATTAGTATCCCCATTTAACAGATAAGAAAATTGAGGCATTTCTGGAGATTCTATGTCTTCTCCAGAATTCTAACCCATGTCTCACCAGTAATCATTCAATATCCTGCCTTCTGTGGTGCTCTGCTCATTCCTACCCCACGTGTGTGTGCCATGTGGCTTCAATCGTGTTCAACTCTGTGCATCGGCAGGCAGGTTCTTCACTACTAACACCACCTGGGAAGCCCTCCCACCCACCTTTCACCAGGTAATTCCCAGCTGGATGGTTTCTCCTCTGCCCATTCAATAAACACATGCCAATTGAATCCCCTCTTGTCCCGACTCACAGAAGCAAAGGGAAAGTAACCACAGTCCCTGGAAACAAGTTTGTTTTTGTTACTGAAACAAAATAGGTAGTGGTTTTAAAAGGCAACACAAAACTCTGCCATTGTATTCAATTAAAAAAATTCCATAACAGCAGTTGGTATCATGATTAAGGTTTCCATTTTATTTATTACTTTGTTATGGTAAAACAAAACAAAATAAGTCCTGCCTGAATTATCTTCCATGTGTCAGTAGAAAGGCATTTTTCATATCAGTACTCTTCCTGCAACGTGGATAGTTTTTTAATCAATCTGATCTTATTTCAGTGGCTTTAGTCTCTTGGACTTTGGGCTCAGTTCAAACTGTTCTAGGATAATTAAAGATCATCTTCCTTTCTCTAGAATGGCTTATGGGCTCTTTCTAGCTCTGTTTAGTTCTCAGGATTAGGCTTTTGCTTCAACTGTTCTTTCTGTTTTCTTTTTCATGCTGAAACTACAGCACTGAAAATTCTTGATTAGAATTCAGGTACTCTGAGGGTAATCATAGTGTCACGTTCTTAAACACGTGGTATGCCAGCAGCTTTCAGAGTGACAAAATGCAGGTTTATCGTGTAATTACAGTTTGTCCTCTATAAGTAAGGAACTAATTTTGCCAAAAAACAAAATGCTGGCCTTGTTTTTGAAAATTAAAGAGTCTTTATGACTTGCAGGAAACCTATTTCATTGCCCTAATAATTGCAATAGTCACTGTAGTTATCAGTTAACTGCTTCTGTATATTACAAACAAGAGCAGAACTTGCAGAATCAGCTAAACCATGTGAGTGCATGTGTGCACACGTGTGTGAGCATGCTCATGCATATATCTAAGATATCATGTGTGTATGTGTATAAATCTGTATGTGCTGTGCTTAGTTGCTCAGTCATGTCTGACTCTTTGTGACCCCATGGATTATAGCCCACCAGGCTCCTCTGTCCATAGGATTCTCCAGGCAAGAATACTGGAGTGGGTTGCCATGCCCTCCTCTAGGGGATCTTCCCAACACAGGGATCAAACCCAGGTCTCCCTCATTGCGGACAGATTCTCTACCATCTGAGCCACCAGGGAAGCCCAAGAATACTGGAGTAGGTAGCCTATCCCTTCTCCAGGAAATCTTCCTGACTCAGGAATCAAACCAGGGTCTCCTGCATTGCAGGTGGATTCCTAACCAGCTGAGCTGCTAGGGAAGCCCATAAATCTGTGTAATTCTGTAAAAATCTGAGCTCCAAATATCTATATTGTGACAGTGGTAAATGCCTCCTGCTACCGTGTGGTGAGTTATTTGGAAGCTATTTTGCTGCGAAACAAAAGCCTTCATGATATTACCACGTACCAGTGTGGAAAGGGCTCAGCTCTTCTAAAGGTGGTCTTTTTTTTATTTTACCCCATATCACTGTAAACCAGAGTTCCTGTCATTTGCTTACCGCCTGGAATTCTTTTTTTAATAAGAAGCCAATCTGAAAGGGCTAATTATTTAAACAAAACAGGGTTTGTGTTGGATATTTTCTTTCAATCCAAACATCTTGCTCTTTTTTCATCCAGAGGATAGTTTCAGTGTCTATTAGGTTCTTACTATTTTTTTTCCCACTCATTTGGCATAGAAATAAAATGTTGATAGTTTTTGAGGATGAGACACCAAGGGCAGGGAACTAGTTGCATGCTCAGTTGCTCAGTCGTATCCGACTCCCTGTGACCCCATGGACTGTGGCCACCAGTTTCCTCTATCCATAGGATTCTCCAGGCAGGAATACTGGAAAGGGCTGCCATTTCCTCCTCCAGGGGATCTTTGCCATGCAAGGATCAAACCCCCATCTCCCATGTTAGCAGGCAGATTCTTTGCTACTGTGCCACCTGGGAAGCCAGGGAACTAGTTATTTAGTTAGTGCCAATAATAGGCAGTATATATAGCTTCTTAATGGATTCATCTTGCCTAAATCCTACCTAAATAGATTCATTTAGGCTCTAGTATATAATTTTCTTCTATAGTCAGTGGCTCTGCAGCTTCATGTTGCATCAGAATCATCTGGAATTTAAAAGAAAAGTGTAATGCCCAGAGAGTCAAACCTAATGGGTGTGAGGGGGCCTGGTGCATCCATCTTGCTTAAAAGCTCACCAGATAATTCTGATGACTGGCATATTGAAAACCACAATTCCAGACCCTAGACTACTGGTTTCAAAATCACATAGATCACCTTGAGAACTTCTAAAAAAATGCTGATGCTGAGGCCCCACTTTGAGACCAAATATATCAGACTATCTGGGATGGGGCTATAACAGGCTGGGTATTTATTAGAAGTTCTTCAGGTGATTAGAATGTATTGGCAAGATTGAAAACTGTTCATCTACACTGGATTATGCCAATCTTCATGATGTAGATTTTACTAAAGCATCAGTAAGAAAGTACTGTAAAGCCTTCTGTTGCATGCCGTGCAGTGTAGCTTCTAAAATATTCCTTTTTATTTAACATCTTTGCTTTTCTCCAAAGTTCCTTTTGCTAAAGATTCATCTCTCTCTTCTTTCTTTCTCCCTCTCCCAGAAGTCCTTTTCCCCCAGTAGCATTTCAAACCACTTTCTCCCATAGCCATGCCTTTTTTTCTCTACACTGCTTCTCAAATCAAACTCAAGAAAACATCTTTTATTCCTCACTCATACATCAGGAGCCTCAAGTTATCCTCCCAAAATTAGGACTAAATTATTTATGTATTACATTTCAGAAAGCTATAAGGCTAGAAGGAAAATGGAACTCTTACACCAGGAGAGATAACTTGTAGATAATGTTAAAAATACCCAGGGATGGAAGAGGATCCCTCATCCATGAAAACCCATCCAGGAGAAAGCGCAGGAGGGTGGGACTGACTGTTTAAAAGATGCCTTTTGCATTTACTCTTTCCTTTCTGTTTTCACTGTCATCCTCAGATCAGGCCCTCTTAATGCTTCCTTCGACAACTCTTAATACCTTTTTAGCTAGATTCCTATTCCTACACACTGTTGGGCCCTATTCCTGTCATTGCATTAAATAAGTACAAATCCAGTGGGTTTCCCAGGTGCAATTAAACTTTAATAGTAATTCTTAAATGTTTGTGGTCATTAATCTGAGGGTTTGCAAACTGCAATCTCTCTTCTTGAATGCATATTCATATAATTTTGCATAGACTTCCAGAGACTCTTGGAACCTCCAGTATCCCATGGCCCGTTGATGGACCTGTGATCCATGGACTCCACACTAAGGATCTCTGCAATAAAGGCCAGTTAGGTTAATTGATTTGAAATGAACTTTGTTTTCAAAAACTTGTATTAAAAAATTCACAGAAAAGGAAAGGTGGATGATATCAATATCACATTGTGATACAAATGTGATATACTGTCTGTGACTGTCTATACTTTAGTTCATAAATGTCTGCAAATGTTAAAAACTCAAAGTGGTTGACATAGTTATTTGAGCTATCTATATCTGGATTGATAGATTTTCCACTTTCTTCTTGATTGTCATAATGATAATATGACAATATTATTGTCATATAATGAACAATAATGACTGATATAAAATTTGACATTGCAATTCACTTACCAGTTTACAAAGCACACACACATACATATTCCATTTGATTTACATAAGAAAAATGAGCATCAAAGAAATTAAATGACTTTACTAGAGCTGACACAGTGAGGAGGTGGTTGAACAGGGGCTGGAACTCTGGAATCCTGGCACCTAGACCAGTGCTGATCATTCTCATCCTGTTGTTTAGAATGTTCTCGCTTCACAGTGTCTGAAGTTTATTCTTTCTGATGCAAACTTTCATCACTATTATTCATTCACTTATCCATTCAATAACCTTTATATGAGTGACTTGCACAGGACAAGGAGTGTACATCATGGCCGATATCAGTGTAAGGAACTAAGTTAAAGTGTGATAATAAGGTGCCACGGGGCTTTAAGGCAGGCCTGATCACATCCAGTAAAAAGTCTCAGGGAAAACTTTATGGAGGTGGTGACATTTGGTCTTAGACGCAAATAGTGGAGAGATATTGACAAATAAATCGAGGAGGAGCGCAGCAATCCAGACAACGGGGAAACCATGGGAAAGGCTCAGAGGTGGCAATCCCAGGGGAAGAAATCACACCTGTTGCGACAGAGGTCTTTGGAAACCCTAGGCAATAAGGTAGGAGAGTAGACAAGATCCTGCAGGTCATACTGAGCATTGTGCCCTCAATTCAAGGGCACTGGGGGCTGCAGAGGATCGGAACAGGGAGAAATGTATCCTGCCTTTGCTGTAAGACTTGTTTGGTAATATTCTAAAATATGGCTTAAGTTGAGGAAGATTCTTTTTTTATAGTCTTGTTTTATATTCATTCATTATCTTGTTTACATTTTCATTCTTAAGGATGGAATCTGAAAGTTAACATTTAGTCCAGGGTTTAAAAAAACTGGAGCCTATGCCCCTTTACAAAGTCCATTGACAGGCTTCAGAAGGAAGCCTTGAAGAATCTTCTAAAATCTTAATGAATTTAGATTTGAATAATGAATCTTCTAAAATCGTATGTAATATGTTGTATATTTGTGTCTAGATTCCTCTTTTTACCCCAAACTGAGATGTTTCATATCTACCAGCTTCTCAAAAGGATCTGTGACCCCCAAAAGGACCACTTAATGGAAGTAGAAGAGCAATATTGAATTTGTCCAACATAAGAATAGCACAGAGGCCTGAAGGTGCCTGAGTTATTCACTGAAACAGACTGTATTGCTAGTCCTACTGAAAAAAATTTTTTTTGTCAAAAGGGTCATAAAGCAATGGAGAGATCTAGATATAGTAACTCCTTCATTTGACAGCCATTAAAACCAGGGACCCTACTGGATAGTATGTTCCTCAGTATACCGAGATAGTCCTGGAGCTAAGGAAAACCCTTACAGAAATATTTAAGCCATATCTTTTCTTGTATCGACATCATCAATACATCATATCGGTAAAACTTTGTAATTGGTTCATTCCCTGTTAAAATGGCCATCAATCCACTACCCTTATGTCTCTCTGCTCATAGCTAGATGATTGTTGAATGACTATTTAAAAGCTTTTTTTCCTTTAAAAATAAGCATGCCTATCCAGCCTGTTTCCTGGTGACATAAGTCTCTGTTCTGCAATTGGTATATCCAGTTTTGGCACATGTAAAGTCTTACATTTTGAATTCAAAAACTGAAAACATAATTTCTTCAGGGCTACCTTCAATAGAAAGTGCTAATTATTGTCAAGGACAAGCAGAGCCTGTTGCCTTGTCTAAGAGATTTAACAAGAAACCAACCTAATTTTACAAGAAACATCTAGGGCACCAGGGGCTACTAAGTATTATCATAAAAATCCACTACCAGAACGCTCAGCGACATATGGGTTCTGGTTCCAATTTTTAAAAAATATATTTTAGGGTTAATGAGAAAAATATCTTCCCACTCCCTCCTTTTTCTCCCCACTGCACTGGCCTTCCTTGTAATAAACAACATGCATTGGCAAGGTTGCTAGCAGGAGGGAGGAGAAAGAACTGCCACCTGGGACCAGCACAAAGCTAACTAGTACTCAGGAGGATTTAACCCCAGGCCAGCCTCATTAACACCTGATTGCAACTGACAGCTGCCCTCGCAAGAGGAAAGGAGTTAAAAATACCACTGTGGTCAGACTGTGGCTAATATTAAAGCAATTTCACTAGAGCCAAGTAACGATATGGCACAGAGAGAGAAAAATCGTTGGTTTAAGAGCTGGTAGCAGAATTTTTTTCTTGAAGGAGAAACATCTCTGTATTTAAAATCCACTGATGGTTCATTCTAGCTTGGATGGGGTGGGAGGCGGTGGCAGGGCTGGGAGAGTGTTGCTCGTCAAGTGTGGTTGGGATGAGCTTGGCTGAGATAAAGGAACAGCTCCAACGCTTTGCAGGAATGATGCCCACGAAGTGGAAGTCTCAGAGGGTGAACAGGGAGGAGAGGGAAGAAAGCTCAAACAAAGTCGGATCCACATGGGGGGAGGTGGGGAGGGGGTTGACTGAAGGGCTTTTTAGAATAAAGCTACTCAGTATTTAGCTTTAAGAAATCAGTTGTATAATCCCCTTGCTCACTGTTCTTACTCATGTCCCTCAATTGACTACCTAATTGCTTTTGATACATAGTGTTTTGGGGAATTCACATGGGCATAAATAGTAAAAGTGTCAGTCAGTCACGTCCAGCTCTTCGCAACCTCATGGACTGTAGCCCAAAGGCTCCTCTGTCTGTGGAATTCTCTAGGCGAGAATACTGGAGTGAGTTGCCATTCTCTTCAACAGGGGATCTTCCTGACCCAGGGATGAAACCCAGGTCTCCTGCACTGCAGGCAGATTCTTTACCGTCTGAGCCACCATATTCATATATGAATAAATAGTCATATATTTATTCTCATATTTTCTCCTTCCCTCCATCGAAACAGGTAGCAGCCTTTTCAGTGATTGGACTCAGAGATTTAGGGACAGTAGATGATCGTAAGGCCTCCCTAGTGGCTCAGACAGTAAAGAATCTGCCTGCAATGCAAAGTCAGTGGCTCTTCCTATCTTTAGGTGAGCTAAAGCCATTAGAAATGAGTGAGAGAGAAGACCAGAGGCCAGCCGTGGACTCATGGTTGTAGAGGACCTGGGCCCAGCTGGCAGCAGGACCACAGGGGGCATGTAGGAAAATGCACAGTAGGTTTGGGAGTGAGCAGATAAGAGCATGATGATTTTAAGGTGGCAGAATTTGTCCAAATCAATCAGGCAGTTGATATTTCAGGCCTTAAACCCCAGAAAAAGATCTGGGCTGGAGACTGAGACTCATGACCATATTCTTCAGTTTTTCTCAAGTTGTGACTCAAGAGCCATCTGTGTACAGTTGTACCTCCCTTCCCCAAGTCCTCTGGGATTGGAACCTCAAATCGCATTTTAATTCTCAGATAATTATCAAGCACACTGAAGTTTGATCATCATGGGGTGGTGGTTTAGTCACTCAGCCATGTTTGACTCTTTGCGACCCCATGGACTGTAGCCTGCCAGTCTCCTGTGTCCGTGGGATTTCCAAGGCAAGAATACAGGAGTGGGTTGCCATTTCCTTCTCCAGGGGATCCTCCCAACCCAGGAATCGAACCTGGGTCTCCTGCAATGCAGGTGGATTCTTTACCAACTGAGCTATGAAATGATCACATAGTAAGATGCTAATTGATGCAGTCGGATAGGGCAGTAGAATTCTGAGAGGGTGGCCGAAGGAAAGGACTAAAAAGAAACCAAGTAGGAAAATGGATGAAGTTTTCCATTAGATTGGCAATAAGCTTGTCTCTGAGGACCTGGGTAAATGCTGTTCGAGTAAGGTGAATACGGGAGCTACCAAGTTTATGTGGATTACTTATAGGCAGGCGTGCGTGCGTGCGTGTGTGTGTGTGTGTGTATTAGCCAGGCCATCCTGCTGAGTTGAGATACCTGGTTTTTAAGTCCCAAGGGTCATGTAATCATCAGCAAGCTATTACTTGTCTGCCCCTTTCGGACTCTTTAAACCAACCTACAATACTTCTTTAAGCCATCACTGAAGCCTCAGAAAAGCACCAGCTGATCTTTGCATTCTCTCCCTGCCTTCTGACCCCTCGAGGCACCAGTGTAGTTTTGACCCTTGGCTTTGCCCTCTCACAGTCCTCTGGGACACGTTTTCCTTTTGTACCTTTGACTTCATACCCTGAATAGTGATAAGAGGCCCCTGGCCACAGCCTCCTGAGTGTGTCATGGGGACCTTCTCTTATCTGACCTTTGGTTATAAGCAATCAGCCCCTCCCCTTTGCAGATCTCTTTATCTGGAAAATGATGGCTTTCAAGTAGATTTCTATACAATTAAGCATCTTGCTAGAGAGTTTGTTTTCAAATGAAGCATGTTTCTCCTAGATATTAGAGTTCATCTATGTTTTTATTTAAAAACATTGGAAGGATTTATTGCTACAATCAAACATGAAATCAGGCTAAATGTCCAGAATTTAGCTTTTATTTCCAGGATTCTGAGATCAAGCCCACACTAAGGATTTTAGAAACACATTTTTATCTCCCAATCCTGGGCTTAGTTCTTGAAGTACTCTTTTTTTATACTATGTTAGAAAACAAACTCTAGGGTTGTAGAATAATGACACTAGACTATTTTAGACTTGTTTGGAATGTATTTAGACAAAACACATTCATTAGCTATTCTATTTTCTTGTATAATATTTTTATAAAGTAATGCTAACTTTTAAAATGACAGTCCAATTTTTGGAAAAATAAAAGAAAAAATATTGTCATTTGTAGTTCTAATTCACTTTTAGCAGTTTGATGTGCTTCCTTTCAGTATATGAGTGTGTACACATATGTGTGCACATGTGTGCATATACATACATACCCACCCACTAGTTGAAAATGCATACATGCTCTTGTATAACCCCCTTTTCACTCAATGTAACAGTCAGCACATCCTCACACCATTCAGTATTCTTTGCAAACACAGTTTTTATTGACTGCAAAGGTTTGTGTTTGGCGGTCTTTGTGGGATGATATGTGTCCTCTTACACTTATTTTTGAGGAGATTGAAAGGCCATTTTTACAAAAGGACATGTTTCCTACCCCTTCAGACTCAAAAGCTTTTTTGTACACCCCATGTACAATTCTAATCCATTCATCTATCTTATTCATGAGCATAAGCTCAGCCTTTTCTCCAGATTCACCGAAAACATTCTTTCCTCTCGTGAGGTTCTCACCTATTAGACTTGGCATCCATTCCAACCTCTTCTTGTTATCACAGGACATAGAAAACTAAACATGACATTTCCCCGATTTGCTTGCAGCTAGTGTTCTAGATAGGAAACTGGCTCTGACAGTGAACCTGGGGTGAAGGTGGGAGGTCCTGCTGTTGGAATGGGATTCCTGAATGTAGTGAGGTTGGTTAGATCCCAGAGCAACAGAGGCCAGCTTTACCACAAGCGCCTAGCTGGCTGTGGTCACGGCAATAGGAAGCAGAGCCAGGGACGTGATCAAAATGGTTTTCCTTTCAGAGATCTTTGGTAGTAGATAACAGATCCTTTATCTCTAGTGTTGAAATATATGGGCAACTTTCTAAAGCCTGATTTGTATACTTGATGAAACTTTAGGTAGGCCTGGTGACTGTTCATCAGAGGATGCTCAAATTCCCACCAAAGTTTTCCCTATCTGAGCCACTTCACATTCTCTAAACCCCTAACTGTAGGAGAGACTGCATTCCTTTAAAAAAGTTTCCACATGGGAATTCCCTGGTTGTCCAGTGGTTAGGGCTCCACACTTCCATTGCCTGGGCCTGGGTTAAATCCCTGGTTGGGGAACTAAGATCCCACAGACTGCACAGCATGGCTGAAAATAAATAAATATATATTTTAAAAATAATCTCCCACAACATTACCACCTATATGTATCATAAATTTTCTTAGCCACCCTTAAAGAGTTCTGCCATGACCTACCAAGGTGCTTGTGCAACAGGGAAAGTGGGATACCAGATTTGAAAATAATTTTAGATATTGTCTTTGAGTAGAATCCCATGAGTGTGAGCTCATTACTTTTCTTCTTGCGGTAAGAGGAGTTTCTTGGTTGGAAGCAATGTTGTAGGGCACCACAAGCATCTCAGTGTACAGAGTTTCCTGGAGAGCCTGGCAACAGGCCCACTGGTCAGACTGGGAGATGTGGGATTTTAGTGACATAAGAGAGTTTTCATTAGAGATCCTGAGTTTATTTTTCTAGTTCCTGAATGCTTAATCTGGCAATTGAAAACAATTCCATATTCATTCTTTGGCTTCTGGGATGAGGGCTACTAGGGAAAGGAGGGCTACATGGGAGCCCCACTCCAAAACAATACCACATCCTAGGAGGAGTTATAGAATTAATGACCCTATCAAGGACCTGGAAAATACGTGGGAATTGATTGCAGTCATTTCCCTATTTAGCCTCCTCTACTATTTGGCCTGAGCAGATGTGCTGGAGGTCAAGGAGGAGAGCTGGATTTTAGGAAACTTAACTGGTAGTGGCTCTAATTGCAGTTGCTGTTACAGATATGATCTGTTTTTATGGAGCAAATCTACATAATCCCTGGAGCTTCATATGTAGATGTCAATCTGGCAAACACTTTTTTCCCATCCAATAAGCAGACACCACTCAACACAGTTTGCTTTAATCCAGCAGCTATATACCCTCACAACATCCCATTGGCTGCCTTAATCTAATATGTAGAGATCTTGATAATTTCATCATCCCATAGGACACTCTGTTCCACTATACTGATTAGACCATGCTGATTGAGCCAAAAGTACCAAGTACCCAAAATATCTTGACAAAACACATGTGTACCAGAGAATGAGTGATAAATCTCATGAAAATTCAGAGACCTCAGTGAATATCAGTGAAGGTTCTGGGGATTTGTGAGACATTCAAGGTATCTCCTTCAAGGTGAAAAATAATCTGCAGCATGTTACATTCTCTAACATTAAGAAAGAGGCACAACGCTCCAACCTCCTGCCAAGTAACCCTTAAAGTTTCTGGTCTTGAGTGTGACTCAAAGCCAGAGAGGTTCTGTAACTGGTACTGGTTCAAGTTGAAATGCAAGCAGCTCTTCTACCTGGACATCATGGCCTAATTGCCCAAAGGTGGTCTTGCTTCTGAACAGGGAACTCATTTTACTGCAGAAGATAGGCAATAAGCACATACATGTGGGGTTCACTGATCCTACTGTGAACCCTTTCACCCAGGAAAAACTGACCTTAAAAATGGTAGGATGGCCTTTAGAAGATCCAGCTATGATGGAAGCTGCAAACCAACACTTTTACAGTTTACAGGGCTGTCTTCCAAGATGTTCTATATACTTTGAAAGAGCAATTAATATTTGGTGCTGTCCACTCATAACCAGACTTCATGAGTGCAGAACCAAGCCAAGGAAGTAGGAGAGTTCTCTCTCACTATTCACCTAATGAATGAAACACACAACATTAAAAAATTTTTTTCAATTGAAGGATCTATGTTTAATTGAAGGATCATTGCTTTACAATATTGTGCTGGTTTCTGCCATACATCAACATGAATCAGCCATAGGTATACATATGTCCCCTCCCTCTTGAACCTCCCTCCCACCTCCCACCCCATCCCAGCCCTCTAGGTTGTTACAGAGCCATGGTCTGAGTTCCCTGAGTCATACAGCAAATTCCCACTGGCCATCTATTTTACATATGGCAGTGTATATGTTTCCATGCTACTCTTTCCATTCATCCCACACTCCCCTTCCTCCTGCCATACACAAAGATAAACTCAAAATGGATTAAAGACCTAAATGTAAGACCAGAATCTGTAAAACTCTCAGAGGAAAACATAGGCAGAACACTGTATGACATACATCACAGCAAGATCCTCTATGACCCACCTCCTAGAATAATGGAAATAAAAACACAGAGACAACATTTTTTTATTTCCCATATTTTTTCAGACACCATTAGTGCCCTCACATCCCCTTGGCCTGCTGTGGAGGCTGCTGGCAATAACCACAAGTGCCGGAAGTTAATGCCCCAGGAGCTCTGGATAAATAACTTGGCCTCCTGGCTCCTCGGTGGGGTAATTCTGAGATATGTTCCACGGTTCCTCCACTGGCTTGCAGTGGGATTTGGGTTTTATGTCAAACCTAAGAAATCTTTTTTCACTTTGCATATATTTAAAACATACGCTTGTGTTTTGTTCACATGCTATTACTGTTTCATTTCACTTTTACATCTTTGATAGGTGTGAAATTTTTATAGTATAAGATGTTGGAGAAATATAATAAAATTTTCAGATGACTATCCAGTTATCACAGCACCATTTACTAAGTAATCCATCATTTCCTCACTGACCTGAATCACTACTTTTATCATAGTCTAAATTCCTGTGTGGATTCTGGCTTGTTTCTGTGCTTTCTGGTCTGTCTGATTTGTCTGTCAATTCATATGATAGTACTTTTAAAAATTATTGTAACTTTTAAATGTGTTGCAATGTCTGTAAAGACAAATGACTTTCCAGTTCTCTCACTTTTCAAAATGTTCTTGGCTATTGTTATTTATTAGTTTTCCATATTTTTTTTTTAGTCATTTTGATTGGTTGCCTCCCAAAAATCTAGTAGGTGTTCTCTTTGGGTGTCAATTAACTCAGTAAGATTCTTTTTCTTTTCTTTTGTATTCTATTTGGATATAACTTACATATACTAAATCCATTCCTTTTGGAAAGGATTCATTCATGAGAATGAAATAAGACAACTAGGTTCTTTGGTTCCTAATTTTGCCAAATATCTCTCTGCCGTAATTTTCATATTTTTGGTAAATAATAAAGGTCCAAGAAACTTAGAAATGTGTGGAGCCAGAAGATCACATATTAGAACAGAAGGAGTTAGTAGCTGTGTCAATTTCCAGCTAGTTAGCCTTTCCCTCTCTTGTTGCTGTTTAGTCGTTAAGTCATGTCCAACTCTTTGTGACCCCATGGACTGTAGCCCACCAAGCTCCTCCTTCCCTGGGATTTTCCAGGCAAGAATACTGGAGTGGGCTGCCATTTCCTTCTCTAGGGGATCTTCCCAACTCAGGGGTAAAACCTGTGTCTCCTGCATTGTCAGGTGGATTCTTTACCACTAAGCCATGGGGGAAGCCCCTCTTATCCTTAATATTCACATTTATTAAATGGGGATAATAGTAATAACTTCTTAGAGTTATTATGAAGTTAAATGAGATAAAGTCAATTAAATTAGTACAGGTCCTCTGGGGAAACAGCATTTATGGCTCCAGTTCTTTATTTCTTCACATAGTCACATTCTTACCTCTGAGTGCCCTCCCTCCTGCTCTGCACTGGATTCAGCCATACAACTTACTTTGGCCAATAGGATGTTAGCAGACATGATGAAAGCAGAGGCTTGTAAAGTACATGGACATTGGGATTTGCTCCTGACACACAGGAGGTGCTTAAAGGTGTTTTACATAGTAGCCCTTTGGTTATCAAAATTTATTTTTATTTAAATCACAGAGGTAGTTAGTTTTCCATCTATCTACTCTTCCCTGCCTTTATAGCTTACTCTTTAAAGTGCCTGTCAAATGTAATGTGCTTATTTAGCAATTTAACATATTTCAAATTGCTTCTATACTGTATCTTGTCCTTTTAATGGCATAGTATTTTAGTTATATTTAGTATACAGGTTGTTTGCATTTCATCTGGGCTTCTGATGGCAGGTGTAGAAGAGAAACAAGGCACAGAGCCCTCCTCTCAATAACACAAATTCAAAGGATAAGAACAAATTTAATGATATGTGGTATATATAGAGGTGTTGAGAGGAAACGGGATTCAAGGAGTTGGAGTCAAGTAGGTTAAGTCTGTGATATTTTAAACATGCTGTTAAGACTTTCCTACGGAAAAAAATAGGATAGAAAAAATAAGTAATAATCTATTTGCTTCACTTCTAAAGTGGCCTCACAGATGGTGTTTGGGCTGTGAAATGAATATTGTACCTTGACCTCTTTATTTGCCTCTTTGGCAAACAGTTTCATTTCTTACCTTGTGATGCAGTTGGTGGTGTCAGAGATGAGTCACAGAGTTTTTGTTGTGTGTCTTGAAATAATGGGTTGGGTGGAGCAGTAGAGTAGCATCTGCTCTAACTTTGCTCTCTCTGATTCCTTTTAGAACTCTCTCAGTTCAGTTCAGTCAGTTCAGTCGCTCAGTCATGTCCAACTCCTTGCGACCCCATGAATTGCAACACGCCAGGCCTCCCTGTCCATCACCAACTCCCAGAGTTTACCCAAACTCATGTCCATCGAGTCGGCAATGCCATCCAGCCATCTCATCCTCTGTCGTCCCCTTCTCCTCCTGTCCCAATCCCTCCCAGCATCTAGAAGTTCTCAATTTTGTTTTTTCACCTGAGCCAAAGAAAAGGCCACCCAATTGTCAAAGTTTACCCAGCTTACAGAATGGATGGAGCTGACCCTGAACACAGGCCCTCAGTTTCATTGGCATTGAGAGTGAAAATCAGGCCCTGACTCCTTCAGCAGCTGCTGATTAACAGCTGGTGCTGGTTTCTGGTTTGACTTTTAACTGGGAAGCCTGAATTACAGCTCCCTGATGAATGCATTCTCAGGGCTCTCTGCCAACTCTTATTTCTGAACAGAGCATGTTCATAAGCAAATCAAAACCATCGTGCTAGGAGCAACACCAACTGACCTAGTGGCCGTTTGAAGAAACAGGGGAGGAAGAATCCCGCTCTCCGCTAGCCATCCACGTTGCCCCTTGTTTCCTGACACACATGTGTTGGTCTTTCTCACTTACCTCCATCACAGCCTGTACAGTTCAACTTTATGTTCTGGAAAAAAATAAAGAAGGTCTGTGTTTCTGGCCTAATGTACAGAGAGAGAGGCAGCTCCAGGCTGAGATAATTTAAGAATTGACTAACAGGTCTGCATTCCTGACCAGAGCCTGCATTTCATAGATTCAAGAAGTCTTAGTTCCAGAAGGAACCTTAAAAGAATCTCTTCTGGATATTTTCAAATGATTTTTTGCTCAGAAATCAGACCAAATCTTAGGTGAATCAACAAATAATTAAAACAAAGAGAAATAGAATTGCTTTAGTTGAAAAGCAGAGTGGTGAACTGTAGATGAGTGCGGAGAAGAGCCACAGGTCAGCGGGAAGCAGAGTTAGAAAGCAACAAATGGGGCCCGGATTTTGTTTTTCAGAGAAAGATAGAGATGAATGACTGGTCTGCAAAGAGATAACATATTTCCCCACCATCTGAAAGTTGGGCACCCCCATTAAACCTTTTAACAGAAACCGAAGTGGTGTAAAGTGAAGAAGCGGTTACCTTAGGACACGTCTTGCTAACAGATGCCAAAAGTAAGAGGAGATAAAGCACAGATGCCCACAGACACAGTTCAAAGCTCTCATGGCTTGATGCTGAGATGCTGAGCCTGGAGAAGGAGCTTGGCGGGTACTGTTTCTGCTCGGGAGGTGGAGGGTGGGGTGCACACTACCTCTGTAACAGCTGCAGCAAAACCAAAGCTGGAACTACTTTCCCTTTTCACCTGTTTGTCTGAAAGTGAAAATCCTCTTTGGATTTCTTTCCCTTAGCAAAAACAGGTGCTAATGCAGGCCTTTTGTAAGAGTAAAGTGATGTATAGTGAACTTTGAAAAGCGGGGATACCTGTAGCGAGGAGGGAGGGATAGAACAGCAACTAGAACTTGAATATCCTGACTTTCAGTGCAGTGCACTTTCAAGAATTCTAAAGAATCAGTGGGAAATTTGGTGCCCAGTGTTATCAAAACGAGCATTACCAATGGGAGCATGTAAAGAGATAATATGTGAATTCTGGAACGTAACAGCACTATAGTGGGATCTGAGTCATTTGGCACACTATTTTACAAGAAAATTCTAGAACTTTTCTTTAATGCGTTAATAATATAAGTAAAATTTTAAATACAAGTTAGAAATCAATTTTTTAAAAAATCCCTTGCCCCAATCCCAAGCTCCTCACTGGGGATCACTGCCAACAGTTGGATCATCCAGGCATTTTTTTTATGACCGCACATCCACATTTATACCCACATATATGACTATGGTGTTTGTTGTTATTTACATAGAAATAGTGTATATATGGCTCTAGAACTTCAGAAAATAAAGCAGGTAACATCCTTCCACGTGAGCACACGCTCACTTATTTTTCAGCTGCTTTGCATGTGTGGTGTGACTGTCGTGGTTTAGTCGCTCAGTCATATCTCTTTGCTGCCTGTGAACTGTAACCCACCACCTCTTCTGTCCATGGGATTTCCCAGGCAAGAATACTGGAGAGAGTCACCATTTCCTTCCCCAGGGGATCTTCCCGACCCAGGGATGGAACTCGTGTCTCCAGCTTGGCAGGCAGGTTCTTTACCACTGAACCATTTGGGAAGCCCTGTGCTGTGGCTGTATCCTGATGCATTTATCCATTCTTCTGCTGGTGAACATTGAGATTGTTTCTAAAACTTCATCATTAGAAAGCTACAATTAAGATTTTTTAACATAACAGGCTTTCCACTTTTGTACATTTTTGTGCCAGATAGATCCTTGGGAGAATTGCTATGTCAAAAAGACATTTAAATTTTTGATAAATGTTGCCAAATAACTCTACAGAGAACTGAGGCCAGTTGACTCTCCCAATTTTTACTGACAACTGGCAGTACCCTTTGCCAGCAATAACACTAAATATTAATCTCATTAACCTTGCCAATCTGACAAAGAGAACATCCGCACATCTCTGACTTGTGAGGTTAAGCTTCCTCTGTGCTTATTTGTCATTTGTACTTTTCTCTGAGGGTTGTTTTTTTTCCCCATACAAATTAGATTGTTTGCCATTTGCTATTCAGTGCCAGGAGCTTCTCATGCAGTCTTAATACTGACCCTTTGATTATGTATGTTGCAAGTATTTTCTCCAGGTCTGCTGTTTGTCACATAATTGCGTTTAGGCAGTCTCTTGTCATATAGAGGTTTTAAAACATGAAGTCAAGGATGCCAATCTTTTCCTTTAGAGGGAAGCTCACATTTCTAATAGTCTTTCAATATAAATTATTTGTCCCCTAGTCACTCCTAGAATAACTGCAGCAGTGATACACTTTTCATTGGAAATAAATCATTCTAAATTTAAAATGCAAATTTAAACTTGCTGCTGATGTCTTTGACTAACAAAATCAATCTTTACAGCGGAAAATAAAATTCTCCTCTTAAATTATATAC
Source organism: Bos javanicus (assembly GCF_032452875.1). Taxonomy (NCBI): domain Eukaryota; kingdom Metazoa; phylum Chordata; class Mammalia; order Artiodactyla; family Bovidae; genus Bos; species Bos javanicus. The sequence continues at coordinate 41,457,322 of NC_083890.1, forward strand.
AGATCAGAGAAATCTCTAGAAGGCTCAGATAAATGGTGAGTATTTCAAATTGGAAACTGTGACATGATTGGAAATCTCATGTTAAAAAGCCCAAGCAGACAGTTTTAAAAATTTCAGCCTATTAACAGGGTGTTCACGTCTCTCAGTACCTATTGTTTTTGTCAGCTCAAGTCTTGCTCCTAGGATTCAAGATATCATAGGTGATTGCTAACATATAAATGGTTGTTAAGACTTAATAAGCAATTAACACCTTTGGATGAGCCTATCTGTCATTTGAGGAAGTAGGACTCAGGAAGATTAAATTTTGTTATATGTGATAAAGCTGGTACAGGTTTATCTTTGCTGCTATGGAAAAATTGAGGTCTTCATGGGCTTTCCTATGCCCTGAAAGCCAGCACTGACTCTAAAGATTCAGGGCACACAAAGGAGATGTATGTTTGTGTGGAGGAGGAAGCGGGTAGTGGGCGGAGGGGGAAAGAGAAGGGAAATAGAGATGAGGACTGAGAAGAAGTCTTGAGAAATCATTTTGCAGTTGTAGATGATGTTGCATGGTTACTTTTTTATTTCTCTGCTGCACCGTGAGGGTCAGTATCGCATCTCTAGTGACACATGAGAAGTATTCAGAGATTATTTGCTGCTTATTTTCATGTAAATTTTGCTTCTGTATTCCTTGTACTACCAGTAATAGTGATGAACTTGGTTCTTTGTGGCTGGAACAATGATACTCACTAGGGTGATCAACATTAACAGTTATCTTTGAATTTGAGCATTACTGTGCTCGGGTACTATCCAACGGTTTGGCCTAAAAATGGAATTGGAAGGAAGGTTTGCTATTTGTGCTTGGACCCCAGTGCCCTTTTTAAAACTTAATTCAGAGATTTTGAGAACAGTGAGGGCTTTCTGTCCCCGTGGAGCTTATCAGTTATGACAGGGATCAGCAGGAACTCTCTCTCCATCTTGTTGCCTCAAGACAGATGGAAATGAAGACTGTATCAGGACTAAAAGTGTTGTCTAAAATCAGGTGAAATAAATAGGCAGACAAATAAGTAGCGTGCTTGTCACCTTTCCTTTGCGGTGTAACCTAGAAGGATGCAAGGATGCATACATAAAGATACAAATGTATATAATTAGCAGGCCTGGGCATTTAGAGTCTTTATGTAAAAAGGATCCAGAAAGCTGAAAAGGGATTCAGTAGGAAATAATAGCTTAATGCTAAGCTGAAATTGATGTGGCAACTCCAGTGAGGTCATAATATTTCAGAGTATTTACTCAGGAGCCAGACCCCCTCGCTAACTCTGCCTCTTGCCAGCTTTGACTGTGGCCATGTGTTGGTATCACTTTTTGCTGTTATTTAGTCACTAAGTCCTGTCTGACTCATTGCAACCCCATGGACAGTAGTCCACCAGGCTCCTCCGTCCGTAAGATTTTCCAGGCAAGAATACTGGAGTGGATTGCCATTTCCTTCTGATTATAGGTATATGCTTTAGAGCCAAAAATGTCTTGAGTGTCAAAGAATCCCTTCTCTCCAGTAGAGCTCCCAGTGAAGAAACATCCTTGGTCCCTAACTTGCAGCTCTGAAGTAGACACCTCAAAAGTCAGATGTCAGGGACTTCCCTGGCTATCTAGTGGTTAAGACTGCAAGTTTCCAATTCAGTAGTTGCAGGTTTGATCCCTCGTCTGGGGAACTAAGATCCCACATGCAGCACAAGGCCAAAAACAAAGGTCAGGTGTCTACAGGACACAGGAGAAGACAAACTGATGATTGGTGCTCAGATGGTTTTTGTTTTGTGCCTCCTCATTGCATAGGGCGCTGCTGTGGTATAATCGTGCCCCATACTGTGCTGTACTCAGTTGTATTTGACTCTTTGCAACCCCGTGGATTGTAGCCTGTCAGGCTCTTCTGTCCATGGGATTTTCCAGGCAAGACTACTGGAGTGGTTGCCACTTCCTACTCCAAGGGCTCTTCCCAACCCAGGGATAGAACTCACATCTCTTGCCACATCAATCTCACACTGGCAGGCAAATTCTTTACCACTGCACCCCCTGGGTTGCACCCTCTCCACACTATTAGAGCTAAGTATAAGAAAAACATTCCCTAATTTGCAGTCATTCGGGTCTGCCATCATGGCTTAAATATCCCAGAGAAGCAAGAATAAGGAGCAATAACCACAATCCAAAGTTTAACAGCTTTTATCTAACAGTAATAAACTCCTTGGTATATACAACTTTCAGAAAAATCAAAATTATAAAACAGTTTAGAATGCAGAGAGACCTATAGAAGATTTTCTTGTGTTACAAAAATACTCATTACAGAATTCCTTTAAGTAGCAAGTTTTTCCAGCATATCAAAAAAGTATTAACTTACCCAAATTTATTATTATAGCTTTTGTTAATATTCCTGAGCTTATGTGAAATTGTTCTTCATTTTTAGTACTAAAGAATAACTCAAATTTCAGATATTTTAATCTAGAATAAATAATGGCAATGTTCATATATAGTGTATATTTACAGGGTTTTATACCCTCCTTCCCATGCCTGTGGACCAATTTCCAAACAGATACGTGACATAAAGACAAGGCTTCTGGTTGCCTCTGCCCCAGCCCATTTGTGCTCTCTGCATGACTGACAGATTCATCGCCAAGTATCTGCAGCCCCTCGCAGACATGTCAGGAGGGGTGGCTGTGATCACCTAATTAGAGTAGGATCAAGGAGGGGGAGCCCATGCTGGTCACCCAGGAGTCCTGTGATCAGCTATTATCAAAGTCCCCAGGCTTTCTCTTCTGATGAAAATGTCAACCTCAGGAAGAAGTGTCTGCTATAGCTTCTCAAAACACAGAGGACAGAGAAATTTAGAGGAAGGCTTTTAAAAAATTTAAACAAGGATGATCCATTATGAGCATCACTAAGGATCTCGCCTGGGTCTGTGAACTTTATATCTGTTCCTCTTCACGTCTCTCACCTCTTTACTCCCAGAGGTCATCCCAATCAGTTCTATTACCACTCCTGCCACATCTCCCCTATCAAAAGTGTGAACAGAATTCAGAAAATAGTTGCATAGATTTCAGAGTATGGCCACCTTTTCTTTTCCTACTAGCCTTCCTCAATAGATACTATTAAACTCATTTCTATTCTTCCTTATCTAAACCATTCTCCATTGGTATATGCAGTCAGATAAACCTCATATTGGCATATAAATGACTCACATTATGATGGAGGATGCATCATGAAACTGTAGCATCCTATTTTCCTGGGAAGGAAAGTGTTCTGGACATACCACAGCAGGTGAGAAGCAGCAGGAAGTCTGACTGCTTGACAAACAATTTGATGAGAAAATTTGTCTTAAAGTGTCTCTTTGGAACTAAGTAAGAAAAGAGGTACCCAAGATCTGAAAGGAATGTATTAAATTTTATTATATCTGATCGTATATGTTCAATATTTTCCCAAGCAGAGCTCATCTTAGGCTTTATAGTTTACAGTAAATGCATCTCAGTACAGATTCATTCATTCTGCACTGAAAGATAGACATCATATGTGTTGGATGGCCATTTCATTTCATTGTTTATTGCATTCATGTCATTCACCTATTCATTCATTCAAAGAATGTCCTATCCATGGGTCAGGTTTGTTATAGCAACAATACAGAGCAAAAGCAACAGGACAAAGGTTTGCATCGTTGGTGTCTAGAAAGCTCAGGTACAAGCTTTTGTGTCATTTCCCTTCTGGGGCTACATTGGCATACTCTCTCATACATTGGCAGTGAAACACAGGGACACATGTGTGGTAGCCCAAGGTCAAGGTCAAGGCACTGGTCAATTAGGTTTCTGGTGAGAATTTCCTGGTTCAGAAACAACCATCTTCTTTCTGTGTCCTCACATGGCAAAGGGGCAAGAGAGCTCTCTTAGGTCTCCTTTTTAAGGGCACTAATCCAGATCATTAGGGCTCCACCCACATGACCTAATCACCTCCCAAAGGCTCTACTCTTTGTTACCATTCCATTAGTGGTTAGGATTTCAGCATGTGGATTTGTGGTAGGTGACACAAACATTCAGTCCGTAGCCCTGATTCAAGTGTCTGGCCATTAGTATTAAAAAATTCTCTCCAAGTGACTATAACATGCTGTTAGAGCTAAGAACCATTGTACAGGGACTGAGGGGCCATTGGCAGTTTGAAACATGTTAGTGGAGGAACATGTTAGAACTGATGCTCAGGGAGCTGATGCCCAGGAGCCTGGGTGGCCTGGAAGGAGGAGTCTGTCGGGAGTCTCTCTCAATAGTACAGTCATGAGGATGTGATGACAGTCTGCACTGACATCTGTGTTCAATTTGAGCCGAAACTGTGGCGAAGAACACAATTCTCTGCGTTTGTGCTCACCATGTGCCCCAGGGGACGTCCCGCACCCTGCTTCCTGAACAGTGACCTTCTCCCTAACCTAAATAGCACAGAAAACCGGGAGTGGGGAAACAACAAGCCTTGAAAATGATCCTTTCTCCACTTAGCAATGCTGATGTTATTTTTAGCAACTACTAGTGCTCATTCTGGAGAAGGTGATGGCACCCCACTCCAGTACTCTCGCCTAGAAAATCCCATGGACAGAGGAGCCTGGTAGGCTGCAGTCCATGGGGTCGCTAAGAGTTGGACAGGACTGAGCAACTTCACTTTCACTTTTCACTTTCATGCATTGGAGAAGGAAATGGCAACCCACTCCAGTGTTCTTGCCTGGAGAATCCCAGGGATGGAGGAGCCTGGTGGGCTGCCTCTATGGGGTCACAGAGAGTCGAACACGACTGAAGTGACGCAGCAGCAGCAGCAGCAGCAGTGCTCATTCGGGAAGAATAACTCGACCAATGCCCTGAACTTTTCCAGTACAGATCCAACCTAATCATTAGTTTCCTCCCTCCAAATTCACTCTCAACCTGAGTGAAAATTCAGGAAAAAAAAAAAAAAAAGGAAAATTCCAACCCAAGTGAAACAGAGTTAATTCCAAAGCCACATTAGCCACTACCCACTGGTTCTTTGTACTGTTCATCAGCTCAGAGGGTGCCCCTTCATCAAGCAACTTTCCAATGACAGCCCCAGAGGACTCCTGTAGGATGGACATGGAACAGTCACCAATTCACAGAACTCATCCTGTGATTCTGTTCCTCTGAAGCCAGCTGTGATATGAGAACTGTACGTGCCGAAAAACTGTCAGTGTTTTTCTACCTATTACATAGATAAACCCAAAGTCTTTATCTCAGCTTTGTTGTTGCTTAGTCACTAAGTCTTGTCTGACTCTTATGTGACCTCATGGACTGTAGCCCACGAGGCTTTTCTGTCCATGGGATTTCCCAGGCAAGAATACCCGAGCACGTTGCCATTTCCTTCTCCAAGAGATCTTCCTTAACCCAGGGATTGAATCCACATCTCCTGCATTGGTAGGTGGATTCTTTACCAGTGATCCACCAGGGAAGCCCTTTATCTCAGCATACAAGGTCCTTAAAAAAACTGGCCTTCCAATTCCTGCATTCTCTCTGGCCTCATCTTGGCACACTGCCCTCACCTCCAATCCACACTCCCCTAAAATCCACACTCCAAGTGAAATAACTAATATTCTCCTTTGGGTTTATTTTTGCCTGCCTGATTTCTATTCATTGTTTATGTCTCTGTTTAGCTATCATTTCTTTCAGGCAGTCTTCTCTGATTCCTTAAAATTTGATCAAGTAACCCTCCAATTTTATCTTGTGCTTTTGTAATACTTGGGACATGAACTTTTCTGGGTTGACATGAGCTTGTGTCTCCTATGAGGGCAGGGTGTCTCTTCCATATTGTATCCTTGGTCCCTAGCCTAGTGCCTGGCTAATGGGGAGCTGTGCTTAGTCGCTCAGTCGTGTCTGACTCTTTGCAACTCCATAGACTGTAGGCCGCCAGGCTCCTCTGTCCTTGGGGATTCTCCAGGCAAGAATACCGGAGTGGGTTGCCATGCCCTCCTCCAGGGGATCTTCCCAACCCAGGGATCAAACCCAGGTCTCCCACATTGCAGGCAGATTATTTACCATCTGAGCCACCAGAGAAGCCTGGATACTGGTAGAAAATGATAAATATTTGTAGAATATATTAATACAATATAGTCTTACTAGTTTTGTTACAGCATTCCTACGTACTCTCTAGGGATCACTATCTGAATTTAGGAAAACAATACCTAAGTGGCACTATACAAATTCATCTCAAAACTGTTCTTCATTCCAGTGGAAATGGATTGTAGAAATGGTGAAATTGTTGCTTACCAGTGAAATTACTGTTTTCCAAAATAAATGGGTTGGGGAGACCTTTTTCTCTTTCATGATTAAGGCCTGTGGTGGTCATCGAAAGAGATGTAGGCAGTACAGAGTTCCTCATTTAAAAAATTCAAGAGCAATATTGTAAAGTAATTAGCCTCCAATTAAAATAAATAAATTTATATTTTAAAAAATTCAAGAGCAAAAGAACATTAAGCAAAATTTCATTATTTTTTGCGATAGCAATAGCCTAGAAATCTTGAGGGGGCAAAAAGTCACACACAGTAACATGAAAAGGCAATCTGCTGGGCTTTTTAAAGAAATGACAGAAAAATAATAGTGATGAAAAATGACCACACTATATCAAATCCTTGGAGAATGACTTTTATCGTTCATTACAACTGCTATGGGGCTTGTGCTCATACTTTTTAAACCTAACTAAAATATTTAGCTTTCCAAGGAGAAAGATTCTCTCATTTTCTTCCCAGTACTATACATTTTCTTCCCTTACTATACCAGAAGAGTATGTGTCCACTGAAAACTGGATTAAAATGAAACATCAAACAGTGAGTTATACTTGCATACAACACCGTGGTCATTTATTAAACCATGGACATTAACTATTTTGGAACTTTTAAATTCCTGTTAGGAAATGTCATTCTTCCCATGCAGAGGGAGTACATTTTGATATGGAAAAATAAAAGAATACCTTTTTTATTTATAGGAAAATGCAAAGATTTCTAACAAAATGAACTAAAAACTGATATGCAGTATTTAAGATGATTTATATAGACTTTTATTATAGCACACCCATTTTCAGATAAAGTTATCGCTTATACTACATTTTCTTGACTCTTTCAGAATCTAAATAATATTAGACCATATACTTAATAATCACTAAATTATGCATTCAACTAATAGAAATGGGAATCAATTTCTAAAATGCTCCAACAATGTGACTTGATTGTGAGTCCTTTACTTAAATAAAATATTTTGCTTTTTTTTCGGTAACTTCATGAGCTAATAGTTTTAAAGGACCCCAGTCAAGATCAAGATATCTAAGCCATTAGATCAGAATACTTGCATCCTAAGCATGATTCATATGTCATGTTAGGACCTGCATGTGAAGCATGTCTGTGGTACATGGTTTCAGTTACACTGGACAGAACTTCTGCACCTCCCTTTGGTGGGTGGTGTAAACGTTCCCATCTGATCATAATGTCCTCCAAGTCATCTGTATTTTCACAATTGGCTGTATTTCCTTCTGTTTTTAAGGCTGAGCAGTGTTCCATTGTATGTATATACCACATTTTCTTTATCCAGTCAAAAAACTAGACTTTATTAACACATTTACCTATTATTTTAAAGCTTTATATAAATGGAAATCTTCATTGTGCTTTATTTTGTGTCTGGCTTTTGGATTGTTTTGTTCAATGTTTTGTTTCTTCATTTTATATTTGTTAATTATATATTTGTTTCTTAATAGTATATTTTGGATGAGTTAGTTGTCAGTCATATGTATTTCAAATACTTTTCTCACTCTATAGCTTGTTTTTTACTCTGTTAATAGTCACTGTTGGAAAGCACATATTCTAATTTTTAAGTATTAAAATTTATTTGTATTCTTTTATGTCTCATTTTAAAAATTGGAGGGATGTTGATTTGACTTTGTAATACACAATTTAAAAAGAATTCCGTGGACAGAGGAGCATGGCGGGCTACAGTCCATGGGGTCACAACGAGTCGGACACAACTGAATGACTAACACACATGTGCACACACACAATTTTTTTTACAATAATTGTCTTTCAATCCTTCAACAAGAGACACCCCCTGCTTATCTATATCCTTAATATCTCCCAATAACATTTTGTAGTTTTTTGAGTAGAAGTCTTACACATCTTTGGAGTCCAAGGCATCAGAATATGAGAGCATTTGACACATGGGTAGGCATCTATAGCACTTTGGAAGCAGTTAACATAATTATCAGGAAAAATAATTTTCCTGATTTATTCTTAGTTTTAACATAAAGTAACAATTAAAAATAGTAAACTTAAATCTTAAAAATATTATTTAAACTCTATGAAATATTTCACGCATGAGGTAAAACTTTTCATCGCCAAACAAAATTACACCTTGCAGTCTGCACTGTTTCATTGTTTTTTAAATTTTAAACACAGATTAAAAACTCTGAAAGGTTACACGAAATAACAGATTCAAAGCAACTCAAGTTCTATTTCTTTGTCTTTACTATCACGGGGCTCTCATATTCTTTATTTTGAATCTACTGCTTAAATCAAGGAGTGGGTGGTTTCCTAAGGGTAGGATACTCTATGCCCAAAGAGAGCTCAAAAGATTCTGAGAAGGAACGGACTTATTCCCAAAATGAACTATGTCTAGCTGAATATTCATGTAGAATTCTTATCTTTTTCTCATTCAGTTGTAGAAATTCTGTTTATATGCTGAATGTAGCACAGATCTTCTACTTTTTCAGCTGCCTTTAACTCTTTTAACTGTATCTTTCAAAGGACATATGCTCCTATTTTTGATGAAGCCCAACTTAGTCCCCTTTTTACAGTTATACTATTGGCATTTAGTTTAAGAAATCTCTATCTAGCATCTTCTAAAAATTTTATTGCTGTACTTTTACCTTCAGTTTAGTTCAGTCGCTCAGTCATGTCTGACTTTTTGTGAGCCCATGGACTGCAGCATGCCAGGCCATCCTGTCCATCACCAACTCCTGGAGCTTGCTCAAATTCATGTTCATTGAGTCAGTGATGCCATCCAACCATTATCCTCTGTTGTCCCCTTCTCCTCCTGCCTTCAATCTTTCCCAGCTTCAGGGTCTTTTCTAATGAGTCAGTTCTTTGCATCAAGTGGCCAAAGTGTTGGAGTTTCAGCTTCAGCTGAAAAAAAAACAAACAAAACCTTTTACTTTAGTTAACAATCTGTCTGGAATGGGTTTTTGTTTGCGACATGAGATAGAGGTCACATTTTTTTTCTGTGTGGACCTCAACTGACCCAGCATTATTTATTGACAAGATCATCCTTTTTCCTCTCTTTTGTGGTGTCAGCATGGTAAAAAATCAAGTGACCATATGCACATGAACTATTCTAGGACTCTTCTGTTCCGTTGGGTTGTCTACCATTGTAACAACTCCACACCGTCTCATCATTTTACATTATTTTTTTATGTCTGGTAGAGCCAGTTCTTCCACTTTGTACTTCTTTAGGCTTTCCTTGACTGTTTGTGGCCCTCAGCATTCATGAGTGATAGTCGATCTGTCATGCCTGACTCTTTGCAACCCCATGGACTGTAGCCTGCCAGGCTCCTCTGTCCATGGAATTTTCCAGGCAAGATTACTGGAGTGGGTTGCCATTTCCTTCTCCGTCAACATTCATAAATAAACTTTAGAATCAGCGAGTTAGTTTTTTTTAAATAAAAACAAAAGGAAATGAAACAAGCCTTACAAGGCTTTTGATGGGAATTGCTTTGAATCTTTTTTCTTTTCATGAATTTTCTTTCATGAAGAGAACAAGTGAATTTTACCTCTGGGTTTGGGAAGAAAGACATTTATTTTATTTTTCCAAAATCCTGAGAGCTGTACAGCAATGATAAATAGTAATCCAGTGATCTCTTATTTTAAATATTTATTTTTTAAGCAAAACAGTTTATTCACACAGATAATATCTCAGATTTGAAAGGTTTCTGGTAAACTTCTTAAATGAATTGTTTTCCTAAAACAAATAAGAGGCTTTATTATCTAAGCAGCTGGGTATTTCCTATTGCTTTGAATGTGAAGGGAAACCAACTACTCAGGATCTATTAGAACAAGCCTGATTCCTGGGCAGAGGAAAGAAGATTTGTGTAAATACATTTTTAAGTGTATATCCTTGATGAAGATTATAAGACAAATCACATAATTTTATAAGTATTAATTATAATGTTTATTTAAATGTTTTAAAAATAATGTTTATATAATCACTTAAGTGATATAATGACAGTGCATAAGAATTACTGAATTGTCAAGAGAACTGAATGTGATTTTGGCGAGTCATGAACACTCTCCAGGCTTCAGTTTCTGACCTGTAAAATAGGACGGTTGAGATGATCTCTGAGGTTCCTTCTAGAACAAACACCTATTTTTCTACCTATCCTAAATCTCCCTTCATAGTGCTAAAAACCACAGCCTCATTATTATATTATGGATATATTTTATGATTTGACTTCCAGCCTTTTATTATTTCAAGAAAAATTTAATGTTTTCTATTTTAAAATGTCTTTAAGGGAATCATCAAAAAGATCTTCACCAGTATTGAAAAATTCATATGCTATTAAAAAAATCACAAAAAGTAGCATAGTACAAAATCCCAGTTACAAGAATTAATAAGACCCAGTACTCTTGCCTGGCAAATCCCATGGACGGAGGAGCCTGGTAGGCTATAGTCCATGGGGTCGCTAGGAGTTGGACACGGCTGAGCGACTTCACTTTCACTTTTCACTTTCATGCACTGGAGAAGGAAATGGCAACCCACTCCAGTGTTCTTGCCTGGAGAATCCCAGGGACGGGGGAGCCTGGTGGGCTGCCGTCTATGGGGTCGCACAGAGTCGGACACGACTGAAGCGACTGAGCAGCAGCAGCATGATCTAAAAGTACAGCATAATGACTATAATTAACAGTACTGTATTGTATACTTGAAATTTACTGAAAGAATAGGTCTTAAAACTTCTCATCACAAAAAAAGTTAACTTTGTGAGGTGATGGATGTGTTAACTAACCTAATTGTGCATATCATTGAAATTATATGTATATCAAATCATCACATTGTATACCTTAAACTTACACAATGGTATATGTTAATTATATCTCAGTAAAGCTGGCAGAGGAATAAGGTAACATAATGTTGAAACTGAACAGATGACTTTTCTATAGTAAGACATACATATACATAGTCTTGGGGGTCACTAGAGTAGAAACAATGATGTGTGAAAATAAGAGGCATCCATGCTTAGACACTCATGGAATTAAGTACACATCAGTGAGATGGAAGTATCTCTAAAACCTTGACCTTCAACTCACTTTCCCAGCAGCCATTTTCTTCCAACTGGGAAACATCACATATATTTAATATGACCCAGTCCATCTCCCCAAATTATTTTTATTTCTATCCTTCTCTAGGTACCTGGACATGGATCCTGTATTCTTTTACCTTCTCATGTCGAAGTCTGCTAATTTATTAGTTATAAATATGACAAAAGGCTATACTCTCAACTGAATTAACCACCCCCCCCATTGTTTAGGTTTCTGAGTACAAGGTCAAGAGCAAGATCTAATTCAACTGAAATGAAAATATTAGCTGAGTTACAGTTCTGCACTTGGCATAGAAAGATAGAATAAGGCCAATCAACCACCCCCAAATGTAGTGAAAACCAGGTTTTTATCACAACCAAAACACTCTGACTTCATGGAAATGTCAGCTTACTGATTAAAAGACCCACCCACCACCAACCTTCCTCACAGTAGTGAGGCTCATCTCTTAACTGGCCAGGGACCTGGTGGTGGTTTGCTCCTAGGAAAACCGTGAGGACTGCAATCAAAGAGGGAGCCACAGAGCATAGTTTTCTTCCCCCAAATTTTAAAACCAAATCACCATTCTGAGTTGAGATGTTTCCTCTAGAAGTCTAATTAAATATTTATAATTGATTTCTGGCTATAGGAGTTCAATATTTTTGGAACTGAGAAAAGAAATGTATGTCTTGTTTATCAGATTATAACATAAAACCAGAGGTGGCAGAAAGGGTGAATTTATATCACTTTGATTTCACTTCCATGGGATACTCAAGAAGAAAAAATAAAAACAAAAGAAAATAGATGTTTGTGCTCACATGTAAACTTGGGAGAAAAAACTAATTATGATTAAATGAAATTCAACTAATAATCTGATTATAAAAACCAAGACAAGAGGTGTGTTGATCTTTTTACACATTTTATTTATTCAGATTTCCTCTATTTTAATATAATCTGGTAGTGGACATGATTAGAAAAGCTTTTAGAAGCAGGAATTACTTTTAATTGTACATTTTTTCTAGTTGCATTACTTATTTTTTTTTTCTTTAAAGAAGGGTTTTATTACATATAAGAATTGAATGGGCCTAGCAGCATATCCCCAAATGTCTCATTTCAAGGCCATTTAGTTTTCAGTTATGAACAGCAAAATTTTAGTTGAAACAAAATGCTGTTATTTATTTTTTGCCTTACAATGTGAACAATTATGAGACTGTGGATTTAGAGCCTTATAGAAATCAGGGTGTGTAAAAAAATGAGTCATATATAAAACTCATTTCATATGTATTATAGTTATAATATTAAAACTAATTTATACAACTAATATGTATAAAGTGAAAATGTTAGTTGTTCAGTCGTTTCTGACTCTTTGTGACCCCATGGACTGTAGCCCACGAGGCTCCTCTGTCCATGGAATTCTCCAGGCAAGAATACTGGAGTGGTAGCCATTCTCTTCTCCAGAGGATCTTTCCCCACCAAGGGACTGAACCTGCATTGAAGGTGGATTCTGTGCTGTCTGAGCCACCAGGGAAGCCCAATATTTATAAAGCTAATTTTAAAAACTATATAGTGGCTTAGAGATGACAAAAGACTTTCAGATAAATAATATATTATCTGTGTCAGGCAACATTCGAGAACTTCAAGTACTTTTATAAGTATTTCATCTTTTTCCTCTACAAAAACCCTGTCAGTAGGCAGTTTTATCCTTCTCTGCTGGATGGGTAACCTGAGGCTCAGAGAGATGAAGCAAAATTTCCAAATCTCCCAGCTGGTGCATAGCAGATCTGGATCTCAAACCAAGGCGTCAAACTCCAGAAGCATATCTTAAACTCTGCATTTTCTTCCTCATTTTTTCTGCCTTTCTTTAGAGGATATGATGGAAGAACTTGAAACAAAGTTTCTACGGACAGATCATCGTTTTCTCTGCCCTAAGACAGAGCAAAATGAAGGCAGGGTGTAAGTGAAGAGACACTTCTCTGGTGGTTCAGTGGTTGAGACTGTGCTTCCACTGCATGGTGCGGGAATGTGATTCCTGACTGGGAACTAAGGTCCTGCATGCCACGTGGCGTGGCCAGAAAAAAAAGACAGAGGAGGTGGAGAGGTGGGGAGAGTAGAGCAGGAAATGTAGAAGGAAGATACTCTGTGGTGTAATATTGTTCTGGATGCACTCAGATCTTTTCTAGCTTCGAGCTAGTCTTTTTCAGTAAACACATTTTTTAAAATATTTGATCATGAGATTGGTTTTCTTTAAAGTTCTGATGTGAAATTTGGAAATTAGCATTTGAAACCAGGAGAAAATGACATTAATGTTATTTATGAGCTTTCTGAAACATTCCGTTCAAATTTCTACTGATTAGCTGGTAAGAATAAAAGAGAGGTCAATTGCATTGCTGGAAAGCAATTCTGTGTGTGCATGTGTTCATGTGTGTGTATTGTGTGTGTGAGTGTGATGCATGCATGTGTGTGATGTGTGTATGTGAAAAGGTATGTGTAGTACATACATAAGCATATCTGGTGTGTTGGGGTTACTTGGGTCAGAGGGAAGGAAGTGGTCACTAATGCCTATAGGAAGTGGATAGTGGTGACCCCAGATTGCAAAAGCTGGGCCATGAAGTTGAGGAGGACAGAAGACATGCAGGGGAGAGAACCCAGTAAGGTCAGGAGTGGGCAGCCTCCTCTTCCCAGGGAGGAATGGTCTCATACAGGCCTGAGAGGGAAGCCAGCTGGAGGAGCCCCACTGATCTGGTGATCACCGGGGGAGACAGAGGTCACAGCTTGTCCTCACAGCTTATGTCCACTAGCCTGTCAGAAATTCACATGCTCTTGATAGTTAGAGGGCCCTGGGGCTGTGTGTTAGAGTCTAGTCAAGTACAAGCTATTTGTAGTAGAAAGCACGGCCACAGGGGCCATTCTGTGCCAGTCCTTCGGTTATCCATTCCGTATATCCACTCTGCAAGGCAGCTTCACTGTTCTTTATGATAAATGAGAAAGCAAGTCTCAAAGAAGCTGAATGATGTGGCCATGGCCATGAAGCTGTTCTTAGCAGGGCAGGAGTGAGAGGGCCCCCAATTCATTTTCTTTCTCTCCCCACTCACTCAGAACTCACTGCAGAAGTTTGCAAATGAGAATCCTATCCAAATTGGGCCTCCCCCAAAGCACAGTTTGTGAGAGCACCTGTCAGTATAAACAGAAGAGAGACTTAAATATCCCATTTCTGGAAAGGCATTTCGCTGGATCAGAGCTGAGTGCTCTACCTGGTTCTTCTATGACCTGGGTGAGACATCAGCAAGCAGGTGGGGAAAGGAAGGGGGAAGGTGGAGAGAGAGATGAAGTGAGGGCTCTTGCAGCCCTCAAATCAAATTGTGCTGGTGGTTGGTTCTGAAGAGAAGTACATCAGAAAGGATGCTGGCTCTCAGGAGGGCTCTGGCTACCCACAGGAGGGTAAGGCAGGGCTGCATATGCTAAGGACTCCGGCCTGGGGCAGCCCATCCAAGCTGGACTACAGGAGCCAGTTTATAAGAGAGGCCACTGAGCCAGTGGCCCTCTTTGAGGCTCACACTGCAAATGTTGGCCACAGCTCTGTCTGACCTCCCACGTAAGTTTTTTAAGGTATCTCTTCTAAACAGTCACTGGGGTATAGTGGAGAACTATCCAGAGGAAAGAATGAGGACCAGTAGCGACCCTTGAAGGTGCCAAATGCTCCTTTGAGACAAAGAGAACATCTGTAATTCTGACTCAGTTGTATCTCCGGGTGAGGTTCTATAATATAAACCTTTTGCAGGCATGTCTTCCATGACCAGCACTGACCAAACTGTATTCTAGCCCTCCTATTCAAAGTGTGGTCCTCAGAGCTTATTAAAGTGCAGTATCTCAACCCCATTCCAGAACCTTCATTTTAACTGAACCAGAATCTTCATTTTAACAAACTCCCAGGTCTCATGTCTGCATCTTAAAGTTTGAGATGCCCTCTTGGTTTGATGCGTTCACTTGTGTCCGACTCTGCGAGCTCACAGACTGGAGCCCCCAGATTCCTGTGTCCATGGGATTGTCCCAGCAAGAGTATTGGAGTGGGTTGCCATTCCTGTCTCCAGGGATCTTCCCAACCCAGGGACCAAACCTGGTTTTCTGCATTGCAGGCAGATTATTTACCATCTGAGTCACCAGGGAAGCCCCTAAAGTTTGAGAAGCATGGGTTTATTTGTCACTGGTGTTAGTTAGGATTCAGGAAAGAAAAAAAAATGGTTTTGGTGAATATATACATATACATGTATACCTATGTTGTCTCAGAAAAGTAATCTCTCAAATTTTGTCTAACCCAGTGCTTTCCAAATGTATTAACACAGAACTCCTGTTTTTAAATGAAACAGGTATCAACATCTCATAAGACACCATTGTTGGTTCCTAATAGAGATCCCCAACTAGCTGTTGATGGGGGTGGGAGCAGTTGGTGAAGAACCTTATTGAATACAACTCTGTTAAATAGAAGCAAGGGAAGTTTATTGGAGGTTCTAGATGCCATTTCAGAAATGAACTAAAAGATAGAATATAGAAAAGAATTATACGACGAATGTGAAAACCATGACCGTGAATCTGCCAGTGTGATTCTACCTAAGGGTTTTAATTTCTGTGAATGTCAGTTTCTCCTTTGTGAAATAGGGATAATCACAGAGCCTACTTCAACTGTGATGTTTGGAAAATGCTTATGAGAGATTAGCACGCAGTAATTGCCCAATAAATCTTGGTTATTTTTGATGTTAACTATTCTTAATATCCACAGAGTAAAATGGAAAGAACATTGTAAGATTATATAATTTAGAACTTCCCTATGTTTTTAGTTTCTGTTTTCCCAGGTCTGCTTCCTAAAGGGATTAGCAACAAAACCAAATGTACACAGCTTGTGTGTTAGTCTTCAGGTACAGCAGGAGCCTGGGCTATTTGTGCAAGCTGCTACCCTGGAGGCAGTCAGTCTTGGGAGAAACAGAACACAAAGGGACAGATAGGCTGCTCATCACACCAACAGGAGAGGAAAGCAGGCCAAGGCCCCGAGTCCACTGCAGGGAGGAGAGAGGGGCCCTAAAGAGAAGACGTGAATGTGAGAGGTGGTCCTGATACAGTAGCACTGGAAACTCTTTGAAATACCCTGATGCCATAAAAAAGAAAATACTGCATCTTAAAAATATTTCAGTAAAGAGAACTGAAGCATAATGAAGCATGAATTCTCCTCTAATATAGTTTATGGGTAGTGGGAGTCCCAGCTTCAACTTCAACTTTTTAGAATCTCTTAGATTAAGAAGTAGCTGAGTATTTAGGATGGATTGGTGGGGAGGCCTCATCAGAAGTCTATTAGCATGTAGGGATAAGGAAAGAACTCAATCCAACTCAATAAATTTGATGGGGGAGGACACATTAAGGGCAGGGGGTTAACAGATACAAACTACTATGCATAAAATAGATAAGCAACGAATACTTACTGTATACCTAATATCTTGTAATGAACTAATGGAATATAATCTGCAAAAGAAAGCCACCCTGAGTCACTAGGCTGTATACATGAAACTAACAAAATATTGTAAATCAACTAAACCTCAATAGAAAAAAAATCTCAGTGTAAGAGGGATTTCCACAGGCCAGGTCCAATGGAGGATTCAGAGAGATTTGGGGTAAAAACTGAAAGTTCTGTCGTGTATCAGGGTGAGAGTTTTTGGTACCTCTTCAAGCATGTGCCCTCTTCACCTCGCTGCCCACCCTTGAGGGCTTCAGCTCTCTACAGTGGTGGTAGAAGGGTCCAGTCAGCATGGGCCACGGCCCTCCAAACCCAGCAGAACCCAACAGAAGTGGTACCCGTGTTCAGCATCAGCAACTCTCCCTAGTAAAGGCGGATCCACCCAGAAAAGGCCAGGGAGTCCTACAGACGCCACACGGTAACAGCTTGGGAGTTAGTTGCTCAGTTGTGTCCAACTCTTTTGACCCCTTGGACCGTAGCCTGCCAGGCTCCTCTGTCCATGGGATTGTCCAGGCAAGAACACTGGAGTGGGTTGTCATTTCCTCCTCCAGGGGATCTTCCTGACCCAGGGATCAAACCCGGGTCTTCTGCACTGCAGGCAGATTTTTTTACCATCTGAGCCACCAGTCCAGCACAACAGCTTGAGAACATGTGTGCAATTCCTTTGGGAACGTCTCCCAAATAGTTGTGGGGAAAACATTGTGGAGAGCCTTGGTTTCCCTGGTGGCTCAGATAGTAAAGAATCTGCCTGCAATGCAGGAGACATGAGTTCGATCCCTGGGTTGGGAAGATCCCCTGGAGAAGGGAATGGCAACCCACTCCAGTATTCTTGCCTGGAGAATTCCATGGACAAAGAGCTTAGCAGACTACAGTCCAAGAGATCATAGAGTTGGACACGACTGAGTGGCTAACACTACTACTATTATTACTTGGTCCTGCAGCAGCAGGGAGCAGTGAAAGCCAGCAACGTATGTGTTCTAACTAATATTTTTAAACAAAGTTACGACTTCACTTTCACTTTTCACTTTCATGCACTGGAGAAGGAAATGGCAACCCACTCCAGTGTTCTTGCCTGGAGAATCCCAGGGATAGGGGAGCCTGGTGGGCTGCTGTCTATGGGGTTGCACAGAGTTGGACACGACTGAAGTGACTTAGAAAAAAAAAAAACCCTTAGAAAAGGGCTTTCCTGGTAGCTCAGTGGTAAAGAATCTGCCTGTCAATGCAGGAGACGTGGGTTAAATCCCTGGGTCAGGAAGATCCCCTGGAGAAGGAAATGACAACCCACTCTAGTATTCTTGCCTGGGAAATCCCATGGACAGAGAAGCCTGGTGGGCTACAGTCCATGGGGTTGCAAAAGAATCAGATACAACTTAGCAACTAAACAATAACAACAACATACCCTTAGAAAACTTGAAAGATGTCTTCATGCCTTATAATAACATAAAATAGCACACACATAGGCAACACATTTCTACAAGAGGCTGATTACAAATGAAAAAGAGCCTGGAGGAATAGAACAAAACATCACTTACCCTGCTGACTCACCTCCCATTTCATTCAGAGTCTGCCTTAGTGTGCTCCTAGGAGGCCCTAACATCCCTCTCCCTTCATTTTTCCCTCTCTACTCCACTTTTCCCAGCATCCTGGATCCATCCAACAGGTGACCCTTGTCATGAACATTGTGAAGATTGCATTCCTGGCTCTGCTCTGCTGGATGATGGTGGCTTCTTAGAGTCCCATAAGGTGCTTCAGATTCTTTAGGGTGGCTCATCCACAGCACTGAAACCACCTGGCTTCTTGTTAAAATACAGATTCTGATTCGGTAGGTCTGGGGTTTAGGGCCCAAGATTCTGCATTTCTAACTGGTGCCCAAGTGATACTTGTAGTGTTGGTCTGTAGTTCATACTTTGAGCAAAAATGATCAAAAAGAGAAGAAAATTTGTTTCTTGCTGACCTCATGAGCAGGTCAGTGACGGAACCTGTAACTAAGAGTGGTGGGAGAAAGGCTCTCCTGGTTTTGGCCTGGGCCCTGGCTTCTGCGGTTCTTCTGGGGCTAGTTCATCTGAAGCTTGTCTCATTTGTAGCTTCCATCAGCCTAATCAAGTTCGTTCTAGTCAATATGCAAATTACAAAGATTTATCTTTCTGTGCTTGCAGTTTTTGAGATGGCAATCTTTGAAGTAAGGCCTTTGCCAACTGTATTTCCATCGATTTATTGTTTTTGTTCATAATTGTTATGAGCTGCACAATTTATTTCATTGCTAAAGGTACAACTCCCCTTAGTGTAAAAACACTCACAAAAAGAGAAGAGAAAGCCTGATATAAAATGACAGCAACCA